>NC_141693.1:1728397166-1729740175 GCF_964263255.1 Lissotriton vulgaris
ACCCCTTATGGTAACATCCGCTAGGACTGGGCCTCTGCTGGCATGTTGTCCGAGGATTTGTTACTATCTTCTTTTCGGTTTGATATCTGTTTGATTTATTTTGTGTGGTATTACATCATTCTCAAAGCCAAATAATTAAAATCTACTCTGTTCTCACCAGGGTTACTCCACACTTTTTAAAATCCTACCAGGCCCTCATTTTTCTCTGTGATTGTAATGGGCCATCTCTAAACAGAGTAAGGCCTTCCAGCCTTCCCATAACAAGACTCAAACCCCCCCCCCCCCCTTACCCACAAGAAGCCCATGCCCAACCCTTGATGAAGCTCCACCATACTACAGCCTCAACCAAGCCTTGTGTTAATGTTAGTGTTCAGGTCCCAGGCCAACCTAACCTCAAGCAAAGCTCTGGGGCCTTCTCGAACCAGCTGTTTCCCACCCATGCCTCTTAAAGCTTGAGAATGCCTATTATTAACCACCACAAATACTTACTTGAGACTTTATAGTGCTGAGAAGGGACATAACCATGCGCTGCCAGATTGTACCAGGCTTAATGTAAGTAAATAGCTTAAATAATCAAGTTTTGAGGCTTTTCTCAAAGCTCACCCTGATCCCTTTAGTTCAAAGGTCACTTTTCCAGGCCTTAGCTACTCTACTGCGAGGGCCCGGCTACCTGGCCTGTTTTTTAACCAACACTACAGATTCTCATCCTGCAAGGATCTGAGAGGTCTGTAGTGGCACATTTTAGCACTCATAAACCCCAGGAATGTCCTGTTCTTTTCTTGGTGGACTTGAGATAAGGACAAACTATCTTCTAGGAAACTAGCAACGGGCGGCACGGTTTTCTTAATGTCTATATGACCGAGGAGATTAAGCTAGCTGATAAACCAATTAGAGATGTGTGAACTGGAGTGTTGCCCAATCCTCGGTTGTTTACCTCTGAGTCCAAACTGCAGCGCAGATATCTGCGTACAGGTGGGGGAAGCAGCGTCTCGAGCAATAACGCTGATTAGAGGCAGATCACACTGTGCAACCTTCCCATTTTCGAGGTTGCAGTACAAAGGTGAAATACAATTTATCTTTAGTGATTTCCTATATGTCTGTCACCTCCCCTTCCACTGTGACTGTTGCATTACATTTAAGTTATACACTTTTTTCCTCCTTTAGAAAACAGTTTGCGGGATTCTTTTTTTTTTTTTTTTGTGAACGGAGACTGCTAATAAACCTAATGCTGATGTAATAAAAAGCCCAGCACCACAAATGATACTGAATAATAATAATATATTTACAGCGAGATCCTGTGCACACACATGCACTCTGTGAAGGGATGTGTCTGATAATCTTAACAACTGTTTGCGGCAGCTGAGACGTTTACTGCCCACCCATCATGATACATTAGGCAATTACGGAAAGCGAACAAAATGATTTTCATGCAGTAAAAAACACACCTTTCGACAAAAACATGTATCAGTCCTGTGATGTCGTGCCGTGTGACGTAACAGGCACGTCCGGAACATAATGGTCATGTGACCTTCACTTAATAAAAGTATGGGATGCTCAAACGTACGCCAGTTAGGCAACGTAGGTGAATCCCTCCAGTAAGCCATATCCCTGTCTCCTGTGGTTATTTTAGTGTGTCCCTCCTGTTAGGCCCACTTCACTGTCCCCGGAGTGTTGGCGCAGTCATCACGCCCAACACCACAATTGGTGACGAGGGTGGTCGTGCCCTCGCACCCGGCGGTGAGGCGGCCGCGAGCATTTCCCAGCTGCTCGCGGTGCTCGTGCCCTGACGTGTGGCGCCGTGCTGACCCGGCACCTGGTGGCTGATGTGGAGCTCTGGTGTCTCGTGCGAGGACTGTGGAGGTCTGCGCGGCCCGGTGAGGCCAGAAGGTGAGCCCGCCCTAGCACTGCTTCCCGCGGAGCCGCCCGCCGCGTCTGCTGCCTGCCACGGCTGCGCGTGGCCACACAGCTACGCCTCCCCGTGTAGGAGCGCCATCGGAGGACGCTGCCCCGCCCGTTGGCGGAACACGTGTGGCCCAGACTACGTGCCTGGTGAGCCTGCGCCTCTGTTCTGCCCCCGGTGTGTCAGCTGTGCCGGGGGGCCCGACGTGCAAGCGCACACTGCACCACGTGGTGGGGGGAAGTCAAGGCCTTAACACGGGCCTAGTAAACTATAAGAATCAAGGCCTCAACACGGGCCTAGCAGACGGCAAGGCCCTGTACAGGCCTCGCGGGGCACAGCTTGGAGAAGATGGAGAAGACATAAGGCTTCAACGCCAACCTTGTAGGAGACGATGCAGCTCACCATTAGGAGAGCACAAAGGTAGTATAATGGAAGTGCACACCAGCAGAGGTGGTAGACACCCAAGAGAGGGGGCAGAGAAGAAACACCACACACCAAACCAGGGTGCATGCTTCGCCACGCAGAGACCGCTAGGAGCCCAGCGAAGGGCAGAGTGAACACACACACACCACCAGCACAGCGCTGCCGCAACCCAAAAGGACAAGGTGTCCACTACAGAAGCAGTCGCAAGGTCCACAGCACGAACCATGTCACAAATACCGCCCATAGGCCTTTCATAGTCGAAGGGCCACCCTCTTCACTGGCACCCAAGTGGAAAGACTGGGTGGACCGTCTGCAAATATTTTTCGAGGCCACCAAGGTTCACAAGCACCAGAAAAGAGCTATGCTGTTGCACCTAGGGGGCAAAGACATACAGAACATTACTAAAACGCTTGTAGAGGCCTTGCCAAAGAACCACCACACATTACTAAATGCCTTCAACAGACACTTTGAGCCGATAGCCAATCAGGACTATAAGAGGTTCATATTTAGGCAAGCGCGCCAACTCCCCGAAGAGTCGTTGGACACGTACCATGCTAGACTCAAAAACCTAGCATCAACATGCAGGTTTCAAGATGAGACGGAAGAGATAAGGGGGCAAGTCAAAGGAACCCGGATGATTGCAGCTAGAGTAAGGGAGACTGTGGCCAGAAATGTGTCCCATTTCAAAAGATATCCCTCTGAGATCTCTGTGTCATCCCCGGCTCAGCCTGAGGTGGAGGACGGTGCCCTGGCGGTGGCTGGGGACAGTCACGAAGGAGCGGCGGAGCTGGGTACCTTGGAGGAAGGTGGTGACTCTGGCAACTCTAGTCTCCCATGGCAAGATGACGCCTTTTGTGCAGAGCTGGAAGTCTCTCAGGCTTTGTCTGAGGTTGATCGCTGTGAAGTCACCTCTGAAGCAGAAGTTGCTGAGTCTCAGAGTCAAGGCCAGTCCCAGTATCGGCTGCGGAGAAACCCTGAACCATCTTGCCGATTGAAGTTCTATTTCACGTAAGACTGTTCTTAATGTGTTGTTGGCTGAGTAGAAGCGTGGCGGTCCTAACTTGTATGCTGTAACCGTTGCTCCGATGTTGGGGGCCTGAAGCCCATGTTGTTTTGATGTTTGTTGGGGAGGAATGTGATGTCGTGACGTAACAGGCACATCCGTAAAGTAATGGTCATGTGACCTCCAATTAATAAAAGTATGGGATGCGCAAATGTACGCCAGTTAAGCGAAGTAGGCGAATCCCTGCAGTAAGCCACATCTCCTGTCTCCTGTGGTTATTTTAGTGTGCCCCTCCTGTTAGGCCCACTTCACTGTCCCCGGAGTGTTGGCGCAGTCATTGCGCCCAACACCACAAGTCCCAGTGCTTAATTAGTAAAAACAGATAAATAGATACATGAATAAATAAATAAAGTGTCTGGTGTCCAAATAGTGTATAGGAAGGCCGTATCCTTCTCAGTACTGTTGCCACCCTCCCTTTTGAGGCTATAAACCACACAACTGCATATGTGTGCTACTTCTCATTTAGATACGGCTCTCAGTAAGGATAGTCAATATTTTCACTTTCTATTTCCATCTAATGATGCAAGATGTAATGTCTGCTGTAAAGCAGCGCTATCTATAATCTCTCGCTAATTAAATAGCACAAAAGTGACTCGGAAACAGTCACACTATCAGAGGAAATTAGCAAATGTCTTCAAATTTGCCAAGCGTCTAAAAAGGCTCATGATGCGAGTAAAATCAAGCGACCGCTTCCGATATGAACTGTTACAGAATACCGAAAATCTGTTGCATTGGGTAGGTCTCAAAGTGCAAGACATGAACTGTGCCAATGCATAAGAAATTTACTGCAGGAGATTTCCTTTCGTTTTTTTTTTTTTTTTAAGTGCGCTCTATAGTTCTATTTCTATATACCATTTTAAGACAAAAGCCCGAAGCTAGATCAGGCAGGCAGGCAGTTGCTGGAATCAGAGTCGAAGTATCGCCACTAACATGCAGCTGCCAGAATTACAAATTTGTCCAGTAATTCCACAATTCTAAAGGTACCTTATAGTTGTATTTGTAATCTCCCGGTAACTTCCCCCCGAGTTACCACTACCCCAATTATCCTAATCTTTAAAATGGGGGATTGAGTTACCGTATGGTTTTCTAGAACATTCAGTATAAGGCCCTTACAGGTTCAGATGTCCTACTTTACTGTTTGCTAGGGGAGCATCACGGTCAAGCCGGCTGAACCCAAGGAGAAGTGTGAGATTTTCAGTGATAAGAAATTGAGTGACCATCTTGAACTGTCATTGCACTAGTCTGTGTATAGAGACCGGGAAGACATGATGAACTAGAGAAGCGGGCCCTGGTGCCGTTTAGGAGTCCAGAATATACAATTCCAGCATTACCGGCTTCGAGTCACATCTCGCATGTTAAAACTGAGGCGCCCCTTGAGTGTCAGACATTACTTAGTAGGACAAGATGCTTGTTAACAATACGTGAATTTTTCACACTACGGTGAACATTAGTAGCTACTATATTGATTTGGTATTACACTTAACAGTGTATGTAGTGTTTTTAAGCTGTATGTGAGTTGCAGGTCAACTAACTTAATGTTAGCGGCCTGGGCCGTGTCTCCCTACCGGACAGTAGACCATGTGTTTGGTACGGGTTGTCCATAGCCGATCTGTTCTATGTTGTGTTTGTTACCTCAGTAAACCCCAAGTGTTTCCTCTTTTTGGCATTTGTCAAGATACTTTGCGTTACCCCTGTGTTGAACATATATGTTGTAAACTTAAATGTTAACTGAATCTTCTCAACAACTATGGGAGCACTGTACATCTAGAAAATCTACATCTCAATGGCATGGCTCGATGTTGGGTGGATTGGGGATGGTGTTAACCTAAAATCGTGAGGCAGTGTGTCCCCAGTGCTTAATTTGTAGAAAAAGAAGTGCAGGTGCTGAACATTTTGCCAAGGAGGCCACAGCTCACTTCTCCCTCCGGTGAGCCCCACTTTCAACACTCTCACTGCCTCAGTCTCGATCTTCTAACCTTGATCTGTTGTCTGTCCCCTAAGTCTATCCTCTCACCTCTCTAATTGTTTCCTATAATCTTCGTCACACCTGGTGTGTTACCTTATTCCCTGTATTTCTGATTTGCCCTCTAGTCCTTCTAGCCCTACCCTTTTTCCTCTTCACTTTTATCAATGCTCTGCTCTCTCTCCCCCCCGATCTCAGCTCTTTACTATCACTCTTCTAGCACTGATTAGCTTATCTCCGTTTTATCATTTGTCTGCTTTTTTTCCTCTGTCCTGTCTTCTACATCCTTTCATTCTATCTCCTCTCCTCTTAGTGCACTCTTCACATCATGGCTGCTTTCTCTTTGTATCTGATTTGCTCTCCTTTTCTTCTACTTAGCTCCGTCTCATCTCTCTCCTCTCCTTTTGTTTCTTTCTCTTCTTTACTCTTGCTCTCTCTCTCATCTATAACACTGCTGCTGCCTATGATCCCTGCCGTCAGCCTGTACATGTCCCTGCTATTTTGAACTCTGAGTTTTCCTGTTGTCATCCCTAAAGAGGAGAAAGATGGCGTGTTTTACTTTCTTACCTACACCGAGTGCAAAAACAAAATGTACACCAAATAAAAATGCATTTTTTTGCATATATTAATCAGTGCGCTATGACTCGGTTTATTGCGGAACAGACGGCTGCTCGAGTACAGCAGGTGATGTCACTGCTTGTGCTGCCTGTAATTAGTAGGCCCAGGGATGGCGACGGCATCGACATCCACTGCTCAGCTTGCTGTGACCCTGCCTTTTACAGCACAGGCATTGTCCCCAGCCGTAATGCTGCCAATGCTGGTAAGTATGGCTGTGGTGCTTACTGGACTCGCGCACGCTCAGCAATTACCATGCTGCGATGCAGCACACAGATTCTACAGGTCACGCAATGGCGCACAAAAGTAGTGTTGGTCCACAGCCATATTGAGCACGTTGAGGATAGCAGCAATGCAGGGCTGCAGGATATGCTACTCTGTCTACGCAGCAAGTGGAAAAGACTACACATTACTTTTTTTTATTCTTCCTCAAGAACCCTCACTCCCAAGTTCCAAATGTGTTCTCGCAGCTTCCTTGCCTTTACTCCCTCAGGAGCCAGCCTCCAGCTCCAATTATCCAATGGGAGGCTTAGGCTCAGGCAGTGGCAGGGTGCAGCAGACTCAGGGAATAAAATTGGGCTCTAGAGAGAATTTAGAAAAACGAGGAAGGTTTATTACAAAAATCAAAAGTAACAATACAGAAATAGTAAAATGCAGATCCAGCAATAGTTTAATTTAAATGTATAGAGTTGTTGCCATGAAGGCTCTCAGCATGGAATAGGAACAATACAGTATAATGGGCACAAAGTAAAAAAATTAATAAATGTCAAATGCCCAGCACAATTAGTGAACAATCGGGCAGCATCCCCAGGAGATTGCAAACTGTCTCTGGCCCCAAACTTAAGGGTTTATATAATAATTGTTTCTATATGAAATCACTAAAAATGCAAAGTCAGCATGGTGTGAGCAAAGAATTACATGTTCAACAAATCATTTATAGCATTATGAACCGTCATATAACCCTATCACTTTAGCACTAATCTACTACATGAGTATTGATTCGACCCTTCTCACCTAATGTCGTCCGGAGATGTCAACAAACTAGTTATATAAACAACAGTGAACCCTTGAGAATGAATGCAATACTGTGCGCAAGTGGAAGATCCTTGAAAAATTTTATTAATGCTTCTACTAGTAGGCTTTGTTAAGAACAGTGATATTCAGAAATAAACAAATCCACATCTTGTTCTACGCAGTACCAGGCAGAAATATACACAGGGAATAATCATGATAAATATTAATTTTGGACAAGATGACATTGAGGCCTAATTGAGGCCCAGCTATCTTAAGCTAGAGAACACAGTAACCTATCGTAGCAAATTTGTTTGAATTGTAATAGCTCCATGTCAGTTTACACATGTAACTTGTGTAGACTATTAATAAGGCACCTTTTGATTGAAACAAACAAAAATTCGAAATGTTATGGGAAAAGGCCGAGAGCATAGCAGGAACGGACTTCAGTATCAGACAAGGGTCCTGTAGTGTCTAGCCCCAAGAACTCAGGCAGACACAGTGTGGTAAGATCAGGGACCTTCTTTATTTTAGGTACTTCTTCAAATTCCAACAGCTCACTGCCCTTCCTGCCCACTTGGTCTCCCCAGCTCCTCCCTTTCCTCCCGCCCTCGTCCCTCACTTGGGCCGGTCCTAGTGCCTGACCATTTGGGTCACTGGGCACTTTCACTTCACATCGACGTCATTACATCTCCCCCCTCTGTCAATAAAAGAAAACAAAACAATATACACCTCAGCAAACAGCAAATTGTTTTTTTTTTTTTAGAATTCTTCGATAAAGCGAGACGGGTTCGTGATCACACGTCTGGGGCGTGACTGGAGATTGGGACTGTCACGCTCATTCTCATCCGCAGTATCCATCAATGACTGACTGTGAGTTGGCAGTGTCTCTGGGTCTCCTGGTTCCAGTTTCGGTTCGGTCAGTAGCTCTTTGACCTTGGGTCCGCACTTTTTGAAGTACGTCTCATTCTTAGTAAGTCTTTTCCCGTCGGTTTCTGTAGTGATCATGGTTCCTTTTTGTTGTATCACTTTGAGTGGAACTTCATGGTATTGGCAATCAGTCTTTCTGTGCTGCTCTTGTCGTGCCAGCACCCAGTCTCCCTCTTGGATTTGAGGGGTAGTAGCATGACGCCGCTCATCGGCATAGTCCTTCATTCTTTCCTTCTTTATCTTGTCTCTGGATGTGATCTCCTCATGATCAGAGTCGGAATACAGTGCGTGCGCTGCCATATTCATCATTGGTATTCTGGTGCGCACTGGGCGTCCTAGCATGAGAGTGGCAGGACATTTGCCTGTGGTGGAATGAGGCGTATTTCGGTATGCCCGCAATACCTCGTCGAGTGCTGTCTGAAGGCGCCTACCGGTGAGTTCTACTTGCTGGATGGTCTTCTTGATCGTGGCCATGAAGCGTTCGATCATTCCGTTGGCCTGTGGCCATAGCGGTATGATCTTGCGGTGTGTGAAGTTGAGGTGCTGGGCAAAGTCAGCAAAGTCATGGCTGTTGAATGGAGGCCCATTGTCTGACTTCACCACTAGGGGAATGCCCCATGCGGCAAAGACCTCCTCTAGGATCGGTATGACACACAATGCTCTGATGGGGTGGCGGGACATGTAGTCTGCAGGGTTTGCATCTTTTCCTGGCTTGTGGATTATGGTATAGGTGTACTCTTGGAGCCGTAGGACCCATCGCTCTATTCTCGGTGGCATTTTTGCTCGCGGGTTTCCAAATATTGTGATCAAAGCTTGATGGTCAGTTATCAGTGTAAAGTGTTTTCCAAAAATGAAAATGTGGAAGTGGAATTTCTGGATTTACAAATTAAATTCGATCAAGCCTTTTGGCTTAAATGAACGGATCGAATTTGCATGTTATTTGTAACATCACAAACTGTATAACTGCACCACGAGGGTGCACTGTTCTGATCCCAGCTCCATTATGTGGTTTTCTTAATAGGGACGTTTTTTAATATGGACGTTTGTCTTTCAACCTGTGTTATCACGTTAATTTTTGTTATACATCCCTAAGTACAGCCCCACCATGTACTTTATTGTTCCACACACTAATACATGTTTACTAAACAGTCCTCTTTTTATTTTCTCTACTCGCGATCACGTGCTCCTAAACTAACCATTCACGACCGCTTATTAACATCAATACCGCATTTCCGGATTACCAAGCCGGTCTGCGGTCGGCGTTCTTTCGAAACGCTGTGAACTTCGCCATAAGTAAGTCCTCCTATTTCTCGCAGTGCTGGCTCAGCACGCTTTTCATCTCGGGTAACTGGGTTCACTATTAAGCGTATTTAGACACGGTGATCTTTATTGTTTTAACGCTCTGCCAAACTTTTACGCACTATCCATTGATAACTCTATGGTCATGCACTGCACACTTTGTCTTAACGCACTTTGCCTTAACTCACACGGAATCTTTGTTCGTCACTCGGTGAATACTCTGAGTTAAGGGACTATCACTATTACTACTTTCTCTTACTATTTGATAAACAGTCGCCAATATCTGATAGAATTGTTCGTCTTTTCTTGTGTAGGCTCCCCGATGAAGGGCTGGTAGCCCGAAATGCATTGGAGCAAGAATATTAATATGGAAATGTGAATATTAATATGCATTATGGCAGTGGATACATCTTTTGAATTGAAAATTATCAATAACTTGAAAAATTAGAAATAAACTCAGTTGAAAATACCGAATTTCAGTGAATCTTTTGGAGGATTACACCCATTTGAGTGCCTAAGGGATGTTATCAAAGGTCCTTTGATCACACTTTACCCACGATTGTTCCAATATCGCCCTGGGTGTTGGGCGACACCTTAGAGCACCTATTACCTCAAACAAACAACAGGAGAACTATATTAACAGCAGTGCACGGGTTTCCTTATACATAATTCTGTAGTCAGGTATATATCTGGAGCAGTAGCTGGCCATGCCTAGGAACGATCGTACATCGCCTACGTCCTCCGGGCTTGGTGTATCGTTTAGCGCTGCTACTTTTTCTGGGTCTGGTTTCATGCCACTTCCAGAGAATAATTGTCCGAAAAATTTTAGCGTTGGTTTATGAAGTTCGCACTTATCTTTGTTGAGTGTCAAGTTCGCGTCTATCAGTGCTTGACAGACTTGATCCAGTGCTTTGTTGTGTTCCTCAGTCATTGCTCCATAGACAAGGACGTCATTGCTGTAGTTTAATACCTGTGGGATGTGGTGTATTGTTCTCCTGATGGCCTCTTGGAATATCTCAGCTGCTGATGACACCCCGAAGCTTAGTCTTTTATATCTGAATAGTCCAAGGTGTGTCGAGAATGTTGTGATGTATCTCGACCTTTCGTGCAGTTCTAGTTGGTGGTATCCTTTGTTGAGGTCCAGTTTTGAAAAGATCTTGGCTCCATTGAGGGAAGTGATCATGTCACTGATGTGAGGGCCAGGATGTCTCTCTCTCTCTATTGCCGTGTTGGGCGCCCTCATGTCTACACACAGACGGACTCGGTCAGTTTCTCCTTTCTTTGGGACCACCACGACCGGGGAGACCCATGGAGTTGGTCCATCTGTTCTCTCGATGATGTCGGCTTCTAGCAGGTCTTGGAATTCCTTCTCCACAGCTTGTTGCAGGTGGAACGGGATTTTTCGGTGGTGTTGCGCCACAGGTGTGATTTGTTCATGTATGTATGTATGTAGGTGTACTTGTAGAGCGCAGTCCTGTCACCCAAAGGTGCAATTTTATTTGGCAGTTCTTCATTTTTCCCAGGCCTTGAAAGAGTTTGGGGAACTTCTTGATGAGTGCTGGTTTGTCAGTGACTCTGAATATGATGTCGGCCAATTTCAATCACTCAGCAGTGACTAGGCTCAGGAGGCAGTCGGCTTCAGGCCCCTCGATGACATGAATGTAGGCTGGTATTGTTCGATCTTCATATGACAGTTCGGTCTCGAACTTCCCAAGACATGTAAGTGGCTCCTTGGCCATCCACTTATACACTTGTACGTGGGCAACAACTAGCTTTGGCGGTTGTTTCATGCTTTGGTACTCTGTTACTGGTAAGTAATTTAGCGTTGCTCCACTATCTAGCACGAATTAGGCGGGGTGGGAGCCAACCCTGATGTCTAAACTCTGGTACTCTTTTAGCTGATCAAGGTCAGCTACACGGTAAAGGTATTCCTTTTGAACTCAGGGGGTGGGCGATGGGGATCGAGACTCTCCTCATGACGATCGCCGAGATTGACATGTCCGGCAGGAGCGGCAGCTAGATTGTGACGACCCAGAGAGTCTCGCCTATCCTGGACTGCTCTGACATGATGACGACTGTTTGAAGGTGGGTGTCGTCGGTGTCTTTCCCCCATGGTCACTCTTCGGTACTGCCCCACACATGCTTTCAAAATGGTTGTCTCTGCCACATTTTCGGCATTGTTGTCCTAGTGCTGGGCATGCATCTGCATGCGGGAAGTCGTATCCGCATCAGTAGCATTTGAGTTGTCTGTCTGATCGTCCCTTCGTGTGACTCATGTTTTTGTGTCCTTTGTTTGACTGGTGGTGATGTTTCCTTGATCTGGAGGAGCGGGTTCGTGATGGAGACCTTCTGTGCTCTTGTCGCGACTGCATTCTGAAAACTTGTTCCCGTCTCTCACTTTTCCCGGTTTCCATTTTCTTCGCGTGTTCGTCAGCTTGTTCATCCACTCTCGTCATCTCTACGATCTCTTCCAACGTGTAGCTTCTCTTGAGTAACTTGCGTCTCAGTGGCTCGGAGAGACAACCTTCTATCACTCTTAGTCGCAGGGCGTCCTCAGTTGAGAATTTGTCAAAGTCGCAGTGTTTAGCCAATCGTCTCAGACGTGTTACGAATGCCCCCATTTGTTCACCTCTCTCTTGCGCGGCCAAGTTGAAAGTGTACCGCTCAAAGTCGACGTTCCTTTTGTGTAAGAACTTGCTGTCTAGTGCTTCACGTACTTTGGTGTAAGAATCAGAGGAGTCTTCTGGCAGTTCTTTTATGAGTCGTCCACCTTCTCTGCCAATCAGGTTCTTGAGAAAAAGCAGCTTCTCTCCGAGTTCTGACACCTTGGATGCTTTCATGAAGTCCTCAAAATCCTCTATCCATTCTTGCCATCGCGGGCCCATGCTCCTGCCGGATTCAAGGACAAGGGGCTCGGGGTGGCGCAGGAGAGATGCTCTCATTATGCTTTCGGGGCCTGAGTCAGGCATTGTACGCTTGCTGTTCCTGGCGGCTTTTGCAGTCCTAATTCACTCTTTGTTTGCTGTTTATGTTGCACTCGCCAGTGCTTGTTTGTTATTTGTTGCACTCGCCAGTGCTCGTTTGTTGTCTTTGTTGCACTCACCAGTGCTTGTTTGCTGTTTTTGTTGCACTCGCCAGTGCTCGTTTGTTATTTGTTGCACTCGCCAGTGCTCGTTTGTTATTTGTTGCACTCGCCTTGTTGCATTCGCCAGTGCTTGTTTGTTATTTGTTGCATTCACCAGTGCTTCTTTGTTGTCTTTGTTGCACTCGGCAATGCTTTTTTTGCTGTTTCAGGCTCTTAGCCTGACTTCAAAATGGCTGCCAACGATCCCTCACAGGGGATTAGTCAATGCTGCCTGACTCCAAAATGGCCGCCCGGGAATCTCGTTTCTAGCGAGATTTCGGGCGTTTCTACTCGTTTCTTCACTGGGGGGGGGGGGGGGCAGTTAGTCGGCGATTTCACTCACCGCAGCCGTGATCCACTGCTTGAGTCACGATCAGGTAAGGCAATTTTCTTTCACTTCTGCCGCCGAGGTGGGCACTCGGTAGGCGTTTTCTTCGGCTACACGCTACCGCCGCCGAGGTGGGCACTTGGTGGGCGCTCTTGACAGCGCGCTTCGGCCGCCGAGGTGGGCACTCGGTAGGCGCTTTAGTTGGAGTTCTTCCGCCGCCGAGGTGGGCACTCGGTGGGCGTTTTCAGCGACGCGCTTCCGCCACCGAGGTGGGCACTCGGTAGGCGCTTTTATTATCACTCTTCCGCCGCCGAGGTGGGCACTCGGTGGGCATTTTCTCGCAGCGCGCTCGAGCCTCCAGACGTTGGGCGAGCTCCGGACCAGTCGGTCGCCGGTTGCTGCTGTGGCTGTCCACACGCTCAGGGTTTCCTTTACCCTCGTCGCCAGTTGTAGTGTCTAGCCCCAAGAACTCAGGCAGACACAGTGTGGTAAGATCAGGGACCTTCTTTATTGTATGTCCTTCTTCTTCAAATCCCAACAGCTCACTGCCCTTCCTGCCCACTTGGACTCCCCAGCTCCTCCCTTTCCGCCCGCCCTCGTCCCTCACTCGGGCCGGTCCTAGTGCCTGACCATTTGGGTCACTGGGCACTTTCACTTCACATCGACGTCATTACAGGTCCCAACAGGATATTCCCGCCATTTTTCAAATCAATGGGAGAACCGCCATTTTCTTCAGAGAGGGCGAGGGTGCCTGCAGTCTCCAAGTCCTTTGTCCTGGCGTTTTGAGCCAGGAATGGGGTTTCTCCCAGGTACCAAATGTGAGGCAAGAAAGTATCAGGTAATTTGATGCTAATGGAGGGGGCACACAACTTCCAAGCATGGGCCTATCTGCAGGGGCACCAAAACCAAGGGGGGTGAGGATACTACACCAGCCCAGTTATGGCTGATTTTTATTATTACCAAAGCAGGTGATGGGGGTTGGGCATTTCCTTTGCTTTTTTAGGGCCCGCTGCCCCCTTGCTATACCCCTGCTTCCAAACTATTGAGATTTCAAGCTTCCCATGTTTTCCTGCCCACTAGTACCTGGGACTCCAAGCAGTACAATATGAAAATGAGTTTACACCATGAGATAAAATGTGAGCCCCCTTTCTTCAAAGTATCCCAGTTATGTTTAGAAATTGTATTTGGGGGGAGGAGCTTCGCTGCCAACCAAGATGGCCGCGTGAGCTCGGAGCTCCGAAGACCTCCCGATCTTCCGAATTAATCCTGCTCTCTATCCTGTCCCACGATGGTGGGAATCGGTTGTTAAGCCGGGCCTGATGCGGCACCCGCTTTCGGAATGAAAATTGGACATTCCTAGCCTTAGTTGTGTCGACGACTCCCGGAGGCTCCTCCCGCATCGCTTGTGCCAGGGTGGGCTGCAGCGGTGTCCCTACGGAGTCCCTCCCTGCCAGAGCTTCTCTGTCCCGCAGGGTGTTCCTGAGCTCCGATCGCCTTGCTGGACGATCTTGATTCTGGACCTTGGAAACCTTGTGGTGTGCATTGGACGTGCCCCGCTGGACTCTTTCGCCCCTGGTATTCCCCCCCGTCCCGTGATTGCCAACATGGCGGGCAAGGGTGGCTCGGATGCGGGCAAGACTCAGCGGATTAACAGGAAGCCATCTCAGTCCCAGTCCACTATTCCCGAGCGCTTCTCCCAGTCTAAGGGATCACCGGTGCAGGTGGTTCGCACGAGAGACCCGAGGAGGGACGAGTCGCCGGATGACTCCGAGATAACGCTCAGGGACGTCATGGGCGCGATATCGGGGGTGAGGACGGAGGTGCACACACTTCGCGAGGAGCTGTCCAGCAAGGTCGACTCCCTGAAAATTGAACTTAATCTCATCAGGACGGACCTCGGGAAAACTAATGACCGGGTGAAATCTTTGGACCTTAAGGCATCCAGCCTGGTCACGGATGTATCTGACATCCAGACGGAGGTGCGCAACTTGAAAATGGCTAATGGCGTGCTGGCGCGTCGGCTGGACGAGTTCGAAGGCCGCGCGCGGCGCCAAAATGTTCGCATCACCGGAGTACCGGAAAAGGCCGAGGAGGACTCAACTGAACTCTTCGTGGAAGACCTGGTGGTGAAAAACTTACAACCCGGGGGCCTGAGCAAGTTCTTCTCGGTAGAGAGGGCCCACAGGATCCCTGGTGGGCCGCCTAAATCGGGGGCTACCCCACGCCCCATCATCGCGAGGCTGTTCAATTATAGGGATAGAGACGCTATCCTACAGGCATCGAGGACCGCGGGCCCTCTCCATTTTCAGAACTCTGAAGTGAACTTTTTCCCGGACTTCACCCAGGCCGTTCAGAAACAGCGGCAGAGTTTCACCGGGGTGAAGCGGAGACTTAGGGAAATGGGCCTGCGATACTCTATGCTCTATCCTGCCAAGCTTCGCATCGAGCGAGACCACCGGACTTTCTTTTTCGACTTTCCTGACGACGTGGGACACTGGCTCGACACCCTGCCCCAGGAACGGCCTGAATCGACCGACCAGACGGAGGAAACCACCGGAGGCGCGGCAGCACAGGAATGATTACTTGATCACTTGTCTTCCGAGACCTGGGAAGCCGTGAGGTGCTTCGGCTTTTGACATTGTTGCTTTAATTGACTCATTTTGTTATTGATATGGGGGATGACGGGGGGGATGGGATGCCTCCTTTCTCCTTCGTGGGCTTTTTGTAGGTTAGTTAAGGGGCGACAGGCACACTGCTAGTTGGGGTGGATTTTAGTCTGGTGCAGGGTGGTGGGTAGTTGGGGTGTGTTTTTTTGTACTTTCTCTCTGTTTTGCCTCTTATTCTGGCTGAGGATCTTCTGGTATGTCATTCTGCTGCAGTGGGCGCTGATGTGGGTGGGGGGGGGGACGCGAAGCGTCCTTGATGATGGGGGGTAAATTACTTCATTTGCTGAGCTGGAATGTAAACGGGTTGGGGGATCGTATCAAGAGGGGCGTTGTGTTACAAATGCTTAAGCGTTGCTCGCCGGATGTAGTATTTCTACAGGAGACCCACTTGGTGGGACACGCTTGCAAGGCCTTGAATAGACGGGGTTACAAAATGGTGGCTCATGCGGGATTCTCTTCGGGCTCCAGGGGGGTGGGCATCATGGTGCGTGCGTCCCTTCCGTTGGAGGTGGAGTCTGTGCTGGCTGATGACAGAGGCAGATACGTGGCACTGGTGGGTAGATGGGAGGGCCGCACACTAGTTTTGGTTTCGGTTTATGTTCCCCCGGGGTTGCAGGAGACTACATTCAGGGACCTGGGTGGCGCCATTTTAGGTCTTCCCGAGGGATTGTTACTGGTGGGTGGGGACTTCAATTCGGTTGTCTCAGGGGATCTGGACCGCTTTCCCTCTAGGGATCTTCGCCCTTCCCAGTCTTGGATGCCTGATTTTGTATGTTCCATGGGGATGATTGATTGCTGGCGTCTGCTACACCCTACTCAGCGACAGTACTCCTTCTTCTCGGGTGCTCACGGTAGCTTTTCTAGGCTGGACTATGTCCTGGCCCCGGCGGCCCAGGCACAGTCTGTTTCCACCGCGCGTCTCCTGGCTCGAGGCATCTCGGACCACTCGCCGGTCTGGGTCTCGTTTGACTTCCAGGTCCCCGCATCTTCGCGAGTTGCCCCCATCAACCCGTGGTACTTTCGCGACCCGAAGACCCGATCTCTCCTGACCAAGACTATAGACCGGTACTTTGCCGAAAATACCGGCTCCGTTGCCTCCGCAGTCTCCCTCTGGGAGGCCTTTAAGACTGTTCTTCGTGGCGAGGCCTTCTCCCTGATCGCGGAGGCACGCCGCCGCCGCGACGAGGACGTGGTGCGGCTGGAGACTGATCTCGCAGACTTGAGCGCCCGGCTGGAACTGGGCCCGTCTCCCGACCTGATCCATGCCATCTCGCTTAAGCAATCCGAACTCCGGGCCACCGCCACTGACGCGGCGAAGGCCTTGAGTAGGGAACAGCAGGGCAGAATTTATGATTCCGGTGATAAGGCCGGCAAGCTCTTGGCCTGGTTGGACAAGCGGGAATTGGCGTCCCGGGTGGTCCCGGAATTGACGGGTGAGGACGGTTTAACCTTGACGGACCCGGCGGCTATAGCCGGGTCCTTCGCTGAATATTTTGAAGGGGTTTATACCTCCGCAACTCCCCTCCCGGAGTCCGCTTCGGCCTCCTTTCTGGATGAAATTGACCTCCCCTGCCTCTCTGATCTTGAACGTGAGGACATGGATCGAGATCTGTCTGATGACGAGGTTGCCCTGGCGATCCGCTCGCTGCGCTCTGGCAAAGCGCCGGGTCCTAACGGGATCCCGGTCGAATTGTACAAACTAAAGGCTGACGCGCTGGCCGCACCGCTACGCAAAATGTTCCTCGAGGCCCGCGAGCAGGGGGAACTCCCCCCAGACCAGAGACTCGCCACCATTGTGGTGATCCACAAGGAAGGGAAACCGCGGAATTTGTCCCGGTCCTACAGGCCCATTTCGCTGTTAAATGCCGAACCCAAGATCTTGGCAAAATTGTTGGCCAACCGGCTGGTGGGCGTGATCACGGATTTGGTACATCCGGACCAGTCCGGGTTCATACCGCACCGGAACACGGCGCTTAACCTACGGAGACTCCACGCAGTTATGGCGCGCGCTCATTTGCTTCGCGATCCGGCGGTCCTGGCCTCGCTTGACGCTACTATGGCTTTCGATTCCCTAGAGTGGAACTATTTGTGGGCAGTTCTAGCCAAACTGGGCTTCGGGCCATCCTATATTGGATGGGTCCGACTGTTATACTCTGCACCGCTGGCTAATGTGCTGTTAATGGTAGACTTTCGGCCTCCTTTACGTTGCACAGGGGCACCAGACAGGGCTGCCCGCTCTCGCCGCTCTTGTTTGCACTAGCGCTAGAGCCCCTAGCGGCAAGGCTTAGAACGCACCCCGATGTTTCGGGGATCACGTGGTCGCCTGGTTTTGAGGACCGAGTGTCGCTTTACGCGGACGACATCCTCCTTTACCTCACCTCTCCTTGTCGCTCGCTCATCGTGGTTTTTGACCTGCTGGGCACCTTTGGGTCGTTTTCGGGACTGGTGATTAATTGGTCTAAATCCTCCCTGTACACATTGTGCGGGGATACTCCGCGCCTCCCCCGTGGGTGCTCGATTCAGGTGGCCCAACAGGGCTTCCGGTACTTGGGCATCTATGTGTCGCGCGACCCCCGCGCCCGATACTCACGTAATCTTCTGCCACCGCTCGAGCGCTTACGGAGGGATGTCGAGATTTGGAAGAAACTGCCTATCTCTTTGATGGGCAGGGCCGCGCTGTTCAAAATGATGGCGTTGCCTCGCTTCCTATACGCTTTGCAGAACTCCCAAGACCCGGTCCCGACCAAGTACTTCGGTGAGATCGAATCCTTGCAGCGGGCACTGCTGTGGGATGGGCGGCCGAGGATCTCACTGCTCAAATTGACTATTCCCTGCTATGACGGTGGTATTGCACTGCCGGATATGCGGCGGTATTATTGGGCGTCCCAACTTGCGGCGGTTAACCACGGCCTTTATGGCCCTGCGGTAAGTCCGGGCTACGCTATGGATCGGTGGCTAGTTAACGACGGTAACTACTACAGAGCTCTTTACTCCAGGTCGTTGGATCGTAGGTTGACGGGCCCCACCAGAACGATGGTGCACGTATGGCGCGCGGTCACCGACACCCTTGGCTGGAAAGATAAGATCACTCTGGCCACTCCCCTGTATGACTCGGACGTGCTGGGGAAACTGTGGAAGACCAAAGGTTTTGACCGATGGGACACCATCGGAATATCTAAAGTTGGAGACATGGTTGCACGGGGCAGGATCAAGTCCTTTGCCACGCTGCAACTCGAGTACCAGCTGGCGTCGACGGAATATTTCCGACACGCCCAGCTTAGCCATGCCCTCTCCCCCCACGTATCTGACGGTGGTGCTATCCCTGAGTCATCGCCCCTGGAGGATCGGGTGCTGGACGGCCACATGCCGGACAGCGCCATTTCCCTGACTTATAAAAAACTGATCAACGTGAGGGTGGACTTGCTTGAACGACTGAGGATGCACTGGGTGAATGATGGCATAGAAATGGACGATGAGGAATGGCAGTCAGCGGCCTCCTCCCCCAGGGAGGTGGCCATATCGGCGCGGTTACGTCTGGTCCAGTTGAAAATCTTGCATAGAGTGTATGTCACCGGTCCCAGGCTCATCCATATGGGGCTTTCCACGGATGGCCTGTGCCGGCGGGGTTGTGGCATGATTGCTACCTTCCTGCACATCATCTGGGAGTGTCCTGGTGTGGCCCGGTACTGGAGGCGAGTGCATGAGGTGATGGAGGAGGTGACTGGTGTGGCCCTGCCGGCCGAGGCTCGACGTTGCCTCCTCAATGTGTGGTGTCCGAATGACTACAGTGTGGCCCAGACCCGATGGGTCACCTTAGGCAACATGGTGGCCAAGAGGGACATTGCCCAGAAGTGGGGTGCGCCCGCTCCCCCCTCCCTTAGCCTCTGGGAGACCAACATGGACTGGTGCATGCTGCGGGAGAAAACGGTGTATGTGGCCAGGGGCAAGCCCAAAATGTGGAGATCAGTGTGGGGAGCCTGGAATTCGTATCGGGGCGATTTATGCGAACCCCCGCTTGAGCCGGACTTGGAAGTCCAGTCCTTCCCATAGACTGTAACCCTTCCCGCAGTTCCGGACGGAACATCCTGGTGCGATACCCCCCCATACCTAAGTGCTGCAATTGATATTCTGAGTTGTGTTGGATGTGCGGCCCCCGGCCCCCTCCCGCTGCGCCCCTTCAAATACTTATGTACTGTCCTCGGCCACTCCCTTTTCTTCTTTCTCTCTCTCATACTTTCCTTCGTGCCCAGGCACTTCATTCTCTGGTGGCCTTCCGGGGCCCTCTTACTCTCTGGTTCTCCTTTCCAAGTTGTTAGTTCTTGAAAATTAAACCTGACTGCTTCTGCGCACTGTTTTTGTACATGAGCCTACCTGTTATCGCAATGCTGCCTGGCCTCCGGGATGTATGGCTGAATAGCGGTGTACTTTTTTCTACAAATAAAGGTTTTTCAAAAAAAAAAAAAAAAAAAAAAAAAAAGAATTTGTATTTGGTTTTGGGTTTACTCTGTACTCACAACAGTTTTAAAGTCCTGTATTGTATATCACATATGTACCATGAAAGTGTTTAGCAAGGACACACTGTAAGATTCAAGACCTCACCCTTAACAAACAAGCATTGGCAAATGCACTAAATCGGGTCTTGGTGACATTTTGGCTTTGTCAATGGTCTATAGCTCTGCTAGGTAGCATCTGCAATGTTATGCAACATGGCTGAAGTCAACCGTGTCAATTTGTCGAGTTGTGCGCCATGCCTACAAAATGAAGCCAGCACTTTGTTTTTTTAGTTACCAATCCGTTTGGGATCGGTAACTAAAAATAAAATATGCAAAAGCGTGTGTTTTTATTGTTGGTGGAGTGTAAGCAAGAAGGGGGAGCTTTATTGATTACATCTGGTTCTCTCCCTGTCCCTACTCTAACTGCCCCTCATCTGGTCTGTCCCCTCCACTTCCCCTCAGCCTGCTAGCTCCGCCCACCCCGACTACTAGACTGCTAACTACATTATATCTCCCCCTTTCTTAACAACAAAGAAACAGCTTTTCTTTTAATCCATCTCTACAATGAGTCTCTTTGGTGGCTTGATGTCCCGGCGGGGCCGCGCGGGCCTGGCTGCACTCTGGTCATCATCCAGCAGTTCGCTTGACTGACTTCCGCTCTCCAGGACGCCACGGTCAGGCTCCTCTGAGGTGAGCACATCAGTCATATCTCTCAAGGGCTCACTCATGTCTCGAGGACACTTCTTGAAGTGTGAAATATTTCTAGTGATTTGGCGGTGATCAGATTCCGCAGTCAGCATGGTGCCCTTCTGTTGGGTAACCAGCAAAGGTTCATTTCGGAATCGACAATCCGTTTTCCGTTGTTGCTCCTGTTTGACAAGGACGTAGTCTCCTTCATGTAAGGATGAAGACCGTGCTTTTCTCTTGGCATCGGCATATGATTTCATCTTGTCTTTATTATGTTTGTCAGTCACTGTTATCTCTTGATGATTGCGACCTGGTGATACCGCTCGCAGGGCCCCTTCCCAGGTTGGGATGCGATTTCTCATCGGACGTCCTAGCATGAGTGTTGCCGGGCACTTTCCGGTAGTCGAGTGGGGAGTTGTCCTATAGGCTCGAAGGACCTCATTGAGGGCCACTTGCAGGTCCCTTTTCTCAGCCGTGGCCTGCTGAAATGACTTTTTGATCGTGGCCATAAACCTTTCGATGGTGCCATTCGCCTGAGGCCAGAGAGGCGTAATCCTCCTGTGATTGAAATCCATGTGTTTGGCAAATGCGCGGAACTTCTGCCCATTGAAGGGGGGTCCATTGTCCGTTTTCACTTCTCTGGGGACGCCCCATTGTGCAAAGACTTCATCAAGCACCTTGAGAGTGCTAGCTGCGCTGGTGGATGGCACGAATTGCGCAATGGGGTTTTCTGGAGTATTCATCAATTATGGCAACCACATACTTGCCAGAGGATAGTGGTCCATAGAAGTCCATGGCGAGTTCTTGCCAAACTCCCTTAGGTAGGTCAGTCATTTGCAGTGGGGCTGGCGGGTCTTCTTTTTGGTCAGCTGACACAGATGACAATCTTTCAGGGTGGACTCCACCATTTGGTCGAGGAGAGGAAACCATACACGTTCCCTGAGGGCTCGCTTTGTTGCTACTACCCCTCGATGGCCTTCATGCGCAAGATCAATGACGCCTTGCCGCAATTGTTTGGGGACTACGATCCGTTGGTCTCTATTATGTCGTCTGTGGTGGCAGATAGTTCGTCACAGACGTGTCGGAATGCTTGCATCTCTTGTTTGATCGCTAGGTCATTGTCTTCTTGAGGATCATGTATCCACCGATTGGATTGGATCCTGCGAAGTACTTTCTCCAAAATAGCATCCTGCGCCGTGGCTTCTCGGATAGCTTCCATCGGAACAGCGGGTGGCAATGCTCTGTCAGCCACGAAGTGGATGTATTCCTCGGCAATGGAGGGGCCGGGATCTGAAGATGCTTGAGGATGGCGAGACATATAATCAGCCGGGTTTTCATCCTTCCTGGGTTTGTGAACGATGGTAAAGGTATACTCCTGAAGTCTCAGGCCCCACCTTTCGATCTTAGGATGCATTTTGGATCTGGGGTTGCCGTAGATGGTGACTAGCGCCTGGTGGTCGGTGATCAAAGTGAAGTGTTTGCCGTAAATGAAAACATGAAAATGTTCACATGCCCACACCACAGCTAAACTTTCCTTCTCGGGTTGCGAGTATGCCCTTTCAGGATCGGACAAACTGCGACTGGCATAGGCAACGATGCGCCGCTGGTCAGAGTCATTGTCATATTGTGCCAGAATGGCCCCCAGCCCCACGGGGCTAGCATCGACGGTGATTTCTGTCTTCCGTCTCGGATTGAAGTACGAGAGATTGTCAGCGGACTCCACTGCGTGCTTGATCTCCCTGAACGCCTGTTCACACTGGGGCGTCCAGTCGAACGGTTGACCCTGTTTAGTGAGAATGCGAAGAGGATGGCTGATGGTCGTGTAATCTCGGATGTAGCGGGCACAGTAACTGGCCATCCCTAGGAACGATCTTAGTTCACTGACATCCTGAGGGCTCTTGGTGTTATTTAGGGTCGCTATCTTTTCTGGATCAGGCTTCATTCCTGCGCTTGAGAAAATGTGGCCAAAGAATTTTAAAGTGGACTGATGGAATTCACACTTGTCTTTGTTTAATGTCAGGTTTGCGTCTAACAGGGCATGGCAGACGCGATCAAGTGCTATATCGTGTTCACAGACGTCAGAGCCATATACTAGAATGTCATCGCTGTAATTTAGCGTGTTGGGGATATGTTGAATAATTTGCTGAATTGCCTCCTGAAAAATTTCTGCAGCTGATGACACCCCAAAGCTCAGTCTCTTGTATCTGAAAAGTCCTAGGTGAGTTGCAAACGTTGTAATATAACGGGACTTGACATCCAACTCCAGCTGATGGTAGCCTTTGTTTAAATCCAGTTTCGAGAACACCCTCACCCCGTTCAAAGCAGAGATCATGTCGCTCAGGTGTGGCCCAGGAGGCGTTCTCTCTCGATTGCGGTGTTAGGCAATCGCATGTCCACACACAGTCTCACCTTGCCGGTGGTGCCTTTCTTGGGCACTTTGACCACTGGCGAAACCCATGAGGTTGGACCATCCGTCCGTTCAATGATGTCATCGAACAGGAGGTCATGAAGTTCGTCTTCGACGGCTTTCTGCAGATGAAATGGTACACGTCGAGGGTGCTGGGCTACTGGCCTAATCTGTTCATTGATGTGTAGATGTATTTGACAATCCTTCATCTTCCCTAGCCCTTGAAACAGCCTGGGAAACCTGTTGACAATGTCTTGATTATCGTTGACTTTGAAGAGGATCTCAACAAGGCGGAGACGCTCTGCAGTTGGTAAGCTAAGTAGACAGTCAGCCTCCGGGCCTTTGATGACGTGTATGACGGCCGGTATGGTGATGGCGTCATGTTGTAGTGTCGTTGGGAATTTTCCCAAGCATTGGAGTGGTCTCTTAGACATCCAAGTGAAGACTCGGACCGGTGCATACGCTTAGGACTCATCCTCTCATATTCTGTTACCGGTATATAGTTCAGTGAAGCTCCACTGTCTAGCACGAACTTGGTGTCATGATTTCCTACCTTTATGTCTAGACGTGGATATTTCTTTAGTTGGTCGGGGTCCGCAATCATGTTGACGTATTCAATTGTATATACAGAGTCTCTGGATGAAGATCTAGAGTCTCGGGATGGTGATCTACGTTCCCATCTGGATCTTCGTGATTCTCGGCTTGAGTGAGATGAGCCTGAGGATACGGCGGACTTGCCTTGAACAGCCCTTATGTGGTGTTTTCTAGTGTCCGAGCGAGACGACCTGGACGGTTCGCGTCGCCTCTCTTTGTGATGGTCCCCACACATGGCTTCGAAGTGGTTCGTCCACCCACACTTCCTACATCTCTGACCCATGGCAGGACAGGCATCCACGTGAGGGTAATCATATCCACACCTGTAGCATTTTCTTGGTTTTCTGGCCTTCTTTCTCTCCGCCCCGGTTCTCGCCTTTTATGCTCCGAGTATTTTTGATAGGACGATGGTTGCGACCTCCACTGCTTATCTTTTTGAGCTTCTTTGGCTTAGACGCGACGTACATGTTCATGGCTCACCTGGCGCCCTGTTTCCATGGTGGTGGCGTGCTCCACGGCCTGATCATATATACGCGTCATTTCTTCAATCTCATCTATGTTGGGAGGTTTTCTTAGCAGCCGCCTTCTAAGAGCTTCTGAGTGACACCCATCTATGATCTGCGATTTTATGGCAGCATCTATCGAAGTTGTCAAATTCACAATGCCTTGATAGCCGTCGCAGTCGGGTGATGAAGGCACTCATCACCTAGTCCTTTCCTTGGCGCTTGGTGAAACGCATGACGTTCGTAGTCCACATTTTTCTTATGGAGAAATTTCTTGTTCAGCGCTTCGCGCACTTTATCATATGTATCGGCATCCGCAGAGGGAAGGTCCTTGATTATTTTGTTTATCTCTCAACCTGCCAGGTTGCGAAGTGCGATTCGTTTCTCTTTATCAACAGTCACTTTAGATCCCTCCATGTAATTTTCAAAATCTTCGAGCCACTCTTGCACAGGGGGCCCATGCCCCCTCCTGTGGTCAATGTTAACGGTTCCGGGGCCCGCAGGTGTGACCCTCCTGCCACGATGGGTTTGGCTTCATTTCGCTGTGGAGAGTTATCAGGAGTCACCATGTTGGTGGTGCGCGCTTCCCACCTTTTTATGCTCCTGACTGATCGGCTCACTGGTGCTGGGGAGTGTCAACCGCAGTCGTTTATTTTCCAAATTTGTTTGAGTTTGCTCATGCTTGTTTAATATTATTCTTGTTCCCCTGCGTCGTCTCACATTTGATGGGGGTCTCTCTGTAATCCGTGCGTGTCGTTTCCAGGTGTTAGGCACTATGCCTGACTTTAAGATGGCCGCCCCACATTGACCAATGGGTCTGTCCTTGAATCTGCCTGACTTCAAGATGGCCGCCGTAGCTGTCTGCATGCACTACTTTCACTCTGCTCACTCGACCCAGCTCCTTCACTTGGGACTCACCAGCAGTCGCTTCCCGGGGCAGCACACTTCAGATTTGGCTCCCTTCGGTCTCTGCCACAGTCAGGTAAGGTTGGGGTGGGCTCCTGCCTTACTTTGCAGGATCCTGCGCTTCTCCGGCGACAGCGTGCCAGAGCTCACGCATCGGGCGTGAGGTTTCCCGACGTCGGATGGCACTCGAGCTCCGACTTCAACGCGCTCAGCAGCGCTTGCCAGTAGATCTTCGGGGAGCAGCGTCCTCCACATTGGGGCACTTTTCCTTCACTCTGGGGGCCTGGCAGAGTCGGAGTGGGCTCCCGACTTCTGTGCACGCAGCGCTCACCAGGTTTGCACGCTTCCCGCGTGAGTCACGTTTCGGCGCGAACAGCGTCTCTTCCTTCGAGCGGTTTGGCGCTCGGTGTTTCGGCTCCCTCTCAGTCTCTGGAGGGGTAGGGTCACCTGCTGCTGGCCTCGGTGCTCAGGCGGCAGCTCCGTTTTACTCGGCAGCGTTCTCCTCACCTCGAGGCTGCTTGGGACAGGGCTCTCTCGTGGGGTTTTACGAATAGTGAGCTTGCTTGATCCCGCCCTTGTCGCCAGTTTTCATGTCCCTAATGAAATGAGGACAGACACTTATATTCTTTGAAGAGCTTTATTGATTACATCTGGTTCTCTCCCTGTCCCTACTCTAACTGCCCCTCATCCGGTCTGTCCCCTCCTCTTCCCCTCACCCTGCTCGCTCCGCCCACTCCGACTACTAGACGGCTAACTACACTATAGGGGGGACAAACGGCAAGGCAACATGGAGCGGTGTGGGGAGGGAACACCAGAGCAACATGTGAGGGGAGGCAAAAGCAATCTGGGTGTGTGAGGGTTGGAGAAAAGCAACCCAGAGGATATGGATGAGGAAGCAATGGGGAGACGCACATTAGTGAGAGCAAGGGGGAGGAGCACAGGGAGAAGCAGTCGCGCAACACAGAGTGCAGGCTAAACACTCCACAAGCGTGACACCTCGAAAAAACAAGCACTCTAATGCTTCACACAAATGAGAAAAGTAGTTATTGAAAAGCAAGCTGTGTAAGAAGTGATGGTAGTCAACCAAAGAGACTGTAAAGAGGCAATGCTCCTTGGGAGGAACAAACACAAGACATCAATAAGTTGGAGCCAAATGAGAGTGGGGAGGAAAGCCACTCTCAGTAACCTTTGGGTGGGTTCCAAGCCTCTCTATATTCTTGGAAAGCTATAATTAGTTATCTTTCCCAGAAAAAAATACTAGCAATTTGTTTAAGTTTTAAACTTCAACAAAGGTGCAGAATTGATACTAAAATAGAATGTTGCAGAAATTCTCCTGTATTAATTTTTAGCATGGCTTTGCTGTCTTTGTTTATTTTTTTCATTATCTGTCAGGGATCATTAAGATAGCTGTAGAACACATTTTAAAGTAATTTCTTCCTATATTTACTGGTTTATGTATGTATCGATAAGGGGGGAATATATCAGCTTTAGGTGAATTTTGTAATTTTCTTGACCCGCCCGTGACATAAAAAGACTGGTCATGCTGGTAAAAAACACTGACATGTCGCAACCCGAGTCGCAATATGCCCTGGACCATCTAGTAAGATCAACCTAGAAGGCAAGGATTTCTTCCCAAGTTGCAGACAAAAGTCACAACATTAGTACCAGTCAATACCTAAATAAAGAAGTCAACAATTTAAAGAATTTAGTATTTCTTTGATGGTGGTCAGTGAGGCCCCGAGTGAGAGAGTGGGACTGACCGTGTTTAAATTGAGAGCCCTTGCCTTTCTTATAAGTAGTAAGATGAAATAGAGTGCATGTAAGTCTGCGTATGTTTCCTGGTTCATAAGGAACAAGTGAAACCCATGGATATCAAGGGACAAGGGTTACACAGCACTTTAAATGAACAGAGATCCTCAACTAAACAATATGTCAGTATTGAACTGAGAAAACATTTATGTCTATACACGTTGTCCAATAGACAAATTAAAATCACATTTATTAAGCGAATCATTTAAATAGTTGGGTGGAAACGCAAATGACACAATTAAATAAGCAAAGAAACTCAGGCACTAATGTGTGAAGCAAACTAAAGAATTTGTTAGTCACAATTAAATCCAAAGCAGCACTTCTGGCCTTTACTATGTACATTACAATAGGGTCAGTGTGCAAGAGTCGACAACGTTTTGATCCTTACAAAATAACAGGATCATCATCAGGACATTTACAAATGATGCCTGAGATTTTCTACACGGTGCTAAAAGAGAATAACTGTAAGAGAAGAAAGGAAGGAACAGGTAAGTTGCCAGTGGGACAAAGTCTATATGGATACCACATACATACACACTTGAGGGAGTGAGATGCCTTCGGTGCCTGGGGCC
Organism: Lissotriton vulgaris; assembly: GCF_964263255.1. Classification (NCBI taxonomy): domain Eukaryota; kingdom Metazoa; phylum Chordata; class Amphibia; order Caudata; family Salamandridae; genus Lissotriton; species Lissotriton vulgaris. Next base: position 1,728,424,460 of record NC_141693.1, read on the forward strand.
AACCATGAGTGAGTTCCATTCAAGGGAAAGTACATTATGCAAGTGGCCCAGAGGGGGAACCATACTACAATGGCACTAGCAAGTGGGAAATACCGACCTGAGTATACCTGGTTGTGAACTCAATTCACCAAGGATCAAGCAAGGATAACATGGAAACAAAAGAATTCTGAACCACTCATCTATTATAGAACCGGCCTGCCAGTATGTCCATCTCATAGGCTGCATAGACAAAATGGAAGCAAATTACCAAGATGCTATCCACAAGAAGTAATGCAAGAAATTTGGAAATAATGACCAAACCTATGGGACCAGGCCGTCTGCTGAACAAACAGATCGTGCATATCAACCAGAAGCCATCTTGAGGAAGCGCTTCGCTGGGACGCTGGGAGGCTAAGACTGAGGAATCTGCGTGATATAAATCATGAAGGGAGATACCAATAAATACATAAGTGTTATTCATAATATGTAACATACCCATGGCCACCACTTCAAGCAACAATAATGTGGAAAGCACTGTTTACAGCAGAGTACCAGTATACTGTCGCACTCGGCAGGAGGGCTAGAAAACATAAATAGCGCGGTAATTAAATGTATTGTATACCGTAATATTGAGGTGGAATTACGGTAGGAAGTCTAATCTTACCTCCTCACAAGTGCCCAAAGGGTCTACAATGATGCCCAAAACAACGATGCTGCCCGAAGCCACAACTGAAAGTGAAGAGCTGGCGTAGATTAGTGCTCGGTATGGGGTTGGGGTTAATGCTTCCTGGTGACAGGCTGAAGTGGTGTTTGTGGCTGCAAATAGCACAGGGCTTAGACACTGACAGAGGATGTGGCACTGTAATGGAGCTGTCTGCTGATGTAGTTGGCATTTGTGACAGACAAGGGTATAGAGTTCCTTTGCCAGTTATTGTGCTGCAATGTGGGTGAGTACTCTAGGGTTGCAGAAGAACAAAAACCGCAATGTTGGAATTGTTCAGTGTTGTTTGTGACAGGTATGCTAAGGAGGTAGGTATGGACTTTTTTTGCTAGTGGTATCTTGTAAGGCAGGAGGGTGGGTGGCAGGCACAAGAATCCTACAAATGCATATGTCCAGTGTGTTAGTACAGCATGGGTACTGTTTTGTGAAGTTATTATGCATCAGGATGTACAGAGGTGTTGCATGCTGGGCTGTAGTGCGAGCAGAGGTGCTTTCTGAATGTCAGAGTTGGAGTATTGAACTCTAAGTGCAGAGTATCAGCTGTCAATGTGGCGTGCCTGTCTTTAAAATGGGCGGAGTGTGGAATTTTACTTTGTGAGTACTTCTTGGCGTAGTGAGGTATGCGTTATCTGCTAGTGCAGTTAATATCATGAATGTAAGAGTTTTCCTGCTGAGGGTCGAATGTATAAAAATTGAGTGATTGATCTTTGAGTTAGAGAGCTGCTCCAGAAGACAGATTAAGAGTTCAAAAGAAGACAGAAAGAACTTGGAGAAACAGTAGTACCTGATGGGGTATGTAAAGTTCAACTAAGTAAGATATTTATGTTTCTAATTATGTATCTGTAATGATTATTGTGGTATTATCAAATGTACCTGACCATGTGCTTTCTCCATTATCTGTCCCATGCTCTATTTGTGAATGTCCATATTATTCTTTGCCTTTCCACAGGAGTGCCACCAAATAACTCCAGTTTTGTCATCAATGCCCTCCTAATCCATCACTACAAGCGTGGAGCCTGGTTCCCACGAGGAGGTTCCAGTGAGATCGCATTTCACATCATCCCAGTCATAGAGAGGGCAGGCGGTGCCGTGTTGGTAAGGGCTCCTGTTGAACGGATCCTCCTTAATAAAGAAGGGGCAGCTGAAGGTGAGTGCTGGGAGATGGGGTTCTGGGGCAAGTGGAATCGCAGAGATTCTTGTAAATTGTCTGCCTTATGGCTCCAGTTTGTGTGTGTGTAGCTCAGATTTTTTAAGGGCACAAAGGGGCTCTGGAACTAAAAACATTCTGATCTTTTTGATCTTTGCTGCTACCTGAACATAGGAGAGAGTACTTTGCCCTGAACTTTATGACGACGGAACCTATGTCCCCTCAAAATACTTCCAAGATGTGCTTTAGAAATGCTGTGTGTCAGGCTGGGTAGCCGAAAGTGGGTAATTCTATTGACCAGTGTGCTGTCTACATGAGTGCAAGATCAAGGTCTCTAGCAATCAGTGTACTAGGGACTCAGTTTGCAACAGAAAGTAGGAGGTCACTCAAGTGTCCAAGCAACACTGGCTTGATAAAGATAAACTGCTCCAGCCAGGTAGGAGCACACTTAGCTGTTGCCTGCTCCCGCCAAGCATAAGAGGATGAGTGGTTCTTGGGCCTACCTCTGCAGGATTCAGCGGGTGAGTGAGATATGGGTGCTCCAGGTGGTACCGGGGTACCCACAACATTTATTTAGAACCCTGTGCCAGGATGAGTGCTCTCCGGGAAGCCTGTGGGACTGCAGGGGTCTTAGGGCTCCCCCTGCAGATCTCCACCAATATGGAATCTGGGGGTTTCCCGGGGCACCCACAAAATATAAGTGCTAAAACTGGTCATCAATTATGTACTGCTCCCGACATGGAGCACCTGATATTGCCAATGTGAGATAATTTTATATGTTTTATAACTTTGTGGTGCCTTGTTTAGGGCAGGTTTTTTTTTGTAAAGAAAAACAGGAGTGTTACCCATAAACCAATCGGGATTAGGGTTCAAAGGTATAAAGGTAAAACAATATCCCAAAAGGTATGAATGAAAAGGCAATTTATATTGCATGCGCAAGGCATTACATAGGTCAGAGAAAGGAGACACTTATTCAAAGGATTTAAATTCAAAATTAATTTTAGTATTTTAGTATGCAAATCATGAAAGGAAAAATTCATCAAGAATTAATTATGTACAGCACACAGTTCAAGAATTCGTGTGACAACCGATAAAACTTAGTGCAAGGTGAGCAAGGTGAAATATATACAGTGAATAGCTCAACATGTGACACAAAAATCAGTGACTTTATATTGCACAATTCGCAATTTAAATGCGGAGGTGGGCGGGGTCAGGGACGGGTAGGCGTGGTCGGACAATGCATTATCTACAAGGTGAGAGAAAGGTAATAGCGGACTATGTGTGTCACTTCCATCCCCCTCCCCTGCTCACCTGCCCCCCCCTTTTCTCTCCTTCCACATCCCGTCCTTCCATTTACCCATGAGTTACCCTTTTCTTCTGGGACCCTTACCTCTCCCTTTTGTCCCACAGCACCTCAAACGAGACAACCTCGTCCTGAAGATGGTCCACATTGACGAAGGACCGAAACGCTGTCGACTCCACAGCGCAAACAATAGGCGCACTCTGTTGTGACTCCATTTAAATTGCGAATTGTGCAATATAAAGTCACTGATTTTTGTGTCACATGTTGAGCTATTCACTGTATATATTTCACCTTGCTCACCTTGCGCCGTCTGCCGCTGTTCACTCCTTCACTTGCGTTGCCACATACCACTTGTATATATTGAGCACCAAGTTTTATCGGTTGTCACTCGAATTCTTGAACTGTGTGCTGTACATAATTAATTCTTGATGAATTTTTCCTTTCATGATTTGCATACTAAAATACTAAAATTAATTTTGAATTTAAATCCTTTGAATAAGTGTCTCCTTTCTATGACCTATGTAATGCCTTGCGCATGCAATATAAATTGCCTTTTCATTCATACCTTTTGGGATATTGTTTTACCTTTATATATTGTTTAGGGCAGGAGCACCACCAACCGGTAACAAAAATGTTGCAGGAGGTTGCAGTGAATACAGCAGCCCCTTAGAAATACATTTTTAGAAGTAACCCTTTCCCTCCTTGGTTGTAAACTGTGTAACCCCAGGAAAGGTTTGTCGAGCTTATAAGCATTTCCAGAGCTGGAGTTTTTTCTTTTCAGCCGAAGATTGCAGTGGCCCCTTTGTAGTTGGTTTTATGGCTGCAATATGTGGATTGAGAAGTGTAAAAACTTGTTTTGTTTTGAATACCTATGTGTTATTTAAAGGTTTGTTGACACAAATTGCAATGCTTGTTATTATGTCATTAATTAATACATTTGAATATGGTATTGGATTATATTGTTTTGAATGTTTATTTTGAACATGATGGCTGTTTTATTAAGATGGTGACTCCTTGACAAAGGCAATAGGCTTGCCCTCATACATTGACGTGGTGACCCATTGACAAAGCCAATGGCCTTTTAGATACTGATGTGGTAACCCCATGACACAGAAAGCAGGCGGCCTTATTTAAAATGCCACCCCTTTATCCTATAATTAGCACTCTCATTGATTGGCCATGCAGTGGGTGGGGGTGGAGAGGAGGGGGGGGAGACCTCCAGACTGTCTGCCACAGGCCAGTCTTGTAATAGTTCGGTATAGTAGTACGATCATATTTTATGTTAAAACCACCCCTAGAAATTCACTTAAAAATCTAAAGGTTAGGGGGGGCGTGGCTTGCAGCCGTGGGAAATTGCCGCTGCCTAAACAAGCTTCTTCCCTCCTGCGGCTATCCTGTTGTACCCTGAGCCATCAGAGGTTGTGCGACACTACAAGCTGGTGGGTTTTTGGTTCCTGACCCCCCCGTGCCACTTTCGGACCCCCGCCGCGGCACCTTTCCCTGTAGAATCGTCCTGGCTGTGCAATGCTCCGGCAGGGAAATGGCGGCCCCGCGGTGCGGCCCGTGAGGAGAGAGAAGGCCTCGACACGGTGACCTTCCCCCGAGAGTTCCGCTGCCAGCAGTGAGGTGTAGCGAACGATGGAGGCGGCATGAGGTCTGCGTTGGCGAGTCCGCGACAATTCATCTGGCACAACGAGAGATAGAGTGCAGACCCGGCGGACGCCCTGGTAATGGAGGCCCCAGCTTTGTGGCCTACATGGTGAGGAGGGCCACAGTGTGAATGGCGGCCCGGAGAAGACTCCCTGCGGAGGCCCAGTGAGGTAAAAGCAGTCCAGGGAGGTGGCAGCGGAAGACCTCGGTGGGCGCATTGGCCCTATTGCTTGCGGGGGCGGGTGGAGAAGGCCCAGCAGTGTAGAAGACTGTGACGGCTCGGCGGCTGGAAGGTGGGCTATATTACGGCTGTTACAGCCTCTGAACTGCGGCCTAACACAGAGTGAGCCTATGCCTGGAAGTAGTGGCGCTTGAACTCCCCACTGATGCCCTGTACTTTCCTTGCAGGGGGGGACCGCTTGGCTGCAGGAGGTGTTAGAGGAGCACTGGCAGTTGCTCCTTGTCCGGAGGGGGTGTAGCCTGTTTACAGGACTGTGTGCAGTGCTTCGATGGTGGTGGAGTGAGGAAGGAGCATGAAGACAGCTGAACCAGAAGGCAGGGTGGCGATTGTGTACAGCCTGATTGAGATCCTTCTGGACAGATAGATCCGCGTGAGGGCCCTGCGGGCAGGAGCCTAGAGTGACAGCTGTCAGGGTGCTGCTCTACTCAAATAGCCTAGTAGAAACTGCAGCGGAGATCACGCATGTGGACCTCTGGTGTGGGCGCTGTGTTGAGTCTTAGACATTGCTTTGGCGGGCTCCTGACCTCGAGCCTGAACTGGCGTGGTGTGTGTCGGCCCTTCCTGCTGCACCTTGAGGAGCAGGAACGTTGGCACTGTGGAGAGCTACTGAGAGTCTCTACTAGTGGGCTGTGACTAAGGGACTAAGGAGTCCTACACTGAACGCAGGGGCAGCTGGCCCTTGACTCCTGCAGTCAACCATTGTGAGTGAAGGCCTGCTCAAAGTGAGGGACCCCGGAAAGAATCACTACCCAGTGCTGAGTACTGTCTTAGTTGTACCCTTCAATTGGTTGCGATTGTATCCTCTAGGCTACCCTCTGCTTTTGTCTGAAGATTCGAGGCTCCGCAGTCATGGCTACAGGAGGGAAGGGTCCCAAAGCTAATGCCCAGAAACAGTTGGCGAAGTTCGCATTGTCTAAAACGGGTGAAAAAGGCGAATCACCGCGATCGGAAAGAGATGGGGCGGCAGTGACCCCTGCACCGGGACCGGAGCCAACTCTTCATGATGTTATGGCGGCAATAGGTGGGGTGCGTACTTTAGTGGACTCAGTCACTGTTGAGGTCTCTTTGCTCAGAGCGGACTTTAAGAAAATGGATGAGAAAGTTAAGGAACTTAATAGAGTGACGAGCGCCCTGCAGAAACACATCGGAACTCCAGAGACAAATGCTCAACATGCAACAGAAGCAGGCAAGAATGTCGCAACAGCTAGACGATTATGAAGGCCGAGCCCGCCGTAATAACATTCAAATTTTAGGGGTTCCGGAAAGAACGGAGGGGCCGGCTGTAGATCTGTATGTGGAGGAGCTAATCACGAAACACCTAAAGCCCAAACCTTTGTCCAGCTACTTCTCTATAGAAAGGGCTCCCTGGGTGGTAGACCAAAACTGGGCGCACCTCCGAGACCCCTGATTGCCAGGGTGTTCAACTTCCAAGATAGGGACATAATACTGCAGACTTCACGGTCCAGCCCTCCCTTGAAGATAGATAACTATGAGGTGGCGTTCTTCCCGGATTTCACGGCCAAGGTTGAGAGATCGGGAGGTGAAATATGCGATGTTCTTCCCGACACGGCTGTGAGTGGAGTCGGATGGAAAGTCGTGGTTCTTTGACTCACCAGAGGCGGTCTGGGAATGGATGGAGGGCTGGAGCACGGTGGGAGGCCAAAGGAGGGACCGCCCTAGTAGATCTGGCCTGCAGAGAGGAGTCTGGATGGAGGCGGCGAGCAAGGACCCCGCTACGGAGGAGTCGGATGGAGGAGCAGGACTGATAGCCCTGGCGGTGGGACTAAAGAGCCTGGAACTGGAAGAATTTGCAAGTAGAGGGGCACGGGCGGGGGGGGGTGGAAAGACTCACTGTAACAAGACTGTTTCTATACTTGGTAATTTATGACATGGTATTATTTGATGGGTATATTGATGTGATATGACACAGCTTAGTTGCTGTTAATAGAGGATGGCTACGAAATAGGATAACTGTGATGTGTATCTGCATGAGGGGGGGGTCGGTTCCCTCTGCGTTTTTAGCATTTCAGGGGGGTTGAGAGGCACTCTGCCATGTTTGGGGGGGTGTTCTGCAGTTTCTCATTGCTTTCAAAGTTGTGGTGAACTCTTATGCTACGGATTGGATAGACTGAGTATGTGCTTCAGGGACGAGTTCCAGAATAACTGTATTGTGTTGCTACGTTCTGTTTTCTCTGTTCTTTTTCAATGCGACAGACTCAGATGTGACAGTGCTACTCTTATATTGCGAGTTGCGTAAAGAAGTGATCGATGTATTACTGACCTATTGGGCTATGAGTATCACCCCTACTGGGAGATTGGGGCTGAACGGGAATCAGTGCTCTATGTCCTTCCCTGGAATGTTAATGGCGTAGGTGATAACATAAAGAGAGGTGTTGTCCAGCAGTACCTGAAGAGACAGTCCCCAGATCTTGTCCTATTGCAGGAAACCCACTTAGTAGGCAATAAAAGTAAGGCCCTTAATAGATGGGGATACCGGCTCCTGGTGCATGCTGACTATACCACCGGATCTAGGGGCACGTGTATCCTGGTTAGAGAAAGCACACCATTGATTGTACATAACAAGTGGGTGGATCCGGGGGGCGGTTTGCGGTAGCTGAGGCCCAGTGGGAGGGGAGGGTCCTGAATGTAGTTTCTGTTTACCTGCCACCAGAGATGCCTTAATAGACCTAGCGGTACAAAAGGGGTTGGTGATGGACGGAGCTTCTGAATCAATCAGACACTCACACCCAGTCAAGAGATCTGGGTTTAATCCATCACCGTTCTTTAGCCCACTCTGCCACCCCAGTTGAGACATGGCTATATGCAAATCAGTCTGACCCTGTACCTCATGGGAACAGTGCAGCCCGAACTGCCAAGCCATGTCTTCCCTGGACCGGAAACAAGCTTCCGAGGACCGGTTTCTGGAATTCCAGCCGTCTTCAGCCCGGCTTGCTTGAATCCAGTGGCAAAGTGAGCAAGGGACTCACGTCTGAGTATACCCTGCCACACTTATGGCGGCCAAAAGCGGTACAAAAGGGGTTGGTGATGGACGGAGCTTCTGAATCAATCAGACACTCACACCCAGTCAAGAGATCTGGCTTGGCAGTTCGGGCTGGACTGTTCCCATGAGGCACAGGGTCAGACTGATTTGCCTATAGCCATGTCTGAACTGGGGTGGCAGAGTGGGCTGAAGAACGGAGATGGATTAAACCCAGATCTTTTGACTGGGTGTGAGTGTTTGATTGATTCAGATGTTCCGTCCATCACCACCCCCTTTTGTACCGTTAATAGACCTAGGCCAGGTATTGACCAAACTTCCTGACGGTACTTTGATACTGGGTGGGGATTACAACATGACAATGGACAACACGGTTGATAGGTACCCGCAGAGGCAAGGGGCCAGGCCGTATGAGCTCATGGTGGAACTTACCGCGGCACTGGGCCTCTCGGATGTGGGACGGGCGCTTCAGACAGTGGACTCCAAATTTACATATTTTTCCAGTGTGCATGGCAGTCTCTCCCGAATAGGCTACTTTTTAACATACACAGCCTCAGTGGGTAATTTCAGGCATCCCCGGACCTATCCCCGGGGTTTTTCGGATCACTCCCCAGTGGGAGTGGAGTTCACTCACAGGAAAAGGCAGCAGCGTTGTATTATTGTCATCAACCCATGGCTGTTGAAAATTCCAGATATCAAAGAGGAGCTCGGGGTGCAAACTGGGTATTTCCTGACAGAAAATCTAGGGTCTGTGGGATCGGCGCAAGCGCTATGGGAGGCGTATAAAGTGGTCCTGAAGGGGTATGCCTTGTTGTTGAAAGTGAAATATATTGCTAAAAGGCGTGAGATCTTGGTACAGTTGGAGGAAGCCCTCTGAGGGCTTGAGGCGGCTCACGCGTTAAATCCCTCGGAGGATGCACTGTATAGTCTGAAATTAAAGCAGGAGGAGTACAAGCTCAAAGCATGTGAACACATGTTGGCCAAACAGGCAGCCACCCAACACAGGCCTTATGAGCTTGGAGACAGGGCAGGAAAGACACTAGCGTGGCTGGTGAGGAGGGAACAGGGTGCACAGTGGGTGCCCCGACTAACATTACCCAGTGGTGAGGTCCTGCATTGCCTCTGCGATATAGCGGGGGCGTTTGCAGATAACTTCGAGAAGGTGTATTCTCCCTCCACGACATATACAGCGGAAGACTCGCGCTGGCTGCTGTCAGATAGCGATGACCCGACTCTTTCAGAGATGGACAGGAATATGTTAGATGCGGATCTAGCGAATGAGGAAATCCAAAAGGCCATCGGGCAAATTAAGTCTGGGAAGGCGATGGGCCGAACGGTACCCCTGTGGAGTTCCTTAAGGCTATGGCCTCTCAGGTGGTCCCGCACTTGCGGGCAATGTATCAGGAAAGCTGGGAGACGGGAGTTCTGCCGCCCGACCAACGTCTAGCCAGTATAGTTGTTATCCAAAAGGCCAGAAAGCCGGTGGACGACTGTCGCTCATACAGGCCGATCTCACTGATAAACTTTGAGGCAAAGATCTTGGCAAAAGTTCTTGCCACGCGGCTGGGAACAGTGATTTCCTCTTTGGTGCACCCGGACCAGTCTGGCTTAATGCCTGGAAGAAACACCGCCCTTAACATCGGCCGGCTCCATAATGTGATGGCGCGTCAGGAGTATCTGGAGGAGGATGCAGTTATATTGTCACTCGATGCCTCCATGGCGTTCGATTTGATCGAATGGCCGTATCTTTTTGAGGTTCTGGTGAGAGCTGGGTTAGGCCCTAAATTTGTAGGATGGGTGAGGCTGCTGTATACTGACATCCATGGGCAGGTTAGAATCAACAACTACACGTCTCGAAAGTTCACTCTAAGGAGAGGCACCAGTGCTGTTGTTTTCCCTCATGCTAGAGCCCCTGGCGGCCTGGATTCACCGTGACGTGATGGTACAGTGTTTTAGATGGTCACCAGAGTGTGAAGATAGAATATCTCTTTATGCCGACGACATATTGCTATATCTTGCCTCTCCATATAAATCTATCCACACAGTTCTTAACATCTTCACGAACTTCGGGAAGTATTCGGGGTACGCAAATAATTGGAGTAAGTCCGTACTGTACGTGCTGCATGGGCAGACCCCTCGTCTCCCTAAAGACTGTACGTTGGTGGTCTCGGCGGATGGATTTAAGTACCTGGGAGTCTTTAATACACCAGATCCGGTTCTCTTTTATAGCCGCAATTTGGCACCCCCGTTGGCCAGACTGCGCATAGATGTCAAACATTGGAGGTAGCTGCCTCAGTTGCTGGTGGGCCGCGCTGCTCTTTTTAAAATGTTGGCTCTCCCGCGATTTCTGTACATTCTCCAGAACTGCCCGCACTGGATTCCGGATACATATATTGTAGCGGTGGAAGGGGAGATACGTACACTGCTCTGGGATGGTAAAGCCCCAAAGGATTGCACTTCAGAAACTGATGAAAGGATGGTAGGATGGGGACATTGCATTGCCCGACGTACGGTTGTATTATTGGGCTTCTCAATTGATGGCTGTAAATAGATGGAGGTACGCCCCGCCAGATGACCCGGCATGTGCCCTAGATAGGTATCAGATGGATCGCTCGGGCTATCTGGGGGCCCTGTATTCCTGTACTAAGAAGCAACAGTATATTGGCTCCACTTTACATACGGTACAGATCTGGTGGTTAGCCAACTCACGTCTGGGATGGGCGGGGGTGCTCACCAAGGCAACGCCACTGTGGTATTCACAGAAACTCGGCATGCTTTGCTATCACCCGTGGTTTGATAGGTGGGATGTCATTGGTATCTCGACAGTCAAGGACCTGGTTAAAAGAGGAGCGATTCTCAGATTTGATGAGCTGCTAAAGGCCTACCATTTGGCCCCAGGAGAGGTTTTTAGGTATCTGCAAATTAGTCCTGCTTTGCAGGCGGCCTTTCCTAGCTGCAAGGACATAATGGAACCGTCACCCCTTGAGGATCGCTTGTTGGATGGGCTGTTGCAGTCCAAGGCAATCTCCTAGACCTATAAAAAACGTAGTTATAATTTGCCTGATACCTTCGGAAATCTTAAGGGGCACTGGGAGGGAGACCTTGGGCCGATTGATGAGGAGGATTGGCGACAGGCGGTTATGTCACCCAGAGAGGCTGCTATTACGCTCAGATTTAGATTAATACAGCTTCGTATCCTACACCGCTCCTATTTCACGGGAATAACACTAGCAAAGATCGGGTCTAGACAAAATGACCTGTGTTTGAAGGGTTGCTGGCAGCCAGCTACCTTTTATCATATGGTGTGAGAATGCCCGTTTGTGCGGGATCTATGGGACAGGGGCACAACTCATGTGCAATCTGCATTGGGGAAGATGCTAAGCCTGACGCCCCGCTTGGGTTTGCCTAATGTATGGGAAGATACAGACCTAACTGAAATGGAACAGCAATTGGCAACGCTAGGCTAGACGCTAGTCAAGAGAAAGATAGCGAGGGGGTGGGGCGGAGAGGTGCCGCCGGCAGTGGCAGTATGGCTGAAAGAATTTGATAGATGTATGGTAGCAGAGAAAGAAGTTTTTATAGCTAGGGGGTGCCCGAAGAACTGGGATAGGAAATGGTTGAAGTGGAATTTCTATAGGGGGGAGGTATGTGTATCACCTGTGGTGGAACTGGAAATGCGGAGAAGTAGAGACCGAGAAGTGCCTGTTTAATATATATGCTTTTCCGGCCTCTGTCCCAGGCGCGGCGTTAATTGTAACTTGCAAGTACTGTATGTAATTACTGTCTATCTGTCTGTCATGCACTTTGTCAATAAAAATATTTTTAAAAAAATCTAAAGGTGATGATATAGTTAAGTAGAGTAATAAAACCTTACTTTACATTAAAAAAACAGATTCACTGAAAAAACAAAGGTTAAAATGACGTTACAGTTAGGTCTCATAATAATATCTTACTTAACATTAAAGAAACTCCACTAATTCAATGAAAAAAGCAAAGTTCCATATTACACCACCATAACATCACATATTACATCCCTCATGACATGTTCAATTACATAATGAAGTCACTAATAACATCACCTTTGAGGTCCAGTAGGATGAGGGCCGCCTCTGTCTAGGATTATACGGATGTCTTCAGTCATTGCAATGAGAGCTGTCTCCATGCTGTGGTTGGGTCTGAATCCTGACTGCATGTTGGCGAGGAGCTGGAGATTGACCATGAGATATTTGTTAATTACCTTCTCCGGGATCTTAGTAGGAGGGAGCTTGGTTGTTGGTTAGTGAGCTTGTCTGGTGTCTGGTAAGGGCTTCTTCAGTAGGGCGTGCTTCCAGGCTTCAGTGAAAATGGCTGTGTTGATGGAGTCCTTTGTTGAAAGCATGATCGGGGCATCGGTTCAATAGGGCCCCGGAGTGGATGAACTTCTTGGTTGTTGCAGTCTTGTCTGTGGGTGATGGTGTTCCATGCGGTTCTTCGACAAAGATTGGTAAACTGTTGCAAGGTTGATGGGCGCCAGTTGGGTATTGAAGTTGTCATATATGGCTGTAATTTTGTTGCTAAAAGAGTTCATTGAATAGTTCAAGGGATGAGGTGATGTCGCTGGCGGTGGTTGTGGGCCTGAAGACATTTTTGATGATGGAGAAAATGTATTTGCTGCTGTTGATGCTGGCATCCATGTGCTTTGTAACGGACATCCATTTTGTGTTCCAAATTTACTGGTGGTAGCACTTTAGGTCAAACTTCTATACATACTGGCTCACTCACCACCTGTGTTTCAGTTGCCTGTAGTATCAGTTGGTTAACCGGAGTTCTTTCGTGTACCAACTAGCCTTGGTTTGTGTTCTTTCTGTTAGGCTTTTTTTCGAGGGTCAGAGGGTTGGTGCAGGTGGTAATACAGGTACTTACGTTTTTGATGTCTTCTGCTAGGTTGTCAGTGTGCTTAGGGTCATTTGCAGAGAAGATAGAAGCCCGCCCTTGGTATTTTCTTCCAGCAGTAATGTGCTAGGCCTGCGGTGGATGGTTTTCTGTGGGATGCTGATGTTGAAACTGACAAAGGTGTGATCTGTCTAGGTGATGGGTGATGGTCATGTCATTAAAGGAAGTGAACACGGGCTCTAAGAGGTGTCCAGCAGCATCAGTCCATCTAGATATTTGCTGGATGAGTCTCAAGTTTTCCAGGCTTTCAAGGAGTATGATTGAGTTGAGTCAGTGTGGTCCTCCAAGTGAAAGTTTAGGTCTCCCAGCAGATGAAGGCACTGAAGTTGATGATGAAGGAAACACCAATGTGTGTGATGTTGCTGGTGAAGATGGTGCGGGCCTTATCGGGGCCTATAGACCAGGATGCCACACATCGTGAAGTTGACTTTGATACATATGTTGGAGGTGAGGTGTTACATGTAGTTGCTTTTGGTGTCATCAGAAGTGGTGCAGCTTATGGTGTCCATGAAGATGATAGCTATTGCTCCTCTGGGCATGTGCTGGTGGTCCTGTCTGATTATCTTGTATCCATGGGGATGGCCATGTTGATGTTCGGTGTCCACGGTGGCTTTAGCCATGTGTCCATAAAGAAGAGACAGTCTTTCTGCAGGTCCCAGATCTCTGTGGTGTGTCTGCTGGGCTAGTGGGTGTTGAGGAGCACACATGAAAGTCAGGAGTGGGGTGTGGGTGGGGACTGGTTTGAGAGTACCTGAGCAGGTGATGTGCTGGCTTCTGTTAGTGTGGTTGTGGCGGTTGTTGGCATGAGGGTGCAAACAAAATGTCAGCAGCTGCAAGTGAAGGTTCCTTCAGTGTTGTGCGGTGAGACGTTGCAGTACTGTGGCATGTAACAGCGGTGTTGAGCACCAGGAGAAGTGCAGCGGGCCAGCGATCCGGACACTGTATAGGCTGTGAATACCATCGATTAGATCCTGGGAGAGGGGAGTGGAGCAGTGGGTGGGGTTGTGGGAGGCACGGGGCACAAGGCCAATGAGAGGGAAAACAGGTAAGGAGCACTGGGGGAGGGAGTGCGGTAAAACAAAACGAGCACACAGAGAACAAGGGAGAAAAAAATGAACAGGATAGCGAGTACAAAAAAACAGAGAGAAGGCTCAACGAAAATGGGTAAAAACAGGAATGAATAGGGGGTCAGAACAGAGGAAAAAAGGCACAGGAATGATTCAGAACAAAGAGCAAGGCACAAGAAATGGTTCACAAGGAGAGAGAAAGGCACACACAACAAGGCAGAAATGGAGAGAAAGGGACAAAGTAAACTCAAAATTAGAGAGAAAAGGCCCAAAAATCGAATCCCAATAATAGGCCCAAAAATGAGAGTCAAAAAGCAGAGAAAATCAATTCATTGACGAGGCTGACCCTCAGCAGAGAGAGAGTAAGGATCGAAGCGGAAGCCTCATGGTACTGGAGCTGGGGCTGAAATGGCCTAGACCAGCCGGAAGACTGCTTGCAGGTCAGACTAGGGCTAACCACCTGCTTGTGTGGATTTTAAAAAAATCCTGATTTTGACTAGTTGACTAGTCCACGGCTTTCTGAATCACTGTACACACCAGATTAAAAGGTAACCACGAAAAAAATTATAGAAATAAGTGACAAAGGGGTTTGCTTGCCCCGATCTGAAACTAAAGTTGATCTCTTGGGCAGACTTTCTTGGAGCACGTTAGAAGGAGAGCACATAACATCCAATTCACAATATTTATGTAAACGACATTTAGGAAATTATTTCTGTCAGACAATACTTTAACTTTTATTCTGGCATACAGCTACAGTAGGCACCAGCTCCATGCACCGTATATACCACAACAACAAGAGCTCCACGCTCCAGATGTTCAATGAGCTGCCAGACAGATCCACGTCATATAGTCTCAAATGTGGGCAGTTAACAGATGCCCAATAACCACTCAGGTTTCCTTTCTCAGAGAGCAGGGTGGGATGACTGGATAGCTGAGCTTGCAGCTTACAATCAGGGGTTTCAGGTGAAACCTCTGGTGGTTGGGGAGGGGGTTTGGGGGGGACTCTGTGGATTCCGTTCAGTCATCCTCAAAAAAAGGGAGAAGATGAAGATGTTTGTCATGGGGAGGTCGTGTGTGGGCAACACTCGTCCTCCTTCTTAAGAACGTAAATGCGATTGCAAGATAAATGTTTATGAACCGTTAGGGGTACCTTTACAAGGAGGTAAATTGGATCGTTCATTAAGCATTTTATTCTTTTTAACACCAGCTAATCTCCAAAGACAACTGCATGTAATGTTTGTCAACATAACACGGAATAAAAGATAAGTATACCCCGTCAGCCCAAGCCCCTGGGCTGCATATTAAACAAATAGCACAGAAAGAAGTTCTCCTATGTGCACCTATAGAGTTGTTTTTTTTATTTTCCGCATTTGTGCTCTTCAGTCTTCACAAGCAGTATCCTGGTGCTAGGCTGGAGAGGCAGAGGCAGCTGAGGGACTTAGATCCCGGGGGAGAATAGCATGTGATGATGGCAGCTGCACTAGATGGTGGGGACTTTTGTCTTTACAAAATTGTGTTAATAATCCTATATCACAGCTGGGCTTTTTGAGGGCATGAATGTCTAGGAAATACCAAGACATACATTACTCTATTGCTGATATAGACCAACCTCTGGGGTCATTTCAAAACCCTTTAAATCTACCTTTGTTTTCTTCTAGGTGTAGCTGTGAAGAAGGGCAATGAAGAGATCAATGTGTTCGCTCCAGTGGTCATTTCAGCTGCTGGAATGTTCAACACCTATGGGCGACTGCTGCCCCCAGAGATCAGCGCAAAGCCTGGTGAGTACTGCTTACTAAGGGAAATAACTATTTACTTAAAGTTGGAAAGTGAGGACTTTAGATAACATAAAACTCCTTGCAGGGTGTTGGAATAAAGAATTGGTCACATTAGAGACTTTGGTACAGCGCACACCCTCAACTCACCTATCTGAAGGAGGTCTCAAATCTGATCGCGTATGAAACGAAGGCTTGGTTAAATAAAGTATTGCCCTAGGATCATACAATTTGGTCAAGAATGGAAGCCGCGATTGATCTCAGATGTTCCAGTTTCGCACCACGCAATTCCGCCACTACATGGGTATATCTGACATCAAAGGCCAATGGGTTGTCTTTACTTGTTGGCGTATGAGGGTAGAGTGTGGGTGACAGACAGAAATCGCATTTGTTTGGCAGTTTTCCAAAGTACAAACTTGTCCAAGGACATAAGAGTGCTTTACATATACAAGCTAGTTACACGTTTTATTTTCGGCTCAAGTATCTTTATTGGAATTAACTGGACGACTGGATCCTGAGTTGACGCCTAGATTCGAACCTGGTTCCACATATTACATTGTCTGGTCGGCAACTGTAGCCACTAGGCCACATCACCTCCTGAGAATGCTTGGTTCGATTTGGGCTCAAGGGTTGAAGAAGACCCTGAGCTGAGCCAGAGAGATGCATCTAGCTCAAGTTTTCAATGTCTTTCTTCTCTCTGCGAATGCATGCAAATGCACAATCCTCTATTCTTAACTAGAACATTACTCCACCCTATCCTTACACATGTTATATATATTGATATATGATTTTGGGGAAGTCACGATATTGGAATGGCATGGCGGCCATATGTGAGGTAGACAGATTGATCTCGAAACTGTACCACGCAAGCCTAGACTTAATGCCGGTACATGATACTAAATTAAGAGCTGCATGGGAGGTAGACCCAGGGCAACCACTCACAGATAAGGTATGGCTAGAGTGCTGTAAGCTCACCCGCACATCCTGCAATCATCGACACAAACTGCTCAATTACAAATATCTACGTAGGATTTATATGACACGAGTAACCATAGCACACATAGATCCCTTCTGCACATTGCAATGCTCTGAATGCCAGCCCCCTACAGCAGACTTTATCCACATGACCTGGGCTTGCGGTAAGATAGCAGAATTTTGGAGCACCATTTTTGTCGAGTTAGAACACATGACACAACTACAGATTAATGCAAAAAGAACAACTAATGGACAGAATGCAGAACAATGTCATACATTCACCCAACTGACTGGGGGTGAGTGTTAGAAAAGTTCAGCACTCCGTCCATCATCTCCTTGTGTTTGCTTTGTTTACCCTAAGTTGGCAGGGTATGCCCAGACTTGGGTCCCTTGCTCACTTTGTCACTGGATTCAAGCTAGCCTGGCTGATGAGGGCTGTTAGCCTGAAACCGGTCCCAGGATGCTTGTCTCTGGTCCAGAAAAGACATGTCTTGGCAGTTTGGGCTGGACTGTTCCCATGAGGCACAGGGTCAAGACTGATTTGCATATAGCTGTGTCTGTACTGGGGTGGCAAAGTGAGCTAAAGAATGATGATGGATTCAACCCAGATCTGGACTGTGGGTGTGTGTTTGAAAAGTTTCAGCACTCCAGCTTGTGTTTGCTTTGTTCACAACTACAGATTAAATCATCCCCCTGTTGGCCCTGCCGCCAATATCCCTAATGCGTCGCTTGGATATGTCACGATAGAGGGAGGGCGTAAAAGCACGCCAACTGTGGCACAATGGATCAAAAGTTTAACCTATTGTGATACCAATATTGAACTATACAACATGTTGCAACCTCCTAAGTCAAGACCCAAAGATATTTGGCAACCCCTAAGAGATTATTTGCATAGTAAATCCGGTGAAGAGGACACTCAGTAAATATTGCGGGACACTGAATCACCTGGAACATGTTAGTGCTCACGGCTGCGAATGAGTTGAAACCTACTTAGAAAAAAAACACATCACTGTACTAGATTGATGTGAATGTTGTGCAGTTGATAAAAGGATGTGTTTTAACTTAACCACTATGACATTGTACGCATTGTCACATAATGAGACAACTATTGATTTAGCAATCACACTACCTACACCAAAGATGCAGGGATTAAAAAAATATATATATATATATTATCTATGTAACAACGAGAGCTGTAAAACAATAAAGAAAGTAAAAAAAAGAAAATTTCAGTTTCCAATATTATGCTAACCTGCTGTAGACTACCAACCCCCAATGCACACAGCCTTCAAACACATGTGGCATGGGTTGGCTTTAAGGCCTGGTCATGTAGTTTACTTGTGGACCCTGTTGTAATGGATTCTCAAACTAAACTTTGGTATTGCAAACTCAAATGGACATTGGGAGCTAAAGGTGTCTTTGTCCAATTGGGCAGAGGTTTTGCTAATTACTTGTAAACTATTCAACTGTTTTACTCCAAGCTAAGCACCTTACTTCTAAAGTTTTACTTTCGTTCCAAGATTGCTATAATTTCCTTCAGTGTTTCTATATGTAGCAGAGCAAAGATTGCTAGAGTCCTATGGGAGTGAAATTGGGAATTGCTGCTATTTGAGAATACCTTTAAGTGTAGCCCTGCGTGATAGGTTTGCTTGAAACTCAAAATATCACAAGTACACTAAATATGGTGTATACCAAGATATGTAAAACTATACGTGAAAAGAGGACAACACCAATAAGAGGAGCACCAGTTTTATTGTACATCTGGCAACACCAAACCTCAGGCAGCAACTGCAGACGTGGGAATCCTCAGTGACTCTCCACATTCTACATCCCAGCGTGAGGCTTGGCTGAGCTCACACAACACAAACCCACACAAAGTTATTAGCAAATATATTTTTTATCGCACTATTGAACTTTGCTCCCTCACCCCTGTTGTGATTGAATTGTTACTATGCATCCTTTCCCATAGCTTCATTTGATGCATTTTGTGGACCTCTGTAGGAGTTCCTTAACAAATAAAACTTTTTGTCTTTGGACAAGAGCACAGTCCTTGAGCAAAGCTTTAACTTCATGCCAAGTTTGGTGTAATTCTGTTCAGTTGTTATTCGTATGTATCGGTGTAGATTTCTCAAATGACACCAAAGTTAGTAGGAAAACAAAAAATGAAAAAAGCCTTTTCTATGGAAGCTCAGACCTAACTAACTACTGTCGCCAGTGTAAGATGTATATGTGTGTGTATTTGCGAGACGACGTGAGAGGGGTGAATGAGAGAGAGACTGGGAGAGAGAGATGGATTGTGTCACACAAGCACCCCACACATCAAACGCGGCCAGAGTAACTACACCTTGGCCTTGAGTACACAGAGAGGCCAAGAGGAGATGAATTTGCATCTACTGCGAAATGTCTTTCATAACCGGGCACAAAAGTTGTACTTAAAAACTTGTAAAGAAGAAAAAAAGAGAAGGCCTGTAATATAGCTCTATTTTTTAGTAAGACATCCCTTTCAAATGTTCATTGTTGTCTCTTTTCTAGCTAGACATGTCTTTCCTCTCTGTGCTGTGTCTGTCTCCCAACAGAGTTGACATCTTTTAAACTTCCTAGCGGTTTAAAATTGTATTTCAGGAAGTGGTGCCAGGAACAAACCTGCAGGAAATATCATCTCATGAACTGATCTTACATATCATATACCATGTCATTTACCAGAAATACCACCTTTCCTACACGAGTCACCACCCGCACCTCTGCCCCCACGATTCAGGAGCTCCAACTTCCCGCCAAGTGTCACCCTCACCCCCCAATCACCCCAACCTTCAAGCTAGGAATGACCCTCACCTGCAATCTCAGACCTTTAACTACCTCACTCCTGCCGTGGACAATAGGACGGCGAAACCGTGTCATGACCCACCACTCCCCCTACCTACGGTTCCAAACACAGACAGCGCTACCTCCAATAGGACTCACAACACAGACATGCCTACCTCCTCCCGAGACGTCCCTGCCCAAGCCGCCCATACACCCCCCAGGTAAACATGTAGCATCGTCTCGCCCTTCTAGAAAGCCAGCTAGAACTGATAACCCTGGGCTTAAGCAAAATCTTAACCAACCTTGACTTGGCCAGAAAGACTAGGCTGATTCCTCCCCGGACTCCCACTCTGAACAGCTCCACCCATCTAAGACCTCACAAATTGCCACACCTGAGTGAGTTCCCCATCCCCCCAGCGACCCTGACACAGAGAACCTGAGAAACCGACACTGAGAACTGACCACAAAGACCCAGAAGAACCAAAGCAGCAATGTCCTCCAAGGAAGCGGCGGAGCTATCTTTAACCTACGACTCTTCCCTCCACAGCCTCCCCTAAATCCAAGATCCTAGTGATCACAGGTTTTAGAAAGGATCACCATGCCCTGAACTCACCAAGACACCCAGCCCTCCTCACTAACATACCCAGGCCCCCCTCGTAAAGAAACTCACAAAAGTGGAGTCCACTACCAACTGCATGCTCAAAAACGGTAGATCAGCCTCCAAACCTGCAACAGAATTAGCAGAATCCATCCTCTCCCATGACATAGACATTGTGTTAATCACCGAGACTTGGCTAAACGAGTTCTCCGCACCAAGCCTAGATATGTTGATGCCCCCAGACTTAACTATCATCAACAAGGACAGAAAAGACCATAAGAACAACTTTGCCATTGTGGAAATGGACGCCTTCAATTATAGCACCATTGAATCTTTCACCACCAACATCAAGACAAACAACAACAGAGCAATACTCTGCCATCCTCTATACCATCCACCAGGCAACTCCTCCGCATTCGGGGAACACTTGTCGGACCTGATTGCTCACTTCTCGCTCGGTCACTCAAACAACCTAATTCTTGGTGACCTCAACCTATGTTGGAAAGAGGTAAACAATTCGCTAATTCTAACCCTAAACAATCTTCTTCAGGACGCCAATCTGACCCAATTCTGCTCAGAAGAAACACACAATAAAGGAGCAACCTTAGATGCCATTATCGCTCAACGTGACGCAGTTACGATCGACCACGTCCTCCCCGTGGATTGGTCACACAACCACACATCCTATTCCACATCAACCAAAAGGCTCTATTCCAGCCCCCTCGCAAGACCCCTCGAATGGTCTAGAAATCTAACACAGATTCCCCTAGCCGACCTAGAGGACAAGATATGCTGGCTCCTCCCCAGCGCCTCTGACCACCTCTACTCAACTGAACTCGCCTCGCACTACATCTCAAATAGGACGTCCATGCTTGATCAAATAGCCCTCCTGAAATAAAAAAAAAACAGGAGCATTCCATCGAGATCATGGTTCAACACTGACATCAACTCCGAAAGGAGACAACAAAGAGCCACAGAGAGACTCTGGAGAAGCAACCTTTCCGACATCCTCCGCGAGCAACTCAAAGCAGCCTGCAGGAAATATAAAAAACACATCCAGAACGCAAAAACCCTAATTTTTCTGCACTGCGCTGGACAACACAAAGAACAGGCCTAGGGAGCTCTTTAACATCATTTGACAACAAACCTTCAAGCCCGCTACATCCTCGGTGCAGGCTTCCAAAGAGCTCTGTGACAACTTCGCAAACTTCTTTGAGGACAAGAGCAACAAGATTGAGCTCTCATTGGACATTAACATCACTCCCCTCATCTAGAGCATCCCGCCTGGGACCAAGGGCAACACATCCGAGCCCCTTACAAAATCCTAGAAATCTTTCATCCCTATACAGGAAGCTGAGATAGTCAAACTGATATCCACATACAATCCCTCCACTCATGCTCTGGATCCTCTTCCTCCACAACTGACCAAAAAGCTTAAACTCTCCCCTGCCCCGCTTTGGTGCAAGATCATAAACAGCCCCCTTAGATCCGGAGTCGTCCCAGACTGCCTCAAAGTCGGGCAAGACACACCACTGCTGAAAAAAAAACAGGCCTAGACCGAAAAGATCTGAATAATTTCAGACCAGTTTTGAACTTACCTTTTCTATCCAAAACCTTAGAAATATTTGTGCTCCTTCAACCAATTCAACACCTGGATAGCATCAACCTCCTCGACACCGACCAATAGAGCTTCAGAAAAGTATTTTTGATCTTGTGCAATACGACTGTTGTAAAGTGCTCTGATACCCTCGGGTCTGGCCAGCACTATATAAAACTTCAGAAATAAATAAATAATACAAAAATATCTGACACTGTGAGAAAAGCAATGGAGAGGGTAGGCTTAGTACTGCAAGTAAGGATATATAGATTTTGGTAACTCAAGACTCGTGGTGGGACGTGCTGATTCATGGATGCTGATAGCAGACAACAATCTTCACTATGTACCTGTAAAGCCATGGCATCATTTGTACTACCATAATACCTTTGTCGGAGCATTGTGTGACATAAATATTTTCTAAATATATTTTACATATCATATTGCCCTATTGGAGGTAATAATAGAAATTCAACACACAATAGTCTGATATTTTTTAAACAATATTTGAAGTCTTTGATGGTATGTAATCGCTGTTGCATAAAACACGGATGGAGCATCAAGCATGGGCTGGGTTTATTATGGATACCATTAAACTAATACTGCTAATTACTTACTTAAATAGTAATAATTGTGACGAGTAAGGAGTGAAAAGGAATAATGGCCTGATAACTATCCATATTATTTCTTCAAGTCCCATTCTTCCTTGGTGCAGTCCATCCTCAAACTGGTCCATGAATGGTACTGATTGCTATGGACAGGTGTTACTGAGGGCAGGTACTTTAGAAGCAGGGGAGAAAGAAGCCTACATTAAATGGTCAAAATATGTTATAAAGATAATGGATGGCAAACACCTGGCCTGTCTTGCAGGTGTAGGCTCCCCACAAGGAAAAAGTGGACTTGAGGAAATAAAGAATAGCGGTAAGTAATCATGGTAATCTCAGTGCCATACAGAGATAATCAGATAGTAATGTGTCTGGTTCAAAACCCACATGTCTTCTGAAGTTCTATGTTGTTCCCATTTCTTGGGTAATCAATGGATGTAAATGTCAGCTTTTTGTGTCTGAACGAGCTCTATGAAGAAAGGATCTTAAAAGTCAGGGACTGTTGCAGTCGAAAAATAGAAATTCTCCATAGACAGAAAAGAAGGTAGGTGATGTATTCTAAGACAGTGTCTCTTTCTGTCTCTCTTCTCAGCTTTACAGTCTCAACTAAACAGTATCCAGCACGGAATGGCATCCTTCCTGGTCTTTGCGGGCTTGAAGGGATCGAAAGAGGAACTGGGGCTCAAGTCAACCAATTGCTGGATCTTCAAGAACAATGATCTGGACAGCATGTAAGTGAGGGTGGGGACTCAGAATCAAGTAGTTTTCCAATATACTTTGGCAACACATGGTCAAATCTACTGGCTTCTATCAAGGTAGTACAATACTTGTATCTGCCATGGGTCTGTCCAACCCATAGGACAATACGCAAATGGTACCTCAAATAATTATTTCTAGGTTTGGGACAGGGATAAAGAGACCACAATATAGAGCACAAGAAGTTCCCACTTAACCTGTATTACTTCAGTTCCAGAGTAGCTCAACAGGTGAATGGCCCCAAAACATATGACTTATCCAACAATATTCCTTATTTTACTACCTTTTATAAATATTGAGGGTTTTTATTTGTTCTAACTTATTCAAAATTGTTTTAAATAATGACCAATTCATATCATACATTCTGTTCTCCTTGTACAGTTTAAAATACAATTCATTAACCATAAACCCAAAATGAATTCTAAAACCCTCACATCATACCATTCAGAAAACCGGACATACTCATAACACCAATCCACACCCGCCAAACAAATCCTTAGACACTACAGCAAGGAGTTTTTCATGTGTCTCTTTCACAACTTTTGGGTCATAGTCCGGGAACTTTCAGTGGCAGTGTTATTTCAATGCAACCTTCTTCTGGACCAAATGTGATACAAAAATATATTTTTTGTGTTTTGAATATGGGGTTTACTCTAATACAGTAAAATAAAATGTTGAAATTTAGGCTTATGTCCCATTAATGGGCCATTTTAATCAATTTCTTTGTATCTAAAATCTCTACATATGCCATTATTAATGCCACCCATAACTCTAGCATGGTACCAGGATATTACTTGCATCACGCACAACTGGTTAATAGTCCTACGACCAGGTGTTTCTAGTCTTTCTTTGCCCAAACTCAGCATCTGTCTAGAGTCTGCCAGTGCATGACTGACACCCGAAGATGCTCCTCCACATGCTACCTACATCTATCCAGTATGTCATTACATAGTGATGAGTTTCAACATAACCTACTCCTCACCGGTGTACTTGTTTGTGGGGGACAAGTATTCAGTCACTCAATTACTTACATATTGCTCATACGTTACTCAGGTGCTAGCCCCAATAGCTATTCAGTAAGCATTATATTGGAAAATATACAATCATTCCTAAATATAACATCAGATTGAAATTCATAAATATTTGCCTTTATTGATTTAGACAAATATCTAAATTCCAAAGACAGTATTTTCCAGTATAGCATTTACTTGTCAAGCCTTTATCCAAATACGCCCAAACATGCTTTCCAAATTCCTTTGGATCTGATGCGAAGTTGAAAGTGCATACTGCAGTATTTTTATATCAGCAATTCCTTCTATAATTCCCCTAATTCATAGCACTACATTGACTAGCACTTGGTACCTTTAGTATTTTACTACATAACACAACTGCAATAAATCATCTTTTGTATTACTGAGAAAACATCAGGCTCAACTTAGCACAACCCCCTAAACATACATTTTTATGTTATATATACTATCTACTTTCGGTATAGGACTGTGGCAGTCTTTACAGACCAGTCAGTTCAAGTATTGGTCTATATCTTGTGGGCAAACACACTCTACCCTCAACAGCTCCCATATCTCCTGTCCTGCAACTTATGTCAGAATTGTGACCCAAATGGGCATTTTCTCAAACTTTACACAGCACATAAACCAACACCTCCCTTCTAATGGCATATCCAGAGAACTCACTTGTCTTTCTCTGCTTTCACTGCTAGTGGCTCCAATCAAGATATGTGCTCCAGTGGATTTTGAGTAATTTAGGTTCAAAAAAATATATATATCTATAGGCGCTCTCCGGTGCGCGCACCGGAGTGCGCTCCAGGCGCGACACGCGACTTGCGCGCAGAAAGCTGATTGGCTCTCAGTTGTCTGTAAACATTCTAAACAGTCCGGAGCTGCCGCCATCTTGTCTATCGGTAAAATCTAGTCATAAGAGGTGGCAAAAACAAAGGGTGGAATTGACCATAAGGGGGCAGGGTAGACCCCCCCTGACCCCCTAGGTTTGATATGGGGGCCATTAAAGGGCCCCGCGGGGCCTCCCAAAAAATTTTTTTTTTGCGTTTTTCGCGGGGGAAGCGCCCGGTGCGCGCACCGAAAGCGCACCGAAGTGAAATATAAAAAAAAAATATTTTAAATTAAAAATATTATCTCAATATACATTATAGTGTTCATTTTTACAAAAACATACTTTAGCAATTCACTAAAAAACACATCGGTATGAGTATGAATAAAAAGTTAGGAATTAGCATTAAAAAAACCTATGAAATTCACTGAAAAAACCATAGGTTTCACACCAGTTATAGTTAGGAATTAGCATTTAAAAAACCTATGAAATTCACTGAAAAAACCATAGGTTTCACACCAGTTATAGTTAGGAATTAGCATTTAAAAAACCTATTAAATTCACTGAAAAAACCATAGGTTTCACACCAGTTATAGTTAGGAATTAGCATTTAAAAAACCTATGAAATTCACTGAAAAAACCATAGGTTTCACACCAGTTATAGTTAGGAATTAGCATTTAAAAAACCTATTAAATTCACTGAAAAAACCATAGGTTTCACACCAGTTATAGTTAGCTGGAAATTTTACTGATATAAAACCATTGAAATTCCCACGTTATAGTTAGTCGGACTCACTATAACTTGACTCACTATAACTTGCGCGTGCAATGCACTGCTGATGACATCACATATTACATCACTCATGACATGGTCAGTGACATCACTCATGACACCATCCTTGTGACATAGTGACAGACCTCCTTTCACTATAATGTAACCCTTGAGACACATATTCAAAAATAGAAACTGAAATTTTTAAAAAAATGGAGATACCTATATCAGTTACAACAAGCAATTCAGTAATTCCACTATCTATATACACATCCACTCATTCACCAACAGTTCTATATAGTCACTCATACATATACTCACTCATCATATGAAGTGATACACCTATACATCCTGTTACACACCGACATTCATCCAAAAGTTACTCACACACATATTCACACGTGCAAATAAACTATTGGACATCCATTTATTTGAATATAGAGTTATACACACACTTCCACCTTACTTCTATTTAAAATTACACATATTTATTCTCTTAAACAATCACTTATAGAAACACATACTTATTTAAACAGGACCTCTTACAATCTCTTACTCTCACATATACTCACTTATATACATCAATATTCATATATACTAGATTAAAACATATGTAGTTACTGATAAAGACACTAGTGAGACAGTCATTCACTCACTAACAAACACATATAGACACTCATCCACCCATACAGTCCTGTACATATGTTGTCTTCAAAACACATACAAACAAAGAGTCAGTCACTCATGCATCTATGTGCTAAGTAATACCCCCACCAAACCATATAGACACTCAAACTGATACTAATAAAAATATCAAATAACCCATATACATACGCATGTAGCTACTTATCAACACATGTAGCCACTTATACACAAAGTGAAACACTAATATATGTATTTAAATATTTAAACATAACTCACTAATATTTATTTTTCAGAAAGACACATATTCACTGGATGGTGTCATCAGTGATGTCATGAGTGATGTCACTCACCATGTCATGAGTGATGTAATATGTGATGTCATCAGCAGTGCATTGCACGCGCAAGTTATAGTGAGTCCGACTAACTATAACGTGGGAATTTCAATGGTTTTATATCAGTAAAATTTCCAGCTAACTATAACTGGTGTGAAACCTATGGTTTTTTCAGTGAATATATATATACATACATATACACCAATACCAATTAAGAGTTAAAAATACTTCAAAAACTTTATTGAATTGCTAGTGACCAAGCCTGCAGGTCAGGCAAAATGTGTCTACCACTATCCAGCTGGCATTAAAGTAATTTCGCACAGACACGTCGTTGACGGGCGTTCCCACTCGTTTTGTGGAATATATATATATATATATATATATATATATATATATATATATATATATATATATATATATATATATATATATATATATATATATATATATATATATATATATGGATATTCGAACACCTCTGTGTGTGTGTGTGTGTGTGTGTGTGTATATATATATATATATATATATATATATATATATAATTATATATATTATTTTTTTCGCTCCACTGCCAAATATATGACCTGACCAGCACTCACGTTAGTTTAAACCCCACTTGGGTTTATTGCGCAAACAATATAAACAGACGTGTTTCAGCCTTTGCCTTCGTCTGTGTCAGCAGGTCTCTGCGAGCAAAAGATGAATGTATATACCTTTTGTAGTGCCTTTGAACATCCCCGCACCACAACTCCCAAAATGCTTCGTGTTCAAGCAGAACGGGCTGATGTAATGGGGGAGAGTTCTTTGATGAAAAGAAATGGAGGCGGGGAACAATAGCAGCAGGGCGCAATGTACCAATGTGTCAGTCTTGTGATCCCAAAGTCGCTCCTTGAGCCCCCTCACACTGTCGAACCTCTCGAGTGAAGCGATCAATATATATATATCTTAGAAATATATATATATGTTTGCTGGCATCGCGTGAGTGAAGACGTGGCGGCCGTGCTGACAGGATTTTACGATATATATATATATATATATATATCTTATATATGTATCTTAATGTGTACACGGACCACTTAGCACTATTAGCAGAATAATTTGGCGCTATTGTGATATCTTACGCCGATGATACACAATTGTTGTTCACGTGCAGTAAGAACGAGGCCCTGAATGGAAATAAGATCAACTCCTGCCTGTCAGCAGTATTTGAGTGGTTTAAACAGAATCAACTACTGTGCACTTCTGAAAAATCAGAAATCATTTTTTTTGGTAATACTCCGGGGGAGGAGTGGCACGAATGGTGGCCACATAATGTCTCCCCCTGCAAACTTAGCCACAACTGTCAAGACATGTCCATGAAGTCCCAGGTCCAGGCGGTGGCAGGCACATGCTTTGGCCTACTGAAAATGTTGAGAAATTTCCTCCCATTACTCCCGGTTTCCCACAGGAGAACAGTGGTCCAGGCACTGATTCTATCCCGACTTGATTATGTGAATGTTCTCTATGTGGGCCTTCCTGACTATCTTCTTAACCGTCTACAAGTAGTGCAAAATGCTGCGGCTAGAGCCATACTCATGGTGGACCTCAGGACACACATGACCCCCCATCTGAGGTCCTTGCACTGGCACTCAGTATGGAAGAGGACACATTTCAAAGCCCTGGTGCTGGCTTATAAGGCCTTTCACATTATGGGGGCCTTATATTTGAGCAACATATGCCAACACTATGTTCCATCCAGAAGCTTGACTATTAGCACTCTGCACTTTCTTTCCTGAGGCGGAAAGCCGGGAAAGCTAGGCTGCTTATCTCTTTTTCGACATTTTTAAAAATTTTAACGCTGTTTTAGTTTGTTTTACCTTCCACACTGCTTATTTGCACAGTTGTTTGTTTCGTCCCTGGCTACCTCCGTGGGCACTGACGTCACCTCGCGCAGCCGATTGGGGGCTGTCGCGGGCTGATCCGGGGGTGGGCCGACTTCTCACGGGGAGGTGCAGGGTTGGCGGTCCAGACATTCCGACCCTCCCGCCCTCTCAGGTATTTAAACCGCCGCGACCCTGACCCACATTGATTGACTATTAGCACTCTGCACTTTCTTTCCTGAGGCGGAAAGCCAGGAAAGCTAGGCTGCTTATCTCTGTTTCGACATTTTTTATAATTTTAACGCTGTTTTAGTTTGTTTTACCTTGCACACTGCTTATTTGCACAGTTGTTTGTTTCGTCCCTGGCTACCTCCGTGGGCACTCACGTCACCTCGCGCAGCCGATTGGGGGCTGTCGCGGGCTGATCCGGGGGTGGGCCGACTTCTCACGAGGAGGTGCAGGGTTGGCGGTTCAGACATTCTGACCCTCCCACCCTCTTCCGGTATAAATGTGTGTTCCCTTCCATCCGCGCAGAGGGCGCGCCGAAGGCACGCCAAAGGCGTGCCCGTCTGCGCCCGTCCGCGCCCATACGGGTCCAGGGGCCATAATCCCTGGCCATATCAGGCTGCCTAGACTTGTTTGAGGCGAAACAACTATATGCCTTAAGACCCATACTCGAACACCCAGTCGCTGCCTTTGAAGAGTTTGATCAGCTCCCGCAACACTGTACCCATTGTTCCTTCTCATTGGATGTCCCGCAGCTCTGCAGCCGCTTTACTCAGAGAACTTCCATTTCTTCCTCCTTGGGCTATCCCTTCTTTAGCGTGAACTGTCGCTCTCTGCCCAAACACAGACGTGAGATTTTCGATCTTCTCACTGACTAATCCCCTGACGGGCTCTTCACCACTGAAACCTGGCTTCACGATTGTTCTGGCCCTGATGTTGCGGAAGCATTACCTACTGGGTATGCCATTGTTAGGTGTGACCGCCCCAAGAAAATCGGGGGTGGCGTGGCAATCCTATTTAAAGACACCTACCAATGTCAGTTAGACCCTTTTGCATATTTTAAGCTCGCTTTGCACCCTAAGACCACTCTCACTGGCCTGCTAGTCTATCGACCTCCAGGTCCGGCTAATGCCTGGCTGGTCCTGTTCACCGATTACGTAAGCTCGGTCCTCTCATCGTCCAGCAACTTCTTAGTCGTGGGCGATCTTAATGTGCATCTGGAAGACCCCACAAATAGTTTGAGCAGTAACCTTATTGCTGACCTGGCTGCCATGAACCCCACCCTTCAGAATAATGGTCCCACCCACAGGGGCGGTCATCTACTCGACCCCATTTTTTCCAATATTCCTCAGTTACTTTGTTTTCCATCCATACCGATTCTTTGGTCTGACCATTATTTAATTACGTTTTCAGTTGTCAGTACCGATGCATTGACTAATAGTAGATCTTCTGATAGCACAAAGAAGAGAGACTGGAAAAAATTGGACATAGGTGCTCTCAATAAAGCACTGGCTGACCACTCGCCGTTTAGTCGGCCGGACCTAGCAAATATTGAAATAGAAGCTTGCGCCGTGAACGCCTGGCTTCTTAAAGCCATTGATACTTGTCTTCCTTCAGTTCTGAAGAAAAGCTCCACTCACAGAACTCCCGCCCCTTGGTATAATGAGTCTCTTCAAATTGATAAATCCTGATGCAAAAAATTTGAACGGGCTTGGAGAAGGGATTATTCCGCTTCCACTTGCCTCGCTTATAAAAGTGAGCTGAAGCATCATCACAAAGCCTGTGCCCAGACTAGGACTAGCTACGTGAATAAAAAGATTTCCGAAGCGTTTAATAAATCTAAAATTCTGTTTAGCGTGGTCAAGGAACTTGCTGGCTCCAGAACTACGGCCACTCTTCCCTCCGTATCTAATAATAAATGCGATGAGCTCGCACAGTACTTCATCTCAAAGATAGAAAACATACATCAGGACATTGCCGCTCAAGGAGCTAGTAACATCAGTAATATTCCAGTCAACCTGCTCCATGACGCTGGTGGGGCCGTTGCCTCTCCAACACAGTCATCGGTTCCACTCCTGTTTTGGCCTGATTTTCTTCCTTCAACCCTCTTGGAGACCCTGAGCAAGGTTAAGTCTGGTTCGCCATTGGATCCGGTGTCTGCCTCCATAATACGCTCCTTGGACCTCCCCCAGCTTTCTACCATCTGCACGTTGCTTAATCACTCTCTAAATTCTGCTACTATCCCCAGCTGCTGAAAGCACGCTATGGTCACCCCACTCTTGAAACAATCCACTGCTGATCCCAATGTTTCCTCCAATTATCGTCCCATTTCTTTATTGCCTATTTTTTCTAAAGTCCTGGAGAGACACATTCAGGTAAACTTGTCTCAGTACGTTGCGCTTAACAACTTATTACACCCTTCTCAGTCTGGCTTCCGCCCGGGATTTTCCACCGAGACTACTCTTGTGGGCGTGACTGAAAATCTACGCTTGCTTCTGGAGCGAGGGGAAACGGCTGCACTGATATTGCTCGATCTCAGTGTGGCATTTGATACCGTATCCCATAACATCCTCATCAGAGCCCTTGCGAACCTTGGCATTGGGGGTATAGCCTTGGATTGGCTCTCGTCCTTTTTGAAGGATCGGACTTTTCAAATTTTTTCCCACTCATCCACCTCTAAAATGTATTCTTCCCCACATGGCGTACCCCAGGGTTCTATTTTGAGTCCTCTTTTGTTCAATCTTTATGTTACCCCCTTGGCTCATATTGCTCAAAGGTCAGGGCTGAATTTATTTACTTACGCCGACGATTCTCAAATTGTTTTTTCCCTATCCCATGCTGACCCTACTTTGCCATCCCATTTGCAAACAGGACTCAGCGACATAGCTTGCTGGATGAGCAGCAACATGCTTAAATTAAATGGCGGGAAGACTGAGGTCCTGGTATTGGGTAACAAACCAGATCTTTGGAGCCCGAGGCATTGGCCTTCTGCCATGGGTGCCCTGCCCGTTCCATCCGAACGTGCGCGTAACCTCGGAGTGACCATCGACAAGGAGTTATCCATGAAGGACCAAGCCAATAAGGTAGCAGTCACCTGCTTTACCATCCTGTGGTGGCTCAGAAAAATCTTCTGGCTTCTTCCCTCGGACACCCGGAGATCTGTGGTGGACGCCTTGGTGACCTCCAGACTGGACTATGGCCATTTACTCCATCTGGGGTCCACCAAGGCGGTCACTCGCCGCCTCCAATTGGTCCAGAATGCCGCTGCTCGGCTCCTTTGCGGCTGTCGAAAAACGGACCATATTACGGAGCGTCTGAAGGAACTCCATTGGCTCCGCATCAAAAGCCGTGTAAAGTTCAAAGCCCTCAGCTACATGCACAAGATTAAGGCGGGTGTAGCTCCCCTATACCTTCAGTCTCTTGTTAAGCCCTATATTCTTTCTCGTTCCCTCCGCTCTTCTTCTCAACACCTATTTTGTCTACCCAAGTTTAGGCTGTCCAGAATGGGTGGTAGTTCCTTTTCTACTCTAGGACCCAAACTTTGGAACTCCCTCCCTCCGGCTATTCGTATGGAGGACAGCCATGCTTGCTTTCGAAGGGCAGTGAAGACCTGGCTCTTTAATCAGTAGTTTCCTTGTTTGGTGTCAGGTTGCTTTTGGTCTATTAGCGCCGGGAAACCCTTACGGGTAGCTGTCGCGCTTTATAAACTCAATAAATAAATAAATAAGCTTGAGATCTTTGAACCAGCTGCTTTCACAGACTCCCAGGTTCACCCGCTCTGGCCAGGGCGGGAGCTCCTATCGGGTGGTAGCCTCTTGGCTTTGGAATAACCTGTCGTCAGCCCTACGTCAAGCCCAGGACCTTCTCCGGTTTAGACGGGGATTAAAAACTTGGCTTTTCTCACAATGAGTCAACTGCCCTGGGAGGGACTGCTCTGCTCTGCTACTGGTTCTCTTTTTTCCAGCGCCGGGACACTCCAGGGAGTAGCTGTGCACTTTATAAGTACCCAGTAACATAGTAACATAACATAACATGGCTTGGATACATTACTGTTCATGTCATTGAGCCAGGTTTGCAATGTTTCTTGTTTTCAATTGATGATGTGATAGGAATTGGGATAATTTAAGGGATGCTGTGTCATCTGAAATCCTCTTTATGACCGCAGAGAAGAGTGGAGTCCAGAAAGTAGAGAAATAGAGAGAGAAGGGGGATTGCTAGAATCAGGGTTAATAATCAACGACCTGGTCCAGAAAGCTGATTAGGGCACCTAAAAGTGGTAGGAGGAAGGATTGTCATGTCAGGTGCTTAGCAGATGGATAAATGAGGGTCAGCAGATGGGGATGACACCCTTGGAGCTGTACAGCTAAGCGCACCCGATATGGGGCTTAGTGTATATGGAAATGTGAGTAATTTGAATTAAGGCCAGGGATGATAGACTGACTAACTGATTGGGGCCCACAATAGACAATAGTCCACAAGTACAGCTTTTATCCTTAGGATGGGAAAAATGAGGGCTACAAGTCAAGAAGTGACCTCAGAGACATGAGAATCAACAGAGTGAGGTGTGAACCCCTGGGAATTAAGCCTTAATAAGTTAAGGTAAATCAACAGGGGAGCCCCAGATTCAGAACTTGGTAAAATCTTCTTACAGAGGGATCAGGTTGGTCTTTCAAGTATTGCAATATTTTGCTCTGTGTATGTATCACTATAAGAAATTGAGCTATTAGTTGAGGGAGTAAGTACCCACCTCAAGTCAGGGTAAACCACTAAATAAATCTGAGCTCAACCCTCTGGTGGCTATGGCACGGAGCAGACAGGCTTACCTTAGAACCAATGTATAACGTATTTGTGCAGTTCTAAAACAGTAATAAAGCTGAGATGCAAAACTGTGAAAATCCCAAAACAAATTAGATAGAGTAACATTTAAAATAACATTTAATTAACAAAATCACACTAAAAAGTTAAAATCCGAAATGAGGAATCAGAGTCAATAGTCACAGTAGAACAGGGCCTAGGCGCAGTTGACTCTGGCCACAATGAAGTACGGGTTGGATACACTAACCAAAATCGTCCTAGTCAAAGAATTTACCTTCTGACTTTAATCTGTTAAATTCCAACCCACCACAGAAGTACATTTCTAAATTCCCACAGGACCTCAGAGGAAGTTCTTTGAGACTCACGGTGTGGCAGGCACAGGCCACAGCGGCATCCAGTCCAGATCCAGGTTCCATTGGTCGGCTGGGCACTTGCAGAAAAAGGCCTCTTATTGTCTGTTGTGTGCATCTAACAGCAGATCAGCCTAATGACCATTGGAGTCCACTACTGTGTCCTGTTTACAAGAGAGAATGCAGTTCCAGTCCTTTAGGTTCTTCTCAGGTCTCAGAGAACAGGTTTAGCCGCTCTCTTATGATCTTCCACAGGTCCAGGCTTGCTCTGAAGTGGGTGCCTGGAGGTGCCACATTTATGCCTGGCACGAGCTAGCTGTAGGGAATGACACCTGGGGATGCACTGTCTAATGGGCTAAAGGTTCCTGGAAGTAATCTTATCCACTTTGGGCATTTGCAAGATGGCCAAAGTCTACGGCCACACTAAACTTGGAGTCTGAGGGCTGAGTGTGTGTGTGTGTGTGTGGAGGGTATACTATAGTAATCCTGGTATCCTCCCATATCTAACACAAGAATGCAGTTTTAGGATGTCTGTGTACCTCCAACCAGCCTTCAACAATGTCTCCCATTACACCCTAATCAGAAGACCACACTAGATTGGCAAACAAGTGTACACTCTCAAATGGATCTGTTCCTTCCTCACAAGAAGAACCTAAGGGATCGGACTCACATCAGAGACCAGGAAACTGATATGCCTTGTCCCACAGGCACCGTCCTTCAGAACCACCCTTTAAATATATACATGGCACTGCTTGCTAACATCATCCGATCACAAGACTGCAGTGTCATCTCTTACGCAGATGACATCCAACTCATCCTCCCCCTGATGTACAAGACAACCACCACCAGAAAGAACTTCACCAAGTGAATGACCGTATAAGCAGACTTGATGCAAATTACCTACCTGAAGCTCAACTCTTACTAGATGGAAGTACTGGTAGTTGGCAACAAGACTTCCCCATGGGACTCCACCTGGTGGTCATCAAAGCTTGGACCAACACCAACACACCACACCACAAATCTAGGGATCATTGCAAAAGATAAGCTCAACATGACGGCTCAAGTCAATGTGGTGTGCACCTGCGGCTTCCACATCCTACGCATGCTGCAAAGAATCTTCAGATGGTTATCTCGGAACACCAGATAGACCGTTACGCAGATGCTCATCACAAAAAGGCTGGACTACGGCAACACTCTCTATGCCGGCATCTCAAAACAACTCATATGCAGAATCCAGACCATTCAGAACACTGTTGCAAGACTCATACGTGACCTATCATGCTGCACCATCATCATATCGCACATTAGGAAGCTTCACTTGCTCCCCATTCACAAGCACGTCCAATTTAAACTTCTCATGGACATATATAAAGCCCTACACAAACAGCTGCATCCACTTTCACCAACCCACCAGCCGCCTATGCTCTGCCTGCCTCACTCTCACTCATTCACTCACTCATACATTTTCTGCATCTGCAAAAGCTAACCTGGAGGCCGCTCATTCTCCTACAACGCACCAAGACATGGAGCAACCTCCCTCAACACATCAGAGTCTCTTCCTCACTTCTTAAGTTCTGCAAGAAGCTGAAGACCTGGCTCTTCATATAAGCACCTTGGGGACCACACACCTACAAACCTGCCGGAGCGCCTGGATACCCTGTCGGATAATTAGTCCACTAGATAAATCAACGTAACCTAACAATCTCAGAAACAGAAATCTAGTAAAATGAAAGCTGAGCTTCTAGCAAACAGGCAGTGGATACTCACAAAGTGTTTGCCATTCTGTATCCCTCCTTAGAAGTGTGCCCCACATGTCATATGTAAACCCAGCAGACCAGTCTAGCAGGATGTGACATTTAATTTGACATTTTAATGTAATAGATGATGCTCACAGCCCCACCTCAGTGGTGACTATAAACCAATGACAACAGGTGAGGCCTCCAGGTGTAAGCTACATCTGGCTGTGAGAGGGGCTGGACGATTGAAGTGCACCAAGGGTCTGGGAGCAGGCCATCTTGTTAAGGGAAAGACAACTCATCCCTAGACCCACGACCCATTGTCCATATCCGGAGAGCAGTTCATACCCGACTACAGGGAACCCATCAAACTGCCAGGTGACAGCTGAATACTGATAGAAATGCCTCCAGAGGCTTTAGGCAGCAAAAAGTTAACTTTTCTAAAGAATCTTTTCTGTATTAGATAAAATTCGACTTTGCCTTTAAATTGGATTTTGTTTATCTATTAAAGAGTCCGTGAAACATTTCTCTATTTGCTTCCTATGTGGATATAACATTTAGTGGGTGTAATATTATATCCCAGTGCTTTCCTATGGGGTAGTCAACCCTGCTACAGTGAAAATAGTTTTAAGGCGATAGCCATTGTAGAGAAACGTTTAACATTAGGCTGTAAATGTCATGCTTTTAAATATGAGGCACCCTGCCTAAATGGGCAGAAAGGCTTACCTAGGGGTGACTAATATTTAAAAGGAGAGTTTAAGGCTTGTCAAGAGGGGCTATTTTGACAGATCGAATCTGGAGTTGAAACCTGTACAGCAAGGTCTACAGTCATCTTTGCATTTTCACTACAGTGGGTGGCGCAATGAGTGCTGCAGCCCATGGGTGAAATTTAACTTACAGGGCTTGGGTACACCGTGGGTAAAAGATACCAGCGCCCAAAGGTACGTTTAATATGCTGATCTGTCGTATACCAATTTTACCATGCTCAAAGGAGCAGCACAAGCACTTTACCACTGATTAGCAGTTCTATAGCCAGCACTGGCAGGGTCAGGGTTCAGCAAGAAGGCAAAAAAAACAGGATGGCCCTGCAGAAAGAGCAACATTTCTAACAATTAATCATAAAGTGATCATTCACCACAAAAGCAGCATCTTGGTTCTGAAGAAACTAGATGCTTATTGAAAAGAGTCATGTTTTTACGTATGGAACAGCAGGCTCAGTTGGAGGATAAAAAAATGTGATAAAATAAGGACCTTGACTCTCCATAAGGTGCATATGGGCTGCTGGGATAAGCTAAACACGTGCACTTTAGGTTCCAGGGCCTGGTTAGAAAATCATTAGCACATTCGGGGCAATAGCAGTTGATTTGGAGAACCTCTACAGGACTTTGCTGCTTCACAAGCTCTTGATTTATTCCCATGCAGGACAATTCGATTTGCAGCTCTTCGCAAAGAGGAGGTACCTGGCAATATCCCAATGGTGTTAATCACCTTTCCATCAGCCAAAGACCCAACCTACCAACAAAGACATCCAGGTATGACAACCTATCAATCTGTTGCTTGATTGAACCCACAAGACACACCAATATAAGACTACTAGCTACCTCAATGAACTCATCTATACTTCTTCCTTTCACGCACACACCAAATAATTAATAACTCAAGGTGCATCACCATTCACTTCATTTGATGCACAAGAGAAAGTGAGAGCCTTGATCTGCAACCCCGGTACCCCAAATGGACACTCTATGAAACCCATCAAATTTCATACAAATGTATGCTTTCTAAAGTACTCTGACCAGGTAGGGTAATAGGGGGATCGAACGATAGTTTTATAAATCGTTGAGGTTGCAGATGATTTCTTTAAGAGGGGTCTGACATCTGAGTGTTTCTGTTCATCTTGGAAGGCTGCTGTAGAGATGGAGGTGTTGAGAATTTTGGTGAGTTGTGGCTGACCGGTTTTCTTGTGAGGTTGAAGAGGTGGAGGGGCAAGGGTCGGTGAGCACCCCAGAGTGCATGAAAGACATGGTAGCTGAGGTGGTCAGAGCAGTGAGCGGTAACCAGGTGGTAATGGTTAGGCTGGTGTGCACTCGTTGCTTGGAGTCGTCGTGGTTGAGGGTGGAGTGGTTGGATGTAGAAGCTTTTGTAGATGTTAGTGATCTTGCTGTGGAGGTAGTGTGAGAGGGTGTGGCAGAGTTCTTGGGAGGGGTGGATGCTGTTCTCTACGACTGTCAGGTTGGCGAATTCTTGGACTATTTTGAAGAGTTTCTTTGGTTGGATGTGGAGGCAATGTAGGAGGTGATGTCTGCTTTCTTGGGGTCTTTGATGTGCCGATGATAGTTGCTGAGGGCTGTTTTGTGAGCTTCTCTGTTGGCGGGGTTCTTGTTGGCGCGCCGCTTCTCCAGTTGGTGGCAGTTGCAATTGGTGGTCCTGAGTTCTGGGGGGTCTACCAGCTAGCATGTTTGGAGGTCTTGTTTGCTTTAGTGAGTTTCAGTGTGGCAGCTCTGTTGACCCTGTCGATTATCGAGGTGGTGAAGTTCTGGATAGCATGATGGAGGTCTGTTTAGGCCTCAGGTTGGGAGGTGGTGAGGGCCTATGACCACTGTGTTTCTGTGACCTTGCTTCAGCTGTCGGTGGAGGAGATCTGATGCCTGGTGATGGTGTGCTGGGTGCCGGTGATGGTGAAGTGCATGATGGTGTGGTTGGTCAAGGAAAGTTCTGTGGTGTGGCTGAATTTGATTTTGTCACTGGAGGTAAAAACATGTTTGAGTGTGTGTCCGGCTTTGTGCATGGGTTCAGTGACCAGTTTAGAGAGGCCGATGTTGCTCAGGTTCCCCAGGAT
The DNA here is from genome assembly GCF_964263255.1 of Lissotriton vulgaris. Lineage (NCBI taxonomy): Eukaryota > Metazoa > Chordata > Amphibia > Caudata > Salamandridae > Lissotriton > Lissotriton vulgaris. The sequence goes on from NC_141693.1 coordinate 1,728,462,802, forward strand.
GGTGATGAAGTTGGCCTTGTTGAGGGTCATTGATGTGGAAGTTGAGGTCGCCGAGAAGGACTTAGTGGTGAGAGTCTATTGCTAGGGGGCGATGATGTTGGAGATGGCGTCGCAGAAAGTTGCTTGGGGTCTCAGTGGTCTGTAGGCGCGGGTGCCTCTTATAGTCGTATTCACGTCAGTTTGCAGTAAAAAGTTGAGAAGTTCCATGAGAATGTGGGGTAGTCATTGGTGATAGTGCATCTGATTGTTTCCTTTGAAGATGATGGCGATGCCTCCTCCTTGTTTGTTGGTGCGGTCTGGGTTCATCCTCTTGTAGCTTTTGGGAGTAGCGGTGGTGTGGTTGGGGTTCTCGGAGAGGTAGAGCCACATTTCGGTGATGAATGCAAACTCTGTGGAGGTGATAGTGTCCCAAATTGTCTACCTCCTGTAGGTTGTCTATCTCTACCCTAATCCACTCCCCAAAGGATTTTCTACTACACCTGTCCGCAGTCATTAGGCAAGGTGCAAAGTTTGGCAACTCTCTAGTGTATGGATTCCCTGTATGCTTCAACTTGCATTCATCACTAGACCTATGCAAAATTTAATTTACGTTGGTATAATTCGTATAATTTAAGGAATTTTGCTTTATTCTCAAATTTACACCATTACACCAAGCTGTGTGCTTCATTTGCAGCGAACTTATAGCGGACAAGTAAGAGAACAACACGAATGACCAGAATGCAAGTGGCTGTTATGTGTGGCACATGTGTCTTTGGTGCTAATTAGTTAGTGCAAAATGCGTCATTGAGTCAAAATAGATGCACTGGCACATTTCATGTTAAACTACAAATGCCATATTTTCATTTCACATAATTACTCATAATTTCAATAAATGTTTCAGACATTTTTTTTATGAACATATTTATTGATTTTGGAATAAACAAATAGCAGCCTAACACACTTGATCAGTTTTTCGCAGCATCTCAGAGTACAATTGAATGAATAAGGTACACATAAGCGTAGCGATCTACAACCACAGCATATGGACATTACATTTATAGATATCGGCAGGTGACCATTCTAATCAATCTAACTGGTTTGTCCACTTGCCCCAGACCCTTTGGTATTAAGTGGGGTAGCCCCGGGCCTCAAACAGGAGTTTTTCCTGCGCAGCACACCAATTCACTCACCGGCACCACCTTGATACGTTCGGAGGCCTAGACTGCGCCCATGTCGCTGCAATATTCCGCTTGGCCACTGCAATGGCTGTCCCCAGGAACACCTTGTCGGACCGAAATCCATTTAGGCCGCCCATTAGTCCCAAAAGGAGCCGTAGGGGGTTGTGGGAAAGCTGCCAGCCCAGGATGTTTGTGATCGGACTCTATGGCGGCCCAGTATGGGGCGAGGCATGGGCAGATCCAGGTTATGTGATAAAAATCTGCTGGTTCATGGCCACACTGTGTGCAACTCGGAGAGGGGTGTATGCCCACTTTAAAAAGGCGCTCTGGGGTGAGATAGGCAGTGTGTAAGTAGTTTAGTTGGATTAGGTGGAGTCTGGCTGAAGTTGTGATGGTTTTGGGGGCCATAAGGGCGTTGCACCAGTCCTCTTCCTCCAGAGGGCCCAGCCATCCCACCAACCAGGCCCTGAGTGGGGCTAGCGTTGTCGGGCTATTGTTAAGCAGGGTATGGTATATCCAGGATACTCCTCCCCTCCCCAGATTCCCCATCATGACCTGAGCTTCTAACGGGCTGAATTCGGGGAGTGTTGTGTCTGCTGGGATATGTGCGCCGAGAGCTTGACGTAGCCGCAAGAACTTATAAAATTGGAGGTGTTGAGAGTGTAACGTGTCTGCAGGTTTTGGAATGTCCTAATGTGGTCGCCTGCCCAAACATGGCCCAACAATGATATGCCAATGTAGTCCCATCGCCTGAACACCATGAGTGCCGGCACTTCGCTCAACCGCCTACCCTGCCAGAGAGGTGTCTGCGGGCGTAGTTTTTTTATCCCAACATGTGTGTCTTAGGGCCGTACGCCAGGACCCACTGGTAATTGATGGTAGTGCTGTAGGTATTGGACTGCTGTATAGGAACACCTGGATCTGAGGAAACTCCAAGTCCCTGAGCTCTACTCTACAGGCCGGGTCAGAGCAGCCCCTGGTGAACCAGTCGTGGAGGACTAAAGTTTGGGTAGCTAAGTAGTATAGGTGAATTTCACTCTTGCCCATGCCACCATTGAAGGGCAGGATCCGACACCGAGCAAGGGAGATGCGTGATCTTGTGCCCCCCCACACAGGAATCTCGTAGCCATACTGTCTATTTCCCTAAACCAGCTGTGTAGGAAATGGAAAGTGGTATTTTGGATGACATAAAGGAAGCACAGGGGGATCATCATCATCTTAAACAGAGCCACTTTCCCCAATGGGTTGACCGGCAGAGTTTGCCAGAGCTTGAGATCCTCTTTAGTTTTCTTAACCTGTGGGGTAATGTTTAATGTCCATTCTAGTTCGGAGAGCAGTGCGATCCATATCCCCAGGTATTTGAAGGATTGTCTCCTAATTGGGATGGAGGTTTTCCTGTTGAAGCACTCCCTAGAGGGGTGCAGGGGTATCAGGGTCGATTTTAATGAGTTAAGCCAAAGCCCAGAGACACTCTCAAAGGTATGGAGGACCTGGAGACACCTTGGGCCAGAGCTAGCCGGGTCCGCCCAGTTGACCAGCTTCTTTGCGTTCATCAGCCTAACAGGAGTGGGTGTGCCGGTTGTATCAAGCGTTGGAGCCATGACTGCATTAAAGTCACCCCCTATCACTGTTTGTCCCAGGGGTAGGGCAGTGATAATGTCAGTGAGGTGGCACAGAGAGGAGTATCTGTAGCAGTGTAGGTGGGTGTGAAAGGAAGGCCCTGTCATAGCAGGATGGCAACCCCTCATGACCCTTGCTCGAACCCAGAGTGCCAAACCCTATCGAATACATATTGTGCCAGGAAGGGGCACTGAGTCCCAAAGAGGTGGGTTTCCTTAAGTAGGAGTATATCGGGGGTGTCTCTGGGCGTATTTAAGGGGTGCTGTCCGTTTAATACGGTCTAGCAATCCATTCATATTCCAAGATATAATTTGGAGGGGGATACCCCTAATGAATGGTCGTGTCATACGCGGTGTGTGGAGAGGATGGGTTGGGACACGGGGCAGTGAGCCCCCAGAGGGGGTTGGTGGTGTGTTGCAGGAGGGTGCAATTGTGGCCTTATCCCTCTGAGGTGCGTGGTCATAGTGCTTACGTAGTGATCAAGTGTCAAGGTGCTGCAAACAGTAAAAAGGAAAAACAATGACAAATCCCAACATAGAACTAGGCTGAGAACAACTGTCCTAACCCTTCCCGCCCTCCCCCTCACCCTATACTTCTGGAACGGAAGCATCTGTCGCCCTGCAAAATAAAACCTAACTGATTAAACTAAACTAAAACGTTTAGTTGAGAGCTGCATGTTGGCCCCTCCATAAAATCGGATAATATATGAGAATTGGCAGGTATCTCTAAGTTCTGTACTACTGTGGAATATGAACTCCACGTCTCTTCCCCGTCAGGCCCTCTTTTGGCTACCCTCTCAATGATGGTGTTGGTACGCTAAATCCCAGGACTTCTGGAGAGATCTGAGACCGTGGCTGGCAGATCCAGAGCCTTGGAAGGACTCCTTCTGTGGGGGAGCCATCTCGATGTCATAGGGGGTGGAGCCCAACGAGTCCACGATGGCACCGTGTCTCTGGATCTTTGCACCGGGCAATTTGGAAGTCTCCTTGCGTGCTTCCAAGCTCCTACGTGATTGTGCGTGTGTCCTGCGCTGCTTGCGTGATGGAGGACCAGGTATCTGTGTTCCAGACGACCCAGGCGGGGATACGGAGTGGACCCGAAAGGGTCATTCTTCAGTTATCCAGGTCCATCCAGGCTGATTGCAGCGACTCTATTGGAAGCCCAAGTTGCAATGTTTCTGCTTGACCTCTGTGTAGGAGTGCCGCTGAGCCCGAACTTCTTTAGTGTAATCCGGGAAGATCATTATGGTTTGATTCAGTGGAGTGGTGTGGCTCACTGGTTAGAGGCGGCAGACCCGAGAGCAGAGGACGGCCCGGGACCAGGGTTCAATTCCCGACGCGGCAGGGTTGTGGACCAGGGTCAGCGGACTCGATAATTCTCATCTCGGTGCCTACTCTAACTAGGAATCACACTCGGCAACTCTGGGCATTAGCTTGCCTCATCTCCACAACGGCCCCCCACATACGCCGGGGATGCCTGGTTTCACCTTGGAGATACCCAGTAGGGACCATCTCACAGGGAAAGCCAGGACGGGTTCCCCAGCGGTCTACTGCGCAGAGATACTCCTTCGGGAGTCGATTCTAGCGCATTACAAACCCACAATTAATTAATTAATTAATTCTGGAATTTCAGGGCGCCCTGGGCCCGAGCCGCGTTCAGAATAGCGTCTCTATCTTTAAAGTTGAGGATTCAGGCAATTACGGGGCAATGTGGGACACCAGGAGGTGGTTTAGGGGCAAGAGGGATGCAGGCGCGTTCGATAGCAAACCATGGTGACAGTGTGTCTTTGGACATCCATGAAGCCAACCAGCCTTCAAGGAAGGCCGCCATTTGGTCTCCCTCAGTCCCTTTCGGGAATCCCACCAGGCAGAGGTTGTTGTGCCGTGACCTATATTTGGCGTCCTCAGCTCTTCTGTGTATATCTTTGGTGTGGCCTTGTAGTTGGGTTACTTGCTCCTTCAGGTGGTGGATGTCATCCTCAGCTGTAGAGATGCAGGATCCTGCTTCTGAGATACAAGCTGTGGCGTTGCGTAAGTCTTGGTGAATGAGGGCCACATCCACCGGGTCCCCCCGATCTTGTTTTCTACCGAGGCCTGGGACGTGCTGATGGCCTTCAGGATTGCAGCGAGATCAGATCCCGAGAGAAACGAGCCCCCGTGCCCTCAGCTGGGCCTGACTTGATTGTGGTATAGTGGTCCATTTTAATCTGGGTCTGGGTGGTGGATGCCTTGGGGGCTCAGTCTTTCCCCATCTTAGGTATCGAGTGGAGCCCGGGCCCGTCCGAGTGGCAGTGAAACGCAGCGCAGGACTCGCGCAGGGATTCAGAGGGACATCTCACGGAAGGTAATTTGAAGGTGGTTAAGGTCCGGTTGCCCAGTCAGCATTTGCAACTGACAGTGCCTCGCCGCTCAGAAACCATGAGATGAGAAACGACTCTTCCAGTCAGGGCCCCAGCGCGGAAGGAGTGGGGGTTTCAGGGAGCGTCTTCTCCGGTCACGGGGCAATAACAGACAGGACCAGGGGGAGGAACCAGTAACCACGAAGGTCCTCCATGTGGAGTGATGGTCAGGAGGGGTGCTTCAGGTGTTGTGTACCAGTAAGGAGCACAAGGTCTAAAGGGGTATTTCTCAGTCTCTCCCTTCCTGTTCAGCTGTCCCCAGGGTCTGGCTCAGCTCCCCAGCAGTCGGGATTGTCTCCGAGTCAGGTCTGGTTGACTCCAACAGCTCCAGCCAGGGCCCGGCCCATGCGGTCCACTGGTCAGCTGCCAGTGGGGGATTGGTTTGCAACACGGTCTCATTGGCCGATAATCGTGCAATGGGGCCACGTCCAGCCAGTTTCCTCGACAGCCAACTCTTCAGAAGCACCAGGTGAGTCAGGTCTCAGATCACGCTTCTTTTGGGGACGGGGGACCCACTCGCAGCTCGCACCCAGGATCAGCCAGGGACGCTCTATTAACCGCACTACTCACCGGGGCTCCACCGCCGGCAGAGTGCCTGCCGCAATGACAGATCAGACGAGGCCACTCAGGGCACGTAGCTGGTCTCGTTCTCCACTCCACAAGGGGGGGTGACCTGGGGAGCGGGGAGCCAGATGAGTGTGGTGTATCATCTGCACTCATCTCAGTTCAGGGAGCCCCCACCGATTCACAATGCCACGGATGGTCAGGAGCACTCACCGCTGATGACCAGGCCACGTCTCAGGGGGCACAACGTCAAGGCCGGAGGTCGTCTCCTCTCACCGGAGTCTAGCCCACATCAGCAGCCAGGTCGGTGTAATAGTGCACTATACGGCCAGGGCTCGCAAAGCCCTCCGCCACCACCGTGACCACAGCCTGGCTCAGCCTGTAGCCAGATCTCTGGCTCGTCTGCAGAAGGTAGTCGCTCAAGGGAGGGAACCCATCGAAAGCAACCGCAGGTTGCACTGTGCGCCACCAAGGGCTCAGCGGGAAGGGCCCACCGCCCCACCGGGCAGGGCACGGAGAGTATCAGGCCTCTCCAGAAGCGATGTTCCGCAGGAGTCAGCCTGCATCCGCACCGGCAGTCACTGGTCGTCTCAAGAGTCTCAGAGAGCCAGGATGGCAGGTTTCAGGCGCCCAGGCAATCTTCAGCACTGGTGGGTGGGTCAATGAGAGCAGGGAGGATAGTGCGTCTTGCCAGCATGCCAAAGTGGAGGCCTCAAAGTCAGAAAGCTCCGGACGGCTGAAGATGGGAGATCCAGAGGTATCAAGCACTCCAGACTGATGGCACCGCAGTAGCAGGTCGGTGGTTAGCTTTATTGCATAAATGCAGCTGCCGATGGCTGTGGATGAAGGAGCGGATGACGGAGGGGTCCCAAGCACTCTTAGAGTGCGACCGCCATCTTGACGCTCTAAGCTACGCCTCCAATTTTACTGAAATTGTATGTAATTATGCAAAAGCTAAGTATTTGAATTTCGCTCCCCTAAACCTTAACTTCACAACTTCAAAATCTCTAATTAGTGCTCTGCTGCCCAAGCCCCTGGTCCATCCACCTCATTTAGAGATGGATGGACCTTTACTATTCTATCAACGTAGCCCCCCTTGGCACCGTCAGCAGAATTGGAGGAAGGGCATTATATTGTCTGCCATATTTTGGGTGGACAGTGCAATCCTTTTTTTCCTATCCATCTTTGCCTGGAAACACGGTAAGGGACTGGAAAAAACAATAACAAGCCCACACCCTGGGAGCAAACTCCCACGGTGTAGGGGTCATTAGTGTTTTGCTTTTCAAAAACAAACTCCTACTTTGTAGGGTTGTTTTGAAAAACAAAAAACTTTTAAATAAAGTTTGATGGCTGGCTGTCATGGCTGATGGTACCTTCCATAAATGTTTTCCTACATTGACCGGAACCACCAGGATTGCAGTTCCTATCAATGTGGAGTGTTGACTACCGGGCCAGCGGACATATCTAAATTTGGCAGGCGGAGGTCCCATGGTATGGCAGAGGTAATGCCCTCCACCATCCCAATGGAGTAAACTCCATCAGTCAATCTAAACCGGCTCTTAAATCCTTTCACTTATGTAAACTCCTATCAAAGAACTAGAACATTTTGGAACCCCATCATACATTTTCTCAATCCTACTAGACAGTCAGAAACCTGTCCAGAAGAAATTTTTCAACCTCCCCAGTCTCGATCTCCAGTTTTAGGTGATGGAAGATGATTATAGAATGTGTGCCCCGATAAGGTACAGAAAGTGGCAGGAGGCCCATTCTGAAACATTGAATATGTGTTAGCTGTTGCATATTGTCAGGGGCCTTGCTGTAAGTATTAGCACAAGGCGCCCTGCAACTTAGCCTTTTAAGGAGCCTCTCTCTAAGGCACCCACAATGGTGGGTTAAGCCTTAAACTTCACCTACGTGTTGTGACCTGTGCATGCTCCATTGCTAACCATGTAAACATATAAAGTAGCAACTTTGAAAGAGACACATGAGTCTCGTCTGCAAATGTCAGTGTGTGTGCTCCTGCACTGCAGTGTCATTGAGCCACATGTATTAATCTAGTCCCAGTCTGTTGGTTATCAAATCAAATAGTACAAATCATAGCCCAGTAACATTTCTTTATCGAAATCTTTAACAGCCCACATCTTTTCTCTACCCTACTTAGCCACTCACTCCCCCCTACACCCCTAACCACCCCCTTGACTCCTGAATCCAGCTTTCTACCCAAAGCCTTCTTGTGCTAATTCACTGTCCCATTCCTTCGACCTCCTTGAATGAATGAATTAGGTGGTTCGTATAGAGTATAGCTACAGCCCCAAGGGGCGTCATGGCGCTAGCCTGAAAACCATGTACTCTGCTTGTGGTGACACAACAGTGTGAAGGGGCCATTCAGTCAACCAAGCATCATGGTCACACAAACAGCGACCCTAAAGATCTTGTAATTTGTTATGAATCTGAGGGTTTCAGGGAGTTTATTCCAAGCTCTTGCAGTGAGCATCGAGAAAGGAGCTGCCCTCTCTCTTAGACAATCTAAATTTCAGAATGCGTGGAGGGTTAGAGTTCAAGGATCTCACTATTCTAAAGGTGGAGTCGTGACTAAATCCATAAATTAGCTATTTTGATTTTCTCTCAAGAACAAAGCTCTATGTACCAAGCTAAAAGTTTTAAACAAAATGTGCTTGTGTACTAGTGTACTAGTAGACTGGGCAGTTCTTTCAGATAGCTTTCACGTCAGACTGAAGTCTGACGTGAAAGTTTAAACACCTGTCTCCCAGCTTCTTTCTGCACTGGTTGTAATTTATTGGTTAGATATTTCGGTACTCCCAGATATAGAATGTTGGCGTAGTCCATCCTTGAAAAGATAAGTACATATACCACTAATATTTGTTCATTTAAGTGCAGAAAATCATGGAACTTGTTCAATGACTTTATCAGGAAGAAACCTGTTCCAGTCACTGCAAGAATTTGTTGACAAGCAGACAAGTCCTTATCAAAATTAACACCTAGGTTTCTCGCCACCAGTGCAGTCAGTGAAGGGGTGGCTAATCCCACTGTCCACCAATCAGAGGCTATGAATCCATATCTCTTTTTTTTTCTTTATTACATTTTTAAGTGGCTAAACATTATTTGTTCTATAACTTGATCAAGGCATGTTTTAAAATGTTGTTCTGACGATTCAGTAACAGACAGTTTCTCCAACATTTCGGAGAAGGCTGGGAGCAATGGGAAAGGCGTTTTTAGGCTTGACTTTAGCCTTCTCCCAGATCCGTGGAACAAAGCCGAAAGTCAATGAGGAGTTCAGCAGAAGATTAAAATTATGATTATTAGAATGTCAAGTTTTGACTAAGATTACAGGGTGTATGGGTCATCTGGTGATCCTAACCTACAGTCCAATATTTCTTGTTCGAATTGATGCAAGGTGATGAATTTAAATTCACCCATCATGCTATTTATCTTGGAAACCACCAAAGCTAGGAATTCCCAGTTAGTGTTATGAGAAATTATTCTGTCTGAATGGTTTCTATTTTGTTTTCAAAATACTCCTGCACAAGAAACCCCTTCAAAGTCATAAGGTCACACCTTATCTGCCTTCAAAACATCCCCCAAGCACCATCTCTCACATGAAAAACCTCAGCAGATATGCAGTCATCCACATTCAACCACATCAGTTACAGAGGTGTTTGGACAAAATATCGAGTTTTAAATATCGGAAAACATAAATATCCTAAAATAATATTGTGATACACGAGTCACATTTGCAAAAACAAAACTGTAGGTCTCTCATCCTCCTACAATGTACCCAAGACATTAAACTACCTCCCTCAACACATGAGAGGCTCTTTCTCACTTATCGAGTTCCACAGGAAGCTGAATACCTGGCTCTTCATATAAGCATCTAGGGACCAAACACATACACACATTGCTCAAGCGCCTAGATATCCTCTCAGGTGGTTAATGCACTATTTCAAAAATATCAGGTTTTGTGGTACATAACAATCGTGTCAAGAATATCATTGTTTTAATACTGTTTTCAGTAATATATTTGTCAAGAAAACATCGTTTTTTAATAATTTTAATGTGTTTTAGGTAATACATTAATTTAAATGTTAGTATTATATGTAAAATTGTGAATAATTAAAAAAAAATATTTGTAATGTTAAGTGATTTAGTAATTGTTTTAAAAAATGTTATTAGTAATTTATAGTGTTGTAGAGGGTTGTTGGGTTTTTAGGGAGATAGGGTGGAAAGTTATTTAAATTAGCTATATTTTTTATTTAATGGCAATTTGTTTTCTATTGGTAATTATTTTTTTATTGATTATATAAATGTGTTGAGGATGTAAAGGTGACATGTTTACATCCACATATGTCTTGAGTACATGATTATGCTTAAAGTTATAAGTCTTTTAAACACACCTGCATCCCCAAGAAATAAGACTGTGTTTAGTTACCCCAGGACACCCAGACTTAACAAATTACATTGAACGATCATATACAGAACTATAATCACTTGGTAATGGTAATCCACATTTTATCATGATTCTGCATCAAATCCCATTAGTGAACAATAACCCTTAAAACATATTGATGTTCAAAATGTCATTACTTGAATTACTAGAACCTTATTACAGCACTCTCTTAAGTATATTATCTGAAAGAGACACGTTAGTGATAGATTCCTTACCTTAGAATATCCCCAGGTGTCAGACTGGACCTGGAAAGTTTTTTTAGCGGCACCCCTGCTCGTCAGTAAGTGGTGTCCTACGGCTCCTCGTCCCTCGCCGGCGTTGTATTCACCGAGATGACATCACAGAGACTACTAAGGCGCCACCCATGCGCGCTGACGTCAGTTCTTTCTTTTTCTGCGCCAGCAAGCCCAGATCCGGATAGAGCACGTACCTTAGTCACTTTTTGTTGACTACTCTTTTGAAACTTTTGTCTCCCCCTTTTTTCTCCTGGTGCACATAGGGATGTCTGGTTTTAAGTCCTGTGGGGCCTGCCATCGCAATATGTCCGTGGCGGACCCCCATGATGTTTGCCTCTACTGCCTGGAGACCGACCACGACTCCCAGGACTGTCAAGCTATGGCCCCGAAGGCCTTGAGGGAGTGGCACAGGAAACTGCTGGAGGCCCGGCACTCGTCCCGACCCCGCTCCAGGTCCAGGGACCACTCCTGGGACCGCTCGCGGGGCCAAAGTCGACGCTCCTCAGGCTCCAAGTCTTCGCCCTCGAATTCCGGTAAGCGACAACATAAAAAGAAGTTGAAGAAGCGTGTTCACTCTCTGACTTCCTCCCGTCCGCATTGGGACACGGCGCTGGCCTGACCCGGGCCGGCACCATTCACGGCGCCGTTTCCGACGCCGTTTTTGTCCCTTCTCCGGCTCTGCTGCCGCGGCCACTTCCTCCTGCAACGGAGGTGGAGGATGATTGGGAGGGGTCCGAGGACCCTCTTGCCCATCAGTGTGACTCCGAGCAGGACTGGGTGGACGATCTGGAGAACGCAGGCGACCTCAATGTCTCTTCTGACCCGGGGTTTGCCGCTCCTCCGCCTACGATGGAGGAGGGAGATTCCTACACGATGGTGCAGCCGTCGGGCTGCTGAGGTCCTCAACCTCGACCTTCCTACGGTGGCCCTCAAGACTAACCTCCTCACCGACGTGCTCCAAAAGGTGTCTACTTCGTCGGAGCCGCTGCTTCCCTTCAATGACGCCCTCACTGACGTCCTGTTGGGCACTTGGTTGCGGCTGGCCACGGGGGCCCCTGTGGATAAGAATGTCACCAGGCATCACCGCCAGGCATCTGGTGACCCCACCTTTCTCACCACTCATCCGATGCCTGAGAGCCTGGTCATCCAGCCTAGATGTCGCATAGTGCCTTCCCCACGGCTCCGCCAGATAAGGATTCTAAGAAGCTGGAACAGTTTGGTAAGCAGTTGTTCTCTTCGGCCAGCTTGGGGCTGCGGTCGGTGAACACCGCCTGCTTATTAGGCCGCTATTCCCATGCAGTGTGAGAGACCGTTGCTCAGGTGTTGCCACAGTGTCCTGAGGAGGTTCAGGCTGTTCTTTCCCAAGCGGTTGGTGAGGGTAAGGATGCGGCTAAGTTCGCCAGTCGGTGTGGTTTGGACACCGCTGACCTGTTGGGCAGGGTAATTTCTACAACTGTGGAGCTACGTCCCCATGCCTGGCTGTGTTCTACTGGGTTCTCGCTCGATGTCCAGAACTTGCTCATGAACATGCCTTTTGATGGTACTCGCCTGTTTGGCGATAAGGCCGACAGTGCACTGGAGCGTTTTAAGGACTCGCGGGCCACGGCCAAGTCCTTGGGTCTTTCTGCAAAGAGCCCGGCCACTCCTGGTTTTCGTTCCTTTTGTGGCCACGGCAGGGGCGATCAGGCACATTTCTGCAGCAAGCATGTGCAAAACCAGCCTCAGCGCGGCCGCGGATGTGGCATCCGCAGGGGCGCGTCTGGGAATTAGCATGGGGGTCAGTCCACCTCAACCCCCGCTGCTTCTACCTCCAAACCTTCTGTGGTATCTTGTTTTCCACTCTAATCTGTCCTTTCTCTATGTCCTGTTCTCTGCTGCTCAGCCAGTCTCTGTGATGTTGTGGAATGTTGCCTCTGTGTATGTTTAAGAGTATCTGTCAGTTTTATCCTGTAGGCTGAGCAGCAGGGCTAATGCTCCCCGTGGGGCTTCACACTTTGTACCTTGTGACCTTTGGATTATCTAACTGCTTATCCTAAGAAGTTGGAATGGAAATAAAACTACAACTTGGATACAGCGCCAATTGTGTTCCCTGCTTTTATTAGATTCTACACCTTCCTAATCAGAGCTTTGTGGAGCCCCCCACTCCGGTGGGTGGCAGGATCCTCCCCCACTGGCGTGATATCACATCGGATAAGTGGGTGTTTCAGATCATCCGCACGTGTTTCCCCCTTCCTTTTCAGTCCTTCCCTCCAGCCATGCCACCTCGGTGTCGGGCGATCACTTGGTGCTTCTACAGCAGGAAGCCACAGCCCTCTTGGCCAAGGGGGCCATCGAGTGCGTTCCCGGGCCAGAAGTAGGGAGTGGTTATTATTCCCACTACTTTCTGGTCCCCAAGAAGGACAAGGGGGACCTGCGCCCCATCTTGGACCTTAGGAACGTCAATCGCTTCCTCCGGAAGGAGAAATTAAAAATGCTGACTTTGGCTCAGGTCCTGGCTGCCCTCGACCCTGTAGACTGGATGGTAGCGTTGGACTTGCAGGACGCATATTTCACATCCCAGTCCTGCCAGCCCACCGGCATTACCTGCGGTTCATGGTAGGTCAGGAGTATTTTCAGTTTGCATGCTCCCCTTCGGCCTTTCCAGATCCTCTCGGGTGTTCACAAAGGTGATGGCGGTGGTCGCAGCTCACCTGCGCACGTCGTTGGTGTCAGTCTTCCCTTACCTCGATGACTGGTTGTTGAAGGCGGACTCACCCCAGGCAGTTGTCAACCACCATCAGACTACGGCCGACCTCTCGCATTTGCTGGGGTTCTCCATCATCGTGCCAAAGTCACACCTGAGTCCCTCTCAGAAGCTCCCCTTCATCTGAGCGGTTCTGGATTCGACACTGTTTCAGGTTTATCCTCCCGAGCAGCGAGTCCGGGATATTCAGGCTATGATTCCGATCAGTCAGGATGACCCTCCGGCTTCTGGGCCTGATGACCTCCTGCATCCTGCTAGTGAAACATGCCAGAAGGGCGGGCTCTGCAGTGGGACCTGAAGTTCCAGTGGGTGCAGCATCAGGGCAATAAGTCCGCAATATCATCAGTTCGGCACATTGGAATTTCCAAGGCGGCGCTCGCTCTGTAACGCTTTTTGTCGCAAGTCAAGTTGTAGTCTATCGTATGCCTTTCCGCCTATACCACTTCTGCCCAGAATGCTGAAGAAGATTCGGCGCGACCGGACCCAAGTCATCCTTGTGGCTCCGGATTGGGCACGAAGATACTGGTATCCCGAGCTACTCAGCATGGCAATCCATCCCCCGATTCGACTGCCTCTTCTGGAGGATCTTCTGTCGCAGCAGCCAGAGATGGTCCTCCACCCGAACCTGTCCAGCCTCCACCTCCATGCATGGAGATTGAGTGGTGACAGTTGACGGGTTTCGATCTTCCCCCTGAAGTCTGTGATGTCATTCTTCCAGCCAGGCGTCCCTCCACTAAAACGGTATACGCCTGCAGGTGGAACAAGTTTGTGGCATGGTGCGCAGCTAAAGCTGTAGATCCCCTTTCTGCCCCGCTTTCTGAGGTCCTTCTGTTCCTTCTTCAATCAATCAATCAATCAATCATGGCATTTGTATAGCGCGCTACTCACCCGGGAGGGTCTCAATGCGCTGGGGGAGAGGGGTTACGTCACTGCCCAGCAGGGCTCTGCTCTGGGCACTATCAAAGGTTATCTTTCTGCCATCTCCGCCTTTCTAAGGCTCCCTGATCAGCCTTCTCTGTTTAAGTCTCCGGTTGTTAACTGTTTTCTGAAAGGCATTATGCACACGTTTCCTCCCGTGATGTTCATAATGCCTCAATGGGACTTGAATCTTGTCTTGACATACCAGATGTGCGCTCCCTTTGAGCCCCTTCATAACTGTCCTCTACGTTTTCTCACTCTCAAGACGGCTTTCCTGGTAGCTATCACCTCTGCCAGAAGAGTGAGTGAGCTCCAGGCTCTTTCTTCTAAACCTCCTTTCCTTTTTGTTCATTCGGACAAGGTGGTTCTAAGGACCCGTCCTTCTTTCTTGCCAAAGGTTGTCATACCCAACCACACCCAACCACATCGGGCAGACCATCACTTTGCCCACCTTCTTTCCGCCTCCGCATCCTTTGAAAGAGGAAGAGAGGCTCCACCATTTGAACCCAAAACTTGCGCTTTCGTTTTATCTGAAGCTCTTTGTTGGCTGCGCGGGTGCCAAAAAAGGTTGGGTCGTGCACAAACGAACCATCTCTCGGTGGGTCGTTCTGTGCTTTAAAGTGTGTTACTCGTTGGCTAAGAGGAGCCTCCTGTGGGGCTGCCAGCCCATTCTACCAGGGCAACGGCAGCCACTACTGCCTTGGGATACGGCGTTCCCTTGCTGGTCATTTGTCAGACAGCTACGTGGGCCTCGCTGCACACGTTTACCAAGCATTACTGCCTTGACAGTCAAGTCCGGAGAGACAGCTTCTTTGGCCGTTCTGTTCTCTGTGACTTTCTGGTGTAATCTTGTTCGCAGACCCACCACCGGAGTTGGTATTGCTATTCTAAGGTAAGGAATCTATCACTAACGTG
The DNA here is from genome assembly GCF_964263255.1 of Lissotriton vulgaris. Taxonomy (NCBI): domain Eukaryota; kingdom Metazoa; phylum Chordata; class Amphibia; order Caudata; family Salamandridae; genus Lissotriton; species Lissotriton vulgaris. Next base: position 1,728,477,818 of record NC_141693.1, read on the forward strand.
TCTCTTTCAGATGCACAATTTACTACTTGTGTTACGATATAAACCTGTAAGAGACATTAGTTACTGATAGATTTCTTACTGCCCCACCCATTCCCCCCCTCTGCGAACTGATTACTTGGATTAAGTACATCCCTTTCAGGGCCCCAGTTTCATGGCACCAGTAGTCGGTTTCTTGCATTGCTCTGCGTTCCTGGCGCTGAAAGTTGTGCACAGAACTGATGTCAGCGCACATGGGTGGTCCTTAAGTAGTCTCCGTGATGTCATCTCGGTGCTTACGATGCCAGCGACAGACGCGGAGCCGCAGGACGCCACCTACTGACGAGCAGGGGTACTGCTAGTAAAACTTTCCGGATCAAGTCTGACGCCTGGGGATATTCTAAGGTAAGGAATCTATCACTAACTAATGTCTCTTACAGATATATCGTTACACGAGTAGTAACTTGTGCGATAGACCATTAAGTCATCAAACTAAATTTCACAGACAGTACAAAGATAGTTGTGATTAGTTCACAAATTCCAATTGCAGACCAGATTACAAGGTTAAAATTCTCTCTTCTCTTAACAAAAATAAGTATGGAAGTCCAGATAAATAGTGAGTTTCCACTGTTGTATTTATTCCTTTTTTCACAACAATCAGCCGACAAGTGTTTCGTCTTACTCACAAGACTTTTTCAAGGCAGCGCGACAAATATATAATACAAGTATCACTGTCCATCACACATAGCTATCTTGATGTTCAAAGAATTGAACTCAAAAATTCAATCAGTAGGAGTTTGTAAGAAAAATCCCTTTGGTTAAATCGGAAATAGCAAGCCATTAGGTCTTTATCACAGCGTGTTATTGGCTCTGAATCTGGTGAACCACTTGTAATAAACCGGATCCCTCAAATGTATCCTTTCGTAAATTTGTTGGTAATTAAGGTAAACGCTGTAGGTTAAGCTGTCCCGGACACAATAAAACAAACGCTGTCAGTTCGCCAAGGAGTCTCTGAGTCTGAGACGGTGCCGGAGTCTGGGAGCCGCGTCGCATCACACCATAGAGCTGAAGTTCGAATGAAGTTGTACTAAGGACTGTATGCCGGACGTTCAGCGTTATCAAGCTCTGGTTGGAATGGAGGCGTATTAGGGACTCCTTGGCTAACTGCCAGCATTCGTTTTATTCGATCTCCTGGTCAACTGCTTACGTGAAATGCTGCCACTTTTAAACAAAGGGCAGCAGAGGCATTGCCAAAGGTAGTGACCAAAGACAGAGCAGTGAGCTGAATGTCTGAGTTAGGACTGGTGATAACATATTCTGATTGGTCCGTAGGGAAGTCCTGCATGACTATGCTAACCATAGCCCGCTATGAGTGGTTCGAGGAGTGGAAGGATGGCCGTGTGAAGCACCGAGGTCCAGAATACCAGGACTACAAGATGGCAATTGCACAATCAATGTTAGACATGGCTGTCGAGAGGTTCCCACAGCTGAAGGATAAGGTAAAGTATCTGAACTTTCCCCAACCCATGCACAAACACACAGGCCAACACGTACATGCATAGAAAATACACAGTCATTCACAAAACACATTCAGTTCGGCACATAAACCCATTTATACATGAACACAAATACACAGAAAATCACACTCACTCAAACATGGTTATTCACACAGACATGCACATGAAAACGAGCTTGTTTAAAAATATGTTTAAGCGCTTGAACATCCAAATCAATAACAGTACGCAGGATACATGCAATTCATTCATTCAATCAAACTTGTTGACATTCACACAAGCACACAATTATTCATGAAAACACAGGAACATAGATATTTCCACAAACACTGAAAAATTCACATAAATACAGACATTTATAAATAACTTTCCAAAAAAAACATGTAGACGAACATTCACACTCAGGCGGACACACAGGCATTCACATATATATTGATACACATTTACAAAAAACATTGAGACGCAAACATTAATTGAAATACAGATAAAAGGACACGTACAGACGTATACAGGCACACACACATTCAGAACATTAAACAGACGTTTGCACACAGAAACGCACTGAGACAGTCAAACAGACACACAGGTACGCACTGAAACAGGGCCATACTTGCATGCATGCAGGGAAACATGGACACTTAAATATTACGCTGAAAGATAGGCACACAAACACGGACATTCACATAAACACAGGCAACCAGATACTGACACAAACAGAGAAACACTGACTACCACACAAACACTGGCACAAACACATTTACACAATCTCAGTCACTCAGACTGACATACAGATATGATGGTATTCACGGAAAAATTAACAAGCATGCATGCACACTTTTAAAATGTATTTATTAGTTTATGTATTTATTTACTTATAATAAATTAAATTCACAATCGTTCGATAAAAAATGTCTCTAATTTCTCCATAGTACATGGGAATATGCAATCTCTGTATAAACTCCAATATCTAATTTGTTTATAATCAGCGACTTGTGACGCTCTCAGTCGATATCTTCTAAAGAAAAGGAGTCAGAATTAGACAATTATAAAAGCAAGTCAGGTGATTGAAGCAGATGTTTAAAGCAACTAAAATGGAACAATGCTGTTCTTTCTTCAGTTAGTTTACAATGACAGGCAGAGAGAGCATGTTTATTTTTTGCACTCCTTAGATAGAAAAAAGTAAAAGTCCTGGTGTAAGTTTTTACACATTCTAAGCTCGTGAAGTTTTCTTTTTTTTAACTGACTTCTATTGAACTGTTTCTAATATATATTTGCAACAAATTACTAACAGGCTTTGGATGCGTTCAATTTTGCACTAGAGATTTTATTTGTATTATTCATGTCTGCAAACATGCTTGCTCTTCCATATGAAAGAGCTACACACCAAGGTTTTAAGTGTTTTGTGGGATTGTTGATGGTGTGACCATGTATTATTCAGCCTCATTTCTCTATATGGTTATGGAACACCTCTGTGACTTTCAATATCCTTATTATGTACATCAGGGGGTACTTTATTGCTTATTTAATAGGCAACTTGTGATGCACCAAAGAAAAAACGAAATACCTTTTTCAATGTACAAGTACATCTGTCAGTGCAGACTACCTTGCTTGCAAGTTCACTGGTGAGGTGCTAAAGGTTCGCAATGTTAAGCCTATTATAGGACCAAAACAAGTTGAAGGTATATTACAATCTGTTATGAAAAAACACATTTGCTTTCCTGTATTAATTTACTTAGATTAGTCTGTCAGAGAACAATAACACATACACAATTTCTTGTGATAGAATATCTAATAACAGCTATAATGTAGGTACTTTTAGTCAGTTTTCAAGCAGAAGATGTTTTAAATAGTGGCATGCAAAATATTCTAGTCCGAATACCAACTGCTATAATATAATGAAGGTAAGTATGGATAACTACTATGTATTAATTTGTTATTTCTAACTATACATATATGTATCTTGACAATGTATGTAAAATTAGAGATGCCCCAAGTACTCAGCTGACTCTGCCTATCGGTGTCGGTGCCTGCGACAGCTTGAGTCCTCCGTCATGTATCCAAGAAAGGTCCATATCCCCGCTGGAAAAAAAGGAACACGTCACACCAGCTAGCTCATACCAGTTTCTTCGTGCAGGCAGGAACAACGTGTTTCTGCTATCCCGTAGCCTTAATGTAGACAAAGGCTACAGGATAGCCAAAACGCGTTGTTCCTGGTTACAAGAATAAACTGGTGTGCGCTAGCTGGTGTGCTGCGTTCCATACAGGGATTTGGACTTTATTGGATATATTATAAATGTATATGAATAGAACAGGATGAGATTGGGAAATGAAGTCATAGATGCCAAGACAATGGGCAATGGAAGAGGGTGATATGGACACTGTAGAAGGTTCCATGGGCATTGAACAGGGAGACGGGTACTGGAAAGGAATACATGGAAGCTGAGCCTGGGAGATCACTATGATAGGAATCAACTGGCGCGGAGAGTCACTGGGACAGTTATTTACATATTATGACTAAGGCTCCCTGTTTTCAGTTTTAATGGATTTTTACAGATAAATACAGACAGAAAGCACTGTGTTTTCTGTCTGCATTTATTTTTTAAGGTGGATAAATACAGCAAATGGTGCTTCTTTAAGTGAACCTCCCTGCTGTCTTTCATGAATTATATCCCAACAACTGAACAGCTGGACAGCATGGGAAATGAAAATACAGGATGAAATTGCTTTAAATAATGGCATATGTCAACATACATTTGTGGTATAATGCTAATATTTACCAGTGTATGTATTTTTATGTAATATTTGGCAGCTTAAATAGATAAAACACAACAGACATCAAAATGTAAGAGCCAGTCGATCAGTTGAATAAATATGGAAATGTACAGTTTTACAACTTCATCGTTACGCAAAACACTAAATAAATATGGATAAATACAGACAGAAATGTTAAAATAAATACCATAAAACCGGGAGCCCTAATCATTACAGAGCAATTTCAACAATAAGACTGGACAGGAGAACATGAACAAATTACATTGAAGCTAACTAGAGGATGAGACGCATAGACCGATATAAAGATTTGGTAAAGGCGCAAGAAAATATTGACACAAGCAAAATACACACTGAGACCCGTACTATCGAGAATTAGTTAGTAAATCTGCCCTTTAGAAATTCACACCACTACGGAGCACATATATTCACACATGTACATACAAACAGAAGTTCACACAACCAGTAAATACACGCTTAAAAACACAAACACAGATAAGGTACACAGCAATGAAGACATGCAGTACTCTACAACTAAGCAAATGCACAGAAACACACACTTTTTTTGCATAGTTTTATATAGCGCGAACTTGACCCGAATCTGGTATCAGAGCCTTTACATAGCACCATTTACGTTACATGAGGACACACATTCATTTTTGTTAGGCACGGGAAGATTAAGTGATTTGCCCACCTTCTAGTCTCAACCAGTTGTAATCGGAGGTGTGTACTTCCTGTCCCCAATAATAATAATAACACACTAATGATCATATAATCACACTGGACCACTCACTTCTAAAAAGAATAATGTAGCTGTTGACATGGCACTTCTACAGTTTCTAAGCACTAGAAATAATAGGTTTTACTATTCTAAGTTTAAAGGTGCACAAGCTTTCATTCCATTAAATGGCCCTTGAAATAAGCTCAAAATAGTGACATGCCAGAGATTTGGATCAATGCATGATTGCCGAAAGAACAGTATACGAAAGTAGAGTATGCCCCCACAAGTGGGAAAGGGTCTGGGGAAAATTGAACCTGTATAGGGGAAGCCCATGTATTGCCCCTAGAGATACTGCTCCAGACTCAATATTGAGAGAGAACACTTTGTGTTTCAATCTGTTGATAACAAAGGTGCTATTACATCCACCTGTTATGTTAGAAGAGTGACACTGATTGTTGATTACCAGACTAATACCCACCAACTGCAATAGAATGTAATACCTGTAAAGTGATGACTAACTTGTAAATAAACAGAAAATTAAAAAAAGAAGAAAAAATACTGTTATGGCATGTGCGTTAGTAAATATACCTCTTAGTTTTGTGTAACTTCAAAGGTGGCGCCGTGGCCAGGGTGACTGACTCCGGAATCTGGGGATCACGGTTCGATCCCCAGGGCCGGCGGCAGATTAGCCCAGCACCATGTGACTCTGAGCAATAGCTTGCTTAATCTTCCCGACGGCCCCCAGCGCCTAGAGACCCTTACGGGTGATTGTGCGCTTTACAAATGTGGATTATTATTAATATTATTGTGAGACCTCCATATCCATCATGACCATCCCATTGTTTTTCAATGTATTCAGCGATTGAAGACACACTTCTTTAAATAATATTACATTATGACACAGTAAATAGCTCGACTTCTGTCTCTGGACCAAACCCCCGCTGCATAGTCACTGCTTGATTGTATTATGTGCCTTCTGATAAAGTGCTCCCCTGCCTTTCACTCAGGTTTAGCGTATACAAATACCACATACATACAGCTAGCACTGGTACTGCAAAGGGTGCAAAAGACCATGCTTAGGTTAGCAGCTGTTAGCCCTGGCTACTCCTAAATGAATGCTCATGGTGGCAGTATGAAACTGGAGAAGGTGCTTGGAGTGTGGTGTTGTGTCCACAACATAATGCTTCTGTCCAGACTGCAGACAGAGCATCCAATGGCAGGAAGATGAATGGGTTTATGTGCCTGTTACATTTCTGACTCTTCTTTTTCTGCATAGGTGGAACACATGGATGCTGCTACACCACTCACCAACCAGTATTACCTGGCGGCCCCTTGTGGTGACATTTATGGGACGGAGCACAACTTAAAGCGTTTCCAACTGGAAGTAATGGCCTCCATCCGTGCAGAGACTCCAGTCAAGGGGCTCTACCTGTCAGGTGAGGTGGAGAGGGAGACACAATGCGTTGCCCTCTGTGTGTGTCCTATTCTCATGAAATTGCTTGGAATTGATCATTCAACCCTCCCGCCCCTCTTTATTTCTTCCTGCCTGAGCCCCCACTCTGATATTTTCCTTCCCATCCTATTCTTCTAGCAGTCCCCTTAGATCTCCTTTGTATCTCTCCATAAACAGCTTTTCTTGTTTTCTTCACCATATATATCTTCATCACTCCTGCAATACTCTCTCAGCTCTTTCCTGGCATGCCTTGGTATTCAGTACAACAAAGTAAATGAAATGGAACCTTATTGGAATACCTCCAATAAGTACTGTCAGTGTAACAGCAGTTAATAATATGACCGTTAATGTATCCAGCCTATCATGAAGCCTGTGCTGTTTTAATTCACTGTCTTTTTGGTGGGCCAGTATTAACAGAGGAGAGCATGTCGATCCTCAATAAGTGTGTTCCACCTTTATCTGGTGCACTTGATGCGGATGCATTGGCAATTACTGCCTGGATAGGCAATATGACTGACCTTGCTGCACTCATTAAGACAGGTTCTGGTTACCTAAAACACCCTTCAGTTCCCTGGTTCAATGAGCAGCTAAAGATAATACACCAAAAATGCAAAAAGCTTGAAAGATCTTGGGGCACATTTTATCTACCACTAGACAAATAACTTTACAAAAGGGAACTTCCCATTTAGCACCAGGGAATAAAGAAAGCCCATGGTAAGTTTCTCGCAAATGAAATTGCCATGTCTAGTTACAAACTAAAAGAGATTTTTAAATTTACAAAGACATTTTCCAAACCTAGTGCCCTAGCTCAGACCTTGAGGCCTCCCAGAAATTATGCATGCAGCTTTCAGACTTTTTTAACAAAAAAATCATGGACATTGAGGATGCTCTAAATCCTTCTGGTTCTAATACCTGCATTGACACTAGCAGATTAAGAGACCAGTGTCTGATAACTCAACGTTATGCCCGTGCTCCTTGACAAAATGTATTACCATCACAATGGAGTATTCTGCGAAAGCCCTTAAAGCATGTAAATCTGGCTCCCCTGGTGACCCTTGTCCCCCTCATACACTGGCGGCCAATGCTGAGGACATCAATCCATCTTGAGTTCTCTTTAAATTACTCTTTTCATCAGTTTGTTATCCCCAGCTGGTAGAAGAAGACCAAGTATAGGCCTATTTCTTTGTTGCCAGCTTTCTCGAAGATTCTCGAGAAACGAATCAATGCCTAATTTTCTAGCTTCTTCGTCTTAAATCAGTTGCTGCATCCATCACAATCAGGCTTTTGCCCAGAACACAGCATTGAATCTACTCTGGCAGAGGTTTCGGATGCCATCAAACTGGCTGTGGACAATGGGAAGCAAGCTGCCCTACTGTTATTAGATCTATCTGCACGTTTGATACGGTTTCCCATCCTATCATGTTACAACGCTTGTGGAACATTGGGATAGGTGGGCCGCTTTGGCCTGGTTGAGATTCTTTCTGTTGAGCAGATGCTAATCAGTTTTAATGCCATCATTTGATTCGGACTCAAAACTGTTAACATGGTGTGTTCTTTTGGGCTCTGCATTAAGTTTAACATTGTTTAATGTTTTTATGTCTTCGTTGGCAGTCCTGGTGGAATCTTTTAGAGTGCCGATAGCCTCATACGCTGACAACACACATAATCTTTTAGCCTGGGATGGTAACATATCTACTGCCCAGAACAGATTTGAAAACAAAACAGGTACCAGGCACTCCACAGCACTGGAGTCAAGCTAGCCGGGCTGATGAGAGGTGTTACCTCGAAACCGGTCCGGTCCTCGGATGCTTGATTCCATTCTGGGAAGGACATGGCTTTTGTAGTTCGGACTGGACTGTTCCCATGGGGCACAGGGTCAGAGCTGATTTGCATATCGCCATTGTCTAACCCAGGGTGGTGTGGAGTGCAAAAAAACGATGGATTTGGGCCCAGATCTTTGGACTGGGGTGAATGTGTGACATTGATCCACATTCTGTCCATCACCTGTTTTGTTTGCAGAACAGATTTGAAGCATGTCTGTCAGCAATATTCCAGTGGATGCACTGGAGTAACCTCCAGTGCAACACCAGTAAAACAGAAGTCTTGGTTTTCAGTTCCCCCACCCTCATGGAGTTTGACCAAGTTCTACTCCCTCTCCTGCCACGGTAGTTCGGAACATCGAGGTGAAGTTTGACAATAAATTGTCCTTCAACTCCCGGGCCTTTAACCTTTGACCCTGTATTTGTATTTGTATTTTGTATGTGGTACTTGTAAAGCGCGACAATCGCTCCGGAAGGAGCATCCTGGCGCTAACTGGAAGTTCTGCGTACAGTTGTCTTTACAGAGGCAGGATTAGATGGCAGCCAAGACATATTCATCTGGGAGGCCGAAGATCCATGTTTTTAGTTGTTTCCTGAAGTGGGTTTCTTTAGTCTGTGACCTCAGGTGGTGGGGCATGGCGTTCCAAGCCCTAGCGGATAGATAGGTCAGGGTTTTACCCCCTTTGGTTTTTAGGTTGAAATTGGCGAGTTTTAACAAGTTGTTGTTGGAGGATCTCAGGGTCCTCTGGGGGATGTAGTGTGGGTAACGTTTAATTAGATATTTAGGGCCAGTGTGATTATATGTATATTTACCCCTTGTTGTAAATATATGCCCGGAAGGCAACAACAAGGATCTTGAAAAGAATCCTTTTGTGCAGGGGCAGCCAGTGGAGAGTTCTCAAAGCAGTGGAAGCTGAGGACCTCCTGGGGAGTTTAAGCACCAATCTGGCGGCAGAATGCTGGACGCTCTGCAGTTTTTTGAGTGTGGTTTTTTTCACGCCTGCCATTAAACCGTTGCAGTAGTCAAGGCGCGATAGGATTAGTGCGACAGCTACCGCTTTTCTGGCATCAGTAGGTAGGAAATCAACATTTTTTTTAAGGGATTTAATAATCCCAAAGCAACTTCCTGCCACATTCCTGACATGCTGGTCAAAGGATAGGTCAGTATCGAAAATGACTCCTAGGTTTCTTGCTGTTGTGACGGTCTGGGGGGGAGCGGTGGAGTTCTCTGGCCACCACAGGTTAGGACAGAAGTTGACATTTTTCCCCATGGGTAGGATTTCTGTCTTACTTGTATTGCACTTCAGATGGTTTGTTTCCATCCACAGGAAAACGTCTTTCAAGCAGTTTTTAAGATTTTGTTCGGCATTCGTTGAGTTTTCATCTAATGGAACGATAAGTTGGGTGTCGTCCGCGTATGATGTAACAGTTATGCCAAATGATTCTATCAGGGACATGAGGGGAATAAGATAGACGTTAAAAAGCAGAGGACTTAAAATGGAGCCTTGTGGTACTCCAGATCGAATCTTTTTCTATGCAGAGCTGAAAGGTCCTAGAATGATGGATTGTGATCTTTCCGTTAAGAAGGATGTAATCCAGTCCAATGCTAGGTTGGAGATACCAATGTCCTTGAGCCTGTCCAGGAGTATAGAGTGAGAGATTGTGTCGAACGCTGCTGTAAGGTCTAATAAAATCAGTACAGCGTTCTTTCTTTGGTCCTGTAGTTGTTTTATGGAATCGGTCAGTTCAATCAGTGCTGTTTCCGTCGAGTGTTGGGGACGGAAACCTGATTGTTGGGGGTGAAGGATATTGTTAGTTTCTAAGTGGTGTTTGAGTTCCCTGTAGACTATTTGTTCCGTGATTTTTCCCAAAACTGGGAGGAGTGAGATTGGGCGGAGGTTGGTAAGGTCAGAGGGGGATTTATTCGTTTTTTTCACTAAAGGTTTTACGATGCCTTGTTTCCATTCTCTAGGAATAATGCCTGTACTGAGGGAGGTGTTTACTATTTTGTTTATTATGGGATTGACATCATCGATCAGTTGGTGAAGAATTCTAGGAGGGCAGGAGTCGGAGGGGGCACCTGACTTGCACGCTAGAATTACTTCCCGGGTTTGGGCTAGACTGACCTGTGAGAACGTTTTTAGATATCCAGTTGCTTTTCTTGCTTGTTCCAAGGGGATAGGGGACTGGGACGTTTGGTATAGGGGAAAATCTTTTTGGATAAGATTAATTTTCTCTTCGAAGAAGTCTGCTATTTGATCGCAGAAATCTTGGGAGGGAGGTATTTCAGGATGTAGTGCTTTAGGGTGAGTGAAGGTTTTAACTATGGCGAACAGAGTTTTTTGTTTTTGCTTAGCCTCATTGATGGCTTTGATGTAGAAATCCTTTTTGGCGCTTTTTATGATGGAGTGGTAGCTTTTCCTTAGTTGGACATAGGAGTTTCTGTCCGTACTGTCATATGTTTTACGCCATTTGCGTTCCCCTTTTTTGCAGAGAAGATGGGCCTTGGCTAATTCTGGCGTGTACCAGGGGGCGTTTATTTTGCCTTTTTTATCTGTTTTCCTGGTGCGTTTAGGTGGGGCACGGGCTCTGATTTCATGTTGTATCCAATTATGGAAAAGTTTAGAGTCCTGTTCTACATTACCCGTCAGACTAGGGATCTGAGTCTCGATGGTGGGCTTGATTTTGAAGGTGTCATCTATCATTTTCCAGTTGACGTGGTTCTCTGGGAGTGGGCTGGGTTTGATTGTGTTTATAGGGCGCGGGGTTCTGATGGAGAAAGGGATCATGTTGTGGTCTGTCCAGATCTGTGGGACAGGGGTTTGGGTTTCTAGAAGGGGAGAGTTAGTACAGACCCCGTCTAGTGTGTGTCCGGCTTGATGGGTGGGATGCTTAACCCTTTGTTGAAGGTTAAAAATTTTCAACGTTTGGTGGAAATTTTGTGCCTGGCCGTCCTCTCTGGAGTCGAGGTGCAAGTTGAAGTCGCCTAGTAGAGTGACATGTGGATATCGAGTTAGGAGCTGACCTAGGACATCACTGAGTGTTTCTAAAAATCTGGTAGCAGTACCTGGGGGGCGATAGATGAGTCCTCCTGAAAAGGAGGCGGACTCATTAAGTTTAATGGAAAAGCCAAGGGATTCGGCTCCTTTTAGGGAGTCAAGGGTGAAGGTATGGCATTTGAAGGAGTTGCGTAGCAACAAGGCTACTCCTCCGCCTCTACCCTTCAGTCTGTCCTGCCTGAAAATAGTATAGCCTTGTGGGATGGCAGTGGCTAGGTCAGGGTTACTGTTGTCTGTGAGCCAGGTTTCGGTTATAAAGAGGCAGTCAAGGTCTAGTTCCTGGATGAGATCTTTTATGTCTTGGTTATGGCAGCCCATAGAGCGTGCATTGATCAAGCCTCCTTTAAAAGGTAGACTGTTGTCACTAAGGTTTGTTTGGGGAATTGTAGGCTTGACCGGGAAGGAGGTCCATCTGCATAGCCTGCAGCTGAATTGCCCCTTGATGGTATTCATGTCAACTTTGCAGGCACAGTTGTGGCCAGTGCGTAGGTTTAGTAGACAGTTGGCCTGGTAACTTACTGTGGGGAGTGCGGGTCCAGGGTCTCCTGCGCCTGTTGCGGTCTTGTCGCGGACGGGCGCAGACGGGCTTGCCCTAGGCGCGCCTTCGGCGCGCAAACGGCGCTCCCGCTGCGCTCGTCCGCTGCGCTTACGTGGGAAGCACATTTAGGGAGGCGGGGTGCGTGGGCGTGGCCTTTCCGGGTGCGATGGCGTCCGTGAGGGAACAATTTCCCAAGACAGCGCTGGTTCCGCTGCATGTGATATGCCTGCTGGTGATTTTACCCAGAAAGGAGCTCTGGTGAGGATCCTAAGTTTTAAAATATGCACTAACACAAAATATACAATTTTTAAAAAGACGAGTATCTCCTCCGGCTTCCGCCTCAGAGGTTTAGAATTCCAGTTGGCGCGCTATTAGTCAGCGCTTGTTTTTATAGGCGGGGGTGTGGGCGTGGCCTATCAGGGGGCGTGGCCTCGCGTCTGGTGCGATGGCGTCCGTGAGGAAACAATTTCCCAAGACAGCGCTGGTTCCGCTGCGTGTGATATGCCTGCTGGTGATTTTACCCAGAAAGGAGCTCTGGTGAGGATCCTAAGTTTTAAAATATGCACTAACACAAAATATACAATTTTTTAAAAAGACGACTATCTCCTGCGGCTTCCGCCTCAGAGGTTTAGAATTCCAGTTGGTCTGTCCTCAGGTAGGTCGCCCCCCAGATGCCACACGGTCCTACCGTGACACTGACCCCGCTGTCACCTGCCCCGCCGCTGCCTGGTGCCGCGCGAGCCACCTCAGGTGATTGCTGCATTACTAGTGCATTGTTGGTGTTGCTCCTTTATTTTTGTGCCCCTTGCTGTGCCTTGCGCCCCCTTTGCCTTCTGTTACACCACGTTTTTCCCCCGCTTGGTCCCCTGCTCTTCCCCTGATCCCCTCTGTGCCTTCTCCCCGCCGCTGCGTCCCTGCGGCCCCGTCCCCCCTGCCATCCCTATTCGCCGCCCCACTCCCGCCTCCCAGCTGCTCCTCCCTCCCTCAGCCCCTCATAGAGAGGCCGCACGGCGCTGTAGGGGGCGACTTTTGACCCTGTCCTCAGGTAGGTCACCCCCCAGACCCCACACGGTCCTCCCGTGATGCTGACCCAGCTGTTGCCTGCCCCGCCGCTGCCTGGTGCCGCGTGAGCCCCCTCTGGTGATCGCTGCATTACTGGTGCATTGTTGGTGTTGCTCCTTTTATTTTTGTGCCCTTCGTTGTGCCTTGCTCTCCCTTTGCCTTCTGTGACCCCTCGTTTTTCCCCCCCTTGGTCCCCCGCTCTTCCCCCGATCCCCTCCGTGCCTTCTCCCTGCCGCTGCGTCCCTGTGGCCCCGCCCCCTGCCGTCCCCATTCGCAGCCCCACTCCCCCCTCCTAGCTGCTCCTTCCTCCTTCAGCCCCTCATAGGGAGGCCGCGTGGCGCTGTAGGGAGCGACCTTTGACCCTGTCCTCAGGTATGTCGCCCCCCAGATGCTACACGGTCCTCCCGTGACGCCGACCCCGCTGTCGCCTGCCCCGCCGCTGCCTGGTGCCGCGTGAGCCCCCTCAGGTGATCGCTGCATTACTGGTGCATTGTTGGTGTTGCTCCTTTATTTTTGTGCCCCTTGTTGTGCCTTGCACCCCCATTGCCTTCTGTGACCCCTCGTTTTTCCCCCGCTTGGTCCCCCGCTCTTCCCCCGATCCCCTCTGTGCCTTCTCCCCGCTGCTGCGTCCCTGCGGCCCGCACCCCTGCCGTCCCCATTTGCCACCCCACTCCTGCCTCCCAGCTGCTCCTCCCTCCCTCAACCCCTCATATGGAGACCTAACAACGGCCGCAGAGCGGCCGCGTTCAGCGGCCACGCCGCAGGCGCGCTGAAAGCGCGCCAAAGGCAAGCCCGTCTGCACCTGGACCGCGCCCAGCGCCAGATCCCCTGGCCCCCACCGGATCCAGGGTACCCGTCTGAAATTCGACTCCGCCGCCCTCAACGCACTCGACACCGGACGACCGCCCGCCTGCTACCGAACCACCCCGAAACGCACCCACGGACCCTTCACCTGTCAATCCTGCAAATTCACCTGCCTCCGATCCTGACCCCCCGCCAGCCACGCCAAGCAACAACAACCACCTCAAGTGCATCCTCCTCAACACCCGCTCCGTCCACAAGCACGCCGTCGAACTCTGGGACCTCCTTGACTCAACAGCACCAGATTTCGCCTTCCTCACGGAGACCTGGATGAACACGTCCTTGGCCCCAGACATCGCCATAGCCATCCCGGACGGCTACAAGATCACCCGGAAGGACCGCACCAACCAAATCGGAGGAGGAATCGCCATCATCTACAAGAACACCATCAACATCACGACCAACGCCAAAGACACACCCTCCACCGCCAAACACCTACACTTCCAAATACACACCGACCCCAAGACCACCCTGAGAGGAACGCTCATCTACAGACCCCCGGGCCCGCGCACACAATTCAGCGAAACCATCACCGACCTAATCAGCCCGCACGTCCTAGCCTCACCAGAATACATCCTCCTAGGGGACTTGAACTTCCTCCTAGAGAAAAACAATGACCACACCACCACCACTCTGCTCGACAACCTGGCCAACCTCGGACTCAAGCAACTGATGGACACACCCACTCACCGAGCCGGCCACACACTGGACCTCATCTTCTCCGCCAGCAACCACGTCTCCTTCAGCCACTCCACAGAACTACACTGGACCGACCACAGATGCATCCACTTCACCTTCAAGAAGAATACATCCCACCACCGCACACAACAAATCCCCCGCAGATGCTGAAGCGAAATCCCCACAGACTAGCTCATCTCATCACTAAGCCAGAACCCGCCAGCTGACACCGCTGACACCAACAACGCAGCCCACAACCTCGCACAATCGATCACCAACTGCGCAGACGACCTCGCTCCACTGAAGAACTCCCTAGGCAAGACCGGCAACAGGAAAACATCATGGTTCACAGACGCCCTCGAAGAATCAAAAAAATCCTGCCGGACCCTCAAAAAAACCTGGCGCCACGTTCGGACTCCAGAAAGCATGGCAGCCCTCAAAAACACCACCCGCGAACACCGCCAGCTGATCTGCACCAACAAAAGGACATCGTTCAAAGAGCGACTAGACAAGAACACCCACAACAGCAAGGAACTCTTCAGCATCGTCAAAGAGCTCTCCAACCCCAGCGCCAGCAACAACGACATCACACCGTCACAAGACCTCTGCAACTCCCTCGCCACGTTCTTCCACCGTAAGATCGCAGATATACACAACAGCTTCGGACCCCAGACTCCGCCTCCAGTTACAGAACCAATGACCCCTACCACCAACCTCAGCACATGGACACCCATCAGTACTGAAGACACCACCCACGTCATGAACACCATCCACTCCGGCTCCCCCTCTGACCCTTGCCCCCATCACATCTCATCAAAGCCAACAGCATCATCGCACCACACCTCCGGAACGTCATAAACAGCCCCTTCACATCAGCCACCTTCCCGGAGATCTGGAAGCACGCACAGATCAATGCCCTACTGTAGAAACCCACGGCGGACCACAAAGACCTCAAGAACTTCCGCCCCATCTCTCTTCTTCCCTTCCCGGCCAAAGTCATCGAGAAGACCGTCAATAAACAGCTGACGGCTTTCATCGAGACAAACAACTCGCTCGACCCGTCCCAGTCCGGATTTCGAGCAAACGACAGCACCGAAACCGCTCTCATCGCAGCCACCGATGACATCAGGACCATGATGAACAACGGAGAAAAAACCGCTCTCATTCTCCTAGACCTCTCGGCAGCGTTTGACACCGTTTGCCATCGCACCCTAATAACCTGCCTCTTCCACACTGGGGTCCAAGGAAAGGCCCTGGAATGGATCACCTCCTTTCTCTACGACAGAACCCAGAGAGTCCGCCTCCCTCCCATCCACTCAACGCCCAGCGAGATAATCTGCGGCGTACCCCAGGGCTCCTCGCTCAACCCAACGCTCTTCAATATCTACATGAGCCCCCTCGCCGCCATCGCACGCAAACACAATATCAACATCATCTCCTACGTCGACGACACCCCCTCACCAAGGACCCAGCCACCGCCAAAACCAACCTCCAGGAAGGAATGAAAGACGTCGCAGAATGGATGAATCTTAGTCACCTGCAGCTGAACTCAGACAAGACAGAGGTCCTCATCCTCGGACAATCCCCCACCACCTGGGACGACTCCTGGTGGCCCACAGCGCTGGGCTCTGCGCCTACTCCCACGGACCACGCACATAACCTGGGATTCATCCTGGACTCCTCCCTCTCGATGACCAGGTAAGTCAATGCCGTCTCTTCATCCTGCTTCAACACCCTGCGCATGCTCCGAAAGATCTTCAGGTGGATCCCCACCGAAACCAGAAGGACCGTCACCCAGGCCCTCGTCACCTGCCGACTACTACGGAAACGCCCTTTAAGCAGGAACCACAGCCAAACTCCAGAAACTACTTCAGCGCATACAAAATGCATCCGCCCGACTCATCTTCGACACCCCCCGCCAAAGCCACATATCCGCCCACCTAAGAAACCTGCACTGGCTCCCCGTCAACAAGAGGATCACGTCCAGGCTCCTCACCCACGCACACAAAGCGCTCCACGACAAAAGACCCGGATACCTCAACAACCGCCTCACGTTCTACACCGCCAGCTCCGCTCAGCCAGCCTCGCCCTCGCCACTGTGCCGCGGACCCACAGAACCACCGCCGGAGGAAGGTCGTTCTCCTACCTGGCCGCAAAGACATGGAACTTACTCCCCGCACACCTTCGACTGACCAGGAACATCTCACCTTCAGGAAGCCCCTCAAGACCTGGCTATTCGAGCAATACCAGCACCCCTCCCTCCAGCGCCTTGAGACCCTCACGGGTGAGCAGCGCGCTCTACAAATGTATTGATTGATTGATAGACAGTGTGGTGAGACAGCTTCTAGTTTTGCCCCCCCCCCAATCCTCCCCCAGTGCCAGAAGATGGTAGTGCATGCTCTCATAGCCTTGCAGCTGGATTCAGCCAATTTTTTAAACTGGGGTCTCCCATTGTACCAAATTAAGACACTGCGGGCTAGATGTAGGTAGGAAAGATTTACCGATTTTAAATTACCGAATTTTACCAATTCGGTAATTTAAAATCGGTAAATCTATGGGTCGACATGTAGGTATTCCAGATGTGCTGGAATACCGAATCAGATGAATTCGGTATTTACCGATTCGGTAATGCCCATTCATTCCTATGGGCTTTGAAGCCCATAGGAATGAATGGGCATTACCGATTCGGTATTTACCGAATCGGTAAATACCGATTCACACAAGGGTGCAGGGGGTGTCACTTTGACACCCTCTGGCACCCCCAAAACAGGCACGGGTGCCATGTGGCAGGCATACCTGCCCTAAGGGCAGGTATGCCTGTCACATGGCATAGGTGTGCATGCACACATGTGCATGCACACCGGAATCGGTATTTTACCATCAAATTGGATTTGATGGTAAAATACCGATTCGTTAAGGCTCCTGGGACTCTGAAGAGTCCCAGCTACATATGGGTGGCTCCGAATCGGTAAATTTACCGATTACTTATTACTTGATTCAGTAAAATAATGCCCCCTACATACCATTCGCCTATTTACCGATCAGTAACGGCTGAAAATACCGATTTTCGGCCATTACCGACCGACCTACATCGGGCCCTACATTCGGTATAGAACGCCCCAACCCAGCTTTTGTTAAATATTCAGAGAAAAATACAATCCACATACATCTTGAGGAATTGTATTGGCTGCCAATCTGGGAGAGAGTGAAGTTAAAGGGTCTGGGGTTGGCCACCAAGCCTTTTATCGATAAGGGCCTGCTTATCTTGGCAAAAGACTTATTCATTACCATCCAGGTAGATCTCTGCGCTCCTCAGATGCACTGCAGGTGGTGATACCTACAACTAACAGGAAGAAATTGGGAGGTACCTCCTTCTCTGCACTGGCTGCACCTGGCTAGGAAGCTCTTCCTCTCTACCTGCTTGCATTAAGGATGAAGGTTCCTTTAAGCGGAACCTATAAACTAGGTCAATAGTCGACAAGATTTTGGCTCCGGGACACTCTGTAGAGTAGCCATGTGCTTTATGAATTTAATTTGAATTTAGTTGATTGATTTAAAATGCTTAGACATGTTTAGGGTGGGTCTGCTAGTATGACAAAGTTTTCTTCTTCCACGCTAATATAATTTAATTTTACGAGCAAAGATTTACAAGCTCCGCTGCTACATTTAGCGGTGAGGGAACTGCCAGCTTTCTGCTTGTGGAGCCCCAACGACCTCTACCTCCACCTCCAGAGATGATGACTTGCACCCAGTCTGTTACAGTGGCAGAAGCACCACCCTGTTTATTTGGTACCAGGAACGGGAAAATAGAAAAATGTCTCTGACTCACAGAGAGAAATTACCCTGCGTGCCGGGCACTTTTTTTGGTCTGCAAATTGACCTGTTTTAGAAGTTTTGTCACTACAGAACATAAAAGAATGCAAAGTCGCCACAAAACCACGTGACTATCAACATTCATCTTTGCCGAACGTTGAGGCATCGCACCTGCAGATCCACTTTCTGAAAAGAGATCCCAGGGGAAATGTGGGAGGTGCTTTAAATGGGCAAGTAGTGTCCTGTACTGAGCATCAACACTTCTTTAATTTGGAAGGGAGAGTACCTGCACTTCTTTGCACTACTGCAATACATTCAACGAGAGAGTCCCAGCACTTCACATTAGCAAACAGGAAATCTTACTAGTGAAAACCTGCACTTCTACAATTCTAGTTAAAGGACTGAATGTGGGGATAGCTAAATACGGCGGGGTCAGTCTTTCACCGGGAGACCTGAAAGGCCACATTCCGATGTTTATTTTACCCTCAGAATATTGTTAAATACGTTTCTCACATGTAAGCAGCGCGGTATCCCTTTTTAGGTCTTTCCTAGCAGCGCGCATGCGCTGCCTAGGAAAAAGACCTTAAGCTATCGATTGCCTTTTTCAGGCAAAAAAGTCCACACTTTCATTGCTTTTAATGGCAAAGCGTGCACGTTTGTCTATTCCCTTGCGAGAACAAGCTTTAAAACCATCTGTAAGTAAATAACAGATGGTTTCATAGCTGGCACCCGCAAGGGAAACAGCCGCTGGCCCCCTCCTCCCCCCCCACCTCCTCCTCTCCTTATCAGCGTGAGGCGCGCGCTTGTTTTTAAAGGGAACATGGGCAACAGCACTCCCATCATCTTGCTTTTTTTCGCTTCGTTTTTTTTATGATGCTGTGTGTTGTATTGCTTATTATGTGAGTGTATCTTTAATTAGCTCGTGTGTACAATGTTAAGTTGGTTCTGCTGACCAGACTCTATATAGTGTCAGTTGTGGGTTGGCTGGAAGATTGATGGTACCTTTTCCCCCTGGCGCTCACCTGTTGCTATTGTATTTATTTCCTTTAATAAATACTAAGGATTATTCTATCACCCCTGGTCTACTTCGTTACTACACATTTGGCGATGATGAGGGACGTCTGAAGATAACATTTTTTATGACCTTTGGATTGACTGAACATTTTTTTTGTATTGCTTGTTATTCCTGGAATTGATTTTGCCATAAAACAGAAGAAAATGAAGAACGCAGCTCGTCGCTGTTCAAAGAATGACAAGGCAAGTGATTAAATTGAAGAATACTCTGTGCAAGTTACCTGCGTGATCTTGCCGTTACACCGGCTTTGGAGGCATCTTTCAAATTGCCGTGAAGTTCGGTGGTGCGCGGATCGGGTGACACGTCTCTTCGCGTCTTCAGGCATGCGCAGGAGGTGTCAGGCAAGTCAACGAGGTGGCGTCAGTGCGCAGGGTCACGTCCTGTGACCTTACGTGGCGGCCATTTTTGGACCACGAAGAAGGGAAAACAAGCTGTTTATTTATAGAGCACATCGAGTGACACGCTGAGGAGCCTTTAGTGGCAAAAGAAGTCAGAACTATTGTGAGGACATTGAGCAACAGGTGAGGCAGTCGGGGGGGGAATTTATTGTTATTTGGATTGAATATGTAATTTTTTTTTATTAAAAAAAAAAAGAGAAGAGGAAAGATTTTTGAACTAAGGAATAAGGAATACAAGAGTTTTGAAAATTTTATTGAACTTGGATGGGTGAAGGTGACAGTGTATTTATTTCCTTTAATAAATACTAAGGATTATTCTATCACCCTTGGTCTACTTCGTTACTACACATTTGGCGACGAGGATGGGATCCGAACCCACACGTGCAAAGCACAATGGATTATCATGTGCATGGGCTTTGGAGGATTTTCGAGCGTTTGTCTGGGGTAAACCAGTGGTTATTCGTACTGATCATAGGCCATTGGTTAGGATTCTATCTAGTGATGGTATTTCTGGTGCATCGGCTAGGATGGCAAGATTGTCTATGCGTATGAAGTAGTACATTTACAAAATGGTTTATTTACCAGGGAAATAAAATGTAATTGCTGATTGTCTATCTAGGTTACCACCTCCTCTTGAGGAATGTGTTGATGACCCATGGAATGATTTTTGTGTGGCATTTGTACATGACTCTGGCATTCCTGCTATTAGTAAGAATGAGTGGCTGTAAGAACAAAGTAAGGATCTTATTTTAAAGGATGTTTTTGATTACATTTGTAAAGGATGGCCTAAAAGGTGTGGTGTCAAAGATGGTTTAAATGCTTTTTGGCAAATCCGTATGGAATTATCATGTGAAAATGATTTATTGTTCAGAGGTGAGAGAGTGATTCCACCTGTCTCGTTGAGGAAGAGAATTCTACAGTTGTGTCATGAAGGTCACTTTGGGATTGTGAGGACAAAGTCAATTGTGTAGGGAATGTTTTGGTGGCCAGGTGTTGATGGAATGGTGGAGGATTTTGTAAAGAAGTGTTTTATTTATAATTCAGCAGACAAAACGCTTAAGACGTTAAAGCCTATGATGAGTGATGGGCTAATTCCTGATTCACCTTGGGATACTATTGCTGTAGACATAATTGGACCTATTGGAGAGCAAAAAGAATTTGGTTTAGTGGTTATTGATCTTTTCTCAAAGTGGCCAGTTGTAAAATTTGTAGAGAAGGTAGATACTCTAAATGTGATTACATTTTTGGATGAGATTTTCATTATGGAGGGGCTACCAGTTTGTGTTTTGTCAGATAATGGTGTGCAGTTCACCTCTAAGAAGGCAAAGGAATATTTTGACAGGTGTGGAGTTAAGCATAAGACTACTGCTTTATACAATCCGAGCGGTAATGGTACTGTTGAGAGGTTTAATAGAGTGATAAAGGGTATTATTCAGGCATCAATGAACAAGGGATTAGAATGGAAGATTCAAGTACAAAAGGCTGTGTGGTCTTACAGAATTACTGTTCAAACTAATACTGGTTTGTCTCCGTTCACAATGATGAGGGGTAGATCCGCTAGAGCAAAATTCAATCCTGGATGGTTGTTGGATAGGAAAGTGACTAATTGGGCTCCTGTGGAGGTTAAAAGAGTCTGGTGTCTATTCAAGCTAAAAGTAAAGACTTTTATGATAGACATCACATCACAAAGGATGTACAGATTAAGGTTGGAGATTTGGTTAGGGTGAAAAAACCTTTTAAAGTAGCTAAAGGTGAAAGCCGTTTTGAACCTCCTATTAAGGTGGCGGAAGTGTTAAAGAATGCAGTTCGGCTTGAGGATGGTAGGGGTTGGAATCTCAAGAGTGTGGCAATTAATCCTGACCAGGAGGAAAGTGAACTGCCCACTTTGACATTGGATGATTATGGGTGGATTGAAGATAATTTTGAGAACAGCCAATTACAGTCTCAATTGGCTAGTGATAATGGTGGAAGTAGGCAAGTTGTTCCTTCCCAATCTGATTCCAACTTTCCTTCAAATGATAAGGGGGGAAGGCTTGTGTGTAGTGATGATCAGCATCATATTCACATTAATGATGCTGACATTTTGCCTTTGCCTGGCAAAAGAACAAGGGTTTGCCAGGGTGGTTGAAAGGATTTGCAATGTAATTTTTTTTATTATTGTTTTTTTTTAATGTATATTTGTTAATGATTTAAGTTCAGTTCCTTTCTTTTATTCTGTATGTACATACTACTTCTTTTGTTATAACGGGGGGATGTGTTGTATTGCTTATTATGTGAGTGTATCTTTAATTAGCTCGTGTGTAGAATGTTAAGTTGGTTCTGCTGACTAGATTCTATATGGTGTCAGTTGTGGGTTGGCTGGAAGATTGATGGTACCTTTTCTCCCTGGCGCTTACCTGTTGCTATTGTATTTATTTCCTTTAATAAATACTAAGGATTATTCTATCACCCTTGGTCTCCTTCGTTACTACACTGTGCAACATCGCTACATTACGTCGTCAAACTGTATTGCCAAAGTCAAAATGTCTAAAAGGCGAGACTTACTGGCTTCGCCAATGCTTGTCCTTTTAAAAACTCTAGCATTTTTGTTTTCTTCTTATGACTAGATGTTTTTCAGTCTAACATATTACTTTGGCAGCACCTACTGGAGAAGTAGCTGCACAACAGCTTTTCAATAAAGCCAGCATAGCATGCAACGAAACTCCCAGAAAAAATGTAAACAGGTTTTCTTCAAGCTATTAAACACACACTTTTATGGCTGACCGAAAAAAAAGTTTTGGAGAGAAATAGGCTTAATCACTAATTTATATGCTTTACAGCACACACAGTTTCTCTGATTAAATCAAAATACGTATGAAGCACTCCTACGTGTCAAAATGCCTGAAGCAAAAAACATGTTAATTACTTCCCAGCGTCCACTGATCCCTGACGTAGTAGGGTAATCGAGCTTTAGTAACTTTCCAAAGCAATGGATGAAATGTAAAGATAAAGAACGCATCAACTGCATTAAATACGAAAAAAATTAGTATTTTAAGTGCCCCTTCCTATGCATTATTTAACACACATGAAATATTAAGCTTAGCCATTAGTTTCATGGTGTAGGAAACGGGACAGCATGTATTAGTAGAATGTTAAGTAAGTTGATGAGTTTTATTTTTGTATTATTTATAAAACCCACTAATGCCACAAGGCTTCCTGGCGCCAATAGATCAGAATAGGTAAAAGGGGAAAAAACAATAACCATAGCCGGTAAGACAACCTAGATGGTTTGGCATAGAGCAAAAACATAAAAAAGGAGGTGACCTTTTTACTAAAACAGTAGGCAGTTTTTCTGAGCTCTTAGCTCCCCAGGGATGAGTTCGAGAGTTCAGCGGTAGGATTTAGGAAGGTCCTCCTTTACACACCTTCTTAAACCAGTTAACAGCCACACATTTCCCTCGTGCAAGTGTTGGGGGAGTAGAGGGGAAGGCACTTACGGACACATTTCTATTATTAATCTGTAATGCTCATAAAAGCCTTTGTGAGTGATGGAAAAGTTACTTACCTTCGGTAATGATATTTCTAGTAGATACATAATCTTCTGCAGATTCCTCACTTTAGGAATATACCCGGGGCCAGGCTGGATTCTGAAAACATTTCCCCCAGAAATAGTTCTCCAGGGTGGCACCATGCGGCTTCAGCCACAAAAAATGCCCTATTTAGGTTTGAACAGAGGCCTTAAGAGACCATCAACAACAATGACAATCCAAATATAATATGTCTGCATTCCCTAAATTCCTCTCCCGGGGGAGGAAGGGAGAGTAATGAGTAATCTGCGGGAGCATTATGTAACCACCAGAGGTACCATTACCAAAGATAATTAACTTTGTCTTCTGACTTGAAGCATTACCCTCCAGGAGGATTGCGTAGTGCCAGCCAGCCAAAAAATATACAGCGCAGACCAAGAATAGTATCCTTCAATGTATGTTAGGGCTGTGCGGCAGTAATATTTAGCAAAAGGATGCAAGGATGAACAGGTGGCCACCCAGCAGATGCCAGCAATATGAAATATAGACTATAGGAAAAGCATGACTGAAAAAGGTTCATGCCTTCAGACAAGCACCGTAGAACAAATCTATTCCAGTGTTTAAACATCAGACAAAAGGATTCTAGCTAGCACTTCTCTGGACATGCAGCCGCTTTGTCTGATGACTGGGGTGAAGGACCAGCCAATGCTGCTGCAAGAACAGGTCTGTCCTGTGCAGGAGAGGGAGAGAAAGCTGAATACTGAATGTCAACACATCAGTGTATCAGACCCCCCCCCCCCCCCCCCCGCCCCCCCCCAATCAGGGGCAATCGAAATCAGCTGTGCTTGATCTTTCTGCACCTTCTGCAGGACAGCTGACAAAAGTAGCCTCAGTGAAAATGCAAGGGTATGACAAAAAACGGAGGACGCTTCCTCTTCTGGGCTTTGGCTAAGAGATCACATATGGACAATCCAATCTGGTAAAGATCATGCCCATCGATTATTGGTGTAGCTCCCGCTTATGGTCCTGCAAGAAGAGGCAGCTCGAGCTTCCCGTTCATGTTGAGGGAGCATGCAAGGTAACTTGCCACTGGGAGATTATTGTTTGAGTTTAAAAGACTAGTAATACTAGTATGGGACCCACCACCATAGCTAGATTAAAAATACCTGAAGGTGATCAGCGAAGATATTATTATTATTATTCCCTGCTGTAAGATTAAAATCAGATGGTGGGTATATTCAACTATGTTGTCCCAAAAGGTATCCATCAAGCGCTTGCACCCGTGGGAATCCTGAAAATGGTAAGCCCCCTATTTGTTGAAGGAAACATCACACTTTGTGGTTTTAAAGTATATGCATTGGGAAGATGTATGGCGGACCCAGTAAAAGATTCCACTTACTCCATCCTCTTAAGTTGGTTATATTTGGTGTAACATTCCGTGATGCAAAAAATGCTTTCATTTGAATGCATGAGAGACTATTTTACATCTGACAAGTGCACTCAAGCATCACACTGAAAGGTACACCCATGCATCCCACTGTCTCCCACATTCAATTCCTTAATCTCCTACATGAACTGACTTTTATCCCAGATTTGGCAATTGCAACAGGGCTGTAAACAGCATTTGTGAATGCCTCTGTGTGGGTATGTTGGCAAATGAAAGTCAGACCTAGTGGCTTCGCCAATGCTTATTGACATTGATCTTGTGACATACACAAGCCAGAAACCACCTCTAGAAAAGTCTTTTTTCTTAGAGTTACATGCATGGAGCTAACTTTCATTACACTATGTGATATTGCTTGATGGTATTATTCAGCTTGAGAAAATCAAGATGTTAGAAAAACATCAAATTCTGAGTGTCTTACCTTACAGTGAACATAACTGAGCTCAGTGATCAGAAATTACAATATAAGGGCATCTTGACATAATTGCGAAGAATGTCTGCTGGATTGCACCTAGGAGGCATTGATGTTTCACTGACTTGATATTTTAATGTTGGCTGCTGGGGCTGAGACTCCTCAAACCTTAGGGGGATCCCCTGACTAGTGGTCTGACCGTTGCTGCTATTCTTTCCCTCCGAGTGCTGATTAGTGACATGTGCCAAGCAGGCTGATTTATCGCTGGCTGGCAATGCCCTTTTAGGTACCTACGAGCAAAAAAAAAGTCTCCTACTGGAGTCCCGGTTAGAAAGGGGGAGGAAGATAAATGGATCATAGGAAGTCAAGAGCCGTTTAGGCCCAAGACCGTCCAGTGATCCTGTGTTTGGCATAAAAGGTAGTGCAGTCCACAGGAAATGCTTGCTCACTCTTATTTTTCTCCTGGAGCTGCGGCCACTTTTCCCACTTCCTGTGTTTGAACTCTTCCTTAAACTGAACTCATCGGCATTTCGAAAAGTTCTGTAATCATCCCTTAGTAAATAAATACTTGATGTAAGTTTTCACTTGACGAAGGACAGTTTTTAGGTTTTCTTCAGCTTTCCCGTTTTAGATTTTGTGCTCCTAACAATGTTACTTATGGTCATGTGAGAGTCCTTCCTTTTCTTCTTCAAGGAGCAACACATATGTGCACTACTCCTTAACAAACTAGAAATAAAAATGTATTAAAATGTAAGTGGGTAGTAGTGATATGCTGCTCAAAAGTGTCTCATTCGGGGGGGCGTGTCCAAGATGGTGACCTGATCGGACGTGGTGTGCTGAGGCTCCCCGCCGCGGCCCTTTGCCCTCGGTGTTTTCCACGCGTTCTCCCCCCTGCAAAGCACTGGGAAGTGGAGCGCAAGGTGTGGGGGTTCTGCGGCGCCCATTGAGAGCTACTTACCCCCGGAAAGTGCATCCGTTCGATGTGGCCGGCCTCGACGAGCCTTTGCAAGATGGCGGCTGGACGGTGAAGGCAGCTGGATGCTGCAGCGGTGGGGCCGGTCCAGACTCTGGCAATTACTCCTGCCAGCGGAGATGGTGCGGTGGATGGGGGAGAATTGCTCCGGTGCCACCTGAGGGGTTCCTTGACCCGCTGCTCCGGGGCTGAGGCCTGGTGGGTGCGAAACTGTGAGCGTCACCCTTGTCTGGACGAGTCGCCGAAGGCGGGTGAGAAGGGCTGTCGGGTCCTGAGGGGCCCCCGCGGACCGAGCATTGGAGAGACAGGACTGGGGGAGTACCTGCCGCTTCCCGAGGAGAGGACCTGCTGTGTGGCCCGCCCTTGGTCGGCCTGGATGGGCTGCAGTGAGCTGCCTGTTGCCAGGTGAGAGAGCGGCGGTCTGCGGCGACGGGGGAGCCTCGTAGCCTGGTGAAGGTTGTTGCAGCGGTCAGAAGCAGGCGGGAGCGGTGAGCTACTCCCGCCTGGCTGAGGAGCTGGCCGGGTAGGCGCAAAACTTTAGCGCGCTGCCGCAGCCTTGCAGGAGAAGCCTCCCAAAAGCGAGGCGGGAGGCCCCCTGTTCCCCTGAGCCCCACAGTGAGAACGAGGGGGGTGTGGGCACAGACCCCTTCTACGAGGGCCTAGGGGCTGGATGTGTCCCCCTTTTGTTGGGGGGAGCTACTACCTGGCCCGGGCGCTGGCCTGGGCGAGTGCCGGTGGTGAGCTCCAGGAGTAGGCCTGAGACTGGGGGGACAGCGGGCCCGTATCGGACAACCGCTGGTCGATGCCCGCACTCCCACACGGACTAAGTACGGATACAGGCCCCCTTCAAGAAGACATCTAAGAACAGTAAGTGCCTGGTCCTCGGAGGGCGGGTACACTGACTTGGTGCAGCTTGCGCTGGGGATAGGCTGGTGGCGTCAGAAGTAAGGGCGTGGATCTGCGGCCTGAATTGCTGGGTGCTAGCCCCAGACCACGGGGGTGGGCCCTGATGGACGCAGGAAGAGGTGATACCCGCGGACACGTTGAAGGATCCCTGGGATCCATACTGGCAGCTGGCGTACCGGCATAGGCCCGGGGATTGCAACAGGGGTTTGGAGGATTGCGGGCTGCTGTCTTGGCGGCGGCCCCCCGTGGACTGTGTTTTAAAGCGGGCCGGTTGGCGGTCATCCACTCGCAGCAGGAGTCTTACTCTAGGGCGAGGCGCCGCCTGACGGGCTACCAACAGTGAAAGCTAGAGACAAGGACTCGAGGGGCTATATGGTACAGAACTGACCCTTGTGTGGGGGGCGCCGCTCTTGGGGTCCTTGTTTCAGGGAGATCTCTGGGGCGACCTGTCATCCTAATTACCGCTCGCTCTCTGTGAAGGTGGGTGCCCTCCAGCTCTCCCGCCCTTACGGCTGGGAGCCAGTGTTCTTACTCGCGTGCTACAAGATTGGAGGGGCCGCCGAAGCCAGAGATCATCTCCAACTGGGAGCGCCCCACTGCACTGTCCCTAACATGGCGGCTGCGAGGAAGAAGGGGGACCGCACGTTGGAAAACATGCTCACTAAAGGGTCAACTCTGGGCGATAAGGGTTAGCCTGCGTCGCCGACATCGCCTTTGGCGGCTGGGCAGGCCGAGGGTGAGGGGCCCATCACCAGATCCTTTCTGGAAACTCTCTTTAACACCCTCTGAGGAGATTTTCAAACCCTGAAACAGGAGGTGGCGGGAGAGGTCCGTGAAATAAGGCGAGATGTTGACGCGCTGGGGGAACATGTGGCCGCAGTGGAGCAGGATGATCGATCTAAGTCAGAGGAAATCGAGCATCTGCAACAGAAGGTACTCCGCCTCCAGGATCAACAGGTAGACCTGCAGGCACATGCAGAGGACCTCGTAAATCGGTCCAGACAGAACAACATTCGGGTGAGAGGTGTTCCATTGCAGGCCGAGGCAAAGACGTCATGAGTTACCTTCAAGGCCTCTTCAGAGACATACTGGGGGTTGATCAGGACTTCGAGGTTCGCATAGACCGAGCCCACCGAGTGGACCGAGGAAGGAAAGCCCCGGCACCTCCACCCGACATCTTGGCTTTCCTGATGGATTTCCCCCTCAAAGAACGTATTCTGAGAGAGGCCCGTTCGAAACAACCGTTCACCTACCAGGGTCACGCCATAGCTCTCTATCAGGACTTGGCCTCCATCACTCTCCAGAAACGTAAAGCCTTTAGGGAGGTGACCGCTTTCCTTAAATCCAAGGGGGTGGCCTACTCCTGGGGCCATCCCTTTCGCGTCATTTTCAAGTGGAACAGCAGGCTCCAGCAACTCCTGTCCCTACAGGAAGCAAATGAGCTTTTGGGTCTCGCCCAGGGAGGTCCGAATTTCTCCCCAAAGCCTTCACCGAGGTCGACAAGAGACGAATGGCAGACAGTGAGGCGTCATCGCCTCTCCTCAAAGAGGTGTGGCGCCGCGGCTAGGGAGACTTACTCCGGAATCTGGGGATCACGGTTCGATCCCCGGCACCGGCGGCACATTAGCCCAGCACCATGTGACTCTGGGCAATAGCTTGCTTAATCTTCCCGATGGCCCCCAGCGCCTAGAGACCCTTACGGGTGATTGTGCGCTTTACAAATGTGGATTATTATTATTATGATAACCACTAACCTGCGATGGGGTCTACAGACGCATGTGTTATTAGCCACCTGGGGGTGGGGCCTGCAGGCGGGGACCCGGGGTTGCCTTGGTACTATGTCCACACTACTTCTTGACGAGTGACTGCGGATCAGGCTGCGGATGCTGGACAATTTTTGAATTTGGGGGAGGTTTTGTTGGGGTTAGGGCGGGGGGAGGATCGGGATTGGGACTGGGGAGATTGGGTAAAGAGTGGGTGGAACAGGTGTGAGAACTTTGGGGTAGATGTGTATTAGGATTTGTATGCGCCCAGGAGCTTACTCTACACTGAGATTTGAGCCTGCGCCGCTTACATTCTTTCCCTTGACACTGAGACACTCTAAAACCACACCATTTACAAGTCCCTTCCTATGATCCAAGTCTGAACTCTTAATGTGAAGGGGTTAAAAAACGCCATCAAGAGACGTGTGATTCTAAGCTACCTAGAGAACTCGGGGGCCGCTATCTGTCTATTGCAGGAGACACACACACAGAATGAGGTCCCGAGCATTTCCCCACCAATTGTATTCCTCTACTCCGGATAAAAAGGGGGTGGTGGCCATATTCTTGCAAGGCATTTTCGAGGCAGGATTGGGGATAAAGTAGCAGAGACGAAAGGAAGATTACTGTTGTATAGGTTTCGGTGGGTGACACCTCCTTAGTCATAGGTTCTATATATACCCCGAATTCTGGCCAAGAGCCATTACTTACCGACTCACTCTCAGAAGTCCTCCGTTATCAGGACAGACGGATCTTATTGGGGAGGGGGTCTTAACATAGTTATGGATCTAGAGAAGGACAGGTCAGGTCACAGGCACAGAGCTACAGTGTCGATTTCTAAGGTAGAGGCAGGATGGCTCCGATATAGAGGACTGGTAGATATCTGGAGGAAAGCACACCCTCATAGCACGCAATACTCCTTTTATTCCCATGTCCACCACACCTATGCTCGCCTTGATCACTTTTAAGGGTCTTCCGAATTTAAAGCCCTGGTCCGCTCGGTTGAAATTACCCCAGCGACATTGTCCGATCATGAAGCGGTACAGCTGACTCTCGACCTGCGCCCCACGGGCAATCAGAGAGGGGAATTGGCGGCTACGGGAATCTCTGTTGCGGTGACCGGACACCTGCGGGCAGGATTACCCCAGCGACATTGTCCGATCATGAAGCGGTACAGCTGACTCTCGACCTGCGCCCCACGGGCAATCAGAGAGGGAAATGGCGGCTACGGGAATCTCTGTTGCGGTGACCGGACACCTGCGGGCAGGTGCAGAAGTGCCTGACTGACTACTTGGCTTCCAATGACACCGCTGAAACCCCACTGACGGCCCTTTGGGGTGCTCTCAAAGCGGTAGTGTGGGGGAAGCTTATTGCGATCTCCGCAGCTGACAACCGCGCGCATAGAGAGAAGAGAGAGGACTTGGCAGCCAAGGTGCTGGAACTCGAACAGGTGCACAGCCGGACCGGGGCCCCACGCAAGCAGCCAGAGCACAATTGGCCAGTTTGAATAGAGGTGAATACACTGCTCTCCGGCTGAAGCACTCCTACTATGTGGGGGGCGACAGGACAGGGAAGCTTCTTGCGAGCAAACTCCGGGCGCGTACTGAACGCTTCAGAATTGCGGCTGTCCATACCTCCAAAGGGGATCGAGTTAAAAGTGACGAGCAGATTGCTGAGGCCTTCCGTACATTCTATGCCTTCTTATATAGCAGGGACCCCAATATTGATGGTGCGGGTGAGGGATACCTTAGTCGGGCTGCGACCACAGCTCTTAATGTGTCAGAGGTGGCGGAACTCGACGCTCCCATCAGGGTAGAGGAGGTGATTGGCGTGATATCTCGCCTCAAACCGTTGAAATCACCAGGCCCAGACGGTTTTTCCGCTGGTTTCTATAAGACCTTCTGTCAATCCTTAGCGCCTGTCTTGACGCGCTTGTTCAACTCCTTTAAGGGCCAAGGAACGATCCCGGCAGAGATGCTAGAAGCAGATGTCGTTGTTCTTCCCAAACCGGGGAAGGATCCCACCCAATGCGCGGCATATCGGCTGATCTCCCTCCTCAATCTCGATCTGAAGTTATTCACAGGTATCCTAGCAGCCAGGCTGGGCCCGCGCCTCCCCGGCATAATCGAACTGGACCAATCGAGCTTTATCCCCAATAGACAAAGCAGTGATAATAACAAGAGGATCATGCATTTAATAGATAAGACCCACTATATGGATCTTGATGCCCTGTTGCTCTCGATTGATGCTGAGAAAGCATTTGACCGGGTGGACTGGGGTTTCTTAGATAGGACACTAGCACATTTCGGGATAGGTGATCGCTTCCGATCTTGGGTGGCGAGTTGTTACGACAAACCTATAGCAATGATACAGGTCAACGAGATTTGCTCAAAACCCTTTGACATTCAGAGGGGCACAAAGCAGGGGTGTCCTCTATCTCCCCTGCTCTTTGCGTTATATGTCGAGCCCCTAGCACAGCGGATCCGGGACAATCCCCAGATATCCCGCATCCCCTTCGGGGGGAACAGCACACAGTCAGTTTATACGCAGACAACATTTTGGCGACTCTTACCGCAACCCGATGATCCGTTCCAGCTTTTCTGGGGGAGCTTGAGGACTTTGGCAAGGCATCGGGCTCTAATGTCAATGTGGGGAAATCTATGCTTTTGCCCCTGGGCCCAGGGCCTTCATGTGGATGCCCCGGTTGATGCTTTCAAGGAGTTAGGGGGATTGGGAACCGAGAGTGAAATCCCATACCTGGGGATCGCGCTAACACTGTCCACTGGCACAACCCTCACCCGCAACTATACCACTCTTATCTTACAAGTGACTAGCGCCTTACGCCGCTGAAAGACGCATTCCGTGTCGCTGCTGGGTAGGGTAGCGGCTGTAAAAATGTCTATCCTGCCTAAAATATGATATATCTTCCAGACCATACCGGTTACACCCCCCTGCATTACATCTGCATGTTGCAGTCAGAGATACAGCACTTCATCTGGGTCGGCAAACGGCCGCAGCTTCGTCTCGATTTGGCCTCTCATCCTCCTGCTGAGGGCGGCTTAGGAATTCCTAATCTTATGAACTACTATAAGGTGGCCCAACTTCGCTACTTAGTG
Source organism: Lissotriton vulgaris (assembly GCF_964263255.1). Taxonomy (NCBI): domain Eukaryota; kingdom Metazoa; phylum Chordata; class Amphibia; order Caudata; family Salamandridae; genus Lissotriton; species Lissotriton vulgaris. The sequence continues at coordinate 1,728,509,672 of NC_141693.1, forward strand.
CAATGGAGCAGACCAGAATCCGAAAAGAGGTGGCTATTTCAGGATATGGCCATGGCCCGCCTTTCCTTGTGGAAGGTACCTTTCCTGAAACCGGCTGATCGCCCCTCGTATTTGCGTAGGTCTCCCATTACCTGTTCAGTGATGAGGGTATGGGATTCGGTTGCTGTGCAAAGGAACCTTACCACATTCCCTTCGCCTCTTACTCCCCTTTTTGATAATCCTGAATTTTCCCCAGGAACAGAAGCGCGGCCCTTCCCGCAGTGGCGTGCATTGCCTTGCCGCTCCGTGGGCTTCATCCCCTACTCTGAGTTGTCTGACTGGTACGACATTAAGGACCCCAAACGGTTTCAGTATTTTCAGATCCGTCACTGGCTGCTCCAATCCGACGTGCGCCCATTGGTTAGCCGTAAGCTTACGGCCTACGAGAAATGGCTCCTCTCCAAACACTCAGATCGTAAAATGATCTCTGAATTATTACCCATGCTACACTCGCCCGCATCACAAGATAGGTCAGCTGGTCAGCGCAGATGGGTAGCAGAGCTAGGTCGGAGACTCTCGTTGAAGGAATGGCAGCAGATCCACTGTAGGGCTCACCACACAGCACGGAATGTAGGGAGCAAGGAGGTGGCGGTCAAAATGGCCATGTACTGGCATCTAACACCAGCTCGACTGCATAAAATTAACCCTGACCGTAGCTCTGAATGTTGGAGAGGCTGTGGGGAAACAGGCACCCTGACTCACATACTTTGGGAGTGTAGGGAGGTGAAGGGGTTTTGGGAGGGAGTGCTGAGGGATCTGGATACCTACTTCGAAACGGTGGTCCCCCGCTTGCCCGCCTACACCCTTTTGGGCCTGCCTAACGCACTCATCTTTCCACTCAAATCCACACACCGGAAGCAGATGGGGTTAGCCTTGGGCACAGCTGTACTCCATATCTTATCCCTATAGGGCACTAGAACCCGCCCCTCACATACTGGGTGGTTGCATAAGTTGTGGTATATCATTGGCATGGAGCGTATACAAGCTAATCTCACAATCTCGACAGCATCCTTCCACACAGTATGGAAACCGATCCTATCACTGCTAGCGCAAGAATTCAATGAAGTGACCTTCCCCAAATATCTGCGGTTGCTTAGGCTCAGAGATGCTCCGACTCCTGCTAATGGGTCCCAAAAGGCGAAATCCATTGTTCCTACATGGCGCATGGCACACCGGTTCCGAGGTCGGTGGGTGGGGGGGGAGTTGGGCTAGGGGGGCTGGGAGGGGGAGGTCTGCGGACAGGTGCGCTTCAAGGAGAGTACCGCATATTGATGTCTGTAACATCATCAATACTCATGGCCCTCGGGCAGTCATTACACCCCTCTCTCGGGGCTTGCTAGCTGGGACGCCAACTGTGCATGCGGAGTTTAGAAGCTTCTGTTAATTATTGCACCAGCTGTGTTCCATTGGGTCGTTGGGTATCTTTCCTTGATTCAATATACTTCTGTTTGCTCAAAAATCAATAAAATAAAGTTATTAAGAAAAAAAAGTGTCTCATTTATGGTATCGAAAGCATCTCAAATTCATGATGAAACAAGCATTGACATAGCCAATAGGTCTCGCTTTTGGGACCTTATACGTATTTAGTTATGCAGCACAATATCCTTGGTGCAACAACACCAAATGTTGCATGGCTAAACACTTATAAGCTCCCAAAGGCGAGACCTATTGGCTATGCCAATGCTTGTTTACCTTCCATCGATTTACAAAAGGGGGTGGTGATGAACAGAGTGTCTGAATTTAGCAGACCACTCTTACCCAGTCCAAAGATCAGGGCTTGATCCATCACCGTTATTTATCTCACTGCCCCATCCCAGCTCAGAACCTGGCTATATGCAAATCAGTCTGTCCCTGGCCCAGTGCATCATGGGAACAGGGCAGACTAAACTACCAAGCCAATTCTTTACCAGAAAGGAGACAAGCTACCGGGAGCTTGTTTCCTTCCCAGTGTAAGAATTGGCTTTTGTAGTTTGGTTTGCCCTGTGTCAGGATTATGGGCACTGTTCAGGGCGCTAGGTCAAAATCATTAGCAAAGCCAATTCGGAACAAGAAGGTACCAGCAGTTCCACGAGGAAAGAAAAGATTCCTGGTGTCCAGGCTAATGTGGAAACTATGTTTACAGGCATTATGTAATCCACAGCAGCATGGCAGCCTGAAGTTCCGTGATCGTTGTCCAGCGCCAGCAGTCTAGTGTCTGGGAGCTCGCGCTGGTGATTCAGCTGAGGGGTTGATTTGAACTTCAGAATGACGCACTTCAACTGAACTCGCACCGCGACGGGTGCGTTACTTGTGAAGTCCGCCGTTTTTTAGACATTCGTTTCTTGTCAAGCCCTTTCTGCTGACGGAGTTTCCAACAGCCATCAGGATATTTACAGTCAAATCGCATGCGCTACGTGGGAGCACCAACAGCTGCTGAGAAGAGTCCAGTAAGACGTTTTCAAAGCCAGTTTTTAGGCACAGGATTCTAGTGCCATCTTCAGGTACTTTAGAGAAAGACAGTTTTTGTTAAAGACTTGTGTAGTTAATTCTTCCGAAGGAACATTCTATATAAAGGTTTTTGGTCGCTGTCAAGAATACTGACATTTACGCCAGAGCTTGGCGTCGCATATCTGTTTCATCATTCCTCTGAGCATCAGTTTAATTACGGGACTTTCATTTTCCACAGTTGAAGTTTAACTAGGAACTGTCAAAACTTCCTGGTGATTAAGGTGGCAGCTACATATAGATTTGGTGAGTAGGGGTTCAGGTACATCACTCAAATTAGTGGCAGTGAGACTACATAAAACGCCATAGTGATTTAAAGCTAATATATATATATATACATATGTTTTTCAGACACAGTACAGTCAGAACTATAGTAGCAGTAAGCCACTCAACATATAAGAGAGAAGCAAACAGCCAGGTCTTCCAGGTAACCATAGTAATTGTAGGATTGTAGTTCTTTAAAATTGTTAAGAGTTTTACAGAGAAGATTAAGTGCATGTTTTACTGCAGGTGCCAGTGTTAATCAACTACGTTGGCCGAAGACCAGAGAAGAATATTCTTCAACCAGGCTGTCTCTCTTTTTCTGTCCACTTCCCCTTTCCCTGCTACTTCAGAGGTGGCTTAGTGGTTTCTGGCCGTCACTGAGGTGGTGGGGCATTGGGAGTATCGTCGGCTTCGATGGACTTGGAGTGAGCCTTCTGACAGATTGAAGTGCCAACTTTCCATCTGAGCCACGATGGCAGAGGGTTTAGATTTGAAAACTCTGGCAGGAATTTTGGACGGACTGCAAAGTCAGTTGACTCAGTCCGTCGAAGATAATAGGACTTTAAGAGAAGAAATAAAAAGGTCCCAACAAGAGAACCATGTAATTAGGTCAAAAATGGAGGAACTTTTAGCCGGTGGGTCTTCAGATTCAAGTAGGAATTCAGCTTCAGAAGCTGCTACTCAGGTAATTCATTCCATTGCGCCAGTGGTTCCATTGGCTAATCCAGAGAGGTTTGGGGGGGACCCGCACAAGGCCCAGATATTCCTTACGCAGTGTTCGCTGCACTTTCTTTGTCGACCCGTTGTGTTCAAAGATGATAAAGTAAAGGTTGCGTTCATGCTGTCCTACATGAGCGGCGATGCAGCAGCATGGTCTATGCCGTTAATTTCAAGAGATGATCCAGCCCTGTACAACTTTGATGTTTTTAAAAGAGAATTTTTGCGAATTTTTGACCGCAGAACTGCAGAGCAGGCCACAGACAATGAACTCTTAGACCTCAAGCAAGGGAACCGGGAGCTAATTGCTTATATTGCTCAATTTAATAAGCTAATAGTTGAAACTGAGTGGCCTGAAAGCAAGCGATCTGCCATTTTCTACAGAGGCTTGAGGGACGAGCTAAAGGATGCATTGGCGCAGATACCCAAGAGACCTCGTGAGATATCAGAATTAATAGACCTGGTCTTACAACTGGAACACCGACTTTCCGAAAGGAAGTCAGAGAAGAAAAAAGACTTTCGAACCTATTTTCCACGTCTCGACCGGGTTAAGAGCGAAACCAGTCGATCTGAAAGCAGTTCTGGAGAGGAACCGATGCAGATTGGCTCCATCAGGGGACCATTGTCTAAAGAAGAAAAAGAAAAAAGGCGAGCCAACAACTTATGCTTGTACTGTGGAGTGTCGGGTCATTTCGTAAGAGACTGTTTGAAAAAACCCAAGGTTGGTGTAAGTTTAAAAGCCAAATCCCATCAGTAGAAGGAGTTGTCCTGGTGGGAAAAGAACAAAATTCAACTCCAGAGGTGCAGCAGGTCATAAACACTCTACAGTCGGCAGCTCCACATTTGACAGCTTCTTTCGTTGTAAGATTTGGCACTAAGGAAATTTTAGGGGTATCTGTCATGATAGACTCCGGAGCAACTGGTAACTTTTGTGATTTGTCTTATGCAAAAGAAATGGGCATTCAAGCTGTGAATAAGAGACAACCAGAGGTGGTTAAAGCAGTGGATGGCACCAATCTCACTTCGGGCCCTATTACTAAGGAGACGGAAACTTTGGAGTTGGTGGGATTGCAGGGTCATCGGGAATACCTACGTTTCAATCTAATAGATGCTCCACAATTTCAATTAATATTGGGATTGCCCTGGCTCACCGAGCATAATCCCAAAATCAATTGGGAACAGAGATCAGTGGAAATGACCTCAGAACATTGTCGCCGGTTTTGCTTTGCCCCTTCTCATCAGGAAACTATGGGTTCACCAGCTTGGGAATTGACTCAACTCACACATCAGGTATGTGCACTGGAAACCCCAGAAATTCCTCCGGAGTATCAGGATTTGGCTAGTGTGTTCGACAAAGGGAATGCTGAAAAACTCCCACCTCATCGCGAGTACGATTGCAAAATTGAACTCGAACCTGGAGCCAGATTGCCGTGCAGTCGAATCTACGCCCTCACCGAAGCTGAGAATAAGTTCTTAAAAAAATATCTGGATGATTATGTAAAGATTGGTTTTATAAGACCCTCCCAATCACCTGTTTCTTCGCCTCTGTTTTTCCGGCCGAAGAAGGATGGTACTTTGCGCACATGCATAGACTACAGAGCTTTGAATTCAGTGACAGTGAAAAATCGTTATCCTTTACCACTCATCTCGCAGCTACTAGACCAAGTGAAGGGAGCGAAAATATATACCAAATTGGACCTCCGAGGGGCATACCATCTAGTTAGAGTCGCTGAGGGAGAGGAGTGGAAGACGGCGTTCCGCACTAAGTATGGGTTGTACGAATACCAAGTAATGCCTTTTGGATTAAGTAATGCTCCGGCGGCATTCCAACATTTTGTGAACGACGTGCTGAGGGAATTTTTGGACCGAGTAGCCGTCGTCTACATTGATGACATCCTTATTTTTTCGGACAGCATTGAGGATCATGTTCTCCAGGTGCGGGCAATTTTAAAAAAATTGTTAGAAAACCAGTTGTATGTTAAGCTGGAGAAGTGTTCTTTTCATGTGGAGAAAGTGGAATTCCTTGGATTCATTTTGTCGGCTGAAGGGGTGGCCATGGACCCTTCCAAGGTACAAGCCATTCAGGATTGGTCATCTCCGAAGAGCGTCAAGGAAGTACAGAGTTTCTTAGGTTTCTCCAATTTCTACAGAAGGTTTATTCCAAATTTTTCGGCCAAGGTTCAACCCATTACTCAACTCCTCAGGAAAGGGAAGGAGTTCTTTTGGTCTCCTGAAGCTGAAGAGGCTTTTCAGTTTCTTAAGAGGACGTTTGTTACTGCACCTATTTTGATGCATCCAGACCCTACACAGGAATTTTTTGTGGAAACAGATGCTTCCGATTTTGCTACGGGGGGTATTCTGTCACAAAGAAACAAGCGTACTGGACAACTCCATCCTGTGGCTTATCGATCGAGAAAATTGTCTGAAACAGAGTTTAATTACACTATTGCTGATAAGGAGTTACTAGCAGTAAAGGAAGCATTTCAGGACTGGCGTCATTATCTGCTGGGGGCCAAACATAAGGTAACGGTGTACACAGATCATCGAAATTTGCAATTTTTAAAATCTGCCAAGACCTTGACTCCTCGTCAATTGAGATGGTCGTTATATTTTTCAGAGTTTGATTTTGTCATAACTTTCAAACCAGGAGTGAAGAACGGTAAAGCTGACGCTTTATCACGTATGAATTGCTTTGAAGAGAAAAGAATTCCTGGCGATGAACCAATCATTTCACAAGAAAGAATAGTTGGAATTATTCAGTTGGAAGACTTTACCAAGGAGATATTGAAAAAATGTTCACCGCTGGAATTGGAAAAATGGGCAGCGGACGATGAAAAAAAATCTATAAGGCATTCGTTACCATACTATGAAGAAGCTTTGTATTTGCCCACCAGGGATTTGCAGGAGAAGGCAATGGCTAGTTGTCATGACGATCCACTGGCCGGTCACAAGGGAAGTAAGAAGACTTTGCAGTTGTTACAGAGGCATTTTTGGTGGCCAGGTATGGCAGCTCAAGTGGGACAGTATGTCGCAACCTGTGAACTGTGTATAAAAGGGAAGCCCTCTAGACAGAGTCCACAGGGGTTATTACAACCTCTCCCCAATGCTCCAGGTCCTTGGCATACAGTATCATTAGACCTAATTGTAGACTTGCCACTTAGTCAGGGGTACACAGCCATTTTGGTGTTAGTGGACACTTTTTCCAAAATGGGTCATTTTGTACCTTTGGAAAAGGTTCCATCTGCCTCACAGTTGGTTAAATTATTTAACCAACATGTGGTGCGAGCTCATGGTATTCCTCAGATTCTAATCTCGGACAGAGGAGCTCAGTTTGTGTCTCGATTCTGGAGGAATTACATGCACAGTTTGGGCATTGACACTCGATACTCAACCAGTTTCCATCCAGAGACCGATGGACAGACTGAACGAGTTAACCAGGAGTTGGAGCAATACCTGAGGTTATATCTAATGGAGCAAGAAGGCAATTGGTCAGACCTGCTTTGGTCGGCTGAGTTCGCTTATAATAACGCAGTTCATGCCTCTACTGGGTTTACCCCATTCTATTTAAATTATGGCCGTCACCCTACGATAACTGTGGGGAAACTCATTGAGGAAAATCCAACTGTGGTAGAGTGGATAGCTAACTTGAAAAAATCTTATCAACAGGCTCAGCTAAATCTCACCAAAGCTAAGATTTCATATAAACGGCAGGCAGATAAAAAGAGAAGGGCAGAAGAAAATTTTGAGGTAGGCGAACAGGTTTGGTTATCTACTAGACATCTTAGATTGAAAGGTAACCGAAAGTTTCAACCTAGGTTTATTGGCCCTTTTAAAATACAGAAAAAGATAAACCCAGTGGTAGTTAAATTGCGGCTTCCCCGCAGTCTAAAAGTACATCCGGCATTTCATCTATCTTTGCTAAAGAAAAATCCTCCTAAAGTTCGACACAAAAATAAACCCACCCCAATCAGAGTAGAGTCAGAAGAGGAATTCGAGGTCAGTAGAATCTTAGATTCTAAAATCTCCAGGAACAAATTGTTCTATCTAGTGGATTGGAAGGGTTTTGGTCCTGAGGAGAGATCATGGGAGCCTTCCAGTAATGTCCATGCACCAAGGTTAGTTAGAATATTTCATCAGATACATCCCTTGAAGCCAAAATTGGGAGGGTTCCCCTTGGAGGGAGGTACTGTCAGGATTATGGGCACTGTTCAGGGCGCTAGGTCAAAATCATTAGCAAAGCCAATTCGGAACAAGAAGGTACCAGCAGTTCCACGAGGAAAGAAAAGATTCCTGGTGTCCAGGCTAATGTGGAAACTATGTTTACAGGCATTATGTAATCCATGGCAGCCTGAAGTTCCGTGATCGTTGTCCAGCGCCAGCAGTCTAGTGTCTGGGAGCTCGCGCTGGTGATTCAGCTGAGGGGTTGATTTGAACTTCAGAATGACGCACTTCAACTGAACTCGCACCGCGACGGGTGCGTTACTTGTGAAGTCCGCCGTTTTTTAGACATTCGTTTCTTGTCAAGCCCTTTCTGCTGACGGAGTTTCCAACAGCCATCAGGATATTTACAGTCAAATCGCATGCGCTACGTGGGAGCACCAACAGCTGCTGAGAAGAGTCCAGTAAGACGTTTTCAAAGCCAGTTTTTAGGCACAGGATTCTAGTGCCATCTTCAGGTACTTTAGAGAAAGACAGTTTTTGTTAAAGACTTGTGTAGTTAATTCTTCCGAAGGAACATTCTATATAAAGGTTTTTGGTCGCTGTCAAGAATACTGACATTTACGCCAGAGCTTGGCGTCGCATATCTGTTTCATCATTCCTCTGAGCATCAGTTTAATTACGGGACTTTCATTTTCCACAGTTGAAGTTTAACTAGGAACTGTCAAAACTTCCTGGTGATTAAGGTGGCAGCTACATATAGATTTGGTGAGTAGGGGTTCAGGTACATCACTCAAATTAGTGGCAGTGAGACTACATAAAACGCCATAGTGATTTAAAGCTAATATATATATATATACATATGTTTTTCAGACACAGTACAGTCAGAACTATAGTAGCAGTAAGCCACTCAACATATAAGAGAGAAGCAAACAGCCAGGTCTTCCAGGTAACCATAGTAATTGTAGGATTGTAGTTCTTTAAAATTGTTAAGAGTTTTACAGAGAAGATTAAGTGCATGTTTTACTGCAGGTGCCAGTGTTAATCAACTACGTTGGCCGAAGACCAGAGAAGAATATTCTTCAACCAGGCTGTCTCTCTTTTTCTGTCCACTTCCCCTTTCCCTGCTACTTCAGAGGTGGCTTAGTGGTTTCTGGCCGTCACTGAGGTGGTGGGGCATTGGGAGCATCGTCGGCTTCGATGGACTTGGAGTGAGCCTTCTGACACCCTGTTCCCATCATGCACTGGGACAGGAACAGACTAATTTGCATACAGCCAGGTTCTGAAACTGGGATGGTGCAGTGAGCTAAAAAACGGTGTTGGATCTAGCCCTGATCTCTTGACTGGGTGAGAGCTTTCTGCTTTATTCAGAGACTCTGTCCCTCACCACCCCTTGTTGTAAATATGTTTACCTTCCATGGCAGATTGTGTGCAGATCGTCTCCTATCTTGTTTTGTGCTTTGTTTCCATGTGATCGTTCACTGTGTATTTGATGAGTGTCTGTGCATAGAGTTTTGGACCATTCTGCAAGTTCAAAAAGTGTGTCCAAATGCTCCATGGCATTCAAGCTTGCGGTGCTGCTGCATCTAATTATATTGTGCAGCACGGATTTAAGACTCCGGTTGTTGGGCAGTCCCTCCTCCTGGCACTTATTTTCTATGATTCCATTTTAACATTTTCTTCCTATAGTATCATTCTAATCTATAATGACCCAAAGTCAAGCATTATATTTGTAAATATTCATTTACTATAGCAACTTTTAACAACTAGATTCCCCATAAACATTCAAAGGAATCAGTAGTTTCCCAACAAAAGAACTTGCTAGCTACCATCTCTACCAGTCCCGACCATTAACTAATATGAGTCTTAATCCTTCCTCCACACGTAACAACAGTTTTTTTCATTGAAATTCAGCAGCTACTCATGAATCTGCTGTATGTCAATTGCTTTGATTCCAGTTTGAGGCTTCTATTTTCCTACATATGCTATATACAATTCACTTATTTCCAACTCAAAAGACATATTGGTATGTAGAATCTTGATTTTTCCTTCATAATAATTAGGAAAATGTTTTTTTCAATGTCAGGAATGCTGACGCTGTCATCGCACCCCACCTGCGAGACATCATCAACACATCCTTCGACACCACCATCTTCCCTGAGAGCTGGAAACACGCCGAACTCAGCGCTCTACTCAAGAAACCAACAGCGGACCCCACCGACCTCAAGAATTACCGCCCCATCTCGCTCCTCCCGTTTCCAGCCAAAGTCATCGAGAAGACCGTCAACAAGCAGATGGCCGCCTTCCTCGAGACGAACGGATCCCTCGACCCCTCACAGTCCGGCTTCCGAGCCAATCACAGCACCGAGACCGCCCTCATCGCCGCCACCGATGACATCCGAGCCCTGATGGACAATGGAGAAACAGCGGCCCTCATCCTCCTAGACCTCTCTGCGGCATTCGACACGGTCTGCCACCGCACCCTAGTACGGCGCCTCAGCAACATCGGAATCCAGGACAAGGCGCTGGACTGGATCATCTCCTTCCTCGACGGAAGAACACAGAGAGTCCGCCTACCACCGTACAAGTCAGAGGCCTCCGAAGTCACCTGCGGCGTCCCTCAAGGATCATCTCTGAGCCCCACCCTCTTCAACGTCTACATGAGCCCCCTCGCGGCCATCGTACGCAAACACAACCTCAGCATAATCTCCTACGCCGACGACACCCAACTGATCCTCTCCCTGACCAACGACCCCGCCGCCGCCAGATCCAACCTGCACGAAGGGATGAAAGAGGTAGCCGAGTGGATGACGACCAGCCGCCTGAAACTGAACTCGGACAAGACGGAGGTCCTCATCCTGGGCTCCTCACCCTCCGCCTGGGACGACTCCTGGTGGCCTCCCGCCCTGGGCACCGCACCCAAACCGACAGACCATGCACGCAACCTGGGCTTCCTCCTGGACTCCTCCCTCTCCATGACCAGGCAAGTCAACAACGTCTCCTCGGCGTGCTTCAACATCCTACGCATGCTACGGAAGATCTTCTGGTGGATCCCCACCGAGACCAGGAAGACCGTCACCCAGGCCCTCGTCACCAGCCGACTGGACTACGGCAACGCCCTCTACGCCGGTACCACCGCCAAGCTCCAGAAGAGACTCCAGCGGATCCAGAACGCCTCAGCCAGACTCATCCTCGACATCCCACGAACCAGCCACATCTCCGGACATCTGAGAGACCTTCACTGGCTCCCCGTCAACAAAAGAATCACCTTCCGCCTCCTCACCCACGCACACAAAGCCCTACACGACCAAGGCCCGAGCTACCTCAACAGCCGAGTCAACTTCTACGCTCCCAAACGCCACCTCCGATCAGCCAAGCACGCCCTCGCCGCCGTCCCCCGCATCCGAAGAGCGACTACAGGAGGAAGGTCCTTCTCCTACCTGGCCGCCAAGACCTGGAACTCCCTCCCGACCGACCTGCGCCTGACCCAAGACCACCTCTCCTTCAGGAAGAAGCTGAAGACCTGGCTGTTCGAGCAGTAGCGGCACCCCCCTTCCGCCCCCCCCCCCCCCCCCCCCCCCCCCCCCCCAGCGCCTTGAGACCCTACGGGTATGTAGCGCGCTTTACAAGTGTCACTGATTGATTGATTGAGGAATGGAAGCGAGGATTATTTTTCGTTCGGACCTTACTCATCACCATTATGGCCATTCCGTTAATTGGTTTAAAATATTTTTTAACATAGACTCCCTTGACCAATTATCTGATTTTAATATACGCTCTAGGGTACATCTATCTAAAAATTCTTCTGCCACGATAATGTTTCTGGCACATGAGCTACAAAATGGTACTGTCGACAACTTAAGTCAAAAGGAAATCTCTGGACTACATGCATTTGTCTCCACACTCTATCTCACATACACATCGATCACTAGAGCAACACAGATGTTATTATATATCATGCCAACACAGGAGAACGAGGTAGACGCGCGTATCCAAGCATATACCGAACATATCCGGTTCGCCGCACGACAGAAAGAAAACGCCATACCTCGATGTGATGGTTTTAATTTAATTTAAAATAAGAAACACATCCACCAGAACAGAGACCAGGAAAGTGCATCAAAAACCCATTTGGAATAATAGAGAGTGAGTTTTCACCTGGGCAAACTGCATGAAGAAATCGTATAGGTGAAGTACAAATACATGACATCAGAGAGAGGAGCGTAATAAGACTTATATCTATGGTCCACTATTGAGCAAACGCTGCCCTGAATCAAAAAGGGCGATCTACTTGTACCAGAAATCACCAGCCAAAGATAGATCGATTAAGAAAAAGAATAAGGAAGGAATTATAATATTGCCATCCTTCCGCCTTGATAAAGGATATGTATTAATGATGAACCCCATGAATTTCGCTGTCCTGAAGAAGGTGTTAATTTATCAGTGAGACAACACCGAAACGCGTCGACGCACAGATAAATAGAACCCAACAGAAACCCAACCAGATAGCAGATATACCTTGATTTTGGATACTGTGATCTATATCTCTGTTTCAAAATGGTATGAGGATATTGGGTCAAGATATAATAGTAGTAGGGAATACATTTCACCTACAGGTTGTAAGGGTTGTTTTTGCTTTTGTGATTTACTATGCAATTTAAAATTGTGGTAACTGAATGATTATAAACCTTTATAATTTGTTGTTTTTTATTACTATGTACCTGTATGTAATATTGTAATCAATTTGTTGAAATTTGATAACACTGTATACGTTTTTAATGATGCTTTTCAGACAGTGATCTGAATTTTAACCCAGGGAAAAAAAATATTTTAATAAAACACGAAGAGTGTAAACGTCATATTTCTGTGTTGGCATGATATGTAATAACATCTATGTTGCTCTAGTGATCGATGTGTATGTGTGAGAGAGTGTGGAGACAAATGCATGTAGTCCAGGGATTTCCTTTTGACTTAAGTTGTCGACAGTACCTTGTTCCCTGGAACTAAGTGGGGTCTTCTCTTTTGTGAAATCATTACAAAATGGTACTGTGCCAGAATGAAAGGAGATGGCATAAGCGTTATGACCCGGAGGCTCTGAGGAGGAACAAAGTGATGGTGGGCATCTATAGAAGAGCGATTGTGGCCACTAATGCAGCATTCTATGAGACAAGGCTCACTGAAGCCGGTGATCCACAAAAGGAGAACTTTAAAGTGCCTAATAAGTTACGCCGGATTAACGAACAGGCCTCTGTAATAGATCCGGAGGACTGCCGGAAAATGCAGGACTTTTTATGAATAAAATAAAGGATATCCTGTACGAAGTAATGAACACTCCAATTTGTCCTTGCCTATTGATAATGGCTGATGTGCCTGTCTATCAGGGTGAGAAGTTATAGGCATTCCCACTATTGGATCCCAGGTCCTGGCCTCATCCCTGGCAGCTGTTAAATCAGGCTCGCCAGAAGACCCTTGCCCTCCCAAAGAGTTTGAAATAGCCTTTCCTGTTGTGGGGGGGCTAGTTTTAATCACTACTGAATGCTTCATTGGCGGCAGGTAAAGTGCCATAGAGTTTAAGAAGGCCATGGTTATCCCACTGTTGAAGAAGGCTGGGGCAGATCCAAAAAATTTAAAGAATTATCGCCTAGTATCCCTTTTACCACTTCCTGCAAAAATTCTGGAATGGTATGTAAATAAAATCCTTACAGAATTTATGGAGGACCATCAACTGCTGCATGTTCGCCAACCTGGCTTTCAAGCCCATCATAGTACTGAGTTCTTGGTGCGCTCTGTACTGGGTGAGCTTAGACTGGTGGCTGACAGGGACAAGTCCTCCGTGTTATTTTTCTGGACCTTATGGCATCATTTGATACAGAGGACCATCAAGTGCTTGTGAACCGGTTAATGGAGTACGGGATTACAGGGTCCACACTTTTATGGATTTCCTCGTTCTTGAATGACCGGTCACAGAGGGTGCAGATGGGTGGTCATGTTTTCAGAGAAGGGACACGTTCTTGTGGGGTCCCTCAGGGATCTGCGCTGTCCCCACTGTTGTTCAATATCTATCTATATCCTCTGATTTCAGCTTTAGCACAGGTGATTGCCAACTGTTTAACTATGCAGATGACACTCAGCTGATCTTACGGATTGAGAATTCCATGTAGGCGCAGTTGAACATGCAGAATATTCTTAGGTTCATTGCGAATTGAATGACAGCGAATTCTCTGAAAGTGAATCCAGAAAAGACCGTGGTCCTGGCCATCAGCACTAAGGGAAATCCTTGGACGGACGATTTTAGTCCCCGGGAGTTAGGTCCTGTCCCAGAATTCGTGCCAACTGTGAAAAGCCTCGGTATCAAGCTGGATAATACCCTGTCGATGGCTAGGAAGGTGGCAACAGTGGTAGGCAGCTGCACAGTCTCCTTATGCAGCTCCGGAAATTGGTTCCTCTTCTTCCTTTTACAACTATGCGAACAGTGGTGGCTGTATTGATTATGTCATGATAGGACTATGGCAATGCCTTGTACACCTGTCTTCCCAAAAAGCTGCTTAGTAAGCTTCTTGTATTTATGAATGATGCAGCAAGAATATGGTTTAAGCTACAAGTATGGGTGCATGCTTCAACAATTGCACTGGCTGCCAGTCAAACAGATTTAAGGGCCTGTGCATTGCACACAAGACGTTGTACGGCATGGTACCAGCCTATATTGAGGACCGGCTGAGGCTCTATGTACCTGGAGCCGCCACCACTCCTCTGAAGCGATCTTGCTGACGTGCCCACACTTTAATAAAACTACCTGGGCAGTCGGTCTTTTTCAGTTCTGATACAGAAGATCTGGAATGGATTACCGGAAAGTTTGAGGAGAGAAACCTCTTTCCTCCCATTTTGGAAGAGACTGAAAACTTTGTATTTGAACAAGCTTTTGGAAGAGATTGACTTTCTCATTTTTACAATACCTGTTGCAATATGGTACCATAATCCTTAGATAAGCGCCAACAGACCTGTGGTATTTGTGCACTATTTAAGTGTTATTAACATAACATATCAACACCCGCCTGATGCATCACCCTTCTCATCCAACTTGGAAAAGCAAAAGATGATACTGTGGGCAAAAGATTCCTTGACAACCAACAGCTGTTGACTAGCTGAGGACCCCAGTTCATGTACAATTTGAAACAGAATGCAATGCTCAACATTTGAATCTACCAAATTAAGATATATTGTGGTGTTGGTATGAAGATTGGACCTCCTTGAGACATCAATTATCACACCTTCTTGAGGACCAGTATTTCTATTTAAGCCAAGAACTTGAAAGATTGAAATCACATATAACAAATTAAGCTGATAACTAATTAAAAGACAAATTATTATTTGGTTTTACTCCACACACAATTTTGAAAACTGGTAAAATCACACAAACATGTGTATTTGTTCTTTCGGCAGGAACTTCTTCTGTGGATCCTAAAAAAATCTGTGGACTAAGGCATGATGAGCAAGCAGCATCTCTGTATTTGCATGATGTCTCAAAATAGCTGACAGCTTACTTTTCACAGTTGTCTATCTTTGACCTTCCTCTACCTTCTCTGCAAGACATTCAGTACCTGTACAAGAGATGTTGAAAGGGTGGTATAGCACTGATCCATTCCAGCTAGATTATCAAATTAATGCTGTTTATAACTCTTAACTATCCATTAAATCCAAAATATCTTAAATGAGCATGTCAGTGACTCAAGTGTCCTGGAACAACACCAATATCCCCTGATGTCTGACAAGCAGACAACTTCGGCAAGTTCACTTTCCCTCTCAGATGTGGGTTCCCTTTCATATCCTTGAACATAAGATCATGGAGAAGTAGGAGATTGATAAGTCCCGAGTAAGTTCCAGTAGAAATGGGACACAAGGGTGTGTTATCTACTTTGTAAATACTGGGACCATGGCATCATTGTGTTTCCTGCTATTCTCTAGCATCTGTAAATTCTTTGAATTGGGGAAATTAGTAGTTTATCACCATTGACCAATCCTGAATTATAGCAATCTGGATTTTTCTGCATGGGTTCCTCAAATTTTTCACCTTTTTATAGACTTTTTTTGCTTATGACTCTGGAACTGGAATTCAGAGTCCCACTGCATGTGCTCTGTCAGAAACCGGTCATGTACAATTGGTTACACACAAATAGAATAAATAACTTTCCAGTAACGCCATGATAAGTTGGTGCAGGAAATGTACTAGTGGCATGGAAATTAAAAGCCATATGTAGAATACAGTGTGCACTCAAAGCCCTTGCATGTGTGATTGCTGTATATGGCTCCAGGTTACACCATTAACCTCTGTTTGGCTACATTATAAGAACAAGGCAGTGATCCATGGAAAGAAAATGTGCTTTGCTATGATATACTAGCTAAATGACCCCCATGTGTGCCTCATAAGTCACAGGGTTGTGCATGAAATGCACAAACGTCAGTCATACAAAATAGTAGGAAAAACTATGTACGTGTGGCGAACTAATATCAAAACCTGGTTTCGTCTATACAAGCTAAATGACATTTTCCATAAATAGGACTAATTATTTCATAATTTAGAATTGAAAATGATAAAGAAACAATCTTGTGATAAGTAATTTCCGCAGAGACGAGGCATGTTAACTTCTTTAGTTGAGTAATTGCAGGAGAAAAGGCCAACACGCTGAATATCCGGCTGTGACTGCCTAACTCCCACTCACACACAACGTTCCCTTATTCCAATCATAAGAACAGCTGCGTGCTTTGCGTAGAATATTGGTGACATCATGTGGTTTTAAGGATAAACACAACACATATTCCCCCTCATACATATATATTATATATTTTATTATACATAATAAAACACATAATACAAAATATATGTGCACTATCGGGGAGACATCTAGTAATACTCAATTTGAAAATAAGGAAAATAAAATTTCCCCTTATGTTTTTTTTCAACAACATAGTCCTTCAAATATGCTAAATTTTTTACTTCACTCTAGGATCTAATATTTTAAACAACAAAGTCCTTCACATATGCTGGACGTTTCACTTCTGTCTTGGACATATTAGATCGCCTCTCCTCATCGCCTTTGTCACTCGCCACTTCCTCATTCACTTCAGTAGCAATCTCTTCAGTCACACCTCCTTCTCCATCATTCAACCCCCTACATTTATCCAACCAACTATAATCGCATTCTTCCTTCCTTCCTACTCCTCCATCCTTCCTACTATCCTTACACCTTACAATTCTGCTAAAGTTCCACATACGCCAATCGATAGGCCTTGCAGAATTTCTGACCACTTCTACAATTTTTAACGTGTCAGAATACTTGCTTTCACCCTTCTTCCCTCTCCATCGCAACTTAATATGTACCATATTTCCCTTCTTCACCACCACTTCCTTATTGCCTCTCTTCCTCTCTTCCGATCAGCATAGTCATTATACACGCCCTGTGCTTTCACAATGTTCTCTTATACAGTTTCAGGAGACCACTGTTGCAACCAATATTTAGCCATCCATACTTGGTTGTCCCTCATACAGGTACTCCTTCTCTCATAATGGTGGAAGGGCTATACCAAAAAGCAGAGGGTGTGGTGCGCTACATCCAAACTTTTCTTTTTAACATGTCATCCACTGCAACCCTTTGCTTTTAGCCAACTTTAAGTTTCCTTTTATCACTAGACTAAAGCTCTTCCCTTCACCATTGCCACTGGGATGATAAATTGAGGTAAAATTGTGACACAGGAAACCTTCTATAATCTCACTCCTAAACTGAACCCCTATGTCTGTAATGACTTTTTTCTAGAGTCCTTCATTTTACTGAGTTTTATATAGTGTGAAGTTGACCCGAATATGGTATCAGAGCGCTTTACATTGCACCAGTTGCATTACATGAGGACACATTAATTTTGTTGTTAAGATCGGGGAGATTAAGTGATTTGCCCAGAATCACAGGATGTTCAGCGTCAAGACTCGAACCCAGTTCCCCAGATTCGAAGTCGACCACTCAAGCCATTAGGCCAACTCCTCTCCTCTCTGAAAGATTTAATCAATTAACTTAACAACAGTCTCTGCACTAGCACATTAACAAATGCTGCTTCAGGCCACTTTGAAAAATTAGCAAGGTCTACTAAGGCGTACCAGACTTCACCACTCTCTCTCTCTAAATCCCCATGATGTCAACACCTAACAGCTCCCAAGCAATCTCAGGTCAAGGTACAGGAAACAATTGGTGGGGTTCAACAGCACTTGTGAATTATCCGCATCTATGCATAAAGCACAATCTCTGACAATTAACTCTATTTCAGCATCAATTCCTGGCTACCAATAGTTTTCTTTAATCCTCCTCTTACTTTTGACAACCTCCAAATGCCCATCATGGCACAATTTTATGATGGACGTGAGTTAATTGCGGATCTCCCAAAAATGTGTACAACAATCTTCCAACCATTTCTTCTCTGGCCTGCCCTCTACTATAAATTCTTTCTCCTTCTACCAGGTGGCATCCTGTTCACTTGCTTTGCACCATTCGTTCTCCGAAATGGGAGCTATTGTTTCATCATCCATCCAAGCCATGCACACTTCCTCTTTGTCATCTCTTCTAAAGGTGAAGGTAATCTACTGAGGCAGTCAGCCACTTTCTTCTTAATATCTGGGAGGTACCACAAGATGCATCTATAATGTAGCAGATGTACTGACATTCTCGCAATTCTAGGTGTGGCATTAAATAAACATTTAGCTGACAACACTTTAAGTAAAGGCTTATGATCACATCTCACCTCAGCTTCATACCCCCTCACAAAATTTCTGAAATGCTCCAGATTCCATAAGATGACTAGCGTTTCCTTTTCTATAACCGAATAGCACTCTTTGGCTGGTGATACAGCCTTTGATTGCAAACCCCATGGTGTGTTCACTCCCTCAGAGACAGCACAGCACCAATACCCTTATTGCTAACATCAGTCGTCAAGATTCAGTCTAACTTTGGATCAAAACGTTGAAAGCTCCCAGCCTTGCAAATGCTGTCTTTGATCTGTGGAAAATCACCCTGTAAGGTGTCTGACCGGACAAATGGGACTTTGTTTTTCAAAAGCTGAAATAAATTATGTCTCCTCTGAAAAGTTCTTCAAACTTTATCATAGAACTCTACAGCTCAAAGAAAGTCCATAGCTCATTCTTAATAGCGGATGCCGGAGTCTCCTTAACAGCTTCAAGGAGACTCTTTTGGCTTGATCCCCTCTGACGTGACCTCATGCCCTAGGTATTCTAGTGAATTCACCCCAAACTTACATTTAGCAAGTTCAGCCATAAGCACATTGTTACAAGGGTTTCCATTAACTCTTGCAACCTGCCGTAATGCTGATCCCTGTTTTCCCCCATGACCAAAATATCATCCAGGAAGAACACAGCCCCCACTCTGTTTCTGAGAATTTGTGCATTCATTTTTGTAAAACAAAAGCCGATAATCTGAGGTCGAACAGCATACGTACAAACAGATAGCATCCCTGGGAGGGGTCATGAATATGGTTAGTTTGTTATTGTCAAAAGCTCATTATTTTTAGGTAAGGAGCATCTCTCAATCACAATGTTGCTGTTGAGGTACCTGAGATTCACACACAAGTGGATCTTCCCATTAGCACATCTGGCCACTACTAATGGGGCAACTCACTTGGTGGCATCCACAGGTTCAATGACCCCTGCAAGGAGTAGTTTCTCAATCTCATTATGTCTTGCTTCGTACTTCCTAATAATACAGAATACCACGCAGTGGCTCAAACACGATGAAGCAATAGACACAACACCACACCCCCTGGAGAAGGATTTCACTTTATGAAATGAAGCACATCAAAGACTCTTTTCAGAATAAGGCTTGGGGTTTTATTCATGCACTGCTCTCTAACGGAAAAGCTTTCCCAGATGTCAAATGAACAATATTCAAATGTATATAGATATATATATCTACTACGAAGAACTCCGTATGGAGAGCATTGACCTCTTTCAGGGCGGCCTCGGCCTGTGGGGAGGAGCACCCCACTTAAATCCAAAAACCAACTCCCTTGCAAAATCTTCAAAGGAGCACGAGACCTTCAAACACAAGGTGCTTTATTTTTCCGCATAGCAGTAAGGACAGCATGTTTCAATTCCGGATGAGTTTTGGCATCCATTCCGACTTGATCACAGGTAAGTTTCAAATCGTTGTCATGTGACTGCGGTGTCATATTCTGCTATTAAACACTACTTGAGACTACTAGATCGGCATGTGGTCTCATTGGTACTCCATATGCAGTTTGTTTTCCAAATATTTCATTTTCAATGCGACACTGCACACATAGCTGATTATTGCTCACAGAATTTACATGGAGCTTTTAATAACAACACAAGGCTCGCTGTCTCCTTAACTTTTTTCGTAACATCCTACGGTTGAAAGTCCACGTGAAGGACACCGTCTCTTCACTCTCCCTTGCCACACTTTCACCTCAAATTCACTGGTTGATATATATATATACATACACACAAGCAATAATAAAACGCTTCGCAAATGCAACTGTTAAATGCATAGATAATAAACACAAGAATAATACATGAGCAAGTTATACTGGACGTCCTGCAAGATATCAGAAAGCGATATACACTAAATACATCAAATGATTAACTTTGGATGTGAACGCGGACTCATTCACACATCACAAAGTCAATACTCAAAGAAAACACCTTAGATGATTATAGCCACTGGAAACTGAAGGTGCATTCTAACAGTCACGCATCACAATGACTGTTATAGCCACTGTAAACTGTATATGCATGTAAACAGCCACACATCACAATGGCAACAATCAGAATCAAATCACCTCACCTGTTGCAAACACTGCATCTTAGCCCACTCCAGACTGGGGGATTCACCACTGGGGTTAAGAGCCTCAGCAAACCTGGGATCAGCTGTACCCGAAGTGCATGCATCCATCCCCATTCGGACAATAAAACAATCCCAGTCTTAAAGTCAACACACCTCAGCTTCATAGTCTCAAAACACACTAGAAGGTTCAGAGAGATCTTCCCTCTGCACCAAGGAAACTTAGTGGAATTGGCCACCTTCCATGCAAGCATTCCAGGGCAATAGGAGTTCCCACGTTCCCTCTGCATTCTCAGATGTTCCAGCCTTTATCTTAACAAAGCTTACAAAAGTCTCCAGTGGTACATTCAACAATCTCCTCTCCAAAATCAAAGCAATCTTGAACATGATTAACCCAAACAACTTGAGTACTCTGGGGGCCTGCCTGTAAGTGCACAAAGCGGAAGCAAGACAGAGTCAGAATTCAAGATGTCAAAGCCAATACTAAGATCTTCATAATACTTCCCAATGTACAACACAATGCACATTTGTGCACTACTGCTTATAGCAGCACGTACTTCATCTCTCAATGTACAACACAATGCACATTTGTCCAACACTGCTCATAACACTGCACTTCGGGACCAAAAAGCACATTTCCATCTCTCTCTCTCTCTCTCTCTCTCTCTCTCTCTCTCTCTCTCTCTCTGTCTCTCTCTGTCTCTCTCTCTCTCTCGCACATCCCACATGTTCTGTTCTTGGCAAGCTGTTCTACTCTGTGACAGCTCTCGCTCTGTTAAAACTACAAGATTAAACTGAAGAAATTTTCAAGGGAAAAAGCCTATGAAGTACGTATATTCAGGCTAGGGTAAAGTAAAATGATCAAAATTCAATTAAAATCATGGTAGTCAAAGGTAATCATACGGTTTCAAACCAAAGGAGTGCCTCTGGCATTACACATTGTAAATTTCCACCCTCAAAATTCACTGAATCGCCCTACCCTTTGGTACCTTAGGAATGGCATTCTTCTTGAGCACAGTTTTGTGCTAAAACCCTTTAAGTGTGCCACTCTTCCCTGAAAACACATCTGGGTACGTCTCCTTGTAAGCTAACCAGCATTCCTCACCATTCCCAACCACCAATACCTTTTCCACACCGACCGTTTGGGTCCAAAACGATGTTTAGAGTCCTCTGGTCAACCCAACAAAGAACTTAAGACCCCTCTTCTGTAACATACAGTTTGCCCATTGACTCCATATTTTTAAACCTGAATGACAACTTCCCAAACCCAATCATCAGAATGGGATCTCTAGTGAAACTCTCAGTCGCAACATCAGGTGCAGATAAGGAGTTCCATAAAACGTCCGCAAATGTCTTCTTCCACAGCAACTTGTCCACAGTTGTGTAGAGTGAACCTGAGTCTGCCACAATTAAAACTTGCACCCCACCAATCTTCATGTCACGTATCGGTTTTGACCATAAATGTTTACGAAGGAGATTGACATCACTACAGTTACAATTTTCCTTGATACCCAGTACACACTCCTTGTGCTTGTAGTTAGACTCCGACCCTTCTGAGCCAGAATCTGAGTCTAACTTCTCCTGCACCCTAGCTAGACTTTTACGTGTTTTACACTTTCTACACAATTTTGCAAAATGCCCTTTTGGTCTTTACTCCCACACCTATAATATTTTCTCTCTTTATACTTACCCGTTGTCTTCTTTGAATCATCCTGAAGTGTGGGTCTATATCTTTTGGCTTTCTGTTTAACCTTACAAACCACATCCTTAAACTCCTCCTTTAAAGTTGCCCCAGCTGCATTTGCACACAGGTTTTAAATTTTGACTTTCTTAACAACTGCAATTCCATCCGATAATGGTGCCTTCCTATATATCCATAACCTCTCCTGAAAATTCTCGTTATTAGCATACATGATGACCTGGTCATGAATGAGCTCATTATGTAAAGCTACAAACCTACATGTGAGGGCAAGCTTTTTCAGTGCCGAGACATAGTCTTCCATAGGCTCCAATTTGTTCTGTTTTCTTCTGAAATAAATGTGCCTGTCAATTGCAATACACACAGAAGCTGATTACATACATATCTAAGTCTTCCAGCACATGTTGGAATACATTGGAGTCACCTGAACTACGAGGTTTTATTCCATGGCATTGAACACAATGATCCCTTGGGAATCTATTGAGTGTAAGAGTATTTTCTTATCAATCGTGATAACTCCTCATCTTCATTGGTATTAATGTATTTAAGAAAACACCCCTTCCACTCCTACCACTTACTGAGTGGTTCACCTGAGTAAGGTAAAAATGGTTGCGGTTGTGTCAGTGAAAAAGTAGGAGATGCACGCATGACACAAACCAATTGTAACCTCAGTCTAAATACAACAACATGTTGCTATAGGTTGCAAAGTGGCAAAAAGAATACCAATGCCTAAAAGTTTACGAAAGATAACTATGTATAGATGGCAAATAACACAGCTGTGTCCTTTAAGGGGTGGGTGTCACTCCAAAAATGCACCCTTAGTAAGTACTCCACAGGTAAAAAATGAATCCACTTGCTGAAGCTCTGTGCACAAATTCCTTTGTTGAGGTATAATCCACTGAACACTGCAGTCCTGGGTGCTAATACCAAGCAGAGCCAAGGATGTGCGGCAAACTTGTATAATCCAAGACTTAAAGTACTCACAGCCCAAGTCGAGGAAGACTTTTGTGCCAGCAAGCATTACTAGCTCCTTAGACTTACCAACACGTCAGTGGTAAACTGGACACTCTGTTTAGGGCCCGTTTTATGATTTCCATGACACAATGCCTGTGCAGCGCATGAGTTTCTCTGCAACCCCAATCCAAAATGGCAGTCATGCGGCATTCTTCACTCTCCTGTGGGTTATGATGGAGCCCCAGGGACCGTGTGCTGTAGTTGCAGTATCTTGTTCAATGAACACATTCATCATGTTTACTTGCATTTCTCTGGAAGAGCCCTGTAAGAGCCCTGTTCTCTGAGATAGTAAAAAAGGGATTTTCTAAAGCAGCCTTGGTGTGATTTTGCTGTTGTCAGATTCTGACTGCTGAATATGTTTCATCTTCTCTTTTGTTCTCTTAAACTCGTGTCACATCTCAGGTGTCCTGTGTGACATCGGCTGGCAGATCTTTTCAGTTCTTATTTGTAGTTTAGTATGTTCCTCCTCATTCTTTGAATGCCATGTAAACTGAAATACTTTAGTGTCCTCATAGCATTTCGTGAGCGCCTGCACTGCAGCATAGTACATTTTGGCCAGTGAGACTGGATGACTGTTTTTTGCAGCAGCTTTCAGTCACTACCGTCTAATACTGGGCAGCTCTGCTGAAAACAGAGGACCTTGTTTACATTTGGGCAGGTTAATGGGGCATGTGCATAAAATTGGCAGATAGTTACCCAACTCTTGGTTCTCCATCTCTATTTAAGGATGGCGGCACTGCAGTATTTCTATTGGTGAAGCCACAGTCATGTGGAACCTTTTTGTTTCCAATAGTGGATCTGCAGCCAGTCCATTCGTTGGAAGCTCTGTGATCGCAGGCATCAACAGCATTAGAAGGCCTGCCCTATTTAAAGATACCCGCTTGATGACATTTACATAATTTTCCCTGTTCAGAATCACCGTACATAGCATGGAAGTCTAAAAACACATATATGTTTATTCTATATAACACACTTCCTTGAGAGGCCAAGTTTTCTGTCCTGTATTACTCCTCGTTTTTTTGGATTCTTCATATTTGGTCCTTTCCTGTGCTTGGAACACTATGATAGTCTGATCTGTGTTTCCATCTATCTTGGTGTTTTTTACTTTGTTAACGTTCTGTGCTTGAGATTCCCTATTATTCTACCCTGTGTAACTTCCTGTCCATTGTATCTGTGTATAACTCTTCTCTTAGTGATCCGTGTTATTTGTTTTCTTTATTACTCCCCTGTCCTTGGAACCTTTGGTTAGTACTCTGCCCTGTAGTTCCCATCTGACCCTGGTATTCTGTGGTACAGTACTCAACCCTGCTTTGCTCTGATGTCCTATGAATGTTGCATTATTGTATCCTGTAATACTTCCTTGTCCTTTGCACTTGATGGTATTCTGGCCGGTATTATTTTCTATCCTGGGCATACCTTTGTTTACTACCTTTTCTTGAGGTACCAGGTATCCTACTTATGCTGTTATCTGGCCTTCTGTACCTTGTAATTTCGCCCTGTGTTATCCATTTCATTGGGATTTACATGTACTGTACACTTGGACGCGCTTCATATTCTGACTTCTACTACAGCAGATCAGGGTTTTTTTAGTCGGTGTTGTAAGCATGTAAAAAGGTTCACCCACAGATGGGTGTATTTATGTTGAGGGAGGGAGTGTGTGTGTTTGTGGGTGCTTGTGGACACCTTTGCAGTCGTAGGTGAATTCACAATGGAAAGTTCACCTTGATACACACAGCACAGGTCACTTAGGTCCTGTGAATTCTCCACCCGTTGCTACCATGGTTCGCCATGGCCTGTCTCACCATCATGGAACACTATTGTTTCCCTAGCAAAAAGAATCAAAAACAAAACCTTGCCAGAGTCATTTACTAAGGTCCTACAAGTGGATCCTTGGATTCAACAGCGGGTGACAACGAGTAGTATCGGAGCCAAACACACATAGGATCTTTTTTCTGATTTCTTTATTTGTTAACCATTTTATCAAACGTTTCTTAGAATTTCAAGATTAATCATTCAGGATAAATGACATTACATATATTAAAATATGTACACATTCAATGAGAATGACAGTCCCACAAACACCGCACACATCAGAACTCGATTCACAGTCATATCATTTTCACTATCCATCATTCAAACATTCTTTCACACATCCATACATCACAATCAAAATGGTACATCAGTGCCAATAAATGCAATCAAGATGGACAATATTGCATTAACAAAAGTGAAAGGTGGGGCAGGGAAGGAATGGGAAAGGTCATCTGATACAGATGAGATCCTGCCACCAACAGGAACCACGCCGACGTGCGTTTCGGTGTAAGGCCCTAGTCAGGCCGCACCTTCGTCAGGGCGATGAGGTACCATGGGGTAGGGGACAACAAAACTGCAAATACAAAAATATGTACATGTATAAAAAACAGCAACAATATACATGGTCTCTCACTTTACTTTGTCATTTGTCAACATGTGTTTTGGCTCTGATTACCAAGGTCACTCCAAAAAAGACTATTTCCGTTATTCCTAAGAAAAGTCATTAAAAAACAACAGCTTGAGAAAGGGAACCCAGACATCCACTCATATATTGCATCACAACCTATAGCACATGATTGTTTCATTCATTTACTTTTACGCTGTCCAAAAATCTCATAGGGTGTACATTCACACTTGCATTGACCCAAAGGCTCATGGTATCTCTCTGTTCCTCTACAGGACAGGACGTGTTCAGCTGTGGCATCGCCGGAGCAGTCCACGGGGGTCTGATCGCTGGCTGTGCAGTTCTGAAGCGCATCCTTTACCTGGACCTCTTGCTCATGAAGAAGAGACTGAAGAGGCAGAGTGCCAAGAAGTCTGCTTGATACCCTGAGGAGATGAAGACTGAATTGGCCAATTAGCTGGACAAGGATCTGTACTGTATGAGGCTCTTGAGCTGCTCCAATGTGTCAGCAATTTCACCTCAGACACTTTGCATGCAGCCTCTGAGATATATAATTGTGAAGACTCTTCTCAAGATGGCTGAAGATAAGAATACGTTTCAGCAGTGGTTAAGGATAATGGCAGGGCATGAAATGCTCTTACCCTTGGCACGAAGACACATTGCACCACCCTCTCGTTGGCTCTCAATTGCATAGTTTATAGCCCACGACAACACTGCAAAAATGTCATCACTCTTCTTCTGCTGACCTACTGTGGCCTCTGTCTCTACTCTCTCTCAATCTCTCACCCTCTCTCTCTCTGCCCTCCACGGCGTTGGCTCTTAATTGGACGTGTACCCAAGAGTCTTTGCATATGTAATTCCCTCCAGGTGATATCTGGAAGAATTCTGTGGATGTGCGCAAAGCAAAGACAATTTCAGAACGTCTAATTGAAAAATATTCAACCAGTTCCTCAAAGCATCTTGGGAAATGCTGTTACCATGTGTTAACTGGGCTCCTGCACTTCCGATGAGGCTGTTAGCAAGTGACCCGATATGAAACCTGCAGATGTTAGCTGGGATGGGCGAACCGCAGCCTCGGTGTGCAGGATGTAGTGCCAGCAGCACAAATGAACTGAACAAACTAAGCAAAGAAAGCAGGCCAGTAGATAATCCGTTGTGCTGGATGGATGGGGTGAAAAGTTGCTGGATGGATGGGGTGAGTCCCTTTGGTTCGGTAATTGGTGAGATATTTATTGCACCTGACAAAGTCTGCCGAGTTGAAGTCTATCAGGAACGATAAATACAACACAGTTATGAGTTTTGGTGAAAAACATGCAGATTTTGGTGTTTATTGCATCAAAATCTGCATATTAAAGTAAATACCTGGATTTCCCCCCCCCCATAAGTATTGGCATGCCAACTCATAAGTGTGATATGTGCATTAACAGGAGTTACTATTATGGGCTTGTGACTGACTGACTGGCTCACAACAGCCAGTGACATTTTTGCTCCCCTAACTAAGTTTCCCCTATCTCGGCACAGCAATTCCCATAAATGGTTTACCCCCCATCTTAAAACCCTCCACTTGGAACTTCGTCAACTTGAGCGTAAGTGGAGGAGAGACTACTCCCCTTTAAGTAGAGATGCCTATGTGGCCGCCCGCAATAGGTACAAACTTGCCATCCTCGCAGCAAAAAAAGCCTATGCTTCAGGAAAAATCCTATCTGCCCCCTGCCAGTCCAAAGAAATTTTTAAAATCCTTAATGAATTCACCTCCGACCCTAGGACGCTCCCAACTCAGGCCCCCACACAGGAAGCATGCAATACTCTCAGCACTTTTTTTATTGAAAAAATTGTATTGATTAAGGACACCATTCCAGTCACTTCTCCTGGCGCTGGATCTGTTCCCCCCCCCTGCAACACCTCTTTACTCACACAACTCCCCCTTCTAGACTCTATCTCTCTGGCCACTCTCGCCACCCGCATTAAGGCGGGATCCCCAGACGACTGTTGCCCCCCCTCTATACTCCGGGACATTTGCCATTCTCTACCCGACTGCATTCTCCCCCTGCTAAACTCTTCTCTCTCTTCCGGTACAGTGCCTGGCTCCTTCAAGGAGGCCGTGTTGGTGCCCCTTTTGAAGAAGCCAGGGGCTGACCCCGCCGTCCTGGCGAACTACCGTCCTATCTCTCTTCTACCTTTCTTTTCTAAAATCCTGGAAGCCCACGTCACCACCTGTCTCTCACAGTTTATCGAGAGCTCCAACTTTCTCGAGGCTAACCAGGCCGGCTTCAGACCCGGCCACTCTACGGAGATCGTGATCTTGGCCGTGCTGGACGCCCTGAGAGACGGTGTCGACAAGGGTGCCCCCCAGGCCTTGGTATTATTAGATCTGTCAGCCGCCTTCGACACGGTGGATCATAACATCCTTCTCCACCGTGTCGAGCAGGCTGGCATCCAAGGCCTGGCGTTGGCCTGGGTCAAATCCTTCCTGGCCGGCAGGTCTCAGACCCTCAGCCTGGGCACCTTCAGGGCTCCTAGGGAGCACTCGCCCTGCGGGGTTCCCCAGGGTTCTTCTTTATCCCCTCTTCTTTTCAATCTTTACCTTCGCCCCCTTCTTTTTTCTTTGAGGCAGTGGGACGTCACCGTGTTTAATTACGCGGACGACCTGCAACTCATCTTTTCTCTTAATTCCCCCTCTGCTATCCCCAACTTTCAGGCAGTTATGTCCCACATTCTCCAGTGGATGGGCCACAACCAGCTAAAGTTGAACCCCGGTAAGACGGAGCTCCTCCTTCCCGGTAGGAGCGCCACCTTCTGGGGGCCACAATTCTGGCCGGCGGAACTTGGTCCCTCTCCCACTCCCGTGGTCTCGGTGAAGAGTCTGGGGGTCACAATTGACTCCGCTCTATCCCTTGGGCCGCAGGTGGGGACGGTGGTCTCGTCCTGTATCTACCAGCTGCGCAGGATCAGGAAAGTGGCATACCTCCTTACACCTGACGCCCTCCTGCAGGTCATCATGGCCCTCGTCCTCTCCCGCTTAGATTTTTCAAACGCGATCTATCACGGTCTGCCTAAAACATTGGTGGCTAGACTGCAAGCGGTTCAAAATCAAGCGGCGAGACTGGCCCTAGGGATCCCGAAGTGGCAATCCGCCAGGCCCCTCCTCGCCAAACTCCACTGGCTTCCTGTCACCTCAAGGGCAGCCTTCAAGATCGGCTGCCTCATCTTCAAGTCGTTAGTTGGGCCCTGTCCCGCCTTCGTGAAATCTCTCGTGAGACCCTACTGCCCATCCCGGAACTTGAGATCTTCTCATCTTCACTTCTTGACTGTCCCTCCTTACAAGCTTTGCAGATCTGGAGGCCGGAGATTTGCATACCTGGCCCCCAAGCTCTGGAACTCTTTTCCTCTTCCTCTTAAAACCTCTAACTCTTTGACTCTCTTTCGTAAGTCCTTAAAAACCTGGCTTTTCCCCCAATCTGGTTAGTCCCTCTGTCCTCTCTACTTCCAACCAGCGCCAGGAAACCCATGGTGTCAGTGCGCTCTACAAGCACCCCTTACAATACAATACAATACAATACTACATATATCACAATTGACCTGGCCACTCCTATGTACTGTGTGTCTGGAATACAAGATTTCAATCTAACATTCTGTGTGAACATCTGCATGGGCCCCAGCTGACATTCTGTGTGAACATCTGCATAGGCCCCATCTGACATTCTGTGTGGACACCATCTGACATTCTGTGTGCACCCCATCTGACATTCTGTGTGCACCCCATCTGACATTCTGTGTGAACATCTGCATGGGCCCCATCTGACATTCTGTGTGGACCCCATCTGACATTCTGTGTGCACCCCATCTGACATTCTGTGTGAACATCTGCATGGGCCCCATCTGACATTCTGTGTGGACCCCATCTGACATTATGTGTGCACCCCATCTGACATTCTGTGTGCACCCCATCTGACATTCTTTGTGAACATCTGCATGGGCCCCATCTGACATTCTGTGTGGACCCTATTTGACATTCTGTGTGAACCCCATCTGACATTTTGTGTGAACATCTGCATGGGCCCCATCTGACATTCTGTGTGAACCCCATCTTATATTCTGTGTGAACCCCATCTTATATTCTGTGTGAACCCCATCTTATATTCTGTGTGAACATCTGCATGGGCCCAGTCCGACAATCTGTGTGAAAATCTGCATGGACCCAATCTGACATTCTGAGTGAACATCTGCATGGTCAGATGTTAGTTGCCAAGAGGACATATAACCCAATACTGATGGTGGGCCGAGTCACCGGGGTCTCTTCCACTACCATCTGTGCCACAGTGGGTCTTCCATTACCTATGCTCTCATACCGTTAATGCTGCTGAATTATGCGACCTCCTACCTCAGGGAAATAGGTGTATTCACGCCCCAGCGTGCTTCTGTTAGTTGTACAGTATTCCCCTGATTGTTCTGCAGTCCATTTGTCTGAATGTGTTGTGATGGCTTTTTCTAACCCTGACATGGGACTTTAACCTCTACTGAAGTGTACACTGGGAGATTAAATGAAAGAACTGACAGAAAATTCACAGTCGTGCAGGTTATCCTTGTATCATAGTTTATGTCTGTTGGAATGATGAGCTGTTTTCCTTCCTGTCAAATGAATACACGTGGATTTGTAGGTTGATGTCCCTATTAATTGGTATAGGTACAAACACATCAATAAAGTAATTGTCTTGGATTGCGACTAGTGTGGGACTGTGCTGATGGGAAGCTAAGGCTGAATCTGCTGCACTTCACAGAAGGGCACCTAAGTATCTGTGTTAAATATGTATTTTGTGACTTGCATATGAATTGTCATTATTGGATATTAAGCTAAGAATGAGGATATGTTAAAATGCAGCAGCGGCCCGTTCAGGTAAGAGCGGTGGGGCCAGGTGGATGGGGTGGGGGGGGGAATTCGACAAACGACCACGTGGGGAAATTAAATAAATAATTACATTTCCCTCGTCGTGTCGAGCCCCCCCCCCCCCCCCCCTTCCACCTGGCCCCACCTCTCTCACCTGCACAGGCCGCTGCTGTTAAAATGTCCTGGTCAATGCTCAAAAAATGTATATGTGGATTTCTTTCTATGACAAATCCACTGACTTTTCAAGTTCTGTACGAAGGCAAGGGTGCTAAAGTTCTGTTCCTCATTACAGCCCCTCTATGTACTTGTGATTTACAGTGGTGTATTAAACTATACAAAATGGTTAGAGTCCTGCAGTTTCTGCTTGTAGTCTGTGGTTGTATATTTTCGAATACGCACCTATTCTTCAGTCTCTGGTTACATTATTGAAATACGTTCTTTTATATTGTATGTTGCATCCAAAACAAAGAGATGTTAGTGTTTATTGAAGCACTACAGCACGTGTGTTGCATGTGAGTGCAAATACTGAGATGCGATTTTCCTCGACACAAGCATCAGCTTCCATGACATTACAATTCTCTCATTTGTCTATGTAGATCAGAAAGACACATTGCTCTGCAATTCATGTGCCTAGCCACATAACACCAGTTAATACTATTGCTCTGTGGTTTTGGCTGTTATTTATAATTACAGGCTTTAATCCTTTACAGTTTCCAAAAATATATCTAAATATGTCAGAGATTTCTAAAGAAACTAGTTATTTGTTGTGTTCCTGCTTCAATTTTTTTTATTAAAACTAAAATTAAATTACATTACATACTTGAGTGAGTTAGTAGTTTCATTCATCTTTTTATCCATACAAGATGGAAGATAAAGCTCTTACCCTGCTTGCAGTGATCCACAGACCTGGACACCATTTTTGTTACTGTGAATAGATGAGTTTGTCTGCTCTTTGTTACCTGCCGTTGGAGTAGTACCTTACAGTCGGAGCCGACACGCTTTTCTGTTGTTCTTTGCCTTGTCTTGGGTGATTATCACAGTGGGGGCAGGAACGTTTGCCTGCTTTCCTTTGGTCTTATCCAGGTCGACACCTATTTAGGGTAGGCACCCATGCCTTCTGCGCTTGTCATTGTCCCAGCGCCATCTGGTGGTGAGGGTAGTCCAGCATCTTCATTCATCTGTCGTATCAACAAAGGTATTTAGAAACAGTGGCTTCTTGCAAAGACAATGATACACTATTTTGAGATGGTGATCCAGGATTTTAAGAATCTTACTTAAAACACACAACGAGATTAACCTGTAGAGTGGCTTGTTTGGGCAAAACAAGATGTGTTCCAATTGAAGCTTTCGCAATGGCTAGACAAGGGGGTAGGATTTAGGGATATGATGCTCGGACCCATTTTTAAACAGCGGTCAGGACATTATTACGCCACTGTCTTGGCTCTTCACAGCTGACAGTCATGAACTGGCACAGACCTCAAGAGATGAAAGGTGGAAATGAGAGGGAACCTCGAACCTACTGAGCGAATGCATAAAAGGATCTAAATAAACTGTGCAGTGTTGCCTACCTGTAACATATGCTATGGGTCCATCCAGAAAAAGTGCCTGTCTTTTTGATCCCATATGCCTGCAGATTGTGAGCGTTCTGTAAATTTCATCACATGCCACTAAATTCAATATTACACTTTGGTCCAATGAACCGAACCAGAGCTTTTATTGCTTATGCAAAGACCTCAAAGACACAAATACACTTTATGTATTAGGTGTGTGCCTCTTGAGTTGAGAAGAAAATGGTCACCCAATGTAGGCCTGCCTTTCTGTAGTATCCAATGCTGACTGAGCCCTTAGTATACTGTGCCACTGAGTATGTGTTGTAGAGCGCAATATTACAAGAAGCATAAAAACATGTTAATTATTAAATCCAACTCTTCCTGAATTAATGTCGCTATCGGTGTTTTGTTCAGTCACCTATGAGTTGAGGCCTAACTTAGTTTGGAGCACAGGTTACTCATTCACAAATGTGACGGGGTGCTCTGTCTACCAAATTCTCTGTCTATCCATTCTATTTTGAGTCCGTCAGATTTGAAGCGTTTGCTTAGACTATCCCGCACACCGCAGGCATGGAAAACAAAGAAAATTACTAAGATGCATTAGGACGATTTCCTAATACCTCACAAACAACCTACGAGAGAGGGACGTAGCAGATTTCAAAATAATGCATCTCTTTTTTCCACACTAAGCACATTTATCACTTATTAATTATATGATTAGCTACTTAAAGGTTCACTGACCTTCTATGAAAATACATTTACTGACTGAGCCATCAAATGTTCATGGGAGTATCCGTCCATATATCGAACTGACTGATCCTAGGTGAAACTCGGGCAAAGGTCTGCCTGAGAGCTGAAGAAAGAGCTGAACTTTTCTCTTTTCTCTTTAGTGGGGTTTTTACCAGTGTTTACCAGTTAAACGCAACAAACTTGAATCTCTTTATGTAAATAACATGACAGAATGTAAATGTTTCTAACATAATAGTTCTATGTGTTTTGATATTTTGTGACTAAATATCTGAAATAAATAAACAGAAATTAGGGATTTCCAGCATTTGTCATCAGATGTGCCATTATCTTTCAATACTGGTTGGAGATATAAGGTGTCCTGTACCTGTTCTGGCCTGGCATATTATTCTCTCCCCTAAAGGAACCCCTCTGGTAATAATGGAAGAAGAGGGTTTGGGACTAATGCTTTCCAAGACAAACTTTGTTAAATAATGGAGATCAACCTCTGCTACCCCGCCAGGAATGGTTAGGAGGAATGAACAGATCATCTTTGACTGATCAGGCCTGAGCATAATATATATAATGCCTGGAGATGCTTGCATAAACATTCTGAGGTTTTGGGGGTGCATGGCTAGAATAATTTTGCATTTCAGTGGCATAAACTTGGAATATGTCTTATCATGCTTCTTGTCTTCTCTAGGGCCTTGAGTTATGTATGTATGTATATATATATGAATGTGTATGTATATATATATATATATGAAACAGACGACCCCTCCGACCACATATAAATTCAAACTGCGTTTCCCCCAGGGATCCCAGATCGCCTGGTCAAAAACAAAAGAAGCCGCCACTCCAGTCACTCGATTTGTATGAGGCAAGTTAATTTATTTACAGATCCTCTGCAGCATTATTCACAGTGCAAAACCAACGCGTTTCGTTAGCTCCCCACTAACTTGATCACGGTTGTTACAAACACTGTTTGCTGGATGTATTTTAAAAAGGGAGTCACTCCCACCTCGGTCACATGATTACAACCATGTGTTAACTTTCACAATGGCATTCTGGGAATTGTAGTTTTCAATTCCAATTTATGTAAACGTAATGCATTTCACAGCAACTTAGTGTCTTACATTCCAGTGCCCTCTCCCTGCTATTAATAGTTTTTGCTCTCTTTAACTTTAGATGAGGTGTTACCTCCAAAATTTTTATAAAGTAATTTTCAAATAAAAAAAACATAAAACATTTTATAGAAAGCAGGGTTGTTTTTCCAAGTCTTATTTCATCAGACATGTTTGGTGCCCTCTAGTGGGCTGACATTACTGAGGGTTTAAACAGTTTTGGGAAAGGTATTTGTGAGTCTATATATTTTTATATTGTCCCAGATCCTCAATTATTTGCATTCTGTGCCGTGGATTTATGGAAGGAAAAAGTTATTATGGAGTTCATTTGGAGAAGCACTCTTTGTTTTTCAGATATGTACATAAAGTTCTTCAGACTGATTCAGTCCGTAAGGGGTCATTGTTCGAAAGTTCAAAATGTGGCGTGACTCTTTTTGGCGTAGAAGTTTTTCACAATGTCCACCTCTTTCTGATGGGGCCAACGTTTCCAAGCCCAGAAATTTTAGCAGTCGCCAGTTTCCGTCATGATGTGTCTCCATGTGTTTGGCCACTGTCCCTCTGTCCTTGTTTGTGGTGGCTCTTGTGTGTTCCAAAATTCGCTTTTTCAGCTCACAAACTGTACTTCCTATATATCGTAATTGACAAGGACATTCAATCATATAAACCGTATACTGGCTTTTGCAGGTGATTAGTTCCTTTATCCTCCAGATTTTGCAATTTGCCATCTTGATTTGTTTAGTGGGTTTGGCTATCTCGCAAACTTTGCAATTGTAGCATTTGTTAAACCCAACAGTTTTGAGCCATGATGTCTTTTTCCGGTTCATAAAATGACTATGGATCAGTTGATCTTTCAAGTTTTTTGATCTTCTATATGTGACCACCGGGTGGTCCCCCATCTTTTGGCTGATCGTTGGATCTAGTTTTAGCAATTCCCAATTATTCTTGAGGATTTGGATTACTTGTTTCGATTCCTTACTGTAATCCATTATGAGTCTTATTGGTTCATCCATTGTACACTCTTTAGTTTGTGGCTTGAGACAATCTGTCCTTGATATCTCATTTGCTCTTTCCCAACATTTTTTTGTCAAATTTTTTCCATACTTTCTCTTCCGAAATCTGTTCATTGTTATTGTGCTATGCTTTTCCCATTCTGTTTTTTCACTGCAAATGCGTTTGATGCGGAGAAATTCTCCGTAAGGTATACTTGAGATCAAGGCAGGTTGATGAAAACTTGTAGCTTCCAAGGTGGAGTTTGTAGCTGTTATTTTCCTGTGTAAAGTTGTCTCCACTTTGTTGTTACTTACATATACCTCTGTATCTAGGAAAGATATGCATTCCCTGCTTTTAGTATAAGTAAATTTCAATCCTTTTGTACTGTTGTTCAAAAGTTCAAAGTATTCTTCAAACTCACTCTCGCTTCCGTCCCACACTATAAACAAGTCATCAATGAATCTTTTCCATTGTATAATGTGTCGGGTAAATTTTGAGTTTTGGGGGTTCCAGGCTATCTCCTCCTCCCACCATCCCATGGCTATGCACGCATAGCTTGGGCTGAATGAGAAGCCCATCGCCGCGCCATTACGCTGCCGATAGAGTTGTTCCCCAAAGAAAAAGATGTTGTTAGTTAGCAACAGAGTGATCATTTCATACAACATATCATTATGTTCCTTGTAATGTATGTTGCGTTTTTGAAGAAAGTATTTACAAGCCTCTAAGCCTAAGTCATTGTCAATGTTTGTGTACAATGCGATGACATCCATGGATATCAAAAGATAATTTTCCTGCCATATCAAATCAGATAATGTACACAAAAAATCAGTTGTGTCCTTGAGGTATGATTTCAAATCCTCTACATAGGGTCTCAGAAAGAAATCAATAAAATTACCCATTGGTTCCATCAACGAGCCATTTGCCGATACAATCGGTCTTCCTGGTGGTCTAGTGGGGTCTTTATGGATCTTTGGTAAAAAGTACATAGTGGCTGTACGAGGGAAATCTACTGTGAGATATTTCTTTTCTTCATAGTCAATTAGATTTCTGTTTTCCCACGTTGTGAGTTTTTGATCTAGCTCTCTCTTTATTTGATCCATTGGATTTTTTGATAGTTGTTCATAATACTCGGAGTTGGATAGTTGATTCATCGCTTCCTCCGTGTATAAGTCCTTATCCCAAATAACCACATTGCCCCCTTTGTCCGCCATTTTTATTTCCACGTTTTTGTCATTGATGAGGGTTGTCAATGCTTCTCGTTCTGGTTGGGTTAAATTGTCTTTGAATTTAATTTTAGGAATGTTGTATAATTCCTGTATTACCGCCTCTCGAAAATATCAATTTTATTGCCCGGAGTGAGTTGTGGATAGAATTTGGACTTGGCCTTCATTTTGCTGATCCCGGCTCCTAGTTGTGGTATTGCTGTTTCCAAAGTTATTTCATTTTCTTCCTCTACATCCAGGTTCAGGAGAGCTAAATATCCCTCAGCGTCTTTTACACTCAAATCTGAGGACAAGTTTTGGGGATTTCTAATGATTTGAGGTTTGTTTTTTCTCTCTAAGAAGTGTTTGGCCAGCTTGATTTTCCGAATGTATAAATACAGATCTATCCTCGTTTGTGCCAAATCCATTTTTCTTGTGGGGCAGAAATTAATGCCTCTCTTGAGTAAAGCAGTTTCGGCTGGTGTTATTACCCTTTTAGATAAATTAACCACTTGCAATTCTTCACTCATTTGCCCCTCTTCTGTTTCATGCCCCTCGTTTCTGGTCCACTCTGTTGATTTTGTGCACTTTCTCCTCCTGCCTCTTCTGTTTTTTTGTTGTTGTTGTTGTTGATTTCTTTGTCTGGGTTGCCATGATCTTCCACGACCTCTTCCTCTTCCTCGCATTTGTCTGGGCGCCCCCTGCTCCTGTTCCCACTGTCGTTGTTGGAGCACGAGGCACATATCCCCTAAAAAACGCCTCTGTTCGTCATCCAGGGTTGAATCCTCTTCTGTTTGTTCATTGGATGTGATTGAGGATAGGCTGGAGGATGAGATGGTTTTAGTTTGCATTTGGTTTTTGAAAGGATCATATTTTTCGGGCGAATGTAAAAATTCTTCCTTCTGCATAATCATTTGCGTCTCTTACAAATTTGTTATGCTTCCTCAATCTCACAGTTTCCTCATGTTGCTCTATTTGTTTTTCCAAGTCCTCTTTGAATTTAGTCATTTCTTGATTTAATTTTAATGATTCCAATTCTTTTTCCACTTCCTTAAGTTGTTCCTTTATTTTATCCAAGGCAATTTCAATATGCTTGACTAATATCTTAATCAAGCCCAATGATGAATTTAAGATGAATGCCCCCCATTCCTGTAGTAATTCGTTAGTTACATCCTGTTGACTTGGCATTAACATTATTCTGAGTCCCCTTGGAACCCTTTCTGCTTCCAAATATTTTCGTAGAGCTATGACTTCCCAAGATTTATTGATTTATTTTCTGTTCAGTTTTTTCCAATGTCTTATTTTACTTTTTATGTCATCCTTCGGTGTTTCACTCTGTTTGGTTTGAACTTTCTCCATATTTCCCCTTTTGAACATATTTGTGACATGTTCTTTTCTTTTGGCTTCTCTCTTCTCCATTTTACTACTACTGCTGCTTCAGATCAATTGTTGTGCTTAATGTTTTTCTGTCTCTTTAAGGTGACTGTCGGCTTGAAACTTAATGGGGTGATTTCGGCTCCGTAATGGTTGTGAGTATCATAGGATAAATGCGCGATTGCCACTGTGTGTACCGCACTAATACCACTTATTTCCGCCCATCAAAACACACCCATTGTTTATGCTGCCGTTGCTTAATCGCCAGGCTTTCCTTGTATTTTTTACTCGTACTCCGAATGGAAATATGCAAACTTGACGTTTTATTTCTCCGTCAATACAAAGAAGGAGAGAGGGGGATCCCTTCTTACCTCGGATATGCTCTCCGGGCAGCGTGGGTTCCCGTCCTCCACACACACTTCTCAGGTCTGCTTCCCTCGGCTCAGAAATCAATTGCGATGAGCACCACGAAAGGAATTTGAAATATTCAACTTGGGGTAGTTCAAGTCTCCTTCCGAAATAGGCGCTGCTTGCAAGTGCGTAGCTTCATGCGGTGGAACCAAACCGCTCTATATTCAAACTGCGTTTCCCCCAGGGATCCCAGATCGCCCGGTCAAAAACAAAAGAAGCCGCCACTCCAGTCACTCGATTTGTATGAGGCAAGTTAATTTATTTACAGATCCTCTGCAGCATTCTGTCTTATTTCATAAGACTTGGAAAAACAACCCTGCTTTCTATAAAATGTTTTACGTTTTTTTATTTGAAAATTACTTTATAAAAATTGTGGAGGTAACACCTCATCTAAAGTTAAAGAGAGCAAAAACTATTAATAGCAGGGAGAGGGCACTGGAATGTAAGACACTAAGTTGGTGTGAAATGCATTACGTTTACATAAATTGGAATTGAAAACTACAATTCCCAGAATGCCATTGTGAAAGTTAACAAATGGTTGTAATCATGTGACCGAGGTGGGAGGGACTCCCTTTTTAAAATACATCCAGCAAACAGTGTTTGTAACAACCGTGATCAAGTTAGTGGGGAGCTAACGAAACGCGTTGGTTTTGCGCTGTGAATAATGCTGCAGAGGATCTGTAAATAAATTAACTTGCCTCATACAAATCGAGTGACTGGAGTGGCGGCTTCTTTTGTTTTTGACCGGGCGATCTGGGATCCCTGGGGGAAACGCAGTTTGAATATAGAGCGGTTTGGTTCCACCGCATGAAGCTACGTACTTGCAAGCAGCGCCTATTTCGGAAGGAGACTTGAACTACCCCAAGTTGAATATTTCAAATTCCTTTCGTGGTGCTCATCGCAATTGATTTCTGAGCCGAGGGAAGCAGACCTGAGAAGTGTGTGTGGAGGGCGGGAACCCACGCTGCCCGGAGAGCATATCAGAGGTAAGAAGGGATCCCCCTCTCTCCTTCTTTGTATTGACGGAGAAATAAAACGTCAAGTTTGCATATTTCCATTCGGAGTACGAGTAAAAAATACAAGGAAAGCCTGGCGATTAAGCAACGGCAGCATAAACAATGGGTGTGTTTTGATGGGCGGAAATAAGTGGTATTAGCGCGGTACACACAGTGGCAATTGCGCATTTATCCTATGATATTCACAACCATTACGGAGCCAAAATCACCCCATTAAGTTTCAAGCCGACAGTCACCTTAAAGAGACAGAAAAACATTAAGCACAACAATTGATCTGAAGCAGCGCTTCGCAGCATTAGTAAAATGGAGAAGAGAGAAGCCAAAAGAAAAGAACATGTCATAAATATGTTCGAAAGGGGAAATATGGAGAAAGTTCAAACCAAACAGAGTGAAACACCGAAGGATGACATAAAAAGTAAAATAAGACATTGGGAAAAACTGAACAGAAAAGAAATCAATAAATCTTGGGAAGTCATAGCTCTACGAAAATATTTGGAAGCAGAAAGGGTTCCAAGGGGACTCAGAATAATGTTAATGCCAAGTCAACAGGATGTAACTAACGAATTACTACAGGAATGGGGGGCATTCATCTTAAATTCATCATTGGGCTTGATTAAGATATTAGTCAAGCATATTGAAATTGCCTTGGATAAAATAAAGGAACAACTTAAGGAAGTGGAAAAATAATTGGAATCATTAAAATTAAATCAAGAAATGACTAAATTCAAAGAGGACTTGGAAAAACAAATAGAGCAGCATGAGGAAACTGTGAGATTGAGGAAGCATAACAAATTTGTAAGAGACGCAAATGATTATGCAGAAGGAAGAATTTTCACATTCGCCCGAAAATATGATCCTTTCAAAAACCAAATGCAAACTAAAACCATCTCATCCTCCAGCCTATCCTCAATCACATCCAATGAACAAACAGAAGAGGATTCAACCCTGGATGACGAACAGAGGCGTTTTTTAGGGGATATGCGCCTCATGCTCCAACAACGACAGTGGGAACAGGAGCAGGGGGCGCCCAGACAAATGCGAGGAAGAGGAAGAGGTCGTGGAAGATCATGGCAACCGAGACAAAGAAATCAACAACAACAACAAAAAAAACCAGAAGAGGCAGGAGGAGAAAGTGCACAAAATCAACAGAGTGGACCGGAAACGAGGGGCATGAAACAGAAGAGGGGCAAATGAGTGAAGAATTGCAAGTGGTTAATTTATCTATAAGGGTAATAACACCAGCCGAAACTTCTTTACTCAAGAGAGGCATTAATTTCTGCCCCACAAGAAAATTGGATTTGGCACAAACGAGGATAGATCTGTATTTATACATTCGGAAAATCAAGCTGGCCAAACACTTCTTAGAGAGAAAAAACAAACCTCAAATCATTAGAAATCCCCAAAACTTGTCCTCAGATTTGAGTGTAAAGGACGCTGAGGGATATTTAGCTCTCCTGAACCTGGATGTAGAGGAAGAAAATGAAATAACTTTGGAAACAGCAATACCACAACTAGGAGCCGGGATCAGCAAAATGAAGGCCAAGTCCAAATTCTTTCCACAACTCACTCCGGGCAATAAAATTGATATTTTCCAAGAGGCGGTAATACAGGAATTATACAACATTCCTAAAATTAAATTCAAAGACAATTTAACCCAACCAGAACGAGAAGCATTGACAACCCTCATCAATGACAAAAACGTGGAAATAAAAATGGCGGACAAAGGGGGCAATGTGGTTATTTGGGATAAGGACTTATACACGGAGGAAGCGATGAATCAACTATCCAACTCCGAGTATTATGAACAACTATCAAAAAATCCAATGGATCAAATAAAGAGAGAGCTAGATCAAAAACTCACAACGTGGGAAAACAGAAATCTAATTGACTATGAAGAAAAGAAATATCTCACAGTAGATTTCCCTTGTACAGCCACTATGTACTTTTTACCAAAGATCCATAAAGACCCCACTAGACCACCAGGAAGACCGATTGTATCGGCAAATGGCTCGTTGATGGAACCAATGGGTAATTTTATTGATTTCTTTCTGAGACCCTATGTAGAGGATTTGAAATCATACCTCAAGGACACAACTGATTTTTTGTGTACATTATCTGATTTGATATGGCAGGAAAATTATCTTTTGATATCCATGGATGTCATCGCATTGTACACAAACATTGACAATGACTTAGGCTTAGAGGCTTGTAAATACTTTCTTCAAAAACGCAACATACATTACAAGGAACATAATGATATGTTGTATGAAATGATCACTCTGTTGCTAACTAACAACATCTTTTTCTTTGGGGAACAACTCTATCGGCAGCGTAATGGCGCGGCGATGGGCTTCTCATTCAGCCCAAGCTATGCGTGCATAGCCATGGGATGGTGGGAGGAGGAGATAGCCTGGAACCCCCAAAACTCAAAATTTACCCGACACATTATACAATGGAAAAGATTCATTGATGACTTGTTTATAGTGTGGGACGGAAGCGAGAGTGAGTTTGAAGAATACTTTGAACTTTTGAACAACAGTACAAAAGGATTGAAATTTACTTATACTAAAAGCAGGGAATGCATATCTTTCCTAGATACAGAGGTATATGTAAGTAACAACAAAGTGGAGACAACTTTACACAGGAAAATAACAGCTACAAACTCCACCTTGGAAGCTACAAGTTTTCATCAACCTGCCTTGATCTCAAGTATACCTTACGGAGAATTTCTCCGCATCAAACGCATTTGCAGTGAAAAAACAGAATGGGAAAAGCATAGCACAATAACAATGAACAGATTTCGGAAGAGAAAGTATGGAAAAAATTTGACAAAAAAATGTTGGGAAAGAGCAAATGAGATATCAAGGACAGATTGTCTCAAGCCACAAACTAAAGAGTGTACAATGGATGAACCAATAAGACTCATAATGGATTACAGTAAGGAATCGAAACAAGTAATCCAAATCCTCGAGAAAAATTGGAAATTGCTAAAACTAGATCCAACGATCAGCCAAAAGATGGGGGACCACCCGGTGGTCACATATAGAAGATCAAAAAACTTGAAAGATCAACTGATCCATAGTCATTTTATGAACCGGAAAAAGACATCATGGCTCAAAACTGTTGGGTTTAACAAATGCTACAATTGCAAAGTTTGAGAGATAGCCAAACCCACTAAACAAATCAAGATGGCAAATTGCAAAATCTGGAGGGTAAAGGAACTAATCACCTGCAAAAGCCACTATACGGTTTATATGATTGAATGTCCTTGTCAATTACGATATATAGGAAGTACAATTTGTGAGCTGAAAAAGCGAATTCTGGAACACACAAGAGCCACCACAAACAAGGACAGAGGGAACGTAGTGGCCAAACACATGGAGACACATCATGACGGAAACTGGCGACTGCTAAAATTTCTGGGCTTGGAAACGTTGGCCCCATCAGAAAGAGGTGGACATCGTGAAAAACTTCTACGCCAAAAAGAGTCACGCCACATTTTGAACTTTCGAACAATGTTATGTTATGTTATGTTATTTGTACACTTCTATAGCGCACGGCCACTCCACTGGAGTATCCCGGCGCTTTGACGAAGACTCCCAACCGAAGATGGGGAAAAAAAAAAACATAACACCAAAAGAGCATACAGACATAAAAGCAGCCT
This sequence comes from Lissotriton vulgaris, assembly GCF_964263255.1. Taxonomy (NCBI): domain Eukaryota; kingdom Metazoa; phylum Chordata; class Amphibia; order Caudata; family Salamandridae; genus Lissotriton; species Lissotriton vulgaris. The sequence goes on from NC_141693.1 coordinate 1,728,552,280, forward strand.
CAAAGATTACGGGAAGAGCCAAGTCTTAAGGGCCTTGCGGAAAGACAGAAGACTGGAAGTCTGTCTTAAAGAGATTGGAAGATCATTCCATGCATGAGGGGCTAAGTGCCGAAAAGACCGTCCTCCTACTCTTGCCCGTTTGATAGTGGGAACACTCATTTTTGATAAGGACGAGGATCTAAGAGATCTGAGAGGGGTATACCAAGACAGTCGCTTGGAGATATATTTGGGGCCTATGCCATGCAGGGCCTTGAAAGTCGTGGTCAGTGTTTTAAATAAAATCCTTTTTGCAACTGGTAGCCAATGCAATGTGGCAAGAAGATCCGTAGCTCTGGCTTTCCTTGGAAGGCCAAAAATGGCTCGGGCTGCAGAATTCTGGGCGATTTGCAAACGCCTGACCAGATATTTGGGAAGTCCCAAAAACAGAATGTTTGCATAATCCAGCCTGGAATGACCCCTTACGGACTGAATCAGTCTGAAGAACTTTATGTACATATCTGAAAAACAAAGAGTGCTTCTCCAAATGAACTCCATAATAACTTTTTCCTTCCATAAATCCACGGCACAGAATGCAAATAATTGAGGATCTGGGACAATATAAAAATATATAGACTCACAAATACCTTTCCCAAAACTGTTTAAACCCTCAGTAATGTCAGCCCACTAGAGGGCACCAAACATGTCTGATGAAATAAGACTTGGAAAAACAACCCTGCTTTCTATAAAATGTTTTATGTTTTTTTTATTTGAAAATTACTTTATAAAAATTTTGGAGGTAACACCTCATCTAAAGTTAAAGAGAGCAAAAACTATTAATAGCAGGGAGAGGGCACTGGAAAGTAAGACACTAAGTTGGTGTGAAATGCATTACGTTTACATAAATTGGAATTGAAAACTACAATTCCCAGAATGCCATTGTGAAAGTTAACAAATGGTTGTAATCATGTGACCGAGGTGGGAGGGACTCCCTTTTTAAAATACATCCAGCAAACAGTGTTTGTAACAACCGTGATCAAGTTAGTGGGGAGCTAACGAAACGCGTTGGTTTTGCGCTGTGAATAATGCTGCAGAGGATCTGTAAATAAATTAACTTGCCTCATACAAATCGAGTGACTGGAGTGGAGGCTTCTTTTGTTTTTGACCGGGCGATCTGGGATCCCTGGGGGAAACGCAGTTTGAATATAGAGCGGTTTGGTTCCACCGCATGAAGCTACGCACTTGCAAGCAGCGCCTATTTCGGAAGGAGACTTGAACTACCCCAAGTTGAATATATATATATATATATATATATATATATATATATATATATATATATATATATATATATATATATATATATATTCTTCGCCAAACGCCCGAAAGCTGTCAAGTGCCTCCTCACAGCTTACAGGCTTTTGTTTGAAAAAATATATATGTATATTCACTGAAAAACATAAAAGTTACAGGGACATTATAGTTAGGTTCTGAATTTACATGCATAAAACCACAGAAATTCAACTCGTACCCTAATGTAAATATAACTCGCGCCCCTGCATTCACAGCTTTCTCATTATTAATTTTATTATAACTGTTGCAGTGATAATATCAATGATGCAATAGAAGATGTCATGAATGATGTAATATGTGGGGTAATTAGCTGTGCATGGCGAGGATGCGAGTTATACATCTCCACAAAACATTCCATGACTATAGCTTTTTTTACTTTGACAAAGGATGGAAAGTTTCACAGTGATTCAACCAATGCATTTTCCATAGACTTTTGTATCCGACGTAGCGTGAAAATGGCTGAACTTACTTCCATGAAATTTGTCAAGATTACACATGATCACGTGCAGATGATCTTTTTTTGGTACAACAGGTAAGTAGGGTAAGCATTTTTTAAATTATAAGGCACTTTAACGAAGTAATATCTGTTGTTGCAGTACTTTCTGAAAATGTTGCAGTATTTCATAAAAGTACCATTGTACATAGCTGTAACAAGGTATTATGTGATTGGCTAATGACTGCTTTAACAAAAATTGAAGGCAGCCATGTTGTTTTAGGTACACTTTGGCTGTGTTCTGCGTTACGCACGTAGATATAGGTAAGTATTAGGTTTGATATTTTTCCTCTACCTTTTACCCTTTTTATTAAGGAGAAGGAGAAGTACCGCTGTACTTAAAAGCATTTTTTGTAAAAAAAAATGTTAGATAATAAAAAACACTGTACTACATTACATTTTATAAATATAGTGTAGTACGGTGTCTTTTCGTTTTATAATGTATTTCAATCTTCACAATTTGTTTTTTTTTAAAAATGCTCAGTTCTCCCTAATTTGCTGAAAAAATATATAGAAAATTATGAATACAGTTTCCTAACTATTATTACTTTCATAAAGTGGTAATAGGTAGAGAAAAAAATAAAACCTAATACACCCCTACCCAGGATGCAGCAAAAGTGTGCAGAAAACTACATGGCTGCCCTTTATGTTTCCTAAAGACAGCCATAAGCCAATCAGATACTGCTTTCTTATCAGCATCTACCAGGGTATACCATGGGTATACCATGAAGTTACAGCTGTATACTGCTGCAAAATATATTCCTAAGTATTTTAACATTCAAAACTTTGAGACTACTTATAATATTTACATCTACTACCAAACATTAGCACACATCACAATCTAAATTCCTGGCACATTACGTCTACATCCGTTCTGCCTTTTTCACGCTACATCTCTTTTAAGTACCAAAGTCTGCTGTACGCCACCCCACCCTATGCTTCTTCACTCTATTATTACACTCTATATCACTCCACTATAAGTCACTCCACTGTATGCTAATTCACTATACACCAATCAATTGTATGGCACCCAGTGGCACTGCACGCCACTCAACTCTACCACACTCTACTCTACGCCGCTACACTCTATATCACTCCGCTATATGCTATTACACTTTACGCCACTCCATTCTACAACACTGCAGCGTTACAACTACACTGTACATCCCTCCACTGAACACTACTTCACTCTATGCAACTCCACTCTATGATACTTCACTCCATGATATTCCATTCTATGCTTTCCACTCTACACCACTCCACTGTACGCTATTCCACTGTATGCCACACCACTCTGATACTATACTCTACGATATTCCACTCTATGCTTTCCACTCTACACCACTCCACTCTATGCTATTCTAGTGTATGCCAGGCCGCTCCACTCTACTGTATGCCACTTCAGTATACACCCCTCCACTCTACCACACTCCACTGTATGGTATTATGTTTTACAACGCTCCACTCTGACATTCCAATGTATGCCACTCCACTCTACATTATTCCACTGAACAACACTTCATTCTACGTCACTCCACCCTATGCTATTCCACTATATGGCACTCCACTCTATGTTACGCCACTACACTAGATGTTATTCCACTCTACACCATTCCACTGTATGCGACTCCACTCTACACTACTACAGTCTATGATATTCCTTTCTATGCCACTCCACTCTAAAGCACTCCATTCTAAGACACTCCACTGTACGCCACTCCACTGTGTGACCCTCCACTTTATGCTACTCCACTCAGCTCAATTCTAAGACACTCCATTCTACGACACTCCACTTTAAGCATCTCCACTGAATGCTGTTTCACTGTACACCATTACACTGTGCCTCACTCCACTCTACACCATTCTTTGCTACCCAACTCTACTGTACGCTGTTCCACAGTATGCCTCTCCACCTCAACACTCTGCCCCACTCCACTGCAGGCTATTCCACTGTACGCCACTACACTCTACCACATTCCACTTTATACCACTCCACTGTACACTATTCTACTCTACGCCACTCCACTGTACCCGACTCCCGTCTACGCTACTCCACGGCTACCTACTATCTGCTATTTCACAGTTTGGAACTACACTCTACGCCACTGAAGTCTACTTTCACTCCACTGTACCCCACTGTACTTCACTCTACTCTACGCCACTCCACTGTATCCTATACCACTTTATACCACTCCACTCTATGCTATTCCACTGTGCACCACTACACTTTATTTTGCAGGTTGAGGTTACGTAGGCTTACTGGCGTGCTTTTATTGACAACTTTTCTGACTGACAGTTTTGGAAGAATCTTGACAGGTCAGAGTAAGGATTGTGGATAGTGTTTTTTAGATCCTGGTTTTACCATTTCAAATTTAACTATCAACAAATCAACGTATTGTCGATATACCTGTATCATCAGAGTACTGCTTATGTGTATGTTATATGTTATGGTAAATTTCTATTCTTGCAAAAATGCCATTTTGGTGTGCTGCATTGTGCTATGGCACGTAGGTGGGCATGCCCTGTTTTGTGTGAGATGTTTACTTGAGGCATACCCTTTATTAGAAATGATTAAACACAAACAACCGCCCCTGTTTTGGTCAATAAAATATGTTATTCTGTGGAAATTCCAGCTATTCCGCCTGTGAAATCACAGTTTTCCTTTTGTCTATTTTTGCCTGTTTTTATTTGGTAATAAAACTCCGATCTATGCTACTCCACTCTACGATATTCCACTCTACACTACTCCACTCTACATCACTCTACTCTATCACTCCACTCTACAGTATTTCACTTTACACCATTGCACTATACCACATTCCTCTCTACCCCACTCCACTACACAACAGTGTACGACACTGTCCTCCTCCTTACTGCACGGCACTTCACTTGACAATACTCTACTTGACAAAACAAAACTATGATTAAAATCAATTTTCTGTAAATAAAAAGAAGTCTAATTCAATTAAAAAAAGGTAAAATCTTTGTTATAGTTAGAAATACTTTATTTATTCTTTCTATGCAAACCATACCTGAACTGCACAAAGATTACAAATTCTAAACTTTAATTATACCTTAAATTTATAATCTAAGCACTACCTTTAAATTACTATAACCTAATTTATTCTTTAGATACAAACCAAACTTAAACTACACAAACATTATAAAATATAAGCTTACATTCATACCTTTAATTTATAATTTACACCACACCTTTAAATTATTTGAAGGTGTTGCGTAAATTATAAAGTGTTATATTATTTTATTAGGGTTTGTAAAGCGTGACTTATCTCCCGATGGTATCCAGATGCTGGAGCAGGTGTATATGTCATCTGCTGGTGGTTAGTTGAAGAGCCAGGTCTTCAGCCTCTTGGAGATTTTAGGAAGTGGACCTAATGTGTGGAGGGAGGCCGTTCCATGTTTTGGGTATGATATAGGAGAAGACTAGGCCTCCCGTTCTGCTTTTGCAGATACGGGGGTGGAGGGGTGAGGGAGGGAGAGTGAGGCTGAGCTTAGTGGAAGTGAGTTGGTGGAAGTTGGCGAGTTGGTGGAAGTGGAGGTGGCTGGTCCTATGTTGTGTAGTGCTTGCTAAGCATGCATGAGAAGTTTGACTTGGGAGTTTTTTGTATTGGCACCCACTGGAGTTCTCTGAGGGGTGGCGTGGAGTGTGTGCTGTGGGAAGTCCAGGATGAGTCTAGCTGCAGCATTCTGGATGGTCTGAAGTCTGTGGAGTAGGTGGTTAGAGATTCCGACATAGAGTGCCTTGTGGTAGTATAGTCTTCGGGTGATGAGGGCTTGAGGGATTGTATGCCTGGTGCTTTTGAGGGTCCATTTGAATATTTTTCTGGGGATGTGTAGTATGTGGAAGCAGGAGGTGCTAACTATGTTTACTTGTGAATTCATGTTGAGTTTGTTTTCTAAGCTGAATCCGAGGTTTCTTGTGTGTTTCGTGGGTATAGGTGGTGGGCCAGGTGAGGTCCCAGGGGGAGTTCGTGTTCCCAAAGTTTAGCACTTCTGTTTTGTCCCAGTTGAGTTTTAGGCAGTTGGTTTTCATCCATTCGGACACCATGATCATGCATTTGGTGAAGTTAGATCTGGTCATGGTGGACTTATCGGACATTGAGAGGCTGAGAGGGGTGTCATTGGTGTAGGAAATGATGGAGATGCTGTGGGATCTGATGACATCGGGGAGTGATGAAAAGGAGGGCAACACCATAACAAGCTATGAGTGCAATTTAAATTACACTCAATTACAGTGCTTACATTTATGCATCTGGTTTCTGGTGGGCACCAGCACGGATTATTGAGGATAGGAACTTATTTTTCATCCATAGACTTTGACCCCGAGCAAGAGAGAGAAAGGCAAAAAAGAGGGAAAGTGAGAAAGAAAAATACAGAAAACTGTGAAAAATGGAGAAAGCAACATTAACAAGCATTAACAATGCCAATGGGTCTGGCTTGCCTTTTGACTCCTGACTAAAAATTTAACTAAGCATTCGCAAAGCCACTCGGTCTTATGTTGATTAATAGCATTTTGGCTTTGCCAATGCTTGTTTTGCGTTGTCATTTTTGCAGTAAAACTTTATTTTCGAGAAGGTGCTAGAACATTTGACTGCTTTTGACTCTGTGGACAAGGACCTACAACGTTGGGCCTGCTTTTGTAGGGTATTTTATGTGCGACCTTCCACAAGGTTGTCCTATGAAAAGGTACAGGAGAGGTTGTGACTTGTTTGTTTCAACATATACATAATATTTACATTGGAGTTTGCAAAGGATTTAGGACAATTTACCTTTAGCCATATTGCCCATGTGATGCATAATGTTTTATGAACATTCTCATTCTGATGAATATTTGAATTAAAACTGGGAGTTTCCAGCTGGTTTGTTGGTTGGCAGGCTCCCTCCCTTAATCTGTACCCCTAATTAAACCCTACTAAAACTTACTTGCCTGTAGTAAGTGCTGTATCTATAGAGGATATTTCTACTGGCAACAAGCAAACCTGCTGAACAGCACCAAGGAGAAGAGCCACATGGAGAGATCTCTTATTTCCTGACAAATACACTTCGTTTTTTCTTCCTGTAAACAAGCCAGAAGTTACTTCCTGCTTATGAGACAAAGCAAAACCTTATTCCTTTTCAGAAAAGAAAATAGAGACTACCTTTTTAATTTCTGGCTGTGTGTAAACAGTGAATTCCCCAATTGTTTTGCTGTTGTCAAGGCATTTGAAAATGGAAGTTAGAAGGACCGTGGGTAAATATCTGCAGTATCAAAACTGAAAACTGAGGCAGCAGGGGCTGTTGCTGGATACAATTCTAGATCGAAAGCAAAACAAGACAAGAGAGCGGGGCAAGCTGGCCCTGGAAACAACTCCCCTCCCTGCTGTTCGTTTTATATTTGCAGAGGGAGCGGTGGGAAAAGGGAGACCCGCTGGTGGGTATGGATACGAGAAGGGCTTGCTCGACCTGCCGCAGAGGAAGCGTGGCCCCTTTGGAAAAATAAGAGGAATGTCAAGCTACCATGATAAAAGGAAATGATAACAGCAGTGTCAAAATACAAATATGCGCTGTTGGGGGTGCAGAAAGCGCATTTCTAAGCCGAGCTCTGCAGATTTCCATGTAACAGTTCCACAAAGAAAGTATGTTATGTTATGTTAAATGGCACTTCTTGAGCGCACTGACACCCGAAGGTTTCCTGGCGCTTGCTGGAGGGACGTATGAAAGAAAAACGAGGAGAGGATTACCCAGAAAGAGTAAACAGGAAAGTTTTAAGGAGTTTCCTGAACTGGAAAAGGGAGGCACTAGATTTAATGGCCTGGGGCAGGGGATTCCAGAATTTAGGGGCGAGAGAAGCAAAACGGCGACCCCCAAATTTATTGATTTTGAATTTGGGAGTGACAAGCAGGTGATGATGAGCTGACCGGAGGGAACGTGCAGGTCGATACAAAGTGACCAAGGATTTCAAAAAAGCAGGACAAGGGCAGAACAGCCTCTGCATTTGATTTTGGTAATTAACTCAACAGCAAATGTAATGAAATAAGACTAAGAATAATAGCCCTGTGTACAGAAAACGTTGTACCTACTCCAAATACGAATGCTCATGTGAGGTGCTCTTTAGAATTAAAAAAAAAGGTTCCTGAGGCAGTAACTAAAATGGGACAAGAGGAAGGCTATAAGCAATGGGCGCTGCTCTGTGTGAGTGAACAACCAAGGAAAAGGAGGGACAGATAGGAAAGATTAACCACTTAAAAGCAAGGATTCTGAAAGGACACTATAAGAAAAAATGAAAAGGAATGGGAGGGCTGTAAGCCCACAAAATATATACAACATGTCTCAAAGAGACAGCGCATGCGCTGTGTAGGCTCGACCTAAAAAGAGAGAGAAAGTGAAATGGACAGAAAAAGCACACCTAGCCTAGTTACCCATCTTCAGTAAACAACAAAGACAACGTAGCTTTTGCACCAGTGAATAATTTAGCTTCCCCAAGTTTTGCCCTACTGGGATTACGCGTTGACTGATTGAAATATCAAACTGTAAGCAATCATGCCATTTTATGGCTCTGCTTAGGAGATGCCAAAATGACCTTGGCTGCCGCCTGGAAGAAAACTATGCGGTACAAAAGGGGGTGGTGATGGACGGTGCATCTGAACCAATCAAACACTCACACCCAGTCAACAGATCTGGGCTTAATCCATCACCATTCTTTAGCCCACTCTGCCACCACAGTTCAGACATGGCCATTTGAAAATCAGTCTGACCCTGTGCCTCATGGGAACAGTCCAGCCCGAACTGCCAAGCCATGCCTTCCCTGGACCGGAAATAAGCTTCCAAGGACCGGTTTCTGTCATTTCAGCCGTCTTCAGCCCGGCTTGCTGGAAGAAAACTACAGCACACTTTATTTTCCAATGGCATGCCAGGCTATGGCAAGGGTTAACGATGTAGCGAATGGCAGAATACTGTTAGATTCCTACAAAACTTTGAATACAAATGGGGACCAGTGGCTACTTTTCTTTTAAGAGGCGTACCTCTCACTGCCTGTCCAACCTGCACAAGAACTTTAAACTTCTTTCAATTTTGACCCTCTCAATAGCTAGAGGAGCAGTTTCAAAATTTCTTGGCCTTATTTCCACACTGCCCAACCCAGCCGATACCTCTTTACCTGATGTATTAAATGACTTTTCTTTTAATTGGTCTTTCTGCATGGCTTATTGTTTGTTAGTTGTTAGGGGGGGAAAGGGGGTACAATGAGTACTGTACTTGTTTCTTAATTGACAAACTGACATTGTAAATTCAACGTATGTAGAAAATGTTTTATTAAACCATGTCATAAGCAACTGTATCCATCACTAGCACTTTGTTTTCATGGAAAAAGCTTATCTCTATTGTACAGTCATTGTGATATGTGCTTTGGAAAAGTTCAATAAAAAGAGTTTGACAGAAAACAATAAGTATTACCACTACCACAACAAGGAAAAAAGTAACTATAAAGATGCTCATCTCTTTTGCTTGCATATTGATCATTTCATTCAACTGCCATTAGACCATGGAGGTCATCATTGCACCGTTATCTTTTCTCAATACTCCTGGAGAACCTCCTTTAAGATGGGAAGACTAGAAACAAGGCTTTGAAGCCTAAGTGGTGGCAGTGGAAGGAGATCTAGTTACAGCCTTCATAACACTTGCACTCCACAAACATTGGGAGCTGAGGGACGACACATACTCAAACATCTCCCACTACTCCTTGTCGTAGAGGAGGATTAAACAGATTATGATGAATATGGCGTTGACATTCAAAAGTTGGATGTAAAATATGGAAAGAAAAGAAACAAGGCGGTGGAGAGCTTTAAGTTATTCTAGAGAGATCACCTTCTGGGAGAATATGTTGAGAAGTACATGCCAGCGTTACAGTTTAAAGTACAGCATCTACTTGCAACTACAAGAGTTTCTGGATGAGATGCTAAGGGATCAACTGGTGCAAAAGGTAAACAGCAAATGGGTGAAGACATTATTAAATACAGAGGATTTAGTGTTGCAAAAAATGATTGACATTTTAAAACAGCACAGAATGCAGACAAAACGTTGAAGGAGATGTTGAGAAGGTGGCTGCGATATTGGCACTGTGTACAAGAGTAATGTTGGAAAGCAAGATACAATGTCTAGTCACAGGGATACTGCTCTCGATCATAAAGACTGGAGTTGTTTCAAATTGACTTGAAGGGTCATCTCGCCATCAATGTCAATGTCAAATGCCCCTCAGACTTGCAGAAAAGGTAAACTGAAGGGACATTTTACCACAGTGTGTAAGGGAAGGAGTGGGCATTCTGTGGGAAGATCTAGGAGTTCTATCAATATAGTTAGTGAGGGTAAAACAGGTAACAGAAATGTGTTTGATATGCATGATGTCAAAGGGAATTTGTGAACCGAAGGGCTCCAGCACTAAAACCTTTTGACACCTTGGATAAGAGTATAATTCGTACTGATAGACACAGGCATGTTGAAGGGCGGTAGATCATTTTAGGAGGCTTGTGTGAGGCACAGAATTTGTCATTCACATGGATTATAGCCCCCTTAGATGTTTTTACCATGAAGGGTGCTAACAGGACCTCTGACTGAATTCCTCGTTGGGGGTTGAGATTGTTTGATACATCTACAGGATGTAGTATGTTCCTGGAAAGAAGAACATCTTGGCGGATTACTTGTCATGCCTACCATCAAATGATTGCGATGAGCATGGAGCAATTGAAGAGGCGTTTGTGGTTGTTTGTGGAAATGAAATTACAGAAGATCATGGGGCCTCATTTATGACTTTTTGCCGTAGGGAAGCGCAGCAGGCCTTCCTGCTGCGCTTCCCTACGGCAAAAGAAAAGGGCAGAAATGCGCCGTATCTATAAGATACGGCGCATTCCTGTCCTTTTCCCCTGCGCCAGCGCACAATGGGCTGCCTGCGCCAGTGCAGGCACCCTTGCACAATGGTGCAAGGGTGCCTGCGTTGCGGGGAAGATTATTTTTGTACAGGGAGGGAAACCTTTCTGTACAAAAATAATCACGAGGCTTTTCCTCTTTCTATGTGTGCTGTAGAATGCAGCACACATAGAAAAAGGAAATACGAGGAGAAATAAAGACATTTCTCCCTGTTGCGCCTCCCCTGGGGAGGCGTAAGCTTTTGGCACTGCTTCAGAGTTACGATTTCTCGTAAATCTGGGGCAGTGTCAAAAGGACATGGATGTTGATGGGAACGCCCCCAGCAACACCCATTGCACGCCCCTTTAACGCAGAACACTGCGTTAAAGGGACTGATATTTATCAGGCAGCAGTACGCCACAAAAACTGGCGTACTGCTGCCTGATAAATACCACGCTGGCTTCTGCGCCACGGAACTTCATGAAAAGTGAAGTTCCGATGGCGCAAGGGGCCTCATAAATGAGGCCCATGGTTCTCACGAAGAATGGGTGCAAGCCGTAAAGGAGGATGTGGTCCTAGAAGAAGTCAGAAAATACATTTCAGAAGGCTGGGTGAAGAAGGTAGCAGCATCCAATTTAGCAGAACCATTTTCTAATGTGAGTAGGAAGTTTTCATGTGCAGGCAATGTCAGGTTGAGAGGTGACCTGTTAGTGGTGCCTGAAGCGTTAAGGAATAAACTCTTAAAATAAGCTCATGAAGGCTACATTGGTATGAGAGCCACTAAGCATCCAATAAGAGCACAATGTTAGTTTCTGAGGAAGACCGTGATGTATGGAGAAGCATAATAGACTGCATTGTGTATGCAAGGAGCAACCAGTCACAAAAGACTGCAGTATCTGCCAGTTAAAACTGATAAAATGGATACCCGTGAAAAATACTGGGCTGGATATTTTGGGCCTTATGGTGGTTGATGATTATTATTCAAGGTATCCGAAGTCACATTCACCAACCAAGTGACCACAGAGGAAGTAATCACATTTCTCGAGGAGGTATGGGAGAGGGGATGCCTGAGGTCATAGTGACAGATAAAGGAGTGCAATTTGTGTTTCATATTATGAAGGATTCTTTGCATGTGAATGGTATTGAGCAGATCTGTTCGACAGTATATTATCCACAAGGAAATGGATTAATGGAAAGATGGAATAGAACTCTTAAGGAGAGTTTGCAGCTGGCTTTATGTAACAGGGACCACTGTGGAAAAGCTATGAAAAAATATATTTTTGGATAAATAAACGTTTGTTCAGTACCAGGAATGTTGTGCATACGAGTCGAAAATACTGCACTTTGCACAACTGTATTTTCCTCAACATGGCCAAACGTGCCCCAAATAAGCCCTACTCTATGTTGTATTACTGTGCATCCATGTTTCCATTACTCCTCTCATTGCATGTAGCATAAAGTACACTAATTAAATATTCTGTGTTGACATGCTGTTCGCAAAGAACTCCGTGGAATATTTCCTTCCGAATGGAACTATTCAAGGTGCATCCTGCCATGCTTCTGAAAATCTATTTGTTATGAGACTGCCATTGTTTTATGTGTAACTAGAGTTGTACTGTCACATCCATTGACAGAAGGGATTAATTATTATTTATTTAGTTCAATATTGTTGCATAATTCTGTACTGTGATTAGTTGAGCTTTGCAACATTTAGTTGATTCTATGCTGAGTATGTGATTTTTCTGTGTATTTTATTATGAAAGAGCTCAATTTCGAAGCAGGCCATGTCTGGTTTTCCCTGACTCTTGGCGAGCAGACCATTGTCTGTCTTTCTCTTGCTTAGGACTTAAAATATTTTCTTGACTTGACTCTATGTCATAGCTCCTGCTGCATTTTACTGAGCCTTATGTAAATTTCCTATACATGATCTCATATGCAGTTTGACGTACCTTTATTTTTGCCTTCTGTATTGAACTTTCATGTTTCTAACTTTTACTCGTCTCATGAATGATTAGTTTAATTGATTTTGCTGATTACTTTGCTGTGTAGCTTTATCTCCTTAGGGGCATATTACGTCATATGTGCTTGAAGACAACAGCCTTCCCATCCTGCAAATGCGCTCTATCATATATCTTATCAGAATATCAAAGGCATATCGGATCACACCAAACAGAGTCACAAGAAAAACACCCTTTGGGGTAATGAGAAGAAGAAAGCCTATAGTGCTAGTGTCTGAAGCTGTAGAAAGAAAAAAGTGTTGGAGATCAGCTTGAAAAACGTACGGAATTCTGGCCCAGAGGATTTGCATGCGAATAATGGTCCACCACGTGCCAAAGCAACTTTCTCAGGCATTGTCAGAATAACCATGCATCATCGCAGGTTGTACACGCGTTCAGCTGTGGTGGTGTTGGGGGGCGTTGATTCGTGAATCACAGCCTGTTGGATAAAAAGCATGATAAGATTGTGCGTCATGCATCCATCAAAGGAGAGTAGAAGAGAGAGAGAGAGAAAGAAAGAGTGAGAGGAAGATCAAGAGAAAAAGGAAAGAAAGAGTGAGTGAGAGGAAGACCGAGAGAAAGAGAGAAACAGTGAGAGGAAGAGAGAGAGAATAAGAAAGAGAGTGAGGAAGAGAGAGAGAAATAGAGAGTGTGAGAGAAGAGAGAGAGAAAGAGTGTGAGGGAAAGGAGGAGATGAGGAGGGACACTGAGTGCTCACAACGTGCACAAAACCCTCACAGCTCACCTTTACGCCACCGCTGTGTCTCCAACCACGTGCTGGGACCTAGCGAAAGAGAGAAACAGTGAGAGTGAGAGGAAGAGAGAGAGAAAGAGTGAGAGAGGAAGAGAGAGAGAGGAGGAGAGAAAGAGTGGGCGAGAGAAAGTCAGAGAGAGTAAGAGTGAGAGGAAGACAGAGAAAGAGAGAAAGAAAGAGTAAGATACAAGGAAAAGAGAGAGACATTGTGAGAGAGAGGAAGAGAGAGAGAGAAAGAGTGAGAGATAGGAAGAGGAAGAGAGAGAGAGAGAAAGAAGGAATAAGAGAGAGATGAAGAGAGAGAAAGAAGGAATAAGAGAGAGAGGAAGAGACAGCGAAAGAGAGAAAGTTTGAGAAAGGAAGAAAGGAGAGGGAGTGTTGACACTGGAGAAAATCTTCGCAGCTCACCTTTGTGCCACTGGTGTGTATCCAACAACGTGCCGGGATATAGTGTACCCTCAATTTTAGACATCTGAAAGATAGTATAGAATTAGCAATTGCAGAGTACATACAAGTGCACACGCCTAATTCTCTGTTTCGCCAATGCACACTCAGGCTGCTGCACACTATCCACTCCCACCGCCCAGATGTGATTGCCCGCTGCTGCGGAAAGAAGCCTCTCTGCTTACCTTCCGCCACCGGCGTGTGTGTAAGAGGGTCCACCACATGCCGCAGCAATGGCCATGCATCATATGGCTGAGATACCCGCCACCCCCTCTCAACACAATCCCCAAAGGAGGGAAACCGGAAACAGTTCTTGAAGTTTTTGGAAGAGGGAGGGAGTGACCCTCCCGGCCGTATTTATTAAAAGAAAATTAAAACATTAAACAGTTTCATATTAATGTACAATTTCATTACCACATTGCGATGTTTGGCTAACCTTAACAGATTCTCTAATACAGAGGTTCTCCTAGCCGAACTAACATCCTACAAACATTTACTTGAAATTATGAAATTGTACATCCTAACGTTTAAGGGCCAACGGCAAGGTCGTAACCGGTGTCAAGATCCCTAACCAGAAATACCCCCCCCACTGGTGAGGGGCGACAGCACTGAGGCGTACCTCAAGTGCAACTACCAATTTCCCTTTGACTTGACGGGGGCACCAATAAAACTCGACGCCACTTAAAGGTCGTTCGAGGACTCGTGTGAGGTATCTAGAAGGTAGCGTAGACACCCCCCCAAACCCCGCACAACTTACCACATCTGCCGTCGCAGACGTCACTGGCCCCGGGAAATTCCCCAGGAGGGGGCTGTAACCCCTCCTACACAGGAAGGGGCCTTGACCGCCTTTCCTTTTCTTTCGGCGACCCATCCTTAGAAGGGACCGCCTCCCCATTGAGGGGCCTATGGCCACCTCTCCCGAGCGCTCCCATCCGTGTTGGGTGACGCCCACTCATAGGGATCTTCCAATTAGTGCTCACCGATCATGACCTTACCGCCCGACCAAAATAAATACGCCAATGCTAACTAAACCTATCAAATTAAAAATACATTGGCATTACGACCATATTAAAAGAAAATAAATGCATTTCTTTAATCACAAGACATAGATGAAATAGACCATTCTTTATTACACACTCAAAATCAACACGATAATACCACGACCTGTAAACGAAATTAGAATTATTCATTAACTTTTATTCAAAACAACTGGCTGTCATCAGGGGCTGGTGGGTGGGTCAAAATTGGCTCTTCGTTCCGTCTCGAGCTCACGTGCAGCGAGGAGGTGCAGCTTCAGAGCCCAGGAACAAGAGGATGCCTTCTGGTCTTGCGTCCCCTTTTATCCGTCTTCAGGGCGGGCGTAAACCCGCCCCTGCCTGCCCCAAGGGCGTGGCCAGCCGCGTCAGTGTCTAGGCCAGCCCACTCTAGGGCGGGAAAAAGCGCGCCCCGGCTACGCCGCTTCGGGCATACCAGCCGAGACACGCTTCCCGCCCAAGATGGCTTCCCGGGGGATCGAGGTACTCTGCCATACGTGCGGGGGGACCGAGTGGTCGCCCCTTTCCATATGGCTGAGATACCCGCCACCCCCTCTCAACACAATCCCCAAAGGAGGGAAACCGGAAACAGTTCTTGAAGTTTTTGGAAGAGGGAGGGAGTGACCCTCCCGGCCGTATTTATTAAAAGAAAATTAAAACATTAATCCATTTATACACATTTGCAGGGCTGCCCTGAACTTCCCCACTTTGTCAGCTGGTAAACGAAAACAACCCTCACTGGAGTCTAACTCGATCCCCAGAAACTCGAGGCAAGTCGCAGGACCCACCGTCTTACCTGGTGCCAATGGCACTCCAAACTGCTTCATTAACACACAAAATTCGGCCAAGGCCTGGCCACACTCGAGATCCCCGGCTGCCCCAAGGAACAGAAAATCATCAAGGTAATGCATTACATGTTGGAAACCCGTCCTCTTTGTGAAGACCCATTGTAGAAAACTACTGAATTTCTCGAAATAGGCACAAGATATAGAGCACCCCATCGGCATGCACCTATCCATGTAATAATGGCCCTGAAACATGAAACCTAGGAGACGCTGGTCGTCTGGGTGTACCGGGAGCAATCGGAACGCTGACTCGATATCTGACTTCGCCATCAGCGCCCCGGGCCCCAGGCGATTCAAAATGGCTACGGCCTCATCGAAGGATGCGTACCGCACCGAACACACTTCTGGGTCTATTGCATCGTTTACAGAAAGACCACGTGGAGCTGATAAATTATGAATCAGTCGGAACTCACCCGGGTCCTTCTTGGGGACCACCCCTAAAGGAGAACAAACAAAATTCTGCACCGGGGGTACACTAAACGGGCCGGCAACCCGACCTCGACTAACCTCTTTCCGGATCTTATCCTGTACCACGGTCGTATGCTGCAGGACCGAAAGTTGATTTTTACACTTCTCCACACCCTGAAAGTCCCCTACTGGGATGCGGAAACCGTACGAGAACCCGTTCCGCAGCACCCCAGCAGAAGTACGATCCGGGTATTCACTGAGCCATGGAATCATCGCCAAGGTATCAATCGGGGTAGGTAAAGGCGCCCCTCGGACTATGTTAGACCTGTTTGGCGCCTCCTCTAACGCCGTTATCACCCGTTTTGGCTCTGCACGTGGACTCAGGATGGGACGACCCGCACCCACTACATTCGTGTTTAAATTTACACGATCCCTGGGGCCTAGTACATTTACCTCTGTTGAAATTCCAGCAGAACCCCCTTTTCCCTGTATTGCTGGCAGGTCTTGAGTAATCATCGGTACCCGTACCTGATCGAAAGGGCGTCCCCGCATATTGGCGGGAGGATTCGCCAACATTACTCCCTACCAATGGCATTTTCAACATACCTGTCTCCTTCATTTTATCCCATGTCAAAGAATCGTAACAATCCCAGGTTAAGCTTTTATTATGCTCTTTAGCCTTTCTAAAAAGATTATCGTAGCAGAACCAATGGTTACCCTGGTGTGACGTCGAGTACCCCATAATTCGCGACTGATAGGTCGGCAACTCGGAAAGCAACTCGGGCCTACGTTCTCCCAAGATCGACGTAAAAATCCCCCATGCATTGCCCCAATTGCCAATATTCTCATTCACTTTAAAGGCGGCCATTTTTGCGCGCCAAACACTCGGATGCATGAGGTCTTTCTGGCCCTTAACATGCTCCACCTCATAATGATCAACAAGCAACGAGAAGATGTTCACATATTCCCCTGCCCAAATCTTCTCTTTAATTGCCAAAGGCACATGTTGACCCAACCTTTCTCTACGAGAGGGTGCTGACTCATCCCTCGCAATCGGCAATGGCCGCTTACCTGCACCGGACGCTGCCTCTGCGGTCGTAATCGTCCCTTGTGGCTTGTCACCTACTGCAGCCGGCGCGGACACCTTGGCTGCATCCCGTTTCTCGCGCAATTGCTTCATCAGCGCCTGCGCGTCGACAGCCGTGGCGCCCTCGCTACCTTCGCCCAACCACGCTGTAAGTTGTGCTGCCAGCTCGGGCGGCATATCTTCATTGGACACCGGGGTGACCACCACGGGAATCGGATTCCCCTCCACGGGTACTGGGGCTGGCGCTTCGAGCGGGGTACGGGGAACCGGGACGTCTCCCCCAGCCGGTCCCCTCCTTGGCCTCTTGGCTCTCCCTCCTGGGGCTGCTCCAGCCGAAGGACGTTCCGGCCCCCCTTCCCCCTCTCTCTCCGCCACCCGCTTCTTCAGCTCGGTCATCTCCTTCATGAGGACCCGAAGCATCTGTTCGGTCGTCATTCTCTTTCCGCCTTTCTTGGGCATTTCTCCGACAGAGTATCTGTAAGACAAAAGAACGATTAAAACGCTCAAAATTGGCTCTTCGTTCCGTCTCGAGCTCACGTGCAGCGAGGAGGTGCAGCTTCAGAGCCCAGGAACAAGAGGATGCCTTCTGGTCTTGCGTCCCCTTTTATCCGTCTTCAGGGCGGGCGTAAACCCGCCCCTGCCTGCCCCAAGGGCGTGGCCAGCCGCGTCAGTGTCTAGGCCAGCCCACTCTAGGGCGGGAAAAAGCGCGCCCCAGCTACGCCGCTTCGGGCATACCAGCCGAGACACGCTTCCCGCCCAAGATGGCTTCCCGGGGGATCGAGGTACTCTGCCATACGTGCGGGGGGACCGAGTGGTCGCCCCTTTCCATCATCGCAGGTTCTACACGCTTTCAGCTGTGGTGGTGTTGGGGACGTTGATTTGTGAAGTACAGCCTGTTAGATAAAAAGCAAGATATGTTTGTGCGTCATGCGTCCATCAAAGGAGAGAGGAAGAGAGAGAGAGAGAGAGAGAGAGAAAGAAAGAGTGAGAGGAAGACAGAGAGAAAAAGAAAGAAAGATTGAGTGAGAGGAAGACAGAGAGAAATAGAGAAACAGTGAGAGGAAGAGAGAGAGAATAAGAAAGAGAGTGAGGAAGAGAGAGAGAAAGAGAAAGAGTGTGAGAGAAGAAAGAGAGAAAGAGTGTGAGGAAAGGGAAGAGATGAGCAGGGACACTGTGTCTTCAACCACGTGCTGGGACCTAGTGGAACTCTCAAGCTTCCACATCTTAAACATAGTACAGAATTAGTAATGGCAGAGTATATACGACTGCGTACGGCAAAATCGCTGTGCCGCCTTTGTGCAGCCTTTCTGACACTAAGGAGTTAGGTCCTTAACCATGAAGTCAGCTGGACCATCAATTAAATGTGTACAAAAAAATTGCCAACTTCACCTTAGTTGACACCTCCCAATTGAGGAAAACAAACCAGTATTACTATATGGTCTGTTTGGTATATTTACTTAATACCTTTTTGCTTTTTATTTCATTATATTCAAAAAAGTTTAGGTACAAAAAAGACACTTAAATACATTCAACAATTCCAACATAATCGCTGTGCCGCCTTTGTGCAGCCAGCCTGCTGCACCACATGCACTCCCGCCACCCAGAGGTATGTACCCGCCGCTGCGCACCCAGGCCTCACTGCTCACCTTTTTGCGGACAGGGCACCCTTCACATCAAGAAACCCCGCTCTGCAAGCCAACAAGTCTTACATTTGTTGCTGCGTCTTGATTTCACAATGGCAAAGGATATACTAGTGCACCCATCATCGTCCCAGCTTGCACACCCACTCAGTCCTTGCGGTGCTACTAACTCAGTCATCACTGAGGCCATGCATGTGGCGGTAGGCCCCCGCTGTTGCATGGCTTAGGTCTACACTGCTGTCCAGCAGGGAACACAAAACATGAGGTGTCTGTACCACCGGGACGGGCCATCACCGAGGCGGTGCGTGCCTGCCAGCAGTGCATGCGGTGCGAGTAACTCTAAAACGGCGTAGAGCACGTGCACTCTGAGTTTTTTATTAGTAAGGTCACGTGTCCTGTGACGCCTGTGCTGGATGGGTGTGGTGTGGGTGTATACCAGCCGTGTGGGAGTGGCTGTGGCATACTTACAACTAGACCTGTGACCAGTAGACAGTGTTGCCCGATTGGGCTAGATCACGCACAATTGGGCTATAGTTTTCCTCGTTGTGCAGTAAATTTTTGGTTTGTTCAAGTTGCCAGATTATACATTATATATACTATGCTCCAGCAAAGGAGTATGTTAAAGCACTTTATTAGACAAATATTTACTTGGCAGCCTGCTGCAACATCAATTCCAATGCATTCACTGCCTTCTTGACGTGGTCCCTGCCCCTCCTTCCTTAAAGTTGCAATATTTAGCTACTTTGGGCTACTTTTTGGTTGGCTTTGGGCTAGAGAATGCTTTAAAAATCTGGCAACAATGAAAATCTGGGCCATGTAGCATTGTTGTCCTTCCCTGTCAGCATAAGGGGAGTGGGCTAGTCTGGCGTATGCCAGTCCTGCGCGAGGCTGTGAAGAATTACACCAGAGCTATGGGTTTTGCTCCGTTGTGTGCTCTATGAGGAATCAACGATTTAGGGCAGTGGTGCCAGATTGGGCTAGATCAGGCACAATTGGGCTATTTATTTTGGTTGTGCTGTAAAATTTTGGTTTGTGCTAGTTGCAAGATTATAAATAAATATACAGCGCTCCAGCAAAGTAGTATGTTAAGGCGCTTTATTAGACTAATATTTACTTGGCAGCCTGTTGCAACATCAATTCCAATGCATTCACCACCTGCTTGACGCTGTCCCTGCCCCTCCTTCCTTAAAGTAGCAATATTGGGCTACTTTTTGGTTGGCTTTGGGCTACAGAATGGTTAAAAAAATCTGGCAACACTGGATGTGACTGTCCGTGTTGTAGTGCTGCCGTCACCCGGGTCGCAAGCTCCAATGTGTCACTCTGTGAGCCAAGTCCCACAACATGGCCAACATGGAAGGTACGGGGAATCACTGACCCTACATTCATCCATAGTTCCACCCAACATAGATGGTGGACATGATACATCTGTGTGGATATGAATGTTTATTACACATTCAGTGGGGTGTTGAAGCTGTAGCAAAACAGGGCCATGGAAAGTTCAAGTTTCAATTTTTGGCACATGGAGGGCAGCCAATTAGAGACAAGTTTGTTGTCGGAGTTAGGCTGCCCCAACATATGTACTTATACAATCACTCCGCCAATCCCCACGCACCTATAAATTCACTATACACTCTGCTTGCAGTACTGTAATGATCCAGTCTCTACGTACGTACTTGTACAATGACCGAGACAAAGTTACATAACCAAAGTTTTCCCCCACTGTCAAAGGTAAGTTGGTTGAATACACTGTCCAGAGCAAATTGTAATGTGGTAGGGTCCAGGGGCAGCATGTTGCATACATAATGAACACACAGATAGATAGTGGTAGTGGGTTCGGGCACGTGCGTTCAAATCCTTTTTATTACCAGGGTCACATGTTCAGTGACGTCTGTGGTGGATACGTGTGGGGTGAGTGTAAGCAAGCTCTACGGGAATGGTTGGTGCTGGCAACAAGTACAACAGAAATCATTGCATCAGACACAGAGATTCAATCAAAAGGTCAATGATTTGTGCTGCAGTAAAGTAGGAGCACCATGTGAGATAATACACAAAAGATTCTATCGTAAAGGGTCTATGACTTGTGGTACACTGAGGTAGGGGCATCAGATGTGAAATTATACACAACATATTTTATCATAAGGGGTCCATGAGTTGTACTGCACTGTGATAGAGTCATTAGAAGCATTTAGCGTCTGCGCAGCCAGTGATGATGCGTGGTGTGGGCGAGACGCACTGGGAGCAATGTGTGTTGCCTACTGTACTGCATCATCTGCAATCGCGAGTCGATGTGAATTGTGAGCACTGCTATCCGCACTGTACATCCAAGGCAGTAGTCAGCACAGACATCGAGGAATGACCACAGGTTCAGTATCCTCTCTTTCTACACCAACAGGTTCAACATTAAAATCTAAAGTTAAATACACAATTCTTCCTTTTAAACCTCTTAGTAGATCTGTAGGATATAGCTTACCTGTTTTAGGCTGCATACGAATTATAGCCTGGAAAGGGTAGACAGATTGTATAAGGATGGCCTCATATGTATTTAAATCTATAGGTTCAGGAGGTATAGCTACTAATTCTAAGTCATTGTGGACAGCTCTAGCTGGCATTTTGTTTTCTTCTAATTTACTGTAACAATATTTACAAATATATTGTACAGCACCTAACTCAAAACAACCTTCCACAAACAGATAAGCAGCAAATTTTTTCCATTTATCATTGTTTTTCTTTTCTCTTTTTAAAAACACATCTACATTCGTAGTTTGAATTTTATAATGAGTACGTCAACAACAAATACAAATATAGTTGGGATTTTTACCAGAAAGTACTTTAAACTTTGTTATTTCTTTTTCAAACTTCACATCAGTACTATCTTCCATCTCTTTTTCAACAGCTACACTTATCAAACTCTTACTTTCTCTACACTCCTCTTGACCAGCAAAAAAAAGCGTAACTCTATATCGTCAAACATTTTTTTTTACATCCAACAATGAACCATGCAAAAGAGCTGTATTAATTTCTTTTAGACATAATGCAGGACTTTTCACGTGGTAAAATCTTCTAACTAACTTTCGCATTTCAGAATGATCTACTGCCAACATTCTTAAATGATGGAAACAACTTTGACACACTTTCCTAGAAAGACAAGCCAGAGAATGTCCTTGCAACCCTGTATTTTTTCTCACTATGCAAGG
Source organism: Lissotriton vulgaris (assembly GCF_964263255.1). Classification (NCBI taxonomy): domain Eukaryota; kingdom Metazoa; phylum Chordata; class Amphibia; order Caudata; family Salamandridae; genus Lissotriton; species Lissotriton vulgaris. The sequence continues at coordinate 1,728,574,400 of NC_141693.1, forward strand.
ATCCAGTCCTTGTAATATTTGAATCTTCTGTTTCACAGTTTTTCTTCCATTGTATTTAGTAAAATATCAATAGATTGTTGACTTATACCACAAATACTAATATAATCCCATGTGAACACTGGAGCCTGGTCTCCCTTAAACTTCCTCAGCTGTTAATTGTTCAACATTTCTAGGAACTATCTATTCTTTTTCAATTGGAGAGACATTTTTCACTTCATAACAACGAGCACAGGTATCAACTGCATGCAGTAATCTATTTTGTTGAAAATAACAAAATATTGTATCATAAAGGGTCCATGAGTTGTGCTGCACTGAGTTAGTGGCTCCTGAAGCACTCAGCATGTGCGCACCCTGCGATGATGCTATAATTGATATCAAGAACGTTTTTGAAGCATGGATACTAAAAAGATATTATGTAGCTTTTAGGGACATTGTAGTTACTTGCCTACTGCATTCTGTAATTAATTAATGAAGACTCAATTTTAATTGCGAGCCCTGATGACCGCAGTGTAGGCTGGAGGCAGCTGTCAGCAAGGGCCCACGGCCATGTGGCATTGAGTAGAGCTGCACAGTACTGGTAATTCAGTGTGTGTGCAGCTAGCGATGATAAGTGGCGCACTGAGTTAGTGGCACCTGAAGCAACCAGCGGTGTGCACCCTGCGATGATGCATGGTCTGGGCGGGCCGCACTGGGAGCAATGTTTTTTCTATTTAATTCTGCCTTAATAAGGCCATGTGGCGATGACTTATAGTGCAGTGAGTTAGTGGCACCTCAAGCACTCAGCGTGTGCTCACTCTTCAATGATGCGTGGTCCGGGAGGGCTGAACTGGCAGCAATGTCTTTTGTCTTTTGAATTCTGGGTTATAAAGGCCATGTGGTGATGAAATATGGTACACTGAGTTAATGGCACCTCAAGCACTCAGCGTTGCACCCTGCGATGATGCGTGGTCTGGGTGGGCGCACTGGCAGCAATGTATTTTGTCTATTGAATTCTGCCTTAATAAGGCCACGCAGCGATGACTTACGGTGCACTGAGTCAGTGGTACCTTTCACACTCCGCGTGTGCGCACCGTGCAATGATGTGTGGTCCGGGTGGAAGCACTGGGAGCAATATGTCTTGCGTACTGTGCTGCGTCATCTCCAATCGCCACTCCATCTGAATTGTGATCCCTGCTGTCCGCAGTGTAGATCGAAGGCAGTAGTCTGTACAGACATAAGTCTGCGGTACTGAGCTGCTCGGTTCACAGGGGGCCTGTGTCGATGAGGCCGGTGGTCAAGGCGGCAGCCACGTGGCAGGGTGGTGGATGCAGCTCTGAAATGGTTTGGTCTTCCCACAAGTGAACCACGCGCAGAGCTCTGGCGTATTTATTCATACTCCTACATTGGAGTGGCATACGTTGGACCATGCACCTACTAAATCCTCCATCCAGACACTTATACACCCAGTCATTCTTCAATACACCTTGGCCAATATATATATATAAATAAAACATATTTAAATTTTACAGAAACCCACAGTCACTGGATGATGTCATCAGTGATGTCATTTGAGATGTCATCAGTGATGTCATCAGTGATGTCACTGACCATGGAATTAATGATGTAATATGTGACGTCATCAGCAGTGCATTGCGGGGGAACGAGTTATAGTTAGCTCAACTAACTATAACAGCAGAATTTCTGTGGTTTTGTATGAGTGAAATGTCCAACTAACTATAACATCCCTGAAACCTATGGTTTTTTTCAGTGAATATATACATATATAAGAACCACTCTGTCTCAAACAATGCAATAAGGTACAACATCACAGGCTAGACATCATGTCTAAATAAATCGGTACTCAAACCTTCACTGTAACATACCCTTTATAAACTCTATAAAGCTTCACAGGGGTTGAGGGTAGTCCCTTACCACTCTGGAATTCACCCCTGTTAATTAGAGCCAACGAAAACAGCAAACAAATGAAAATAATATCTAGTAATCATGTGTATCGCAATTTCTACTGTTAAGTATAAAACGAGGAAATCCATACTCTTTCCAACGTCTTATAAAGAACACTCTCCAAACTTAATGCTTTCAGAACCAGGACCATGAAGAGGTCTCAATATCACCAAGAACAAGAGCTTAGATCCAAAAGTTCCCACTGTAAAGCATTGGGCCGGGGTACGACACTTGTGTGTGTGGGGGGTATTTTCCCTTTGTAAAGGATCTCAAAGGAAACAAATTGAATTCCCTACCATGCCAAAGAAAAAGATCCCTCCACAAGAGCTGAACAGCAATGGCTGGCCAACGGTCTGAACGAAATGAATCAGCCAATAGTCTCTGTGCACAAGAAAGGGATAGAGCTAGGGTAATCAGCCAACAATGGGTGCAGGTTTAGGCATGTGGCCTAATAACATTGAATTCATGCACATTGACATGCTAACAGGCACTGGCACTTAGGACAGCTGCTCATTTAAAAAGAGCAGTACATTTGTTGTTTTTTAATCCAATACAGTTTCATAACAACTAATACCTGCCAGCCTAACAATTCTTAAAGCATGGGGGGCTCGACCAGTCTGAATTGTCACACTGGTGCAGTGTGATGGTTAGGAGTTAGGGAAGGTCAGGAGCGGGCAGTGGCAAGGCGTCAACATCAGTAAGTGGTAAGGCAGCTCCTCACCCAGGTCAATGGATCCAGGCAATGCCATGCAACGCAGGTGACCTCCTCTTCCCACAGTAATTGGCCAGGTGGTTTCTGGTCCTTAGCACCGCCACTTAATTCGGCAATGGTGACAGCCCACCACTCTGGGCACTGTCTCTCTGTTTTAGAAATGACCACAGCAACGGACATTTATTATTTCAACATACATTAAATCTATTGCCTGCTGCCCATGCCATCCTTCTAGCACTGGGGGCCTGGAATAGTCTGTATATTCACACTTGCTCAATGTTTGGGCTAGGAGTTGTCATGTTACTAGGACTGGCAGCAGGTCAGGAGCAAGGTGGTGCAAAGTGAAGTGGCCTCCGGATGAGAAGAGGGCCAACTTATGGTGTGGGGGTGATCAGGCAGACATAGGACAATGCATACATCCTGGGTGCAGATTTGACTAAAGGGACTTTGCAGTAAGGGGTTTTATCTTGCATTTAGCAGATCTGTCACTGCATGGCCAACAAGGTCCTTGGGCCACCTGGAGTGAGGCACATTGCCCTATCTCTGTCCTATGGACAAATGCTGCCACTTCTGACAGAGGAACAAAAAGGAAGAAAAAAGTGCTTAGGGCCAGAATGGGTTCATCTTTCTCACCTAGGTGTTGGGACACGTGGTCAGGACAGGTGAATTAGGGGTTGGACCTTTATTTTAATTGCTCGTAACTCATTGTCAGGGGTATCAGGGGACCTTTAGTTTAAGAACTCATTGTCTCACACCGTTACCTCCTCCTCAACCTGCCAGTGCAGATAATCCTATCTCAGTAGCCTTGGGAGTTTGCGCCAACGTCTTTGTACCAGCTATGGGCTTGGGAGCAAAGCTTCGGGCACAACAATCATTGTCAACTTGACCACAGACAGACTAGTAGAGGGCGGCGGGACCTGGCTTCCATCGATACTACTCGGGCTAACATGACTGGCGTTTGGTGGCTGCTGTTGAATGCAAGGGATACCCAACAAATGTGAGCTCACCTGTGGAATGATTTTGTTTGTCATTTAAAGTCTGCTTGCATCAAGTTTGAAGGCCGCAGATTCAAAGGGCCTTGTCACTGTCCTTTTGCCTTCTAGTGAGTAAACCTTCATTGGCAGGGCCACTACTGTAATCAGCATGTCGATTAATGGCAGGTTTAGTGAAGACAAAAACACTACTCGGACCTACAAAATACAGCCCAACCTCTAGCCTTGCTACAGGGGAAAGGCTAGAGGTGGATTATATTCATGGAGTCAATGATAGAAGAAGGGTGAACTAGACAGCACCCACTTCACGGGGTGGGTCCAGCTCTGCATGCTACAGTGCATTGGTTCCTGGCTTGAGGTAAGCAGGGAGCGATATATGGCATCTTTGTACACACAGGCCGTATGGGGGAGGCTGCACAGACATGGGGTTGCTCAGGGGAATGGGTTCTCCCCCTGTCAGGAGCCGGAAGCAACGTGTGGAGACACAGCCCTTGGGTCAACACAGAACCTCTTCCAGGTACCCTGGCTAGCCTCTCCTCCCCCTCCATATGGCGCAGGGGTGTTTATGTCCCCATTTGGTGTCTATGCCTAGGAAAGATCTGATAGGACACCATCTCCTGGCTCCTAATTGTAATTTGCCATTATGGAACCGGAGACCACGCTAAGTAATGTAGATCTATTAGTTTGGGGCAGCTACAGCACACCGAGCTTTCGGTCAGGCGCATTTGATTTTATCAACCGAGGCCAGGTATTGACTCCTGGGTGGGTAGATCTCCGGGGTATTCACCCCTAGGCTAGACATAGGGATTGCAAAGTGGGTAAGGGATTCTCATAGGGGTGCTGGCCACCAGCCGTGCCCCGGGTATGCGTGCAGTACACTAGTAACCAGTAATTGATAGTGGTACCGTCTAAAAACTCCAGGAACAGCGCTTTTCATGTCTAGCATCTGACGGGGGAAAGTGAGTGGGTGCAGTGTGAGAGGATACCGCCCATCGGGGGTTGTCTGCTACCACAAATTAATTTATGCATGGGGCAGGCCAGGAGGTATGCCAGAAGGCATGATGAATCTTCGTTAGAGCATGGTAGGTGTCAGGCAGTAATGATACCAACAAGTAAATGGAAAGACAACAGACCACCCTCAGACGGCAGCAAAGTTATTGACTGTTCACATAATTGGTCCCCTATATCTTACAGGAAGTAAGTCAGGGTCCTATCTAGGGGGGCAGGTGCAGTAGGGGCTATGCAACGCATAGAATTAGACTCAGCCAGCAGTGGGTACCACAGGACGCTTCCTCTTGGTTATGAGATTGCCTGCCCCATAGCTGGCCCAGCCAGATGGGTAGGAGTGGTTGCCCGTAGAGAAGGGAAGTGTCCTCAGGGTGTGGGGTACACTTGTTGGAGGACTCTGGTTGATAAAGTGGATTAGAGCCCCAACATGTCCTCTCCTGCTCCCAGCAATATCCCAATCCGGGTGCTGGGTATTCCACACCAGGGTGGGTACACTGGGACGGCTACACAATGTCCATAAAAGTCTGCAGTCTGACTGGGGGGGAATTTGTCGCAAACTGTCCTCCCGTTCTCACCATCCACTTGTATACTTCCGGGTTACAATAGCAGTAGTTCGGCAGGGGGTCACTCACGCCAGGATGGGAACATTAGCATGGTGACTCAGCATCTTTGATCGCTTGCAGACTGTGAGGTACGTGCAGGCAATAGGAGAAGAAAGTGCAGGCAGGTTATGCGTATAACTTACCACAGGGCTCTACTAGCGAAGAACACTGGCCCTGTGTACACACTTGTCTCTCTTGGGGAAGAGGGATCTGTTGCAAGAGATGAAGTCCTCCAGGTGTAAGGTAGGCAACAATTGGGGGCATGTGCTTTAGGCTTTTGCTTGCCTAGTCCACAGGCGGTTTTGAAGAAGATGGGGCTTCACCTGCTAAAAGTGGTCTTGGACTTGTTTGCTGGACCGGGAGAGGCCAGGGTATCAGCTGGATGTAGGTAAAGATGCCTTCCCTTGTCCAGATGGGGCATGGACAGGTTTGCTGGACCTGGAGAGGGTCTTGAGCAAGGAGGATGTAGGGCAAAAAGGCTTAGGTTCAAACTGGAGTGTATAGAAAGGTGTGCTGTGATCAATTAAGGGTGTTAAGCAACCCAGCATTTCTTTATTTTGCCAGGATCAATGGTCGGGTATGTGGCCTTCCGTGCGTCTTCAGGGTGGCACGAGGGGTGGAATGCAGGAATCAGAGACAGGTGTTGTTTCCACTACTGAGTTAATTCTGTTTGGGGGCCTAGGCTAGAGCTGGAACAGCTTGCTGAAGACAGCTGCGGCACAGACTGGGGGGGGGGGTGTCTCCCCGCCTTACAGTGGGCAATACACTTAAGAGGCAATGAGTTGTGTTTCCTGGGTAGGAGGGCACTGCTGTAAGAAGTGAAGTCCTCCATGCGTAAGATAGCAACTATTGATGGACATGTGAATTATAGGGGTCCCCCTTGCTTAGTGAAGCAAGGAGCCCAGTCAAGGGAGGCCAGGAAGCCTTGCGCAAAAGAGTTAACCGCGCCATGTGTAAATTCACTGAACAGAGTAGACATTATTTGGCTAGGATACCCTGGCATGGCTGGACCTGCTTGCTGAAGAAGCTGCAGCAGAGTCTTGGGTGAGAGGGGATTCCTCCTCCTAATGCGCTGGTCCTACACCTGGAAGGGAATAATCTGTCATCTCTGGGGAGAAGGACACTGCTTCAAGCATTGACAGTCACCATGTGTAAGTTGAGCAACCAGCTGGGGACCTGTGAGATATGGTGGTCTGAGATAACGCCCCGGCGTTTGTGGCAGGGCGCACAATCAAGGGAAGCCATGGAGGTCTCACGCAGGAAGGTTAACAGCGCAATGAGGAAATTCACTGAGCAAAGGGTGTTTGGCTTCATCTGTCATGGGCTACTGCACACTAAGGCCACAGGGTGTTTTGATGAAGATGGACTACACCAGTCCAGAGTGGGTATGGACCTGGGGGAGGCCTTAGAGACAGCAGGGTGTAAGTAATGAAGGCTATCTTGGTGGGGGTTCTGGGGTAACGGTGGCCACACCCAGAGCTGTGGCAGAGTTACAGGGTGAACCAGAGGCTGTAAGGTACATGGGGTACCCTCTGCAGGAGCACAACAAGGGTGCAAAAGCCAAATATCCACACGGAGGTCCTCGCGGTGCACCCTGGAGGAGCAACGGCGCTGGTTAGTCCTACGGGCAGTTGTGGACCTGAGCAACTGGGGGTTGCCTGGCAGGTTCTGCCCCCTTATGGGGCATGAGCAAAGGGGTGAGCTGTTGGTCCACCGGTGGGAGTGGTCTTCCCTCCCCAAAAATATGGCAAACACCGTTGGGAAGGCCACGGTGTGATTTGGCTCATCAGGTGGTAGGCGGCGAGGGGCTGCCTGCCTTGGGATCGCCTGTAAGATAACCCTCCAATGTTGGCATATTTGTAATGCTAATAAACCTGTAGCAGTGTTCTCCACAAAGAAGGTGTCTTCTCTGGTTATTTCTCTAGGACATTGCTGTATGGGGGATGGTGAGTGGTGCCGATATTGGCACTATGCAGGCTGCCCGGAGTGCACGATGGAGACCTGCTAAGAGGGCGTTTGCCTTAGTGCCACAAGAGGCACAGGAGGCAGCCTCCCAGTGTATGAGACCCTCAGGGGTCCGTGTGCCACATCACTTCTGGGTAGAGGGGGTGGGGGTGAGGTACATATACCTCTCCTCGCCCACTGGGCGCCCTCTTTGCCCACTACTCTGACGTCGTTTCCCTCCGTACCGCATACAAGGCGTTCAGGCAGGGTGTGCGGGGGTTTGTGTATTGTATTCTTTTGTGTTGCACATAGAGTTACAGGGCGATCCAGAGGGCACAACAAGGGTGCAAAGGCCAAATATCCACAGGGAGGTCCTTGCGTTGGACCCTGGTGGAGCGACAGCGTCCCGTTAGTCCTATGGGTGGTTGTGGACTTGAGCAACCGGGGGTTGCCTGGCAGGCTCTGCCCCCTTATGGGGAATGAGCAAAGGGGTGGGCTGTTGGTCCACCGGTGGGAGGGGTCTTCCCTCTCCAAAAATATGGCAAACACCGTTGGGCAGGGCCACGGTGTAATTTGGCTCATCAGGTGGCAGGCGGCTAGGAGCTGGCTGCCTTGGGATCGCCCTTTAGATAACCCACCAATGTTGGCATATTTTTAATGCTAATAAACCTGCAGCAGTTTTCTCCACAAAGAAGGTGTCTTGTCTGGTTATTTCTCTAGGAGATTGCTATATGGGGGATGGTGTGGGTTGCCGATATTGGCACTAAGTAGTGTGCACAGCCTGCTTGTTATCATGCAGCAAGGCAACTGAGCTGCTAGAGTGCCGTGGTGTGTCATAGCAATCGCCTGAACCCCGGAAAGGTGAAGCAGTGCGTAGGGGGAGGGGGGAGGGAGTCAAGCTGCTAAGCGGGAGGGTGTTGGGAGACAGAGAACAGAACAGGCGCCTTCCAAAAACAAGAAGTATAGGTACCACTCCCACCCCCCTTCAACTTAAAGAAGCACAGGTTCTCAGTGCCTGCCAGCACCTGCCCACTCAAAACACTTGTTGGAAATGGAAGATGGGTTTGTGTACAGAATTGACCCGATCCTGGCTGTTCCTCTGTTAGCCCTGCCGTGATTGGACTTGATGCCAGATGCCACAAATTCACAGACAGCAATGGCGCCCGAGTTCTCGCCTGACACATTTCCCCTGCAGTCAAAGAACACTTGTGGGAAATCAATGCTACAAAAGGAACTCAGGGCGGCAGCAAAGCTGCACCTTATACCCGTTCCAGCACATCACAATGGAGTGCTCATGTAGACAGGCCTCAATCTTGACCGTGCAGCATTTTTTTTAAATGGCTTCACATCAGAAGTCTTTATCTTTGGAAGCAATGAGCGGGGACAAACGGCCACTCTTCCATCGCAGGTAGTGGGCCCCAAGGTCTCCAAATGATACTTTCGTTCATCTGGACTAATAACAGGTTTCCTGGTAAACAGAAATCTGATTTTACAGGCCACTGGAGCAGAGAGTATCTCTTTTGAGAAGAATAGATCTCCAAAGCTGTGTTTTATTTCTTCATTAGCGCGCCACCATGCTGGCCGGCTACTAACGCTGGGCTGGCTGGAAATTGCGGGGCTATAGAAACCATAACGAAGAACGGCGGGCCCTTTTAATTAATGTGGAATGGAGATGGTCACCAGGTTTAGGCAACTGGCAAGAATTGATGGCCGCCTGCAACGGTGCCGGACAGAGGCCCTGCGTTGTTAATGGCACTGCCAGACACGTCAGTGGCAGTATGGCTCAGGGAGCTGAAATTCCACTGGGAGCAGGTGGCGAGTGTGACCCAGCCTTCCCCTGTAAAAGGTCATTAAACTTCAACTAATGTGCACAGAGGGAGGCCCAGCACGGACGGACAGCGAGAGAGCACTTTTTAAAGCAATAAAAAGCCTGAATACTGCCGCCAGTAAACGATCCAATCCCGGTTGGCAGGGCTAAAAGGAGACAAGGCGGAAACAAGGAGACTCTAAGAAGCCTCCTGTACAATGAAAAGCCAGCGTTTTGCATACAAGATGGCGCGAACCAATCAAAAAGATGTGCGGGGCTTCACCTCCGCCTCGGAGAGCTGTGGAATCAGTATTGATTCCAAGAAGCCCTCCTATGACGCATGACTGCTTTCGCCAGCCGAGACCTAAAAATAAGGATGTGCATTGCAGCGCTCTGTGTGTGGTGAGGCCATGTGCATGCTGCAGGGCTGGGTATGACGCTACAGTACCATTGGCCTTTTGCTTTGGCCCCTGCGATTGTCCTCCTCACCGTCCTATGAGCGGCAGGCTCAGGGCTTTAAGTGGGCCAGGTCCTGCCCGTTCTCAGCACCAGCAGTTCTTAAAAGCAGGTAGCAAGACAGGTCCCTACCGGGCTCTCTATTTTACCTTCAGGTTGGGAAGAAAAAAAAAAAAAGCTTAACTCTGCAATAGTACCATCCGTCACTGCTTTTGACGTAACTAAAAATAGACAAATGTTTCAGTTTTATATAGCGCAAACATGAGCACACCAGTTACATTAAACAAGGACATATTCATGTTTTGAATCACAGGATGTTGAGCCGACGTGTGTCTCAAACCTGCTTTCTCAGCTTGAAAGTCAGCAGCTCTAGCCTTAGCCACAAACTCACCCACGAGAACAGAAGTATTTTCAATTTAATATACAACAAAGTCATAATTATTGCTTATTTGTCTTATGCAATTTACAACCATTGACAAAACAAATAGCCCTAGCTTGTTGTAGGTGTAATGTTACTTGTTGTATTATATATCTGGATGAATGGACAGAAGCAGCAAAATACCAGTGGAGCTAAGTACAGATTTTTAGCTTAAGTGTTTTAAGAAACACCCTTAATTACATCGGCTATGCCGCTATGAGAGACCCCCATTTTTTTCATTCCACTTAAAGCCCTAGGTAGGCTTGACTGCTCCATGAAGCCCTCACCGCTTCTTCCATGGAAGCTCTTCAGTGGGAGGATTTTTGCCTCCTGTGTTTTGGTACTCGACGGCCCTGGCTGTCCACTCACGCTTCTTCCCTTGTCAGCCTTTGCACTTGGAGACAGTGGGGGCCCAAGCTGAGTGGAGTACGTGTGCCCAGCTTTCTCCACACTGCAACAGCACCACTCCTCCTTCCCACCATGGGGAAGAACAGTGGTGGTCCCAATATGGGCAGGTCAGTTGGTATTGGATTGCTGCCTGCCAAGCTGACAGGTGGAGTCATCCCATCCTCGTTACCAATGTAATGTAGTGGGCTCCAGGCCCACATACTAAAGAAAAGTAAATGACCACCCGGACACTAGTGGTATGAGGGATAACTGGCTCAGTGAATATGCACCCAGCTCCTTTTATTAGCAGGATCTCCTGACTAATGACGCATATGATGGATGGGGAGGGACTGCTGCATGACGTGTGTTGCAGGCACTGCACTGCACTCCAATAATACTTAACACGGGCAATGGGTATTGATTAGTCAATGTGGTTAGTAAAATTGGAAAAAAAGGTCTTATGGTTTCAATTCTTTTGTACAGTGAGAACAAAACACAGTTTGCTTACAGCAAGTTGTATTTAGGAGGTTTAAGACAGCAAAGAAACAACCATTGACTGTATCCTGTTGAGACAAAGAGAAAGATAGGGAAGGAGACACAGGAGAGAAAAAGAGAAAGGGAGGGAAATATTATAATAGTGTAATAATGCACTATTTAGGATCCAGATTTGATACATAATTGAAGCCAATACAGGTAACAAAAATAAACCGTGTGAAAACTGAATACAGAAAATTGCTAATGCAGTAGTTATAAGAGATCGGACATGAAGAGTTTGAGAGCAGACAAGCAACTGGATAATGTTTAATTGGTGATTCATTAGAAGTATTATTTCTCATAGACATCTAGCTGCAGATTCCTCACCATCTGAATATTCTCCAGGTGTCAGAGTGGTTCTGGAAACCTTTCAGCAATACCTCTGCGTGCTGGTAGGTGGCACTGTGCAGCTCCTCACTGACACTGTTCCGCTCCGAAAATGACGTGCGTAGCCTATGCAGGTGCCACTCCTGTGTGCTGACTTCAGTTCCTTTCTTTCCCTGCAACCAGATGCGAATCCGAAGCTACGTCTCCTGTCTTTGAGGCCCTTACCGTGAATAAAAAATGCTTTAAAGTGTGCAAGGGACATGTTACCTTCGAAAACAACAGGGTTTAAGCCCTTTGAGGGCTTTCATGAACAAATGTCCTCATCAGATTTGCCTGTGGTGCCTTGGATCGAGTCAGGACTCTAAGGCCTGCAGTGACTGTGCATCGTTGACCCCAAAGGCAATAAGAGACTATGAGGCGAATCTGTACATTACCAAGCACTGGAAGATTCTACAATGCAACCGGTCCAAGTCAAAAGTTTGGTCCCAGGGTTGTTTGAGATCCAGAACTCGCAGGAGTCGTTCCAAGGTTTGGTCTTCGTCTCGATCAAAATCTTCGAATAAGCTGGAAAAAAAACACAAGAAATCTAAGCGAAACTCGACTCCTTCCCACCACTCAAACTCCCCTGAGAACACGCAGGGGTGCCCCATACAGATCAATTTTGCTCCCGAAGTCGTTTAACTTTGGAGCCAATCCAGCGACTTGTTCCACTCCACCTGAGTTTATGGAGCTGTCCGCTCCTCCTCATCAGATCGAAGAGTTCAACAAGGCCGTGCTCAGACTCTATGAATCCTTGCCAACTCCCTCTATTATGTCTGTGGGACCACAGAGCTGAGAAGTTCTCCACCTAGATTACCAACCACTAGTTTGCCCTCTGCACCAATTAGATCCTCCAAAACCCCTACATGGCTGCCTGTGGCTCTATTCTTGGTGTCGCCTTTGACGACTTGGTCCACGCAGGTTCCTGGTACTTCGATGCCAATACCCTAAGGGTTGGATGGTGAGGCGCTAATGGATCTCTCTGTCAATGAATCATCGCTGGCTTGGGCAAAAGGTTTTACTCGGTTGCTGTAGAAGCTGCGCTTCCTTCTCTTGATCTGCCCGCCAAGATGAACACACACCCTGCTTTCCCTGTTGGGCATGGTTTCGGACAATGGTTACAATGCGGTTGATGAGATTGGATAACCTTATCACGAGGAGAATTGGTATGATAACCTTCAGGAGGGTACTGGTCTTAATACCTCCCCCAAGTCTGGACTCCTTCACCCCCTGGCCATGCCACTGAGGAGAGTGCTCCATTGTGGCTGAAGTCCTTCACCTCAAACTCCGTACCTTGGAGGTCTATACCGATGTACTTACAGTAGTTTTTCAGCCAGGTAAAATATCCACTGAGCCCTTTTTGTCTTTTAACAAGGCTCTTCTGTATGCTTTGTTGGGGGCGTGGGCCAAACATTGCACTGCCCCCCCTGTCAACTGTCAGATAGCACAAAGCCACCACCTGGACCCCTATACTGTCGCCAATTGAGAGTCAAAAGGGTGTATACATCGAGAAAGGGCTGTTCTTGTCCATCAGCTTGCATCTTCGATCACTGAATGCCAGCTGGCTGATGGCACGCTATTCCCACGCTCTTTGGGACTCAGTGGATCAAGTCCTCCCTGTGGTCTCTGAAGGTCTTCCTTGCCCAGGCCATACAGAAAGATTGCGATGTGGCCAAGTTCACAATTTGTTGTGGCTTGGACACCACCAATTCTATTGGGTGGGCCATTGGCACTGTTCCGACCCCTCACCTGAAAACCAGGTACTGCAGGAACGAAGAATGTCCATTCACTCACCCTGTGCTTTGTCCCTTCATGCCCAGAAGAAAACGTACATGAGCGGAAAAGGCATAGGGGGAAGGCAAGTTAACAAGGAAACAAGGGAAGGTATAGGTAGACAGTTGCAAATCTTTCTCCGGAATATTGTGGAAGCAGACAAGCCACCAGCGTCTTCAAAAAGAAGTGAAGAAAAGATAAGGATTAGCCCGGAAGAAAAAGTTAAAAGGACCATTAACTAGTCTCAAACAAAAAGCATGAATACTACTTAGGACTGACTCACCCTTTTTACATCCATTCAGGGACTTACAAGAAATCTAGAGTTGTAATCCACAAAGGTGTTGTTCCCGAAGAGAGGGACTATCCAAGTCCTTCTAATTAGGGCAGGATTCCTTTAACACCACAATATAAAGAAAAGCGGACAAAAGCCAATGAGGCAAAAAACCTGCACTCAGAACTAAAAAAACAACAAAAGTTCTTGTTGTTTGGATCAAAATGGTATCAGTGCACCGCGCAATACAAAAAATACAAAAAAATAAAAGGGAAGTTTGGGCGTATCAAAACCGGGCAAATACAGAGAGTCTGAGTCCTTAGCAAGGATATTATACCTCCAGAACACTAACACGTACATGGATGTCAGAGTAGTCCGTGACTTGGTAAGAAGTAATCTGAGGAGGTTCCGGCAAGGAAAATCAACATTGTGTCAGCAGAACGCTAACGGCAGGAATCCTTCCAGGGCAGAAACTGGAAATGAATTAAAGCAACAAGGAGCTGGTAGCCATCTCCTAAATACTCGTTGTTATCGCCTATGCGGTTGCATCCAATACGATCCTCAGAGGGAAACCAGAAAGGAAGACGCCCAACGTGAGAAGGGGAGGAAAGGAAATAAGAAACCCAAAAGTAAGATAACCGCAAGAAACAATACGTAATCCCCAGACACTCCAGAAGGGCATAGCGTAATCATACCCTTAAGACAAAGGAAGAGACTCAGGTCGTAGCAGGCACCCGTGTAGCGATTTGCCTTCACGCTTGACTGCAGCCCACTAGTTTTTCAGGCAATGTCCAGTCATCCCTCATGGACATTCCATTCCATGGGACTCACCTGTTTGGGGACAAGGCAGACTCCTCTCTCAGGTGTTTTTTAAGGATAGCAAGGCCATAGCACGCTCCCTGGGCTTGTATTGCCCACCTTGCCAACTGCATTTGCCCCAATCACCAGTTTCACTGTCGAGGGCATGGTGTCCACAGCCCTTGCAGTCAAGGTCAATAGGCAGTCCAGTCAACTACCCCCTCTTACCTCCCCTGGCAAACCCGTTTAGCGTGCCCTTAGCTGACCACAGCCACCCATTGGGAGACAGAATCCGATTAATTTTGCCAGGTTGCCAGGCCATAATATCAAACAGGTAGGTCCTGCAAATTATTTGGACAGGTTATGCCTACTCTCCTTTCCACACCCCACACCGTACTCCTTTCTTTTTTGCTTAGGGAGAGCAATCGCCTTTGTTCAAAGGGGCTATTGAGAGTGTGCCTGTGCCAGACATAGGACATGGTTGTTGTCCATGATATTTTCTGCTGCCCAGAAAGGACAGAGGCTGTTGTCCTATTTCAGATCTGCGCTCTCTCAATGCCTTCCGCTGGAAGGAGATATTTAAAATGCTTACTCTAGCCCAGGACTTTTCTGCCCTTAGACTTTGGGACTGTATGGTGGCAGGACACCTACTTCCATATAGCTAATTCCATATATCCATTCTTCAGGCCCATCAGTGCTACCTGCAATTTGTGGTGGGTAAGGACCATTTTCAGTTCACAGTGCTCCACTTTGGTCTCACCCGTGCGCCTCGAGTATTCATGATGGCACACCTCTGGAGGTTGGGGTGCCAGTCTTGCCCTACCATGATGGCTGGGTGTTGAAGGCGAGCTCGCACCAGGCAGTCGTCAGCTGTCTCCAGACTATGGCGAACCTTCTGTCAACATTGAGGTTTACTATAAATGTGCCAAATTCACACCCAACTCTTTTTCATACGCTCCCTTGATGATAGCCTTTCTGGACACAGTTTGATTTGATGCCTTTCCCCTGATTGTCCAGGACATTCAGGCTATGATCCCGATCTTTCAGTCATGGTCCTGGATTTTAGTGAGGTCGACTCTGAGGCAGCTGGAACTGATGGTCTCCTCCAACCTGCTGGTCGCACACTAGGTGGCATATGCTGGCTCTCTAGTAGGATCTGAAGTCTCAGTGGGACCAACATCAAGGGGACCTCTGTGACCACATTCAGTTTATAGAGGAGACTGCAAAATGTCTGCAATAGTGGTTACTAGACCACATTTGTGTCAGGTGCAGACCCTTCTCCCTTCCCCACACAGAGCTGAGAGTGGTTCAGATGAATCACTACTGGGTTGGGATGGCATCTGGGAAAGGTGGAGATTAGAGACCTATCCTCTTCAACGGAGTCCCAACTCCATATCAACCTTGAAAGCCTTCCTTCGATCCATCAAGCGTAAGATGGTGCAGGGGCTCATGGACAATACCACTGACCAGGATATACAAGCTCAGCCGTCGGTGCCTAGCAGATTACAAGTGGCAGTTACATACAGAGGTGGGGCAAGGTCTCTTTTGCAAATATGGAGAATAAAGGTTCATTTTGTTCCCTACCACAGAGAACATGCAATGTAAGTACATCTGTGCGTTGGAGTTTCCAAGGTGTCTCTCTTCAATACCACTCCATCCCCCAGTTCTCAAGAAAATCAGGACCGCAATTAGACCAGCAGCAGAACCCTCTCCCTACACTACCCAGAGCTGTTGGCGTTGAAAGAGGATCACTGAAATAATATCGAGGGACAAAATATCGACTTGCCAAAATATCGTGGACAAAATATCGACAGTCAAAATATCGAGTTTGTATCTACAAACAGGTAAGTACAAAAATATCGAGTACAAAATATTGTTTACAATAATATAGATGTAAAAAATATCGACTTTATTAAAAACAGTATTAAATTAAATTAATATTAAAATTTAATTACTAAAATATACTTAAAAATACTTACGTTAACTTATAATAATTAAATAATAAATGAAAATAATAAAAAAAATTTTTTACAATTTTATTTGTTAAAACATATATATATAGTAACATACTATAATTAAATAAGATACTATTATATTACCGTACGATACCAGAAGTGTAAAAAATACTATTCCCACTCCAAAGAGTGCACGCGTAGGGAAAGTGTTGGATAGCGTAGGGGTTAAAATTACTATTCCCACTCCAGTGGGTGCAACAGTAGGGAAAACTGACCCTGAACCCTAAAAATACCCCTTTACCCAAAAACCCAAAACTGACCCTGAACCCTAAAAATACCCCTTTACCCAAAAACTGAAAACTGACCCTGAACCCTAAAAATACCCCTTTACCCAAAAACTGAAAACTGACCCTGAACCCTAAAAATACCCCTTTACCCAAAAACTGAAAACTGACCCTGAACCCTAAAAAAAACCCTTTACCCAAAAACTGAAAACTGACCCTGAACCCTAAAAATACCCCATTTACCAAAAAACTGAAAACTGACCCTGAACCCTAAAAATACCCCTTTACCCAAAAACTGAAAACTGACCCTGAACCCTAAAAATACCCCTTTACCCAAAAACTGAAAACTGACCCTGAACCCTAAAAATACCCCTTTACCCAAAAACTGAAAACTGACCCTGAACCCTAAAAATACTCCTTTACCCAAAATTAATTAATATTATTTAATTACCAATTAATTATTAATTAACAATAACAATAAAGTAAATATATTAGCACATTAGCTGTAATTATTTTAATTTAATAATTAATATTATTTTTTCCCAATTAATTATTTAACAATAACTAAATATTATATATATAAATAAATTACTCTAATTAATGTAATTAACTAATTAATATTATTTAATTACCAATTAATTACTAATTAAAAATATGTACAAAATTATATTAATTAATTAACTAATTAATATTAATTAATTACCAATTATTATTAATTAAAAATATTTACAAACATATATTAATTAATTAATTATTATTAAATTACTCCCCACCCTTATCCCCTATTAACCCAACATCCCGCTCCTAAACATTAACTACAATTTATATTACTATTAATACATTTTTTAAATTTTTTTAACCTGTTTTCTACATAATATTGAAATTTTTTACTTTGACTATTTATATATATTTTGTCGATATTTTTGTACTCGATATTTTTTTATCATTATTTTAAACGATATTTTGACCAACGATATTTTTGATATCGATATTTTATTATTATCGATATTTTTAACTCGATATTTTGTACATTCAATATTTTTGAGTCGATATTTTGTCTGTGCACCGTTGAAAGACACACCATTGAAGGGACTGGCAGGTCATCTGGGAGAGATGGAGATCAGAGGACTATAGATTCTTGCGGAGACCTGTCTTTAACTCAACTTGTTGGAGTTGCAGGTTACTCGCTTTACATTGAAAGCCTTTCTGCCATTAATCATTGGGAGACGAGTTTAGGTCCTCACAGATAACACTACTGCCATGTGGTATTGCAACAAGCATGGATGGGAGGGGACCTGTGCCATGAGGCCCTGCTCCTTTGGAACTGGCTGATTCATCCGGGTGGTTCTCTGATCTTACTCAATCTGGTAGGATTTGTAAACTTCAAGACTGAGGAACTCCAGCAGGTGATGCTTAGTGAATTGTATATTACAGTTACATCTGGTGGTGCCTCAGAGCATCTTCCAACAATGGGTAGAACCCCGGCTCAATCTCTTTGCCACCACCTAGAATGCGCAGGGTAATCACTTGTACATTGGAGTTCCAAGAAGACTCTTTCTCAGGCGCATTTTGCCTAGAGTGGAGCACGGGACTCTTGTATTCCTTTTTAGCGCTACTTCTTCTGCTCTGAGTTCTGAAAAAGATAAAGAACGATGGGTCAAAGTCATCCTAGTGGCTCCAGACTGAACAAGGCGTGTATGGTATCCAGAACTTTTGGGCTTGAGCATCTGTCCTCCGATTAGGCTGGTCCTTCAGGAGGATCTACTGTCACAGGGAAGAGTTCTACATCCACACCTGGCCTTCTCAATCTCCAACTGCATGCTTGGAGATTGAGCTGTGACAGCTAGAAACATTCAATCATCTCCAGAGGTGGTTGATATCATCTTGGCAACCCTTCATCGCTGTACCAAAACTGTATACACATTTGTTGCTTGGTGCCTTACTCGGGATAGAGACCCCCTCCAGGCAAAGTAATATCACATTTTGTTATTTGTTTTGTACCCAGCAAGGCAAGGCTCTGCTCTGGGCACTGAACACCAGGTGGAAGACCAGCTCTTTGTGGGATTCTCTGGAGTGAAGAAAGGCAAGGCTGTGCAGAAGAGGACAATGTCTCGAAGGATTGTACTCTGCATTAACATCTGCTATGCACTGGAGAAAAAGCAGCCTCTGGAAGGATTATGTCACCAAGGAGCAAATCTATTCATCACTTGAGGACCACATTTCTAATTGTGATAGAGACAGCAAGGGGCGGAAGACTCTGCCCCATCTGTGAATCCTCAACCTGAGACTTCAAAGAACACTGCTGATGTTGTGTACCAGCCTGCGCAAGCTCACTGAACCTGATCTGTGAAGATGGCATTTATTTTATTATAACCCTAAAATTTTATGTAGCATGTACTGGGCCCAAGCGCATCAGAGTACTTTATACAACACATAATAACTTGAACAGACAGCAGGAATTATAAGGGAGAGTGCAAACGATTATAAGAAAGCCCGCTGTGAATGTGTAGAAAAGCAGGTGTCAAGAATTGTAAGTAATTGTGCAATATAATGGTAAATAGTTAGGTGTTGAGGGCCATTCAATCTAGGTCCTTATCAGAGGAGTCAACACAAATAATAAATTAGGACTGTATGCAGTATAGACAGAAATAGAAGGTGGAGGAGGATAATTGCCCATACTCATCCATGTTCAGAAGGTTAACCATGATTTTAAACATGGAATCATGGTCCAAAGTCAAAAACGAACCCCAGGTCCTGTAAAGGAGAAGGTGCAGATAATATACTGTCATATTCAGAAGCCACTGAGTATGCTATGGCGCATGCAATCAATCTAGATAAGGGTTGCGTTCCAAAAGAACTTATTGAAGAGCAAATCTTTGAGTTGCTTTTCAAGGCTGGTGGAGAGTGTAAGTCCCACATTTGTAGCGGTATTGAGTTCCAAATTCTGGGAGCACTTCAAGAGAATGATTGGCTTAAAGTTTCTTCCTGAAGGCTTGGATTTTAAGTAGTAGGGAGTCAGTGTTACAAAGTTTTTCAGTTTATGTATTTGGTTAGTATGCATGCAAAGAAAATACAGTTGATGTGGTCTAAAGTTGCTGCAAGGTGGCATGTAAGAGCAATGCAAAACTCCTTAAATAAATAAATTGGCATACACCTTCCAAGGCTGACTATGAAGACTTTTTTTATGTTACAGAGGTTATGAGTCGAAAAAAGTAAAAGAAGAAGTAAAGGGAGATGGACACCAGATGCACATAGGGGAGGTTTAATTAACTCACGATCATTAGGCCAACATGCCTTAGATGTCAAGGAATTGATTATGGATAATGACTTAGACTTTTTATGTGTAACAGAATCCTGGTTAAAAGAAGACTCTGATCCAGATATTGCAGTGACCTTGCCACTCCAATTTACAATATGTAGGGTAGACAGAGAGTGGGGCAGGGCGAGGGGTAGCAATCTTACAGAGAAAGACTTTACAATGGAAAATCAATACGCTACCTGGACTTAGAGGAGCAGAACGCATGGGGTTTTGCTGTACTATCAATAATTCCTTCTCCTTCTCTGGTGTTTTGATATATCGCCCCAGGCAACAGTAAGGCATTCCTGGACTCACTTGGAGATGCACTTAGCGAACCTATGCTTAGATATGCAAACTTTATGCTATTTGGTGATGTTAATCTCCATTTACGATGCGGTGCCAGCCCAGGGGTTCCTTCCTGGAAATGGTTAACTTGTTAGTTATGAAGCAAATAGTCCAGGGACCAACACACAGGGCAGGGCACACCCTGGATGTTGTTTGTACAAACTTTAGCCCACTTCAGACAGGAAATCTAACTCTACAGGTCTGGTATGACCACTGCTTCATCCCATTAGATATTCCGATTTCTGATAAGGATAGTAGGGTAAGGAAGACAGATGTAGGGGCCCCAAGGAAGCAGTGGCATTGTATAATTACTAATGCCTCTTTGCAAACAGTTGCACAAGATAAGGTCCCAATGCTCATAGGAGAACCAGGAGAGGACTCCCGTCGGTTCTACAGTTGGATATTGTCTATAGGTGAAGAACTGCTTCCAACTGAGCGTACGGTCAGATTGAGCAAAAGGAAAATTCATAAGGACCCTTTGTTCTCAAAAGAACTAGAAGCACTTAATCTGCAGTCAAAACAGTTGGAACGCAGATGGAGAAAGGGATATGATGTTTCTAACCTACAGACTTTTAAAAATGTTAGGAAAAGATACCATTCAGCTATTAACACCTTGGCTGCTAAGGGTTTTCCCGCTGGGTGCTGATCATTTACGAACCCCATTGTTTGTGACAAGGTCAACTCGTCATAAGCACAGGGCAGGTAAAGCCCATGACGAGTTGTTAAATTAGCAAAAAAAGAATTTGTTCCTAATCAAATAACCCTGGCAAAACATAATCAAAAAGAAATTTTTACAATCGTAAAATCCTTTACAGATCCCAAGGGCGTACATGTAGAATTCCCTCCCTCCCACAAGCTATGCGATGAAATCGCAATATACTTCGAAGACAAGATCAAGGCCATTCAATAGAACTTTGTAACTCAGGACCACTCGGAGCTTATTGAGTGACAGGTCTTGGTAAAAGGAGATGACAGACCTGGCCTTCAAGCCCTCTCCCAGACCAAGGAGGCAATATTGGCTGTAAATTGTTCTCTCCACTGGACGCCTGCCCTCTGATGCTATTACACCATATCATCGACATTGTCAATGCGGTGAACAACGACATTGTGAATTCATCACTTGCCAAGGGGACCGTGCCAGATGAGTGGAAATTTGCTAAGGTAAAACCCTTGAAGAAAAAATTTAACATCGATCCCTCAAACCTTACTAATTACAGGCCCATATCTCTCCTACCTATTTTAGGTAAAATTACAGAGAAAATAGTATACAAGGAACTCTCTAGTTATTCAGAGTCAGCACAGATTTTTCATCCCAGACAATCTGGTTTTCGACCAAAACATTCAACAGAGTCTGCGTTACTTGAGATATCAGACACCATCAAATTTATAATGGATGATGGCGAGAAGGCTGTCTTAATCCTTTTAGGCTTGTCTGCAGCGTTTGATTCCATCTCACATAACATTCTGCTAGCCAGATTGAGATCTTGCGGCATATCTGATTCCGCATTGGCATGGATTACATCTTTCCTGTCAAATAGGAAGCAGGTGATTTCGCTGGGATCCCTCCTGTTACCAGCATGAGCCATCTCCACCGGTGTGCCACAGGGGGCTTCTTTAAGTCCTCTTTTATTTAACATATATTTGGCCCCTGCTGTAACACTGACAAAACAGAAATCCTACCCATCGGCAAAAACAACCTTTTTCAGCCAAAGGACTGGTGGCCAGATAATACCACAGCCCCCCCCCCCATCAACAGTGGAAGTTGCAAAAAACCTAGGCGTGTGGTTTGATTCTGCCCTCTCATTTAAACCCCATGTTCTGAAACTAACTGGGACCTGTTTCGGGCTCATAAAAACCTTGAGAACATTTTTCAATCTGATCCCACTGGCCGCTAAGAAGACAGTGGTGGTGGCTTTCATATTATCATGGCTGGACTTCTCTAATAGTCTCCTTGCAGGAATTAACAAAACTATCCTGAGGAGACTACAGGTAGTCCAGCACGCGGCAGCCAGACTGGTCCTAGGACTGTCACCTAGGGCGTCGGCTTCGGCTGCATTGAAAATCCTCCATTGGCTCCCAGTCCATAAAAGAATTCTGTTCAAACTTTTACTGACGACATTTAGAGCACATCATCACCTGGGCCCAACATATCTTTCAGTAAGATTTAGGGCTTATACCACTGTAAGAACACTGAGGTCCAGCACTGCAAGTTTGCTCAAGGTGCCAGGATTCAAATTAGTTATCAGAGGCAGAAGATCAGCCACTGTTCTGGGAGCAAAGGCCTGGAGTTTTATGCCAAAGGGACTTAGAGTAATTGAACAGGAGGGGCACTTCAGAAAAGTATTAAGGACGTGGATCTTTGGAATATCGGATGCTTGCTGTCTAGACCTTATCTAGGTCTTGTTCTACAACCGCTGATTCTTGGTCACTTACAGCGCCAGGAGACTCCGGTATTAGTGGCAGTTGCACTATAGAAAACGTACTTTTCATTTCATTTCATGAAAACCGGACAGAAGTGATTGTTCAGATAAATCTTGGGAACGTGGTTACATTCAGCATGCCTGCAAGGACGCTGGTCAACGTAAAAATGTAGTACTGTTGTGTTCTGCTTAGGAAAAGCATGATTGGGTAAGCCTATGGACCTATGAATACTTAGTAGCTCTTCAATTTAGCATCTTTACCATCTTGGCTTTCGTGCAATTCTTAAAAATGTTTAAAAAGAAAATGACGCAGCATGGCGTCACAAGCCATTTTGCTGTGTCCAGCTGCGTCATTTTAAAAGCACAGGGAGGTGTCATAGTTACAACAATAGGATGCATCCCTGTGCTTTGGCCCATGCTGGTGCACAATTGGCGGCCATGCGCCAATGCAGGCACCCTTGCATCATGGTGCAAGTGTGTCTGCGTTGCAGGGTTGATTATTTTTTGTGCAGTAAGGGTCACCTTCCTGCACAAAAACAATAACAAGAGGCTTTTTCCTCTCTCTATGTGTGCTGCAGCATGCATAGAAAGAGGAAAAAACGAGGAGAAATCAAAGTTTTTCTCCTCATTGAGCCTCCCCTGGGACGGCGTGATTCTGGCGCATTCCCAGGTTTATGAAATGTTGTAAATCTGGGAATGCGGCAGAATCCATGGGTGTTCTGTGGGAACACCCACAGCAACACACATGGCACGCCCTTTCACACGTGAAAAGGGGTTATATTTAAAAGGCCAAGGAAAGCTACGCAGGGTGGTTTTTCATCACGTTGTAAATATGGTGCAACACACTACGCCACCGGTTGGGTTATAAAAGTGACGCACTGGTGGTGCAAGGGGCTTGTAAATAAGCCCCTATAGATATACTTTGCTGTTATCAGTAAGACCGGCCACTGTGTTGCTCTCCTGAGTACAGATCATTGTACACTGAGGGGGAGGTGAAAAGCAGGTTTGAAAAACTGACCAGTAGGGTTTTGTAATCCGTGCAGGAATGGGTGTAGGCAAAATTAAGTAATTCCACTGATTCGTCATTTTCTGACCCATGTGGCAGGCTTGGGAAGAGATCATCTAACACCTCTTCCTGCATGATCCTATATGCAATTTTCTTGCCCATGCACATCTTCTTGGGTTCAGCTACTGACATCCGTACTCACTCCACTTTAGGTTACATCATGTCAACCGATTGGTAACTAGTTTCTGCCTGCAAAATGACTGAAATTCATTGAACGGTGTTATATGTCTGTTGAAGTCTAGAAATAAAAACCACATAAACTGCCAACTAAAGTGACTGCCTTCTCACTGGGTCCCAGAGCAAGCAGTTATTAGTGGGTACTATTTGTTGTAAGAATGGCCATTTATCACTGGTGGCGGAAGCACTGTTTTTCTATTGGTTAGTGATTTGCTTTTATTCTCTCCATGTTCTGATTGGGCTGTTCTCCTGCCTATCTTCTTCATCCTTCCTCTCCCTATTCACCATTTTTCTTTTCTCTTGAATCTGTGAGATTTAAAAAAATAGCCTTGGTATGCCTATAACTGCTGCAGTCATTTTCTGCTCACTGCTAACCATGCATTCAATTAAGCCTGCCTATGAGCTGTAAAGCTTTGTTTGCAGATCTGAATCAGGAGGCAAGTCATTTATAATTAGCTTGCTCAGTTATGTTTGTGTATATAATAGAAGGATGTGTGATACATTCTCATGGCTTCAGAATCCTGTTTGTGTTATACCTTTGTTTCAGTTTTACCCATGACTTGGAATGGAGCTGTGTATGTAAATACCTATACATTTGCATCTGCTCTTTGCTTGTGCATCTTTTTCCCATCTGTGGTGATTGGTGGTTGTCACCCATTACGGTGATTCATAGATGTCTTGCTCTTTTTTTCATAAACATATTTAGATTTTGAATTGCGGAGTTGGCAGATTTTCGTTAACTAACCCATCTTTTTTATATCCCCTTTCTATATCTTAGCTCTCTTTTCCGTTCTACCCACACTTCTTTTCCTGCTTTGACACTGTGTGTTCTCCCTCCACTGTCACCATCACTCTGGTAGGGATTCTACTTCTCCATCCTAAACTTGAAGAACCGGGTTTTTAAACCCAGCGGCACCAGGGGCAAGCAAAAGTCTTCGGATTCACCTGTCTTGGTATACAGAGACACGGAATACTTCTGGGTGGCGTCAGAGACCAAATGTATTAGCTGCAGTTAGTAACAGAAGTCCTAGAAATACAACACGGTGTACAACTCAGGAGACTGTTCAATTTTGTAAGGCAAGACATCCCTTTTTATGCCAAAATTCACATTACGAATGCACACCCACTGCGCAAAATTCTAGCCAATAAGGTACATTCTCAAACAAAGTATCACATAGCAAAAACCTCATCTACATTGCCCCAACCCACAAGTTAATTATTAGGAATGCCTCAAATCCAATCTCCACAAGCCGGACAAACTCATAATTGAAAGAACAATGCATGTAATGAAAGAGCATAGAAAAGAAACAAAGACAGATAGCGAGCAAGATAAAGCATGTGTAAAGAACCTAAAAGTTAACGATTTCCTGAACATTGATTCCTGAACATTGATTGGCAATCTCAGACAACGATCAACCAAGCAAATTGGCTTCACGAGGTCGGTTTCAAGTGAAGGGGTCAGTTTCTTACAGTTCACTCAAGGGTCAAGAAAAGGTCTAGTTAATAAGTGCATGAACAACGAAGCCCATGCAACTTCGTTCGTTCGGTTACCTCCACGGGCCCACCGGCCTACGTGATGGCAACACAAAATGGAGGCACGGACAAAATGGAACCCATATTCAAGACAAAGTCTCTGAATACATAATGAACTCGCTAGTTAACGTGACAAATTCACGCCATATTAGCCGCACTCACTGAATACGGTACAAATTCACCAAAATCGTGACGGAACCATAACCTCACGAGACAAGTCAGAATTTCACAGAACCTCAGACCCTCCTTTTGCCATTACGTAGGCAATAACCCAAACTCACGTTAATCTGAATCTAGGTCTATATCAATATTCATCAGATCATCAAGGTGTTTCTGGAGCATCATCCTACTATTCTCTACTTCTCTCGAGAAAGGTCTCCGGACACACAAGATAGCACAAAGACTACAAACGGCGGGACCACACTGGATGCAAAGACAACAAGAGAAGAGAATAGCTAAAACCATACCAAAGAACATCAGAATCTTCCATCCCCATTTGGACAGTAGTCCCCAAAACCATCCAGTCAATGACCAGTCTCCTTCATCCACATGAATAGACTCGGAAACCTTATGCAGTCTAGAAATGGCCTGGTATACTGTAGGGGCATTGTCTGGTATGAAAATACAGCAACTAGATTGGATCAATTTGCATACCCCTCCTCTATCTGCAAGTATAATGTCTAAAACCATACGGTTTTGTAACGTCATAAGACGATCCGCTTGAAGCTCAGCGGTGACATTACTAAGGGCACCTGCAGTCTCATTGATAGTGGCCTCAACCACTCTCGTAAGTTGTCGTATGTTCCTGCTGTTGGCCATAGGACCCCAAAACGGTAGGAAACCCTTGAAAAAGTCTCCTACTTCCTGTGCTGCGTTATCTTTCTGATCGAAGACACCTCTACCATATATTGTCCTATGATAGTCCAGAGTGGCAGTGTATGTAGGGGGAAGCAAAAACGCCACGTAACAAGTTCCCGAAAAATCAAGCAGCAACCATGTATAGGCTCTGTCGTGACAAACAAAATACGTGCCTTTAGCTGACACGAACGGAGGAGAAGTCTGAGATGAATAAACACAGGTGTGAGCACACACACTCTTGCATAGCTGAGCTCTCGGATTTCGACCACTACCTTGCAAACAAAAGTGGCCTTGATGTGGTACAATCCAAATCAGGGGAGACCTTTTTCGTCTCTCCTTCTCTGTCAAACTGGTACTGTATCCAGTCACGTTCCAACCAACGTAAGCCTGCACCTCATCCTTAGGGATAGCATTATATGCATCAATATCTCGGATCATATCTACTATTCCCTTTATCAAGGCACTATTTCTCGGATTGTCTTTCACTGAACGTAAGGGATATACCTCATTCGCATAGATGAACATAGTCTGAAAAGCCCATACAGACCCATTGAAAGAAAAAGGCAAAACCAAATTAGGCATACCTCTATCTGTCGTATGAGGCATAAGACCACAAACCCAGCAATTAGTGGTATTTACTACCAACTGATGCTGATGCAACAGCTGTATAAATGAATTGTCTGTTCATGTTCAGGCAACGTATAAAATTGGTACAAAGAAACAGTAGAAAAAGAAAGCATAGGTTGGGAAGTGGGTGCAGATTTCAATGGTGTATCATAAACAGTCCAACCCACACAAGCTAATGTAATACTTAAAAACATAAAGGAACACAATATTATAAAACATTTGCTACGTATCAATGTACAAAATCTCATCTTAAAATTCATTTTATCAACAACTCTCTCAATTACAAAAAACTCCATCCTCTAACGTACTGCTCATGGCAATTTTCCCTCTTCACTTAAGTGTGCATCCAGGCGTCCTAGACGTCCTTAGAACTGCAGACCTTGTGTCAATACGCGGGTCACCCCTTAAGAACTTATACCGTGACCCTGCAGCTGAGCTCGGATGGTGGCGCAAAAAAGAAAAATAGAACAAAAAAGTTTCTTGTCTGAAAGAGTATAGTTCTCAAAAACACTCAAATTTTTATTTGCCCATGTTAGACCTCAGATTATAACGTTCTTTACCAGACACCGTCTGATCCTGAACTCTGGTTGGGTAGTATCAAGTCTCAAATGCGATGGCACAGCTTCTTGTAGAACTTCGTCATCCGCACGTTCCGATTGAGTCCATTTCAAACATGCATCACTAAAAGGCACAAATCTCGGGACCCTTTCAGTCTCGGAATCAGCAAGACCCTCTCTGACCCATTGGTCATATGGTAAGGGCAAAGGTATCCTTTTACAATGGGTGGCATGCACCCAATTTTTCTTGCCGCACACTTTAACAGCAGTCCTGGTCGTCCGTAACACCTGGAATGGACCCGTCCACCTCGGTTCCAGATTCTTTGTCCTCTGGAAATTCCGTACTAGAGTCCAGTCACCAGGTTAAATCGAGTGACCTGCATCCACAGAAGCTGAAGGTAAAGTATCGTCCACCTGTTGGTGAAAAACACACAATTTAGCAGTCAAGTCATGTAAGTAATCAACCAACATAGGATACTCGATGTTGCAATATTCATTCGACCTCGGCACACTCCAAACATTCGCCGGGCGACCAAAAACTATTTCGTATGGGCTAAGTCCCACACGAGAATGTACTGTCGTCCTCGTTGACAAAAGTGCCAACGGCAAAGCATCGGACCATGTAAGACCAGTGCTCGCTTGTATCTTGGCCAATTTAAGCTTAAGAGTGCCATTGTAGCATTCAACCAAACCAGCTGACTGGGGATGATTCGCAGCATGAAATTTCTGTCTGATTCCCAAACCCGCACACACTTTCTTCATAATCTGACCCACAAATTCACTTCCGTTGTCACTCCATACCATTCTCAGCAAACCATACCTAGGGAAATATTCCTTGAGCAAAACCTTGGCTGTAGATAAAGCAGTATTATCCTTGAGGGGGTAGGCCTCTATCCATCGGGAAAAGGCACAAACAACCACAAGGACATACTTTAGGTTGTTGCATCTTTCCATGTGAATAAAATCCAGCTGTAACACCTCAAACGGATACGTTGGAGGAGCAAAATGACCTGCTGGAGTTGGGGTTCCCTTGCCAGGATTATGCATCAAGCAAATCATGCAGTTTTTAACCAGCACATTTAGGAACTCCAACATTCTGCCATACCGGAGCCAACAACTTACATATCCCTTTTGAACTGATATGAGCCAATCCATGAGCCATTGTAACCACTGGGAGCACATACGCATCAGGTAACAACCATCGCTGGTGCTCCGACAACTCAACCCAACAGCCAGTCGAATCCAACATTCCCGTAGTCTCTCTCCACACATTCAATTCTTTCTCAGTAGCTTCTGCCTGAATCGATTTTACACTTTCTATTGTGTCTTCACACATTCCTCCTGCCATAACCCATCTAGCAGGGCCTGCAACATACATACGACTCATCACATCTTTCGCCGTTTCTCTCGCTACTTCATCCGCAAACGCATTACCACAACCAACATCATCCGTAACCTTCCTAAGTGTACTGCATTTCACAATCGCAACTTGTGTCGGCAAAGTAAGTGACTCAAGAAGTTCATTCACTAATTGTCCATGCTGAATTTTTGTACCATGAGAAGTAAGAAATCCTTTCTCTCTCTCCACAAACGTCCAAAACTATGGGCAACACCAAATGCATATTGGCTATTGGTATACACATTCACTCTCTTTCCTTTCGACAACACACACGCTCTCGTCAGTGCAATCAACTCTGCTGCTTGAGCTGAATTCTGTGCAATACGTGTAGTTTCAACAATCGTGTGCAAAGTCATAACTGCATACGCTGCAGTCGTATCGCCATTCGGGAGCTTAAAGCATGAACCATCTACCCATAGGGTACCATCTGGATTCTCAAGAGGAGTATCTTTCAGATCAATTCTACCCTTCGTTTCCACCTCTGTCCGGAGAAAACTATCATGCTGTTCCTGAGCATCTGTCTCTACAGAAATCGGCAACAATGTAGCTGGATTCAACGTGTTGCACCGCTTAATGTGCACAGGACTAGCCAAAAGCGTCAACTCGTAACCTGACAAACGCGCACTAGTAAGGTGCTAAGTCCTTGTTTTATTCAATAAGGTATCCATTGCATGTGGGACCATCACAATCAATGCGTTATCCAATACCAAACCAGCAGACTGTCGGATAGAAACAGTCGCTGCCGCTGTAGCTCTCAAACAACTAGGCAACGCTCTAGCTACCGTATCTAAAGTAGCTGAAAAATACGCACATGGGCGCTGCTTGTCTCCAAATTGTTGTGTCAACACTGACAACGCACAACCCTCTCTCTCGTGTACGTAGAGTATAAAAGGCTTACTGTAGTCGGGAGTACCCAACACCGGAGCAGAACACAATGCATCACGCAACTCAGAAAAACTCTTCTGACATTCGTCAGACCAAGGAAGAGGATTCGGTGTATCCTTAAGGGTAAGTCCCAACAAAGGTTTCGCCAATAGAGAAAAATTCGGAATCCACTGCCTACAATACGAGGTGATACCCAAAAACGCACGCACCTCTCTCTGTGTGGATGGCACAGTCATGTGAGCAATCGCTTGAATTCGTTCTGGGGTAAATCTTCTTCCCTCCTTCGACAAGAGATGACCTAAGTAGGTCACTTCTTGGCAGCAATACTGCAACTTTGAAGGTGACACTTTATGGTGAAGGTCAGACAAATGTCGCAACAAAGAAAGCGTAGCTGCTTTACAAATCTCTTCATCATCAGCAGCGACCAACAGATCATCCACATACTGGATAAGAGTCGCACCAGGAGGCAAGACAAAAGCATCGAGCTGAGTTTTCAAAGCCTGACTATAGATGGAGGGACTCTCACAATAACCTTGAGGAGCGCGCTTAAACCGGAAGCTTCGGCCTCCTAAAGAGAAGCCAAAAATATCCCTACTTTCTTCAGCAATCGGAATACTAAAGAAAGCATTCTTCAGATCAATAACAGAAAACCAAGCAGCTGAAGCAGGGATCATAGTCAATAAGGCAGTAATGTCCGGAACAACAGGAAACTGTGGCACGACAATTTTATTGACCTCTCGAAGGTCGATCACAAACCGATACACAGGTGGCTGAGAAGAGTCAGTTCGCTTAAGGACAGGTAGAACAGGACTATTATACACATTACCTCTCGTTTCTTCAATCTCATCTTTCTCAACCAAATCATAGATAATCGCTAAAAGAGCTCTCTCACCATCACTAGAGATCTTGTATTGGGGAATGCGAGGTAGCTTAGCATTCAACTTGAGGGTAACAACATAGGGTGGAATCTGCAAAAGACCAACATCATTGGGACCTGTAGCCCACAGAGTATCAGGGAGCGAACGCAATTCCAGTGGAAGCTGATCTTTAGACGAATACATCGGCGAGATCACTCTGTTACCCAACGTAAGATGTACTCCCGAAGGAGAACAATGTAATGTTGCATGCAATCTTTTCAACAAATCCAAACCCAACAGATTCTCACCACAACCTGTCGTTAGAATAAGTGGTGCTTCAAATTCACAAGGACTAATAGAAAGAGGCAAAGGACTAGAAACCGGATTACGAACTAGGGCGCCAGAAAATCCTACCGAGACATTCAACAAGCCAGACAAAGGTGCGCTTAGAGTGCATGATAGAACTCTTAGCCGCACCAGTATCCAAAAGAAAAGGTTCTGACACACCTGATGTGATTACTTCAACATAAGGTCCACTCTGGTCTACTGGAACTGACACTGCTCCCTCTCTTTGTCCATGGCTGTCCTAGCTATCATTAAAACCAGCACTCTCACTTTCAACATAATAGTCATTCGTGTAGTGCTGAGCAGACTGAACAGATGGAACATTCTGTTGATCAAAATAATTCATAGAATTCTGAGGGGGAAAGGAACGTTCATTCTGAGGAAACGCACCACGTCCTCTACCCCTAGGGGCTTGTTGAAAACCACCACAACCTCTCTGACCAGGCACACCATTCGTACGTTGTAGCAAAACCGGACAACTATTCTTGAAATGACCTTCTTCCCTACAATAAGTACACTGATTAGGGCCTAGCGGAAGTCGCGGAGGAAAAGACTCAGGCTTCTGCAACAATCTCTGAAACTGGGGGGGCTGCTGAAACTGGGAAGGTTGCTGACGCTGATTAGAGCGAGGCGGATACGCCTGCTGTAAAAGAACCTTCGTCTTCAATTCTTTAGTCTTCTTTTCTGCTTTATCCTTCTCATCTTTATCTCTATTCTCATAATATTGTGCAGTAGCCAATATCTGGGCAGAGGAAGAAACAGCCCATGAACTCTCAGAGTCCTTCAACTTATTACAAAGTTCGGGAAGCAAATTAAAAACAAACTTGTCCACAAACAATCTTTGACCACCTTCTGTACTCATGTCCTGACCACTGTGATCAATGAATGTTTCTTCAAACCTAGTGAAGAAATTAGACACACTCTCGTCTTTCTTTTCTTTGCATGCTGCTAACTTATCCCAATTCACTCGCACAGGAGGCATCAAGGTTTTCATTAAATTAATAATCTTACCAGGTAATTCTGCTACTAAAGGTTCAGGTTTGGAACCTCCTCCCTGTCGACCATCTGCAGCAGCAATATTAACCCACGTATCTCCTAACTCTACCGCATGATCCTCGTGATGGATCTTCGCCCACAAAGGTTGAGGGACCCAACAACATATCCACGTCAGCTAAATTCATAACACACGCATCAACTGTCTGGGACAACTCCTTGTAATAACCAGCAGGATTCTTATGGGGGTCAGGCAAAGTCTGCTTAAGAGCCAGGACCTCTGCTCTCTTCCAAGGAACATGTACCCACACTTGCTGAAAATGAGCCTGTGCAGCTGCAATACTGCAATTAACGGCATCGGCAGCAACTGCCTCTCTCCATACAGGGGGAACAGGGGGAACCTCTCTCATAGGATACTGCTTCACTTTTCTCCTAACAGAAGGATCAGGTTCAAACAACGACTGAGAAGGAAGTCTACACCTAAACGCAAGAAGCGCCTTTACCGCTTCCTCAACATCGGGACCCACTATCGTCCCTTTAGCAAATTCGGACTGAACATCAAGCACTTCCTGCGGAATCAGACCCAACTGATTATTTTCCCATTCTTCATGAAGGAAAGTACACATTACATCAAAAACATACCTTTGCTTAGGCGGATCCCACTGCAAGAAAACATCCATAACCGCTTGCAAATCATACCTAGAAGCATTCGAAACCCATTTACAAACCAAAAGATCCAACACTGCCCGCTCTTCTGGACCAGGAAGCTGACTACGACTCTGCTTATGTTCTGAAACCGGGGTCATTCTTAGTGACCCAAAGAGTGGAGACAAAAGACTAGCAACAGTCTCAGTCATCCGTTTTCGAGCAGAAGGAGAAGAAGTCGACATAAGGACTGGAGACAAAGTGTTTTGAGGAGACAAAGACGTAGGGTCTGTAGAAAAGGAAGTCAAAGGCAAAGGAGAGGAAGGCAAAGGAGTTTGAGGCAGAACTGGTAGCAAAGCTGGCGGCCCTAGAGAAGGCTGCGTCAATGGAGGAAGAACCAACTGTGGAAGAACAGCTGGTGGCTGAACAACACCAGGGGGTTAAACAACTGGGGGTCGCGGAGGTGCCGTAGCACTCTGCACATAAGGGGGTGGTAATCTCAACAAATGGGACATCAAAGGATCCTTTTCAGGGTCATTTGTCGCATTCGGAAGAAGAGGTGGCAAAGCCGGATAACATTTGTCAATGGCCATGCAATGTTGTCTATTTTACACCTCAATCGCACGATCTTCTTCATCTTATTTAAACTGCCTAGCAGCTTGCATTATTGATATATTCTTTTCGTTCCTATCTTTCTTAGCTTGCTTAATATCTCGCTGTTTGGCTTCCTTACGCCAGAGGTGGAAAGAGTCAAAAATCGCCGGCCGGGGTTTCTTCCTAAATAGCACAACTTCTAGGTTATCTAAAACCTCTGATTCGAAACTACCATGTTGGGGCCATTGTAAGACACCATCTTTCTTCGTATAATGGATCCATACTTCATTAAACGTAATTGGACCCATGCCATGCTTTGAATAGAGCTCATAAGTTGGAGTTCCAACCGGAGGTATCGGACACGAGTCCTCCAATCGGGAATCCCTGTTACAACTACAACTAAACCATGTCCTAAATTTGCTAAGATCAGGCATCTTATAGCTCACTAATCTAGCTTCAAACTTCAAGGGGTTATCAAAACGATATACTCGCAAATATACGAGCCCCTCTGCTTTGGTAATTGCAACAACCAAATCAAAGAAACCCAAGAAACCAAACAAAGTTGTGGGAGCGACCCACTTGTACTTAACCAAAATGTCTGTCACGCCACCAGAAAACCGTCTATCGTCTCGCCTTACAAATCATCACAAACGGGTCCAAGACAAGGCGACAGTCAGGGCCGCAGTCCTTCATAGCCGTCGGAAAGGGGAAGCCTCGCAGTAAAGACCTTCGGTCCACAGTCGACATGCAGGGGTCGATGAAGTGGGGGCCCTCCTCCAGAATTTCCTCACGAAGCTCCTCACGATCTTCGGGCTTGGACCGGTACCGCTGAAGTCGCCCCACGTTGGGCGCCAACTGAAGAACCGGGTTTTTAAACCCAGTGGCGTCAGGGGCACGCTCAAAGTCTTTGGATTCACCTGTGTTGGTATACAGAGACACGGAATACTTCTGGGTGCCGTCAGAGACCAAATTTATTAGCTGCAGCTAGTAACAGAAGTCCTAGAAATACAACACGGTGTACAACTCAGGAGACTGTTCAATTTTGTAAGGCAAGACATCCCCTTTTATGCCAAAATTTACATTACGAATGCACACCCACTGCGCAAAATTCTAGCCAATAAGGTACATTTTCAAACAAAGTATCACATAGCAAAAACCTCAGTTTACATTGCCCCAACCCACAAGTTAATTATTAGGAATGTCCTAAATCCAATCTCCACAAGCCGGACAAACCCATAATTGAAAGCAGAATGCATGTAATGAAAGAGCATAGAAAAGAAACAAAGACAGATAGCGAGCAAGATAAAGCGTGTGTAAAGAACCTAAAAGTTAACGATGTCCTGAACATTGATGGCAATCTCAGACAACGATCAACCAAGGAAATTGGCTTCGCGAGGTCGGTTTCAAGTGAAGGGTTCAGTTTCTTACAGTTCACTCAAGAGTCAAGAAAAGGTCTAGTTAATAAGTGCATGAACAACGAAGCCCATGCAACTTCGTTCGTTCGGTTCCTCCACGGGCCCACGGGCCTACGTGATGGCAACACAAAATGGAGGCACGGACAAAATGGAACCCATATTCAAGACGAAGTCTCTGAATACGTAATGAACTCGCTAGTTAACGTGACAAATTCACTCCATATTAGCCGCACTCACTGAATACGGTACAACATCACCAAAATCGTGACGGAACCATAACCTCACGAGACAAGTCAGAATTTCACAGAACCTCAAACTATATGTCAAAAGGGGTTAAAATTGGAAAATAAGGACAATTAAAATTATGACAAGAGAAATTTTGCTAGTACTTAGAAAATTGCAAAGTTGAAACCAATCTTTTCCTGTGTGATTTATAAACCAGAGCTTCCCAAACTTTTTAGACCTACGACACAATTTTTAGAGCGAAAAAACTTTACAAGATTCAGTGACAATATATCGCCCCCAAAATATCCCCATACAAAAATATTGTGACGTAAATATCAATGTCAAAAATATTGTCATGCTATACACCAAATAAATTACAAAAATATCGAAAACATATTGTTATATAAAATGTTTTTTTAAAGATATATAAATTTCAATAGTAAACATCACATATATTAAATTATAACACTGATGTAATACAAATAAAATATATGTATGTATATGTAGGTATGTAGCGCGCTATATAAATCTTTTGACTTGACTTGACTTTTTTTTTTTTTTTTTTTTTTGACCTGACATTTATTGGCATATATCCAATTAAAAATATTATTAAGCTAATACATTTAAATTATATTAGAGATATTATAAAAATAAATATCATCTTCAAAAAACAAACTGTTTTAAACAAAATAAAAAATTGTAATTTAATAAAAACATATATTAAAAACCTTACTAATTATAAAATAATTTTAAATAAAAAAATATAATATAAATTTAAATATTATAAACTAGACTATATAATGTTACAATTAATACATATACTGTTCCTACTACAATTTATACAAAAGTAGGCAAAGTGTTATTCTCAGGAGGAGTAAAATGTACTATTCTCCCTCCAGTCATTTCAACAGTAGGGAAAGTGTTGGATTGCGAAGGGGTAACATTTCTTATTCCCGCCACAGTCAGTGCAACAGAAGGGAAAGCGTTGGATAACAGAGGGTTAGAATTTACTATTCCTACTATTTTTTAATTTATTATTACTTAATTGAAGTACACAACACATATGTAAAGTTAAATCTTTAAATGCTATTATTTACACGTTACATAACTAAATAAGTATGAAATTATTCATAGTAATTAATATTACTACAATAATTATATTTAATTACCTCTTCACCCTTTATCCATACAAAAGAAACAACCCACACCTAATATATAAAATAAAAAACATTATTTGCATTCTTTATAATTAATTCTCAATTAAATAATTATTAGTAAATAACTATAGAAAATTAAATATTTAATTAACTTCACTTGCCACAACGCACACCTAATATATAACATAAAGAATCTTAATTACATATTTTACATAATTATTTATCATTTCAATAATTATTATAAATTAGTATTATAATTAATTTCCTACACACCTTTTACCCATACAAAAACAAGACACACCCACAAAATTAAACCTAATGTATTCCACAATTATCAAATAATTATTAATTAAACAAAAAACTTTAATAAAAAATTAATTGGTAATTAATTTGAATTAATTTACTTCCCACCATATACCCCTATAAATCCCATAAGCCACGCTGGTACTAAAAATGAACACTTATGTACAATTCAAATGCATACTAAAATACATAAAAATTATTTAAAAACAATATTCCTAACAACAATATTTTTGTAAACTATATTAATGATTTAGCTAAAATCGATATTATTTATCTTAAAATCCATATTCTTGACAATGATATTCTTGCGTACAATATTTCTATGTGACGATATTTCAGACTCAATATTTCTGTCTGCGTATATGTTTATAAAAAAAATATTGTCGGAAAAACACCCCTTCACGAGCCACCTAACTTTGATGGACAAGAGACGTGCATTTTTTTTACGTAACTGAAGCATTGTGCGGTAGTGCACTGTCACTTACAGACAGCACAGTTTCCTTTTATTTCCGTGATTTATTATCATTTGTGCATCACCAAGTAAAGTCTACTGATTACTTTTGATCTCATAACATTTTTTGCTTCAATTGCACTTCAGAATTATAAGGAAATGTGCTTCAGTTTTGCTTTACTATCTGCTGAATATGTGCAGTTCGTTTATATGTATTTACTGTTTTTACAGTTTGATTACACGTATTTACATTTTACTGTTTTACAAACAATTACATTCCACAGCCTCTCCTTTCACAGCAATATTGTCAAATCAAGTCAAGTCAAGTCAAACAATCTTATATAGCGCACATATCACCGGGAGGTCTCATGGCGCTTGCGGAGATTCCAAAACTAGATCATATATAGTTATACTCAGAACAACCATGTTTTCAATTCCTTGCGGAAACGCCGATTGTCTGAAATAGACGAAAGATGGAGCAGAAGCGTATTCCAAAGATGTGGGGCAAGAAAAGAGAAAGATCGACCCCCATTTTGTGTAGTGCGAACTCGTAATGGGGTAAGGAGAAACTTTGAACTGGACCTTAAAGTTCTTTGAGGTTGATATCTTTTAAGTCTTTTTGTTAGGTAGCCGGGACAAGTGCAAAAGATACTTTTATGTGTTAAGCATAAGATTTTAAAGTGACCTCTTTTCCTGATCGGAAGCCAGTGGAGGAGCCTTAAACTAGGGCATGAGGGGGACCTTAGAGGTAGATTCAAGATCAATCTGGCCGCAGTGTTCTGCAAAATCTGCAACCTGGAGAAAAGATCCTCATTTAGTGAGGCCAGCAGTGCATTTCCGTAGTCCATGCGGCTCACAAATATGCCCTGGACCAATGGCTTCCTGATTTCAATTTGTAGCCATTTAAAAATTTTATGTAGTTTCCGCATGATACCATAACAAGTACCCAAAACATGGTTGACAAGGTTTTTCATGGAGAGCTTGTTATCAATCATTATTCCCAAATTGCAGACTGATTGTTTTGGGGATGGACACGGGCCCAACACCTGGGGCCACCAGCTGCTAGACCAAAACTCTTCGGCCCTGCCAAACAGAATGATCTCGGTTTTACTGCCATTTAGCTGTAATTTATTTTGGCCCATATAGCAGTTAATATGGGTCATCCCGTTTTAAAACGAGATCATTCTCTCTGTAGGGTCAGGACCAAATGTGATCAGCAGCTGGGTGTCATCAGCATATGATACTGCTTCAAATCCATATGATCCGATTATCCTGGCCAACGGTGTTACATAAAGATTAAAAAGCATAGGGCTCAGGATAGACCCCTGGGGGACTCCAATACTTACAGGTCTACTACATGTGGCCAGAGAGCCCAGAAGCACAGTTGTGGAGTGGTCCTTTAGATAGTTTTTAAACCAATCCAGGGCTTTCCCTCGGACTCCCATCTCCCAGAGCCGTTGTATTAAGATGTCATGGGAGATGGTGTCGAAAGCGGCTGACAGGTCCAAGAGAACCAGCATAGCTGATTCTACTTTATCCAGAGCCAGCTTGATTTTGTCTACCATCTCGACTACTGTAGTTTCGGTGCTATGCACCGAACGAAACCCTGATTGTGAAGAGTCAAAAAGTCCATGGCTTTCCTAATGACTAGTAAGTTGTTTATTTACCAGGGCTTTGAGCGCCTTCCCTAAATAAGGCAGTAGCGTAATGGGATGATAGTTACCTGGTTCACTAGCATCTAGTGTTGGCTTCTTCAGGATCCAGGATAGATCTAACTTGAGTTGCCTTCCAGCTTTCTGGCACCATCGCTTGATCAAGAGACATATTAAAAATCTCTGTTAATTTTATCATCATTGCAGCTGTTAATTGCATAAAAATGCGACGGGGAAGGGGGTCTGCAGGAGAGCCGGATATAATCTTGACCATAACTTCCAATACTTGTCACATAATTTACTTTCATTTTCTTTCTCTTACAGTAAAGGGAGTGGGGTTTTTAAACACCAATTCCTGTGTAAAATACATAAGCATCAGTTTGTTAGAAGACATAGCCTGACATTTGACATCTGTCTTTCATGCGCGGCAAATGTGACAAGATAAATACAAAATGTGACTGTTTATACTTGGACTTTTGCAGCCCGCTAAAAATCAGTATCTTACAGCTTTGAAAAGCTGCTATAAACAATGTCCTTGTTTGGCACAATCTTTGGCAAAACTTTCCCCGGGTAATCACAGCAATTACACATTTTTGCAGTCCAGTCAGTGCTTTTAAAAATGTGAATAATGGGTTGTAGATAGGTTTTCCCATTTGCACTTCTTTCCTCTGCAGGTATGAATTTGGCATATGTAAAATTTAAATTACACCAGCATAATTTCTATAATGTCAGGAACTTTTCATTACGCTCATTACACAAAATTTCAGAAATGATGCCATTATGACGGTTTGCTTTATTA
Source organism: Lissotriton vulgaris (assembly GCF_964263255.1). Lineage (NCBI taxonomy): Eukaryota > Metazoa > Chordata > Amphibia > Caudata > Salamandridae > Lissotriton > Lissotriton vulgaris. The sequence goes on from NC_141693.1 coordinate 1,728,613,249, forward strand.
CAAGCTATTCACTGTAAATATTTACTGCAAATGTGCCATTTGTGGTGAAAAAAAGTTACTGCAAACACACAGGAACAACAAAACACAAGAGACCGTTGTTTATAGTGCTTTGTTTTTTTCCACTAGTTTTTTAAAGCAAAATGGGTGCTTGTGTTCAAAATTGACGTGAAGATGCATAATATTAAATTATGGATTTGTATTTTGTTTCATTATGCAAGATTTACCAACATTTTCCATATTGACGCAACAGCAAATGATGAGAATTTCGCACATCCTGTGCTCGGGTAAGCCCAAAAGTGCAGTGATGCGCAACCCACAAGTGTAGGTATTGGTGTCATGGGCTTAGTATTGTGAGGGTGATGGTGTTGCAGCCAATACCAATGCCTTCCTCTCCATTAGAGGTCAACTCAAACTCTTGTTGGAGGAGGGAAGACCAAGGCTAAGCGGAAAAGGGGGTGAGGGAGCAAACAGAGAGAGAAAGATAGAGAAAGAGACTCCTGCAGTACAGTAGTTGGAAGATCTGGAATGAATTCCCAGGCTCAGCATTTCAAGTCAGAAGTATCAAAATTACGATCAGGGGGGCGTGGCTTGGCGCCCGACGTGAATGGCGGCGTCTGGGTGAAGCTTCTCGGTGTGCCGGGAGTACGGCATCCTTCCTGAGTCGCTCAGCGCTAATTGTGGGATGTGAGGACGTCGGAACATCTACTCCTCCCTCCCCGACCTTCGTGGTTTCGCTTGAGTGCGGCATTTTGGAGTTACGAACTATGTAAGTTCCTCAGCTGCGTCGCCGCCTCGCGACCGCCATTTTGATTTTCCCCAGCTGCGCTGTGACATCGTATCAATTATCTTCCTGGAAGTCTGTGGCGATTTTCCACTCAAATTCATCATCCTTTCTGCTTCTGGAGGTTTATGCCCACTCTGCGCTCATTTTTGAGAATTTTTATGTGCCTACTCTGACTGACTTTCACCCGGCGGCCATTTTATCTTTCTCGCAATCTTCCACATTTATTGGCTTCTATCTCTCCGCCGCACTCAAGCGAAACCACGAAGGTCGGGGAGGGAGCAGTAGATGTTCCGACGTCCTCACATCCCACAATTAGCGCTGAGCGACTCAGGAAGGATGCCGTACTCCGGGCACACCGAGGAGCTTCACCCAGACGCCGCCATTCACGTCGGGCGCCAAGCCACACCCCCCTGATCGTAATTTTGATAAAAAGTTTGCTGTTACTGATACTCAACTTGAAATCGATTCTGATGGTCGTTTTATAATTTTAAGACTGAATATAGATAACGTGCCTATTGTTATTTTCAATGTCTACGCTCCAGTTACTGCTGATCACACCTTTTGGCCCCTTATCTCAGACAAATTGGTTTCCCTAAACCAAAATTACATTATTTTCAGTGGCGACTGTAATCAGATACATGATCCCTTCCTTGACAGACACTCCCCAGTTACCTTCATACGATCCAAAATGCATAATCAATTTACCTCGGCAGACATTTGGAGACTCTGTCACCCTGACCTCCAAGAATACAGTTATTTCCCCCCCCCTCACAAAACCCAGTCCCGCATTGAATTCCTTTTCCTTAGGAAATCTCTTACTCAATGTGTCCTTGCATCTGAAATTGGCTCCATCCTCATATCCGATCATGCCCCTGTCCTAGTAGATTTTGACCTGCTACCCTTCTCTCCCTCACCTGGCAGATGGCGATTTAACAATTCACTCTTGGCTGACTCCAAGTTTACCGTCCAGTTCAAGGCTTTTATTACTGACTTTTACCACACTAACTCCGCCCCTGATTCCTCTCCTGGTTCTCTAGTAGCTGGGGCCAGGGGCGTAACAGACACCCCTGCAGCCCCCGTGGTGCGGGGGGGGGGCAGTCTTCGGTGAGTGAAGGGGGCCCCCTCAGCTCTTTGGTGAGAGCTGTGAGAGAGAGGCTTTCTCTGAAGCAAGCCTCTCTCCCTCTAAAGCAGCAAAAGCAGCCCGCCCGAGCTCCTGCGCTGACCCGGGACTGAAGAGAAACAAAGTAACAACTAACATTGTTTCTCTTCAATCAGAGCCGGTCCTGAACAAGGATGGGGGTGGGGAACCCCAGAGTTATAGGCCTGGGATGTGCACAGTATTTACAGGGATCTCTGTAACTGAGACGTTTTAAGGCATGGGCAAAGAGGGCTCTGGCCGAGGGCCCCAGCCTTTGAGGGGGCCCCTGATAGAGTCAGCTCTGTTCCTCAGAGCGTCTTTCTTGCTCTGATGATCTTGACTAACTCTTAAACAGATAGTTGCAAATAGCCTTCTTCTTTAATTTATTTTTCAAGTAGTTAATGTGTGAGAGTCTAGTACATACATTTTTGCAGGCAAATGTGTTTTTTTTCATGCAACATCCTTTAAAAAAAAGTTTCTTTTACATCCCAACAGTATATCACATATGAGAAATGGGGTGGTGTTACAGAGATGTTTTGCAGCAATATTAGAGAACACATCACTATCCCTGAGTATTAGATGTAGAGACATTTAGAATTTGGACCAGTGTGCCTGAGCACTGTCAGTGACCCAACCAAAGAGGGCATGAAAGAGTTGAAACTGGATCAGAAATTCAAAGCTGATCCGAACAGGGGCCCCTAAAATACGTTTGACCCAGGGCACCCCAAGATGTCCCTGCTCTGTAAGTAGGTGTGTTAACCAAGTAATCTTTCTACGTGGGGCGGTGGTGGTGGAGGGGTATGGGGGGACAGGATTATGTTGCAGTGGAAGATTGATCATGAATTAAATGGTGCACAGGGCACGCTCCACCTCTTAATAAATTAAATGAAATGCTCGCCCCCTGGACCGCGGCAGGGCCTCGGAGGCTCACCTCGGCCGAGCCTCTGACCCTCTTCATTAATTAAAACCCACCAGGAGGGCTTACGCATTCTGAGGAGTGTGGTGTTCATTATATCACCACTGAATCTGGTGTTGGGATTGAGAGGCCTCCTGCAACCAGGGCCAGACTGGGACCAAAACCGGCCCTGGCAAAGTGCTGGGCCGGACCCCCCCACCACCTCCCTGGGGGTTAGGGGTGCCGCCGAGCTCTCTGCCAGGGCCGGTTTTCGGCCGATTTTGTTACAGGGCCGATTTTGCAACAACGGCCCTGTGACAAAATCGGACCCCAGGGGACCAAAATCGCCCCCCACCCGTGCAGCGCACCGGGGGATTGCCCGGTGCTCGCTACGGCCAGTCCGGGCCTGCCTGCACCACAGGACACGTGGGGAGGGGCCCTCAGGTAATAACCCTGTGTGCACCCTGCAAGGTTGGGGCAGGGCAGAGGGATAATCTACCTGTCATGTGGGGGAGAGGTTTGCAGGGCCCTTGGTGTCATGTCACTCGGCAAAGTGCTGGGCATTCAGGATTGAAGTGCCGGCACTGTCCGCCTCAGGCACTGTTGCGAACACTGTCCTTTTCATCCTATGGCGGCCCTTCCAAAAGGGCTGGCCTGGTACTGCCTCTCTCCTGCAATGGTGCTGGAACGGTCCATTTCATGCACAGTGTCCATTGCTCGTGGCTGGCACTGTCCCTTTTGGTGTTCTGGCCAGAAGTGCTGGTACTGTCAATATAACGCTCTGGTGTCCCTTGAGAAGTGCTGCACTCTCCTTTTAGACGCTATGGGGTACTGTTCAGAAGTGTCACCACTGTCCATGAAATGCTTTAGGACCTGTATTTACTACCTAGGAAATGTTACGAGGTCTGCACGGATTTATGTATGTACTGTCCGATTTGTGTTTGCACTTCCTTTTCGAATGCTGTGTGTCTTTTTAGAAATGCGGTTCTGTCTCATGAAATTGTCTGAAATCTGATTGGGTGTGCCTATATTATCCCCTGAAACGTTTGTGACTTTCTGATTTGTTTGGATCTGTTTGTACTGCCACATGAAATTATTTGGAATCTGTTGGTACTGTCCGAAGAAATGTTCTGGGAACTGTTTGTACTGCCCCATAAAATGCTCAGGGATATGTTTGTACTACCCCATGGAATGCTTTTAGATCTGTTAGTGCTACTTCCCCGTGGGATGCTCAGGGATATTTTTGTACTGCCCCATGGAATGCTCACAGATATGTTTGTACTGCCCCATGGAATGCTTTTAGATCTGTTAGTGCTACTGCTCAGTGGAATGCTCAGGGATCTGTTTGTACTGCCACATGGAATGTTCCGGGTTCTCTTTGTAGTGCCTTTGGAATGTTCTGGGAGACGTTTCTGTACTGTCCCGTGAAATGCTCTGGGATCTGTCTACGCTGTCCCACGAAATGCTGTGGAGTCTGGTTGGATGTATTGATACTGTCCGGTTGAGAAGTGCTGCTTTATGTCCTAGAAGATGCTCTTAGATCGGTTTGTGTTTTCACTATTCCATCGCACATGCAGCAGACTCGTAGAGAACCGCATCATACGTACTGCCCCATCAGCAGTGGGGGATGCCTGCTGAGACTGCTGGCTCTGCCTCTGCCCCACTAAACGTGATGCATCATTCTTGCTGCTAAGTGCTGCTACTATGCCATTGAAAGTGCTTGAGGGTTGAAGCAGACAGTGTCCCTTTAAATGTGATGTAGCTGTGGATGCGATCTGCTATCACTGTCCCATTGGTGCGGTTAAAGTTTTTGGTTGTGAATTGCCGGTAATTTGGCTTATTTACTCTTCGTCGTGTTTTGGGTTAGTTACTGCGTTTGTAGCTGCTGTTGTCACGTCACCGTTAACTTATTCAGGACAGTGGGGATTTTGCTGGCCATCCAAGCAGGGAAGAGCCAATTGTAGTTACATGAAAGTGCCAGCTCTATCTGTAAAGTGCCGCTACTGACTAAATGAATGCATGTTCCCCGTTGTGAAGTGCAGCAAACAAGTACATTAAAGGCGCTATAATTAGATATGTACTAAACAAATTAGAAGTGCCTTACGCCCACCTAGGCAGTAGTGTAAGGCTTGTGTTTTTATGTATTGTTTATGTTGGCCTTCATGACCTTTTCTTTAACATCAATGGTGTTCTTGCAGAGGTTGTGTGAGTGACTTTGAGGTATTGGTCAAATTTTTGTGTCTACATCCAACAATGAAGGATTGTATTTTTTTTTTAGAGTTTTTCAGTAGATCAGTTCGTCAGGTCTCCCTATGACGTGTATATGACATCGACATGGTCGTGTGCTGCCAAGCCCTATTGGATGATTATCAGTGTCATTTCTACAGCTCGTAACAGTTGCACTGCAGATGAGTGTGACATGACGAGCTGAGCTCGTCATGAGCATGGGAGGGGTTAAACAGCTCCTGGTGGATCCACGATTCAAGAGAGCGAGATTTGGTGGGCAATTCCCTAGCATCTTAGAGGCCAACTATGTTTAATGCATTACCACTTGAGATAAATAAAAAGTTGAATTCTAATAAGAATAATATTAGGAAAACCTTGAAGCCTCATCTATTCTTCTAGCCCCAATCATCAGTATCACCCATCCAACAGATGTGAAGCCTCCAAATGGCAATATACGGCCAGTCAACTATTTTTTATTGGCTGAGCGTTGAGGTGGCAATTCCATCTACAAAAGTCATAAACTAGAGAGCAAACTTTATGTCCCACTATCCCCACAGACACTTCTGAAAGCCCAAAGACGATGATAAGGATGAACTGGTGTACTCCTTTTTGCCATGCCATGAGATGGAGATGTATAACAAGGTGGGACGGTGCTTGGAGCATGGGGATTATGAGGGCAATCTCTCTGAGACAAAGGTCATGAGGTGGGGGATTCGCATTCTGGACGTGACCCCATAGGTGGCATCAGTGATAGGGACAAAAGGGGAAGTCCTAGGTGGGCACTGCGGGTAGGAGTCAGGGCAGTGATAATAGAACAGTCTGCATTTTAGAAAGAAAATATTGGGCCTCCAGAAGCAGACAAAGGCTTTATTATATCACCCAACTCTAAGCCAGCCCATTATATTCAGCCGGAATATCTTCTTTGAGGAGGGCAGCATCACCCAACTCATGTTGCATGCTTTCTAGTTCATCTAGGATGTACTGACATGTGTAGCTGAAAAGCACAGTTTTTTGGAATGACTAACTGGCTAAATTCATCAAATAATGAAGTAGAGGCAAAGATCCAGATTCTCATCTCCTTTGGAATGGCTAACTGCTGTGCTGTGTATCAAAGCAGTAGGCCTTTCACGGAGTTCCCCGGAAGTGACCAGAAAACTCTGCTGTACTGATTTCCACAAACGGCGGTGTATGTTATATCACGCCGTTCGCGCTGGTTTTTAGCGCTGGGTGTTGGTCCCGCACTAATAAATCAGCGTGAACGGCACCACGTGCAGTGCAAGAGCGCACTGCTTCTTTCTGTCGCTCGAGTACATGTTCTACTTGAGCAGCAGCTTCCTTCAGACGAGTCGTAGCGACCATCCCCGACCGCCCGAGTTTAGAAATCTTGCCGGGAGGTAGTTTGGAGTAAGATTTTCCTCGTTCGCACTCGCCTACTTAACGATGGTGAGCGAGAGCGAGGAAAAAAGTCAGCTATGTGAAGCGGAGTTTTTCGGAATTCTGCGCACTACACGGAGTGGGAAACACTCTGCAAACTCTGCAAGGGAAGTGGAATTTCACACCCAGACCTACGGTGCAGCCCTTGAGCTACTGCCTGACTACCTCACAGGCCAGTCCTACTCTCCTATCACTTTATTGACATACAACCATTTCACAAGTTTGAAATGTGGCTGGCTGGTCAATGGTGGATGGTGATGATTTAAGACAACCATTCCATACTGTCAATGATCAAATATTTGCAATATAGTAGCTATCAGTATCCTGCACACAGGCTAGTTACTCATGGATGTTAGGGCATGAGGAAACAGTCCAAGACCAAAATGCATTTTTGCAAATTGCTTCTGAATAAGATGCCCATGGGCACATTGACAAAGGGCAGCATGCCCATATTTAGGGGGAGGGGTACTGAAATTCCCTGAGGAGCACGCTTTCACCTTGAGCATCCGAATTCAGATAGTTTTGTACATAATACAGTTGCAGTCTTTTTCTTGGAACAGACACAGTCCCATATCTGGAAGACTTGAGCAAACATCTTTTTATTCTGTCAAACACATTTTAGCTTCCTCAGTGTTCGTTTTTCTCATTTATATTGCCGGCCCTTATCCACATTTTGGAAGTTGCCATTTTGCACCCCTTTTGTTAGCTCAGAATTTAGTAGTTTGTAAATGTGATTGCACATGGGTAAATACAGCAACCTTTGCTCTAGAATGTTTGTGAAAGATTAACTTTTTATAGGGGCCTTCATGTTTATAAAGGAGAGACATTTTCTGTAGTGAACTGAGCGCCTTGTTCTTTTCATAAAGACTAAGAAAAATCCTGCCTGTTCAACACAGTAGACACTTAGGGATCGATTACGAAGTCGGATGGAAAGCCTCCATCCGCTAGTTGCAAGCTTTCTGATTTTGGTTGTAGGCATTCGACCGACACTGTAGGTTTGCGGTTCGACTGCCAAATTATGATTTCGGAGGTCAGAGTGTAAACCGGCCGGTCATTCTGACGTGGTTCTGACTGGCTTTCGGGGTCTTTGGCAGGTCAGAACAACACTGTAATCCCCTATGGACGACGTTTCTGCTGTCGAGATTATAATGTAGGTTCCCACAGCCTTTCAGTGCCGGCCTTTCCAGCATGGAAAGGCTGTCAGAAAATGACTTTGTGGGCACCTAGCAGGACCCCATTGTCTCTGTGGCTTATTATTGGTGGCCGAGGGGGTTCCTAGGGCGCCCCCCTGTAAATCCTTGCACTGTGTGGCAGGCATCATGGGGTGCCTGCCACAGGGTGCATGGTTTTACAAACTCCCCCATTTCTCCATGGGAGCCTGAATTACGTCCGGTTTACGGCTGTAACACAAGCTCCCGTAGAGAAATGTGAGTATCCAACTCAACAGTGTTTGGTCGCATCGTAATCAGGCGGTTGGAACCACCGACCAAAGGTTGGTTGGTCCCAGGACGATGTCGGTCAGAGGCAACTCCGACCAACATTGTAATAATCCCATAAGTATGCTCCTTTCTGTAAAAGATGTTACTGTTTTGTTTTGTTTATATTTACCAACTAGAATGACTAATTAATTTACGTTCTCGCTGCCTGTGGGTGATTGGCTTGGCTTTAAGTTTAATCAACTGCATGCACCAGGATCAGTTAAGAATGACATGGGAGCTGCAGAAGAAACTGAAAGTCACGGGGACGTGACCTGGAAAAGGCACTAAAGAAGAAAAGGATTATGAAGAATAATATTTGCAAACATTTCTAGAGTCTGGACATTCATTTGACTCTAATACCTAAAAACCAATACCCAGCATAAGGCCAGATGCATGGATATCCCAACTCCATGGGTGTTGCAATGATTCTGCTCAGGAACATGAGTATTCTTGGGACCATAGAACATCAGCATGTAGGGACTGAGTCACCATACCACCTCAGTACCTCTGAGCCCAAGTCCAACTAGCTACAGTGCCTCACTATCCCTCCAATCCTTACAAGAGAAGCAAGTGAATTGGCACCCCAGAACACAACACTCTCGAACCTCCCAGGGATCATATTAACAGGCACACCCTTTCGCTCTCTCATTCGTACTCATCCACTTTAATAATAAAACAAGAGACACAAAGAAGTATAGAATATTTATTCAAAATATTGTGTCCTAAAATGCAGTATTCGTGCCACAATTAGAAAACTGTTAGCATGGTCAATAAACCATATACCATAAAAAGCTCTGTCCTGTTATAAGAGAGAATATTCTAACCCGCCCTTTCTACTGAAGCCAGATGATTATATATCAAAGACCTACAGGATTAGTGGTGAACCCCGTAACTTAGCATTCACAGATGAATGTTCTACATCTCAGCTGACATAGCTAACATAGCGATCCTGCATCAGAACCTTCGCTCAAGTGTGTGTTTTCCTAAATTCTTGTGCTCAGTTATATGACAAAACGTGTGTTCACAAATAGCAGCTGCGGTCTCGTGCTATGTATAATCAGGCTATCATAGGGAACACTGCAACCGGTCATGCGTGAAACACATGATAAGGGGAGACAGAATTGTAGGGTCATTTATTGGCAATTCACCTGATGAGTAACTTCTGCTCTATCCTGTCTCGGTGGAGTAGGCCATATCTGGGAAGCCATTTCATTTTTTTGTTACATGTCGAACTGACAATTGACATTTCTGTTCTTCTATCATTGCCAATATTTTCTACTAGCTGTTCTGTCATTAGATATACATTTCAAAAGTAATGTTAACTTGACTTCACGGACAAGCAATCGGAGTGGGTCCTGGATATCCCATCCTCTCACATTGCTTAGGCTTTTGTATATTTCACTATGCTTCTTCGTGTGGTAACGGATTCCAGTCTCTTCTTCTAGCAGGAACATATCACACACTGAACATATCCACCATGTTAGAATAGTAAATTAAAAATGGTTGCCTGTGACATGACAGATGTCCAAGCATCACAATCCACACACAAATCCACAAACCTGTGCATGCATCATGACACAGTGTACAAATTAGTGCCCATCTTGTAATGTGTTTTTGTAGAAGAAATCCCATTCCATTCCATGACTGCTAGCAATGTGTGTGCATTCATATTGATGTAAGCACTCGTGTGGAAACGCAAAAGTGATGAAAAAGCCACAAGCCAATAGTAACGCCTTTAAAGCTGAGACCATTGATTTTGCCAATGCTTATTTACATATATACTAGTTCATTCAACTTTTACAGACTTGAGTAGGCGCTGGTTTTTTGAGGAACCTTTATAAAGATTAGTATTATTTTGACACTAGTCAGTGCTGTTTGGGCACTTGGCATGAATCCATTATGCAATACCAACAGGTTCTAGTCATTAGGTAAAGCTATTATCAGTGCTGATCCACTGATATGACAATATAAGAAGAGTTCAAAGGAATGATAAAGACTCAGGTGGCTGGACTGACCTGTTGCTGGTGTGGCAGAGGCACACCGACGGAGGACATAGGTTTTTTTTCTTTTTTTCTTTTGAGTTTTATATAGCATGAACTCGGGCCAAAGGTATCAGAGCGCTTTACATGAATACCAGTTACATTACAGATGGACACATTCATTTTTTTTCCGGTAGGCACAGGGAGAATAAGTGATTTGCCCAGAATCACAGGATGCTGAGCGTCCCTACTAAGATTCGAACCCGGCTCCCTAGCTTCGAGGTCAACTGCTCTAGCCGTTATGCTGCATCCTTTCATTTATTTATTTATAGCATCCTTTATTTGTTTATTTATAGATCCCTGCTGTTGTTGCAGGAGTTTTTCCCCAGGCCAGCTCCACAAAAAATTTTAATGGGCAAGCACCACTAATAGCAGCACCAGCCTCATGACCACAGTATGGTCTTCCTGACTGCAGAGCTGCTGATGTCTCCGCCACAAGGTACATAGCCTTCACATCTCTCTAAATTAGGTTGCAATCGCAAAAGGGGGCAGGCAGGATGGATACGATATTTGGGAAGATGCCCCATTGCAAACTACCTCTACATCAGACCTCAATTAGCTGAACTAAATACTTATATATAATTTAGGTTGTTTTGTATAGCGTGGTAAAACCATAGTCAAAGAGCCAGGGTACATCACATATTGAGAAGCATGTTATCAGATCTGATAATGACTTCGCATAACAGCAGATATAGATATACATATATAGGTAAATGTGAAATTAGAGATTTATTAGGTAGTTACATAGCATTGGAAAATAGGCTAATATACAAAAGATGTATAGCACATTTGGGGTTAAATATAATAACAATAGCAATAGTGATTACCAAATAGCTATTGTTTTCAAATCGCTATTTGGTAATCGCTATTATTAATGCACTAAAGTGAAATGTTTCCCTGATTTCCAAATGAGCAATTCCTTACTTACTTTTCTCTACTACTGCTCCTTAGGTGTAGGGAATCACACAGGACTCTCAGGCCATCTCTCTACCGGGATTTTCTTTCTATCTGACTCCAGGAGGTAACCCTTCTCCCTGCAGTCAGCCTCAGGGTGTCACCGCTTGGTGTATCTTGGCCTTCCTCTTTTCCTTTGAGAGTTCCAGGTCAGAGCTTGTCTGGTAGTGTTAGTTGCGGGCTTGCAGGGAGTGTGACTTATTCACCCCCAGCTTCTTTTCACGATTGCTTGTTGAGCAGGGAGTTGGAATGTTTGCTGTTGTACGTTGTTGCTGATGGCGTTTGACCAGTGGATTTCAGGGATTTTCATCAGACAGGTTTTGTTGAAGGTCTGGACTTTGTTGGTGGTGGTCACTGTTGTCCTCCTAGTTTCAGCTCCATACAAAAGGGCTGATTTTACGTTGGTGGTGAAAAGCCTGATGATGGTTTGCAGTGTTAGGGCCTTGGAGCTCCGGATCTTCTATAGCTGAATGAAGGCAACCCTTGCTTTGTAGATTCTTGCCTTGACGTCAGCGTCCGTGCCGCCTTGCTTGTCTGTGATACTGTCGGGGTAGGTGAAGCTCTTAACCACTTCCAGTGCACCGCCTGCAAGAGTGACTACAGTTGTGCTAGTTGTGTTAACTTTCAGGATCTTGGTTTTTCCTTGATAGATGCTGAAGCCAAGTTGTGCTGATGTGGCTGCCACTTGACTGTCTTCTTTTGCATCTGCAGATGGGTATGGGAGAATAGGGCACGGTCATCTGCAACGTCCAGGTCTTTGGGCTGCATCCAAAGTGTCCACTGGAACCCATTTCTTCTCCTTGCTGTGGATGTCTTTGTGATCCAGGCTGTGGCCAGGAGGAAGAGAAAAGGCAAAAGCAAACAATCCTGGTAGACTCCAGTCTTCACTTGGAAGGCTTCTGTGAGTTACCCTCCATGGACTGCCTGGCAGGTCATTCACTGGTGAGAGTATTTGATGATTCTTAAAAGTTTATATGGCACAACGTAGTGGCAGAGTAGTTTCCGTCCATGATGTTGAAATCCTTCTCATAGTCGAAGTTGACATAGAGGGGTGAGTTCCATTCCATTGACTGCTCAATGATGATGCGTAATATTGCAATGCGGTTTGTGTAGGAGCTATCTATGCGGAAGTCCGCTTGCTGGTCTTGCAACTTAGCGTTGACTTGTTCCTTCATTTTTTTCAGGATGACTCTGTTGTACACTATGCCTAGGGTTGATGAGATGTTCTTGCTTCTGATCTGATGGCATCTTTCCTCTTCCAAGATCCTTTCAAACATGAGGTAGAGCATGTCTAAGATGCTTCAATGTTTGATGGCTTGCCGTATATCTTTCTTGGTTGGTCTTCTGCAGTCGATTGGCAAGTCCTTATCAGCTGACTGTATGTCTGGTGGAGAGTGTGGCATGAGCTGATTCAGCAGTTCTTCAAAGTTCTCCACCTTCGTTGGTGTTCGTTACCCATGATTGTTCTCCCAGCTTTGTCTTTAACAGATTGACTTGATGTATCTGCCGGAGAGTTACATTGTTATGTTGTAAATTTCTTTCAGGTTTTCATGGCTTGCTGGTTCTTGGGCTTCTATGGAAAGACCATCGAAAAAATCTTAACTTATCTGCTCTTAAGCTTCTCATTGCATCCTTATTGGTTTTGGTGCATTCGCCTTGAGCTTTTGTTTTTCTGCTTTGTTTGGCTAAAGTTGACTTCAACTTTCTTTTCCTTTCTATTTTGGATTTTGTAAAGAGTCTTAGTGGAGATCCATTATATATGCTGGTGTTTCTTGGAAGCCAGTACCTTAAGCAGGTTGATATCACTATTTCTTTGAGTTTCTTCTACTGAATTTGTTCCTGGGTCTCTATCGTCCTCTAGTTCTTGCAGGACTTCAAGCTTGTAATTGAGGGGGACTGAGTGCTCACTCAGTTTTTGCACATCTTTCAGGAGAATGGTGTGGTATCACTGTCGTTGGTTTGTTGGTTCCATTCATGCTTTCTTCAGCTTTAGCTTTAGACTGACCATGACAAGTTGATGGTCTGATGCCATGTCCTTTCCTCTCATCACTCTTGCATCCTGCGGGGACCTCTGGAACTACTTGGAAATTTAGACATGGTCAATCTCATTCTCTGTTGAATGGTCTGCTGACACCCACTCTGTCTTGTGTATTCTTTTGTGTGGAAATACACTACCACCTAAGACCAGACCGTTCAGAGCACAAAGATCTGCGAGCCTTTCACCCTTCTTGTTCATGTCACCAAGGCCATTGTTGCCCATGACTTCTTTGTGCCCATTGTTTTTGCTTCCCAACTTGCCATTGACGTCCCCATCAGTTTGGTGGTGCCTCTCTCAAGGCATATCTCCAGGATGGACTGGAGTTTGTTGTAAAACCTGTTCTTTTCCTCTTTGCTGTCATTTGTAGATGCAAAGCTCTTGATAACATTCATATTGATCCTCTTTTTCCTTGTGCGGAGGGTCACTGTGATGATTCTGGGACCGTGAGCATCTCATCCAATCAGAACTCTGTTAGCTGCTAGCATTAGCATCAATGATACTCTTTGGGTATGTGGTGCATTCTCTTCCTTGTGTCCTAAATACAGCAGGATTCCTCCTGGAGCCAGGCTTTCCTATCTGACTGTGTCCATCTGGTCTTGCTGATGCCAAGCACGGCAAGGTTGTATTTTTTTCATCTCCAATGTCACATGGCTGTCTTGCCTTTCTCATACATGGTCCTCATATTTCATGACCCAATGGTGATGGTCTTGATTGAAAGCAGGTGGGTCGGTTTTGTGGCTTAGAGGGATCTCTGGCTTTAAACCCAAGGCATCATAGCTCTCTGTGAAGGGGATTCCTCTCTCCTCAAGACTGGGATGTCTTTTGGTTAACATTTTTGTATCTAGGATTTTTTTTTACATGGTGGGGTAGCTAGCCCCAAGCAAAACCCTCCTCCTTTTGCAGCTAGGCTTGGGACTGGCCATGGTGGAGTTAGTGATTGCTAGTGGGTTTGCAAATAGACCTACCTCATGAAGATTATTGAGGAAGGTTGCAGTTTGTAACCCACTAGGATTCCCTGCCATCACAGAGATGGTGGCCTGCTGGTGCCAACAGACCAACATGTTTGTGATGGCTTTGAAATTAAGCAACCTTTTTTTTTCAATCACATTTCGTTTTCCTTAGAAGAAAATGGAAAACATTTCAAAAGAAACATTACATGTTTCATTTTTATTGATTAAGAGCAGGCAGTGGTCTTTGAAAACACTATCTGCTCTTAAAAATATTTTTTCAAACATTATCAAAGGGAAAGGCTTTCCAATTGATGGTAAAGTGCGATTGTTTTGCAACCGCAATTCGGTCACAGAACAATGGTCTGTACATCTAGCTCCTAGTTCAGTGACAGTGATTAGTGTATCAGGCAGCTGGCAGGAGATCTTTAAGGGTTAGACTTGAAGACATTGACATTGGTGGCCTTGGGTGTCTTTGTTGGGAGGGAGTTGTACATGTTTGGGTCATTGCATGAAAATGGAAAGCAAGGTTCAAAGTCATGTTTTTCCTAAATATGTGAAGATTGAGTTATTGTAGGGAGGCCTTCCCTCTTAAGTTTTTTAGTTCTTCAGATGATGCCAGTTTGTTTTCCATGTATTTCTAGGTATACACATTTAACATGTCTGTGATGCAGGCGGTCTTGTGCATCATGGCTCCAATGGTAGAGATTTTCATAAAGTTAGGACTGAGAGATGCGGGCAAATCTCCCTGTAGGGAATGTGAGATGGACAGCAGAGTGAAGAACGGCTTTCAATGGAGCAAGTGGCAATAAGCGAGGCGAATGTATAGACCCTTTCCATATGCAACGCTAATTTCATTGCTTGAACTAAGCTCTACAGATTACATCTGGGTAGGAAATAGCTTATGTTATATATGATTCTGAGATAGAAGATAGAAGTCTGAGTTATTTTCTATTATCTTATGTGGGTATCACGATTGAGTATTGAAGCTTCAATGGCACCTTGGTATTTAGCCAATGGTATTGTTTTAGGTGCAAATCCCAGTTTGTTAAGATGGTCAGTTCAGCCTTAGGTAGTTCACTAGTTTGGTTGGAGGAAAGAAAGAGCATTCTGTTTGCAAAAAAAACATTGCAAGTGGTTTGGGTCAAAAGGCTGTTGGGGCAGTTCCATTTTCAGATGTATCTGTGTTTTGTCTACATTTTATTGAAAGGAAGACTTTCTGTGGGAGATTGCCCTAGTTTTGACTTTGACACATCTAGTAGTCAGTTGTATCTATCACTAAGGATAGTTAGAGTAGCATGAAAGTCAGTAGTTTCTTTTGTTAAGCAGCTGGAGCAAGTCATCTAAAATTTGAGAAAGCCTGTCTCCCTACTGAGTCCAGATCTAAAACCATACTGGAAAAGCCCAAGAAGATATTATTGTTGATGCGTTCGATGAATTGGACAGCCGCACATTTTTCAAGTAATTTAGCCAGATACTGAAGCTCCGTGACTAGTCTGAAATTCTCAGTTTGGATAGGATCTGCCTTCTCTTATGTTTCTAATTTTAAGAGGATCAGATACAGTACCATTGTGAAGTGAAGTGTCAATGTAGTATAGCCAGAAGGGTGTAACGGCATCTGTATGTTTTTTGGCCATGGGAGAAGGGTTGGGAATATCATAGTATTATGATGGACTTGTCTAAAGTGATAAGAACATGTGTACTAAATTGAGCTGAGAATTTTCTTGGGTTAAAAGTTGGCATGTTGTCTTTGTTAGTGGCTGTGTATACACATGTTTAATAGGCGCGTCTTAAGTTACAATAGGGGGGTCTTAGGATGGTTTTTGCTCTAACATCAACAGCTCTTAGTTTTGTCTTTGTGTGCTCACTTAGAGAGAGATTTACCTTGTTATTTTTTGTTTGATGAAACGGGGGCCGATGGTGTCTAGGATTTGAACAAGTATGTGGCTGTATTCTTGGATGAGTATGCCCAAAATCATACTTTTAGTCAGTCTGTATTTTAATAAGTAACCATGATCTTGAAAGTTTTAGGGTTAATGTTGTTTAGGTCTCAGTTATTCTTCATGGTTTTCTGAGTGGAGTGTCCTTTTTTATCATTTTTATTTTTAGAGAGTGGAAATAAATAAAGTATAGTTTTTCAAAATGAAGCAGGTATTGGTATAATAATAAATTGTACTTGAAAAATCGCTTTCTCTCATCAGAAATTTCACAAACATTAATATTAGAAAAACATTCATAAACCAGTTCTACGTGCAAAAAAGCATATCAAAGTGGAAACACCGCCCTTCCGACCAGAGTTACGATAGCAAATCACATTTAACAATGAATTAAAGTGCTTTCTATAAAAAGTTCATTTTGTGCATACAAAGTGCAATGTGAGGAGTGCAAAAGGGTTCAAAATATCACATGATGACATTTATTCCAGCTCCTGAAGCACCCAAACTAAAACAGATATAAAAAAAGAAGTAGGCCTTCAAAAATAGGATTGGGGCTCCAATTAGCCTTCAATATACTCCAAATGATGCCATGTAGCATCAAACCTCTTCATCTACCCCACCCATTTAGCGTACACCTCTTCAAATGTCATAGTATGTATCATTTTAGCCTTCCAGCCCTGGACTCATGGAATCTGTCTGGTTCTCCAATTCTGTAGGATAAATGAGCATGCAATCGTCAGTGCAAAAGATAAAAAATACTGTCCTCCCTTAGTCAACTGGCAGCTACTAGAGAACCAGGACATACAGACATGTTTCCAGGTCAACAGTGGCAGCCATAGCATTTGGGCCTGACTGACGATACGCTCACTTGTCTGGCAGTAGCAGTTGTTCTGACTCATCACTACTGCATTAGTTTGTACCAAGCTTGACTTATTATTTCACTTTTTTTGATTTTCCGCTGTTCAGTACCCTTGGATCTCTTGTTCCTTCTCTTGCTGTTCCATATTATGCTTTGGGTTACCCTTTTGCCCAGTTTGTGTTTCTCGTGCAGGCTTCTTCCTTCCTGATGCAGCAATTTTGTTCATCTTCAGCTCCTGTGTTGGGTTCTTACAGGTTACAGCCTGCCATCTGGTTGCACCGGGTAAGTCTCAGTCTGTTGTGTTTGTTTCTCATACTTACCTTCTGTTTTTAGACCTCATAGTAATTTGTGTACTTTCACGAAGGTGATGATGTCATTTTGATACTTCTGACTTGAGATGCTGAGTCTATGAATTCATTCCAGATCTTCCAACTACTATACTGCAGGAGTCTCTTTTTCTATATTTCTCTCTCTGTTCGCCCCCTCACCCCCTTTTCCGCTTAGCCTTGGTCTTCACACCTCCAACAAGAGGTTTAGTTGACCTCTAATGGAGAGGAAGGCATTGGCTTCAACACCATCTCCCTCACAATACTAAGCCCATGACACCAATACCTACACTTGTGGGTTGCGAATCACTGCACTTTTGGCTTTCCCGAGCACAGGATGTGCGAATTTCTTATCATTTGCTGTTGCGTCAGTATGGAAAATGTTGGCAAAATCTGGCATAATTAAACAAAATGCAAATCCATAATTTAATACTATGC
Organism: Lissotriton vulgaris; assembly: GCF_964263255.1. Lineage (NCBI taxonomy): Eukaryota > Metazoa > Chordata > Amphibia > Caudata > Salamandridae > Lissotriton > Lissotriton vulgaris. The sequence goes on from NC_141693.1 coordinate 1,728,630,742, forward strand.
ATCTTCACGTCAATTTTGGACACAAGCACCCATTTTGCTTTAAAAAACTAGTTGGTAAAAACAAAGCACTATAAAAAACTGTCTCTGTGTTTTGTTGTTCCTGTGTGTTTGCAGTAACTTTTTTCACCACGAATGGCACATTTGCAGTAAATATTTACAGTGAATAGCTTGTAATAAAGCAAAACGTCATATTGGCATAATTTCAGGAATTTTGTGTAATGAGCGTAATGAAAAGTTCATGACATTATGGAAATTATGCTGGTGTCATTTAAATTTCACATATGCCAAATTCATACCTGCAGAGGAAAGAAGTGCATAGGGGAAAACCTATCTACAACCCATTATTTACATTTTTATAAGCACTGACTGAACTGCAAAAATGTGTAATTGCCGGGGAAATTGTTGCCAAATATTGTGCAAAACAAGGACATTGTTTATATCACCTTTTCAAAGCTGTAAGATGCTGATTTTTAATGGGCTGCAAAAGTCCAAGCAATAAACAGACATGCTTTTAAATTTTATATTTATCTTGTCACATTTGCCGCGCATGAAAGACAGATGTCAAATGTCAGGCTATGTCTTCTAACAAACTGCAGCTTATTTATTTTACACAGGAATTGGTGCTTACAAACGACGCTCCCTTTGCTGTAAGTATTGGAAGTTATAGCCAAGATTAAATGCGGCTCTCCTGCGGAGCTCCTTCCCCCTCGCATTTTTATGCAATTAACAGCTGCAATGATAATAAAATTAACTGAGATTTTTAATATGTCTCTGGATCAAGCGACGGTGCCAGAAAGCTGGAAGGCAGCTCAAGTTAGACCTATCCTGAAGAAGCCAACACTAGATGCTAGTGAACCAGGTAACTATCGTCCCATCTCGCTACTGCCTTATTTAGGGAAGGCGCTCGAAGCCCTGGTAAATAAACAGCTTACTAGTCACTTGGAAAGCCATGGACTTATTGACTCTTCACAATCAGGGTTTCGTTCGGCGCATAGCACTGAAACTACAGTAGTTGAGATGGTAGACAACATCAGGCTGGCTCTGGATAAAATAGAATCAGCTATGCTGGTTCTCTTGGACCTGTCAGGCGTTTTCGACACCATCTCCCATGAGATCTTACTACAAGGGCTCTGGGAGATGGGAGTCTGAGGGAAAGCCCTGGATTGGTTCAAAAACTATATCTAAAATCTAAAGGACCGCTCCACCACTGTGCATCTGTGCTCTCTGGCCGCATGTAGTAGACCAGTAAGTATTGTAGTCCCCCAAGGGTCTATCCTAAGCCCTATGCTTTTTAATCTTTATGTAACACCGTTGGCCAGGATAATCAGATCGTATGGATTTGAAGCAGTATCATATGCTGATGACACCCAGCTGCTGATCACATTTGGTCCTGACCCTACAGAGACAATGATCTGTTTTAAAAACTGTATGACCCATATTAACTGCTGGATGGGCCAAAATAAATTACAGCTAAATGGCAGTAAAACCAAGATCATTCTGTTCTGCAGGGCTGAAGAGTTTTGGTCTAGCAGCTTGTGGCCCCAGGTGTTGGGCCCGTGTCCGTCCCCAAAACAATCAGTCTGCAATTTGGGAATAACGTTTGATAACAATCCCTCCATGAAAAACCATGTCAACCGTGTTTTGGGTACTTTATGGTATCAAGCGGAAACTACATAAAATCTTTAAATGGCTACCAATTGAAATCAGGAAGCAATTGGTCCAGGGCTTAATTGTGAGCCGCATGGACTACCGGAATGCGCTGCTGGCCGCACCTAGGGGCCCATTAGGATGGCGGGCGGATGGCGGGGGCAATCCGCCCGCCATCCGCACCTATATTCCCCCGCCATATTAGTATGATGGGGGGACCGCGGTGGACGGAAAGACCGTCCGCCGCTTTTCCGCCCCGGTCGCCTTGCAGCCGGGGCGGAAAAGGATTAATATGGTGGCGGTGTCTATTAGACACCGCCAGCCATATTACAATGGGCTTAGTAAGATGCCTTTATCGCAGCCACAGAAAGGCATGCAGTCTTCACTCTGGGGGCCCCCTGCGAGCCCCCAGAGTGAAGGAGAGGTGGGGGTGCAAATGGGGTTACCTGTGGTACCCCCCAGCATTTGAATACACGAAGCGACGGGCACCGCGCGGTGTCTGCCGCTTCATGTATGCAAATGCTTACATGCATTTTTAGCATTGTGGCGGATGGTGCAGAGAGCACCGCCCGCCACAATGTTAAAATTGAGGGATGCGCCCGCAACTGTGGCGGGCGCATCCTAATCCCCACCAGGGGACCCCCATCCCTTATAGCGGGCTGTCCCAATCCCTGTGAGGATGGCGGGCAGGCAAAGTCCGCCCGCCATCCTAATGACCTCCTAGATGAGGATCGTTTCTACAGGTTGCAGATTTTGCAGAACACTGCAGCCAGATTGATCTTGAATCTACCTCCAAGGTCCCCCCACATGCCCTAGTTTAAGGCTCCTCCACTGGCTTCCAGTCAGGAAAAGAGGTCACTTTAAAATCTTATGCTTACCACATAGAAGTATCTATGGCACTGGTCCCGGCTACCTAACAAAAAAACTTAAAATATATCAACCTCAAAGAATTTTAAGGTCCTGTTCAAAGTTTCTCCTTACCTCATTACGAGTTTGCACTACACAAAATGGGGGTCGATCTTTCTCTTTTCTTGCCCCTTATCTTTGAAATATGCTGCTGCTCCATCTTTCGTCTATTTCAGACAATCAGCATTTCCGCAAGGAATTGAAAATACGGCTGTTCTGATTGTAGCTATATATGATCTACTTTTGGAATCTCCGCAAGTGCTATGAGACCTCCCGGTGATATGTGCACTATATAGGATTCTTTGACTTGACTTGACAATCTTGCTGTGAAAGGAGAGGCTGTGGAATGTAATTGTTTGTAAAACAATAAATACGTGTAAACGAACTGCACATATTCAGCAGAGAGTAAAGCAAAACTGAAGCACATTTCCTTATAATTCCGAAGTGTGATTGAAGCAAAAATGTTAATGAGATCAAAAGAAATCAGAAGACTTTACTTGGTGATGCACAAATGATAATAAATCACTGAAACCAGATTTAGGCACAATATCATTTGTGTGCAATATAGTTGTATGTGTAAAATTGTATGTGTTTGCAAATTTAGTGGCTATTTCAATGGAAACTGTGCTGTCTGTAAGTGACAGTGCACTACCTCACAATGCTTCAGTTACGTAAAAAAACTACGCGTCTCTGGCCCATCAAAGTTAGGTGGCTCGTGAAGGAGTGTTCCGACAACATTTTTAAAAAAAACATATCGTCAGACAGAAATATTGAGTCTGAAATATCGTCACATAGAAATATTTATGCAGGAATATCATTGTCAAGAATATTGATTTTAAGGTGAATAATATCGATTTTAACAATATCTAAATCATTGATATAGTTTGCAAAAATATTGTTAAGAATATTGTTTTAAAATAATTTTTATGTCTTTTAGTATGCATTTGAATTGTATATAAGTCTTCATTTTTAGTACCAGAGTGGTTTGTTGAGTTTATTGGGGTATATGGTGGGAAGTAAAATAATTCAAATTAATTAAAAATTAATTTTTAATTAACATTTTTTGTTTAATTAATAATTATTTGTTAATTGTGGAATACAATAAGTTTAATTGTTTTTGTGTGTGTTGTTTTTGTATGGGTAAAAGGTGTGTAGGAAATTAATTATAATACTTAATAATACTAAGTTATAATAATTATTGAAATGATAAATAATTATGTAAAATCTGTAATTAAGATTCTTTATGTTATATATTAGGTGAGAGTTGTGGCATTTGAGGGATTAAAGGAAGTACAATTAATTAAATATTTCATTTTTTATACTTAATTATTAATAATTATTTAATTGAGAATTAATTATAAAAACGATGCAAATAATGTTTTTTATTTTATATATTAGGTGTGGGTTGTTTCTTTTGTATGGATAAAGGGTGAAGAGATAATTAAATATAATTATTTTAGTAATATTAATTATTATGAATAATTTCATACTTATTTAGTTATGAAAAGACAAATAATACCATTTAAAGATTTAACTTTACATATGTGTTGTGTACTTCATAAAAATATAGGGTAGAAAGTTACTTAAGTAATAATAAATTAAAAAATAGTGGGAATAGTACATTCTACCCCTCTGTTATCCAACGCTTTCCCTTCTGTTGTTATGTTATGTTATGTTATGTTATATTAATTTATTATGCGCACAGAGACTCCAGCCAAGGAGCGTCCCGGCGCAGAGACAAGGTAGAACACAACACAACAGGAGAATGAAAAACATAAAAGCAGCTAAAACAGGAAAGTTTTTATAGCCCTCCGGAAAGTCAAGAGGTCCTCCATCGGACGGATTTCAACAGGAAGGGAGTTCCATGCTGACGCGGCCTTTACACTAAACGAGCGGCCTCCCATGCGACTGAGCCTGAATCTGGGGACCACAGCAAGGGCCAAGCCCTGGGAACGGAGGGTACGGGTGGGAACATAAAAGGAGAGACAGCTAGATAAGATTTCCGGGCCTATACCTCTCAGAATCTTAAAGGCAAGACACAGAACCTTAAAGAGGATGCGCTTCCTGACAGGGAGCCAATGTAGGGAACGAAGGACACTTGCCACCGAGCTGAATCTGGGCAGGCCGACAATCGCCCTCGCCGCAGCATTCTGAACCCACTGATATGCAGGCAATAGGGCTGCAGCAATTGGTGAGGGGCCCCACGCATGAGGCCGGGCACACACTGGATGGCCTGTTCACAAATAACCCGGGCATTGATCTGTCAGCGGTGCTACCTCTGGTATGGTCTGACCACCAAGCTATTATTTTTAGGATTAGACTGTCACCCTCCAAACCCTCTCAGACCAAAATCCGGTCGTCAGTGGGGACGCGGAGGTGGAAAAATGCAGACATTCCACACCTCACTAATCTCCTTATGACATCAGCCCCAGAAAGATCATGTGATCCTGAAACCATGTCCACTAATTTTCAAGATTGGATCCTGAAGGCAGCTAATCAAGTTGCACCTGAAAAATTTTATCGTCCAAATAGAGCCACTCCATCTGCCCAGTGGTATACAGAGGAGCTGCGACTCCAACGTCAGTATTGCAGAAACTTAGAAAGGCGCTGGAGAAAGCATTATAGCCCCCCCGCTAAGCAAGTCTATAAAACTGCACTGGCAATATATAAGAAAGCTCTCATTACGCGAAAGAATATTTTCTTCACTGGCCAAATTGAGCAAGCACAGAATTCAGCCAGAATGCTTTTTCAAGTGGTGAGCTCTCTTTCTAATCCTCCAACTGGACCTACAACTGAGAATTCGCAGGAATTCTGTAGCTCACTGGCTACATTCTTCACCTCTAAGGTGATGGATATCTACTCCACATTCTCCAAAGAACCAGTGGGAGGATCCATGGACCTATCCACCCATCCAGCGCCCACTCACCCTCTCTTCGCTCAGTTTCGGTCAGTCACTGAAGATCAGGTCTGCATGCTTGTTGCTAAGATCAAATCCGGATCTCCGCTTGATCCATGTCCTCCTCTCATAATGAACCAACTACATAACACCATCACCCAGCCGCTCACCGATATCTGTAATTCCATCTTCAAAACTGGTGTCTACCACGAGATTTGGAAAAAGGCTATTGTCAAACCTTTGCTCAAGAAGCCTTCCCTAGACCCCACCGTTACGGCCAACTATAGGCCTATTGCTTGCCTTCCCTTCCCGGCTAAAATCGTAGAGGCCATTATGAACCAACAGCTGTCAGAGTTTATTGAGCAAAATGGACTCTTGGATGACACTCAGTTCGGGTTCCGGAAAGGACACGGAACCGAGACAGCGCTGATAAAGGCCTCCGACGAAATCAGACATATTATGGACTCGGGAGGAGCGGCAGTGCTTATTTTGTTGGACCTATCGGCGGCCTTTGACACGGTCGACCATGTCATCTTGGTCGACCGTGTCGCAGCCCTTGGGATTAACCATCTGGCAAAAGAACTCATAGTTTCTTTCTTAGCTGACCGTAAGCAGGCAGTCAAACTGGGTAATCATTACTCACCGACGTCTGAACTGCCTTGCGGGGTCCCTCAAGGATCCTCGTTAAGTCCGACGCTTTTCAACATTTATGTCGCAGACTTGGCGAGGGTCATCAAATCTTATGGGATGCGTTTAACCACCTACGCAGATGACACCCAGCTTGTGCTGGCGGTGCATAAGAACGGCCCAGTGGTAGCAGCTAAGCTTCAGGAGGGGTTACTGGACATACAATCATGGATGCACAGGAACTGTTTGAAGCTTAATGCGGAGAAAACGGAGGTGATGACCTTTGGTAATATCTCTCCAGAGTGGTCCCCGACATGGTGGCCCAGTCAGATGGGCCCTCCTCCGGTTCCAGCCGCCAAGGTTAGGAATTTAGGAGTGATTTTTGATAGCAAGTTATCCTTTGGATATCATGTTAACAAGGTGGTCTCTGCGGCGTTCTTCATGCTGAAAAAGATAAAAAAACTTCTGCCGTATTTACCAGCATCAGCAGGAAAAACACTGATTACTACCTTAGTGTTTTCCAAGCTTGATTATGGAAATGCTCTCTTTTTCAACACGCATAAATGCATCCTGAACAAGCTTCAATCTGTCCAAAATATGGCAGCACGGATACTGCTCAACATACCCAGACGCCACTCCACTTCGGCAGCCATACGTCAGCTCCATTGGCTAAGAGTGGAGAGCAGGATCAAATTCAAAGCTTTGTGCATTGCCTATAAGGCCATCCATCAGACTGGACCGAAGTTCCTAAAGGAGGCATTTCAGGTGTACATTCCTAAAAAGAACCTACGATCAGCAGCAAGCTATCAACTGCCTGTACCCCGCACAAGAACGGCAACATGGGGTGACAGACGATTTTTGGTAGCAACTCCAATATTGTGGAACTCACTCCCCTTAGACATTAAAACTGCGCCAACCCTGATTAGCTTCCGCAAGGCTCTGAAGACCTGGCTCTTCAATCAATAATATTATTAATATTAACCATCTGGCAAAAAGAGCTTATAGCCTCTTTCTTATAATATCGTGTCCTGACCTCTGTATCTTGGAGTATCTCATTGCGCCTAGACACCTCAGGGTAGTAGTGCGCATTAAAAATTCCATAAATAAATAAATAAATAAATAAGACACAGAACCTTAAAGAGGATGCGCTTCCTGACAGGGAGCCAATGTAGGGAACGAAGGACACTTGCCACCGAGCTGAATCTGGGCAGGCCGACAATCGCCCTCGCCGCAGCATTCTGAACCCGCTGCAAACGGGTTAACTCGGCCTGGTTAGCCCCAGCCAGAAGAGAGCTGGCATAGTCCAGGCGAGAGATGATAGTTGCCTGGATCACCAGCTGCCTGGTCGGGGCGTCAAAGAACTTGAGAACAGGTCTCAAGCCCCTTAAGAGTCCGAAACAACAGGCCGCAGTTTTTTTAGTGTGCCCTACAAAGGAGAGGCCCGCATCCAGCCAGACCCCCAGGTCTGGCTGGATGCACTGACTGTGGCGGGAATAGTACATTTTACCCATTCGCAATCCAACACTTTCCCTACTGTTGAATTGACTGGAAGGAGAACAGTACTTTTTACCCCTCCTGAGTATAACACTTTGCCTACTTTTGTATAAATTGTAGTAGGAATAGTATATGTATTAACTGTAACATTATATAGTCTAGTTTATATTATTTAAATTTATATTATGTTTTTTTATTTAAAACTATATTTATAATTAGTAATGTTTTTATTATATGTTTTTATTAAATTGCAATTTTTTATTTTGTTTAAAATAGTTTGTTTTTTGAAGATTTATGTTATAGGATATATGTATATATATATATATATGTATTTTTATATTATTTCTAATATAATTTAAAATTATTAGCTTAATAATATTTTTCATTGGATATATGCAAATAAATATGTTTTATTTTTTTGAAATAATTATAATTGTTATTTATTTTGATAACAATTACATATATTTTATTTGTATTACATTAGTGTTATAATTTAATATATGTGATGTTTACTATTGAAATTTATATATCTTTAAAAAAACAATATTTTATACAACGATATGTTTTCAGCATCTTTGTAATTTATATGGTGCATAGCATGACAATATTTTTTACATTGATATTTACGTCACAATATTTTTGTATGGGGATATTATGGGGTGATATATTGTCACTGAATCTTGTACAGGTTTTTCGCTCTAAAAATTGTGTTGTAAGTCTAAAAAGTTTGGGAAGCTCTGGTTTATAATTCACACAGGAAAAGATTGGTTTCAACATGTTGCAATTTTCTAAGTACTAGCATCATTTCTCATGTCATCATTTTAATTGTCCTTCTTTTCCTATTTTAACCCCTTTTGACATATAGTTTAGGATGGAGAAGTAGAATCCCTACTAGAGAGATGGTGACAGTGGAGAGAGAACACGCAGTGTCAAAGCAAGAAAAGAAGTGTGGGTAGAACGGAAAAGAGAGATAAGATATAGAAAGGGGATATAAAAAAGATGGGTTTGTTAACGAAAATCTGCCAACTCCGCAATTCACAATCTAAATATGTTCATGAAAAAAAAGAGAAAGACATCTATGAATCACAGTAATGGGTGACAACTGAACCACCAATCACCACATATGGGAAAAAGATGCACAAACAAAGAGCAGATGCAAATGTATAGGTATTTACATACACAGCTCCATTCCAAGTCATGTGTAAAACTGAAACAAAGGTATAACACGCACAGGATTCTGAAATCATGAGAATGTGTCAGACATCCTTCAATTATAAATTCCTGGGCTGAGTTCCGGTCCCGGTGCCCGGGTGTACGATTGATGAGACAATCGACAGAGAAGTCTCTCCCTCTTCCAGCTGGTATGAGAGGATATGGCTGGATAAGGTTTCCACTATGATGATGTCCAACACCGGTGCAGTGACCAAGTGGTGAGCCCTGATTAATCTGCCAATAAGTTTGTAGGGCAGTGAAACATGTTGGCTATGGGTTTTGGTATGCGATGTTAAGCTACCAGCCTTTTTAATTCACCGGTACACACCATAACTAATAATAAATTTGTAACTTTAGTGTGACTGTTGATTTTAATCACTTTTTCTGTATCATATCAAGGAGTGATTCCTTGGATGGTTTTGTCTTGCACCTGTCTGTCTGCACATGACACGTATGGTTCTGTTTTTGGACACTTTATTTTGAGGAGGTAAGGCGACAGATGATGAGAAAGGGGCAAGATATTGGTAAACATCTGCCAAAAGGCCCCGAGGGCGTTCTCCCATGAGGTGCCTTCCTCCTCACTACACATTTTTTATGTCTGTTCCGTTTTAAGTGTGGGATTGCGTACTGTCTCAGTTGAGCAGTCACTGGTGGTCGTGTCGAGTTGAAAAGCAGTTCTGGATTCTCCCCCCCCTTGTTTTTATGTTCAAAGAAACAATGATTTGTTTTGGACGGTTTGGCATTTGAAGACAAACGCTTAACTCAAAGTTCTAGTAGGCGGATGCTTAGGAATCAAATTGTATAACTTCCAGCACAGTAATATGCCTCATTAGACGAACACTAATCCGAGTCCAGGGTACAGGGATTATTTGGTACTGATGCTTAGTGAGTGGAGGTCTATCACTATAGTACCCTTATTTCCCTCTTGGCTCCCTATTGTATTGCATCCTTCAATTATATACAAAAACATAACTGAGCAAGCTAATTATGAATGATTTGCCTCCTGATTCAGATCTGCAAACAAGGCTTTACAGCTCATAGGCAGGCTTAATTTAATGCATGGTTAGCAGTGAACAGAAAATGACTGCAGCAGTTATAGGCATACCAAGGCTATTTATTTTTTTAAATCTCACAGATTCAAGAGAAAAGAAAAATGACGAAGTGGGGGAGGAAGGATGAAGAAGATAGGCAGGAGACCAGCCCAATCAGAAAATAGAGAGAATAAAAGCAAATGACTAACCAATAGAAAACAGAGTGCTCCGGCCACCAGTGATAAATGGCTATTCTTACAACAAATAATACCCACTAATAACTGCTTGCTCCGGGACCCAGAGAGAAGGCAGTCACTTTAGTTGGCAGTTTATGTGGGTTTCATTTCTAGACTTCAGGAAACATATAACACCGTTCAATGAATTTCAGTAATTCTGCAGGCAGAAACTAGTTACCAATAGGTTGACATGATGTAACCCAAAGTGGAGTGAGTACAGATGTCAGTAGCTGAACCCAAGAAGATGTGCATGGGCAAGAAAATTGCATATAGGGTTATGCAGGAAGAGGTGTTAGATGATCTCTTCCCAAACCTGCCACATGGGTCAGAAAATGATGAATCAGTGGAATTACTTAATTTTGCCTACACCCATTCCTGCACGGATTACAGAACCCTACTGGTCTGTTTTTCAAACCTGCTTTTCACCTCCCCCTCAGTGTGCAATGATCTGTACTCAGGAGAGCAACACAGTGGCCGGTCTTACTGATAACAGCAAAGTATATATAAAGGGGCTTATTTACAAGCCCCTTGCACCACCAAGGCGTCACTTTTATAACCCAACCGGTGGCGTAGTGTGTTGCACCATATTTACAAGTCGATGAAGAGCCACCCTGCGTAGCTTTCCTTGGCCTTTTAAATATAACCCCTTTTCACGTGTGAAAGGGTGTGCCATGGGTGTTGCTGTGGGTTTTCCCACAGAACACCCATGGATTATGCCGCATTCCCAGATTTACAACATTTCGTAAACCTGGGAATGCGCCAGAATCACGCCGTCCCAGGGGAGGCTCAATGAGGAGAAATACTTTGATTTCTCCTCGTTTTTTCCTCTTTCTATGCATGCTGCAGCACACATAGAGAGAGGAAAAAGCCTCTTGTGATTGTTTTTGTGCAGGAAGGTGACCCTTACTGCACAAAAAACAATCATCCCTGCAACGCAGACACACTTGCACCATGATGCAAGGGTGCCTGCATTGGCGCATGGCCGCCAATTGTGCGCCAGCATGGGCCAAAGCACAAGGATGCGTCATATTGTTGTAAATATGACAGCGCCCTGTGCTTTTAAAATGACACAGCTGGGCACAGCAAAATGGCTTATGACGCCATGCTGCGTCATTTTCTTTTTAAACATTTTTAACAATTGCACGAAAGCCAAGATGGTCAAGATGCTAAATTGAAGAGCTACTAAGTATTCATAGGTAAATGGGCTTACCCAATCATGCTTTTCCTAAGCAGAACACAACAGTCCTACATTTTTACGTTGACCAGCGTTCTTGTAGGCATGCTGAACGTAACCACGTTCCCAAGATGTATCTGAACAATCACTTCTGTCCGGTTTTCATGAAATGAAATGAAATGAAATGAAATGAAAAGTATGTTTTCTATAGCGCATCTGCCACTCCTACCGGAGTCTCCTGGCGCTGTAAGTGACCAATAATCAGCTGTTGTAGAACAAGACCTAGATAAGGTCTAGACAGCAAGCATCCGATATTCCAAAGATCCACGTCTTTAATGCTTTTCTGAACTGCCCCTCCTGTTCAATTACTCTAAGTTCCTTTGGCATAAAATTCCAGGCCTTTGCTCCCAGAACAGTGGCCGATCTTCTGCCTCTGGTAACTAGTTTGAATCCCGGCACCTTGAGCAAGCTTGCAGTGCTGGACCTCAGTGTTCTTACAGTGGTATAAGCCCTAAATCTTACTGAAAGATTTGTTGGGCCCAGTTGACGATGTGCTCAAAATGTCGTCAGTAAATGTTTGAACAGAATTCTTTTACGGACTGGGAGCCAATGGAGGATCTTCAATGCAGCCGAAGCCGACGCCCTACGCGACAGTCCTAGGACCATTCTGGCTGCCGCGTGCTGGACTACCTGTAGTCTCCTCAGGATAGTTTTGTTAATTCCTGCAAGGAGACTATTAGAGTAGTCCAGCCGCGATAATATGAGAGCTACCGCCACTGTCTTCTTAGCGGCCAGTGGGATCAGATTGAAAAACTTTCTCAAGGTTTTTATGAGCCCGAAACAGGTCCCAGTTAGTTTCAGAACATGGGGTTTAAATGAGAGGGTAGAATCAAACCACACGCCTAGGTTTTTTGCAACTTCCACCGTTGATGGAGGGGCTGTGGTATTATCTGGCCACCAGTCCTTTGGCTGAAAAAGGTTGTTTTTGCCGATGGGTCGGATTTCTGTTTTGTCAGTGTTACAGCAGAGAGGGTTATCCTTCATCCATTTTATTACTGCTGTAAGACTGAATTTGAAATTTTCTTCCACATCGGTAGAATTCTTGTCTAAAGACAGGATCAATTAGGTATCTTCGGCGTACGACATGATTTCGATCCCATAGCTCGAAATCAGCGAGATAAGAGAGGCCATATATATGTTAAATAAAAGAGGACTTAAAGAAGCCCCCTGTGGCACACCGGTGAAGAAGGCTCGTGCTGGTAACAGGAAGAATCCCAGCGAAATCACCTGCTTCCTATTTGACAGGAAAGATGTAATCCATGCCAATGCTGAATCAGATATGCCGCAAGATCTCAGTCTGGCTTGCAGGATGTTATGTGAGATGAAATAAAATGCTGCAGACAAATCTAAAAGGATTAAAACAGCCTTCTTGCCATCATCCATTATAAATTTGACGGGGTTTGATATCTCAAGTAACGCAGACTCTGTCGAATGTTTTGGTCGAAAACCGGATTGTCTGGGATGAAAAATCTGTGCTGACTCTGAATAACTAGAGTTCCTTGTGTACTATTTTCTCTGTAATTTTACCTAAAATAGGTAAGAAAGATATGGGCCTGTAATCAGTAAGGTTTGAGGGATCGATGTTCAATTTTTGTCTTCAAGGGTTTTACTGTAGCAAATGTCCACTTATCTGGCACGGTCCCCGTGGCAAGTGATGAATTCACAATGTCGTTGATCACCGGGTTGACAATGTCGATAATATGGTATAATAGCATCGGAGGGCTGGCGTCCTGTGGAGAGCCCGATTTACAGGTTAATATTGCCTCCTTGGTCTGGGAGAGAGTGGCCAATTGAAAGGCTTGAAGGCCAGGTCTGTCATCTCCTTTTCCCAACACCCGTCCCTCAATAAGCTCCGAGTAGTCCTGAGTTACAAAGTTATTTTGAATGGCCTTGATCTTGTCTTCGAAGTATATTGCGATTTCATCGCATAGCTTGTGGGAGGGAGGGATTTCTACATGTACGCCCTTGGGATCTGTAAAGGATTTTACGATTGTAAAAATCTCTTTTTGATTATATTTTTTCAGGGTTATTTGATTATGAAAATATTCTTTTTTTGCTAATTTAATAGCTGAATGATATATTTTCCTAACATTTTTAAAAGTCTGTAGGTTAGAAACATCATATCCCTTTCTCCATCTGCGTTCCAACTGTTTTGACTGCAGATGAAGTGCTTCTAGTTCTTTTGAGAACCAAGGGTCCTTATAAATTTTCCTTTTGCTCAATCTGACCATAGGCTCAGTTGGAAGCAGTTCTTTACCTATAGACAATATCCAACTGTGGAACCGGCGAGAGTCCTCTCCTGGTTCTCCTATGAGAATTGGGACCTTATCTTGTGCAACTGTTTGCAAAGAGGCATTAGTAATTAGACGATGCCACTCCTTCCTTGGGGCCCCTACATCTGTCTTCCTTACCCTACTATCCTTATCAGGAATCGGAATATCTAATGGGATGAAGCAATGGTCAGACCAGACCTGTGGAGTTGGATTTCCTTTCTGTAGTGGGCTAAAGTTGGTACAAACAACATCCAGGGTGTGCCCTGCCCTGTTTGTTGGTCCCTGGACTATTTGCTTCATACCTAAGAATTTAACCGTTTCCAGGAAGGATGTAACCCCTGGGCTGGCACTGCATTCTACATGGAGATTAACATCACCTGGTAGTGTAAAGTTTGCATATCTAAGCATAGTTTCGCTAAGTGCATCTTCAAGTGAGTCCAGGAATGCCTTACTGTTGCCTGGGGGGGCGATATATCAAAACCCCAGAGAAGGAGATGGAATTATTGATAGTACAGCAAAACCCCATTTGTTCTGCTCCTCTAAGTCCAGGTAGCGTATTGATTTTTCCACTGTAAAGTCTTTCTATGTAAGATGGCTACCCCTACCCCCTGCCCCACTCTCTGTCTACCCTACATATTGTAAATTGGAGTGGCAAGGCCACCGCAATATCCGGATTAGAGTCCTCTTTTAACCAGGATTCTGTTACACATAAAAAGTCTAATTCATTATCCATAATCAATTCCTTGACATCTAAGGCATGTTGGCCTAATGATCGTGAGTTAATTAAACCTCCCCTAATGTGCATCTGGTGTCCATCTCCCTTTACTTCTTCTTTTACTTTTTCCGACTCATAACCTCTGTAACATAAAAAAAGTCTTCATAGTCAGCCTTGGAAGGTGTATGCCAATTTATTTATTTAAGGAGTTTTGCATTTCTCTTACATGTCACCTTGCAGCAACTTTAGAACACATCAACTGTATTTCCTTTGCATGCATACTAACCAAATCCACATACTGAAAAACTTTGTAACACTGACTCCCTACTACTTAAAATCCCAGCCTCCAGGAAGAAACAAACCTTAAGCCAATCATTCTCTTGAAGTGTTCCCAGATTTTGGAACTCAATACCGCCAAAAATTTGGGACTTAGCTTCTCTACCCACCTTCAAAAGCAACTCAAAGATTAGCTCTTCAATAAGTTCTTCCGGAACGCAACCCTTATCTAGATTGATTGGATGCTCCATAGCATACTCAGTGGCTTCTGAATATGACAGTATATTAACTGCACCTTCTCCTTTACAGGAGCTGGGGTTAGTTTTTGACTTTGGACCATGCTTCCATGCTTAAAAGCATGGTTAACCTTCTGAACATGGATGAGTATGGGGAATTATCCTCCTCCACCTTCTATACCTGTCTATGCTGCATATAGTCCAAATTTATTATTTGTGTTGACTCCTCTGATAAGGACCTAGATTGCATGGCCATCAACACCTAACTATTTGACATTATATTGCACAATAACTTACCATTCTTGACACCTGCTTTTCTACACATTCACAGCGGGTTTTCTTATAATCGTTTGCACTCTCCCTTATAATTCCTGCTATTTGTTCAAGTTATTATGTGTTGTATAAAGTACTCTGATGCGCTTGGGCCCAGTACATGCTACATAAAGCTTTAGAGTTATAATAAAATAAATGCCATCTTCACAGATAAGGTTCAGTGAGCTTGTGGAGGCTGGTACACAATATCAGCAGTGTTCTTTGAAGTCTCAGGTTGAGGATTCACAGATGGGGGAGAGTCTTCTGCCCCCTGCCGTCTCTATCACAATCAGAAATTTGGTCCTCAAGTGATGAATAGATTTGCTCCCTAGTGACATAATCCTTCCAGAGGCTGCTTTTTCTCCAGTGCATAGCAGATGTTAATGCAGAGTACAATCCTTCGAGAGATTGTCCTCTTCTGCACAGCCTTGCCTTTCTTAACTCCATAGAATCCCACAAAGAGCTGGTCTTCCACCTGGTGTTCAGTGCCCAGAGCAGAGCCTTCCCTTGCTGGGTACAAAACAAATAAGAAAATATGATATAACTTTGCCTGGAGGGGGTCTCTATCCCGAGTAAGGCAACACGCAACAAATGTGTCCCAATGACAGGTGAATACAGTTTTTGTCCAGCGATGAAGGGTTGCCAAGATGATATCAACCACCTCTGAAGGATGATTGAAACTTTCCAGCTGTCACAGCTCAATCTCCAAGCATGCAGTTGAGAAGGCCAGGTGTGGATGTAGAACTCTTCCCTGTGACAGCAGATCCTCCTGAAGGACCAGCCTAATCAAGGGACAGATGCTCAAGCCTAAAAGTTCTGGATACCATACACTCCTCGTCCAGTCCGGAGCCACTAGTATGACTTCTGCTCATCGTTCTTTATCTTCTTTAGAATTCAGAGCTGAAGAGGTAGCGCTAAAAAGGAATACAAGAGTGCTGTGCTTCACTCTAGGCAAAATGAGCCTGAGAAAGAGTCTTCTTCGAACTCCAGCGTACAAGTGATTACCCTGCGCATTCTTGGTGGTGACAAAGAGATTGATCCGGGGTTCTACCCATTGTTGGAAGATGCTCTGTGGCACCGCCAGATGTAACTATAATCTACAATTCACTAAGCATCACCTGCTGGAGTTCCTCAGTCTTGAAGTTTACAAATACTACCAGAGTGAGTAAGATCAGGGAACCACCCGGATGATTCAGCCAGTTCCAAAGGAGCAGGGCCTCATGGCACAGGTCCCCTCCCATCCTTGGTTGTGGCAATACCACATGGCAGTGGTGTTATCTGTGAGGACCTAAACTAGTCTCCCAATGATTAATGGCAGGAAGGCTTTCAATGTAAAGCGAGTAACCTGCAACTCCAACAAGTTGAGGTAAAGACAGGTCTCCACGAGAATCTAGAGTCCTCTGATCTCCATCTCTCCCAGATGACCTACCAGTCCCTTCAATGGTGTGTCTTTCAACGCCAACAGCTCTGTGTAGTGTAGGGAGAGGGTTCTGCTGCTGGTCTAATTGCGGTCCTGATTTGTTTGAGAACTCGGGGATGTAGTGGTATTGACGAGAGACACCTTGGAAACTCCAACGAAGAAATGTACTTACATTGCATGTTCTCTGTGGTAGTGAACAAATTGAACCTTGGTTCTCCACATTTGCAAAAGAGACCATGCCCCACCTCTGGATGTAACTGCCACTTGTAATCTGCTAGGCAATGACGGCTGAGCTTGTATATCCTGGTCAGTGGCATTGTCCATGAGCACCTGCACCATCTTATCCTTGATGGATCGAAGGAAGGCTTTCAAGGTTGATATGGAGTTGGGACTCCGTTGAAGAGGATAGGTCTCTAATCTCCACCTTTCCCAGATGGCCATCCCAACCCAGAAGTGATTTATCTGAACCACTGTCATCTCTGTGAGGGGAAGGGAGAAGGGTCTGCACCTGACACAAATGTGGTCCAGTAACCACTATTGCAGACATTTTGCAGTCTCCTCTATAAACTGAATGTGGTCACAGAGTTCCCCTTGATGTTGGTCCCACTGAGACTTCCGATCCTACTAGAGAGCCAGCATATGCCACCAAGTGTGCGACCAGCAGGATGGAGGAGACCATCAGTTCCAGCTGCCTCAGATTCGACCTGACTAAAATCCAGGACCATGACTGAAAGATCGGGATCATAGCCTGAATGTTCTGGACAATCAGGGAAAAGGCATCAAATCAAACTGTGTCCAGAAAGGCTATCGTCAAGGGAGCATAGGAGAAGGCGTTGGATGTGAATTTGGCACATTTATAGTAAACCTCAATGTTGACAGAAGGTTCGCCATAGTCTGGAGACAGTTGACGACTGCCTGGTGCGAGCCCGCCTTCAACACCCAGCCATCATGGTAGGACAAGACTGGCAGCTGGCACCCCAACCTCCAGAGGTGTGCCATCATGAATACGCGAGGGGCACGGTTGAGACCAAAGTGGAGCACTGTGAACTGAAAATGGTCCTATCCCACCACAAATAGCAGGTAGCACTGATGGGCCTGAAGAATGGATATATGGAAATAGCTATATGGAAATAGATGTCCTGCCACCATACAGTCCCAAAGTCCAAGGGCAGAGAAGTTCTGGGCTAGAGTAGGCATTTTAAATATCTCCTTCCAGAGGAAGGCATTGAGAGAGCGCAGATCTGAATTAGGACAACAGCCTCTGTCCTTTCTGGGCACCAGAAAATATGATGGACAACAACCATGTCCTATGCCTGGCACAGGCACTCTCTCAATAGCCCCTTTGAACAAAGGGGATTGCACTTCCTAAGCAAAAAAGAAAGGTGTAAGGTGTGGGGTGTAGAAAAGGAGAGTAGGCATAGCCTGTCCAAATAATATGCAGGACCTACCTGTTTGATATTATGGCCTGGCAACCTTGCAAAATTCATCGGATTCCGTCTCCCAATGGGTGGCTGTGGTCAGCTAAGGGCACGCTACACTGGTTTGCCAGGGGGGTAAGCAGGGGTAGTGGACTGGACTGCCTATTGACCTTGACTGCAAGGGAGGTGGACACCATGCCCTCGATGGTGAAACTGCTGAGTGGGGCAAATGCAGTTGGCAAGGTGGGCAATACAAGTCCAGGGAGTGTGCTATGACCTTGATCTCCTTAAAAACCACCCGAGAGAGGAGTCTGCCTTATCCCCAAACAGCTGAGTCCCATTGAATGGAATTTCCATGAGGGATGACTGGAAATTGCCTGAAAAACTAGTGGACTGCAGTCAAGCGTGAAGGCAAATGGCTACATTGGTGCCTGCTACGACCTGAGTTCCTTCCTTTGTCTTAAGGGTTATGATTACGCTATGCCCTTCTGGAGTGTCTGGGGTTACGTATTGTTTCTTGTGGTTATCTTACTTTTGGGTTTCTTGTTTCCCTTTCCTGCCCTTCTCACGATGGGCGTCTACCTTTCTGATTTCCCTCTGAGGATCGTATTTATTTATTTATTGACATTTGTAGAGTGCGGCGAATACCCGTGGGCGTCTTGACGCTAATTAAGGGATGGATCAGCAACTGGGGTAAAGAAGATATACAAGGCTATTGGTCAAATAACCACGTCTTTAGCTGTTTGCGGAATGTGAACAGGGAGGGACTTGCTCGGATATGTGCAGGAAGGGTGTTCCAGAGTCTAGGGGCGGCAACCAGGAAACGCCTGTCGCCCCAGGTGACTGTTCTAGTGCGAGGCACAGCCAAGAAGTTCTGAATAGAGGAACGAAGAGATCGGGTTGGGACATGATGGAGAAGATTCTGTTTGAGAAAGTGGGGACCTTGATTATTGAGTGACTTGTAAACAATACACAGCGAATTGAATTTGATACAGCTGCGTATCGGGAGCCAATGGAGATCCCTAATGATGTTTGTAACTGGTGCGAACTTGGGGATCCCAGCCAGCATTCGTGCGGCTGCATTTTGGATTGACTGCATCTTATTTGTCACTCGGACTTGGGCATTTAAGAATAGAGCGTTACAATAGTCCAAGGAGGACAGGACTAGTGAGCTGACCAGTGTTTTCCCGGCCATGTTCGGTAGGAAAGGTAGTATTTTCCTAATCATTCTCAATTTCATATGAGCTGAAGCCGCAGTTTTATTCGCATGTGCCATAAAATTGAGGCACCCACAGTGGTGGGTGCATCGTATTGGGTGCACCCGCAGTGGTGTTCCATGGGCGGTAGCCATGAGTATTTAGGGGACGCCTACCTGCTCCTTGTTGCTTGGATTCATTTCCAGTTCCTGCCCCGAAAGGATTCTTGCCGTTAGCGTTCTGCTGACACAATGTTGATTTTCCTTGCCGGAACCTCCTCAGATTACTTCTTACCAAGTCACAGACTACTTTAACATCCATGTTACGTGTTAGTGTACTGGAGGTATAATATCCTTCCTAAAGACTCAGACTCTCTATATTTGCCCATTTTGATATGCTCGAACTTCCCTTTTATTTATTTTTATTTTTGTATTGCGCGGTGCACTGATACCATTTTGATCCTCTACCAAACAACAAGAATTATTGTTATTTTTTCAGTTCTGAGTGCAGGTTTTTTGCCTCATGGCTTTTTCCCGCTTTTCTTTGTATTGTGGCGTTAAAGGAATCCTGCCCTATTTAGAAGGACTTGGATACTCCCTCTCTTCAAGAACAACACCTTTGTGGATTCCAACTCTAGATTTTTTTTGAGTCCCTGATTGGATGTAAAAAGGGTGAGTCAGTCCTAAGTAGTATTCATGCTTTTTCCTTGTGATTAGTTAATGGTCTTTTTAACTTTTTCTTCTGGGCTAATCCTTATCTTATCTTTACTTCTTTTTGAAGGCGCTAGTGGCTTGCCTGCATCCACAATATCCCGGAGAAAGATTTTCAAGTGTCTACCTATACCTTCCCTTGTTTCCTTGTTAACTTGCCTTACCCAGTGACTTTTCCGCTCATGTCTGTTTTCTTCTGGGCATGAAGGGACAAAGCACAGGGTGAGTGACTGGACATTCTTCGTTTATTTTTTATTTTTATTTTAGGAAATGTGTTAAGCGCACAAATACCTGATGGTGTCTCGGCGCTGAGTGTCCACTGTACTTGTCCATGAATAGTTATTGTTTAAACAGCCAGGTCTTTATCTGTTTGCGGAAAGAAAGAAGGGAAGTACAAGTTTTGATGTGGCTTGGAAGACTGTTCCATAGTTTGGTAGTGGTCACTATAAAGGACCTGTCTCCCCAGGAGACCTTCTTAGACCTTCTTAGTCCTGGGAACCTGCATTCGTTCCTGCAGTACCTGGTTTTCAGGCGAGTGGGGTCGGAACAGTGCCAATGGCCCACCTGATAGAATTGGTGGTGTCCAAGCCACAACAAATTGTGAACTTGGCCACATCACAATCTTCCTGTATGGCCTGGGCAAGGACAGGGCGAAGACCTTCAGGGACCACAGGGAGGACTTGATCCACTGAGGCCCAAAGAGCATGGGAATAGCGTGCCATCAGCCAGCATTCAGTGATCGAAGATGCAAGCTGATGGACAAGAACAGCCCTTTCTCGATGTCTACACCCTTTTGACTCCCAATTGGGGACAGTATAGGGGTCCGGGTGGTGACTTTGTGCTTTCTGACAGTTGACAGGGGGGACAGTGCAATGTTTGGCCCATGCCCCCAACAAAGCATACAGAAGAGCCTTGTTAAAAGACAAAAAGAGATCAGTGGATATTTTACCTGGCTGAAAAACATCGGTATTGACCTCCAAGGTAGGAAGTTTGAGGTGAAGGACTTCAGCCACAATGGAGCACTCTCCTCAGTGGCATGGCCAGGGGGTGAAGGAGTCCAGACTTGGGGGAGGTATTAAGACCAGTACCCTCCTAAAGGTCATCATACCAATTCTCCTCATGATAAGATTAGCCAATCTCATCAACCGCATCGTAACCATTGTACGAAACCATGCCCAACAGGGAAGCAGGGTGTGTGTTCATCTTGGCAGGCAGATCTAGAGAAGGAAGAGCAGCTTCTACGGAAACCGAGTAAAACCTTTAGCCCAAACCAGCGATGATTCATTGACAGAGAGATCCATTGGCGCCTCACCATCCAGCCCTTAGGGTATTGGCATCGAAGTACCAGGAACCTGTGTGGACCAAGGTGCCAAAGGCGGCGTCAAGAATGGAGCCACAGGCGGCCATGTAGGGGTTTTGGAGGATCTAACTGGTGCAGAGGGCAAACTAGTGGGTGGTAATCTAGGTGGAGAACTTCTCAACTCTGTGGTTCCACAGACATAATAGAGGGAGTTGGCAAGGATTCATAGAGTCTGAGCATGGCCTTGTTAAACTCTTCGATCTGTTGAGGAGAAGTGGACAGCTCCATAAACTCAGGTGGTGTGGAACAAATCGCTGGATTGGCTCCAAAGTTAAACGACTTCAGGAGAACAATTCATCTGTATGCGGAACCCCTGCGCTTTCTCAGGGGAGTTTGAGTGGTGGGAAGGAGTCGAGTTTCGCTTAGATTTCTTGTGTTTTTTTCTTCAGCTTATTCGAAGATTTTGATCGAGACAAAGACCAACCCTTGGAACGACTCCTGCGCGTTCTGGATCTCAAACAACCCTGGGACCAAACTTTTGACTTGGACCGGTTGAATTGCAGAATCTTCCAATGCTTGGTAATACACAGATTCGACTCACAGTCTCTTATTGCCTTTGGGGTCAACGATGCACAGTCACTGCAGGCCTTAGAGTCCTGGCTCGATCCAAGGCACCACAGGCAAATCTGATGAGGATCTGTCACAGACATTTGTTCACGACAGCCCTCATATGGCTTGAACCCTATTGTTTTCGAAGGGAACATGTCCCTTGCACATTGTAAAGCATTTTTTTTCACAGTAAGGGCCTCAAAGACACGAGAGGTAGCTTCAGATTCACATCTGGTTGCAGGGAAAGAAAGGAACTGAAGTCAGCACACAGGAGTGGCACCTGCATAGGCTAGGCACGTCATTTTCGGAGCGGAACAGTGTCAGTGAGGAGCTGCACAGTGCCACCCACCAGCACGCAGAGGTATTGCTGAAAGGTTTCCAGAACCACTCAGACACCTGGGGAATATTCAGAAGGTGAAGAATCTGCAGCTAGATGTCTATGAGAAATAATACTTCTAATGAATCACCAATTAACCATTATCCAGTTGCTTGTCTGCTCTCAAACTCTTCATGTCCGATCTCTTATAATTACTGCATTAGCAATTTTCTGTATTCAGTTTTCACACGGTTTATTTTCGTTACCTGTATTGGCTGCAATTATGTATCAAATATGGATTCTAAATAGTGCATTATTACACTATTATAATATTTTCCTCCCTTTCTCTTTTTTTTCTCCTGTGTCTCCTTCCCTATCTTTCTCTTTGTCTCAATAGGATACAGTCAATGGTTGTTTCTTTGCTGTCTTAAACCTCCTAAATACAAGTTGCTGTAAGCA
Organism: Lissotriton vulgaris; assembly: GCF_964263255.1. Lineage (NCBI taxonomy): Eukaryota > Metazoa > Chordata > Amphibia > Caudata > Salamandridae > Lissotriton > Lissotriton vulgaris. The sequence continues at coordinate 1,728,653,265 of NC_141693.1, forward strand.
AACTGTGTTTTGTTCTCACTGTACATAAGAATTAAAATCATAAGACCTTTTTTTCCAATTTTACAAATCACATTGACTAATCAATTCCCATTGCCCGTGTTAAGTATCAATGGAGTGCAGTGCAGTGTCCTGCAAAACACGTCATGCAGCAGCCCCTCCCCATCCATCATATGCGTCATTAGTCAGGAGATCCTGCTAATAAAAGAAGCTGGGTGCACATTCACTGAGCCAGTTATCCCTCATACCACTAGTGTCCGGGAGGTCATTTACTTTTCTTTAGTATGTGGGCCTGGAGCCCACTACATTACATTGGTAACGAGGATGGGATGACTCCACCTGTCAGCTTGGCAGGCAGCAATCCAATATCAACTGACCTGCCCATATTGGGACCACCACTGTTCTTCCCCATGGTGGGAAGGAGGAGTGGTGCTGTTGCAGTGTGGAGAAAGCTGGGCAAACGTCCTCCACTCAGCTTGGGCCCCACTGTGTCCAAGTGCAAAGGCTGACAAGGGAAGAAGCGTGAGTGGACAGCCAGGCCCGCCGAGTACCAAAACACAGGAGGCAAAATGCCTCCCACTGAAGAGCGTCCATGGAAGAAGCGGTGAAGGCTTCATGGAGCAGTCAAGCCTACCTAGGGTTTTAAGTGGGGGTCAGTGGCAGCTTCCTCCCGCGCTCGTTTGGTGGCTAAGGTGATTTCATTCACGCACTCATTGACCTGATGCTATTTTAAACACTGTAACTGATTTTAATGTGAAGGGGACATTTTAGCCTGCTGTGCATTACGGTGATTACTACTGTATTTGCGCTCCTTAGCGCTCGCCTCACCTGAAGGTCTCGTCTGAACTCAGTGACCTGTCCCACCCGCTCTGGTCTGACGCGGTAACTAGTACTGTTGCGCTGAGGGCGTGGTGGGTAGAGTCAGGCACTTCCGGTTTGGTGGGTCAGCGTTCTAGCTGCTGGGGGAGAATCGGCCATAAATTTCACATGCCCCAGCGCAGCGGACACGCCGAAGGCGCGCCAAAGGCAAACCCGTCTGCGCCCGTCCGCGGCCGGATGGACCTGGGGCCAGGACCCCTGGTGGAACTCAGGTAGACTTAAGCTATTCTCGTCGGGAGTTACTCGATCTGCGCACGGGTATTGAGTCCAAATGTAGGCATGGTGTGGACCTCTATGAGGATGGCCTCAGGAATACGTGCAGATATTGTGGTTACTCATTTAGCCACTGTAAGCGTCTTAGAGGATTCAATAGGGAGATCAGATGCGCACTAATCAACTGTAGGTCCCTTAGGAAACACAGTATGGAAGTACGCGACTTACTTGAGGACAGCAAGTTGTATATCCTTTTTATCACAGAAACTTGGCTAGATGAAGATTCGGCCCCTGAAGTGCTGGAAGCTCTCCCTCCGGACTATAGAATACGCAGGTTAGATAGACCCTGCGGGAGGGGGGGAGGGAGTGTGGTTATTCATAAGGGCGATATTAAGTGCACTATGGAGTCAACTTCTGTATCTGATAGCGAAGCGGTACTTTTTCTATAATTGTTTCTAACAATTATATACTTAAAGGCCTACTGGAGTATAGACCCCCCGGAAGTAGCAGCCAGTTTGCTGCTAGTCTTATACAAAATATATTGTCCCCGGCTATGCGTTATGAGAAATTCCTTCTGTTGGGAGATTTTAATTCGATGATGCCTCGAATATCGCGGCCCAAGAGGTTCGTAATGATTTGCTAACTCTGCAACTAGCATTAAAATCCGAATTCTATGTCAGGACCGGAGGCTTCGGATTATGCCATTCTTTCATCGCTTTATTCTCTACAGCAGCAAGAAAAAATCACAGCTACTTTTCCCATGAACATTTGGGAAAAAAAATAAAGTCAAACATGATTCCTATTACAGTGTCCATGCACAGGTGTCTCCCATCATGCTCCACTGTACTTGTCTCCTCCTCTTTCTTCGCTGCTCGCAGCAAGTTAAGTTGGTTTTTCCTTCTCTCCTGGGTTTTGGGTTTCTGTGTGGTGCCTTTGGCCTTTGGGCCGGGTGTCGGGTTTCTGTTCTTTCTCCACAGATTCCCTTGTTTGGTCGCGGGACGCCTAGTGCGCTCCTTACGCGATCTTTGCCCAGTAGTGTGCGGTGTGGTGGCGCGACCACCAGGGGCCGGTGTCTCGTTTGCTGAAGGGACGCTCCCAGAAGCTTCTGGAGTGTTCTGGCCGCTCCTGTCACCAGCGGACCCGTGCCTAGCCTCCCGGCTCTGACACCCTGCGGGGTCGCAATTAGGTTTCCCCCCCTTTTCTTCTGGACGCCCTTTGGGTTGTACTTTTTGACGAACACCCTACGGGGTCGTAATTGTGCAGTGGGAACGCTTTGCCGGGGGGCGCCCCGAGACTCTGTGGGCTGCAGCGTTTCCAGGGCTTTGCCCGTTCATTGTGTGCCTCCGGCCACCCATATCGCTGGGACTCCCCAGACGATAGAGCGCCCTGTGGAGGGTCATTGGTCTTGTCTGCCGTTCCCGTTGCTGGAGCCTAATTTACCTCGCTATGCAGGGCAACGCGGACGATTATCCGGAGGAAGACCCCCTGAACTATGTCCCGTTGGACGATGACTTTTACCAGGCGGTCGACGACTCCATCTATCGCGCGGTGGACCAGGCTATAGTGCCCCTGGAACAACGTCTTTCGGCGCGCCTGGACGAGGCCTATGCCAAGTTTGCAGCCTTGCTTCCGGCGCTGGTCCCGGCCTCTGGGCCAGATTCGTCCCCTACCCCGCCTCCTCCCAAGAAGCCTTGCACTGAAGGGTTGATTCGGCGGCTTTCGCCAAGGTGAAGAGTGCCTTCAAGGCCCTGGAGGACGCGCAGCCTCCCGCTCCTCTTCCCTCGGAGGCTCCTCCGCTTTCTCCCCCTGCGATGTCTCCGGACCCGCAGCGCGACGACGACGACTCTCCGGACTCGGAGGAGGAGGCCTGTTCTTCTAGGTTGTGGCTGCCTTCTCAGCCCTCTTCCTCCGCAGGCCCGTCGGACATGCTGGACCCGGACGACATCGTCCTCCCCCGTTCATCGGAGTGGGTCCCGTGTGACAAGGTGGCCCAGTACGTCGCTAATAGGCTAAGGAAGCCTGTGGACAAGGATGCTAGGAGCCGCCTGCGCGCGGAGTGTCCCCGGCCGTCGTTGGAAGGCAAGGTGGCCATGACCCCGGACATCGATCCGAAAATGGCAAACTTTCTTCAAAAATTTGTCAAGGACCCTCGGAAGGGTATCGACAGGTCCTGGCGCACTTGCCAGGACAAACTTTTGGATGCTGTGGGTCCCCTTACCAAGATCCTGGATATGGCAGAAGAGGCCAAGGTGTCGGGCGACGCGATTTCCCCGGAGGCTCTCTCCAACTGGGCCCAGAGGGCCATCATTTTCCTTGGCAACGCCAACTGCGCCCTCTCTACGGAGCGGAGGCGCTCCCTGCTTATTAAGGTGGACCCCAAGCTGGGCGACCTCGCCTCGTCGGAGGCAGGTGCAGTGGCCCAAGGGGGTTTGTTTGGTGACCCGTTCATCAAAGTACTGGGAAAGTTTGTAGCCACCTTCACGTCCCTGGATCGTGCCCAGTCCAATATTAAAAAGGTCTTCGCGCCCCGGGTTTTCGACAAGGCCGGACGAGGCAGGGGCCGCTCGTTCGGCCGGGGCGCCAGCTCGGATCGAGGTCAAGGCTCCGGACGTGGCCAGTACCAGGACAGGGCCAGGTTCAATAATTTCTACCCCACAAGAGGGCAGAAGTTCGGAGGTCGTGGAGGTCAGCTTTGCCAACAGCAAGGCGGTGGTAGAGGTGAGTGTACTGCCTTCCGCGAGTTTGAGAGTGGGGGGGCGTTTCGCACAGTTTCTTCCTGCATGGGCCTCCCTTACCAGCGATGCTTGGGTGCTGCAGACGGTTCAGGGCTTCCAAATGGAGTTCCATGGCCGTCCGTGTCAGCTACAGCGTCCTCGCCCCATTTCCTTTTCCCAGCGCGATGCGGCTTTGGTGGGCGAAGAGGTCGCTGCCCTCCTCCACAAAGGGGCGATTTGTTGCGCTTACGAGCACCCCTCAGGTTTCATAAGCAATCTTTTCTTGGTAGACAAGGTCGATGGGGGCAGTCGCCCCGTGATAAATTTGAAGGAGTTCAACGAGTGGTTGGTGTATCGGCATTTCAAAATGGAAGGGATACATCTCCTGCGCGATGTCTTGAGACAGTCCGACTGGATGGTCAGGCTAGAGTTGAAAGACGCTTACTTAACGATTCCCATTTTACCCCCTCATCGGCGTTTCCTCCAGTTCAGGTGGGACGGCCAGGTTTACGAGTTCACCACTCTTCCTTTCGGGCTCTCCTCAGCGCCGTGGTGCTTCACAAAGGTGTTGCGACCAGTGGTGGAGGCCTTGCGGGCTCAAGGGGTCAGAATGATAGTGTACCTAGACGACATGCTGCTCATGGACCAGTGTCCCGAGAGGCTACGGTCGCAGTTGCAGTCTGCGGTCAACCTTTTACAAGGCCTAGGGTTCGTGATCAACGAGAAGAAGTCTCTCTTGGTTCCCATGCAGTGCGCTATGTTCCTCGGTTTCACCATAGACTCGGTGGCGGCCACCTTGAGCCTGCCGGCCAGGAAAATGGCGTGGATCAGGCACGAGTTGCGTTAAACCCTAGCGAAGCGGATGATTTCCTTGCGCCATCTGGCGAGGCTTGTGGGCATGTTGTCCTCTTCGATCCAGGCTATCTTCCCGGGACCCCTTCATTACCGCGCTATGCAGCGCTTGAAGGCGTACCATCTGCGGAGGGGACTGACGTACTCCCAGCTGATTCCTTTGTCGGAAGACGTGAGGGACGAAATGCAGTGGTGGTTTGCGCACATGGAGGCCTGGAATGGCCGTGCGATTTTCGGTTCCGCCCCAGATATCGTGATAGAGTCGGACGCCAGCCGTTCCGGCTGGGGGGCGAGGTGCGGAGACTTCTCCACGGGCGGCGCCTGGTCTGCTCTCGAGCAGTCCTTGCATATCAACTGCTTGGAGTTGCTAGCGGGCTCCTTCGCAGTGCAATGTTGGACCAAGGACAGAGTGCAATCCTGCATCCTTCTCAGGATGGACAACGTGTCGGCGGTCCATTACATCAACCACCTGGGCGGTACCAGGTCCAAGATGTTGGCAGACCTGGCCAGGGATTTCTGGCACTTTTGTCTGGACCGCCAGGTGTCGGTTACGGCGGAATATTTGCCGGGTCGTCAGAACGAGGTGGCCGATTGGCACTCGAGGAATATCCTGGACACCAGCGTTTGGAAGCTGGACCCTACCCTGTTTGCGGAACTGTCGGACCGTTGGGGTCCATTTTCGGTGGACCTCTTTGCGTCCCGCTTGGACCACCAGCTCCCGCGGTATTTCAGCTGGCGCCCCGACCCTCTGGCGGAGGCGACGGATGCGTTCCTCCAAGACTGGTCGGGAGTACAGGGCTATGCGTTTCCACCGTTCTCGATGATAACGCGGGTGTCAGCGTTATTGCGCCGCCAGTCGGCGCAGGTGGTGATGATCACTCCGTGGTGGAGGTCGCAAGTTTGGTTTCCGGTTCTTCTGGAACTTTCTTGGGATTTTCCGATCCTACTCCCCCAGTCTCCCCACATTCTACTGAACCCGGAGGGAGCGCCTCACAGGTTAGTCCTGGAGGGCTCGTTGCGCCTGATGGCGTGGAGGCTCTCCGGCGACGCTGGACGTTGCCTGGCCTTTCGAGAACGGCAGAGGACTTGCTCTCCAAGGCTTGGGCCGACAGCACGGCCAAACGCTACCGATCGGCTTGGCTCCGGTGGAGCCGTTGGTGTGTGCGACGGGGTTTGGATCCCGTGGGGGCGCCTGTAGTGCGGGTCTTGAATTTCCTGGCGGAACTGTCTGATCAGGGCCTGGCCTATCGATCGATCAATACTTTCCGGTCGGCGGTGTCTGCGGGGCACGACCTGGTTTAGGGGTCCCCGGTTGGTGAACACCCCTTAGTCTGTAGGCTCTTACGGGGTATACGGCTTGCCTTGCCGCCGGAGCCTCGGTATTCCGCCCTGTGGGATGTGAACAGAGTGCTGAATTTGTTCCTTTCTTGGCAACCGAACAGGTTTTTGTCGCGTAAGGAGTTGACGGCTAAGTTGGCCATGTTGCTGTGCCTGGTGTCCTGCAGGCGTGTCTTTGACGTGAGAGCGTTGGATATAACGGCCAGAGTTTTTTCTCCTGAAGGAGTTTCTTTTACCGTCAGCAGGCGGACCAAAACGCATACTAGGGTCATTTCGTACCCGGCTTTTCAGGACTCCCCTAAGCTGTGCGTAGTGCAGTGCCTCCGTGCTTATGAGGATATGACTGAAGATACTCCGGGTGAGCGGCAGCTGCTTATTGCCCTGCGTAACCCGTATAAGGCAGTTACTTCACCGACGATCGCCCGATGGGTGCGTTGGATCATGCAGGAGGCGGGGATTGATACTAAACAGTTTGGGGCTCACTCCACGCGAGGTGCCATGGCGTCTAAAGCTTTTGCCCTTGGGGCTCGGTTGGAGGATCTGATGAGAGCGGCCGATTGGTCCTCGGACTCCACGTTCAAGAGGTTCTATTTCAAGCCTGTTATTGATGTGGCCAGATTGGTGGTCGATAAGCTTTGAACTGGCATAATCCGAAGCCTCCGGTCCTGACATAGAATGCGAATTTGCCTAGCCTTGGTGCTGGTAAGTTCCAATTCTATTAAGGACTCGGAGGCGAGGATTATCCCCCCCAGTGACTTCATGGAAGTGTGCCCTCCCCGTATGCAATGTAAGTAAAGCGTTTATGTTCCTTTTCGAATGTGCGCTTATGGCTCTGCGGTGTACTGCTCTTCCTGTTTTACAGCTGACGTGCTGTTGGTATAGAATGGATCTGATGGTGTGTTCTTTTGCAGGAGCGGATAATTCTAAACAGGATGCGTGATTGGAAGGAGGTTCTGGCTTCGCGCGAAGAAAGAGGAGGAGACAAGTACAGTGGAGCATGATGGGAGACACCTGTGCATGGACACTGTAATAGGACTCATGTTTGACTTTATTTTTTTCCCAAATGTTCATGGGAAAAGTAGTTGTGATTTTTTCTTGCTGCTGTAGAGAATAAAGTGATGAAAGAATGGCATAATCCTCGCCTCCGAGTCCTTAATAGAATTGGAACTTACCAGCACCAAGGTTAGGCAAATTCGCATTACCCACACATCGGCTTGGACATATATTAGACCCCATTTTTTGTAACTGGGACACTCTTAAAATTGATTCTCCTGAACCAATGGTCTGGACTGACCATTATTTGGTGCCATTTCAAATCAGTTTCTCCATGGGAAATAACCCAGGGAAAGGGGGTGGCACCCCTGAAAAGCAGAGGAATTGGGCTAGGTTCTCCCCGGGAGATTTTAGGGCCAGTTTGGTGCAGGGGGGGCCACCGGGAGGACTTGGCTCAGCCATTGATAGGGCCTGTGAAGCACTGGACCTTCGCATTCACCTTGCTCTTGATAAAACTGCCCCTTGGTCTAACAGGGGACCCACGGGGTGAACTAAATCCGCAGCGCGGTTTAATGACGATTTAAAAATGGCTAAGACAGCTTGCAAGCATCATGAAAGAACCTGGAGACAGGGGTACTTGCCATGAGAGGGCGTACAAATTGAGTCTTAGAGGGTATCATGCCTTGATAAAGAAAACTCGCTCAGCTTATTACACTGAGCGGATTGACAAGGCTGATTGCTCAGCTAAGGAACTGTTTGTACTTTACAAAGAATTATCCTCACTGGCCTCTATTGAAGAACAAGTGGTGGCCTCGGTGCAATCCTGCAATCAGATAGCTGATTTCTTCCACAATAATATGCAGGATATTTACTCTACTTTTCCCACTGCGGCTAGGGCTTGTTCCGGTGGCGAAGAGCCGCTGGGTGAGGGACCTCTGGAAATAGACTGTCTGTGTGCTTTTATGGCCCCGGGCGAGGACCAACTGATCAAAGTGGCTGGAGGTGTAAAATCTGGCTCTCCTAGAGATCCGGCCCCAGCCAAAATTTTAAGAGGTAACATGGAAACGCTAGCGCCGTACATCAGGCATCTTCTTACACTGTCTTTTGATTCTGGTAGGGTACCGACAGTTTGGAAACAAGCTGTGGTACTTCCACTGAAGAAGAAACCTCAGATTAGCATAACCCAATTGAGTAACCTACGGCCTATTTCACTCCTTCCCTATTTTGCTAAAATAGCGGAAAAATTGGTTAATCAACAACTCTCGGCTCATATTGAAACTCACCGACTTTTACATCCTACTCAGGCAGGTTTCCGTGCCCTCCATTCTACGGAGTCGGCGTTACTCTTCCCTACGGAGATGCTGCGGAAACATGTGGATGAGGGTCAGACAGCGGCACTGATTCTTCTTGATCTCAGTGCCGCGTTCGACACTGTGGCACACCACACTCTGCTACAGTGTTTGAGGAAGGAGGGCGGAGTCGTTGGGAAGGCGTGGCAATGGCTGGAATCCTTCCCCCATGACGCAGTTTTTGTGTTGAGCAGGGGCCTTACAGGTCAAAGGCTATTGCCCTGAATCAGGCAGTCCCGCAGGGTTCTAGTCTGAGCCCCACCCTATTCAACCTTTAAGTTGCTCCGGTGGCACTGATCACAGAGAAAAATGGGGTGGATGTGGTGACCTACGCGGTAAACATCGTTTACCACGATGTTTTTACAACGCGGTACCTTTACCACGCATCCCTTACAACGCAAGTCGTTACCACGACTTGCGCTGGAGGGCGCTAAAGGTTTAAAAATAGTTTATTTACTCTCCCAACACCTTCCCTAGGGTCCACGGGGACTGGTGTTAGATTAGTAAATTATACTATTCGAAATCCGCACCCCCAACGCAAGTCGTGGTAACGACTTGCGTTGTTAGGGATGCGTGGTAAAGGGATGCGTTGTGATGGTACGCGTTGTACCATCATACATCCGACCTACGCTGATGTCACGCAGCTGGTTGTGGCTTTGTTTCAGCCAGCTGAGCATGCAGCCAGCTGGTTTGCGTCTTGTCTTCAGGACCTGGCCGGCTGGATGTTGAATAACTGTCTCAGATTAAATGGGGACAAGACGGAGGTGCTAATTGTAGGCAAGTCTCCGTCTGTTTGGACATCTGCATGGTGGCCTCAGACCTTGTGCCCTCTACCTTTACCTAACGATCAGGTTAAGAACCTCGGCATTTGGATTGACTCAAAATTATCTTTCGAGTATCATACTAGACGTGTGGCCGGAACTTGCTTTGGCATTCTCCGCAGTCTGAGGAAGACGCTTGATTCTCCCCCTGGTCCATGCCCTGGTTACTTCCAGGCTGGACTACGCAAATGCCCTATACATGGGAGCCAATGCGAGATGTCTCCAGCGACTGCAGCATATTCAAAATGATGCCGCACGCCTGGTATTGATGCTGCCTAGAAGATCTCCCTCCAAAAAGGCCTTGGAGACGCTGCACTGGCAGCCGATCAGGGAGCGCATCCAGTTTAAAGCCCTCTGTATTAGTCATCGGATCGCTCATGGGAATGGTCCAAGCTTCCTGCGGAACCTGCTCACTCCGTACAAGCCCACTCGGCTTCTGCGGTCTCAGGGTGCTGGCCTAATGTGCATCCCGAAGACCAGTAGGGCCAGGATGGGTGGCAGATCTTTCTGCCTTCTGGCGGCCCGTAGATGGAACACTCTCCCTCTCAGACTCCGTACGGAGCCCACGGAGGCTGTCTTTCGCAGTGAACTTAAAACATACTTGTTCCCAAGGTGTTAGATGCATTAGGTTTGGGAGCTGTATTGGGGGGTTGCTGAGGCCACTGAATAGCGTGGGGACACACTGGTTAGTGTAACCAGGCGCTGTAGAAACTCAGAATTATTATTATTATTATTAATGAAAAAAATGGGGGTCTCCCATAGGGGACTAGCCAATGTAATTAAGGGTGTGCCTTAAAACACTTAAGCTAAAAATATGTACTTAGCAAAGTGTGCTGCTCCAACAAGCTAGGGCTATTTGTTTTGTCAATGGTTGTAAATTGCATAAGATAAATAAGCAACAACTATGACTTTGTTGTATGTAATATTGAAAATACTTCTGTTCTCTTGGGTGAGTTTGTGGCTAAGCCTAGAGCTGCCGACTTTCAAGCTGAGAAAGCAGGTTTGAGACACACGTCGGCTCAACATCCTGTGGTTCAAAACGTGAATATGTCCTTGTGTAATGTAACTGGTACTCATGTTTGCGCTATATAAAACTGAAACACTTGTCTCTTTTTAGTTATATCAAAAGCAGTGACGGATGGTACTATTGCAGAGTTAAGCTTTTTTTTATATCAAAAGCAGTGACGGATGGTACTATTGCAGAGTTAAGCTTTTTTTTTTTTTCTTCCCACCCTGAAGGTAAAATGGAGAGCCCGATAGGGACCTGTCTCGGCACCAGCTTTTAAGAACTGCTGGTACTGAGAACGGGCAGGTCCCGGCCCACTTAAAGCCCTGAGCCTACCGCTGATAAGACGGTGAGGAGGACACTCGCAGGGGCCAAAGCAAAAGGCCAAGGGTACTGTAGCATCATACCCGGCCCTGCAGCATGCACATGGCCCCACCACACACGGAGCGCTATAATGCATTTCCTTATTTTTAGGTCTCGGCTGACGAAAGCAGCGTGCATGCGTTGCTCTCGTCATACGACGGCTTCTTGGAATCAATACAGATTCCCCAGCTCTCGGAGGCGGAGTTGAAGCCCTGCCCATCTTTTTGATTTGTTCGGGTCATCTTGTATGCAAAACTCTGGCTTCTTAGTTCCCCTTGTTGCCGCCTTGGCTCCTTTTAGCCCTGCACACCGGGTTTGGATCGTTTACTGGCAGCAGTATTCAGGCTTTTTTATTGCTTTTAAAAAGTGCTCTCTCGCTGTCCGTCCGTGTTGGGCTTCCCTCTGCCCACATTAGCTGAAGTTTAATGACCTTTTAAAGGGGAAGGCTGGGTCACAATCGTCACCTTCTCCCATAGGGAACGTTCAGCTCGCTGAGCCATACTGCCACTGACGTGTCTGGCAGTGCCATTAACAACGCAGGGCCTCTGTCCGGCACCCTTGCAGACGGCCATCAATTCTTGCCAGCTGCCTAAACCAGGTGAACGTCTCCATTCCACATTCATTAAAAGGCCCCGCCTTTCTTCATTATGCTCTATTTAGCCCTGCAATTCCCAGCCAGCCCAGCGTTAGTATACCCGGCCAGCATGACGGCGGGCTAGTGAAGAAATAAAGCACAGCTTTGGAGATCTATTCTTCTCAAAAGAGATACTCTCTGCTCCAGTGGCCTGTAAAATCAGATTTCTGTTTACCAGGAGACCTGCTATTAGTCCAGATGAACGAAAGTCTCATTTGAGACCTTGGGGCCTACCTCCTGCGACAGAAGAGTGGCCGCTTGTCCCCGCTCATTGTTTCCAAAGATAAAGACTTCTGATGTGAAGCTGTTTAAAAAATAATGCTGCACGGTCATGATTGAGGCCTATCTCTCCCTGCTACCTGAGCATTTCAATGTGATGTGCTGGAAGGGGTATAAGATGCAGCTTTGCTGGCGCCCTGAGTTCCTTTTGTAGCATTGATTTCCCACAAGTGATCTTTGACTGCAGGGGAAGTGTGTCAGGCTAGAACTCGGGCTGTATGTGAATTCGTGGCATCTGGCATCACGTCCAATAACGACAAGGCTAACAGAGGAACAGCCATGATCGGGTCGGATCTGTACGCAAACCCATCTTCCATTTCCAACAAGTGCTTTGAATGGGCAGGTGCTGGCAGGCACTGAGAACCTGTGCTTCTTTAAGTTGAAGGGGGGTGGGAGTGGTACCTATACTTCTTATTTTTGGAAGGCGCCTGTTCTGTCCCCTGTCTCCCAACACCCTTCCGCTTAGCAGCTTGACTCCCTCCCCACTCTCCCTAAGCACTGCTTCACCTTTCCGGGTACCAGGCGATTGCTATGACACACCACGGCACTCTAGCAGCTCAGTTGCCTTGCTGCATGATAACAAGCAGGCTGTGCACACTACTTAGTGCCAATATCGGCAACACTCACCATCCCCCATAGAGCAATCTCCTAGGGAAATAACCAGACAAGACACGTTCTTTGTGGAGAAAATTGCTGCAGGTTTATTAGCATTATAAATATGCCAACATTGGTGGGTTATCTAACGGACGATCCCAAGGCAGCCAGCCCCTCGCCGCCAGCACCTGATGAGCCAAATTACACCGTGGCCCTGCCCAACGGTGTTTGCCATATTTTTGGAGAGGGAAGACCCCTCCCACCGGTGGACCAACAGCCTACCCCTTTGCTCACGCCCCATAAGGGGACGGAGCCTGCCAGGCAACCCCCGGTTTCTCAGGTCCACAACCACCCATAGGACTAACGGTACACCGTCGCTCCTCCAGGGTCCAACGCAAGGACCTCCCTGTGGATATTTGGCCTTTGCACTCTTGTTGTGCTCCTGCAGAGGGTACCCGTATGTACCTTACAGCCTCTGGATCACCCTGTAACTCTGCCTGCAACACAAAAGAATACATTACACAAACCCCGTCCCACACACTGCCTGAACGCCAGGTATGCGGTAGGGAGGGTAATGGGGTCGGAGAAGTGGGCAAAGAGGGCGCCCAGTGGGCGAAGAGAGGTATATGTACCTCACCCCCACCCCCTCTACCCGGAAGTGATGTGGCACACCGGACCCCTGAGGGTCCCATACACTGGGAGGCTGCCTCCTGTACCTTTTATGGCACTAAGGCAAATGCCCTCTTAGCGGGTCCCCATCGTGGACTCCGGGCAGCCTGCATAGTGCAACCATCGGCAACACTCACCATCCCCCCATATAGAAATGTCCTAGAGAAATAACCAGACAAGACACATACTTTGTGGAGAACACTGCCACAGGTTTATTAGCATTACAAATATGCCAACATTGGTGGGTAATCTTACAGGCGATCCCAAGGCAGGCAGCCCCTTGCCGCCTGCCACCTGATGAGCCACATCACACCGGGGCCCTGCCCAATGGTGTTTGCCGTATTTTTGGGGAGGGAAGACCCCTCCCACCGGTGGACCAACAGCTCGCCCCTTTGCTCATGCCCATAAGGGGGCGGAGCATGCCAGGCAACCCCCGGTTTCTCAGGTCCACAACCGCCCGTAGGACTAACGGGCGCCGTTGCTCCTCCAGGGTGCAACGCGAGGACCTCCCTGTGGATATTTGGCTTTTGCACCCTTGTTGTGCTCCTGCAGAGGGTACCCGTATGTACCTTACAGCCTCTGGATTGCCCTGTAACTCTGCCACAGCTCTGGTTGTGGCCACTGTCACCCCAGAGCCCCCCACCAAGATAGCCTTCATTACTTACACCCTGCAGTCTCTAAGGCCTCCCTCAGATCAAGTAAGAACAGGTCCATACCCACTCTGGACAGGTGTACCCCATCTTCATCAAAACACCCTGTGGCCTTAATGTGCAGTAACCCATGACGGATGAAGCAAACCCTGTTTGCTCAGTGAATTTCCTCATGGCGCTGTTAACCTTCCTGAGTGAGACCTCCATGGCATCCCTTGACTGTGCGCCCTGCCACACCCGCCGGGGAGTTATCTCAGACCACCATATCTCACAGGTCCCCAGCTGGTTACTCAACTTACACATGGTGACCGTCAATGCTTGAAGCAGTGTCCTTCTCCCCAGAGATTTTTTGGAAAAGGAATGTGCACACCGGGTTATGTGTATCTCCCCAGAGATGCCAGATTATTCCATCCCAGGTGTATGACCAGCACATTAGGAGGAGGTATCCCCTCTCCCCAAAGATACTGCTGCAGCTTCTTCAGCAAGCAGGTCCAGCCATGCCTGGGTATCCTAGCCAAATAATGTCTACTCTGTTCAGTGAATTTACGCATGGCGCGGTTAACTCTTTTGCGCGAGGCTTCCTGGCCTCCCTTGACCGGGCTCCTTGCTTCACTATGCAAGGGAGACCCCTATAACTCACATGTCCCTGAATAGTTGCTATCTTACGCATGGAGGACTTAATTTCTTACAGCAGTGCCCCCATACCCAGGAAAGACAACTCATTGCTAGGGGTGGGCGGAATTTGCTTAATCGCGTTACGCAAATCTCTGCGAAATGGTAAAAATCTCTGTGAACACGCAGAAATTCCGCGAAATTGCTTGTTCGCCGTGTTTTCTTATTGTTCGGAATCCCTGTTTGCGTGCTCAGAGGGAAATATCTTGCGAACACGCATTTTGAGAGCGCAAACAAGACAATAAAATTGCGAAGTCACAGAACACAGAATTTTGGGCAATTTCGCGTTCTCCGCGGAACGCGAAATTACCCGAATTCCACAAATTCCACAAGCGGAACGGAATTTACCGCCCAGCCTACTCATTGCCTCTTAAGTGTATTTCCAACTGTTAGGGGGGAGACACCCCCCGGTCTGTGCCGCAGCTATCTTCAGTAAGCTGTTCCAGCTCTAGCCTAGGCCCCCAAATCGAATTAACTCAGTGGTGGAAACAACACCTGTCTCCGATTCCTGCATTCCGCCCCTCGTGCCACCCTGAAGATGCACGAAAGGCCATATACCCAACCATTGATCCTGGCAAAATAAAGAAATGCTGGGTTGCTTAACACCTTTAATTGAGCACTGCACACCTTTCTATACACTCCAGTTTGCACCTAAGCCTTTTTACCTCCATCCTGCTTGTTCGAGCCCCTCTCCAGGTCCAGCAAACCTGTCCATGCCCTCTCTGGACAAGGGTAGGCATCTTTACCTACATCAAGCTGATATCCGGGCCTCTCCCCGGTCCAGCAAACAAGTCCAAGGCCACTTTTAGAAGGTGAAGCCCCATCTTCTTCAAAACCCCTGTGGACTAGGCAAACAAAAGCCTAGAGCACATGCCCCCAATTGTTGCCTAACTTACACCTGGAGGACTTCATCTCTTGCAACAGATCCCTCTTCCCCAAGAGAGACAAGTGTGTACACACGGCCAGTGTTCGTGGCTAGTAGAGCCCTGTGGTAAGTCATACGCATAACTTGCCTGCACTTTCTTCTCCTATTGCCTGCACGTCCATCACAGTCTGAAAGCGATCAAAGATGCTGAGTCACCATGCTATTGTCCCCATCCTTTCGTGAGTGACCCCTGCCGAACTACTGCTATTGTAACCCGGAAGTATACAAGTGGATGCTGAGAACGGGAGGACAGTTTGCGACAAATTCCCCCCCCATTCAGACTGCAGACTTTTATGGACGTTGTGTACCCGTCCCGGTGTACCCACCATGGTGTGGAATACCCAGCCCCCAGATTGGGATGTTGCTGGGAGCAGGAGAGGACTTGTTGGGGCTCTAATTCCCTTTATCAACCAGAGTCCTCCAACAAGTGTACCCCACACCCTGTGGACCCTGCCCTCCTCTACGGGCAACCACTCCTACCCATCTGGCTGGGCCAGCTATGGGGCAGGCAATCTCATAACCAAGAGGAAGCGTCCCGTGGTACCGACTGCGCCGCATAGCCCCCTAGATAGGACCTTGACCTTACTACCTGTAAGGTATAGGGGACCGATTATGTGACCGGTCAATAACTTTGCTGCCGTCTGAGTGTGGTATGTTGCCTTTCCAATTACTTGTTGGTATCAAATAGTGCCTGACGCCTACCATGCTCTAACAAAGATTTATCATGCCTTCTGGCATGCCCCATGCATAAATCAATTTGTGGTAGCAGACAACACCAGATGGGCGGTATTCTCTCAGACTGCACCCAAACACTTTCCCCCGTCAGATGCTAGACATGTAAAGCGATGTTCCAGGAGTTTTTAGATGGTACCGCTATCACTTACTAGTTACTACTGTACTGCATGCATACGGGGCACGGCTGGTGGCCAGCACCCCTGTGAGAATCCCGTACCCACTTTGCAATCCCTACGTCTAGCCTAGGGGTGAATACCCAAGAGATCTACCCACCCAGGAGTCAATACCTGGCCTCTGTTGATGGAATCAAATGCACCTGACCGAAAGCTCGGTGTGCTGTAGCTGCCCCAAACTAATAGATCTACATGACTTAACGTGGTCTCCGGTCTCATAATGGCAAATTACAATTAGGAGCACGGAGATGGTGTCCTATCAGATCTTTCCTAGTCATAGACATCAAATGGGGAAATAAACTCCCTTCCGCCATATGGAGGGGGAGGGGAGGCTAGCCAAGGTACCTGGAAGAAGTTCTGTGTTGACCCAAGGGCTGTGTCTCCCTGCGTTGCTTCCGGCTCCTAACTGGGGGAGAACCCATTCCCCTGAGCAACCCCATGTCTGTGCAGCCTCCCCCATACGGCCTGTGTGTACAAAGATGCCATATATCGCTTCCTGCTAACCTCAAGTCAGTAACCAATGCACAGTAGCATGCAAAGCTGGACCCACCCCGTGAAGTGGGTGCTGCCTAGTTCACATTCTTCTATCATTGCCTCCATGAATATAATCCACCCCTAGCCTTTCCCCTGTAGCAAGGCTAGAGGTTGGGCTGTATTTTGCAGGTCCGAGTAGTGTTTTTATCTTCACTAAACCTGCCATTAATTGACATGCTGATTACAGTAGTGGGCCCTTCCAATGAAGGTTTACTTACTAGAGGGCAAAATGACAGTGACAAGGCCCTTTGAATCTGTGGCCTTCAAACTTGCTGTAAGCAGACTTTAAATGACAAACGAAATCATTCCACAGGTTAGCTCACATTTATTGCGAAATTGGGTATCCCTTGCATTCATCAGCAGCCACCAAACGCCAGTCATGTTAGCCCGAGTGGTATCAATGGAAGCCAGGTCCCGCCACCCTCTACTATTCTGTCTGTGGTCAAGTTGACAATGATTGTTGTGCCCGAAGCTTTGCTCCCAAGCCCAAAACTGGTACAAAGACATTGGTGGCAAACTCCAAAGGCTACTGAGACAAGATTATCTGCACTGGCAGGTTGAGGAGGAGGTACCGGTGTGAGACAATGAGTTCTTAAACTAACGGTCCCCAGATACCCCTGACAATGAGTTACGTGCAATTAAAATAAAGGTGCAACCCCTAATTCAGCTGTCTGGACCACGTGTCTCAAGGCCGAGGTGATAAAGATGAACCAATTCTGGCTCTAAGCATTTTTTTTCCTTCCTTTTTCTTCCTCTCCCAGAAGCCGCAGCATTTGTCCATAGGAAAGAGAGAGGGCAACGTGCCTCACTCCAGGTGGCCCAAGGACATTGTTGGCCACGCAGTGACGAATCCGCTAAATGCAAGATATAACCCCTTACTGCAAAGACCCTTTAGTCAAATCTGCACCCAGGATGTATGCATTGTCCTATGTCTGCCAGATCACCCCCACACCATAGGTTGGCCCTCCTCGCATCCGGAGGCCACTTCAGTTTGCACCATCTTGCTCCTGACCTGCTGGCAGTCCTACTAAATTGACAACTCCTAGCCCAAACATTGAGCAAGTGTGAATATACAGACTATTCCAGGCCCCCAGTGCTAGAAGGATGGCATGGGCAGCAGGCAATAGATTTAATGTAAGTGGAAATAATAAATGTCCGATGCTGTGGTCATTTCTAAAACAGAGAGACAGCGCCCAGAGTGGTGGGCTGTCACCATTGCCGGTGTCGACAATTAAGTGATGGTGCTGAGGACCAGAAGCCACCCGGCCAATTACTGTGGGAAGAGGAGGTCACCTGCGTTGCACGGCATTGCCTGGATCCATTGACCTGGGTGAGGAGCTGCCTTACCACTTACTGATGTTGACGCCTTGCCACTGCCCGCTCCTGACCTCCCCTAACTCCTAACCATCACACTGCACCAGTGCGCCAATTCAGACTGGTCGAGCCCCCCATGCTTTAAGAATTGTTAGGCTGGCAGGCATTAGTTGTTATGAAACTGTATTGGATTAAAAAACAACAAATGTACTGCTCTTTTTAAATGAGCAGCTGTCCTAAGTGCCAGTGCCTGTTAGCATGTCAATGTGCATGAATTAAATTTCATTAGGCCACACGCATAAACCTTCACCCATACACATTGTCAGGGCTCCAACTTAGTCCAGAATGCGGAAGCTTTCACCTCACTATTACGATTCCACTAGGTTGCCCCCGGGCAGACCTGGGTCTCCCCCAGGTGGCCTTCACTCCGCGTACAATTTAAACACCCATATAATCTTTAGGTATGCCTGCACGCCTCCCCCTAGTGTGCGTCCTGGCCATACTTGCTCATGTTCCCTGTAATCCCCTCCAAGTGCGGTGCCCAAATCTTGCTCCAGTGTGTCCTGTAATGAGAAACACGTTCAACTCATTCCAGGCCTTCCTGTCTCCTGGGACCCTGTTTTACTGTCCGGAGTGCACTGTGTGCCCTTAAACATGTACCTGATCCTTGGCATGGCATTGCCTAGTTCCATTGACCTGGCTGAGGAGCTGCCTTACCACTGTTGTTGACGTATGTAGTGCGGGGTTAGATCGCCTCCCACCATACAGCTAGTCGACACAAAGTAAAGACCCTTCATGGAATACCTAAGCAACGAAAGCTAACACAGAAATATCCTCAAAACTCCACAAGTCGCCATAAGTTATTTTGACTTTAGTGGATCTGTTACATTGCACACACGCACTTTAGGGAACATTAGGCATTCGACATGCCAACACCCTGCCAAGAAGGATGGCCGACAGTTGCCAGCCTTTCCTAATACCAATGACGTACGTGCACTCGGTCACTGCGCTTCAGCCAAGGAGTAATTTCTCTGTAGAGACAGCATTCTTAACCCCCAATTCATTCTAGCCAAGGCAGTTCCCTAGAGTGCCACATTGTACCGGACTAAAAGTGTGCCACTTCAGACTAACATTAACTTTACTTGAAAACAAAGCTTTAAAACAGATCCCACTAATTCTATTGATGAAGATACCGCAGTTCACCCACTAATACATTTGCATAAACTACGACACAACAAGCAACACAAAGTCTAAGGGTTGATTGGTAGTGCTAGACTTATAAGGTTTGCAGCTGCAGCTTCTTCGTGTCATTGGTCTACGTTCCCGCAGACCTTACAATTATTCCTGCATATCTTACTTTTATCACCCCTGTGCAACACACACACCCTCTGCAGTTATGCTGAAAGACTGAAAACTGAATTGAGGGGCATGGGCCGAATGAAACAATGCGGCAGTGCCACCCGGTGGCCAACGGCAGGAGTCAGGAGATAAGAGTACACTTTCCACTAACACACGTTATGAGGCAACACATCCCTTTCAGCTGAGAACCGCAACTTGAAGCGCAGCCATAGGCAGGGGCTTAGCTATGTAAAGACCAGCTTAGAAATAGCACAATACATGCTGTGAAAATATGATACGGCTGCTTCAAAATTGGAAAAACAAAACTGAATTTTTTTGAGAAAGACTGCTTGTTGTTCTTTCTGTAGGCGTTGACAAATCTGGATTTAAGGACAAGGAGTTACAGTGATTCAAAGACGTTTGCCCAAGATCACACCAGTAGTGTATGTTAGGCATCAGTCCAGGTTTCTGGTCAATCAGCCTGCCATTTACACAGGAGTTGCCTACTGTCTCTACATTTACAGTAAAGGGCATGGAAAATATCGAAGTTACCTAACATTCGGTAAGCAGGTGACACGCTTATAACCCAAATTGAAGCAGCGGCTCGATTTATCGACCTCAGTAGAATAACCTCGCAGTGCCTTCCTATCCAACTGCTGAACTGTCGGACACTACTGCCACACGCCCTTCGGTAAAGTGTCAGACACTTCCTAAACCCGTCGTTTCAATATTGGTGCTGCCCGACTCTGGCAAGACAGCTGCCAAAGGCGCCCCAGGTACCGAATGCAGGCATTGAAGTCAGGCCAGGAAGCCGCCTCACCTTGGGCAGGCCTGGAGATTGGGGCGTCGAGAAGTCGGACTTGACTCCAGCCTAAAGTTGAAAGTCTGCAAACTGATGTGGGAGGCGGCATGCCTGCTGGGGCAGACGCAGCGTCGCACGCTCCAGGATGCCTGTGTATGCATATGCCCACACACCGGGCAGCCAAATCGGACAAGGAGCAAGGGGAGGATGCATCGCTTGCGCCCCCCCCCACACCTGGCATCCAATAGGCCAGAAGGAAGGTGGGTGCGCCTCGTGATGCCCGCTTAATTCAGTCCCCACTGTTTGTCCCTGCTGGGAGATCCAGCCGTGCGCGCCACCTCCTCCCCTGCACTCCCACGTAGTTAGTGAGATGGTCAAAGGCACGCGCGGGGGTACAGGGGGGGTCCGGAGGCAGCATGCGGCCCGCCAGGCCTCTAGCCCCACCCTCCCTTCCCTACCAAAGGTCCGTGGCCTAGTTGACCCGACACGGGCCTGGATAGTAGTACCCCCGGGCCCAAGAGTGTACACCAGAGCGCGGTGCTCGCAAAGTGGCTTTAGCGTTGCTACGAGATCACCCTGATTGTGACCGTCTTTTTAAGATTCGGCCTGTCATTGATCACTTTGTTGATCGATTTTCTGAGATCTATGCTCCAGGGAAAGAAATTGCAGTGGATGAGTGTTTGGTGTTGTTAAAGGGCCGCTTGGTTTTTAGGTAATACATTCCTAGTAAGAGGGCACGCTATGGAATTAAGCTGTATATGGTGTGTGACAGTAGGACTGGATATATTTCTCATTTCAGGGTGTACACCGGTAAGGAATCCAGGATTAAGCCCCCTGGTTGTCCGTCCACTTTTGAAGTTACTGAGAAAATTGCGTGGGAACTTGGTAGACAATTTTTGAACAAAGGCCACCATTTATATGTAGATAACTTCTACACTGGTGTGCAGTAGTTCAGGGAATTGGCCAAAGTGGACACTGTTGCTTGTGGCACAATCCGCTCTAACCGTAAAGGTTTCCCAAAAGAACTTGTTTGTCAAAAGCTTGTGTGAGGACAGTGCAGTGCGTTGCGAGGAGCTTCTAGCAGTGAAGTTTTCAGACAGGAGAGATGTCTACATGCCGACTACCATTCATGATAAAAAGCTCTGCACCTGTGACTGTTTCGGGTCAGGTTGCTGAAGCGCACAACCTGTGTGAATTTTAGACTATAATAGGCACATGGGTGGTGTTGACAGAGTAGATCAGAGGTTGGAAACTTACGCTGCTCTTCGTAAGGCTTACATTTGGTATAAGAAGTTGGCTATCCATCTTTTCCACTTGGCAACCTTTAATGCTTTTGTTGTGTTCCAGGATTCTTGTCCTGAGTCAAAGAAGACTTTTGCTAAGTTTCAGGAGTCTGTAATAGGCAGCCTTGTTTTAGTGGAACAGGCAAGTGCTCCTAGAGTTGGAGTGGTGGAGGATGTTGCTAGACTGAAAGATCGACACTTTCCTGATCACATTCCTCCCACATCAACAAAAAACTTTCCCAGTAGGAGATGTAGAGTCTGTTGGCGAGGAGGTATGCAGAAAGAGACTTGTATATACTGCCCTGAGTGTCCTTCTAACCCTGGGCTGTGTGTGCCTACTTGTTTTAGAATGTACCACACGCAAAATAATTTTTGGGAACATCCATGAGTGGTAAAGTGAACTGCCTGGCCTCTATTGTTTAATATGTTTTGTTCAGTTTCAAGATTGGCATTTGTGTAGTGTATTTAGTTTCAGATTTTGTGTTAGTAGATTTGTATCTATTTACAATTTTTTTGTGTTTTCTTATTTATATAAACTGGAAAGGAAACAAGCTTCCGGGGACCGGTTTCTGGCATTACAGCCGTCTTCGGCCCGGCTTGCTTGAATCCCGATGGTGCAGTGAGCAAAGGACTCATGTCTGAGCACACCCTTCCACGCTTATGGTGGACAACACGATTCAGAAAAGGGGGTGGTGATGGACAGAGTATCTGAATTAAGCAGAACACTCCTACCCAGTCAACAGATCAGGGCTTGATCCATCACCGTTTTTTAGCTCACTGCACCATCCCAGCTCAGAACGTGGCTACATGCAAATTAGTCTGTCCCTGGCCCAGTGCATCATGGAAACAGGGCAGACCAAACTACCAAGCCAATTCTTTTACTGGAAAGGAAACAAGCTTCCGGGGACCGGTTTCTGGCATTACAGCCGTCTTCGGCCCGGCTTGCTTGAATCCTGATGGTGCAGTGAGCAAGGGACTTATGTCTGAGCATACTCTTCCACGCTTATGGTGGACAAAACAATTCAGAAAAGGGGGTGGTGATAGACAGAGTATCCGAATTAAGCAGAACACTCCTACCCAGTCAACAGATCAGGGCTTGATCCATCACCGTTTTTTAGCTCACTGCACCATCCAAGCTCAGAACCTGGCTACATGCAAATTAGTCTGTCCCTGGCCCAGTGCATCATGGGAACAGGGCAGACCAAACTACCAAGCCAATTCTTCAACTGGAAAGGAAACAAGCTTCTGGGGACCGGTTTCTGGCATTACAGCAGTCTTCGACCCGGCTTGCTTGAATCCTGATGGTGCAGTGAGCAAGGGACTCATGTCTGAGCATACCCTTCCACGCTTATGGTGGACAAAACGATTTAGAAAAGGGGGTGGTGATGGACAGAGTATCTGAATTAAGCAGAAAACTCCTACCCAGACAACAGATCAGGGCTTGATCCATCACCGTTTTTTAGCTCACTGCACCATCCCAGCTCAGAACCTGTCTACATGCAAATTAGTCTGTCCCTGGCCCAGTGCATCATGGGAACAGGGCAGACCAAACTACCAAGCCAATTCTTTTACTGGAAAGGAAACAAGCTTCCGGGGACCGGTTTCTGGCATTACAGCCGTCTTCGGCCCGGCTTGCTTGAATCCTGATGGTGCAGTGAGCAAGGGGCTCATGTCTGAGCATACCCTTCCACGCTTATGGTGGACAAAACGATTCAGAAAAGGGGGTGGTGATGGACAGAGTATCTCAATTAAGCAGAACACTCCTACCCAGTCAACAGATCAGGGCTTGATCCATCACCGTTTTTTAGCTCACTGCACCATCCCAGCTCAGAACCTGGCTACATGCAAATTAGTCTGTCCCTGGCCCAGTGCATCATGGGAACAGGGCAGACCAAACTACCAAGCCAATTCTTTTACTGGAAAGGAAATAAGCTTCCGGGGACCGGTTTCTGGCATTACAGCCGTCTTCGGCCCGGCTTGCTTGAAACCTGATGGTGCAGTGAGCAAGAGACTCATGTCTGAGCATACCCTTCCACGCTTATGGTGGACAAAACGATTCAGAAAAGGGGGTGGTGATGGACAGAGTATCTGAACTAAGCAGAACACTCCTACCCAGTCACCAGATCAGGACTTGATCCATCACCGTTTTTTAGCTCACTGCACCATCCCAGCTCAGAACCTGGCTACATGCAAATTAGTCTGTCCCTGGCCCAGTGCATCATGGGAACAGGGCAGACCAAACTACCAAGCCAATTCTTTTACTGGAAAGGAAACAAGCTTCCGGGGACCGGTTTCTGGCATTACAGCCGTCTTCGGCCCGGCTTGCTTGAATCCTGATGGTGCAGTGAGCAAGGGACTCATGTCTGAGCATACCCTTCCACGCTTATGGTGGACAAAACGATTCAGAAAAGGGGGTGGTGATGGACAGAGTATCTGAATTAAGCAGAACACTCCTACCCAGTCAACAGATCAGGGCTTGAACCATCACCGTTTTTTAGCTCACTGCACCATCCCAGCTCAGAACCTGGCTACATGCAAATTAGTCTGTCCCTGGCCCAGTGCATCATGGGAACAGGGCAGACCAAACTACCAAGCCAATTCTTTTACTGGAAAGGAAACAAGCTTCCGGGGACCGGTTTCTGGCATTACAGCCGTCTTCGGCCCGGCATGCTTGAATCCTGATGGTGCAGTGAGCAAGGGACTCATGTCTGAGCATACCCTTCCACGCTTATGGTGGACAAAACGATTCAGAAAAGGGGGTGGTGATGGACAGAGTATCTGAATTAAGCAGAACACTCCTACCCAGTCAACAGATCAGGGCTTGATCCATCACCGTTTTTTAGCTCACTGCACCATCCCAGCTCAGAACCTGGCTACATGCAAATTAGTCTGTCCCTGGCCCAGTGCATCATGGGAACAGGGCAGACCAAACTACCAAGCCAATTCTTTTACTGGAAAGGAAACAAGCTTCCGGGGACCGGTTTCTGGCATTACAGCCGTCTTCGGCCCGGCTTGCTTGAATCCTGATGGTGCAGTGAGCAAGGGACTTATGTCTGAGCATACCCTTCCACGCTTATGGTGGACAAAACAATTCAGAAAAGGGGGTGGTGATAGACAGAGTATCTGAATTAAGCAGAACACTCCTACCCAGTCAACAGATCAGGGCTTGATCCATCACCGTTTTTTAGCTCACTGCACCATCCAAGCTCAGAACCTGGCTACATGCAAATTAGTCTGTCCCTAGCCCAGTGCATCATGGGAACAGGGCCGACGAAACTACCAAGCCAATTCTTTTACTGGAAAGGAAACAAGCTTCCGGGGTCCGGTTTCTGGCATTACAGCCGTCTTCGGCCCGGCTTGCTTGAATCCTGATGGTGCAGTGAGCAAGGGACTCATGTCTGAGCATACCCTTCCACGCTTATGGTGGACAAAACGATTCAGAAAAGGGGGTGGTGATGGACAGAGTATCTGAATTAAGCAGAACACTCCTACCCAGTCAACAGATCAGGGCTTGATCCATCACAGTTTTTTAGCTCACTGCACTGTCCCAGCTCAGAACCTGGCTACATGCAAATTAGTCTGTCCCTGGCCCAGTGCATCATGGGAACAGGGCAGACCAAACTACCAAGCCAATTCTTTTACTGGAAAGGAAACAAGCTTCCGGGGACCGGTTTCTGGCATTACAGCCGTCTTCGGCCCGGCTTGCTTGAATCCTGATGGTGCAGTGAGCAAGGGACTCATGTCTGAGCATACCCTTCCACGCTTATGGTGGGCAAAACGATTCAGAAAAGGGGGTGGTGATGGACAGAGAATCTGAATTAAGCAGAACACTCCTACCCAGTCAACAGATCAGGGCTTGATCCATCACCGTTTTTTAGCTCACTGCACCATCCCAGCTCAGAACCTGGCTACATGCAAATTAGTCTGTCCCTGGCCCAGTGCATCATGGGAACAGGGTAGACCAAACTACCAAGTCAATTCTCTTACTGGAAAGGAAACAAGCTTCCGGGGACCGGTTTCTGGCATTACAGCCGTCTTCGACCCGACTTGCTTGAATCCTGATGGTGCAGTGAGCAAGGGACTCATGTCTGAGCATACCCTTCCACGCTTATGGTGGACAAAACGATTCAGAAAAGGGGGTGGTGATGGACAGAGTATCTGAATTAAGCAGAACACTCCTACCCAGTCAACAGATCAGGCTTGATCCATCACCGTTTTTTAGCTCACTGCACCATCCCAGCTCAGAACCTGGCTACATGCAAATTAGTCTGTCCCTGGCCCAGTGCATCATGGGAACAGGGCAGACCAAACTACCAAGCCAATTCTTTTACTGGAAAGGAAACAAGCTTCCGGGGACCGGTTTCTGGCATTACAGCCGTCTTCGGCCCGGCTTGCTTGAATCCTGATGGTGCAGTGAGCAAGGGACTCATGTCTGAGCATACCCTTCCACGCTTATGGTGGACAAAACGATTCAGAAAAGGGGGTGGTGGTGGACAGAGTATCTGAATTAAGCAGAACACTCCTACCCAGTCAACAGATCAGGGCTTGATCCATCACCGTTTTTTAGCTCACTGCACCATCCCAGCTCAGAACCTGTCTACATGCAAATTAGTCTATCCCTGGCCCAGTGCATCATGGGAACAGGGCAGACCAAACTACCAAGCCAATTCTTTTACTGGCAAGGAAACAAGCTTCCGGGGACCGGTTTATGGCATTACAGCCGTCTTCGGCCCGGCTTGCTTGAATCCTGATGGTGCAGTGAGCAAGGGACTCATGTCTGAGCATACCCTTCCACGCTTATGGTGGACAAAACGATTCAGAAAAGGGGGTGGTGATGGACAGAGTATCTGAATTAAGCAGAACTCATCTAACCCAGTCAACAGATCAGGGCTTGATCCATCACCGTTTCTTAGCTCACTGCACCATCCCAGCTCAGAACCTGGATACATGCAAATTAGTCTGTCCCTGGCCCAGTTCATCATGGGAACAGGGCAGACCAAACTACCAAGCCAATTCTTTTACTGGAAAGGAAACAAGCTTCCGGGGACCGGTTTCTGGCATTACAGCCGTCTTCGGCCCGGCTTGCTTAAATCCTGATGGTGCAGTGAGCAAGGGACTCATGTCTGAGCCTAGAGTTTGATTGACCACGTGGTACTCAATTTATTATTTTGTATCCACAGGGAAAACTTGTTCTTCTTTTGGATTTTGGGAGGAATGTAGTGTCCTGCAAGACACTTCATGCAGAGCCGCTCCATATGGGCCGTTCTGACACCCACCCTGCCGGACGCAGACAGCACTGTTCACATCAGCCTCAAGACTTCGGAGCATCATCTTAAGACCATGTAAATGAATACCCACTCTCACCCTGCACCCATTCCTTCACAAGCATCACCAGTTAGGTGACCCTGCTAATAAAACACACGCGGCTGATGGCGGCAGCAGCTTCGGACTTCAGCTGGGCGTTCAGATGACCACCTCGCTCTTTATGTTTTCTGGAGCCGCCTGCGGGGAGAAATAAGCGGAAAATACGCCGACTGACGCAGGGATATACCTGTTATCTACCTCCCGGTCTGACCCTGGACTGTGTTTTCCTGCCCCAAAGCCTACCTCTAGCTGCACCCGCTTCATGGGTGCCGCGTCGTTGTTTTCAGGATCTGCAGGAGTTGCCAGGGAGAGGAGCACTTGCTACTTGGGACGCTGTGTGGCTGGGTAGATCGGCATTCCACGAAGGCAGCACTGTGAGCGGCGCTGCAGGGACTCACTTTCCCAGGAGTCCCTGCCTGAGCCTCACCACTTGGCTTGCGCTGCCTGGCTTCCCCTGCCCCCAGGACGCAAGACGAGCTATAAAGTTCCCTAAGGATTCTGCTGCGCGGGAGCGCCCGGGGCTAAGCCCGGGCAAAGGGCGGGCCCTCTGACCTTACTTGCAAGAAGGAATAAAGACCTATCCCTTTTGTCTAAAAACACCAATTGACTAATATAAGGGAAATAATATTATTTGTTCATGAAATTTATATATCATAGTGCCCTCTTCTGTTAATTAATCACTGACCCATATTTTAAGATGACTCGGAAGGGGGCACCTAAACCAATAGTTATCCCGCTGAGGGATCCGTCCAAAGGGACACTGGTTCACCACCCAAACAAGTTAACCTTGATATCTCCACCACTAACAGATATTAATGAACTTTCTCCTCCTATAGAAATTATAACTAGTAAGCAATCCCCTTTACCCACAACCAACTCAGGGAACACCTTATCATGGTTAGAGGATCTGAGTAACTTGTGCGGAACTAAGTATGCTCTAGTGGCAAGCAGTCCCGAACCTACTACCCCCCCAAATCATTGTGTAAAAAACCCAAGTGCATTAAACCCAATCAACAGCCCGCGCGATCTTACTTTACCTATCATATCCGGTGTACGAAGTACGCCTTCATCCCGCCCTGTATCTGCCAAAAGGAACTGTGATGAAGCCGAACACAACGGTAACCATCCCAAACAATCTAAATTGTGTCTAAACCCCTCACTGTCTGCCTCCATTCCCCCCCTAACTCCAGATTCGGTTGAGATTACGGAAATATTGTATGACCTAGCGCCTCCATCACAGCTGGCCTTACTGTCTCTTGTTAAACGGCTGATTAATTCCGTTGTTTCACCATTCATGGAAAAAAAACACTGCTTGGGGATAGGCTTACGAAATTAGAGGGTGCATTCCAAGTAAATTTGCCTTCTATAAAGTATCAGGTACCCTCTAAGCTCTCTCACCCACCTGTTATTGTTGAACCCCTTAAGTCATCTGCACCAAGCATTAATGCACATATTCAAATACCACCCCCCATCACACCAGTCCCAAAGGCCTCCAAAGCCCATCCAAAACGTGTTCCAGCACAGCGCAACATTGTTAGAACAGGGTCAATCAAACCACCTCATATCCACCTACCACCGGAGGCTGCCCCCTTCGTATTTGTCCTTTCGGGAGTTCCCACACTCGAACAGGGGAAAACTGAAAGCCAACAAGACCTACAAAATAAGGCTACATATTGGCTATCAAAGAATAGACCTTTGCCAGCAGACCTTGACGGTAGAATTTTAAGTGTTAGAAGGGTGGGCTGGTTGGGTCCCCTCCGAAAAGACACGCCCGGGGATTTGGTCTTAGTAAAATTTAGAAGCAGACGTATCATTCCGTACCTCCAAACCTGGCGGCGTCAAAAAGAAGACGGCCCCATAAGTACTGGGGATCTACATGACTTTTATCCCAGCTCATTATATACTTCTTCATCAAGGCCAAAGGCAGGGTCTTTTTATCCAATGGGTAGAAGCGCCTTGGAAATGAATGACAGTAACTTTTTTCCACGTAATTATCCTGACGCTGTATATAATAATCATCTTTATGGAAGATTTTATTAACTGCCTATGTGAAGGTTCAATCTAAGGAATTGGCGGGCCTGCTTAAATGCTGAATTTTGTGATAAGTGCATTTCTAACAAAGTACCTATGTTTATGGGCGAGTTACTTTTTCTTCTTTGTTTTAAATTTGTCAGTATTCTGTGTTATCATTTGCTAGTTCCACTTTTGTTGGTTTTTAATTTGTATGTTTTTAACTTGTACGCTTTTATGATTTGTATTTTCAAATCGAATAAAGCTTAATGAATTGAATTGAATAAAAGGGGGCATTTACTTCAGCAGGTGGGCAAGGGCCCATGCAATACATGCAGCAGCACTGCACATGTATCATTATAGTGCAGGTCTAAATAATACGATGGTCCCTTGGTATTGGGAAGGCAGATTACCCCCTCTCCCTATCCTAGGTAGCTGTGTGAGGAGCTGTGTGCACATTTCGCTGTTAGCGTGTATGCATAATTGAGTAAATAGAATGTGGCTGCATAGATTAAGGTTATAATGCGTCCTTGTGACTCACATATGCGCTCCCCCAGGGGAATTCGAGTTAGGCAGGGCAGCCTGGAGGAACGGGAGACTTTTGGGCTGTTCCCGCCCATTTCCCAGCTCTTTAGCCTTCATAGCTGGGACCTGGGCGTGCACCAAGCACTCACTTGTGTGTGTCGCAATCCTTGAGCCATGGCGCTCACCCTGCTGCTGCTTCTGGGCCTGGTCCTGTTCCTATTGACCTTCATCTATCACAAGTTCTTCAGCGGTGCAGGGTCGCCTTTCAATGAAGCCCACTTGGCCCCGCCCAAACCGCTGGTGACGGACCAGAAGCTCAGAGACAAGGTGCTGAAGCAGGGTAAGTACTACAAGTGCATAAGAGTTATAAGGACTTTAGTTAATGGTTTAGATTTAGAATAATAAACAAGCCATTCTTTAAAAGGAAACGCGCATGCGTCATCTGAAGATGAAGGTAAAAAGAAAAAAAAAACACTATTTACATGTATTTGTGACTTTTCTTGCGTGTGTAACAGGAACAGTACTCGTGCCAGAACACGAGCCGGCCAGTCAGTCTCAGGCGTGTCCACCCTAGACAGCGAGCTGAGAACCGCCTTGTGGCCGGACTCGATGGGCACCTCTATGATGGGAAAGGGTGCGGCCATGTGACTTGACTAAACACAGGGTCTTCCCTGGATGTAAGCTGTGAGTCCCAGGCTTGTGAAAGGGGTGTGGTCTCTGCAACCAGGGTTGGTGATAGGATTTGGGGGCACCGGGTTTACATGCTTAAAACATTCATACCATGTTTAGGCGGAGAGCACGCACACCTAGGCAGTGGTAAAGTGTCGAGTCCTAACACCAAGAAAAAGAACGTCAGAAAAAAGGGAGGTGGAAGGCAAACAGTTTGGGGATAACCCTTTAGAAAGAGCCAGGTCCAACAATTATGTTCACCACACATTGTTATTATTGCAGGAAAGGTTTCCAACAGGGCAAAGATTCTACGTCTATATACTAATTATTGTAACCTATGCACATGTGCCTTTTGCATCAGAAGACCTGCTATCTGTAAAGTGTTTACCACAGTATGAAAACTGCAGGTAGTATAATCTTTAGTACCTTCGGATCTTGGTTATTTTCACTTAAAAGTCACTCTTTGACACCCAAATACAGAAATAAGCAAGAGAAAGGTGAAGAGTCTGCTGCGAAACAACATGTGACTACGGTTTTAGCAACTTTTGATATGTTCGTATTAGAAACTCTATTTTTGCTGTAATCTATGAATTATGCAGCAGATGATGGCTCATGTGGCAATTTGTCAAAACTCATAATTATGGCCTGGTTACAGCTTTAAAATTATGAAGCCAGATGAAATGGCATCACCTTTTTTTCGTAAACTGTCGTTTTCCTCATAGCGAGCAGCATGCATGAAATCACAAGACCCACCCGGGTTACTTAATGTTCTGCTGCTGCCTCCTCCCCTGTCAGGAACACTGACTGGGCTAGTGTGAGAGCACTGCATGCTCCACACAATTGCATTCTCTGCCAACAGTGTTTAATAATTCAATACACATTAGAAATTATTAATACGTGATAGCCATTCCATTTTTAGGTCTCAAACCTAGGCATGCATGCTCTGTCTAGAACCGAGACATGCTGCATCTACTTTCAGTGGTTACAGCCTGCCCATTGCGGTTTGTGGAGGGGGGGATAAATGTAATAATAAATGGAAAAAAACGTACCTGTCCGCATGCTGGGTCCTCTGTTTCTCGGCTCCTTCTCTCCTGCCTCCGGGAGGAACAGGAAGCAGGCAGCCTCCCTCCCTCCTCTAAGCCAATCACAACGCTGCAATGGCAGCGTTGTGAGTGGTGGGGCATCTAGGGACTTACAGGGAGGTTTTTTTCTCCATGTAGGCTGCATTGCGGCCTGCATGGAGAAAGGGCAGATGCGCATGACTGATTTGGGCGGCCCGAGAGGACTGACCAAACAGTCATTCCGCTGTGAGGAGTTGGTATCCACACCACTCCTCCCCTGCCTAGCGCTGCTTGCAGAGCAGTCCCGTCCACCCGCCAGCCCGCAATCAAACCCTTCTGCTTTCTCGCAGTACGAGAAGCAGAAACATAAAATGGTAGTTATTACCATGTTATGTTTCTGCTTCTCGCACTGCGAGAAAGCAGTGGGGGGGTGCTGATCCGTCCTAGTGGAGGAACCGTCCCATGCCCATTGGCATCCCATTTGCTGGCATCATCGTCACTCCATTTCGCCTTCTCCCCATTTGTCAATGGCAGGCTTTTGTCATGCATGCCTTTCTGTGTTGAGCCTTGCCCGAGAGATCCGCCCAACAACTGTCAAACATTGTAGAGTACAGTTTAGGGACTACTTCTTATTTTTTTTGTGCCTCTGCAAGTTTATCTGTTGTTTTTCTTTAAATCATTAAGAAAATGGGGTATCTCCCAAAATAGTCAGAGGACCTGGGTATCAAATGATAAACATAAAAGTGGTCCTAGACCTATAGTTAACACTCAAAATAAATCAATTATTTGAAAAGATATTATTACATAGGAATTTTCTTGATGTATGTACAAAGAATTTTTATCCAATTGTAAATATTTAATAAATGTTGATGTTCGATATGAGCATCTTTTGGAACATTTGATGGGTACATTGTATATATATGTATAGACAAGAACATTTCCTTTTTCTGCTCAGGATTAATTCCTATGTAATAATATCTTTTCAAATAATTGATTTATTTTGAGTGTTAACTATAGGTCTAGGACCACTTTTATGTTTATGTTTTTCTTAAAATGGCATGTGTTGACTACCTTATTTTGCCATGTATCCTCCCAAATGGAATGTGTTGGTAACTCCGTCCGTCCTGAACCTCCGACTGTAAGGGCTTGAATCAAGGTACTGCAGTACACTAAGTATCTCTCTTTTTTTAAAAAATGCAGATTTATGTAGCGCAAACACCACACAAATGCATTAGAGCTCTTTACACGTGTGCCACTCACTCTACACAAGGACATGTTCCGTTTTGTAGGAACAGAGATTGTGATCACAGGATGTTGTGCTGACACCATAAGTCGAAGTCTGTTTCTCAGCTCCATAGTCGGCAGCTCTGGCCATAACTCTGCCCGTCTTAAACCTGTGACTGCAAGGACTCAGGTCATTTTTTGTTGTGTTTTGGTGAATTTAAGCACAGGAAAGAAGAAACTTTAGACAGGTATTCCCTTCTTAACATAAACCCAAATTACACTCCTCAACCCAACCCTCCTCCCTCATACCCTTACACCCTTCCTCAGTGACAGTTATTGAATCACTCAGTCATTTTAAAGCAGACAGACAATACACCAGTCTTCTTGGGTTATCATTTCACAATGTAATCTGTATCTGGCATTCTAGAATTGTCTTTGAAAACCACACAGAAAGAATGAACATCAGTTCTGTGGATCAGTTTTGATATGGTGACATAGGTGAAGCTGAACAGAGGAGCTTATCTGCAAGCACCTTGCGCGCAGGTGCGTCACTTTTAACATGGGAAAAAGTGAGGTACGGGAAGTGCAATGGGCTTGTAAATAAGCCACAAAGTGTTTATGTGCAAAAGCGTTACAGCCAAGTAGGTATTGCGAAATAAAGCGACCAGTTTCCAGCTACTGATGGCTTCTGATAACACTGATGCTCGTTGATTGCGTGATGTTTCCTTAAAAGTTTTTTTTTTTAAAGCTCAAAATATGTTTATTTAAGGAAAAAGCATATCTCAATACATCAAACAAAATGTTAAAATAAAAACACATGAATATCCTGTAAATACATGAAGAAAATAGGTATACATACAGTCAAAATTGGTCCATCTAGGCAAGAAAGATTAATAACAATAGAAAAAAGAAAATTACATAATATATAAATTGTAATACAAAGAAGAAATAATCATACATATAAAAAGTCATGACACCAAAAAGTAACCGAGGTTTGGAAACATCTTGTTGTATGGGGGTTAGGGAAGATGAACTCCGAGCACTAGCTTCAATGAATGTAGTAACAGGTAGCAACAAACACAGACGTTTCTTGGCCATAGTAATAGGGTATACAAAAGCTGTGTCTAGCCTATGGTTATAACAAATAGCATACCACCAAGCTTGATAAGATAAATTGGTAAGGTCTTTCCAATTTTGGGTAATTTGTTGAAAGACAACTGCCAATAAAAGGTCAATAATTGTTATATTAGAGGTATGATCTGACCATAATGGGGATAAACTACCTAAGAATACATTGGGAACAGAAAAAGGAAAGTGAGAGTGAAAAATTGAGTTGATTTGGGTCCAAACCTTGTTCCAAAAATCATGAACAGGTGGACATGTAAAAAGTAAGTGGCGGAGGTCTGCCTGAGGGGAGGAGCATGTCCAACAGGCATCCAGAACACATGCATATTGTTTGTGCAGAATAGCAGGAGAGAATATTAACCTATTTTAAATAAAAAAAGAGTGCTTGCGTGGTATTAGCAGCTCTCGAGGATTTCCCAATTTTACTCCAAATTTTGTTCCATAGAGTAGTTGACCAATCAACTCCAAGATCCTTCTCCCAGGAGAGTTCCACCTTGGATTTGTCTTGTGGGACGAATGAGGCTTGCAAATGGTTGTAAATAACAGAAGATTTGCAATAGGGAGTATATTTTGTCAACCAGAGGATTGAGAGGGGTAGTGAAGGAGGTAGGTGGTGTGCAACGAGCATATGCATCAAAAACAGTTCCTTTAAAATTGTGTACTTGGAGTAAAAGGAGGCTGGTAAACCGAACAGACTCTTAAGCTGCGGGAAGGACATGAATTGGTCTTGTTGATGCAGTTGGTGAACGCATATTCCCCCCTTTTTTCTCCACGCTTTCCAATAAAAAGGTTTATCACGTATCAAAATGAAATTATTATGCCATATCGTGGGACTGGAGAGAAAAGTTTCATTCATGGAATCATTAGAATGTGCGGGTTGCAGAATCTTAGATGTATATTTAAATATTGGGGTGGAAAGGTACTGTGGTTTCCATGAGAGAGATACTCCCCAAAGGAGAAGGGGGACAGAAAGGAAAGCTCAAGTTTAGCCCACAAGGGGTGTTGTGCAGGAGTATGTGAGGGCCATCTGGATGATTGTCGAAGCAAGAAAGATTTTTGATAAATGGGGAAATTAGGAAACTTAACACCACCCTCTGATTTTCGGCGGGTCAATTTGGATACGGACATACGAGATTTTTTACTGTCCCAAAGAAAGGAGGATAACAAAGAATTACTTTTTTTTTTGGTGTAAGATGTTTATTGCACTGTACATCACACAGAGAAAAATGTACATTATATTCGCCTACAACCGCGTAGGGCCGGCTACAGGTGCCCCCCACTGGGAACACTGGTGGTAGTCATACACAGCCCATCAGCCGACATCCAGCGGACCGGCGGCGTGTTATCTAATAGTCCACAGATTGGCGTAAGTGCATTACTCGCTCACAATTCGTCAGTATTCTTACATTTTTACATTTTCAGTATAACGGAATTTAAACATAACAAAATCCTACCCAACTTGTAATTCTCTTCATACTACAAACACTCTGCATCACAGCAT
Organism: Lissotriton vulgaris; assembly: GCF_964263255.1. Taxonomy (NCBI): domain Eukaryota; kingdom Metazoa; phylum Chordata; class Amphibia; order Caudata; family Salamandridae; genus Lissotriton; species Lissotriton vulgaris. The sequence continues at coordinate 1,728,687,871 of NC_141693.1, forward strand.
CCTCCCTCCTCAGTACCTATACCATACAGGCTGTCACTCCACGTCCCCATCTTCAGATGTATACATTACTCGTTTTCTGCTTCTGATTCTGACGTACCATGTTCTAGTAAGTAGGCACGCAGATACCCCCAATAGTCTTTTGGCCTAGATCTTACTGGCAACTCCTCCTCGTATGTGTTGAGCGTGTCTCGACAATATACCATATCCTCTATCCAGTGCTTTACCTCCGGGGCTCTCTTGCTATTCCAGTGGAGAGACACCCTTCTCTTGGCTAACAGTAGTGCAACAGCGCAGAATTCTCGTTTCAAGGCTCTAAGCTGCGGGACAATACCCAACAGACAGACTTTCGCCTCGCACTGCACGGAAACTCCAAGCATTTCATTCAAAATGTGTATGACCTGTTCCCAGTATCCCGCCACTTTACGACAGTGCCACGCCAGATGCATGAAGTCTGCATCTTCCTGTTTACACCTACAACATTGTGAATCGTCCCTCAAGCCATATTTATACAGTCGCTGAGGCGTATGGTACACCTGGTGTAAGTACTTATAATGAATGATTTTCAGGTTACCGTTTGGTGTCAACATGCCAGTAAGCATGCAGGAGGAATCCCATTCTTCGTCAGTTAGGGGTTCCAACAGCCCTGCGCTCCATTTGTCCCTAGCCTTGTGCGTAGTACCCCCTACCGCCCCTTGTATGCTTGCATATAGCTTGGATACTATGTGAGATGCTGTGGGTGTAGTGAGGAGCAGTCGTAGGGGTTCAAGTGCTTTTGGCTCTTCAGGGTGTGTAGGGTAGTGCTCCTGGAGTGCCCTCTGCAGCCTGTAGTAGTTAAATCTGAAAAGTGGAGGCGGGTTGCTAATGTATTGTAATTTGTCCAGAGTCTGGAATTCACCTCCTACATATAAGTCCCCCAGTGTATCTATGCCAACCCGCTTAAACAGATCCATTCCAACCCGCTCTTGTGTTACCGATAGGGCCGGGTGATGCGCTAGTGGAAGTGGGGGTGCATAAAGTGGTAGGCTATCCGCTGCTTTACCCATCAGTCTCCATGCTTCCGTGGTGGTGTTGACCGGATTGATGTCGTGATCATGCAACTTAGGGCGTTTATGCGTCAATATGCTGGTTAGCGGGACTGGGTCAGCATCACCCGCTTCTACAGCCACATGTGTCATGAAGGGTATGTCGTGGTACCAGAAGTGTGCAAATTGCGCCTGAGCGCACAAGTAATATAAGTAGAAGTCTGAAACTTTGAAACCCCCCCTAGCATACGGCAGTGTCATGGTGCGCAGCTCCATCCTCGCCTGTTTTCCCGCCCAAAGCAAATTTAGCACCAGTGTGCTTATATTACGGAATACTGCGGCTGGAGGTTTTATCGGAATATTGTTAAATAAATACAGGAACTTCGGTAGAAGTACCATTTTGATGATCGCTGCCCTGTCTGCCAAGGATAGCGGAAGTCTATTCCATCTTTTAATTTTGTCCTCAAGGGACGCTATGGTACGCCCGTAATTAGTCCGAATGACCAATTCAGGGTCTCTATGAAACCATATGCCTAAATATTTTGTTGGTTCCTCCTGCCATTCCAGCGGGTAGTCCAATTGTGTCGGTCGTGTGCTGTCCGTCAGTGCGAGAACAAGGGATTTATTCCAATTGATCTGTAATCCAGATTGCTGGCCAAACTTTATGTATTCTCTTAGAAGCGGATTTAAGTGCTGCTCAGGATTCTTAACATACAGCACCATGTCATCCGCATAGAGCGAGATGTGTATTGGCCGGGAGGGCATTTGAAGCGCCGAGCAGTGGTGGTGTTGTCGGATTTTACATGCCAGAGGTTCCAAGATTAATGCGAAGAGCATCGGTGAGAGTGGGCACCCCTGCCGAGTACCCCTGCATATTTGAATTGGTTCCGATACGTACCTATTTACTCTGATGCGTGCAGTTAAATTTGTGTATAGCATTGATATCCAACCCAGAAAGATCCGCGGAAATCCCATACGCACCAGTACTGCCTGGATAAAGGGCCAGCCAATAGTGTCAAACGCCTTGGCAGCGTCGAGCAACACTGCCACTGCTTTCGTCTCCGGGGCCAAATAGTGCGCTAATGCGAACAAAGTGCGGGTGTTATGCGTGGTGGCCCTATCAGGGATGAAGCCAGATTGATCGGGCCTTATTAATAACGGCATAAATGGTTTCAGCCTATCCGCCAGCAGACTAGCAATGATTTTTGTATCCACATTTAAAAGCGAAAGGGGGCGATACGAATCACACTTATCCTCCTCCTTTCCCGGTTTTAGCAATGCTATGAGCAAGGCTTCTCTCAAAGACGCTGGTAGCGTCTGGCCTCATGCGCCTCCCCATATAGTTGCACTAATTGCGGGGCAAGCAAGTCTGCATATGTTTTATAGAATTCAGTTACGAAGCCATCTGGCCCTGGTGCCTTGTTATTAGGTAGACGCCTTATGGTGTCTATAGCTTCCTCTACAGTGATTGGGCACTCTAAATATTTCCTATGCCCATCAGCTAGCCACGCCAGTTCTATATCCTCCATATATCTCAATAATTCAGCTTGTGATGGTGACGGGCGCGCCTGATAGAGTGTGCCATACGCGTTCATGAATTCCCTCAGTATCCCCTTGACATCTGTGATCACCTCTCCGGTGTCAGTACAAATGGACATTACATTTTGCGGTGTTTTACCTGAGCATATTTTAGCTGCCAGTTCCCTGCCCGGCCTGCCCCCCTCACCATAACGCCTAGCAGTGGCCCGCTTAGTCACATACGTAAGCTCATCAGTTGCAAATTTGGCATGCTCCGTCAGCAGCGTTTGAATGTCCCCCAGTATTTTAGTGTCTCCCGACTGGGTGTACGTCTGTTCCAGCGTTTGAATGGCTGTCTCTCGCGTGGTTAGTTGCCGTCGGATGTCCTTGAGGATGCCTGAGGCTGTGCTGATACAGATTCCCCTTATCGTGGCCTTAAAGGCCTCCCACAGTAAACCCTTGTCCTCTGTCGTCGGGCCGTTCAGGTCAAAGTAATCCACTATTGCTTTATGTATGGTGGTAGTGTATACAGGATCACATAATGCAGCTGCATTAAAGCGCCAAGTCAAGGGTGGCGGGTCATAGTGTGGGATAAGAACCTCCAGCATCACCGGGTTGTGGTCAGACAATGTTCGTGGTAGGTGTGTGATATTTACAACCCAAGTATGTACCTCTTGTGTACCCAGCCAGCAGTCCAGCCTGGACCAACTGTTGTTTGCCGCGTTTATGTGCGTTACTGTTGTCACCCCCGGGTTGCGCGCTCTCCACAAATCTACCATATGTAGGTCCCCCATGGCGTCGAGCAGCATTGTCCTGGCATTCCCATGTTGTTCCAAAGTGTGTGTTGCTCTATCTAAAGTGTCACGCAGCGTAACATTGAAGTCCCCACCCCATATCACGTGAGTCGTCTGTAGATCAGCGATGGTGTGCCATACCTTGCCGAAGAACCCCGGGTCATCTACGTTAGGGCCATATGTGTTTACCAACAGTAGCCTTTGACGTCTGATCGTGCCCGCTACAATAACACTCCTCCCGTCAGTGTCCCTGTGTATGCCCGTAATCTCAAAGTGTGTCCCCTTTCGTACTAAGATGCTCACCCCCCTAGAGTAAGATGAGTATCTCAAATTTGTTACAGATTCTGCCCATTTCGCACCTAGTGTGGTTGTGCCGTCCCGTGCCAAGTGTGTTTCCTGTAAGAAAACAATGTTAACATTTAAACGGTCAAAATAAGCAAACAATCGCCTAATCTTTTTCGGGTTGCATAGCCCCCGCACATTCCAAGTGAGAAATTTCAGTGTACTATTGCGTGCCATGAGCATGCGTGTGGATAAGTTGTATACATTTCAGGCATTGCGCCTGCTTCCAGCAGTGTGTGTGCGTTGTTACACATTGTAGTACAGCCGACAGCGACAGTGGTATACGTAGAATGAAAGCATTTTTCATATGATAATACACGACTAAGGAGTTCGCCATGCTTCTCAGACACAGAGGTTGTAGTTGATTAGATCCTGACTTCCCTTCCCTCCCCCCACCCACTTTAGCACCCAAACTTTGCCAAAGCCATCCCTGAACAACCATTAACTTAGGTAGCAAACATGTCTCGGGGTACACCCTCAGGGGGGTATCACCAGGTTCACACATCTCCATCCACATGGCGGATGTGGACAGACGCATGCGTACTTATCACTATATAATATACGCGTAATCTCCTCCAACCCCCCAACCCCCTTATGGCGGTTTGTAGCATTTGAGATGACATTAATACAGTCCTCCATACCCACCACTATACAGTGTCTTAGGTTATCCAATATGTGGAAACATTCTATGGACATTGGCTCATACGCTAGAGAAACTGCACAACGGCAGGTCCAGTCAAAGCATTTGCTAGGGGCATTCGGCCCAACTCTACCATCAGCTGGTCCATTCAGCGCCCCACCTCATTTTCAGCACGCCAGATACTCACAGCTCGATAGTCTCTGTGGCGGTTCAGCTTTATCAAGGTCCATACTCACAGTAAGTTCGTACCAGCTTCTCCGAGCCATTGTTCAACGCGTCCGCGGCTTCCGTGCCGCGCAGCAGTTCCCGCTGTTGGCTACAGCTTCTGCCAGCTTGTCTCCGTCGTGTGAGTAGCACAGTCCAAGCCCGCCCGAAACAGATTCGATCATTCCACATCGCTTGTTGGTTCATTGCGATCGCATGATTTCCTTCGCTTTCCTAGTTGCTTAACATACTCCTGTGCCGCTTGCATCGTCTGAAGTATGACCGTTTTCGCCAGACGTGATTTTGAGCTTCGCTGGATACAGCATGGCGTATTCCAGACCCAGCTCCCTCAGCTTCTTTTTCACCGGGGCGAATTCCTTCCGAGCTAGTTGTACTGCCATGGTGTGATCTGGGTAGAACTCCAGAGTGTTACCCTGATGGGTGACCTTGCCCATTTCTCTGGCCAGCCTTAAGATTGTGTCTCTGTCCCTGTAATTGAGCATGTGGGCAATGACCATGCGTGGGGCAGCCCCCGGCTTCGGGACGGGCGCCAGCGAACGATGGGCACGTTCCACCAGGAACACCGTGGACAGTTTTTCAGAGCCAAAGATCTCCCTCATCAGTGCCTCGATGTAGTTCTCCATCTTTCCTGTGTTCGTGGATTCCGGCAGGCCCGAAATCCGGACGTTATTGCGCCTGGACCTGGCTTCCTGGTCCTCCACCCTGGCACGTAGGCTCTCCACCGTTTTTTCCAGGCCACTGCAGGCCTTTGCCGTGGTTCTTTGGCCATCCTCTACCGTTGAAATTCGCTGCTCGGCCTCCACAATGCGTTCATCATGTTTTCAATTTTCGCCGTCATATTGTCCACCCTCTGCACCACGTTATCCAATTTACCGTTCATCTCTTGCAGGCTCTGCTGGATAGCCCTCAGTACCGCTTCCATGCCCGTGTTTTCGGTTAGTTCTTGGCCACCATCCGCCTCCGGGTCCGTCACGGTGTTCTTCCCTTGTTTCCGAGCTTCGAACTGGAGCTTGGTCTGTTGCCTGTCTGGTTTCCCCATGTCGGTGCGTGGCTTTGGCGAACCGTGTCCGGTCGTCCCAGTGCTGTTAGGTTTCGGTGGACAGACCGTGGAGCTGGCGTGGTGTGTCGCTGCTGCAGCCCCCCACCTGGCCGTGCACGTCGTCATCGGCTGGTAAGCGCAGGTGTGGGTATTGTTGGCGGTTCAGCGCTGTACTGTTGCACTGTGCGTCACTTGTCGAGGATCCCGTGGGGCATAGCAAGAACAGATCCCTGCACCTCCTCACCTCTCACTGGGGATAGAGGCTCTCTTGTCTCGGCAGGGATGGTGTGCACCTCAGGGCCAGAGTGCGCGTGTTTGTGGTGCAGCTTCGGGCAGCTCATGTAGCATGCTTCCCCTTTGCCCCGTGTGGGTCACAGCCCTCCTCTCTCACCTCGCGGTGCACACCATCAGATCGCCGCCCAGGGGTCCGCCGCTCAGCACAGTCAGCCACATGGGCAAGAAGCCCTTCGTTCTTTCACGCTTCCAGCGCTCCCCGCAGTCCCCAGGTGTCAAGGGGAAACACTACCGTGCCTCTCACGATGGTCTGCTGCCGCCGGTCATTTGAGTTCCAAGGGCGCCGCCATCTTGCATCCAGTGGAACGCATGGCAAAGCGCAGCTCCTCCGCTTCTACCTGTGGTCTCCGTTTGTCCCGCAGCCTTATACAGTGGTCAGCGCCCTCAGACCTTGTGGCGCCGGGTCCGCATACCGTCCCAATTCACTTGTGCGTCCATTTAGCACCGATCTTCCGATCCTCCCGAGCGGCCATTTTAGATCGCCGCGGTCTGCCTCACGTTATTTCGGTCGGATCTCTTGCAAGCAGCCCATTTGGAGTCACCTCCTTGCCATACCGACTTGGGTCCCGAGTTCCGATGCCCAATACTCGGTGTATGTCCGCGTTTGCAGGGGTTTTTAGGGGTCAAAGGCCGCCAAGTCCGCGACCGTCCGGCGGAGCTGACTCTCTAGTCAGCCATACCGCAGTGCGCCCTCTAGCGCCCCCCCCCCCCAAAAGAATTACTTTTTGGGAAAAATTTTGAAGGGTTGGATAATGGAATGTTAGATATGGTATAAAGAACTATGGGGGACAGCATCATTTGTATGGTGTCAACACGGCCCCACCATGACAGGTACAAAGGATGCCATTTAGTCGTTAAAGTCGATATTCTCTGTATGCAATTATCCATGCATCTGGAGATTGTATTTGAGATGGAGGGAGTGAAGTGAAGACCCAGGTACTTAATATATTGAGGACACCAAGCGAAGATTGAAAGAGCAAAATTATCCTTAAAGGTATATTTTGTCAGGGGTAATATTTCACATTTATCTATATTTAATTTATATAAAAAAACAGCTGCAAAGGAATCTATTTCATAAAAAAATGCAGGAACAGAGGATTAGGGTTGGGAGATAAATAGCAGTATACCATCAGCATATGCTGCCAATTTAATATGAGTGTCGTTAAAGTTAAAACCTTTAATATCCTTATTCTGTCGGATCCGCAAAAGAAATGGTTCTAAGGCAATATTAAAGAGAAATGGAGATAGCGGACAACCTTAGCGAATACCTCTCCCCAAGGTGAAAAAGAAGAGGACACACCATTGGCGGACACTGCTGCCCTTGGGTTAGAATATAAGAGAGAAATTAAGGAGATTATCTTAGGTCCAAACCCAAACCACTTGAGAATTTGGAAAAGATACGACCATTCCCCTCTGTCAAACGCTTTCTCAGTGTCTAATGCTATAGCAGCCAAAGGATGTGTAGCATTTGAGGATTTGGATAAAATGTCAAAAAACAAGCAGGTATTATCTGTGATAAAACGTCCTCTAACAAAGCCTGATTGTTCCAAGCCGAACAAGTCAGGAAGGTGTGAATCTAATCGAAAAGCTAAAGACTTGAAAAAAATGTTATAGTCGACATGACTAAAGAAATGGGCCGAAAGTTTTTACAGTATCTCAAGTCTTTCCCCTCCTTGGGAATAAGGCATATGTGAGCTTCAGAGAAAGAACCAGAAGATTTACCCGAGATTAAAAAGGAATTCAACAATATACGTAATTTTGGAATTATTAAAGAGGCAAAATGAGAAAAAAATTTGACTGTAAACCCATCCGGGCTGAGGGCTTTATCTTTTTTAAGTGCCAAGAGTGCAGTGTGGAGTTCTTTTTGTGTAAGGTCTAATTCTAAGTAAGAAACATCAGGTTGAGAAGAGGGAGTTCGGTGTATGTCGGATAGAAATCGAGATATATGCTGTTCTGTGGGAGATGCTTCTGAGGTGTAGAGCGTTTGATAAAAATTAAAAAATGTGTGTAACATTTCATCATCTGTATATTTCAATTCCTGTTGAGCACTCATAATAGAATCTATATTTAGCAATTTAACATGCTATGCTTAACTTTCAAATAGTTGGCTAGGACTTTGCCACCATTGTTCTGTGCACCATAGAACTTTGCGCTGGATTTAAGTAGGTAAGTAGAAGCATTATTTTTTGACTCTTTGTTGAATAAAAATTTAACATTAATAAGTCCTGACTAACAATTTTTTGATCTAGATGAGTAAAAAGAATGTTCAAGTCTTTTAATCTTAGCTAGAAGAGACTTGATAAGTTCTGTTGACTTTTTGCGTTTTTTAGAGACATATCCAATAATAAAGTCTCTAGCTGCTGCCTTAAAGGCATCCCAAATCACGTGGAGAGGAAGATCATCGGTTTGAATGAATGAAAAATATTCGTTAAAAAATGAGGTAAATGAGCAAACAAAAGATTTAACCAAGAGAAGGGAGTTGTTGAAATGCCACTTCTGCGGAGAGCAAGATTTCTGTAAAATTTCAAATTTCATAATGATGAGAGCATGATCAGAGATTAGGATGGATCCGATCTCTGCTGCCATCAGGGCCTGTGATAAGTTATGAGGAATGAAAAAATAATCCAATCTTGACTGGGTATGGTGAGTTGGAGAATAATAGGTGTACTCTTTAGTGGTGGGATTACACAATCTCCAGGCATTAATGGGCTTGTATTGTGTAACAGTTTGTACAGATGTTTTGTGGGCCTTATGAGGAAAAAAGGAGACCATAAAGTTATGATCTAAGAAAGGGTCATATACTTGATTACAGTCACCTGTGAGCATGAAATTCTCATCAATACATTCTGCAAGTTGCTGTGCTAAGATCGACCAAAAAGAAGGATCGCCAGCAGTGGGTGCATTGACATTTAACAGGGAGATTGGAACTTTATCAATCATAAGTTTAGTAAATAACCATTGACTGTTCTCATCAGAGCATTGTGAAAACTCTTTGACAGAAAGTGATTTACGGCACAGAGTAAGAATCCCATTTCGATTGCCATCACCTGGTGAGTAATAAAGCTCGAAAATACAAATGTGCGGAGGGTCAGGAGGGGAAATAGTTTAACGACCTGTCTAATCATGCCCCTTGCAATAACGTGAAAAAACAAACAGAGAAGACCAGGTCAGGGGTGGTGTACTGGCTTGAATGGTGAGAGGGAATCACACGGACACAAATGTGAAACAGTGTATTGAGTCCTGCTGGGCTGAAAAAAATCCCATCAGACCACCCATTTGGCGGCATTTCATCATATGGGAATAAGTAGTTGCTCCAAACACCGCCTAAACCTTCAAGTGACGGTGCATATATGGAGAGCGGCAAATTCAGCCACAGTAGTGCTCAAGAAATAATGTGGAAAAGAGTGCAGTGCTGTTGAAAAGAGTGCTTGCTAAAATTGGCTATCTAGATTGAAGAAACCGCTTACAGAAATAAGTCTAGGTGTCAAGATTAAAAACACGCCTAGTAGTGGGTGAGTAGGACTACATTATGGCGCTGTACAGAGTGGTCGACTAGTTTCAGCTAGAAGGAGTATTGCTCCAGCTTTCCTCAGGACCTTGAAAAACATAATAAGCTACTGCAAAACAGTGTGGTAGTTGTATACACATGTAAGAGGGAATAAGTTGTATCAATGTAATATAATATACTTAAGAGAGTCATATCTGCCCCTCAAAACTTGGAACCCCAGTGTCCACTGATCACAGGAATAATCTTCTTCCTGTCAAAAAATAAAAGATAAACAATACTATGTATCCATTAACACACATGAATCCATATAACACCACACACACCACCAAAACAGAAAACACCTGCAAGAACAATTTGCGTTCTGCACAACAATGAAGCATATTAGCTTGACCACTAAGAGGCATTTCCTGATAGTGATACTCACCCAGCTTTGTGTGGGTGAAGACCTCACCTCGCCCGGCAACTGCTCGGGAAATTGAGGCCCCGCTCTGATGTGTAAAGAAAAGGACACAGTTAGTGCACCATCCTTCTGTGTCCAGCCAAATCGCTTTACACACACTAAACCCAATTGAAGTGTGATGGACTCCTATCTATCCCGCCAAAAAACTCCCTCCGTCACTTTACCACCACAGTTTATGGTAGAATAATGCCCTGCGGGAGAGACCTGAGATGACAAAAAGGGGGTCTGCCAAATGCTAATAAGATATATAGTCCTGGGTACCTGTGGTAAATAAATGCCCTAGGTGGGAAAACTAAAATCTTATTAGTGTTGTTGGCACACATATGTTACCCAGTGACCAGTGCTGTGTACAACACAGAATACTATGTTGTATAACAAAGAAAGGTATTATGGTAAGGTCCTGCAGGCCCCATAAGAGGTGACTGCAGACGGACCCGAGAAACAGTCTGGGAGTATTGCTATAACCAGAAATAGAAAACACTCGCTACTGGTACTCCTCATATAATAGGCAAAAGCGCTACAGGTTAGTCTAAGTACGCTCTCTAAGCTTACCTGTCCGTCAGTACCCAACGCTCCGATCCGAGCGGAAGGGGAGGCGCCGATGGGTCCAACCGGTCCGTTTTTATATTGAGGCTGTTTTACTCGTCAGCCAATTGAGGCAGACATTAAGGCCATATGATTACCAATCAAATGTGTCTCAGTGCGTGCACTCACCTCCATTGGTAAGAGGCGAGTTAATTAGAAACCGGGCTGAGCCCGATTTTGCGGTCCTGGCACTGATCAGGAAACGCATGCGCGGAAGTGTTCAGAGAAAACACTATACCCTCGCGCATGCGCTAAGCTGAATGGAGGCGTCGATAACAAAGTTGATAAGTAAAGTACAGAACCCATCGAATCTAAGTAATTCGACGGCGCTAAGAGTCACACAATGTGCCTGCACTAGATGGGGGAACAGGGGAAACCCTCCTGATTGCCACAGAAATCATGTGGTCAAACCACAGTGGATCACCACGGTATCCAAAGTGGAATAGTGATCGACCATATGTATACATAGAATGTCAGGTCGATACAATACATGAAATAGTGGGAGTGCCAGTAAGAGAAGTATATCTGGTTTAGGCAGAATGCTCAAACCGGTTCGATATTCGGTAAATGTAAAAAAAAAATTGTAAAAAAGTGCTATGACACAAAGGAGTGTTGAAGTAAAATGTTGCCAAAGTAAATGCAACATGCCACAGCACTGAAAGGATATTCAGAGGCTGGCTCAACATAGGTAAACCACTGTTGGGAATGAGCGGGGGGAGGCAGGCGGCAGGCAGACGGAGTCACACACAAAAAAATATGGGGGAGCTAAATGATGTAAACTAAGGATGAGTTTACATCTTAAAAGTATAGACCCGCAACTGGACGTTGCTCTAAATACTGAAAATACAAATGTGCGGAGGGTCAGGAGGGGAAATAGTTTAACGACCTGTCTAATCATGCCCCTTGCAATAACGTGAAAAAACAAACAGAGAAGACCAGGTCAGGGGTGGTGTACTGGCTTGAATGGTGAGAGGGAATCACACGGACACAAATGTGAAACAGTGTATTGAGTCCTGCTGGGCTGAAAAAAATCCCATCAGACCACCCATTTGGCGGCATTTCATCATATGGGAATAAGTAGTTGCTCCAAACACCGCCTAAACCTTCAAGTGGCGGTGCATATATGGAGAGCGGCAAATTCAGCCACAGTAGTGCTCAAGAAATATTGTGGAAAATTGGAGGTGAGTGCACGCACTGAGACACATTTGATTGGTAATTATATGGCCTTAATGTCTGCCTCAATTGGCTGACGAGTAAAACAGCCTCGATATAAAAACAGACCGGTTGGACCCATCGGCGCCTCCCCTTCCGCTCGGATCGGAGCGTTGGGTACCGACGGACAGGTAAGCTTAGAGAGCGTACTAAGACTAACCTGTAGCGCTTTTGCCTATTATATGAGGAGTACCAGTAGCGAGTGTTTTCTATTTCTGGTTATAGCAATACTCCCAGACTGTTTCTCGGGTCCGTCTGCAGTCACCTCTTATGGGGCCTGCAGGACCTTACCATAATACCTTTCTTTGTTATACAACATAGTATTCTGTGTTGTACACAGCACTGGTCACTGGGTAACATATGTGTGCCAACGACACTAATATGATTTTGGTTTTCCCACCTAGGGCATTTATTTACCACAGGTACCCAGGACTATATATCTTATTAGCATTTGGCAGACCCCCTTTTTGTCATCTCAGGTCTCTCCCGCAGGGCATTATTCTACCATAAACTGTGGTGGTAAAGTGACGGAGGGAGTTTTTTGGCGGGATAGATAGGAGTCCATCACACTTCAATTGGGTTTAGTGTGTGTAAAGCGATTTGGCTGGACACAGAAGGATGGTGCACTAACTGTGTCCTTTTCTTTACACATCAGAGCGGGGCCTCAATTTCCCGAGCAGTTGCCGGGCGAGGTGAGGTCTTCACCCACACAAAGCTGGGTGAGTATCACTATCAGAAAATGCCTCTTAGTGGTCAAGCTAATATGCTTCATTGTTGTGCAGAACGCAAATTGTTCTTGCAGGTGTTTTCTGTTTTGGTGGTGTGTGTGGTGTGATATGGATTCATGTGTGTTAATGGATACATAGTATTGTTTATCTTTTGTTTTTTGACAGGAAGAAGATTATTCCTGTGATCAGTGGACACTGGGGTTCCAAGTTTTGAGGGGCAGATATGACTCTCTTAAGTATATTATATTACATTGATACAACTTATTCCCTCTTACATGTGTATACACCTACCACACTGTTTTGCAGTAGCTTATTATGTTTTTCAAGGTCCTGATGAAAGCTGGAGCAATACTCCTTCTAGCTGAAACTAGTCGACCACTCTGTACAGCGCCATAATGTAGTCCTACTCACCCACTACTAGGCGTGTTTTTAATCTTGACACCTAGACTTATTTCTGTAAGCGGTTCCTTCAATCTAGGTAGCCAATTTTAGCAAGCACTCTTTTCAACAGCACTGCACTCTTTTCCACATTATTTCTTGAGCACTACTGTGGCTGAATTTGCCGCTCTCCATATATGCACCGTCACTTGAAGGTTTAGGCGGTGTTTGGAGCAACTACTTATTCCCATATGATGAAATGCCGCCAAATGGGTGGTCTGATGGGATTTTTTTCAGCCCAGCAGGACTCAATACACTGTTTCACATTTGTGTCCGTGTGATTCCCTCTCACCATTCAAGCCAGTACACCACCCCTGACTGGTCTTCTCTGTTTGTTTTTTCAGAGTAATAAAGCTCCCCAACCCAGCCTCTTTTCAATTTAATGGACTCCTCTGCAGTTATATGAGACTCCTGCACTCATGCTAAACCTGCACCGAGCTTGGCTAGATGGGTAAGGACCCATTGTCGTTTAGTGGGAGACTGGAGTCCTTTCACATTCCAAGATACAATGTTTAGAGACATATGTAATATGACAGGGCAAGTATGAAACCAAAAACAATAAGAAGATACAGATGAAAGGATATAAACCAAAAGATAGACCAACTAACTGCAATAAGGACCAATTTTGTAAAAAAGCATTATAAAAAAGAAAAATATAAAAAACTTGCATGTGACAAATGGAGAATGCTAAAAAGGAATACATTATGCACAATATTGAGGCAAGCAAAATGAGCTAGGAAAATGCCAAAGAAAGAAAGATAAGAAAGAAGATAAAGAGTAAAAGGTAAGAAGTAGGAAAAAGAGAAAGACAAATTAGGGACAAATGGTAATGAATAAGTTGAGAAAAATTAAGGTACTACTGAAAGAAGGGAGAGAAAAAAGTAGAAGGAAACGGTACCTAGAATGACCCCAAAACATAGAAGAGGTGGGGAGGGATGAGGCCCCATGGAGAGATGACACGTCCGGACTCCACAGGGTAAGGCGACACAATTTTGGGAAAGGCAAGCACAAAGGGTAATGTGAAGAGGAACATGCGGGGAAGAAAGAGAAGTTAATTATACAGCTACAACATAATAAAAATATAAACGATTATTAAGAATTACATTAATGTTATACTTCTTGAAAACTAACACTAAATCAAAAGGAGTAGATCATAACAATATAAAGACTATTAAGTAGTCAATGAACTAGATGAAAAACGTCAGTGGAATAGGAACTTGAGTTTATGTTTAGAGATCCTGCGAGAAGAGAAGCATCAGGGACGAGATTTCGAGATTTCCCTCCTGTCTGGGCAATTGACGTTCAAAATCATTTTGAGTTCAATCGGATCTTCATAGGTAACGGTATTATTGCTAAAAGTTACTTTGAACAACCAATGATGAAATAAGCCAAGTTGTGCACCAATAGAACGCAAAGCAGGTCTCATAGAAAGAAATCATTTTCTTCTATCTTCCGTGTGCTTTGCATAATCCTGCGAGAAGTAAAGTTGGTTTCCTGAGGATGAGATGCGCTTCAAAGAATGAACTGCAGCCAAAACCTTGAGGGGGTCTGTGTACTCTAAAAAATAAAGTATAACACCTCGTGGTTTATGTGGAACAGATGGCGAAGAGTGTAGAGGGCCCAGCCTGTGAGCAAGTTGAATGTTCAAAACGGTGGTCTCCGACAACTTGAGCACTGTCGGCAAAAAGCATTTGAAAAAAGCTATGGGATCCGACCATTCTGAACCTTCCGGCAGTCCGTAAATACGTAAATTATTCCTTCTATTCCTGTTTTCAAGGTTTTCAATCTGCTTCTGGGAAGATGCAACCTGTGATTGAAGGGCTATCACCTGAGCGCAAGTCGAACTCAAGAAGTCCACACAATGTTCTACAGCTGTGATTCTCTCTTCCATTTTCGTCCATCCATTGGTTAAGACTATCTTTGAATTAATCTCCTCCACAAAGGGACGTAGTGCCTGTATTTCTTCCCGAAGGATGTCTAAGGAGATTGATGAAGATTGCTTTGGAGGTGATGGCGGGTCTTTTTTCAACCGCTTGGTTGACACTTTGGAAATTGTGACGGAAGAGGCAGAATCACATTTTGGAGATGAGGTCATAGGGTCCTCCATTTTGAGACAGTGAGTGTAGAAGTGTGCTCGGGAAGCAGATGAATGATTTGCAGAAGGCACCAGTAATTTAACTGATTTCAGTCTGCCCATATAAATTAGCTACGCAAGTATTCTCGACTAGAATGAAAGAATAGATTAAGAAGGTACAGACTTCACAACAGGTAAATAAAAGCAAATGCTTGAGACCTCCATCAGCTAAATGTTGGGAAAAAACGCACTCAATAGCTGAAAGGATTGTCATATGCAAATAACTATAAGAAGCGTGCAATACTTGAGAAATGGATACATTGAGATATGCAGGAATAAAATAAATGTATCACATATGGGAAATGTACTCTTGAGACCTTTAGTTTAAGGAGGAGGTCTTAATTAACCCTGGGCGGAGTTGGCGGAGTGGGGCTTCGCGGAGCTACGCGAAGTGGGCGAGAAACTACGCCCACCTCCGCACTCCGCGTAGCCCCACTCCGCAAACACCACTGGCCGCCAGCCCCGCCACCCGCCTCCCTCCCGCCCTCCCTAAATACTTTAAATTAAAGGAATCAATTAATTTAAAACGCACTTACCTTGCCCGCCGCTGCCCGCTGCGTCCCCGGGGCTCGCTATCTTCCGTCTTCCGTCTTCTTTATTAATGCGCATGCGCGGGCGGCCGCGCATGCGCATTTCTCACGAGAAAATGCGCATGCGCGGCCGCCCGCGCATGCGCATTAGTAAAGAAGACGGAAGACGGAAGATAGCGAGCCCCGGGGACGCGGCGGGCAGCGGCGGGCAAGGTAAGTGCGTTTTAAATTAATTGATTCCTTTAATTTAAAGTATTTAGAGAGGGCGGGAGGGAGGCGGGTGGCGGCCAGCTACGCTCCGTCTGCGGAGCGTGCGTAGTGCCGCCTGGCTACGCCCGCTCCGCAAAATGCGGAGTAGGCGGCACTACGCACACTCCATGCACGGAGCGTAGCTGGCCGCCCACCCCTAGTCTTAATTATCAAGAAATGTCATATGAAAAATAAAATAATGTCCCAAATGCCAACAATAACAAAATACATAAGCACTTTAAAAAAAAAACAGAAGAAAAACAGCACCAAAATTGGAAGCCTCTCTGCAGTGATAATCCTATCCGGAAAATAGGTGCAGGCAAAACACATTCGCGCAATAATGTACATGAGAGATCCTTCAAACGAAGACTCTGTGAGGCTAAAATGGCAGCTAATTGCTGAGGTGGAGAAGAAGAGTTTGCATCAGAAGCGGTACTGGTATATTAAACATTCAAAGGGTGAGGCTGCCTAATAGTTGTGCGCAACTCCGTGCACTGGGGTTGAGGATATCATATTACATGAATAAACAAAGCCACGAGGAAAGAGAATCTCCTCATGTTCCGTGACAAAATGGCGGGCGCCATATACTGCGGTGAATAAAAGAAAGCGTTTCCTCCCATGACAGGAATCACTCTTCTGGAAACCGACTGGAAACCGATTGTACTCCGACATCCACAACAGTAATTTCGCCGGTTCTCTTCACAGGAAAATCATCGGAAATCCCTTATCTGCGCTGTCGACACTGGGAGCTCTACGGAGCCGCCGTCATCCTCTGTGGACGCTAGCCACACCCCCCCTTATAAGGGTTTTTACTAGACGCAACCTAACTGCATTTCTTTTCTCCTCCGCCTGCCTTTTACTATACAGTGTTCTGCAGTACAAAGGATATCTGTGATGGTTATAACCAAATAGCTAACATAATATTCTGTGTTCCCTTATAATTATTATTATTATTATTAATCGGGTTTTGTAAAGCGCAAACAACCCGGAGGCCTCGTAGCGCTAAGTACAGTCATACTGAAAGGAAAGAGATTAAATGAACAGATGCGTTTTCAAAGCCTTCCGGAATTTTAGAAGGCTAGGTTCACTGCGAAGGGAGGTGGGCAGGGAATTCCATTCTTTCGCGGCATTCCAAGAGAAGGAGCATCCGCCCCATCTAGTCCGTCTGACTTTACTGACCGTAGCCAGAAAAGCAGTGCTGGATCTTAGGGATCTGTGAGGAAGATAGGGTTTCGCCAAGGAACAGATCATAGTAGGGGCGTTCTTCCACATAGCTTTGTGCATAAAGCAAAGAGATTTAAATAGTACTCTAGCCTTGACAGGGAGCCAGTGCAGTTTCCTCCGGGCAATGGTGGCAGACTCTCGTTTGTTGAGGCCCAGCAGGAGGCGAACTGCAGCATTCTGGATCACCTGTAACTTTTTGATTGTAAATGCGGGGGCACCTAAATATAGCGAGTTCCCGTAATCCAGACGGGACAGGATAATGGCTTGGACCATTATTCTGCGGGCTTCAAAGGGAAGAAGAGGCAGCACTTTCCTCAGCATACGCATTAGCCCAAAGCATGTGGCAAAAAGAATGGTAGCCTGCTGCATAAAGCTGAGGTTGGAATCTAGCCAAATGCCTAAGCTCTTTATGTGGCATTTCGGTTGGGGTGTGGGCCCCATGCAAGGTGGCCAATCTGACAGAGGGCTGGGAATGGTTGGGTTACCCAGCACCATGAGCTCAGTTTTCTCGCCATTTAATTTCAAATGCGAGGTGGCCATCCATTGAGCTACCGCTACCAAACAGTTACTTAGGTTGGACGGGGAGGGATTTGCTTGATTCATGGATACAATTAATTGTGTATCATCGGCGTACGTTATTATATCTATGCCGAAAGAGAGTACTATGTCGGCTAGTGGCTGCATATAAATATTAAAAAGGGTAGGGCTCAGTGAGGAGCCCTGAGGTACGCCTTGATCCAGGGGCCAAACTTTGGAGTGAGTAGTGCCCTCAACTACCCTGAAAGATCGATTCTCCAGGAATGACTGGAGCCACTGCATGGCCTTCCCAGAAATTCCGATCTGACTGAGGCGGAAAAGAAGAATATTGGTGTTAACAGTGTCGAAGGCGGCACTGAGGTCAAGCAACATAATTGCTGCAGTGCCGCCTTGATCCATTTGCTTCCTGGCCAGCTCAGTTACCGCCAGGAGGGCCGCCTCAGTTCCCAATTTTGGGCGAAAGCCCGCTTGAGAGTCGTGGAGGAGATGATGGTTCTCTAAAAATTGAGTAATGGATGAATTGACATGTATTTCTAGGAGTTTGCTGATCCACGGAAGGAGGGAAATAGGCCGATAGTTGGCCATATTCCCTGGATCTAAAGTGGGTTTCTTCAGCAAAGCCCTGACCTGAGCACATTTCCATGCAGTAGGTACTGAACCTGTGGAAATGGATGAGTTTAATATACTGAGAATGACAGGTTTGATAATATTCTCAATTTTTATTAACTGATAGGGAGGGGCAGGGTCTGTGGGAGATCCGGATTTTATTTTCATCATAATGGTTGCAAGTGAGTTCTCGTCCAGCAGTGGAAACTCATCTAATTTTGGAGTCGTGACGTTAGGTATGCTGGTTCCAGTATCTTGGGATAGATTAGGAGAGCTAAATGCAGAGGCAATTTTTTGTATTTTGTTGTGGAAGTATTCGGCTTGACTTTCACAGCGGGCCTGAGCAGTGCTCGGGTCAGCAAGGACCAAGGGGATATCAACCAGGAATTTTGCTATTTGGAAGATTTCTCTAGAAGAGTTGGAGGCAGTTAGAATTTTTTCCTCGAAGTATAAGGTTTTGGTTCGTCTGATTTCTAATTTATATTTTTTAATGGCTTCAAGGTGTGTGGTTTTGTCTTCCTTACTACGGGAAATCCTCCAATTTCTTTTGAATCTTCTGCATACCCTTTTTAGTTCCTTAAGTTCAGGAGTGAACCAAGGTGAGTCCTTGGACTTAGTTTTTTCTTTGAGAACTTTGATAGGTGCGATGGAGTCCAAGGCTGTACACAGCCATTTGATGTAGTTCTCGTATTGTACTGCAGGGTCTGTTGCCCTTTGGAGGGGGGCGGCCGAGAGTAAATTGGCCCAATGGACTGGGGAGACTTTGGACCAGTCTCTTCCGAGAAGGGTTGAACGGGGAGAGGACTGAGTTGGCGTGGCTGTAGTCCACTGAATAGGTATTAGACAGTGGTCTGTCCAAGTAAGAGGTAATGGGGTCCCTACTTCTAGTCTGTTATCATTGCTAAAAACACCGTCAAGAAGGTGGCCCTTTTCATGCGTAGGCACAAAGCCTTTCTGAGTGATCTGGAGGGCTGCCATACTGTCCAGAAATGCTTTAGCCATGGGGTTGCTAGGATCATCTAAATGAATATTTATATCTCCTAACACAATCCCTATATTGCTTTTTGGTTCCTGTTCATTTGGTATACTTGGTTGATTATTGAATTTGTTGAATATTTCGTAACACCACATAGTTTTTTTTCACATAATGCATACAGTGCTTAATTTGTAATAAAATATGTGCCAAAGCCCTCATCAGGAGGCCATGCAGCTCTAACCACCCATTGCCCCTGCCACTGCCAATACCTACGCATAGCACACCTTACAAGTGTGATAATTCATAGTACTCGAGGCCCCCAAAGCTATGCTTGGGCGATTGAAATTAATAGCTCTAAATGTATATTGCATTAATAAACAGCTGTTGTTCTACTCATCCCTAAAGTACACTGAGCGCCACCATGTGGCGGACTGTCATAAGTGCTGGTGTTCACAATTAAGTGGCTATGCCAAGCACCAGAAACCACAGGCTCACATTAAGCACTGAATGATGCATATGTTTAAATGTGTCTTGTTAAATGCTAGATCCTTGGTAAAACATTGGGGCCCATGGCGGGCGGATCGCCCCCGCCAGGCTGGCGGTAGCCACCGCCGGCCTGGTGGGGGCGATCCACCCGCTATCCTTGCACTAAACACCCCCCGCCATATTAGGATGGCGGGGGGACCGTGGCGGACGGTAACACCGTCTGCCGCTTTTCCACCCCGGTCGTAAGGCGACCGGGGCGGAAAAGGTATAATATGGTGGTGGTGTCTAACAGACACCGCCAGCCATATTATGATGGGCAAATTTGAATGCCCGCCACGGAAAGGCATGCGAAGAATCCCTGTGGGGGTCCGTTGCGGGCCCCCAGGGACTCCGGTGGGGGTGCACATGAGGGGTACCTATGGTTCCCCCCCGCATTTCAAAGTGCAACATGGCAGGCACCGCGCGGTATGTGAGTAAAAACCCAGGCAAATTATAAAAAACAACTAACGCATAAAGAGTGGGTAGACCACAAAAAGAAAAATTACATACCACTACTATTTGTACATATCAAATTACAAATTTAATACACGTTTGAATCACATTCAATAAAAAATTTGATACATTATTTTACACACGAAGATAAAAAAGCATTATAGCATATGCATAACTTCAATCATAAAGATAATCATTTTTTTTTAATTTGTTAGATGGTTTCCTGTCTCCTGTCTACGCGTTTCGACACTGTAAAAGTGCCTTCCTCAGGACTGTACCATTGTGCGGTTGTTCAGACAGAAATGAACTAGAGATCACTTATTACTGCAGTTAGATGTCACAATAAAGATTGGTATAAGAATCGGGATATGCCGAATCGTATTAGTGGGCAGATCTTTAATTAATGCTGTTATCAGGTTATATGGTTCGGTACTGGTCAAATAGGGTTCAGAGTGCATACGGCCGAAAATCTAAGTGGTTTCTTCCAAATAGGCGACCTGCTAGCAATGTGTGTTTATGGTATAATCCCAATATTCCTATCGATATACTGAACCTCGTTTGCTCGTAAAAACAGCCTAGCTGGAGCAGCGTCTCTGTGGCTGTATGGCTCAGTGTTTGCAGTACTGACGCAGGGGTAGTATAGCGCTGTGAGGCAGCTCTAGTTCTGTATTCCTCGGCGGACCAGCTAAGACGGCGTTTCGACGTTTCTGTTGTTCATGCACCGCGCGGTGCCTGTCATGTTGTGCTTTGAAATGCAAAACGTGCAATTTTACCATTGCGGCTGACGGCGCTTTCAGCACAGCCCGCCGCAATGGTAAAATTACAGGATGCGCCCGCCAGTGTGGCGGGCGCATCTTAATTGCCAAAGCGGGACAGCCCGCTATAGGAGCGGCGGTCCCGCTTTGCACGGGGATGGCGGGCGTGCAAAGTCTGCCCGCCATCCTAATGGGGGCCATAGTATCAACTGTGCCACCTTAATTGAGGAAGAATGAATTAGCATCGCTTTTATTACAGAGTCCTGGACAGATCAAGCGTCTGGTCCGGATCTGGTGAAAGCGACACCACCTAATTATA
Organism: Lissotriton vulgaris; assembly: GCF_964263255.1. Classification (NCBI taxonomy): domain Eukaryota; kingdom Metazoa; phylum Chordata; class Amphibia; order Caudata; family Salamandridae; genus Lissotriton; species Lissotriton vulgaris. Next base: position 1,728,708,984 of record NC_141693.1, read on the forward strand.
TAGTGCATGCCTTAAATAGACCCCATATAAAGGGCGCCAGGGCTAGCAGTCATTTATTTAAGGTCGCTAAGTGTATCCTTTGCCACATCCACCATCGAGGACTGTGAAGCATTGGAATTTTGTTTCCAGCTCTCACATCAGTATACTTTTAAAGGAACCCTCATCTATAGGCCGCCAGGCCCGAGGAATAGATTTTTGACTCAAGCATGTAATCTGCTGGAAAAAAAATTATGCTATAACTAATATTCCATGCTAGGTGGTTTTAACTTTCATATGGAAAGCGATGGTGACCCAGATACATCTAGCTTACTGGACTTTATGAATAGCGTAGATCTCAAACAGCAAGTTAGGGGGGCCACTCATAAAGCTGGTCACTTATTAGATGGTATTTTTTCTAACAACTCACAGTTGGAGTTTTTAGAGCTGCTCCTATTGGCCTTGCCAGACCACAAGGCGGTGCTGTTTAGTGTAGCTTTACCTCACAGGACTGTTAAGAAACCCAAAATGAAGCCCACTTACTGTAAAACCTGGAATAAGATAAAAACGAATGACCTCGTTGACCTTTTATCTTCTTCGCTACCGTTGCAGCCCACAAATCTTGATAGGCAACTTCAACATTTAATAACTGGCTTGAGTCAGCTGGTGATAAACTGGCTCCATATAAACTGGGCCACTCTAACAGGTCGCGCCCCTCTTCTCTTTGGTATTCCCAGGAGCTCAGAGACAAAAAATTGGTCTGCAAAAGCTCTGAAAGAGCTTGGAGAAAGGAATACAATGAAACAGCCAGAAAAGAATATAAACCGACCCTGGCTCAATACAACCTGCTGTTGGCAAAAACAAAACAGGATTTCTTTGTAAATAAAATCAACCAGGCCAAGAATTTGACAAGGGAATTCTTTAGAACTGTCACCAACGTGGCTCATCCAGCCCCCCTCCTATTGAGGCTAGCCAAGAGCTGTGTGATTCCATAGCCAAATTTTTTTACAACAAGGTGGATACTATTTTACCTCGTTGTCATGTTCCATGACTAAGATCCGCCATACAGCCGACACAGATTCGTTTTTAACAGCTCACGCTTCCGCCCAATTTGATAAGTTCCTTCCAGTCTCAGTCCCGGAGATTTTTAAAATGATCATGTCGGCCAAATCGGGCTCACCAACGGACCCTTTTCCACTAGCTACACTTAAACTAGTGGCGTAACCAGTTGCCCTCACTTTAACACCTATTTTCATCGCAATGTTTGAAGAAGGCTATTTTCCCAACATCTAGAAAAGTGCATCTATAATGCCCCTACTGAAGAAATCCAATCTCGGTCCCAAGGACTCCAATAGTTTCAGACCAATCTCAGGACTTCCTTTACCGGCTAAAATAATTGAAAAGATTATGAACGCATGACTTAGTGCATTCCTAGAAGCCTCCCAGAGTCTAGACCTTACTCAATATGGATTCCAGGGTGGACATAGCATGGAATCCGCCCTCCTCAAATCCACCGATGAGATTAGAACCAGTTTAGATCAGGGAGAAAATGCAGCTCTGATTATGTTGGATCTCTCCACGGCCTTTGATACTGTCCATCACAGTCTACTGATGGACAGGCTGCGAGAGATCGGGGTAGAAGGGGCAGCTTGGATGCTGCTCAAATCCTTTGTTTCAGACAGGGTTCAGGTGGTTGCCTTGGGGAGGTTTACATCGAAACCTTTCTCTTTACCATGTGGGGTCCCTCAGGGATCTTCTATTAGTCCTACCCTTTTTAACATTTATGTCGTTCAACTGGCGCCTTTGATCGAATCCTTTGGGTTCGATTTAACACCTTACGCAGATGACACACAAATTGTTGTGTCACTGCTCCCAGACAGGTTACACGATATGGCCACCCGGTTCCAGGAATGTTTAACAGCTGTAGGTTGCTGGATGAATCAAAATTGTCTTAAGCTCAATTCGAGTAAGACGGAGGTGGTTCTGGTTTGCAACAATGCAAATTTTTGGTCGCCCAGCTGGTGCCCGGACAAAATGGGCCCACTCCCTCAACCCGTTAGGGAGGTAAAGAACTCGGGAGTTTATATCGATAATAAACTCTGTCTGAAGGACCAGATCAATGCTGTGGTCTCATCCACATCCTTTACTTTAAGATCCTGCAAAAATTTCTGCCTCTCCTTCCAACGGATAGTCAGAAAACCGTTATCACTGCCTTCGTCATGTCCAAACTTGTATTGTAACAGTCTATACAGGAAGGACTTTTGTAAAGGCTTCATTTTTTGCAGAACGCGGTAGCCAGATTGCTGACCAAAACATCTAAATATGCTTCAATATCAGCAGAGCTAAAAAAACTGCACTGGTTGCCCATAAAGAAGCGGGTTAGCTTCAAGGCTCTGCGCATAAATCTCTCTATGGACTTTGCCCCCTACATCTCAGACAGAACCTCCAGTGGTATGTCCCAAGGAGAACCCTGCGCTCGTCCAAAGCGAAACTGGTTCGGGTGCCCTTGGTTAGAAAATCCACCTGGGGAAGTAGACGTTTTATGGTCGGAGCAGCTAAGGCATGGAATGACTTGCCACTTCGCCTTAAAGTCATAATTAATCATCTGGAGTTTAGGAAAGCCCTTACGACGTGGCTGTTCCAGTCCAGTTAGTCGGCCCTCTCTTCTGCTTAGACCTCGGTAGGACATCTGATCTTTCAGCGCCAGGACACCCGTTGGGTAACAGTGCACTCTACAAATGGCATCAACATTAACATAACATAGGTAACTCGTGGCTCATCTAGTCAGCTCTTATTGCAGTATTTTTATGACCCAGTTATCTATCTATGTATATACTAGGATTTCTTTAGCAACTTGCACATGTTTGGAAAATGTGATGAGAATTAGAACCCCAAGGCTCCAACAGGACAAGCTGCAGTTTACAATTGATTCCTTTATTTTCATTGGCAGGACATTTTTTTTATCTGCTGGCGCTTGTGGTGTTAACATATTCATCTATGTGATGCTGTAGACTTGAACGATTGCACCATCCTTTAGGCATCACCGACACTGGTCATGTTTTGAGACAAGAATTTTGAGTGTAGCTCAGATTGATATTGAAAGCACCGTGCCGCAATTCCCCTTTTTAAGTTTCAGCTAGACATCGCATGCACTATCTTGAAGAGATGTTGTAATGGCCGGATTTTCCGCTTAGATGGAATCAGCCCCTAGAGGCCCCTCTAACCCAGCCAGAACGTAATCACCTCCCTCCTTAGGACGTATTTACAATGGGTATGGATATATATGCATGTACATTTCGTACCTAAGGATGGGGAAATAGCAATAAACATGCATAGGTTTTCTACTATATCCTATTCATATTAGCTAGTCTCGCGGCCACTCAGACCCAGACTATTCTACCCTAGGGCAGATATGACACACAATCCGGCATGTCTACACACGGGCCTGCAGTCCCAATGCTCTCATTTACACTCGGTTCACAATCCGGCGAACCTCCACGCTGGTATCCCCCCCAACGCTCTCATTTACACACGGTTCACAATCCGGCGAACCTCCACGCTGGTATCCCCCCCAGCGCTCTCATTAACGCCGTATATCAACGACGACCACTTTCCTATGAACACCTATGGGAGCAACTTCTCATTTATCTACTTGGGATGAAACTATGACAATGAAAGTTAGTACGGTTCTCCGAATTATAATATGTACCTTCTGCTCCTGGCATCAGAGGTCCCTTCGCCTCTTATTTGCTTGATCACTGCTTACCTGATCGGGATTTCACATCCGTTCATGCAAACAATGCTCAACTAGAAAGGTAAGTTACCACGATTGAACAAGAATACAAGGCACATGTCGGTTCACTAAGAACTCGGGGTATTTTATTGGCATTTAACATAAACACAAATACTATGCAATATATATTCTGCAAAGAAAAGGTAAAGGTTAAAGTGCGCGCTTATTTAAGGAAAGGGCGGAGGTCACCTGGTTAATGTGAAGTCGGGGCTCGGCAGTCATCTAGGTTCCCTTCTCGTCTCTGTGTCCTGGCTCGTCTTAAGTCACACCCCAGCCGTCACAAGTACACGTCTGCACCGTTAGGCTCGATCTCTTCTGCTTCCCTCCAAGTCACTGGAACCTTGCTGGTTATTAACTACCGTATCTCTCTCTCTCTGTCACTGTGCGCTCCGCGCTATTTCTCCTTCAGTCTTTCTCAGAGAGTCTCGGTCTTAAATCTTTCTCGGACTTCAAAAATGGCGACTGTCTGCCGCGGAAATAATTAATAGCAGAGATGCTAACGGCTAGCTGCCGCCTACGAACTAACTCACTAACTGCCTAACACCTTCGCTAATATCAAAGCCTGGCCCTTCATGGAAAGTTACGGCCAGTAACCTGCCGCCCACCAAATTCTTGTACCTCCCCGTACCAAGGACACGTTCCCAGCCGGCCGGCCTGAAGTTGTGTCTTCGGAGTGGAGAAAAATACATTCCTTCGATAAGGGCCAGCCTGAGCCGGTTCTCTCCAAGCGAACAACACCTTGAAACTAAAACATTACACTTGACCTAGAAGGCCTCTCGAGCTACCAGGCAGAGAGCAAGATGGAGTCTGTCCCGTTTAAGGCCTACAGGGCCCAAAATACGCATAACTCCATGGAAAATATCCTAACACTCTAGCAAAAGGATGGATCATCACTAATACTTATATATTTATCCCCTAGCTTAAATTCATAAGCCCTGTTCTAAAGAAAGGGGTACAAAAATGCCCTACTGTGCCTCCTGAAGAGGTCCTACTTATAGTCCTAATCCCTATATTACAAGGGTAATAGACTGGAGTCATTCTCCATCATCCTCCCTCTAAAAGGGCCGGAAAAAGTCGGTCATTACATTACACCCCTTGACTCCAGTCTATTAATCATATTCTATATAGAACTAACATCAGTGGAAGAATAATAAGAAACAAAATTAACTGATCTATGTCTCTTGTCAAATCTACAATATTGGAGTAGGGAAGGAATGCACTGAATAAAGCAGCAGATAGCTATTAAAATACAAATGGAAACAATAATACCCCCTAAAATCTGTCGTAAAGAATGCAAATCAGGTAACCAATTAAAGAGCCAGTCGAACCAGCCCTGGTCAATATGCTGTCTAATTTCTGCAGTCAAGTCATGGAGTTTGTCAATATGGGTTTGGATTGATTTAGAGTAATCGGACAAATTAAAACAGCATAGGCCTTCAAAATCAGAGCACTCATGTCCATGTTTTAACAGAAGAAAATCGATCGCTGCACGGTTTTGCAAAATAGCTCGACGTTCACCCTGGGCATCTAATAACAGGTCAGATAATACAGTAGAAGTTTGATTAATGGATTTAACCATCCAGCAGGCCATCTTGCCGATTGTTTTTGCATTATAGACGGCCAACGCTGGGACACCAATAATAGAAAAAGCTAAACCAAGGTATTCCGATTTGGAGTAGAGGTGAACAGAGGAATCACAATCTTCATGTAATGACATAGAGTCTCGTACCATACGGGAATGGGAACCAGGATGTGAGGAAAACATTAATAAACTTAATCTAGTAATGGCACATGGACCTCCAGAAATATTAGCGGGAATATAGGGCCAGGATGAGTTTCCACAAGAGAAAAGCCACCCAGAGGGCAGCAACATTGCACGGTAATAACTAGGAGCAACTAATAGACGTTTACAGGTCATATTATTTTTTACGGAAATACATGAATTCGGAAGTCTCTTCAAACACAGCAATCGTTGATGAGCTGAAAAAGAAGTGGCAGCCTGAAGTTTTAATTTAAGGCATTCGGTGATAGCCTTGGGATCACATGTTAGAATAAAACATAAATCACCCTGCGTAATATTATAGGTTGTGAACTGGGAATGAATAGGGGAATCAGAATCTGGAAGAATAGTACATAAAGGACAAAATTCATGGGCTGCAAAGTCGCCCAGAATAATATTAGGTCGGGCACTCGAAATATTAAAAATATGTCGCAAAATTTCAGTAGATGCTGGGACAGCAACCAAACAGGTCGCTAAAATGTCAGACACAGACCTCATGGGAGTGAGGCAGAAATGTGGAGAGTTAGTCACTCTTTTTGCGAGTGTTATCCAGAAGTTCGATGAGGAATCCCACGCAGCAAAGGAACGCGGAACTCGGGTTCTCCAATCAACCGAAGTCGGTGGGTTCTCTCCTCTCCCGGCGTAGCAGACCAACAGGAGTCCAACGCCGACACATCCCGCAGCAGCAGTCCAGAGAATGATCTGAAAGAATACAAACACAGGCCTTAATCATTCTCGTAGGTAACATTTATCAGCTGGGACAGCTTCCCAGCTATCTTTCCCTGGCCTCATCACCAGAACGGTGTTGTCATGACCGGTCGCAATAATATCAGCCTGTTCAGGGGGATGTTTAGGCGATTGCACCCATATTTTAGCTCCAGGAAGATCAGATGATCCGAAGCCTTTTTGTCCTCGCACAGTTAGCAAAGTTGGGGCAGTGCCTTTCTGAATCTCACCACTGAAGACAGGCATAATCAGCAACTGGGCAACGCGGTCAGAATTTTTGATCGATAAATCAATCTCACTGCTATTAAGCAAGAGAACTTTAATCTCTCCCTGATAATCACTGTCAATTACTCCTCCGAGTACTTGAATTCCTTTCAGGGCAAGGCCTGATCTGGGGGCAATTAATCCAAAACTACCGGGAGGTATACAGACACCAATGCCAGTTTCAATAATGATTCGATCTCTCCCTTTCAAATTTGCATCATTTAAAGCATGCAGGTCCAAGCCTGCGGAACCTGGGGTCGCTCTACATGGAGCCAAAGCTCCGGGGGTAATTTCCCAATACATAACAGTGTCAGACATAGAATTGGGCTTTACATCAACATTTGGATGAAACAAACGCATCAAAGGGGATTCAGCATGTATCAAAGGGCGGTTATTTAATATCAATAATGCCTGAAACAAAAAGTCTCTCCAATTTTTATAATGTTCATCAGTCAACTTACGCAATTGTTCCTTTAGCAAACCATTCATCCTCTCAATCAGTCCCGAAGCCTGTGGATAATATGGAATGTGAAACACCCATTCGATGTTATTTTCCACACAGAATTCCTGTACCAATCTTCCACGAAAGTGGGATGCATTATCAGATTGAATTTGGAATGGAACACCATAGTACAAAATAAGCAATTCCAAAGTCTTAATGGTATTCACTTGGGTAGCTTGCTTGCAAGGGAAAGCGACCAAAAGTCCACTATAAGTATCAACAACTGTACAAACATACTGGCAATTTTTGCTCATAGGGAGCGGGCCAATATAATCAATCTGCCAAATTTGAGCGGGCAATTTTCCTCGATGTAACTGGCCTCGAACAATATGAGGCACTTGTTTCTTTCTAGTATGCTGACAAATGGGACAATGCAGAATGACATCTTTAATCAAATTAAAAGGAATATAAATTCCCCGGTCGGCAGCCCACCTGCTAGTGGCTTTCTCTCCAAAATGTCCTGCTTTCTGGTGGGCCCATTTCGCCAGTCCCGCCAAATCAGAATCCTGCATGCCCACCACTGCCTCAGCAATTTTAGATTTCTCATCTGCAATATTATGAAAGAATTTATCAAGGGAGTCTATCGGAGTGTGAGCATCCACGTGAAAGATTGTCACAGTACTCTGTGGGAGCAACTCCCAAATTTCTTGCCATAGTTCTTTTCCCCACAGTTCTTTTGACTGCAATTCCCAATTATGAGAATGCCATGTTGGTAACCATACCACCAATCCATTAGCAGTGGACCAGGAATCAGTAAAAATATGACATGTGCCAGGTAGTTCCTGCTTCAAAACTTGGTAAACTGCATACAATTCAGCATATTGACTACTCTTACCATCACCAGTGGTACTCAATAATTTCTGTGTGATCGGATTATAGGACACGGCCTTCCAATGCCGTTTCTCACCAATGAACCTCGCTGAACCATCCGTAAACCACACATGTTTTCTATCCTCCGCGGACAGATCATCAAATGATTTACCCCACTTGACAGGAGATTCCTGTACTACAGGTACAGAACAATCATTTCCAGACTCATTCGAGGGCGCCTGCGCCACTCGCTCATGCAACACCGCCACACCTTTCGGACCCACACGTGCCCTGTCCTGAATGTACCATTTCCATTTAATCACACTCGCCTCTTGAGCATGTCCAATCCGATGGGATTTTGGCGAACTCAAAACCCACTGCATAATAGGAATCTCAGGTCTCAAAATCACAGCACGACCTAGGGTCAATTGCTCGGTATCCACCAGAGCCCAGTAACATGCAAGTAATTGTTTTTCAAAAGGTGTATAACGCTCACCAGCCTCAGGTAACTTTTTAGTCCAAAAACCTAATGGTACTTTTTGTCTGCCCTTCTTTTGCCATAGACTCCAATTGGCATACGGACCTTCCACAGACACATTCAAATCCACATCACCTTCGCCCACAGGCCACAAATCCAAGGCGTACTGAATCGCTTCTTTCGCCAAATTAAAAGCATTCTGTTGTGGTTCACCCCATTCAAACGCATTCTTTTTACGAGTGACTCGATATAATGGAGCCAAAATCTGACTCAAATGGGGAATATGCTGACGCCAAAAACCAAACAGGCCAATGAAACTCTGAGCCTCTTTTCTATTCCTTGGGACTGCAAAATCTAAAAATTTTCGCTTCACTTGTGGGATCACCTCTCTGTGACCTTCATGCCAATTAATACCTAAAAATTTTACATTTTGGGATGGGCCTTGTAATTTATCAGGATTGATTTCCCAACCTTTTGCTCGTAAACAATCAAGGATCTGTTCTAAATAGGACTGTACCTGATCTTGCGTCTCACCTTGAATCAAAATGTCGTCAATATAATGACACACCTGTATTTGTGGATTCACGGGCACCTCAGACAAATGCTCCGCCACCAGCCGGTGACAGATCGTGGGACTATGTACATAACCTTGAGGAAGACTCCTGAACGTCATTTGACGTCCATTCCGGGTAAAACTAAATTGTTCCTGACACTCGGGAGCAATTGGAATCGAAAAGAAAGCATTGGCAATATCAATAGACGCATACCATGTACCTGGATGCTTTTGAATTCTCTGAATCAAAGTAACAATGTCTGGTACGGCAACAGCCAAACGAGGTGTGTGTTTGTTCAATTCTCGATAATCAACAGTCATGCGCCAAGAATTATCACTTTTGCGCACGGGCCAGACGGGGTTATTCCAAGCAGACGTGACCGGAGTTATAACTCCTGCGTCAACCAAATCCTGAATTGTAGCACTAATTTCTTCATGACCACCTGGAATACGATATTGTTTCTGAGAAACCACTTTCGTGGCTTGAGGAATTGTAATGGGGGGCATCCGTAGACGGCCAACCCGTATGGGTCTGGTCGAAATGTAATGTTTGGTTCCAAATTGATAACAACCATCATCCAAATGCAAAGTCATTCCTTTTAGAATATCAATTCCAATTATATACTCCAAAAGTGGTACGACTAACACAGAATATTCTTTACGGGGAATCCTACCAATTTTTATTTCAAGTGTAGTTTGCACTGCGGGGGTCTCTTTTCCACCTAAACCAGTAATCGTGAAAAATTGTCCTTTAAATTTCTTTGATTTACCATGAATTAAAGTGGCCTCCGCTCCTGTATCTACTAGTGCTCGGGCCCTTTGGATATTACGATGTTTCCAAAAAATCTCAATATCTACATAGGGTCTGTTGTCTCTGTGAGCCCACCTGTGTACTGGAGCTTGACCTATTTCCTAGTCATTTTTTCTACGTTCTGTCAACCAAGACAAATCAGGATAGATGCTCTCAGTTTTCTTGGGTATCAAAATGTCTTGTTCATATCCATCTCCATTACGAAATGGATTTCTGTCATTTTCAAAGTACTGTGAATTACGATCAGAAAGCCTGTGACGATCCTCCCTTCTCCTCAGCTCAGGGGAATAATTTCTCTCATCCCATTTCGTATGGAAGCACGATCATCTCTCCCCCTTTCTTTTTCCCCCTCTCTCCCTCTCACATTGTCACGATGAGGGGACACATCACGATCAGAACGCCGATCATCACGGCGATCAGAATCCACACGACGTCTCTCATCACCACTGTCATCAGAACCACGATCACAATCATTCTTACGCACACGACGGGCACCCTCCTTTCGATCCAAACCACGCTTACGGAATATATCCCACAAGCGATTATTAGGCTCACCGTCAATGTCCTCCCTCTTCACACCATCAGCCAAAAGCGCAAGAAACATATCACGTCTAGAGAACTTATAATCCCCAGCAGTACGACCCTCAGGTCGAGATGGTCTCTCAGGTTTAAACCAGTCACCCAGCTCACCAAGCTGACGAACAGATTCAAGCACCGTAGACAAAGGATTGCCAGTCTGATTGATCAACAAAGTCATCATAACCTCCTTGTAAGCAACAGGGGAAGAACGGATAATGCGATTGCGTACAGAAGATGTTAAAAGACCGTCCAACAACCTATCAGAAGTACCGAGAAAAATCGCGGTTTTCATCACTTCCTCCTTCAAACATTGCGACGCATCGCGCAAAGTATACCACGGCTTGTCATTGACAGGCCAATCAGATTCAGTAGGGTATTTATGGTTACAGCCATCAGACGCAAGCTGGAGCAAACTAATCTGGCCAGCGCCATTATAGTTTCGAAAATGATCTTGAATGGTAGAGTCGGAACTCAAAGAGCAAAACCGTAAACAATCAACAGCATCGAGCATTATCCCGGCAGCGCCCAGTTCATAAAGGCGCACCATCCACGTAAGCAAAGCCTCACCGGGCCATTGACGAAATCGTTGTAAAATATCGCTAACCTCCTGTTGAGTAAAATCTTCAATACTATCCAAGGCAACACCACCCGGATTACCAGGAGCTTGTTGTAACTTACGACGAAACACAGGATGAGCAGAAACCTCCGGCAGAGCTCCCGAAGAAGCCCCATCCTTAGATTTAGAAGAACAGGTAGGACAAGACACATCATCGGAATGGGAAGAACGACCACGGTCGCTAGACAAAATATCTTTGTCAGAAGAGGCAGATTTACAGTCACGTCCGGAGCGAGAAGACTCGCGCTTGTCACCCTCCTCAGCCGAGGAGTCAGAAGCATTAGAATCCCAGATATTACCATCCCACTCGTCAGGGTTCCAATCTAGTCCGGCTTTCGCCACAACCAGACGCACTTTACGTGTAGACACACGACCACGACGGTGTTTGTATTTGTATCTCGCAATGCGAACTGCAGCCCTTTCGGCAATAGTCTGATAAGTCTCAAGTTTGTCAGCAAGCAATTTATTTTGACACCGCAACAAAGTATGCGCATTCTGCAATTCAACAACCTGTCCTTCCATTTCCTTGCATTGCTTACGCAACAATACAAACCTCTCATGAAGAATCCGGTATGCATGTAGCACAATCCAACCTCTACGGCCCAAAATAGGAAGCTCATCACCCTTCACCACCGGAGCTTTTTGCAAGCATGTAACCACTTCAGCAGGCTCCGCCTGCTCCAAACAAGAAGTCCAATTCTCGCTCAAACCAGTAGAATCGGCCCACTCACGGGCCAGAGCCTCATAAGGCGTAGACTCCCAGCCGGGAATCTGAAGAGGCAATTTGAAAACAGAGCCCGAATTTTTCGAAAACATTTTGACACACAAAAATTATATACACAATTATATACAAAGAAAAACACGTACGAGCCGAGCGCAAACCAACAAGATGAAAACAATACAGCGCACACAGGCTTCGTAAACAGTTCGTGACGCCAAGTGTAATGGCCGGATTTTCCGCTTAGATGGAATCAGCCCCTAGAGGCCCCTCTAACCCAGCCAGAACGTAATCATCTCCCTCCTTAGGACGTATTTACAATGGGTATGGATATATATGTATGTACATTTTGTACCTAAGGATGGGGAAATAGCAATAAACATGCATAGGTTTTCTACTATATCCTATTCATATTAGCTAGTCTCGCGGCCACTCAGACCCAGACTAATCTACCCTAGGGCAGATATGACACACAATCCGGCGTGTCTACACACGGGCCTGCAGTCCAATGCTCTCATTTACACTCGGTTCACAATCCGGCGAATCTCCACGCTGGTATCCCCCCCAACGCTCTCATTTACACACGGTTCACAATCCGGCGAACCTCCACGCTGGTATCCCCCCCAGCGCTCTCATTAACGCCGTATATCAACGACGACCACTTTCCTATGAACACCTATGGGAGCAACTTCTCATTTATCTACTTGGGATGAAACTATGACAATGAAAGTTAGTACGGTTCTCCGAATTATAATATGTACCTTCTGCTCCTGGCATCAGAGGTCCCTTCGCCTCTTATTTGCTTGATCACTCCTTACCTGATCGGGATTTCACATCCGTTCATGCAAACAATGCTCAACTAGAAAGGTAAGTTACCACGATTGAACAAGAATACAAGGCACATGTCGGTTCACTAAGAACTCGGGGTATTTTATTGGCATTTAACATAAACACAAATACTATGCAATATATATTCTGCAAAGAAAAGGTAAAGGTTAAAGTGCGCGCTTATTTAAGGAAAGGGCGGAGGTCACCTGGTTAATGTGAAGTCGGGGCTCGGCAGTCATCTAGGTTCCCTTCTCGTCTCTGTGTCCTGGCTCGTCTTAAGTCACACCCCAGCCGTCACAAGTACACGTCTGCACCGCTAGGCTCGATCTCTTCTGCTTCCCTCCAAGTCACTGGAACCTTGCTGGTTATTAACTACCGTATCTCTCTCTCTCTGTCACTGTGCGCTCCGCGCTATTTCTCCTTCAGTCTTTCTCAGAGAGTCTCGGTCTTAAATCTTTCTCGGACTTCAAAAATGGCGACTGTCCGCCGCGGAAATAATTAATAGCAGAGATGCTAACGGCTAGCTGCCGCCTACGAACTAACTCACTAACTGCCTAACACCTTCGCTAATATCAAAGCCTGTCCCTTCATGGAAAGTTACGGCCAGTAACCTGCCGCCCACCAAATTCTTGTACCTCCCCGTACCAAGGACACGTTCCCAGCCGGCCGGCCTGAAGTTGTGTCTTCGGAGTGGAGAAAAATACATTCCTTCGATAAGGGCCAGCCTGAGCCGGTTCTCTCCAAGCGAACAACACCTTGAAACTAAAACATTACACTTGACCTAGAAGGCCTCTCGAGCTACCAGGCAGAGAGCAAGATGGAGTCTGTCCCGTTTAAGGCCTACAGGGCCCAAAATACGCATAACTCCATGGAAAATATCCTAACACTCTAGCAAAAGGATGGATCATCACTAATACTTATATATTTATCCCCTAGCTTAAATTCATAAGCCCTGGTCTAAAGAAAGGGGTACGAAAATGCCCTACTGTGCCTCCTGAAGAGGTCCTACTTATAGTCCTAATCCCTATATTACAAGGGTAATAGACTGGAGTCATTCTCCATCATCCTCCCTCTAAAAGGGCCGGAAAAAGTCGGTCATTACAGATGTGTAATGTTAAATCAGTGCGCTTTGGATTTCCATTTAATTGCTACATTGTCACTCTCAAATGACACATAATACCACTCCAGTACACTCAATACCCCATAATTACTAACCACATATTTCCTCTGCACACCATGTCACATGGTCCACTAGACAAAACTCCGCTCAAACCCACACAATTCCACGCCACACAATCCCACAACAAACAATTCCAATCCAAACCACATAATTCCACTCCAAAAAACATACATCCACTCCACTCCATAATACATGGCTACAAGACATTGTCATTGACAACACCAGTAGCTCTCTGATTGCTGAGATCTATTGGCTTTGCCAATGCTTGTTATAGCTGTGGGTGGCACCAAATACTATGAATTATCACCCCTTTAGAAAGTGATGTTTAGTAACTATAGACATTGGCACCGCTTCAGGGGTGATGCAAGCTGCATTGGCCTTCTGAGAGGTGCACTGGCTTTTTCTGTTGTTTTCTTTTCTACAAATAAAGCACTGGAACCTACAACATGCTGTAGGGTCAAATAATTTCAGATCCACATGTATTATCCTCCTGAGTCCGAATACACCAAAACTGTTATAAAATTACATGTGAGTTATGCCCACAGAGCTGGGGACTGGGCACCGGCGTGCCTAAACAGACCATTCTTTAATATTTAATTTATACCTTGTCAATACTTGAAACATTTGTAATGAAATAATTGCGGTCGAGCAGCGTTAATACATCGCGCATCGCATTGTGATGTAAATGTTGGTCTTTCTATAAAATCAATTGCGTTTGCCTGACTGACTCGAGAGGAGTCGGATGAGTGCAGTTTGAGGAAAGCAAGCGTGCGCAGTGCTATGGGGAACATCAAATAAAAAAGTTGAGCTTTAAATCAACAAAGCCATGCAGAATGAAAAGGCTCATTGCCTGCCGGCAATAAAAGACAACAGAGCAGAGCAAATAAAACACTAACCAAGCACCCATTTCCAGCTGGTGGAATTTGAAAGGGGTGGGGCACCTCTTGTATGCTTATAACCAGGGTTGGATTGGGAACACAACTAGGCCCGGGCACCGAAAGATAAAGTGGCCCAAATTTGTGGACAATGACCTTTTATGAAACGTTGCTTAGTATCAGAAGTAATTTTGGGAGACATCTCTGATAAATTGTTTTCTAAACTTGTGGGGTCAGTAGCATTGGCCAAGGCTAGATGCACCACTAGACATTATTCCACTGCAATTCACCCACAGGTCTAATCACCTGTTCTTCAGACCTATACATTTCTCTGCTTTGGGTACCTGAATAGTCAGCTATTGTTGCCTTAGTCTGTTCCCTCCCCACAAAGGTCCCTAAATATCATGTATTATATCCGACCATAAGGTAGAGAACCGTGCACATTCTCCAGGTCCAAGTCAGTTCACCCCTCAAGGAATCAGGGGTTCCTCTTTTGGTTATTGTAAAGTCTGGATGGGCCCTAGGCCCTCATGCTGGCAAGTAGAGACTGCGACACGGACACACTGGAGGTATGGTGCAACTGGCCCAGAGCACGTGGGCTCGGCCTCTTTTATTAATGCTGTGTCACCTGACCAGTGACATCAGTGGTGGGTGGGTGTTAAG
The DNA here is from genome assembly GCF_964263255.1 of Lissotriton vulgaris. Taxonomy (NCBI): domain Eukaryota; kingdom Metazoa; phylum Chordata; class Amphibia; order Caudata; family Salamandridae; genus Lissotriton; species Lissotriton vulgaris. The sequence continues at coordinate 1,728,724,136 of NC_141693.1, forward strand.
TGTGAATACATGATCAGCACTAGAATGCTGACTTGTGCGGGGGCACTACAGTTATCACTCACACGCCTCTCTGCAAGCGATGTCTTTGGGGATTGTATAGAACTTCCATCTTGATGTCTTGCCTATTGCGTGTAGAGACTTGATTTAAATCTGGAAAAGCTTCATGAATTAACTCCAAATGTCTTTCTTTCTCTCTGTCTCTATACCCCTTTCTCACTTGCTGCGTGCACCTTTCTCATTCTCCCGAACACTTTTTGCCCCTCTCTTTAGTTCTCCTTTTTCTCTCATACTTTACTTCTTTTCCTCTCCTTGGTGCCTCTCATTGCACCTATATGCTTCACTCAGTCTCTCACATTTCCCCTCTCTCTTTTCCTATCTTTCTGTCTACAAATCCCCGTCTGTCTCCCACCCGTCTCCCCTGTGAGCTGTTTCTTCAGTTATTTGTATATCTCTCATGCCGTTATTCGTCCTGTCATTTAGTATCTCTCCTTAAAGTTTTATTTCTTTTCTGTCTTGCAAATCTTTTCTTTTTCTCATGTCTTGCTCTCCCCTGTCAGCCTCTTTCATGTTTCTCTTGTTTTTTATACCTAAAGTTAAATTCCTATGGGTCCCCTTTATCACTTTGCATCAGACAGTAACGGAAAGTCCTCCTGTGCCTGGAGCAGTGTTTAAACCAAAGGTAAATCCACAGGTGGAATTTCCTTTACCATTCCATCCCTTTGATGACGGGAATTCCACTGGCGGATTGTAATCTACATTTAGCACTACCCCCTGTAATGTCACCAACCTCTAAACTAAGCCCTAGACTGAGGGAGAGAATTAGGATAGTGCATGTTAGGTAGTAACCACCATTCCTTTTTTCTCATAGACCAGGAAATGTTTGACACCCACTACTGCCTTCCTGTCCACTCCATCATTTCCTCCGTAATTCACTTTTTTTGTTGTTGTAGTTTTATATAGTGCTAACTCTACCCAAAGGTATTGGAGTGCCTTACATGGACTCATTAGAATCACAGGATGTTGATCCAATGCCGAGACTCAAACCTGGTTCCCAAGTTCTAAAGGGTGGCTGAGTGGGCTAAAGAACGGTGATGGATTAAACCCAGATCTGTTGACTGTGTGTGAGTGTTTGGTTCAGATGCTCCATCCATCACCACCCCCTTTTGTACCGCTTTGTTCGCCATAAGTTGGCAGGGTATGCTCAGACGTGAGTCCCTTGCTCACTTTGCCACTGGATTCAAGCTAGCCTGGCTGAAGACGACTGTAATACCAGCTTGTTTCCGGTCCAGGGAAGGCATGGCTTAGCAGTTCGGCTGGACTGTTCCCATGAGGCACAGGGTCAGACTGATTTGAATATGGCCATGTCTGAACTAGGGTGGCAGAATGGGCTAAAGAACTGTTGACAGGGTGTGAATGTTTGATTGGTTCAGATGCTCTATCCATCACCACCCCCTTTTGTACCGCAAGTTCTAAAGTCAGCAGCTCTTGCTGTTATGCCACATCCTCTAGCACTTCCTTTTCTCCCTCTTCTCCACTTTTACTCTATTGTTAACAATTTATTTTTTTCTCTCCACTGTCTTTCATTACTTCTCCCTAATCTCTTCCCCTCACTCACTCCATCTATCTGCATCTCTATCACTCTTACCCTCTCTACTCTACCTTTCCTTTCTTCCTCACTTGATTTCCTTTTCCTCTTCACATATTTTTGTCCAGTTTCAAACTTTATTACAGTCCAAGACTATAAAAGTCACAGATTAGAAAGACAAATACAGTGCATAACCCCAGTTAAAAACACAATGAATAACCAAACGCAATGTTTAAATGATAATGTGGTCTGTGACAGCAAAACAAATAACATAGATCTTTTAATCATAGTATAAAATAATGATTAAAAAGTAATAAATAAAAAGATATTCATTTTTTTTTAAATCACGAATAAAATTTGCACGTATGCTAAAATTAAATCACACTACGTGCAAGAGAAATGATTCAATTCTGAGATGTGCGACAGAAAATTTATCTCGACTCTAAAGGTTAGTGTGAGACGACTTTGCACTGAAATAGACAAACACGTTTTAGAAACTTGGCGGTCAAGAACACAATAGTGAGCGAGGTGTCGACTCTGCAGATTCTCAGGGCGACCCTCTACTGACGCACTCCTTAAAAACGTAGAAGGGGGATGATCCAGCGTTTACGCTGCTTCAATTAAAAGAGGCAAAAAACAGCAGATGTTCATCAGTTTCCGCACACCCATTGCATGCTGGGGAGAGGCTACTTCTCCCAGAACCACGTTTCCATTTTGAGGTAAATAAAGAGAGGGGAAGAGTGCTGAATATAAACCTTATATGAAGGGTTTTGGTGGAGGGAGGAACGATCTGGTCCATAAAGGCCACAAAAGCTGAAAAGGGCTTAAACCCTATAAAACGGTCCCTAACGTACCCCAGATTTGGCTGGTTACTCAGCTTCATCTTCTCAGGCCTTCAATAAAGAGACTCAACTTTTCAATTGAGGAAGATGTGAATGTGGAAGTGACTACCCAAAACTCTTGCATCCTTAATAAGTAGAAGGTCTGTTAAATATAATTCAACCATTGTACCAAATCCCTGCTTTTTTGTCTACCCAGGATGTCGCTCAAACCTGCCCTATAGTGTGTCAGCTCAGGAACAGACCATAGGCGTAACCAGTAAAGTAGGGGCTTCAATCGCACCAGACAAAAAATGATAGGTGGGATACCAAAGTCTTGCCTGAAGAGTACTCTGGGGTAGTTTAGGGGACATCCCCAAATATTTATTTTCAGTTGTGCCCAACGCACCTATTTTATTCTATCCACAGATTACTGAGCAATAGATAGGAGTTGCTACTACCTGGACTTTCCAAACTTCAAGAAGTGGAGATACAGGGTGGAATGTGGTCTTACCAGCAAATCTTAGAATAGCAGTGGCCCTATGATTTAAACTAAGAGAACTCTAAAAGACTTGACTATCCCTGAAGTTGGAAATGGAATGCCGGATTGCCATAAACGTAGATTTGAATACATTTATAGTAAAGCCAGAGGAAATGCAGAAGGGATGAAACCTTAAGAGGAGAGTCTTGATACCTGTTGGGGTTTTCAAAATCAGCAGTGTGTCATTTGAGAACGATAGAGCTGGAATTTTGGTACCACCAAGCACAGGGGAGTCATTGTCGAAGCCCATACGAAAATCGACACAGCTGTTGATAAAAAGAAGAAATAAAGTGGGGGCAAGGACGAAGCCCTGCCTAAGTCCCCTACTGACTTCAAAATGGTCAGTCGTATCCCCGTTTACTCCCCAGTGGATTTTTGCAAAGTTGTCGCAATGGAGCCTGGGTATAATGTCATACAAGGGACCCCGTAATCCTAAAGCATTATGGGTGGACCATAGTTTTGTGCTGGGAACCATGTAAATACTGCCTTCAGTTCAACGAGGGTAATATATAAGCAGTCCCTGTTTATATCAACCCCCTTCCATTTTATAAGCTGGAGCCAAAAAGCCTGATTCGCTTTACAGGTTTCTCTCTATCTCTAACAATTTCTGCACTTCTCTACACTGTCTTCCATCACTTCTTCTCCTTAATCTCTCCCCCCTCACTTCCTTATCCTCTCTCCTCTGCCGTTCCTTTCTTCCTAACTTGATTTTCTTTACCTCTTCACATATTTGTTAATTCTTCTCCACTCTGCTGTCTCATTTCTTTTGTCTCTCGCTACATTGTTCTCCTTGCTCAATCCATTTTGTTACTGCCCTGCCAAGTCTATTCTTCCTTCCCGTTGTCATTTTGGTTCTGAATGAACATTTTCACAGTAACGTTTAAAATAAGCAAATCATTGTTTTGCATTGTCAGTGAATTGTTTATTTTTGTTCATTTTGGTTGTTTGCTTTATTTTTTTGTTTTCGTTCAGCAGCGAACTGGAGTCCCTTCCCAGTTTTTAAGGTGACAAGGTGGCAGCTGGTACCTGTGGCTCGCCTGTCTGCTGCAGGAGACAAATGTAGAGTCTTTTAGATGGCCACCACACGTAATCTGTCTTCCTGCACAGCTCCATTTTGCCCCAACACCAGGTAACATTAGTGCTGGCTGTGACCCTCAAAAAGAGCACAACCACTCCCAGTGGCATCACTGTCATGCTGAGACCCACCACATGTTGTGCCTGCTCTGTTCAGCCCATTGTCCATCTGCACAAGACAATGAGCCAGACCTTCTCGGTACTTACTTATAATGAGCTCCAATCTTCGCTCTTAAGGCTACAGCAGCGTTTAAGGTCAAGGAAAATGTGAATTTATCTACAGCTGAAAAACTGGCCCACAAGCTTGCCTTTGCCTCAAGCCCTGTAGTGTTGTTGGGCAGCAAAGCACAACACCGACACCTGATTTCTTCTGAGGTATTTTTATGTCTCTCTTTCCTCTACACTGCTGTTTCTCTAACTGACTCTCCACGCCTACGCTCCTCCTCTTCCATCCCTGGCTATCCTCCCATCTTGTGTGCTGGTCCTAGCGCCCAGCACTTTCACGACATTACATCTTCCCCCTTCTTAAACAATTTGAAATACTTCAAGTGTGTCCATGCATATCAGTGTATACAATAATAGAAAACACCATAGTTACAGTTCTTCAATCAGACGAACGGGTCTTCGATGAGTTCGCTGTGTCCGGAGGGATATTTCTTGAACCGCTCATTCCTCTTCAATAGGAGGCATAGCGGGTCTCTGATCACTTGCTGACTCAAGTGCATCTCCTTAAACCACACTGCGGGTTGCAGTTAACGCTTCTCTGACCTGGGGCGTGCACTTCTGAAAATGCGTCACATTCCTTGTGATTCTCTTGCCTTTTGTTTCAGCTGTGATCATGGTCCTTTTTTGTTTCGTCACCACTAGGGGGCATGGGTGATATCGACAGTCTGCTTTTCTCTGTTGTTCTTGTCGTACTAATACCCAGTCTCCTTCCTGGATAGATGGTTGTGCAGCTTTTCTGCATCTGTCTGCGTATTCATTCATCTTCTCCTTTTTCAGTCTGTCTCTTGCTGCTAATTCTTCGTGCTCAGAGTCTTGAGACATGCCACTGGCTGCGTCTTCCCAGACTGGTATTCTTGTGCGCACGGTACGACCCAGCATTAGTGTTGCAGGACATCTGCCTGTGGTAGTATGCAGTTGAGTTGAGTTGAGTTGAGCGGGAATTTGTAGAGCTCTACTTTGCCCAAGGGCGTCAAGGCGCTAGAGATGGAATAAAGAGCTGTTTGGTGAAAGACGGGAGGGAAGACCAGTGGTAGGCCTGCCTGAAGAGCCAGGTCTTCAGAGCCTTTCGGAAGAGGGGGTGGGAGGTGAGTTCCTTAATCTCAGCTGGAAGAGTATTCCAAATTTTAGGAGCACAAGAGCTGAAGGCTCTGTCGCCCCATCTGGCTTTGCTGGTTTTAGGAACAAGCAAAAGGTGTTTATTGGCTGACCGAAGTGCCCTGCCGGGGACATACGGAGTTACCAGGGGTTTAATGTCTTCAGAGCCAAGCCCGTGCAAGGCACGATGGGTGAGACATAGAACCTTGAACTCTATTCTGGCCTGGATGAGAAGCCAGTGAAGGTGCTTCCTAATAAGAGTGGCTGAGGCGAGTTTCGGGGCATCAATGACAAACCGAGGTGCTGCGTTTTGAACTGTTTGCAAACGCTGTATCTGGGATTTGTTAATTCCCAGGTACAGTGAATTACAATAGTTTAGCCTTGAGGAGATTAGGGCCGTCGTAACCAGTTTACGGGCATCCGTGGAAAGATAATGAACTAATCTCCTCAAGGTTCTGAGAACACCACAGCAGGTAGAGGTCGTTCTGGTGACTTGTTTTTGAAAGGAGAGTTTGGTATCAAAGATGACGCCTAGGTTCCGGGCGGATTGAGAGGGCAATGGACAGGTTCCTAAAGAACAAGGCCACCAATTCATTGACCAGATCTCCTCCTTGCCTCCGAAAGCCAACACCTCAGTTTTTTCCCCATTCAATTTAAGGGAATTCCTCACCATCCAGTTTGCAACCGATTCCATGCAATTCCTGAAGTTTCGAGATGTAATTTCAACCATTTGAGAAAGGGAGACCATAATCTGAGTGTCGTCAGCATAGGAGAGAACTTCCAACCCAAACGATCTTATAAGCCTGGCAAGAGGTGTAACGTAGATATTAAAGAGCGTGGGACTCAGGGACGAACCTTGAGGTACCCCGCACTGCACAGGCTTGGCTGGGGAAAGAAAGTCACCCAGCTTGACCCTCTGTGCACAGCCATCCAGGAAAGATTTTAAGAGACTGAGTGCAGGTCCGTCCACTCCTATCTCCTTGAGCCGTTCGACTAAGATGGAGGGGGATAGGGTGTCGAAAGCGGCAGTAAGGTCGAGCAGGACCAGAAGTGTAGCCTGGCCACTGTCGACCTTAGCACGGATGTTATTGGTGACGACAGTCAGGGCGGACTCAGTGCTGCGAGACCTGTGAAAGCCGTGCTGAGAGGGATCGAGAAGGCTGGAGTTCTCCAGTGGTGTGGTTCAATATGCACGTAATACCTCATTTACAGCCACCTGCACATCACATTGACACAGTTCTGCTTGTTGAATAGTTTTCTTTAGAGTGGCCATAAATCTTTCCACCATTCCATTGGCTTGTGGCCATAAGGGAGTAATCTTCCGATGTCTGAAGTTTAGGGGATTGGCAAAAGCAGCAAATTCTTGCCCATTAAATGGTGGGCCGTTATCTGTTCTCACTACCTTCGGGATGCCCCATGCTGCGAAGACCTCATCCATAACAGTTATAGTCGATGCAGCTTTTGTTGAAGCTATAAGATGCGCAATTGGGAAACATGAATATTCGTCCATTATGACCAGTACATACTTGCCAGATTGTAATGGGCCAAAGAAGTCCACTGTGACATGATGCCACACACCATCCGGCAGTTCAGACATTTGAAGGGGCGCAGGGGGATCCTCTCGACTCACCAGCTGACACTGTGGGCAATCCTTTAGTGTAAGTTCAACCATCTGATCAAGCGTCGGGAACCAAACTCGCTCCCGCAGCGCCCTCTTTGTGGAAACAATACCTCTGTGCCCTTCACGCGCTAGGTTGATGACTCCTTGGCGCAGCTGTTTCGGAATGATTTGTTTGTCCCTTAGTATAAGACCATCTGAGGTGATGGACAGTTCATCCTTCAAATGTCTGAAGGAGGACAGCTCATGACTGTTGATGTGTTCACTGTTTCCAGATTCCTCCAGATGTCCCCAGCTATTTGTCTGAATGCGATGTTTTACATTTCCGAGTGTGGCATCTTCATTGGTAGCAGCAAGGATGGCCTCCAAAGGGAAGGTGGGTGGTCTGGCTTGAGCCACCACAAAATGGATGTATTCTTCAGCTACGGAGTGATTGGATGTCTGGACATATAGTCAGCTGGATTGGCAGCTTTTCCCGGCTTGTGGATGATGGTGTAAGTATACTCTTGAAGTCGAATACCCCAGCGCTCTATTCTTGGTGGCATCTTGACTCTGGGATTTCCAAAAATGGTTATCAGGGTCTGGTGGTTGACACAGAAAGTAGCAGGATCATGGAATTCCCTAAAGAGGTCTCGTGAAACCCTAAATTTAAGTTCATACAGCTCATGCTGCTCCATAGAGCGTACTTGACCCCGCGGCGTCTGCAGGGTATGTTCCCAGACGCGTCGGATGAGTGCCCACGATGTCGAGCGCCGCAGACGGGCTTATTGCACATGATGTGGTCCTGCCCTAGGCTGAGGCACTATTGGAATACAGTGCGTAACAGCCTAGCGGCGGTGGTCCCGGCGCGTCCGTATGATTCCTTGGAATATTGCATCCTGGGATTGGGACCACGAGCAAAGAAAGGAAATCCCTCCACGAGCTTTGTTAACCTAGCACTTCTCCTGGCCAAACAAACGGTGACCACCCGGTGGGAGTCGGCCAGGCCCCCATCCCCAATCGACTGGCATGCAGAGGTGATTTGGTGGGGTGGTGAAGAGGGGGCAGAATGAAGCAGAGAAGAATACAGGGGACTAAGGAAGACGCCTATCACGTTGGAATGGCACACATTGCTGAATGATTTTGCTGCACGGGATGTCACTATCTGCTGAGCGTGCTCCAATTTATGATGCATGCTCTGTGTACAGAGTTTAAGCCGGTGGCGCGCACTCCCGATCCCAAAACATGAACTTGAGTGTACAAGCGTCCATTAATATATCGCAGTTCAGTGGTGACCACTGGCGATTCAATTTGCACACCTGTTAATGACAGGACCCTACACACACTGATGCAGTAAACTCATATCTGAGCGCTGGGGAAGTTGTGGGTGGGGGGTATAATGTTTTGTTGTTTTGCTGATTGCTAATTTTAGGATACTATTGGATGCATACAGGACTATTTGTTTGTTATTTAATCATTGGAAGGTGATCTGGTAGCTGGTCTAGAACCGTGCTGATCTGTTCTACATGCCGGGACTATAAATATGGACTAGTGGAACATTTATAATTGCAACGTAATGTTTGTTGATTTTACAGTCCAGGTTTGGAATGTTGCAAGGTGTAGGCAGCTGATAGATGTAACAACGCCGATTATAATACGCTTTACTGGAAATGTATCATCCTCTGTCTGAACTTTCAAAATTAATAAAAACAAATTGAAAAAAAAAATCAGGGCCTGGTGGTCCGTGATGAGTGTGAAGTGTTTCCGTAGATAAAGATGTGAAAATGTTCGCAGGCCCAAACTTCCGCCAGGCTGTCTTTTTCCGGCTGAGAGTATGCTCTCTCTGTGTCTGTGAGACTCCTACTGGCATATGCTACAATATACCGCTGATCACTCTCTTTGTCATATTGAGCTAATATAGCTCCAAGTCCTACGGGACTCGCATCCACTGTGATGTCCATTTTCCTTCTAGGATTGAAATATGCAAGGTTATTGGCAGATTCAACTGCAGCTTTGATTGCATGAAAGGCTTGATCACATCTTGTGGTCCATTGAAACGAGTTTCCTTGTTTGGTCAGCTTCCTCAGAGGGTAACTGATGGTGGTTTAATCTTTGACGTACCGTGCACAATAACTTGCCATGCCTAAAAATGAACGCACATATCCAGCGTCTCTCTGCCTGGAGGTATCATTCAAAGCATCAATCTTTTCTGGATCAGATTTCATTCCTGCGCCTGAGAAGATGTGTCTGAAGGATTTTAGTGTGGATTTGTGAAATTCACATTTGTCTTTGTTTAAAGTGAGGTTGGCATCCAAAAGAGCATGACAGACTCGGTCCAGCGCCGTGTCATGTTCTTGCAGTGTCGCACCATAAACAAGGATGTCATCACTGTAGTTCAGCGTGTTGGGAATGTGATCAATTACCTTCCTGATGGCCTCCTGAAAAGTCTCAGCGGCAGATGAAACCCCAAAGCTGAGTCTTTAGTATCTGAACAGGCCTTGATGAGTCGAGAATGTGGTGATATATCTCGATTTCTCGTGTAGCTCCAGTTGCTGATAGCCCTTGTTAAGGTCTAGTTTGGAGAATATCTGTACACTGTTGAGTGACACAATCATGTCACTGATGTGAGGCCCTGGGGGCCGTTCTCTTTCGATGGCAATGTTGGATGCTCTCATATCTACACAGAGACGCACTTGTCCAGGTGAGCTCTTTTTGGGCACTACAACCACTGGAGAGACCCGGAGAGTGGTTTCCTGATGTCCTCTCGATGATATCAGCCTGGAGAAGGTCCTGCAGTTACTCCTCGACAGACTGTTGTAGGTGAAATTGAATTTTCCTGTGATGTTGAGCTATGGGAGTCACATGTTCATTTATGTGCAGTCAAACCTAACAATGAGCCATCCCTCCAAGTCTGGTGAATAGCTTAGGAAACTTGCAAACTATGTCAGGTTCATCATCAACTTTGTACAAAATTTCAACTAGTCGAAGTCGTTCCACCATTGGTAAACTAAGAAGACAATCTGCTTCAGGACCATCAATGACATGAATGCAGGCTGGAATAGTCCTATCTTTGTATGTTAGGTTAGTCGGAATTGTCCCAAGCACAGGAGAGGTTCCTTTGACATCCTGTTGTACACCCGCACGGCAGCTTTATGCAAGTGCGGTGGCGGATTCATTTTCTTGTATTCTGCAATTGGGATATAGTTGAGAGATGCTCCACTGTCGAGCACAAACTTGGCTGAGTGCGTGTCCATTTTAAGGTTTAGTCGCAGGTATTTCTTCAGCCGGTCCGGATCCGCGACCATGCAGACATACACATCACTGTCTTGCGATATTGGGGACAGCGACCTTGACTCATGAGATTGAGATCAACGGGATTGGTATGTCCCATGAGAATGACGGCTGGACAGTGAAGACCCAGTGGACGAATTTCTGCTGTCCCACACTGCCTTGGCATGATGACGAGTGTTAGCCTGTATGGACTGTCTGTAATTTTCTCGGTGATTGTATTTGCGTGTTTCTCAGCACACAATGTCAAAGTGGTTGTGCCTTCCACACTTCCTGCATTTTTGGCCTAATGCAGGGCAGGTCTCCGTGTGAGCGTGTGAGAGAAGTCATATCCACAGCGATAGCACTTAAGCTGGCACTCCTGTCTTTTGTCAGTACGACTAGTACTGCGACGACGGCGATTTGTATAATGAGACTGCACTTTGGATCTGGATGATCGTTGCCTTGCAGGGGAGGACCTTTTAGTATCAGGAGATTGGAGCCTAAATGCCTGTTCATGTTTTTCGCCTCTTCCAGCTTCCATTCTCTTGGCATGCTCTTCAGCTTGATTATGTACTCGCATCATTTCTTCGATTTCATCCAGAGAGTAGCTTTTCTTTAATAGACGTCTACGTAGCAACACAGACTGGCATCCTTCTATGATTCGCAGGCGAAGGGCATCTTCCGTCGTGAAGGAGTCACATTCACAGTAGCGAGCCAAACGTCGCAGTCGCGTAATGAAAGTACTCATGGGTTCATCTTTTTCTTGAGATGCCAGGTTGAATGTGTATCTTTCATAATCAATGTTTCGTTTGTGAAGACATTTTCTTTTTAGAGCGTCACGCACATTGACATATGAGGAAGTAGCGTCAGCTGGAAGTTCCTTTATGATCTGACCAAAGTCTTTCCCGATTAAGTTGCGTAGTGCAATCAGTTGCTGCTCCTCCTCAGTCACATGTGACCCATTCATGAAGTCTTCGAAGTCCTCTAGCCATTCTTGCCAGCGAAGGCCCATGCCTCCCCCTGATATGAGGACTAGGGGTTCCGGCGGGCGTAGAAAATGGACTCCAATCATGACAAGTGTGTGTCCACCCATTTTTGCGGTGGACATAGATGACTCCGGCCCGGTGCTGGCACCCGCAGAGGCATGACCCTGTCTTGATGTGGGTGATCCGGACATGATATGCGACTGTGTAACAGACAGTTGAACTACTCCCTTTGTATTGGACAGTCTAACACCGGAGTCCTAGCAGCACCTGTCACTCGGCGTAAATCACTATATGTGACGCTTATCCGCACTTGTAAATAATGTAGACACACAAGCGGGGAGCCCAGGAGAGATGCAAACCACGTAGTATGCTACTGTGGTCCTGTAACATAGTGCAAAACATGCAGCAACTCTTCAGCATAACATTTGCCAATGCTTGATGCCATTTGCAGCCATTGCCTGACTCCAAAATACTAGCTGCCGGGCACTCCTCACAAGGGGACTGGTGGAGATGCCTGATTCAAAGATGGCCGTCCTGAGATCTCGCTCCTCGCGAGACTAGTAAAGCCCAATTCACACTGTACTAATAACAATTGGGGCGGGCTCTAATCAGTAAGGCTGAGCCTAATAAGCTAAACAACAAGAGAGATATGCCAATACTGATACTTAATTTCAAAAACAGGGTTGATTAGCAATGTAAAGACCACAATTCAATACATTTATGTGCTAATGAATAGCTATTTATTCTGAAATATTTTGATTGTACACAATTTTATAATTAATGCTGCAGTTCAAAACAATATAGTATAACACCAATGTAAGTCAGGACACAGAAGTGAGATAAAACCTCATGCATACCCTCACTCATAATTCTTCAAACATATCACAATCCAACAGCTTTCATTCAAACACTCACACAATGTATGCCACACAATCTGTAGAAGAATTGCACCAGTTGGTGAGGTACTAGGTCTGCTACAGGGATCAAAAAACGTTCCTAATTTTTTAAGCAATACACTATAAACAATGCAATTGAATCATAAAATTGAAGGCATAGTAATCCAGATTAAAGTGTAAAGACGCAAATCAAGATGCAAAACAAATAAACACCAAGACGCAACCAGCAGACCAAACGGCCTACGCGTTTCGAATCCTTATTGTTCTCAGGATTCTCATCAGGGCCAATCAGCTCTGTAGAAAGAAGCGAAAAAGACAAGAGTCTAGTGTTTAGAAACTAAGAACCCTTACAAGCGCTACTACACCTGGACAAAACTCCAGCTTACTTGTCTATCCTAAGCCAAAAGATCTTGTTCATAGAGGTAGATTCCTGAAAAAGGAGAAAGGGGAAGGGAAAAGGGGGGATTTGGCAGAGATGCACCCTTACAAAGCGTGATGTCTTATCCATAAGCATAAACTAATAGGAGGACACCGGAACAGGTGATTTACCTGGAGTTAAGTGCACCGTGTCCTCAGCTTGCTGGTATCTTATCCTCAACTCGCTGGAGTGAGTAGAACGAGGGTGGGAACCTGTGATGGCAAACATACTCTACATTGGCTGGGTTATATACTAAATTCACGGCGACATTCATCACATTGATAGCATGAAACTTATGCAGGAGAGGTGAACATGGCCTGGTCTTACCAAGGTCATCCTTGTGCTGCCACGCGGGGTTAAGCTGTGGTAAACCGATGAATCAGGCGTAGTCCAATTTGTTTGGAACTGGGGCATCACACTAGGGAAAAGTGAATGCGGGATTAGCGAAGTCTGGGCGGCAAGGGTACAAGCAGGGAAAACATCTTCAATGAGGATGGATGGTTTGCGGTAATTCAATAGCGATCAACTTACCGGTGGCGATACCGGGGAGCAACTGCGTCCTCGAATCAATCTGGACTGGGAGTGCTGTACGTACTGCTCATGCGCTGGCGCAGCTAGTCATGGGTAATAAAGTCCCGGTGATGTCGCGGTAGAGAAATTCAGTACCGCGCAATATGATAACTAATGAAAATCAAATGCATTAGTCCTCTCTAGCTGATGAAATGAACATATCAATTCATTACTCGCTAAAATCCAACAGGGCTGGAAGTTATTTGAGGAACGAGTCGTAGCCTCCATACGCTGCACGGGGAAGGGGGAGGCTGGGACATGTAGTGCAATTCAATGGTGACACAGGCAGGAGCAAGCACTTCACATGGACTGGGTACTGGTGTCAGGCTAGAAGCAGATTGAAAAACCGATATGGAGGCTCACATATGAGGGTGAGACCATAAGGGAAAAAGGTACTTATGTACCAATGATGTCAGAAAGCTAGAAGCAGGCACATGAGCTACTTGAAAGGGACAATGTGGGGCAGGCTGGCGGGTCGGAACTAGGAGTCAGGGTGATGTCCTGGGGAACTCAGAATGTCTATAATTTATGGATCTCAGATAATTTGTTGAGGCCTGACATAGCCGTGTCAAACCTAACGATCAAGAGTGCCTCTATTTTCGATAACTTAAGGTCTAGATCACCTCCACGTAGATCTTTTTGACCTTTGGAGATGTCTGTCCATTTGAGGTCGCTTATTTGATGTTTTAATCTCGTCCAGTGGTTCACAAGTGGTGCTGTTTCCACTTTATTCTGGATTCATGTTGGGAAATTCTTTGTCGGATTTCCTGGTTGGTTTTACCAATGTACAGAAGCTCACAAGGGCATAATACTCCATAGATGACGAATTTTGATTTGCAGTTGCTAAACGAGTTATGTTTCCATGAGATTCCTTTGTGTTGGAAAAGTGAACCTTCCATGGTGTACTCGCAACTTACACAAGTTCCACATTTATCGTGGCCTACGATGGGGCTTAAACCCATTTGTTGTCTCAATGTTGGTTGGACTTCTCTGGGAGCTGCAGCTCTCACTACATAATTCGCAATACTGCTCTCTTTTTTGAACGCAAAAAGAGGTGGTATATGTAAGCTTTCGTCCAGATTTTTTACCAGATGCCAATTTTCTCCAATGATTTTTTAAAGTTTATTTGCATTGGGACAAAAGACAGTGACGCAAACTTGACGTTTCATTTGTGGTTTACTTCCGCGTTCCAATAGACACTCCCTTGGGGTCCATCTGGCTCGTTTCTTAGCATTTCGCACCAATTTTCTGGGATACCCGCAAACTTCTGGGGTGGTTGCTTGAGAACAACAAGGCCTTGTTTCTGTCCGTCGGTTTGGTAAAGAGTGAGGTCGCCAATTTGCCTTCATAAAAATCATAATAACGTCGTCAATGAAATGCTACGTTTCATTGATGACGTTTTTATGATTTGGACGGGTGGGGAAGAGAAACTTTTGCTCTTTCATAATTGGTTGAATGCTAGAACAATTGACATTCAGTTTAGCATTTCCTATTCGGCCAACAAAATATCCTTCTTAGATGTGGAGGTGTATCCAGCCGAAGGTGGTCCAACCATTTCCAGAAATGCATGGGCTCCTGGCACAAGGCCCACAACCCAACCTCACCCTGTTTGTTGCAGTACCACATGGAGGTGATGTTGACTGTGAGCACCTGTGTCAGCCTCTATTTTATAGATGGAAGGAAGGCTTTAAGCACCAAGCAGATGGCCCTCAACTCCAGGAGGCTGATGTGGAGCCAGGACTCTGCAGCAGACGAGAGCCCTCTGATCTCCACCTCTCCGAAATAGCTGTCTCAACCCAGAAGCATTGGTCAACACTGTCAGCTTTGGGTGGGGAAGGTAGAGTGGCCTGCCACTAAACCAGCTGTGGTCCAGTAACAATCACCACAGGTTTTTGCAGTTTCCTCTAAACTCTGAATTTAGTCAAAGACGTCCCCTTGAAGTTGGACCCACTGGGACTTCAAATCCCATTGCGCAGTCCGCATATGCAACCTACTGTGCTTGGCCAGCAGGATGCAGGAGGTAATCAGTCCCAGTAGCCTCAGAGTCAACCTCTCTATAATCCTGGATAGAGGCTTCAAGATAGGGATCATAGCTTGAATGTCCAGGATTCTGTTTCCTGAGGAAAGGTACAAAACCGAACCATGTCAAGTATAGCCAAAGTCAGGTGTGACTTTAGCAGGTTGATAGTTAACCCCAAAAGTAACAGGAAGTTTGCCTTAGTTTGGAGGCAGCCGATGACTGCCTGGGAAGAGTCTGCCTTTAACAGACAGTCGTCAAAGTAGGGGAAAACTGACATCACTGATCTCCAAAGGTGTGCTGCTACCACCACCATTACATTTGTGAACACACGAGAGGTGCTGGTGAGACCAAACCAGAGCACAGCAAACTGTAAATGCTCCTCTCCTACCAAAAACCTTACTTAAAAAAGCACTACAGAACCCTGCGTGTGAACAACTTGGAAGTCTGTCCTTTAACCATAGGACACCGCAACTGGAGTGGGACCATTAATTTGAAAATTGGGTGTGTTGACGGCCTTCATAGCCTTTTGAAATCATGGATCAGGAACAACAACAGTTCAGACTCACCTCAAATTGGAGGACAAATAACTGCCTCTACATGAAAAACCATACACTAAAGGATCAAGACAACAGAACTGTCTAGCCAAATTAAGAAGAATATAGCTTGAAGCCCTGAAAAAATCTGGGCGGACGACACATATTGGCTAAGGTTCTTACCTTGATGTGGAAAAAAAGATAAAAGAATAAAGGATTATAAATTGAACCTGTCGAATGGATATTCTGTATTGAGAAACATGTATTGTGTGTGCAGTCTCCTTGAAGCATTCTGTTGATCTCTTATCTGATATTAGCTATTTGATTCACACAATTTTCGGTGCTGAACCACTGTATATTGCTTGATATTAGCTATTTGATTCACACAATTTTAGGTGCTAAACCACTGTGTATTGCTTGATATTAGCTATTTTATTCACACAATTTTCGGTGCTGAACCACTGTATATTGCTTGATATTAGCTATTTTATTCACACAATTTTAGGTGCTAAACCACTGTATATTGTCTGAGAAGTCAGGGGATTTTTCCTCTTTTTGAGGTTTAGGGGAGGTTAACTTCTGGTTCTTTGCACTAAAACAAATAGTCAACTGTCCCTACAAGCAGGATAAGTGCGGTAATTACTGCCTAAATTCCCTTGTCACTATGTAAACAGCGGGTAGTTTTGATGGGCTGGCAGGATGGGTATGTGAAAATAGGCGTCCTTTAAGTCAAATGCCACCACCCAGCCTCCAGGGTCATGGGCAGCCAAGACCAGGGTCAGAGTGAGCATCTTGAATTTCTCCTTCTGGAGGAAGGCATTGAGCGGGACCAGATTGATAATAGGCAGAAGAACCCTGGAAAAACAGCCACATCCTACTTCTGGCACCGTTTGCCGCAAAATGGAGACATGGTCATCCATCAGTTGTTGAGTAGATGGTGGAAGGTGAGGCAGGATGAAAGGAAAAGTAAGGTGTAGACTTTGCAAACAATTAGTAGGACCCAGCTGTCTGATTGTGATTGCTTGCCAATCTGGATAGAATTAGTGGATTCCAACTCCCACCAGATGGCTGACCCTGTAAGGGTACACTAAAACATTTTGGCAGATAGGGCTGCAATAGCCTGAACGGCACTTTGACGTTGGATATAGGGCAATGGGGACATATGCCTCTCCTGAAAACTGCAGGGCTACCTGAGGGGGCTGGACAGGCTGGCAGTAAGGAATGTCTCCGTCAAATCCATTAAAGGAGCTTTGGAGCTGGTGCCTTTGGTAGGTCAGGGAGGAAAGGCCCAGAAAGCGAATGTGGTCCTACTCTCTTTTCAACTTTTGAGGGCGGAGTCAACCTTGTCCTTCAAGAGACGACTCACATCAAAGGCATGTCCATCAAGGACGACTGGACACCACCAGAGAACCCAGTTAAGATCAGCCACACATGGTGGCAGATGGCAGTGCGGTTACCAATTGCATGCCCTATGAAATTGTTGGTGTCCAAACCACAATGAATTGTGAACTAGGCTGCATCACAACCACCCACTTGAATCGTCTGAGATAATAGAGGATGAAGATCTTATGGCACACAAGTGAAGACTTGTACCACAGAACTCCAAAGGGCGTGAAAAAATAGCTGTCCAACATACACAACACATTAACAGAATGCTGGACCAAACTTGGGGACAAAAAGAGGCACTTACCAAATGCCTCCACTTGTTTTGATTCCCTATCAGGGGGAGTTGTAAAAAAAAAGTATGGACTGGAACGTCTGGCAGAAGCCTGCACCACAAGACTTCCTGGAGAAAGGTGGGTGCGGGTACAAGAAAGCCAGGTCACCCAGAGTAGGACGGTAGCGACTGGCGGTTTGTCTATTAACCGGTGTGCCAGAGGAGTACTTGGCCCAAGTTCCCTAAAGGGTGTCCGTAAGAGGCTCGTCGAAGAGCAGGAGGAGCTCAGAATAAGTCTGGCCCGCGCAGGACCTCAGTCATAACATTTTATCTAAAGGTTGGGGAGCTGGAGATCAAGGACTTCAGCTGCCCTGAGCATGACAATGCCGTGAGATGCAGATTCTTTTGTGGCTGGCCCACTCGGAGAGAAAGGAGCTGACTCTGGGAACGTTCAGGCCCACTGGCCCCCTACAACTCCTCATACCAGTTGTCAGTCTGATAGGTCTGAGCGGACTAAATACCTAGCTCACAATAGTTATCAAATCTGTGCTAAAAAGAAATGCTAAAATTGATGCCTGTATTATGGTAAGCTGAAAGAAGAAAGGGTGCCTTGGTTCAATTCAGACGCAACATCAGTTGAAGTCAGACGAGCATTGCATTGTAAAGGACAATGGGGGACCTCCTCTTAGGGTGGCAAAGTTGATATCAGTGTAATTGTATCTGGACCTGGCATGATTTTGGATACCAAGAGCAGCATCCGGACAGGAACCTGGTGCTCAGAGGGACCAATTGATGCTGAGGGCAAACCCGCCGGAGGTATTCCGAGTAGAAAGCCTCTAGTCTCCATGGGGCCTGAATGAGTGCCAGAGGGTGTCAGTAAGGAACCGAAGAGCTGGAGCATAGCTGTGTGGAGCTCTTCGATCTGATGTGGCATTGTTGAAGGCCCTGTAAATTTGGGTTGTGCTGGAACCAGCTGTGGAATCATCTCTGAAGTCGACCGACTTTGAAAGTGTAATCATGACTGTTTACGTCGCTCACATGTTTAGTCAGGGGAGTACGAGAGGCATGAAAGAGTGGAACTCCACTACAACCTCTTGTGTTTCTTGTGCTTACCTGAAGATTGGAGTGTGACGAGGACTGATTTCTGGAGCAGTCCTGTCGATTCCAGAAACAGGAGCATTACTGGTATCATGCCTTCGAACTGGAACAGGATTAGGAACAGTCCCGGCGCAGAGTTTTCTTATACTTGGTGACATTATGGTTTGCCTTGCGTTCCCTAATGGCCTTCTGATTCGATGTGCAGTCTCCGCAGATCTTAGACCCTTGCTTGATCCGAGATAATACAGGCACACCTGATGGAAATCTGTCACAGATATATCTTTGCGACAGTCCCTACAGGGATGAAAGTCTGTAATTTTAGGGGTTGACATCCCTTGCATATTGTATCAGAATTATGGACTATTGAGGTAAGGTGTCTCGGAAAGACCAGAGGAAGCTTAGGATATCCTTCTCTGGAGGTATTGAGGAGTGCAAATTAGATACCATTGCACTTGCGACTCATTTAGCGGACAACAGTCATAAGGTTATCCCCACAAAGATGGAGTACTGTGAAAAAAAAGAAGGGATTTATCTTGGTCATCACTTTGAAAAAAAAAGAGTGAGGAAAGTCTCAAAATTTGCAATTTTAAAGACGGTCCTCCAACCACCCAGAGGGAGTTGAGGGTGTTCCAGGGAATTGTTGACTACTGTTGTCAGTTGATTCCACACTTTTCCATGACTTCAAAGTTTTAAATAAGGCTAACTCACAGTTATGTCAAAGATCCAGTATAATTTGATGATGAATGTATGAGTTGAAGCCAGTAGCTGTAGCTCTTTCAGGTTGTGTGAACTTGGTTACAGCTGTTTGCATTCAAATTAAACAAAGTGAAGGATATGTGATGAGATATACATTCAATGTGTCTGTTCCTCATTCAGTTGAGATTTTGCTGACCCATACCAGGACTCAGCACATGATAAACAGCTCAGCTGGTAAAAAATGACGGCACGTAACTCATATTCTTTCTCTCGGACTAGACTCCAAGCACAAGAAACAAGTTCACTTCCTGCATAACAAAAGTTGCTAAATGGATAAAAGCCAACTGTCTCAAATTCACCACCAACAAGACAAGTAGTGAACATCGGCGAGAACACCTCACAATGGAACTCTGACTAGTGGCAGGTTCAACTCAGACCCATACCCAGCACTTACGCTGAGGTTCCGTGACAATTGTAAGTGGTGTTTTCGACTCGCACGAATATGGTCGAGTCCGGTATCTATGAACCGCAAATGACGAGTTTAGTAAGTGTGCGCAGTTTCGCTGTGCTAACTTAAACCGTTCGTTTGTTATGTGGGTTTTTCATCTGTACCCACGGGTTCCATCTTAGATACGGCATCCATTTTGTCTCTTGCCCTCAAGTAGCCAGCGAACGGACGCTGTCCGCTTCGCGACCCTGGGACTCCCAAGATATTTGCGGAAGACACATGTTCTTTGTAAGTGTCTTTATGACGAGGGGGATGATACTGTAAGGCAGATGGCCCCGCTCAAGGCTCATCTCGCCGTGCCGGTTTATTGTCTCAGCCGTGCATCTCATTAGGCACGTCCCTTTGATGCCTGTATCTCGTGTTTCCCGATACCTCCCCTTTTACACCCTTTCCGATCTCCCCACTGTCTCCATCTTCCTCTGCACCTGTCTTTGTTCCTATTTCGATCCGTTTTACTGCCGAATGGAATGCACTAATGTTGGGAAGATGGGTTTTTACAGTTGGGAACCGCCAAATGTTTCCGCACTTATGTTCCGGACCGTATGTGTATCAAAGTGACCAAAGCGACCCCTCTGGGGGATAATTGTGGGAACCGGGTCGTAAATCTTTGTGTACCATGTTGTCCTATGGGTAAATTCTGTATAAAAGGAGCGATCCACAGAACCAATTTGAAGCAGTCTCCCCAAGTTGCACGTGTTGTACTTGTCGTGACATCTGTGTTCCCTGCAGTAAATAAACCTTGAATCTTTGACGCCGAAGGAAGTGTCCCGTGTATCTGTCATTCGTACGCCGGAGCAGGTTACCCACGAAGGTTTCAGGTGTTGTGCCCTGGCACCGCTGGGTCTTAAAGAAAAAAGTCCTTCAGTTGGCGCCCAACGTGGGGCTGCATCAGTGGTACCGGTCCAAGCCCGACGATCGTGAGGAACTTCGTGTGAAATCTCCGAGGGAAGGTGCACTCCGCTTCATCGATCCTGTTGTCGAAACAAGTGGCCCGAAGACTTTTCCCGCGAAGATTCCCGCCTCCTGACGGCTGCGACGGACTGCTGCCCTGACTGTAGACCTGTTTTGGCGCCTGGCGTAGACCTTGGTATAGCGAGACGATTGACGGGCCTTCCTGGTGACGCCATTGATCTTTGAGTTAAGTATTTGTGGGTCGCTCCCAGAGTTCTTGGTTGTTGACACTTTAGCGAGTGTTTTTGTTGTTGACGCTGTGTGAGTGTTTTTGTCGGTGACACTTTGCTAGCGTACTTTGTTGTGTTATTTGACGACTGCAGCCGCCAAAAACCGAGGGTTTTTGCTCTTTGCTGGGACTTGGTAAATCCCGTAACCCTTGAAGTTTGTGAAACTCGACTAGTGTGCAAGATGCCTGGTCGTAGTACTTTGTTCAGTTGTTTTAGACCTTGTGGTGTGGATTCCCGACTGGAGGACTCGTGTCCGATACCTCCGGTTGGAACTCCGACTTATGAACTGTACAGTAAACATGGGCTAGGCCCGATAACTTTTAATGAATACTGGATCAAATACACGAAGAAGGACGGTGACCTTCGTTGGCCACCACATGGTAGTTTCGAGGCCCCGATCTTAGATAATCTAGAGGTTAAATTGTTTGCGAAAAAGTCAAGGCCGGCCATGTTTGATGCCTTTCGGTTGTGGCGTAAAGAAGCCCGACAGAAAGAAATTAGACAGACTAAGCGAAATCAGAGAGATAGTGCTGGTACCATTGTAAAGAAAGCAGAGCAGTTTCAGCATGATAAGGAGGTTAAGGAAAAGGAAGTGTTTGACAGATTACAGCGTATGACTATAGATAAATGCTATCCTGCTTTGCCTACGGAGTCGGAAAAGAAGGATGAGTCAGTTGAGGATCCTTTAATGTCCTATCTTATGAAATTGCCACCTCCGTACGTACAGGGTATCACAGCCCCTGTGATTCCCCCCGTACCTGTTCCTGCACCTATTCTTCCTTTGCCTGTTCCTCAACCTGCACCCGTTCTTCCGACTGTTCCTGCTCCTTTGGCTGTTGCTATTCCTACTGCTCCTCCACTTCCACATACTCCTGCTCACGTTACTGCTCCTGCTCTGTTAACCCCTGCTGTTGTTTCTGTTTCTACTCCTTCACTTGTTAGTCCTGTGTCCTATACTTCTCCCTCTACTCGTAGTCGTAATTCTCCTCTTGCGGCTAGTTTCTTTCATTCGCTCGGACCTGTTCTTGGGTCCGCTGGTTCAGATGGTCCTCAGAGACGTAGTCAGCTTCCTGGTAACAGGGAACGCGCTTCGCTATATAATATGGCGATGGGTTGGATGACGCATCCTCTTAGAAATCCACCACGTGTCGTACTCGATACGTTTTGTCAATTCAATATTCCAACCCAAAGATTTGTGTTCGAGGAAATGTGTAAGGTCCTTCGTGATCAGATATCGGCCGACGCACCTGACGAGGTGCTGACCGCTTTGTCTGATCTACAACTTCAGTTCTCGACTGGACTGATAGTGGATACCAATGTTCGACGTGCTGTTGAACGGTTGTTATCTTTTCGTCCCACTCCTATACCTCAAGCCTTGTTTGTTGAAGATATTGAAAGACAGACAGATGAGTCTGGTCAATTTCCCATGCGTGAGGTTCCACCAGTGTGGATGCCAGGTAATCCTGGGGCAAACCCCCCGATTTTGCCGTTCTTTCAGAGAGTATGGATACATCTCCCATGGAAACGCTCAGAAGTGTTGCAGGTGAAGCAATCTTTGCCTGACCCTCGCAAAAACCCGGCAGGGTACTATAAGGAATTATCGCAGCTTGTAGACGCTACGGTAATGAATCTTGCCGATATTGACATGCTGTTTGGCAATGTCGTACCGCAACCGGTATGGGCTAAGATTCGTCAGGAAAATCATCCAAATGAATTGGGTGGTGCTTGGGCTGCCATTGTAGCGGCGGATGCCCGACAAGCTGGTGGTGCTAAACCCGATCAGCTGATTGCTGATCTTCCTCAAAGGATAATAACGTTAATGAAAACTCTTATGCCAGCTATGAGGGTAAATTGGGACAAGTTGTCAGCTTGTAAACAGAAAAAGGACGAGAGTGTCTCCGACTTCTTTACGAGGTTCGAGGAGGCATTCATTGATCATAGTGGTCAGGATATGAGCACTGAGGGTGGTCAGAGGTTGTTTGTGGATAAATTTGTTTCGAACTTATTGCCCGATTTGAGCAATAAATTAAAGAATTCAGAAAGTGCGTGGGCCGTTTCTACATCAGCTCAGATATTGGCCACGGCACAATATTATGAGAACAGAGAGAAAGAAGAGAACGACCGTGCTGATAAGAAGACGAAAGAACTCAAAACTAAAGTGCTGCTTCAGCAAGCGTATCCTTCACGTTCGAATCAGAATAATTCGCAACAAAATAGATCGCAGCCGCAATCGAACCGATCCCAAACTCGTAATGACTCCTCTTCCCAAAGATCCTCGTTAGGGTACAATCAATGTGCTTATTGTAGACAAGAGGGTCACATTAAGTTCAATTGTCCTGTTTTAAACGAACGTAATAGTGGTAACTCATCTAGAGGAGGTCGTGGTGGTTCACAGCAGGCACCGCGTGGTAGAGGTCGTGGTGCTCAGAATGATAGCTCAGATAACTCATCAAATTCCGATAATTGTTTTGATCAACGTGGATCGTCGCAAAGACGATCTGCGCAGTACACTGTAGACGATTATTACGTCGATCAGGGAACTGACGATAGTAATTACTAGGACAGCCATAGACAAGGAGAGGGAGTGGTATCAGTTCCGGTTGATCAGAGAGGGCCTTACGTCGCAGTTGCTACATCGGGCGTCGTTGAGCCTTTTCTGTTGGACACTGGTGCAGCGAAAAGTTCCATTAAGCATTCGAAACTCCCTGGCGCACCTTTGTCTGGCTTAACAATGTTTCCGTTGGATTTTCTGGCGCCCCCGTTAGCAATCCAGTTTCGTGCCCTTTGCCCCTTACAATTGGGCCTCGTGAGCTAGAAGCTCCGTTGATTTAGACCACGGGTTGTGGTGAAAATCTTTTGGGCCTGGATTTGCTTAAACGTTTGTATGCGACTTTGTATTGTTCTCCTGCGGGTGTAAAGCTTACGTTGGGAGAGAGGGTTGTCTCTCCCATGTACTTGTCTCTCGATAAGCTTCCACCGGAATTGAGTTCTCTTCCTGCATCTTTGTGGGCAACAGGTCCCAATGATGTGGGCCTACTCGATATCTCACCTTATGTTGTTCAGCTGAAATCCAATGTGCGGTTGCCACGTATTCCCCAATATCGTATCTCTCTTGATGGTGAACGTGCACTGTTAGCGATCATCTATGATTTGATTGAGAAAGACGTTATTGAGGAAACACGGGGAAACGTGTGCAACAGTCCTGTACTGCCCATTCTAAAACGTACTGATCCTTCGAAACCACCTGTTTATCGTTTTGTTATCGATTTACGGGAGGTGAATAAAATTGTGATTCCTCAATTCCCCATTGTGCCTGACATCACGGCGCTACTGACTCTGATTCCAGCTTCTGCATCGTGGTTTTCGGTGATTGACTTGAAGAATTCGTTCTTCAGCATCCCGATTGCAGAAGAGAGTAGAGACCTTTTCGTTTTCTCTCTTGGTGGACGCAGCTACCGGTTTAAACGCGCTCCTCAGGGCTACTGTGAAAGTCCATCGATTTACAGCCAAGCCTTGAAGAGTCAACTGGATGCGTTTAGGTTGCCGGCTGGTGCGGCCTTAATCCAATACGTCGATGACCTATTGGTGGCTGCAGATACTCAGGACATTTGCAAAATTGCTACGGTATCGCTGCTGCAACATCTCTGCGAGTTAAATCACAAGGTATCACCTTCTAAACTCCAATATTGTTGTCAAGAAGTAACCTATCTAGGTCACTTATTGTCAAAGGAGGGAAGGCGGTTGACCCCAGAGAGAATTGCAGCAATTGCGCGAATGGCTGTGCCAACAACCCAAAGAGATGTGCGTGCCTTTTTAGGTATCACGTCATACTGCAGGCAATGGATTCCAAATTTTTCATTGCTAGCGAAACCATTGGTGGCTCTTACGTGCAAGGATGTTTCGACTCCTTTACCATGGACGGAAGAATGTCAGAAAAGTTTTTCTGAATTACGTGATTCATTGTGTTCGGCTCCTGTGTTAGGTACTCCTGACTATAGCAAGCCGTTTACATTATATGTTCACGAGAGAGAAGGTTGTGCGTTGAGTGTCTTAACGCAACCTTTTGGTGGTAAACAACGTCCATGTGCATATTTTTCCTCGACCTTGGACCCGGTAGCTAGAGCATTGCCGAGTTGTTTGAGAGCAACAGCGGCAGCCGCGGTCTCTATCCGACAATCAGCAGGATTGGTCATGGATAATATGCTTACGGTGATGGTTCCGCATGCAGTCGACACTCTTTTGAATCGTACGAAAACTCAGCACTTGACGAGTGCGAGGTTGTCTGGGTACGAGTTGACGCTGTTGGCAAGCCACATTCAAATAAAACGTTGTAATGTTCTGAACCCGGCAACTTTGTTACCAATTAGCTCAGAGTCAGATGAAATAACAGAACACGATTGTTATTTGAGGAAAGAGGAGGAAACGAAAGGTCGAGTGGACCTTAAAAACACCCCATTGGAAGAATCAGATGGTACACTGTATGTGGATGGTTCATGTTTCAAGTTGCCGAATGGCGAAGTGACTACTGCTTATGCTGTTGTAACGTTGAATACTGTTGTTGAAACTGCGAGATTAAATCAGAATTCTGCCCAAGCCGCAGAGCTGATCGCTCTCACTAGAGCGTGTGTGTTAGCAAAAGGGAAACGTGTGAATGTGTTTACCGACAGCCAATATGCATTTGGCGTCGCCCATAGTTTTGGACGTTTGTGGAGAGAGAGAGATTTTCTAACATCGCATGGTACGAAGATTCAGCATGGACAGCTCGTGAATGATCTTTTGAATGCACTTACGTTGCCTAAGCAAGTGCCGATTGTTAAATGTAGTGCGCATCGTAAGGTGACGGATGATGTTGGTCGTGGCAATGCGTTTGCGGATGAGACTGCTAAGGAGACTGCCCGGAACCTTAGCACTCGAATGTATGTGACGAGTTCGGTTAGGTGGCCTACAGAGTCGAGCATGTGTGAAGACACTATTGAAAGTGTGAAGGCAATTCAGAATGAGGCCACCGAGACTGAAAAGACGAAGTGGAAAGAAAGTACGGGAAAGTTGGATGCGAATGGTTGTTGGATTGATTTGTCGGATCAGAAAAGATGGATGTTACCGGATGCGTATGTGCTGGCCGTTGTGACAATGGCGCATGGGTTAGCACATATTAGCGCGAAAGGTATTTGCAAGTTGCTGTCCCCTGTGTGGAAGAATGATGGTATCACGAAATGTGCTGAACGCTTGGTTAAGAACTGTATGGTGTGTATGATGTACAATCCTGGCAAGGGAACCCCAACTCCTCCTGGCAGTTTTGCTCCCCCTTCATGTCCCTTTGAGGTGATTCAATTGGACTTCATCCATATGGAGCGATGCAATAACCTGAAATACGTTTTAGTTGTGGTTTGCGCATTCTCCCGATGGATTGAGGCCTATCCTCTCAAAGATAATACTGCTTTGTCTACTGCGAAAATCCTACTGAAGGAATATTTTCCTCGGTATGGAATGCCTAGAATCGTGTGGTCAGATAACGGAAGTGAGTTTGTGGGGAGTGTGATGAAGAGTGTATGCAAGGGCCTTGGAATTAATCAGAAATTCCATAGCGCCAACCATCCCCAGTCAGCTGGTTTGGTTGAAGGGTATAACGGCACCCTTAAACTAAAACTAGCAAAGATTCAGGCTACGACTGGTCTTTCGTGGCCTGACGCTTTACCTTTAGCATTACTGTCAACTAGGGCGACGGTACACTCCCGAGTAGGGCTTAGTCCCTACGAAATAGTGTTCGGTCGTCCTGCGAATGTTTGGGGGGTTCCTAGGCCAGGTATTTTCTGTGATCTTGAGAATCCAATGTTGATCGATTATCTACATGACTTGACTGCTAAACTGAGGTTAATTCACCAACAGGTTCACGAAGCATTGCCGACGCAGACGGAGGGTCCAGGCCACCAGCTCCAGCCCGGAGATTGGGTGGTGACGCGCAACTTCTCGCGCAAGAACAACTTGGACCCGAGGTTCACTGGACCCTACCAGGTCCTCCTTGCCACGAGAACTGCAGTTCGTCTTGAGGGGCGGAAGAATTGGGTGCATGCCACCCATACCAAAAAAGTCCCTATCCCGTTACCAGCAGACTCGTGGGTGAGGAAAGGCATTGCATCAACTGAAACCGAAGGATTGCCGGCGTTTGTACCTTTCAGCGACGCGCAACCTGTCGGAGAATCCTCAGTGTAGCAGAGAGACACCGTTGAACAATTGTCAGCAAAAGACTCGAGACCAGAACATTCAGCTGATCAACAGGACGTTGTCCCTTCAACGGATCCTTTGTTTGACGAACAGACACGTCCTGGGAAAACCCGATACTTTTTGCGATCCAGCACTAAAGACTAATAAAAGATCCTGTTCTGTCCTTTGATAATTGCATTATCCCGTTTTCCACGATCAGTTTGAACATTCGTACCATTGTAATTATTTTGTACATATTCATTGAGCTTCGTTCCTTACACTTTTTGCTTCCACAGCTGAGAGACATTGTTTTTGCATATACACTTGTGAAATAAAGGCCGTAGGGCCGCGCGCGTACTTCCTTCTGGTTAGTAGGTCTTGACGCTAGGTTAAAGACCGTCGGTTCCTGGGAACTCCTAGGGATTGACTATTGCTACACAGAACGAAGTGCGTCAAGAAACGTTGCGGACGGTCATAGGGAATGGCATTTTCGAAGCTGACGGATTTGGAAGGAGCTCAGGCTCATAGATTCAAGC
The DNA here is from genome assembly GCF_964263255.1 of Lissotriton vulgaris. NCBI lineage: Eukaryota > Metazoa > Chordata > Amphibia > Caudata > Salamandridae > Lissotriton > Lissotriton vulgaris. Next base: position 1,728,751,641 of record NC_141693.1, read on the forward strand.
TGCGGCAACTCAGTCGTACCAAATGTTTTAAATTCCAAATATTTGTATTGTTTTTGACTGTTTCTGCATTATTGGCGGGTGGGGTGTATTACACGATGTTTTACTTCTTACCTTCTGCTATACCTACTCTTACCCCTGACCCTAAACTCACCTCCACTGCTTCTCCTCATTCTTTTCATATCTTACCTGAACACGAGCAGGCCAGACGTGCAGAATTCCGCAATAATTCCTTTATTCAGCTTCTCCATCAGCATCAGTTAGTGGTTAACACTACTAATTGTTGGGTGTGTGGGTTGATGCCACATACTACGGATAAGGGAATTCCATATCTGGTGTTACCGTATAGTTCCCAAGGGTCTGCTCGAGCATTTCAGACAATGTTTCGTAGCGCACTGGGTTTCCACCCCATTCGAGAACCACGTTGCCCCTACTCTGGTCCTACCTCGTATCAAAAACCTTTGTCGATAGCAATAGAGGATTTAGATAGCGATATCTATGATCCCTCGCTTATTCCCGAAGAAGAGGTACAAGCCTATAGAGTCCTAAGTAGAGGCGAATATAGTGTGTTCACCAGTGAAAAGCAGCTTAAAAGCTCGCCTCCGATATGGGTCGTACCCCACATTGGTAATTTTTGCCTCATAGGTCGCGGCCGAAGATCGAAAGCCCGACTTGGAGAGAGTGCTTGCGCTGAAAATTACATTCTGCCGATGGTCTCGTCCCCTGTGTTCCTGGCCGCCAAGGGTACATACTTTATCTGTCATGATCGTGCATATGCATGGTTGCCCTCTGACTTCATGGGCTCATGTTTCATCACAAACTTGTTGCCTCCGACGTTTACTGTAGATGCAGATTATCATAAGACTAGAGTTGTGAGAGGCGTAATTAGCGAAGAGGATACTGCCGGTCAAGAGGCAGGAGACTTTTTCAAGGGTTTCCTCCCGTTTTGGGGACCTATGGTTAATAGTAGGAACCTGAGACAGTTGACTCGAGTGGTAGAATCGACAGCTAATATTACTGCCAGTGCCCTTGGTAATATCACCACTGAACTTCAGGCGGATAGACTTATGACGTTACAAAACCGTATGGTTTTAGATGTCATCTTAGCAGATCGAGGTGGGGTATGTAAGGTGATCCATTCGAGCTGCTGTATTTTCATTCCTGATAACGCTCCGACTGTCTATCAAGCCATCTCGAAGTTGCATAAGATCTCCGAATCCATACACGTGGATGTAGGGGATTGGACGCTACTTGGGTGGTTTTGGGGCCTGATGTCGACTTGGGGTTGGAAGATTCTGATGATCATCGGAGTTGTTGTGGTGTTCCTGTTCACGTGTTGCCTTTGTGTGCAGTGCGGTCCTGCCTTATGTGGCCTCTGTGCTACAACGTGTATGAGACAGCCACCTGTTACCAAGGGGACTCGGTTGGACAGAGCTATGCTACAACAACATCTCGATGGTCTGATGAATATCGAATATGATTCCGACTAGTGCTTGCCTACATGAGGGCAAAAGGAGCGTCTGAGGTTCCGTGACAATTGTAAGTGGTGTTTTCGACTTGCACGAATATGGTCGAGTCCGGTATCTATGAACCGCAAATGACGAGTTTAGTAAGTGTGCGCAGTTTCGCTGTGCTAACTTAAACCGTTCGTTTGTTATGTGGGTTTTTCATCTGTACCCACGGGTTCCATCTTAGATACGGCATCCATTTTGTCTCTTGCCCTCAAGTAGCCAGCGAACGGACGCTGTCCGCTTCGCGACCCTGGGACTCCCAAGATATTTGCGGAAGACACATGTTCTTTGTAAGTGTCTTTATGACGAGGGGGATGATACTGTAAGGCAGATGGCCCCGCTCAAGGCTCATCTCGCCGTGCCGGTTTATTGTCTCAGCCGTGCATCTCATTAGGCACGTCCCTTTGATGCCTGTATCTCGTGTTTCCCGATACCTCCCCTTTTACACCCTTTCCGATCTCCCCACTGTCTCCATCTTCCTCTGCACCTGTCTTTGTTCCTATTTCGATCCGTTTTACTGCCGAATGGAATGCACTAATGTTGGGAAGATGGGTTTTTACAGTTGGGAACCGCCAAATGTTTCCGCACTTATGTTCCGGACCTTATGTGTATCAAAGTGACCAAAGCGACCCCTCTGGGGGATAATTGTGGGAACCGGGTCGTAAACCTTTGTGTACCATGTTGTCCTATGGGTAAATTCTGTATAAAAGGAGCGATCCACAGAACCAATTTGAAGCAGTCTCCCCAAGTTGCACGTGTTGTACTTGTCGTGACATCTGTGTTCCCTGCAGTAAATAAACCTTGAATCTTTGACGCCGAAGGAAGTGTCCCGTGTCTCTGTCATTCGTACGCCGGAGCAGGTTACCCACGAAGGTTTCAGGTGTTGTGCCCTGGCACCGCTGGGTCTTAAAGAACCCAGTCCTTCAACGCCAGGGACCTCGGAATAATCATCAAAAGCAAACTGCACATGACAGCACAAGTCAAAGCCAGTACTGCATCCTGCTTCCACACACACCCCAGTCTCCAGTAAGTTGGACTATGGGACACCCTACACGCCGGCATTATCAAGCAAGTTACTAGAAGACTATCCTGAACTCTGCTCCCAGGCTCATCCTCAACCACCCACAAAGAACTCACATCATACCACACCTCAGGGAGCTCTATAGGTTCCCAATACAAAAAACACGCTCATTCCAAAATCCTCACACACGCATTCAAGCCACTACACAACTTAGGCACAACGTACCTGAACAGTGGCATCTCATTCGACCAGCCATTTAGAAATCTCTGCTCCGCAAGACTCCTACTTGCACACATCCCATGCATACACAGAATCAGATCAGGAGGACAGGTGTTCTCTTACATCACTCCTAAAGCATGGAATGGACCCTCACTCCAAATCAGAGTATCCTCCTCTCATCCTGAATTCTGCAAGAAGCTGAGGACCTTTCTTTTCATTTAACTATAGGGAAGGCTAGACACGCACACCTCCTCAGTGTCAGGATACTCTTGCAGATGATAGTGCACTTTGCAAGTAACAGCACATTGCACTGACAAGAGCATGTTGCCTTGCAAATAATCTGAATGTGTTGATGTATTGAATTGTATTGTAATTGCATTTATATAGTGCTTACTACCCCTGATGAGGCGTCACAGCGCTGTTTCGGTGAGTAGCACGCTACTCTAGAACCCATAAAGGACTAGTGGTGAATTAGTATAGTGAAAATATTAAAGTAATTTGAGTGGTGGATATTTTAGTCAGTTTTTTGGATTCATACAGACAGCCAGTATGGTTTTGGAGTGGTCCATGATTTTGGGCCGTGGTGGTGACGAAGAGGTTTTATGTCATCCTCCAGTACACTTATCAGAAAGGGTTCCAATATTTTTTATTTAACCCAGACCAAAACATTCGGGGCATATTACCAAGCAATAGCGATAATTATCGCTATTGCTTGGTTAGAGACAAAAGTTTACCGCAGCGCTGCGGCGATTTTTACCGCAAATAAACCTTGGTATTACCAAGGTTTAACGCAAATGCGGTAAAAATCGCCGCAAAGCATGAATATCGATGAAAAGTCAGCGATATTCATGCATTAGCGAGCTAATGCTCTTAGCCATGTTATCCACCTCCCATTGGATAACATGGCTAAGAACTGCTCAGTATGAATGAGGGTGGGATGCACACCTTTGTACTCAATTTTTGAAAGTCAATATTTATATGTCTTCTATTTGTCCAAAGTTAATCCTTTACGGCGTGCAATACTGGTTTTTGTGCCTCCCCCGGTGACACCTTTAAATCAATGAAGAAGGGTGGGGTAACGCATGTCACCCCTAAACCAGCCGCAGCTGCCATCTTTGCGCCTTCCGGCAAAATTCCATCCATGTTTTTCACGTTTTTCCATTTTCAGATATTCCATGGTTTTTACCGTGTCATTCCACAGTTTATCTCATTTTCTATGTTACTCTGTCATTTCACTTCACGCTCAGGTTATGTTCTGCCATTTTCCAGATTTCTAATGCTTGAAGCGTGCCCTCGGGGCTTCATTTTCAAACATGATCAACGCAGTGGTTCGTCCAAAGCAGTATTTATTTAAAATCCAATGCATTTCGGGCACATCATTGCCCTTCGTCAGGGAACACTATAACAATAATGGCAAAAAGTAAACATCGTGTATTCTCTTGCATCAATTCAATGTTAGTCTAAGCAATTAAATGTTTATGCATCATGATCATTATAACAATTCTCTTGTGCAGTCTTTCGCCTTAACCCTAACAAACTTTATCAAACAGTGCCTATCTAACCACATTTTCACACTCGTGATCCGCGCTATTATGCATAAAGATTCTTCCTTATTATTCCCCTTCACGGTTGCGTATCGTTCTCTGCTCACCCTTTACTACCAGAAGCTACATTTTCTACCCCCTTGATTTATAGCATGATTATCTCAAATCCACTACCAGTGCGCTTTTGATGCTAAGTAAACTATTCCTATCTTCATTCGCAAGTCTGCAGACCCTTCGGTCTTTTTCTATCTCACTGCTACATTTAGAGTCCTTCCACGTACCTGCAATGAATGTTAAAACCCATCCTGTCTTGCTTCCGAACCGGTAAAGTGACCCTCGTGTCGTTACTCCTTCATTTAAACCTCATCTCTATGCTCCCTTATTCCTAATTGGCCCATGCCGCGCGCTATCACACGCTTTCGTGTTCACGTGGTGGTGCACATAATTTCGCTAAAGACTACGTTACCCACAATACTAGCCTACGCGCAATATTTAAAACGTTCTTAAACCTTCGCGCTTTATCACACAATTGCATTTATCACTAAAAGGCTTTAAACATCTTTTCTTTAAACAACAAGTGCCAATATTAGTGTCGTTAATTTCAACCTAAAAAACATTGCTTTTATAAAAAACGAACCAGGTCTTATTACGTGAGTGTCAATTCTTTTAAAGTAATACGACGAGAATCAAAAAGACTGTTATTCCTGCGGGTGCAATCCCAACATTTGGGGAAAATTTATGAACAATATGAATGAGGGTGGGATGCACACCTTTGTACTCAATTTTTGAAAGTCAATATTTATATGTCTTCTATTTGTCCAAAGTTAATCCTTTACGGAGTGCAATACTGGTTTTTGTGCCTCCCCCGGTGACACCTTTAAATCAATGAAGAAGGGTGGGGTAACGCATGTCACCCCTAAACCAGCCGCAGCTGCCATCTTTGCGCCTTCCGGCAAAATTCCATCCATGTTTTTCACGTTTTTCCATTTTCAGATATTCCATGGTTTTTACCGTGTCATTCCACAGTTTATCTCATTTTCTATGTTACTCTGTCATTTCACTTCACGCTCAGGTTATGTTCTGCCATTTTCCAGATTTCTAATGCTTGAAGCGTGCCCTCGGGGCTTCATTTTCAAACATGATCAACGCAGTGGTTCGTCCAAAGCAGTATTTATTTAAAATCCAATGCATTTCGGGCACATCATTGCCCTTCGTCAGGGAACACTATAACAATAATGGCAAAAAGTAAACATCGTGTATTCTCTTGCATCAATTCAATGTTAGTCTAAGCAATTAAATGTTTATGCATCATGATCATTATAACAATTCTCTTGTGCAGTCTTTCGCCTTAACCCTAACAAACTTTATCAAACAGTGCCTATCTAACCACATTTTCACACTCGTGATCCGCGCTATTATGCATAAAGATTCTTCCTTATTATTCCCCTTCACGGTTGCGTATCGTTCTCTGCTCACCCTTTACTACCAGAAGCTACATTTTCTACCCCCTTGATTTATAGCATGATTATCTCAAATCCACTACCAGTGCGCTTTTGATGCTAAGTAAACTATTCCTATCTTCATTCGCAAGTCTGCAGACCCTTCGGTCTTTTTCTATCTCACTGCTACATTTAGAGTCCTTCCACGTACCTGCAATGAATGTTAAAACCCATCCTGTCTTGCTTCCGAACCGGTAAAGTGACCCTCGTGTCGTTACTCCTTCATTTAAACCTCATCTCTATGCTCCCTTATTCCTAATTGGCCCATGCCGCGCGCTATCACACGCTTTCGTGTTCACGTGGTGGTGCACATAATTTCGCTAAAGACTACGTTACCCACAATACTAGCCTACGCGCAATATTTAAAACGTTCTTAAACCTTCGCGCTTTATCACACAATTGCATTTATCACTAAAAGGCTTTAAACATCTTTTCTTTAAACAACAAGTGCCAATATTAGTGTCGTTAATTTCAACCTAAAAAACATTGCTTTTATAAAAAACGAACCAGGTCTTATTACGTGAGTGTCAATTCTTTTAAAGTAATACGACGAGAATCAAAAAGACTGTTATTCCTGCGGGTGCAATCCCAACATTTGGGGAAAATTTATGAACAATATGAATGAGGGTGGGATGCACACCTTTGTACTCAATTTTTGAAAGTCAATATTTATATGTCTTCTATTTGTCCAAAGTTAATCCTTTACGGCGTGCAATACTGGTTTTTGTGCCTCCCCCGGTGACACCTTTAAATCAATGAAGAAGGGTGGGGTAACGCATGTCACCCCTAAACCAGCCGCAGCTGCCATCTTTGCGCCTTCCGGCAAAATTCCATCCATGTTTTTCACGTTTTTCCATTTTCAGATATTCCATGGTTTTTACCGTGTCATTCCACAGTTTATCTCATTTTCTATGTTACTCTGTCATTTCACTTCACGCTCAGGTTATGTTCTGCCATTTTCCAGATTTCTAATGCTTGAAGCGTGCCCTCGGGGCTTCATTTTCAAACATGATCAACGCAGTGGTTCGTCCAAAGCAGTATTTATTTAAAATCCAATGCATTTCGGGCACATCATTGCCCTTCGTCAGGGAACACTATAACAATAATGGCAAAAAGTAAACATCGTGTATTCTCTTGCATCAATTCAATGTTAGTCTAAGCAATTAAATGTTTATGCATCATGATCATTATAACAATTCTCTTGTGCAGTCTTTCGCCTTAACCCTAACAAACTTTATCAAACAGTGCCTATCTAACCACATTTTCACACTCGTGATCCGCGCTATTATGCATAAAGATTCTTCCTTATTATTCCCCTTCACGGTTGCGTATCGTTCTCTGCTCACCCTTTACTACCAGAAGCTACATTTTCTACCCCCTTGATTTATAGCATGATTATCTCAAATCCACTACCAGTGCGCTTTTGATGCTAAGTAAACTATTCCTATCTTCATTCGCAAGTCTGCAGACCCTTCGGTCTTTTTCTATCTCACTGCTACATTTAGAGTCCTTCCACGTACCTGCAATGAATGTTAAAACCCATCCTGTCTTGCTTCCGAACCGGTAAAGTGACCCTCGTGTCGTTACTCCTTCATTTAAACCTCATCTCTATGCTCCCTTATTCCTAATTGGCCCATGCCGCGCGCTATCACACGCTTTCGTGTTCACGTGGTGGTGCACATAATTTCGCTAAAGACTACGTTACCCACAATACTAGCCTACGCGCAATATTTAAAACGTTCTTAAACCTTCGCGCTTTATCACACAATTGCATTTATCACTAAAAGGCTTTAAACATCTTTTCTTTAAACAACAAGTGCCAATATTAGTGTCGTTAATTTCAACCTAAAAAACATTGCTTTTATAAAAAACGAACCAGGTCTTATTACGTGAGTGTCAATTCTTTTAAAGTAATACGACGAGAATCAAAAAGACTGTTATTCCTGCGGGTGCAATCCCAACATTTGGGGAAAATTTATGAACAATATGAATGAGGGTGGGATGCACACCTTTGTACTCAATTTTTGAAAGTCAATATTTATATGTCTTCTATTTGTCCAAAGTTAATCCTTTACGGCGTGCAATACTGGTTTTTGTGCCTCCCCCGGTGACACCTTTAAATCAATGAAGAAGGGTGGGGTGACGCATGTCACCCCTAAACCAGCCGCAGCTGCCATCTTTGCGCCTTCCGGCAAAATTCCATCCATGTTTTTCACGTTTTCCATTTTCAGATATTAGTATATAGTGATAAATGCAATTGTGTGATAAAGCGCGAAGGTTTAAGAACGTTTTAAATATTGCGCGTAGGCTAGTATTGTGGGTAACGTAGTCTTTAGCGAAATTATGTGCACCACCACGTGAACACGAAAGCGTGTGATAGCGCGCGGCATGGGCCAATTAGGAATAAGGGAGCATAGAGATGAGGTTTAAATGAAGGAGTAACGACACGAGGGTCACTTTACCGGTTTGGAAGCAAGACAGGATGGGTTTTAACATTCATTGCAGGTACGTGGAAGGACTCTAAATGTAGCAGTGAGATAGAAAAAGACCGAAGGGTCTGCAGACTTGCGAATGAAGATAGGAATAGTTTACTTAGCATCAAAAGCGCACTGGTAGTGGATTTGAGATAATCATGCTATAAATCAAGGGGGTAGAAAATGTAGCTTCTGGTAGTAAAGGGTGAGCAGAGAACGATACGCAACCGTGAAGGGGAATAATAAGGAAGAATCTTTATGCATAATAGCGCGGATCACGAGTGTGAAAATGTGGTTAGATAGGCACTGTTTGATAAAGTTTGTTAGGGTTAAGGCGAAAGACTGCACAAGAGAATTGTTATAATGATCATGATGCATAAACATTTAATTGCTTAGACTAACATTGAATTGATGCAAGAGAATACACGATGTTTACTTTTTGCCATTATTGTTATAGTGTTCCCTGACGAAGGGCAATGATGTGCCCGAAATGCATTGGATTTTAAATAAATACTGCTTTGGACGAACCACTGCGTTGATCATGTTTGAAAATGAAGCCCCGAGGGCACGCTTCAAGCATTAGAAATCTGGAAAATGGCAGAACATAACCTGAGCGTGAAGTGAAATGACAGAGTAACATAGAAAATGAGATAAACTGTGGAATGACACAGTAAAAACCATGGAATATCTGAAAATGGAAAAACGTGAAAAACATGGATGGAATTTTGCCGGAAGGCGCAAAGATGGCAGCTGCGGCTGGTTTAGGGGTGACATGCGTTACCCCACCCTTCTTCATTGATTTAAAGGTGTCACCGGGGGAGGCACAAAAACCAGTATTGCACGCCGTAAAGGATTAACTTTGGACAAATAGAAGACATATAAATATTGACTTTCAAAAATTGAGTACAAAGGTGTGCATCCCACCCTCATTCATATTGTTCATAAATTTTCCCCAAATGTTGGGATTGCACCCGCAGGAATAACAGTCTTTTTGATTCTCGTCGTATTACTTTAAAAGAATTGACACTCACGTAATAAGACCTGGTTTGTTTTTTATAAAAGCAATGTTTTTTAGGTTGAAATTAACGACACTAATATTGGCACTTGTTGTTTAAAGAAAAGATGTTTAAAGCCTTTTAGTGATAAATGCAATTGTGTGATAAAGCGCGAAGGTTTAAGAACGTTTTAAATATTGCGCGTAGGCTAGTATTGTGGGTAACGTAGTCTTTAGCGAAATTATGTGCACCACCACGTGAACACGAAAGCGTGTGATAGCGCGCGGCATGGGCCAATTAGGAATAAGGGAGCATAGAGATGAGGTTTAAATGAAGGAGTAACGACACGAGGGTCACTTTACCGGTTCGGAAGCAAGACAGGATGGGTTTTAACATTCATTGCAGGTACGTGGAAGGACTCTAAATGTAGCAGTGAGATAGAAAAAGACCGAAGGGTCTGCAGACTTGCGAATGAAGATAGGAATAGTTTACTTAGCATCAAAAGCGCACTGGTAGTGGATTTGAGATAATCATGCTATAAATCAAGGGGGTAGAAAATGTAGCTTCTGGTAGTAAAGGGTGAGCAGAGAACGATACGCAACCGTGAAGGGGAATAATAAGGAAGAATCTTTATGCATAATAGCGCGGATCACGAGTGTGAAAATGTGGTTAGATAGGCACTGTTTGATTAAGTTTGTTAGGGTTAAGGCGAAAGACTGCACAAGAGAATTGTTATAATGATCATGATGCATAAACATTTAATTGCTTAGACTAACATTGAATTGATGCAAGAGAATACACGATGTTTACTTTTTGCCATTATTGTTATAGTGTTCCCTGACGAAGGGCAATGATGTGCCCGAAATGCATTGGATTTTAAATAAATACTGCTTTGGACGAACCACTGCGTTGATCATGTTTGAAAATGAAGCCCCGAGGGCACGCTTCAAGCATTAGAAATCTGGAAAATGGCAGAACATAACCTGAGCGTGAAGTGAAATGACAGAGTAACATAGAAAATGAGATAAACTGTGGAATGACACGGTAAAAACCATGGAATATCTGAAAATGGAAAAACGTGAAAAACATGGATGGAATTTTGCCGGAAGGCGCAAAGATGGCAGCTGCGGCTGGTTTAGGGGTGACATGCGTTACCCCACCCTTCTTCATTGATTTAAAGGTGTCACCGGGGGAGGCACAAAAACCAGTATTGCACGCCGTAAAGGATTAACTTTGGACAAATAGAAGACATATAAATATTGACTTTCAAAAATTGAGTACAAAGGTGTGCATCCCACCCTCATTCATATTGTTCATAAATTTTCCCCAAATGTTGGGATTGCACCCGCAGGAATAACAGTCTTTTTGATTCTCGTCGTATTACTTTAAAAGAATTGACACTCACGTAATAAGACCTGGTTCGTTTTTTATAAAAGCAATGTTTTTTAGGTTGAAATTAACGACACTAATATTGGCACTTGTTGTTTAAAGAAAAGATGTTTAAAGCCTTTTAGTGATAAATGCAATTGTGTGATAAAGCGCAAAGGTTTAAGAACGTTTTAAATATTGCGCGTAGGCTAGTATTGTGGGTAACGTAGCCTTTAGCGAAATTATGTGCACCACCACGTGAACACGAAAGCGTGTGATAGCGCGCGGCATGGGCCAATTAGGAATAAGGGAGCATAGAGATGAGGTTTAAATGAAGGAGTAACGACACGAGGGTCACTTTACCGGTTCGGAAGCAAGACAGGATGGGTTTTAACATTCATTGCAGGTACGTGGAAGGACTCTAAATGTAGCAGTGAGATAAAAAAAGACCGAAGGGTCTGCAGACTTGCGAATGAAGATAGGAATAGTTTACTTAGCATCAAAAGCGCACTGGTAGTGGATTTGAGATAATCATGCTATAAATCAAGGGGGTAGAAAATGTAGCTTCTGGTAGTAAAGGGTGAGCAGAGAACGATACGCAACCGTGAAGGGGAATAATAAGGAAGAATCTTTATGCATAATAGCGCGGATCACGAGTGTGAAAATGTGGTTAGATAGGCACTGTTTGATAAAGTTTGTTAGGGTTAAGGCGAAAGACTGCACAAGAGAATTGTTATAATGATCATGATGCATAAACATTTAATTGCTTAGACTAACATTGAATTGATGCAAGAGAATACACGATGTTTACTTTTTGCCATTATTGTTATAGTGTTCCCTGACGAAGGGCAATGATGTGCCCGAAATGCATTGGATTTTAAATAAATACTGCTTTGGACGAACCACTGCGTTGATCATGTTTGAAAATGAAGCCCCGAGGGCACGCTTCAAGCATTAGAAATCTGGAAAATGGCAGAACATAACCTGAGCGTGAAGTGAAATGACAGAGTAACATAGAAAATGAGATAAACTGTGGAATGACACGGTAAAAACCATGGAATATCTGAAAATGGAAAAACGTGAAAAACATGGATGGAATTTTGCCGGAACGCGCAAAGATGGCAGCTGCGGCTGGTTTAGGGGTGACATGCGTTACCCCACCCTTCTTCATTGATTTAAAGGTGTCACCGGGGGAGGCACAAAAACCAGTATTGCACGCCGTAAAGGATTAACTTTGGACAAATAGAAGACATATAAATATTGACTTTCAAAAATTGAGTACAAAGGTGTGCATCCCACCCTCATTCATATTGTTCATAAATTTTCCCCAAATGTTGGGATTGCACCCGCAGGAATAACAGTCTTTTTGATTCTCGTCGTATTACTTTAAAAGAATTGACACTCACGTAATAAGACCTGGTTCGTTTTTTATAAAAGCAATGTTTTTTAGGTTGAAATTAACGACACTAATATTGGCACTTGTTGTTTAAAGAAAAGATGTTTAAAGCCTTTTAGTGATAAATGCAATTGTGTGATAAAGCGCGAAGGTTTAAGAACGTTTTAAATATTGCGCGTAGGCTAGTATTGTGGGTAACGTAGTCTTTAGCGAAATTATGTGCACCACCACGTGAACACGAAAGCGTGTGATAGCGCGCGGCATGGGCCAATTAGGAATAAGGGAGCATAGAGATGAGGTTTAAATGAAGGAGTAACGACACGAGGGTCACTTTACCGGTTCGGAAGCAAGACAGGATGGGTTTTAACATTCATTGCAGGTACGTGGAAGGACTCTAAATGTAGCAGTGAGATAGAAAAAGACCGAAGGGTCTGCAGACTTGCGAATGAAGATAGGAATAGTTTACTTAGCATCAAAAGCGCACTGGTAGTGGATTTGAGATAATCATGCTATAAATCAAGGGGGTAGAAAATGTAGCTTCTGGTAGTAAAGGGTGAGCAGAGAACGATACGCAACCGTGAAGGGGAATAATAAGGAAGAATCTTTATGCATAATAGCGCGGATCACGAGTGTGAAAATGTGGTTAGATAGGCACTGTTTGATAAAGTTTGTTAGGGTTAAGGCGAAAGACTGCACAAGAGAATTGTTATAATGATCATGATGCATAAACATTTAATTGCTTAGACTAACATTGAATTGATGCAAGAGAATACACGATGTTTACTTTTTGCCATTATTGTTATAGTGTTCCCTGACGAAGGGCAATGATGTGCCCGAAATGCATTGGATTTTAAATAAATACTGCTTTGGACGAACCACTGCGTTGATCATGTTTGAAAATGAAGCCCCGAGGGCACGCTTCAAGCATTAGAAATCTGGAAAATGGCAGAACATAACCTGAGCGTGAAGTGAAATGACAGAGTAACATAGAAAATGAGATAAACTGTGGAATGACACGGTAAAAACCATGGAATATCTGAAAATGGAAAAACGTGAAAAACATGGATGGAATTTTGCCGGAAGGCGCAAAGATGGCAGCTGCGGCTGGTTTAGGGGTGACATGCGTTACCCCACCCTTCTTCATTGATTTAAAGGTGTCACCGGGGGAGGCACAAAAACCAGTATTGCACGCCGTAAAGGATTAACTTTGGACAAATAGAAGACATATAAATATTGACTTTCAAAAATTGAGTACAAAGGTGTGCATCCCACCCTCATTCATATTGTTCATAAATTTTCCCCAAATGTTGGGATTGCACCCGCAGGAATAACAGTCTTTTTGATTCTCGTCGTATTACTTTAAAAGAATTGACACTCACGTAATAAGACCTGGTTCGTTTTTTATAAAAGCAATGTTTTTTAGGTTGAAATTAACGACACTAATATTGGCACTTGTTGTTTAAAGAAAAGATGTTTAAAGCCTTTTAGTGATAAATGCAATTGTGTGATAAAGCGCGAAGGTTTAAGAACGTTTTAAATATTGCGCGTAGGCTAGTATTGTGGGTAACGTAGTCTTTAGCGAAATTATGTGCACCACCACGTGAACACGAAAGCGTGTGATAGCGCGCGGCATGGGCCAATTAGGAATAAGGGAGCATAGAGATGAGGTTTAAATGAAGGAGTAACGACACGAGGGTCACTTTACCGGTTCGGAAGCAAGACAGGATGGGTTTTAACATTCATTGCAGGTACGTGGAAGGACTCTAAATGTAGCAGTGAGATAGAAAAAGACCGAAGGGTCTGCAGACTTGCGAATGAAGATAGGAATAGTTTACTTAGCATCAAAAGCGCACTGGTAGTGGATTTGAGATAATCATGCTATAAATCAAGGGGGTAGAAAATGTAGCTTCTGGTAGTAAAGGGTGAGCAGAGAACGATACGCAACCGTGAAGGGGAATAATAAGGAAGAATCTTTATGCATAATAGCGCGGATCACGAGTGTGAAAATGTGGTTAGATAGGCACTGTTTGATAAAGTTTGTTAGGGTTAAGGCGAAAGACTGCACAAGAGAATTGTTATAATGATCATGATGCATAAACATTTAATTGCTTAGACTAACATTGAATTGATGCAAGAGAATACACGATGTTTACTTTTTGCCATTATTGTTATAGTGTTCCCTGACGAAGGGCAATGATGTGCCCGAAATGCATTGGATTTTAAATAAATACTGCTTTGGACGAACCACTGCGTTGATCATGTTTGAAAATGAAGCCCCGAGGGCACGCTTCAAGCATTAGAAATCTGGAAAATGGCAGAACATAACCTGAGCGTGAAGTGAAATGACAGAGTAACATAGAAAATGAGATAAACTGTGGAATGACACGGTAAAAACCATGGAATATCTGAAAATGGAAAAACGTGAAAAACATGGATGGAATTTTGCCGGAAGGCGCAAAGATGGCAGCTGCGGCTGGTTTAGGGGTGACATGCGTTACCCCACCCTTCTTCATTAAGAACTGCTCAGGGCAGGTGTTAGCTTTTGGAGATATTCCCGCTTAGCACGAATATCTCCAAAAGTTGGTAATAGGAGATAGCGATGTTAGCAACTGTTTTCAGTCTCTAACATCTTGGCACGCCCACTTTGCATCTCATTAGTGATAAATATCACTGACATGCAAAGTGGGGCCCAAGATGGTCGCTATCTCCTACTAGCTGTCACTAACTGGTGTTAGCGGCAGCTAGGTAATAGGGAGATAATTTTATCTCCGCTTTCTTGGCTTTTAAAGCCAAAAAAGCGGAGATAGACCCCATTGATAATATGCCCCCTGGTTTTCCCTTGATGAAGTGCTAATGGGCAGAGCAATGAGATTGTCTTACATTCCTTCACCTACACTTGTAAAAAAACTGATGAACTCTTAGTTGATTGCTGCAAAGGTCTGGCTGATGTGGTGAAATCTGTCTCTAATCAGGTGAATTTGGCAACAGTACATTCAAAATAAACTCAGTGTCATGTAGAAGAAGAAGAAGAAGAAGAGCCAGATACCGAGGTCTACAGCCCAATAAACTGTTGCCAATTCCTTTTTACAAAAAATCTAAAAAAAGAGCTACCTTGAAGTGTTACAAATCTGCAAATCAGAGCGGCTCTAAAACTCGAAATTAAGGTTCTGACCTTAATATAGGCAAATGAGGAACGGAGCAAATAAACAGAAAAACTAAATGTTTTACTTCGAGGTTGAATTTTGTGTTTTGATTGATTTGAAAATGGTTTTTTTACTATTGGTTCAAAAAAGAACATTTGGGCCTGATTTAGATCTTGACGGAGGGGAATAGTCACAAACGTGACGTATATCCCATCTGCTGTTTTATGATTTCATTATATCCTATGGAAATCATAATACGACGGACGGGATATCTGTCACGTTTGTGACAGAGTATTCCATCCTCTGAAATCTAAATAAGGCCCTAATTTCTTTAACCTGATTTTGTTTTATTTTTTTGTTTTTGATTATAATAGAAATAGCTTATACCAAATTCTGTAATATTGTTAGCATCATCTTATTGATATTGACATTGATAGCCTTAGTAGGCTTACTGTTGAGACTTATTTCGTTTGTAGGATATGACTCCACGGAAGCTGAATTAACTAGAGCAGTCTGCAAAGTTAGAGTACTCCACAGAAGACCAGGGTGCAAATAGGTATGTATATTCGAAGTTTAATCTAAGAGAAACAGAAACTCCAACCATTCCAATTTCCAGCTTGCCTCAGAGGCTCCAGGACTTGGAAAAATAACAGTCTACATTCTACCAGGCAGGCAAGAGTCAAAACAAAGATCTCAAATAACAACTGGTAAACTTTATAATGACAAAGGTAAAACAGAACAGAGATTTCACCCCTCCTCCCACCCTAAAATCAAAAAACAAAAAATAACAGCATTAACAATTCACAGACAGCATGTGAAATTCCATATTCTGCTATCCTTTAATCTAGCAGCTCCCTTGAACACATCTTGACAACCCGTTGAGGATTAACAAAATGTAAAACACACAGAGTTTTTTCAGGTAATTTAACTCTTATCACATCACCAACCTCAATATTAATATCTTGTAACCGCTTTGCGCTTGTCAAAATTCAACTTCCTTTCGTCACAAGCACGCATTTCTTTTGACTTACATGCTTCCATCTTCTCCTCAAATGTACTAACTTCCTCACCATATAATCGTAGCCATGAGGGCACATTCTGGTATTAGTTCTGCTCTTATGGAACATCTCAAAGTGACTGCGACAGGTGGTGAAATGAGTGGTAATCCTGTATTCCAAAACTCTGTCAAAAAAACCCTTTGTCCCAATCATCCCCACAAGCCTTGGAGATGTAATGGGTTCTTTGAATGTGCAGTTACATTTCTCAATCAGTCTGCAGGTGATATAAGGAGCACTGGCTCCTGATCAACAAAAGAATCACCTTCAAGCTTCTCCCGAATGCCTACAAAGCCCTCCACTACACCAGACCAGAATAACGAGTGCTCCTTTCCTTTAAGTATGATTCTATTTCAGATGGAGTGAACTTAGGACTGTCAGAGGGAATTTTTTCATGTGAAGAAGTGTTTGTGTAAGGCTCAGCACAAAGAGTTTTATGCCTGGAAGCCCTTGTTATCTTCTCATTGATGCCAGTGGGAAGGGGTTAGGGACAGTGCTCAAACAGGTTCAAGGGTCTGACATGGTCACCATTGCGTTCAGTTCGATATTCCTCAAAGTCATTTCCCATCGGAAGCCCCTCCAAAGGAGGTAACAAAAGTAGTGTAATTCTTGGACTTAGGACTTAAACAAACTTAGTGATATGCCTATGTAAGGTCTAGGGTGGAATAAAACTTTGCCCCACCAAGTATGCTCACCATTTCCATGATATGTGGCAAAGGAAACCTATCCTCCATCACCTGTCTGTTGAGTTGCCTTAAATTTCAACCACCATCCCCGACGGCTAAAAAATCATTCACAAGGACCGCACCAACTGGCCGGGAGGAGGCATTGCGATTGTACACAAAAACAACTTCTGTCTCCTAACTAGCTCCGACAACCACTCACCTGACATGCATCACCTCCAATTCCAGATACAGACCAACCGGAATGCCACCCTCCCTGGAACTCTCCTCTACAGTCCCCCTGGACCCTGTCCCCCCTTCAGCGAATCCATAGCGGACTTCTATGCACAATAAGTTCTCACCTCAAAGGACTAAATCCTCTTCAGTGACCTCAATTCCCACCTGGACGACCACAACACCTCACCCCTACTGGAGAACCTTGCCACCATCGGAGGGAAGCAACTGGTCTCCTCCCCAACCCACTCAGCAGCACACATGCTCGACCCCATCTTCTCCACAAGCAACAACATTTCCATCAGCCACACCTCCGAACTTCATTGGACAGACCACCACTGCATCCACTTCTCCTTCACCAAACCCACCAAACACCACTGTGCCCACAGCAGAGAAGCTATAACAAGGTCTCTGAAGACCAACTTGCCACCTCCGTCTGCAAAACCACATCGAGGACCTCCACAAGCGCCAGTGCTTCAGCATGCAACCTCCACTGATGGATTTCCGACTGCACCAGCACACTAGCCCCACCTTTGGAATCCATCCAGCAAGCAGCCCTTTGGGGAAGCCAGCTGGTTCTCCACACTCTCCAAAAGTTTAGACGCACCTGCAGATGGCTCGAGAGAAGATGGAGGAGCAGCAAGACCTCAGCAGACTACGCAGCCTTCAAAACTGCCATCACCACATGCTACCACCTTCTCAGAACTACCAAGAAAACTGCCATACAGGAACGTATCGTCTAACAAAGAATATGCCCCTGACACCATGAATTATACACTAATTTGTTGATAGCAGAAGTCCTGTTTATTGACTCTACTTGTCTCTTATTTTTTGTTTATTCTTATATACAATTTTTTGGTTAGATATGATTACAGTCCATACACATACATTTATCTACATTCCATGTCTTAGTAATTTACACATGAATATATATAACATACACTATTTACAATTGGCAGCCTGAGTGGAAATCTATAGAAATAATCCAATATTCAAATTACCAACAAAAAACATATTTCTCCGGGTATTCACCCAGTACCACTTAATTTGGTTAAAGTCCTACTTGAATGCCAATACTTCCTACTTTCTTGATTGGCAAGATCTAAATTGGGTCCTATTAGAGTTAAGAGCCTCTTCCTTGTAGGGATAAATATGGGACCGGGTAAACCGTCTTCACCTGTTCATTGCAACAACATCCTTCTAGATTTGCTCTAGTACTCTAAATTATAATGCCAACGCGTTTCGACCTCTGTGATAGTGGACCCCCTTGAATTATGTGAGGTCTTCCTCAGGGCGCAGTCAGTTAAGTGTAGGACAGGTGTCTGTTTCTATTACGCACCGCTTGTCATCTGGGCTGAAAGTATTGCGAATTCTTGTATTGTCTTTACACGAGTGTGGCTCCCATTCAGGTTGGATAGCGCATTGCAATGACGCAAGACGCGACCCGGCTGGCGGAAGGAAGAAAATAAGCCCATTTTCAGGACGAAGATCACTCCGGATTAAAAACGAAAGTCGGAAGACCGCGATACAAAGATACCTAAACCCAAATAGACACAAGAAGCATGAAACACAAAAGCAAGAGGAATACAAAGAAGTTCCCTTTCCCCTCCAAGTACATGTGGAAGGAGAGGCAGCGCAGGGAGATGCGCAAGCAGAGGTGCATGGAGCGGCACAAGTGCCCACAATAGTTGTTTCTCCCGAAGTAGGGGCACATCAGGAAATCGACATTCAAGCCGAGGTATCATTTGAGGAAGCCACTCCTCCTGATCATTCATTGTCTTCTTCAAGCCCCCTTCCTTCGGATGATATGGATGAAAATTGGGAACCACCACAGCCGTCTGAGAGTGAGGCACACCATGATCTGACAAAGGTAGCTAAGCGTAAAAGGAAGGTCCCCGAAAGTCTCGTACTTATGGGGTGTGATGATGACGCTGAACAAGAAGTGGCGTGTACTCCTGCTGATGAAGATTCTCACGACAACGACGCAGTCATCATACACGCCACTCCAGCCTCAGCGGGCATGCAACAAAAAGACATTTATACCCTTGCCCGAAATTATGCTGAGCGTGATGTTGTTGACGTGGCAATGGGACCACCACCAATGCAGTTAACTAGTACACCACTACCTACCGCTTCCATATTTTCTCGCCAGAAGGGACCTCCATCCACCTCAACCTCCATTTCCTCAATTAGTGGTGCTGTAAGTGCACAACGTAGTAGGGTTCGGCAACACACATCCTCCACTTCATCTGGCATTAGCATTCCCAGTATCGCCTCCTCTGCCCCCCACAGACATTTGAAGTCCGCAGATTGGGACTTCTTTAGTGTTAGCCCAACAAGGAAAAACATAGCCAATTGTACCATTTGTAAGCTTGGAGTAAGTTGTGGTAAGCTTTGTACCAACTATGGTACCGGAGGCCAAAGAGGTCATCTTGAGAGACAGCACACTGTCAAATGGCATGCGCACCTAAAGGAGATCAAGGAAGCCCGAATTGCAAGTCAACAAACTGTATCCGTGATGTTTCATCTGATGATGACGAGGTGGAAGAAGCTTCAAACATTTCTTCACTTACACCCAGAGCCCTGTCAGCAGCACACCCCCTGCAAGATATATGAGCCACACTAAGAGTGTGGGAGAGAGTGAGACACCAATGCGAAAAAGTTCATCATCACCGAGCGTAACTGGGTCGAAGAAGTCATCATCATCCCGTAAAATGGTCCAGCCCACCATTAGAAGCATGTTGTTTTCAGATGCGCCATTTGAACGCAACCACCCAATGACGCGTCTGTATAACACTAATCTGGCTAAAATGCTAGCGCTGGACCTTCTCCCTTTTTCTTTTGTGGAAGGGGTTGGTTTTCTTGAATTAGTGGCAACGCTCTGCCCTAAATGGAAGGTTCCTAGCCGGTTCTATTTTGCCAGAGTTGCGGTTCCAGCACTACATGAAGATGTGCTGGAGGTGATTGGGGCAGCTTTGCAGAAGAGTGCTATTCACACTATACATCTGACAACAGACATGTGGACCAGTTGCCAAGCCATTTATTACATGTGCATCACTGCACACTGGGTCTCTTTTGCAGGGGTAAAGCAAAGCTAAACGCAGGTGTTGACCCAAACAACATTTTTAAAGCTGCTAGGAAACATGCAACACTAGCCATGTTTGCCATGGAGAAAAATCATACAGGAGAAAACATTTTGCATGAGTTTAACACAAAGGTCTTTCAATGGCTGTCCCCAATAAAACGCATGGTTGGTTATGTTTCCACGGATAATGGCGCCAATGTAGTTAAGGCCATGGATAAGGGTAACTATTTCAGAGTGCTGTGTTTGGCGCACTGTGTAAACCTGGTTGTTAAAAAATTCTTGAGTGAAGAAAGTGCAGTCTGCGAGTTACTGACCACCTGCCGAAGAATGTGCACACATTTCAACCATTCTTTTAAGGCCTGGAAGCAGCTGAGGTGCCTGCAACATGAACGTAAACTGCCAGTGAAAGCACTCATCCAGGAGGTGGTAACACGTTAGAACTCAACCTTCTACATGCTTGAGCGTCTGTTTGAGCAGTGTGCGGTAGTCGATCAGTATTTCTTTACACAGGGTGCCGCTATGAAGGACCTGAGGAATCACGTGGAGCAATGAAAGCTAGTTAAAAGCCTGACAGACATGCTTCGTCCAGGGATGACTGTAATTTGGGAAAGCTATCCCATTGTTGAGCATGCTAGAGCACCAACTGAAGGCGGTGTCTTCTACGTTTCAAAATGATGCAGAAAAGGAACAAGCATTTGAGCTGGCGGAGAAGTTATTACAGCGCCTACTTTGCGATGAACGTCTTCAAAAGATCCACACAGAACAGCATTACATTTGTGCTACTATTCTGGATCCACGGTACAAAAGGGCACTGGCAGGCAGAGTGTTCTTTCCTTTTGATGACGCAGAAGTTACAAACATTGGCTAGCTGTGGCAGCCAGGAGGTTTGAAAAAGAACGGCAGGAAATTTAAGGAAAAGGCAGTACATCAGCATCAGCAGGCCATCTGGAGTCAAAAGAATCCACTTCTGCATCTGTGGCAGAAGTGAGTCATTGTCCCCTCTCAGTCGTTAAAGACACCAGCAACCGGATCATCTGCACCAGACACAACAGTAACATTGTGTGAAGAAGAGGATTGGCTAACTCAGCTTGGGTTTGCTTCTCAAAAGGTCCCAGCAAAAAGTAAGCAAAGTGGAGGAACCCTGGAGAACCTTGAGTCGATGGTGCAGGACTATCTGAATGACTCAACAGAGGTCTATGTTCATGATAACCCATCGGCGTATTGGCATGGGAAAAGAGAATTGTGGCCAGAGATCACCAACCTGGCTATAAATTACTTGTCTTGCCCACTCGCAAGGGTGTCTTCTGAACGTGTTTTCAGTGCTGCTGGTGGCATTGTAACTTGCAAAAGGACCCGCTCTCGCCCAAAAATGTGGAGAGGTTAATAATGATCAAGATGAATCAGCACCTCATACCACCAGATTGCAAAATACGAGAATACACGCAGGAAGAAGACGAGGAGAACACCAACTTAGATGAGGGAAGTTCTTCTCTGTTAGGTGACCTACTCCCGCCTGAATTTGCAGAGTATGAGGACGAGCTCTTCTTCAATGACACCGAGCCCTGAAAATGAGTCAATGAATCAATAACTTTCTTTTTCGTCCTTATTCACTTTTATTCCTGTGTGTCTGTCTTTCTTTGTTTTGCAAAATCTATATAAAAAAAAACTTTAATCACCTAATCACAAAAACAAGCTCATCAGCAGAACTGTCTTCACTTATTTGCTTATTGATTTGAAGGTGCCGCAGTCTGCATTTCTCAGGTTCACAAGTTCACAAGAATATGCTCCTCTATCCTCCTCCTCCAGACTCCTATTTCCCTCAAAGCAGATGGCTGGATTACGCCCAATGAAGAAAGACTCTGCACTTGTGGGGGTGTTCTACTTCTTTGCGGGTGAGTTGACGGGTCTGGGGCCATTGCTGGGAAGGACTAATACCGGATAAAAGTGGTTTGGAGAAAATCGGAGCAGAAAAAGACTTTGCGCTTTTGATCACTTGCCTGTCTTTGGGGTGCTGTTTGGCGGGCTTTTAGGTTGTTGTGGGTGGGGTTTGGGGTCTGGGAGCACTGCTGGCACAGTCTAATGTTGATTGCATTTGTTTTTCAGAAAATCCATGGCGGAAAAAGGGAGTTAGGGCCTAGCTGCACAGCGTATTTGGACTGAATTGAAAGAAGGCCGAAAATATTCTAAGTATGAGATTTTCCATTTTTGCTTTTTGCCTGTATGGGGGTGTTCTGCTTTTTTGTGGGTGGGTTGGCAGGTCTTGGGGCATTGCTGGGAAGGTCTAATACTGGATAAAAGTGGTTTGGAGAAAATATATGCTGAAAAGAGTTTTGGCACATTAACTTAGGGCTCGTTAGGGTTAGCACTAGCAGCAGGATTGCATGTGTTTGGGGGTGTTCTAGATTTTTGCGTCTGAGTTCTGGGGTCTTAGAGCACTCGTGGGAATGTGTAATTTTGGTTGCAAGTGGTTTGAAGAAAATCCATGGTGGGAAAGGGGGGATTTGGCCTAGTTAAAGAAAGCGTTTGCCACTATTCTTAACTTAGGGCTCGTTAGGGTTAGCAGTATTGTATTGCATGTGTTTGGGTGGGGGACTGTTTGTGGTGGGGTTTGCGAGTCTTGGAGCGATGCTGGGTATGGATACTTTTGCTTGCTTGCAAGTGGTTTGAATACAATCCATGGTGGATAAGGGGGGATTTGGGCCTACTTTACTTTCAAAGTAGGTTTTGTCACAATTTTCTACTAGGCCTCGTTTTTGAAGATCTGATTGGTGCTCTTCTACATTTTTGCGACTAGGTTTAGTAAGGGTCTGGGAGCACTGCTGGGAAGGTCTAATTTTTCATGGCTTGGCAGTTTGGGCTGGACTGTTTCCATGAGGCACAGGGTCAGACTGAGTTGCATATGGCCGTGTCTGAACTGGGGTGGTGTGGAGTGCAAAAAAACAATGGATTTAGGCCCAGATCTCTGTACTGGGGTGAATGTATGACATTGTTCTGCATTCTGTCCATCAACTGTGGTTTTTGCTAATTTTGTTCTAAAACACAATTTACAGTACACCTAGCTTGAGGCGAAAGATCCGCTAAATTAATTTGCCCATACTTATTTATCCTTCAAAAGGAGAGTCAGACAGAGTGCGCACTTTCAAAAATATTGTACTGTCTATTAGGAAACTCAAAGTGTGACTTTTTGCACTACACAGCGTACATACCTTATATTTATTTGTCAGTGGTGTTCTAATATCACTTCCTGTTTTTCCATCAATAATTACAGGCCGGGTTTCAGCCTGTGCAATGGGAAAAAAGGATGAAGTCAGGCTTCACATTAGCGAGCCGCAATTCAGCATCCGCCAGGTAGGCAGTGGACAGGGTGTCTTCTGGTCACCAACTTTGATGGACGGAGCGTCAGATGGAATGGAGGAGTCCCGCTAATAAGAGGAATGGTTGGATGCATGCAACTTACCAAATTCAACAGGACAACTACAACAACATACAGATACAGTATCCGTTCTTTTCTAATTATGTTTTAAGTAATTTTATTGCTGTGAACTTCTATGAGTGTGACTCTGCATTTCTTTGATCTCTGCTTCTAAATTCATCCCTACAGCCATTCTATAGGTTTTACTTCTGCTATTTTTTAAACCTAATTTAATGTAAGAAGTGTTTCTCTGAGTGCAGAGATAGGCAAGTGAAAACGCATAATTATTACTGCAGCCCTGGACTGTCACATTCTTTCATTCACGGTTGTCAAAAGTACTACTAACTTTTCAGTAACCATGCATGCAGTAGTGCATGCACTTCCTTTATGTCACTTAAAAGATTTATGGTTAGCTTTGTACCCAAAGATTTGTTTATCTTCAATTATTGTTTGTCCATGCTGTGCTTTTTTTTTCTTCTCTCAACAAAACTTTCCCAAAAACCCCCATTCCCATCCATTTTCCAAACCCTAACCCTCTACCCCCGGGCTGTGTGGTTTTGATTCATGTGTGACTAAATGACAGCAATAATTCCACACACTTGCTGGGGAGGATAAGGTAATAGCAACAGGCTGGTGAAGGAATCCAAGGATATATTCTTACTCAGCTTGACACTGAGTCACTATTGGCAAATGAAAGCAGATTTTCATGTGCGCCATCAACTTGATTGGTCATCAAGAACATCCTCCTCCTAGACGTGGCAAATTATTACGCTGCTGTGTCCTTCACCTTCAGTACTATTTCTTGTAGTAGTAGCCAATGTCAAAGAAATTCAACGCAAGTACTAGTTATACTTTCAATACTTTACCATTTGTTAGGCTACATTGTGGCACTGTTCTAGTGTACTGTCACCTGCTATATTCTCCATCGTACCGTTCTAATGCTACGGTAAGGACAAACAAGGTTTCATTTTCTTTTTTTTCAGATGCTGCAACTGCCACTGTGTAACACCACAAGTACCACCGCAATGATGATATTTCATCCGCCCAGGATTGCCAACCTTAATCGCCATTTCCCGTGCAGCCAGCCCTGTGCCTAGCCCTATTTCCAAACACAAATTACAGGTAAGATAAGCGTTTGGGGGGAGGTAGTATAATGGAGTATTAGGAGAGACGAGAGACTGACGGTCCTAGGACTATTGAATTCACTTACTCTGTGACAGGCACTTAGTTTTGAAAACATTTGGCCAATTACTAGTACTTACACAACTTGAATCAAGATGCCACTTAAGTTTCAGGAAAACAAACTTACTGTTAAACCCCCACCCACCAGCCTCAAAAGCAGTAAAAAACATGCATGCTAAGATAAAGTTTAAAGTATATTTATATATCCCTAACATAAATAATCTTCCGCAAGACCCAACCAACCCCCTCCCAAACCCCAACGAATGTCCGTGAAAACTAAGTCCAAAAAAGTAGAAGACCCAACTCCCAATTCCCACCCCCCAGAAGTCTTTAAAAAAGGGGCAAGGGACAGTCTCCTCCTACTGCTGGCTGCTGTTGACTTTTCGGGCCAGGTCGGCATGCTCCTTGCGGAGGGTCTCGAGCAGGGTTTTGGTGTTGAGGAGCTCCTGCTAGAGGTAGACACCCTGAGGGAAAGGCGGTGATTCCTTTTTTTGCAACTGCTGTGGGGGGCAGCTGATTTCTTTGCTGCTCGGCGGTGGCGGGTGGCTGCGGTACCCCGGCTCCGTACCGCTGGAGACCTGCTGCGCTGACTGGCTGACCCAGGGAGCGCGGAGGAGGAGGCAGGTGTCGCTGTGGATGTTGTCAATGTACTCTGCGTGTCCTCCTCCTCCTGGGCCACCAGCCGCCGATATTCGGTGACAGTGGCCTCCAGCCTCCGTTGCCGGGCCCTTTTAGCCAGCTCCTTCCGTGTTGGTTTTGAAGGAGCATCTATATGAAGAAAGAAAGACATAGGGGCCGATCAGGATAGCGTTTTTTCCGCATCCTCGGGGCCGGCGGAAGCCACCGCCGGCCCCGAGGATGCGGAAAAACCGCAGCGGACTGACCAAGGACCCACCGCCACATTAGGATGGCTGGTGGGTCCTGGTTTCCGTCCGCAGCTTTTCCGCCGCGGTTGGCTTACAACCGCGGCGGAAAAGCTCTAATATGGTGACGGTGTCTCTCAGACACCGTCCACCATATTAGGATGGGCAGTGAATTATGCTTTTCCGCGGCGCGTTTCCCGCCGTGGAAAAGCATACGGAACTTCACTGCGGGGGCCCGTTGCGGGCCCCCTAGGTGAAGGGGGGGTGGGGGGTGCACATGGGGGGTACCATAGTTACCCCCCTGCATTTGCATGCAGAAAGCGGCAGGCACCGCACGGTGCCTGCCTCTTTCTGCATGCAAAAGCAATGCGTGCATTTTTAACATTGCCGCGGGTGCAGCTTGAAGCTGCACCCGCCGCAATGTTAAAAATAGAGGATGTGACCGCCAGGGTGGCGGTCACATCCTAATTGCACAGGAGGGAACTCCGCATGCCCATGCGGAGGTTCCCTCCTGCTCTGGGGTCGCGGACGGACGCAAGTCCGTCCGCGATCCTGATCGGCCCCATAGTCTGTAACCAATGCTCTTTATGATTAGCACAAAATGATTCAGCAGAAAGTTGTGTCACAGTAGAACTAGCAACTTGCAAGCGCAGTACATAACTATTGTGGCCAGTATCTATCTAACCTCCCACTTCTTCATCCTTGCTCTAACATTAGTGGGAGTTTAAGGAATCAATTCTACGAGCACTATGGACTCACTCCATTAGAGTCGACTATGACAGTACACCAGTCTTATTCTTCTTCTTCTCTCTTGTTTAGCAAAATTGGTACGTTAACTTCTGCAAGCCGGCATAATGCCAGCGCAGTCAACTTGCACCCGAGAAAAACAGACGCCCGCCATGATGAGTGAGACAGACTTGCCTTACTGTACCAGTCTAGTACATGCAGGTGGTGATGCTCTTACTTTTCTATTACCGGTGGCACTGAGAATACTCTGTTACAAGGGCTACTGCTTAATTAATTTAACTTTCACCCTACAGTGCCAATGAATACTAGAAAAGGAAAATGAAGAAGATAAATATTCTGATTATCTATCACTGCACATGGTATGTATTTGCTTACATATGGGATGACTTTAGGTGCTTTGCTTTTTATTGAGTGAACAGTGATACATCCACACATGACTGACCGAGTTCTACTAAACTTATTAACAGAGGTAGTGAGTGGCCATCGTAATAGCCGGATATATGCTGTGCTTGCAATACAAACTACTGCTACTATTCATGGTAGTATTCGGACAAAATTACAACTTCTTTTCCTTGCCTTACCTCCCCAGTGCCTAGAGACCCTTACGGGTGATTAGCCATGATCTACAAGAACCCAGATTGATTGAGAGCCTTATCTCTCTTGAACTCTTGGTGACTACCACAATAGAAAAAAAAACACTCTGAGCCTTCCACTGCCTCAATTACACCAACAGAACACAAACGGTCTATCTCTTGTTTAACAGCTTCTTACAAATGGGTACACCTTACATGAAACCAGACCGGCACCCTTTTTAAGTTGAATGTAATGCACCTATCCCTTGACACACCCAATATTGCACACCCAGAATTTTTTTGGGAAACTAGACATTGAAATACGAGAAATTAGTTTAATCAATGTTGACTTTCCTATCTTGAAGCTGTGGTATGGCATTGGGGTCCAGAAAAATCTGTAACAACTTTTGATGAGGCCAGCGTGGAATTGTGTCACCTTTCACAGGAACATAAGTTTTACTATGAATTACATTCCCCTGGAATTCAATTTTTGCCATAAAATACCCCACAAGGTCAATCGACTTACTTCCATAACTATATGGCATGACGCAAGGCTCCTCAAATTTAATCTTCCCTCCAAAAGTCCTCTCAAAATAGGAATTGGATATGAGGGATAACTAGGCCCCTGAATCCATCATCATGGTGATATGAATCCTGTTGACACTCACTTTATCTGGAGGGTAACTACAAACTGCATCCAGCACACAGCTGACATGATTCACCAAATGCAAAACCACTGGATAGGTAAGTGCGTCCAACTCCTTAATTTTTTCTTTTGATCTGCAACACTTGGCATAGTGTAGCTTTTTTTAACAATTCTTGCAGATAACTTTAATAGTTGTACACTCTTTAGAGTTAGCAAAGTGACTTGGGATACCACATCTGAAGCACACACCCTTGGAGTTAATGTTACTAGAATCAACTTTCTTTGGGTTAGCGCTCACCACTTGGTCCTCTTGCTTCTGTAATTCTTTGATGCACTTTACATAATGTTCTACCCTTTAGCTATGAGAATTACTGCAGATAATGTGGGATTATTTTTTGACCACATTTCCTCCCCAATTTTATCAGAATTGCACTGCAGTATAAACTAATCCCTCATCTTTTCTTCCACAACCATTCCAAAATTGCAGGAAGAAGCTAATTTGCGTAAATCCATAACAAATTCCTCAACAGATTCTTCAGGACCCTGTATCCTACGGCCAAATTGAAACCTCTCTAGAATTATATAAAAAGTAGGCAGATAGTGATCATCTAACTTCTACATCACTTCTCAAAGTCATTTCCCGTATGCCCCCATCACCATCCTCATGCACCTCTCATTCTGCTCGATTCTCAAAAGCATCCTGCCTCCTGCACCAAGACAGTGAAGCAATATGGCAGCTTTCTTCTCAGGAGACATTTTAGACCCACAAACTTTCAAATAATTAAGAAAGACTTTTTTCCATTTAACCCATGGAATCACTGGTTCTCTTGACAAACTCAGAACAAATGGGGGAAGAGATATGTTTTGAATTATGCTGCTGAAACCAGAGGGAAGAAGTAACAGTTATTAAGAAGTAAATGACGTTAACTGATGTTAAATAATGTTAACCTTTGCAGGTAACTTCTACAACGATAAAACAGAGCAGAGATGCCAACCAAACAAAGAAATGTCATGCAGGTAAACGTCTCAGGAAATCAAGTAAGCAGAAAAAATATGGCACTGTTGTTTAAGAAAAACAAAAACAAGATGGTACCCTTTGGTGAACAATGTGCAGCTTCCAAAGGGTAATGTGGTTACCAGTTACGCAGTCACGCATGTGACGAGGTGTAATGTGGCAACAGAAAGCAAACTAGGTAATGCCTGCACGGAGAAGGATCATCGAAGCGCACACAGCTGCTGCGGAATTGCAGAGCTCCAGCAGTGTTTTGTAGTTCTAGCGCAGGGGTCTCCAACCTTTTCTGTAGTGAGAGCTAATTCTGCTCAAGGAAAGCCTGCTGAGCTACTAGCATATTTTATCACTGTAAAATGCTGATGATGTGTATTAACATTACACTATGACCACCTTAAGCACAATTATCAGTAATAATCATCCAAATTCCAGGTGAAGTTATCAGCAGAATGCCAGGAAAACGTTTATCAATATTAAATGCTAGTAATCAAGTAAAATTGAAATCATCACAGGCTGTGTGCCGCAAAGGGTATTACCATAGCAGTAAGTCTCCCCAACTCCAATTGAATTATCATTCAGCTAACAACTTTAAATGTGTTTTAGAATTTTAATATTTTGTCTTCATTAGCATATTAGTTTTTGAAAATACACATATTTTTCTATCAAAATCCCTTTCCACTTTGAGCAATCAAACTCAATTTTCCAGAAGAAAAACCTTTTCTGAAAAAGCAAAAAATTTTCCTTGAAAAATCAAGCCACTTTTAATCCTTAGAAAATACACAGTCCCTAAACATCAGCTTTTTGTTTTCAGTGAGCACCGCCATGTAAAAATGCCTCTCATGGACAAATTATGCTTCAAATACCCAGGTAGTGGAATCATAGGCCATGCTTCCTCATCATAACACTAAGAATGCCTCTGTTCTGCTGATAATGCCCACCGTTAAACCAAGGCTACCACTGTGCCACAGCTGGATGCCCAACATATATCAGTTATGGCCATTATTATGGGAGAAGCGGTTGCTACTCTGTCAGGAATGGCTAAAAGCAGGCCAGTCATGCTCTTAATATGTCAGTGATGGCAGTAAGTATGTAATTACTGGATTTCTACGCCTAAAATAGTAAAGGACAAAAATATTATGGCTATGGCACAATTATACAATGAATGGGCACGATTGCATCAGAGATAATACTCTTAGGATGGAGTCTACCATACATATTTGGCAGTCCATGATGCTAGGAGTAGCTTTAAGGAATCAACACTGTTTATTTGAGAAGGACACAATGTCACACACCCACACAAAAATGAATGGGATGCTTTTAATGTTCTCTTCCCCTCGATACATACTCTCTTCTCCTCAGCTCCTTGGTTGACCATGCTCCCAACTAACATATTCTCACTCTAGTTCTTGCAGTCACACCCGTTGGTGGGTCAGCCCTGGTTACTGCTGCTATTATTCTTTGATGTTACACACTGTGCGACTAATCGAGCAGGGCGGATAGCATGGCTAATCTCCTTCTTAGGTAGATTTAAAGTGGATAAAGATGGTTCATGTGGCAGACCCATAGGCCAATTCTGCAGCTTCTACATGCTTTAATACCCTCCGCATACTCAGCAAGACCTTCAAATGGACCCACACCCCGAATCCAGGAAGACCGTCACCCATGCACTCATTACCAGCAGGCTGGACTACGGGAACGCCCTCTATGCCGGAATCAACAAATCTCTATTCCACAAACTTCAGACTGTCCAGAACGTTGCAGCCAGACTCATCCTCAGCATCCCACGACAAGACCACATTACCCAGCGTATACGAGATCTCCACTGGCTCCCCGTCGAAAAAAGAGTGACCTTCAAGCTGCTCACAAACACCTATAAAGCCCCCCACAACCCTGGACCCCAATACCTCAACAAAATATTCTGCTTTTACACCCCCAAAAGAAACCTCTGCTCCGCTGGTCAGGCCTTGGCCGAAATCCCCTGCATCCATAGAACCAGAACAGGAGGCACACCCTTCTCCTACATCATGCCCAAAACCTGGAACAAACTCCCCCTCAGCATCAGATGAAGCCCCACACTGAAAACATTCAGGAAGAGCCTCAAAACATGGCTTTTCAAATGACCTGAGCTGCCCAAATCCCCCCCCCCCCCACACACTCCCCAGCGCCTGAGACCCTCACAGGTGAGTAGTGTGCTCTATAAATCCCTGATTGATTTATTGATAGGCCACCACAGTGTGTGTTTGAGTGTTATCAACAGGCCCTGCCATTGGTTTGGCTGTCTGTAACTCTCAAGGGTAGGGAAATGAGCAGTGCTGACTTCTTTACTATACATAGAATCTCTGAGATTGGCTTGGTTTGGCTTCACCTATGAGAGCTACTTTGAGGGTGCTGGTGAGCTACCCGTAGCTCCCAAGCTACTGGTTGGCGACCCCTGTTCTGGAGTCAGGAAACACAGTAGGCGTATGTGTACAGGCTCAAGTGCAATCACAACAAAATGGACGCAAGATGGTGGAAACGGGACAGAAATTCCCTAAAACCATGAAAAATTAAACAACAAGCAGCACACCAACACCGTACCTCAGTATTAGTAGTAGTGGGCACGATGCATAATGAAGAGAAAAGTCTTAAAGAGATGCAGCACAAAGTGTTGAAGTTTCCAGTTCTTCAAAGATTTACCTTTAAAAGATCAAGCATGATCCTGGCATCGCATCCTCCTCGCCAAATGTGAAGTTTGGGTAGTCTACAGAAGACCAGGACAAAAATAGGTTTGTATAATCCATGATTATTCCAAGAGAAAAAGAAACTCCAACCACACCAGCCTCCAGCCTGCCTCAGAGTCTCCAGGACTTTCAAAGAAAACATTCTAGCAGGCAGGAGCCAAATGAAAGAATTCGAGTATCAACATGTAAACCTTCTAATGACAAAGGTAAAACAGAAAGAGACATCACATAGCCGTTCGTAACTTTTTTACTTCTGTGGACCCCCACTTAACCATTACAGGAAACTGGGCACCCCACTGAGTCATTATTGAAATCTGGGCACCCCCACTGAGTAGTCGGTGACCTAGGACTAAGCATTTTCAATAGCTTGAACGGCAAAACCATGCAAAAAAATACAGACACAAGCATTCATCAAACAAATATAAAAAATAATTCATTATTTTATTTAATTCACAATCAAATAATAAAAACAAAATCTAAATTTGAACGGAAAGGTTGAAGCTTTTCTAAATTCAATTGTGGCCAATCATTTTCCATACTATATTCTGGTTGATGAACTTGCACTGTTCCAATGAATAAATCGGAGGATACCACTTTAATTTTATTTTCCATTTATAAATTCTTCCACATTTACAGAATGCTTTAAAATATTCCATTGTACATTTTGCTTTGGCTTTAATAATGTGTTAATATTATTTAATGATCTAAGCACTTGTGGAGCCAGTGAGCAGTTTTGCAGACCCCCAGGAGTCCCCAGGACCATATTTTAAGAATCACTGCACTACAGTATATGACAGAGTTGATAATACACTAATACTTAGGGAAAAGCTTTGTTAGTGGATTTGATGATAATACATATATAAAAATGTTGAGTGAATATATTGACATCATTGGGTTAAGGATTGCATGGAGGGTACTTTTCTCATTTCTTCTGCAGGTGAAGGTGCAACCTACTTACAGCTTCTTGTCATGTAACATGTTTATTAGTGTATTTCATAAGCAGAAGTTACTCTTTCCATATTGGTAGCATTTCAACATGTCACTGGAGAATCTTCCTGTTGACCAAGAGACTGGGAGAAAGATAACCTATGATAAATATCTGAATATAGTTGTCGAAACTAACCATGACACTAAACAAACTAAATGGTAGTATGTATGTACGTTGAGTCAAGAGGAGCGCGAATTTGTTAAGGTACATAATGAAAGAAGAGTGAATAATTTGAGATTGAAAAGATGAGAAGAAAACCAGAGAGCCGAGTAAATCTAAGGAAAAATGTTGGTTTATTCTTAAAAACCAAACCGTTTGTAAAGCAGGTTTAAAAAATATGATGCCCAACTCTGCAAACTCTTTAGCCTTCAGAGCACCACTGCAGTGGCAGTTGTTTTAAAGACTTATTGATTCCTGCCTGGCAGACAAGGATCTTTTCACCTGACTCTTTAAATCATGGCCCTAGTGGGTTGTGCTTCAGAATATCTTCCTTTCACCCACCTCATAAAAGCCTTTCGATCTTTAACTTTCCAATGAGAACCGTGACTCTAACTGCACCTATGTTGCACCTCTGTTCCCATGAGGCACAGGGTCAGACTGATTTGCATATAGCCATGTCTGAACTGGGGTGGCAGAGTGGGCTAAAGAACGGTGATGGATTAAACGCAGATCTTTTGACTGGGTGAGAGTGTTTGATTGATTCAGATGCTCCGTCCATCACCACCCCCTTTTGTACCGCTTTTAGCCGCCATAAGTGTGGCAGGGTATGCTCAGACATGAGTCCCTTGCTCACTTTGCCACTGGATTCAGGCAAGCCGGGCTGAAGACGGTTGGAATGCCAGAAACCGGTCCACGGAAGCTTGTTCCCGGTCCAGGGAAGACATGGCTTGGCAGTTCGGGCTGGACTGTTCCCATGAGGCACAGGGTCAGACTGATTTGCATATAGCCATGTCTGAGCTGAGGTGGCAGAGTGGGCTAAAGAACGGTGATGGATAAAACCCAGATCTTTTGACTGGGTGAGAGTGTTTGATTGATTCAGATGCTCCGTCCATCACCACCCCCTTTTGTACCGCTTTTGGCCGCCATAAGTGTGGCAGGGTATACTCAGACGTGAGTCCCTTGCTCACTTTGCCACTGGATTCAAGCAAGCCGGGCTGAAGACGGCTAAAATGCCAGAAACCGGTCCCTGGAAGCTTGTTTCCGTTCCAGGGAAGACATGGCTTGGCAGTTCGGGCTGGACTGATCCCATGAGGCACAGGGTCAGACTGATTTGCATATAGCCATGTCTGAACTGGGGTGGCAGAGTGGGCTAAAGAACGGTGATGGATTAAACCCAGATCTTTTGCCTGGGTGAGAGTGTTTGATTGATTCAGATGCTCCGTCCATCACCACCCCCTTTTGTACTGCTTTTGGCCGCCATAAGTGTGGTAGGGTATGCTCAGACGTGAGTCCCTTGCTCACTTTGCTACTGGATTCAAGCAAGCTGGGCTGAAGACGGCTGGAATGCCAGAAACCGGTCCCCGGAAGCTTGTTTCCGGTCCAGGGAAGACATGGCTTGACAGTTCGGGCTGGACTGTTCCCATGAGGCACAGGGTCAGACTGATTTGCATATAGCCATGTCTGAACTGGGGTGGCAGAGTGGGCTAAGGAACGGTGATGGATTAAACACAGATCTTTTGACTGGGTGAGAGTGTTTGATTGATTCAGATGCTCCGTCCATCACCACCCCCTTTTGTACCGCAGTTTTTTGTATCAGCAGACTTATTTGAAAGAAGTTGAATTTTGTGGTGCATTTCTTGTAACGCTGGACCCTAACTGGTATACATGTGTGCATAGTTACCTTTTTTCCTCACATACATATTTTTTCACTGCTTTGCTTTTTTTATCACTTAGCCCTGTGAAGCATAGATTCCTGGATCTTTCAGTCTATTATGTGACGGCTCGATCTGTTCATGTATACTTACCTTTTATTAGTCACAACCTACGACAGGATACAAATTGGGAGCCATTTAAGGTTTGAGGACATTTCACTAACGGTGATCTGGCTATTTTTCCTTCTTTTACCATCTTTTATCAAGTTTCCTTTCTTTGGATAAATTCATTCTTCCATTTACTTTGATCTTAAAATCTTAAGTTTTCGTTGCACAAACGTGAGTGATTACTTCGTTTTCATCTTGGCTCTTATTGCAATCTGACAATGGAAGCCATGGTTCTTTTTTCCCTCTTATTATCCCTTTTTCCTCCTTTTTTCATTTTTGGCTACACTAATTTTGTAGTGGTGTTTAGATTAGTGATATGCCAATCTGGATGATTTACTTGCTGCACTAATATCTCAATTACATTTGAAAAAATGTATTGATTTTTTGTATGTTTGAACGTATATCGTTGAAAAAGTCACCTGTGACAAAACACATGTCTGTTTTTTTGTTCGAACAATACTGTTACTGCTGAATTTTGAACATATCAACAATAAAGATGAGACCTGCTACACTAACAAACCATCAGAAAAAGACTTTGTAGTGCGCTGGGCTTATTAATGTATTACAATTTGGGGATGGAGTTGGACACTAAAAGATGACATCAACTATTTCCACTCCAATCTATATCAATTTGGATAAGGTGCTGGACACTAAATTGGAAACCTTAACTATTACTTCTCCAATCAATACCAATTTGGGGAAGGTGTTGGACACTAAAGGGTAACATTTACTATTCCCACTCCAATATAACGCAATTGGGGGAAGATGTTGGATGCTAAAGGGGTGACATTTACTATTCTCACTCCAATCTAAACAAATCTGGGGAAGGTGTTGGACAATAAAGAGATGATATTTACTATTCCTACTCGAACATACACCAATTTGGGGAAGGTTTGAGACACTAAAAGAGTGACATTTTCTATTCCCACCCCAATCTAAACCAATTTGAAGAAGGTGTTCGACACAAAAGGGGTGACATTTACTATTACCACTCCAATCTATCCCCATTCAGGGAAGGTGTTGGAAACTAAAGGGGTGAAATGTACTATTCCCACTCTAACGTAAGACAATTTGGTGAAGGTTTTTAAAACGTAAGGGGGAAAATTTAATATTTCCATTGCAATTTATAACATTTTATGCAAGGTGCTCCAGACTAGGGGGCTTATTTATGAGCTCTTGCGTCAGTTGTGACGCACCAGCAAGGTAAAAAATGTGCCATGTTGCATCATATTTACAAAGTGACGCATCTAGGTAGATGCGTCACTTTGTAAACCCCTGCACCGCATTATACCTGCACCACGGATATTGTTTGCAGGGTGGGCATTTTGACGCAAGTAAGCCTCGTAGAAGTGACGCAGTGAAATCTATGAGATTTCACAGCGTCACTTCTAGGCTGCAAATTCGTCATTATCTTACGCCTGCCTCACAGCGGGCGTAAGACTGATGCAGGTACATTTGAAATGGGACTTGCCTATGTGAAATGACCCATTGATGGAGTTTCGGCACTTTCGTGACACACTCCAGGAATGTGTCATTTTTGGGCCAACAGATATGTCAGAAATACTAACGTATCTGTAACTCCTTGCGACATGATGCGTCATACTGTAAATATGACGTATCCAGCATGTCGCAAGGAGGGCGCAATGAAAAGTGACGCATCGCTGTTTTCACGCAGCGATGTGTCACTTTTCATAAATGAGGCCCTAAAAACTTTGTATACACAATAAATACTGCATATTCGCAAACAATTTTTGATAAATAAAATAAACTAAAATTTAATTTAAAAACACCAACCAAAACCACAAACATATTGTCACTTTTAAACATTAACATATACATTCATATTTTATCACTACTAATAATTAATATATTTTTTCCTACACTTTAAAGCAT
This sequence comes from Lissotriton vulgaris, assembly GCF_964263255.1. NCBI lineage: Eukaryota > Metazoa > Chordata > Amphibia > Caudata > Salamandridae > Lissotriton > Lissotriton vulgaris. The sequence goes on from NC_141693.1 coordinate 1,728,787,855, forward strand.
AAAATAAAAATAAAATCATAATCCAAAATTAACAATCCTAAAATTACAAAAATATATAAAAAATAATTTGTTAAATAAAAATTTTTAATATTATTTTTACTCATGACATTTTTCTCCCATAAAAATTATAAAATGTAAACATTTTATTAAAAAGAAATGCCAATGATTTTGCTTTATCACATGTAATTATTACATATTTTGTTATTTTCAAAATATTTGTAATGTAAATATTAATTTTAATATTTTAAATAAGATTTTTCAATTTGTTTTTACCAAACACCCCTCAAAATGGATTAACTCCAGCTTTTTGGACCTCTTCATATCCCCAGTTGCCATTAATTACAGCTCTTCGCACCGCTTCCTATCATCAAAGGAGATTACCTTCAGCTCTTTGCACCTCTTCCTATTCTTAAAAGCAGTTAACACCAGCTCTTTGTGCCTCTTCCTATGCTCAAAAGGGATTAACTACAGCTCTTCGCAGGAGAAAATCTGACTGTTTGTGAAAGCTCATAAACTCACAGGTTTGTGGTGTACAAAAACTCACAAGATAAAACACATCTTCAGACTCTCTTACTCACCTTTTGCTTGAGGCTTACTCCTGCATAATTGTTTGCAGTTGTGGTGCACTATTACTGTTTGAGTTTACGATTGCTAGGTCAGATGTAAATACCTAGCTGCCGCAAATCTTGCCATTTTTACTGGTAGCCTGGTTGGCCACCATGGTAATGAATTGTGACTGGGACTCTTGTCTTTTGAATAACAAATGGATTGTCCTAACTGGATATTAAGCACCTATCAGCTTCCACTGCATGTTTGATGCACAGTCAGTAGCTAAAATGAGGAGGAGCAAACACTTTGGAAAGTCTGATTAGTAGCGCTGGCATGCTTTGTGTGACAAAGCACGGGCGGGCATTGTAAGGAGAGAGTTTGCCTGGGCAGTGCATGGACTGGTAATAGTGGGAAGTGTAAAAGATTGGGTATTAGTGGGAAGTGCAAAAAAATGGCACTGGTGAACAGTTGTGGCACTTGGCACTTGTGGCCGCAGAGCGAGGACCTTGTTGTGTGATTATTATGAGGAATTCTCTAGCATGCAAACCCATAATGAAACAAAATGATAAGAGACCTCTTTCAGAAAATGGAAATAAGAAAATCTCATTTAATGGATAAAGCAAAGTGATATAAATAGAGTTAGGCTAAAAGTAACAGAATATTCACTCCCCAATAGTTACTAATAATATAACATTTTTAAAGAGAAAAACGTTTGGCTCCCATTCTGAATCACAGTTAGGGAACACAGTTGAAATATTAAAACTTTAAAAGAAGTAAAAAGACAAAGGTCGAGGGATGAAATGTCTACGAAAAGGTTAATAGGAAAGCTCAGTGTATGTGGAAAGGGGACCTCATAAAAACTGTGAAAAAGAAAGAGCATGGTCGAGGGGGCGTGGCTAAGCACGCAATGGCGACGGACGCTCTTGGGTAGAGCTCCGCTACCGGCTCCCCTTCCCTGAGCCAATTATCCGGCAGTTTTGGACGTGGCCGCCCGAAACCTCAAGCGGACCCCCCCGGAACCCGCCACGACACATCTGGAGAACTTTTGATCTCGAGCTCCGGCGGGGCCGACCCCGACCTCTCTCACAGCCCCCTTGCGGGACGGAGCGCTCCCGGGCCGGCGGCGCATCCAAGACAGACCAGGGCTTGGGCCCAGAAGACAGGCCCGACGGCCCGCCCTCACCGAGCTGCCCGGGCCTCCCGGGCTGCACACTGCCTTGCCGGGAAGACCCGCTAGTGGTCCGGAGGACACCCTGCACAGCCACAGACCGCCAGGGACGAGCCCGGGCGACGGGGAGAGCAGGACCCCCCCATTCGCGCCGTGGCCCCCGCACACGACCTGCCCAGACCAAGGAGAGGCACGGCGGGGCGGAGGTCGACCCGGAGAGGACGCAGGCGACGGCGGTTGCCCCGACGGCGGACTGCCCCCCCCCCCCGGAGGGACCACACAGCAGCCGGCGCCACCCGGGGCGCCCACCACGCTGAAGTGGACACCGAGGGGCCGGCAGGAGGCGGCGGCCCCCGAGCCAGGCGCTGAGGGCCTGGACCTGGAACTCTGACCAGGGGGCGGCGCGCCACCGGGGATAGAACAGCCGCCCCCCCCCCGCATTGTAGACGCACGGAGGGGCGCTCCTACAAACCCCCCCCCCCACACGGAGGTGAAGGCGGCCGGAGAGGAAATGGGGCATGAGTGATGAGAGGACCAGGCCCGACTGACCTACCCAGACCTCACGGGCACCTCGGCCACAGCGACAACCGAGCCGGTGAGGCGCAGCCGCGGGACGATAGGGCGAAAAACCCACTGGAGGACCCCCTCCCCCCCCCCCGACGGCCTAACCTGAGGGACCAGCTGGCACTCGCGGAGCCCCAACCCAGGAGCGCAGTACTTCAGGGGACACCATCACTGGAGTAGCACCGGGGGACGACCCTGCAAGACAGGCGCCACCCGCACATGTCCGGGGGAGTGCGGACCCGCACTGGGACTGGTGGGGCCCCGCCGAAGGGGAAGACGGGCAGACCGATACACAAAATGGCCGCCGAGCAACTGGCTGCGAGGCTCGACAGCGTGCTGGCAGCGGTGGAACGGATGGAGCAGTCCCTCCAGCAAACTAGAACCTCCCTGGAGTCCAAAATTGATGGGGTCGCAGAGTGGACCTGACCCTCCTGCGTGATGACCACAGGAAACTGTCCGACCGAACCAAGACCCTGGAAGGCGCAGTGAAGGAGATCGAGCCCAAGGTCACTCAGACGGGCAGGCAAGTGCAGGACCTCCTGAACAGAGTGGAGTTCCTGGAGGACAGGGCCGAGGACGCGGAAGGGAGGGCGAGGCGCAACAACATTAGACTTGTGGGGGTTCCTGAAAAATGGGAGGGGGCCCGCCCGGCCGAACATGTGGAAGACTGGCTGCGGACACTATTGCCCGAAGGCTTGCTGTCACCGCACTTCGTCGTGGAGCGCGCACATCGGGTGCCAACGAGGCCCTATACCACCGGCGCCAACCCGAGGCCGCTGCTCTTCAGGATACTGAACTATAGGGACAGAGACACGGTGCTGCGAGAGGCACGGCGATTGGGCGAGGTACGCATAGACAACGCGTCGATCATGCTCTTCCCCGATTACACCATCCAGGTACAGCGCCAGAGGCACGACTTCATGGAAGTGAAGAGGAGGCTACGCACTGCGGGCCTCAAGTACTCCCTACTATTCCCTGCCAAGCTGAGAGTGGTGGCGGGAGACAACACTTACTTCTTTAGCACACCCGAGGAGGCCAGCGAGTGGCTGGACGGGGGCACGGACACAGCACCGAAACACTCTCGCTGAGGCGAGGCGAGGACCAGGCCACGAGGACCGCGGCGACGCCGCAGACACAGGACCCAACAGTCCCAACACACGGAGGAGGGGGCGGGACACTCCCCCACACTGGACCAGATGCTCCAAGAACAACGCGATGCATTACAGAAGGTTTCCCAAATAAGCAACTCACCCTCCCATGAGACAGCCCAGGAGGACGGCCAACAGCCGGTACCTAGCGACGACGACGAGGCCATATACGGGATCCCGAACTCACAGATCTCGGTGGAACTGCCCATCATCACGCCGCAAACCTCTGACCTGATCCACTGATCCTACAGGAGATGTCTGCATTGGCCTTGTCACAACGAGGGAGGGCTGGCAGTGGTCGACTGGACGATGTTGCGCAATCGGCGCCCGCCACTGTTGGGGCCACCTCCCACCCCCCCCCCCCCCCCCACCCCCCTGCCAGCTGACCGAACTGTGGACACCTGGAACAGTGAGTAATGCCCTTATGGCACTAGTGGTAAGCAGGGAGGGCACTGAAGGGGGGGTCTTTTAGCACGCATCTGCGCCTGGCCGCACACAGGATGGGCTACTTGGAGCATTGGACCGTAGTGGGTGGCCACTAACGTCCTGTATTGAATGGCTCAGGGAAGCGACTTGCTTCCCCTAACTGACTATATATCCGTCTTGCCGAACTTGTGCTTAGCACGCACTGCCCCTTAAACAAGTAAGAATGTTCCTCTCCCTTGAGAGCATGGACGGTGGCCCGTTCCGCCACTGCCCTTTTGGTATTTTAGTGGGGATAGCCCGCTGTTGGTTGTTGTTCTTTATTGTTTTTTTTCCCTGTCCTAATGTTTTCCCGAACTTTGCTGAGTGTACTGTGGGGGGTGGGAACGGAAGAGCTGGGAGAGCCACAGCTGGGGCCTTTGGTGGAGCCGCTGCTATTGGGAATGTCAGGGAGGACTGTGTATTGCCAAAATGCCTGCCATAAAAATATGCACATGGAACATTAGAGGTATGCACACACCCGCGCGCAGGTATCAAATCTACTCCTACTTGAAGAGGCAGAACGTGCAGGTCGCGCTATTGCAGGAAACACACCTGAGTGGGGCGGAGGTGACAGCGCTGAGGCGGAGATGGAGGGGACAATTGTATGCCACTGAATACTCCTCATACGCCCGCGGAGCGCTGCTGTGGGTAAAGCCGGGAACCCCCTTCGTGATGTCAGAAGTTCACATAGATGCGTAGGGGAGGTATGTCCTGGTGAAGGGTCGCATAGACGGGCAACCAGTGGTCCTGGCGTCCATTTACGCTCCAAACACGGATCAGGGCACCTTCCTGGCGCGCATCTCAGAGAAATTGGCGCCCTGGCACGGCGTCCCATGGATACTGGGAGGCGACTATAACACGGTACTAGACCCAGTGCTGGACCGCTCGGTCCCGCCAAGGCCAGAGGCGACATCCCAGGGGGCCACGAGGGCACTCACACAGTGGGCGACACAGTGGGATCTGAAAGATGCATGGCGTGCGCACAATCCGGACACTAGGGTGTACTCATATTTCTCGGGAGCACATGCGTTACACGTTCGCCTCGACAGATACATGGTATCAACGGAACTGTTGCCCCATATCACTGACTCTCAATACCTGGGTAGGACACATTCGGACCACAGCCCCCACACACTACACATGGCTTGGGAACGCCCGCGCCCACCAATCCCCACGTGGCGATTGCAACCTGCATTACTGCTAGATGGCCCCTTTAGAGACTCCCTGCAGGCCTGCGTAGCGCAATACTTCGATGACAATTCAGATACAGCATCCTCCCCGAGAGTAGAGTGGGACGCATTCAAGGTGGTGATACGGGGACATTGCTTGAGCACTCAGGGGAGCATACGGTGGAAGCTGGAGGAGGACTTGCGCAGGGTGGAAGCGGACCTACTCGGTGGGGAACAGGAGGCGGTGGGAGGCGCAGGAGACCGGCTGCGGGCGGCCCGGGCGGAGCACGAGACGCTTCTGGAACGGCTGCGACACGTCAACTTTGCGGCCCATTCGGCGCGAGTGCACCAGCACAGTGACAAGCCCGGTAGGCTATTGGCCTGGTTAGTCAGGCAGGAGGAACGCACGGAGCCGGTCTCCGTCATCCGCACGGCTGAGGGAGAGCTAGTGTACACCCAAACCAGGATACATCGAGCGTTTGTGGGACACTATCAGGCCCTATACAAATCGCAACTGAGAGTATCCCCGGCCTATATAGCAGAATGCCTGGCGGATATCCCGCTGCCCTCCCTTATAGGCTCGCAGCAAGACGCCCTGGGGGCGCCATTCTCCTCGGAAGAAATACGCGAGGCCATTTTCGCACTGTCCAACGGCAAATCACCTGGCCCGGATGGACTACCCGCCGAATTCTTTAAGGCATGTTCGGACACGCTGGTTCCGGAGCTGCTCAAATTGTACAATACTGCGATGGAGGAATCAGCACTCCCAGACTCGCTTAACGAGGCAAACCTGGTCTCGCTGCTGAAGCCGGGCAGAGATGGCGCGCTCATGGGGTCCTATAGGCCGTTGGCCATGCTGAATACTGATTATAAAATCTTCACCTCCCTCCTGGCCCGCCGCCTGGCCCTGGAGGTATCAACTCTGGTGTATGCGGATCAGAACGGCTTCATGCCGGCGCGGAGCACGTCTCGTAACCTACGCCGCCTCTTCCGGATTCAGGAAGCGGCTCTGACGCATTGGCCTAGATCGGGGTGTCTGGTCTTGGACCTGGAGAAGGCCTTCGATTCAGTAGAATGGCCATACCTGGGAGCAGTGCTGGACAGATTCGAGGTGGGAGATGCATTTGCTGACATGGTCGGACTGCTCAACCAGAGACCCAGTGTCCGAGTGAGGACGGGTGGGCTGCTGTCGGAGAGGATCGGGGTGAGTAGAGGCACCAGGCAAGGCTGCCCCCTGTCGCCCCTCCTCTTCTCCTTAGCCATTGAACCACTGGCGGCTCTGCTACGGGACAGAGGAGCGGAATGGGGGATCCCATTGGCTGACGGAACGCACACAGTCTCACTCTATGCAGACGACCTGCTGCTTTATGTGCGGGACCTCACCGCGGTGCCAGCCGAGCTATCGGACATCTTCCAGACCTTCGCGGAGGTCTCGGGCCTCAGGGTCAACTGGGCCAAGTCCGGGGTATACTCGTTCAGCCGCGATCAGGAGGAATGCGATGTGTATCTTGGAGGGGCCAGGCTCGCTTGGTACCCGACCACGTTTAAATACCTAGGACTACACATCTATAGAGACCCACAGGACTTACTAGAGGGCAACCTAGTGCGCGCCATTTCCTCTCTGCGAGCCCAGATGTCCTTCTGGAAAACCCTGCCGCTGAACGTGCCCAGCCGAATAGCTCTTTCTAAAATGATAGCGCTCCCTAGGCTACTCTATCACTTCGCGAATATCCCCACGTATGTCCCCACGCGGATATTCCGCGACCTGGAATTAATGCTTTGCGGCTTGATCTGGAACGCGGGACGACCTCGAGTGGCGCTGGCTAAACTGTACTCCCCGACCGCGGAGGGAGGACTGGCTGTCCCCAACATGGAGTTGTATTACCTGGCCGCACAGCTCCAATGGGTGACGTACTGGCTCAGCGATACACATCTAGACGATACGGCCACTGCGGACTACCAATGGACCCACCCCCAGATCTGCGCCCTGTTTCACCCATTGACCAAGGGACCCCGTCCCCTGCCCTTGCATATGGCCGTGGCCCGCAAATGCTTTCTCCGCAGCCTGAAGCTGACACAAACTACCAGACCATATGCTCCTGCCCTCCCCCTGCTGGGCACCCCCAGGAGGAGCGGGATGGTTACGCCGCGCAATCTGGACCACTGGATCACAGCTGGAGTAGAGACCATGGGTGACCTGTATGTTGACGGGGCCCTGCTCCCGTTTGCGGAATTATCTGAAACCACGGGACTCCCGGCCGGGCAATTCCTACTCCATGCGTCGGTACTGCGCGCATACACTGACTCCTGGGGTGACATCCAGGATGAGCCGCCGATGCACCACCTGATCCAATATCTACATGTAATGGGCAGAGGCTCGCACATCACGCATTGGTTAGCACAGGCGCTTCTCATCCACACGCAAAAACCCACACAGCAGATTAGGGCTAAATGGGCGGCGCATTGAGGGAGAGATTGGACGGATAAGGAGTGGAACCTAGTACTAGCTAGCCCCGTGAACGTCCCCCGCAATTCCCGCTTCCGTATCATCCAGCTGTACATACTGCACCAAGCATACCTAACGCCAGATAGAATAAACAGATACTTCGCGATCGACACTGCCGTTTGTCCCAGATGTGACCTGTTGGGCGCAGATATCCTGCACATGCTTTGGCACTGCCCAACCCTGACCGCGTACTGGGGGGAGGTGATTTCACTTCTGAATCACAGCACGGGCCCGGGTCTGCCGGACACGTGGGAGGCGTGCATTCTCGGACTCTATAAAAGAACCAAGCTGAACAAAACACAGGCACGATTCTGGGATCTGGGCCTCATCACGGCCAAACGGCTGCTTACACGACACTGGAAACGGCGGGACCCGCCCACCCCGAAACACTGGTTCGCATCCTTTACAAACTGGGCCAGGGCGGAAGGCACAGCGCTCCACGTAGAATAAGCGACACCGGAGGTGGGCCACAGAGGCTAATGCTCTATAGCAGGAACCACCGCATGCGGCCCCCCCCCCCCTCCCCGACACAGACAAGAATCAACCAGCGCGTAGACCTCAGACACGACCCGACGCCCACACGGGCGCCCACCAGCAGCCATTGCCCAGCAGTGCGCCCCAAGCACAGAGTTGCTGACATCGCCCGCGCAAGCACACTCCACCCCCCCCCCACCCACTTTCACATATATGTTTACATGTTTGTAGTATCGGACCCCTGCTCACAGACGGTAGCCTCTCCAACCCCCCATGCTACGGTGGATAGAAGCCGTCGGTGGCGCTCCAGACGGCGACTGCAGGCGTAGACGCCGCTTGCTACACCGACAGCGAGGCTACTCCACCTGACTGCTACATGCTCCACTAACGAGGCCGGCGACCGGCGAAACACCATGGCCCAAAGGAGCCGTCCCACTCTAAGTGCGAGCACACTTGCGCATGCACACCTCTGACCTCCTGTAGTACTGTAACAACATCGGCAAACACCACACCGATTAGAGGTGGCTCCTACTAACACCGTGCAAGTGGGACGGACTTCAAGTGGTGAAGTCGCGATAGGAACACTGGGACATACCGATACGAACTGTTTTGTTTAGTTTGCCGATTTCATGGCTCAGTTCTAGAAAAAATGAAAAATAAGATGTCATTTGTGGACTTTTCCTTTCTTGATTTAAGGTAATGTGACTATCTTATCTATGTCCTAGTGTACCGGGGACACAAGGGGCGCAATGACACGCCCTCTTATGCTGACCTACAACCTCACGATTCACCGTTTATTTGCAGCCGGCCGGCAGGGTTGTAGGCTTTGCTATATGTACTGCACCTTTGAACATTAATAAACGTCTTAAAAAAAAAAAAGAAAAAAAAAAAAGAAAGAGCATGGTCGAATGGGAAAAATAAACTAATAAAAAAATGGACGAAGGAGATTTCTTAGAGGATGACCCTCTAACAAAAAGAGCAAGTGGAGAAGAAAAGAGGTAAAGGGAATGTGAGAGGAAAGAAAAGTAGTGAAAATAGAAAGGCCAAGTTAAATACAGTAAAACATCGCCCAGTAATAGGACGTGGGAAAGGAAAGGAGTGGTGGGAGTCACAAGAAATCTATGTAAACCATGTAAATAAGTACCAGGGAGAACCATTTTCAAGATTAATGTTATTTACATCTTTCTAAAATAACTGAAAGCTCATCAATTAGTTTTGTGACGAGCTAGTGATGGATAGTATGAGTTGGAATTGGTGTACAACATGGAGGGCACTCGAAGGTCACCTCGCAGGAGCTGAAGACAGAAGCACTGTCACATACTGCCTTCTGCCTTCAGCTTCAGGCTCTGCCAACCATGCATCTCACAACTGTCCATAACTTTAAAGTTCTAGACATAAAAGAAAGCATTCTCACCACTCGCAACTGTTTCAATAACTGCTGCTGGCACAGTGAGTGGCCAAAAAGCATCTCATTCCTAGATGGCGAAGCAGCATGTTCATAAGGGGGATCAATACACCACCACAACACAGAATCAGGGATGTGGCTATTAGTGCATCAGATGCAATGGCACTGGGAATCAACGTTCTAATGAACCAACTGCATACCAATTATGGCTGTCTTTTAGTACCCACCCAGGGTAGGGGATTATTTTGTTTGCATGTATAACATCTGCTGGGACGGTAATGTCCTGTGCATGGTGTACATTTGTGTTCTGCTACACTGAGCGCGTAAATGCTAGTATCTGGTATCCTGGTTTTGTATTCTGGGCCTGCCAAGAACAGCCCCTGGAATGAGTAAGGCACTTGACCCATTCTGTGACCGGGAGCAGCGCACCAAGCAAGACCTCATTTGTCTGACAGTGGAATACCATCTTTATCATGAGTTTAGTGCCTTGACTAGTAGTAGTAGCGTACCATGATTGTAAATCTATAGTTGTAACCAGACCTTTTTTATCTTTATTACTGGAAGGGCTACTGGCCCACTTGTGTGAAGTTCTGCTTTTATGTGCTTACCAAGACCATAGCACTAACATGCTGAATGCATGTGTGTGCGTGTTTGTGTATGTGGCTTATGTAGTACATGCATTGTGTGTACGAGTGAGCCAGAGTAATGGAGGCCTATGTGTTCTGTTTTGGAAGCCTGTGGCCTGTTCCTGTCCACAAGATGGAGGTAAGGTTATTTTTCCGGCTGTGAAAGTATACTGCTGACAGTGCTGGAGCTGAAGGGAGGTGAACTGGATATTGAAGTGGAGAAAGATGAGCAGGGTTCTTTTAGAAGTTCAATTGGGCCCTTTGTAGGTCTCGCCCATGCATCACGCATGTGCTGCATAGGAAAAAGACCTTTAGTATTCGTTTCGGCTTTTCAGCCAAAAACGTGCACGCATTGCATTGCTTTCATTGGCAATGCATGCACGCTTGGCGATTCCCTTGCGGGAGTGAGCTTTGGCAAAATAAGTTTGCCTGCTCCCGCAAGGGAATCGCCGTGTGTGTTCTCTCGCACTACCCCCACCCCTCCCACTTGCTAGCCCAGTAGTTTCATTTTTGCTGCCGCGGGGCCGCGTTTGTGTTTCATTCTTATTACTATTCACTTTGACAGCGCCATACCAGTCAAATATTAGAAAGAACGTAGCTGCAGTAAAAATGTTAGAAACAATGTAGCTGTTTTATATTAACTTGAATGATAATGCAGACAAATTCCATGTTTCAAAACAAATGTACCTACTGTCAAAAAGACTGCATAACATTTCCTTGTTTCCCTCAGACTTCCACAACTGTTGTGGCACAGATTTCTTTTTTTTTACGAAAAACCTATTGGAGTAAAAGCAGGTGTAAGATTCTGAAGCTGCTTTGTTCAAAAGAATGGTGGATGGTGGTAGCGAATAATGTTCTTGGTTAACGCTCTAGTTCTTCATTAGAATGTGATGTTGTTCAGTCTAAATGTGTCTGCCACGTTGCAGTCCTTTATATGTCTCTGAGAAACTCAAAAGACTACTAATGAAAATGTAGGCCAAAGCGAGGCTTGACCAGCAATCCCGTGACATGTCATGTGACTTAGTCAGGCAACCCTCTTTGTAAAGATGTGCTCATGGCTCATGGCTTTCGCAAGATGGCCGCAGTATAGGAGCTCTTTCGAGGAGCTCCTTGGGTTTGGATAACAAATAAGTTTAAATCCCCGGTTAACCTCGCCATACACCCACCACCCACGGACCACTGACTGACGGATATGAAGAGAATAGATTTACCTTACCTTCGCCCCAAGCCTTCAAGCCTCTGAGACTCGCCAGAAACAGAAAGGAGCGGACTACCAATCACCAAAAACAAACCGGAGCAGAATTAGAGGACGTCGGTAGATCACCGTGCCGGGCAAAGCGGAGGACACGGAGATGTGCAGAAGCTGTATGGAAGCGGCTCGGAGGCTATCGTAGCGGGACATCACAGAGGGACTCGGCCGAGGGCACGGGACAGAGGTGAGTGTCTAGATCCTCTGCTCACAGCGCCCTCAAGCTGTCAGTGCCACTATGGTGTCCACACCGTCATCACCACGATACTGCGCTCACAAAATAAAAATAAAATAAACAGCGGAAAATTGGGACTCGAGCTGGGAGCGGAGCACGGAGAGAAAAGAGCCTGAGAGGGGATCGAGACAGCTACTCTCAAGACCGCTGCAGTGGGGACCTGGAAACACGGACCAGGAAAGCACAGATGCACAACCGAGACGGCTGTAATGGGGAGGCAACGCAGATACTAATACTAAAGTGCACACAAGAGAAACAAAGAGGAAAAATAGGGGGAGTCAGGGCCTGGCCTGCCTGACCTTAAAATTGCGGCCGTTGCTGACATCAATGTCCTAAGTGAGCAAATACAACAATCCACACCTAAATATTATTGAAACAGCCAGCTACTCTACATCTCACACATACTGCTAGCTACAGACACTATCTAAGCCCGACAGACTGGGGCTCTGGACATCTTAAATAAAATTTGAAAACACCACAAAAATGGCAGCAGCAAGTAAGGAAATTGAAAAAGTACAACCACACTATGGAAAGAGAAAAGAGCTTTCAGTCCTAGGATAACTGCATCAAATAAAGGCAAGTGAAAGAGGACAAGCAGGCTATTGAAAGGGAGAAGGGCATACAGCTATCAGATAAGCCAGACAACTGGCAGCCATCTTGAAAGAACCCTAAGTAAATACTACAATGGAAAGTATGTCCACTAAAAGGGCGACACAGATTAAAAATGTCATACAAAATTAAACAAAAACAAAAATAAATAAACAAATTTAGGCAAGAAAGGAATAATGGTAATACACATTTGTAAAGCGCACAATCGACCATGAGGGTCACTAGGCGCTGGGGGCCGTCGGGAAGATTAAGCAAGCTACTGACCAGAGTCACATGGTGCTGGCCGAATCTGCCGCCGGTGCCAGGGATTGTACCGTGATCCCCAGATTCTGGAGTCAGTCGCCCTAGCCGCGGCGCCACACCTATTCCAGAAGAATAATTGAACAGTAATCGAGGACACCTCAAATAATACTCCACGCCAATCAACAAATATGACGGACAACTACTTAGAGTCAGAAGGCATGAATGCTCATGTCATAAAATACCCATCCAAATTATCCAAAAACGCAGCCAAAAAATTCAAACATAACATATTGAGAAAAAACCCAGACACGCTGATCTCAGACCCCTCTTTCTGCACAGATAAAGGTATTATCATGAATGACCTGATATTCTGCACTAGAAGAACGGCAACTTGGCGCAATGCCATTACAAAAATACTTAACACAAAAACTATAACCAACATCCCACATGGCACAAAACTTATGATCAAACCATCACCAAGATGCAGAGTGGACCTATGCATAACTGTATATAAGAACGGAATAGTGCTCATACAAGCAGCTGACAGCGAACTAGAAAAATTCGACAACATATTCCCAACATTAAAAGGATGTGTAGATAAATCAAGATCACAACTACAAGAAGACACTATAGACCACTACAATACTACCACCAATGACAGCGCATCAACTATATACCTTCAGGATGCACTACACTCAACACATCAAGGATACATAAGCAGAACAGAAGGCGCGCAATCTGGGGATGATACAGCAAGAACAGAATTGGCCACACAATATGCAAATACAGTCCTGGAACAGTCTCAGAAGGAAGAATCGACGACTCTCCACAACAACAGGAAGGATACAGGAAGAATTGAATTAGCTACACGATATGGGATCCGGAAAACTCCTCAGAGAGAAGATTTGACACCTCTCCACACTATCAAGTCATCGCTGGTGAATATGACACCCAATGAAAACAGGGAAGCAACTGATATAGAAAATTTCACCCCCTCCATACCCCACTCTACCACAAAACAAAGGACACCAAGAAAGACACTAAATATCTATCCCCAAACACGGTAGTAAGAGCACTAAGCATAGAGAGCGGCTTAAACAGAAGCAGAGCAGACAACCAAAACAATGATAAAAAGAAAAGATGTCCGATGAAGAGAACAAAACCAAAACACGGTAACGCAAAAGGAGGGTCCACAAAGAAGAGGGTGAGCGCCCTTAATACGTCATCTAAGACTCTAAGAGAAATCAAAGAACTTAAAACACAAGTGGGCAATATTCTAAGCACACTACAAACAATGCAAAGCGTGCTTGAAATCTCAGTAAGCACTCACAACAAAGTCGAGCACATACGAGAAGTTCTACTTAATTATCAAAGAAAGGGCAATAAGATGGCAATGCCATTATCAAACAGGCAAAACCGACCTGATAGGAACCGTAATTACCTATCGGAAGAAGAAACCCTAGCTTTACTAAGGGATTATGAGCCTAAAGACCTCGATAGAGGTGAGGAAATTAGAACAGTCCAGATCGATGCTAACAGAACGTCAAGACAAAATGAAAGAAAACCCAATCTTAACAACCTACAGCAAGTCCAGCTAATCTCTGACCCACAGAACACGAACACAAGTAACGTAGGGAAACCATTGAAATGCCTACTGCTTAACTGTCGGTCCGCCGCAAAACATGCAGCAGACATAGCTGACCTCATCCTGAACCAGGAAATCGATGTGACAATCTTGACAGAAACTTGGCTATCGGAATCCTCGTCTCCGTTTATGGACCTACTCGTGCCCCCACAGTACAGCATTGTGAGACTTGATAGACAAAAAAAGACAGGGGGTGGTTTAGCCTGCATTCACCGATCGGATATAGAGGTCAGCCAAATTCTATCAGAACCACTTGAATCCTGTGAACACCTAGGTCTCAAGATAAGATCAGCAGACAATCAAAGATGCAACCTACATGCGCTTTACCACCCACCGGGAAATAACCTGACTTTCATAGACCAGTTAATGGAAATCATCACCACCAACTCCAATACTGAAATTAATAATATTGTTCTAGGGGACTTTAACTTACACTGGAACGACAATGATGACAAACAGGTTAATGCTCTTAAAGACTTTCTGCCGGAGCTAAACCTTAACCAAGCATGTACACAGCCAACACATGTGAAAGGAGCCACGTTAGACTGGATAATCTCAAAAACTAACAACACCTCAATCCTATCAATTGAACCGTGTGACTGGTCAGATCACCATGCCATTACCTTCCTGATAAACACAGTGAAAAAGAACAAGACCTTACAACCTATGAGACACAAGAAGTGGATGCGAGATACTAAAGATTTGAATATGGAACTACTAATAGAAAGATGCGAGAAGAACCTAAATCCACCGAACAATCTGCAGAATGTGGAGGATCTTACAGACCATTACACTGCAACGGTAAGAAATATAGTCAACACCACCATGCCGCTAAAACTGAAAAGAGTCACAGAGAAGGTGAAAAATCCATGGTTCAGTGGAACACTGAATGAAGAAAGAAGGAAACTAAGACTCGCTGAAAGAGAGTGGAGACAACACCCATCATCTCCCGAACTGAAATCCCTCAGAAAAATCAGGAATGAATACAACAAAAAGATCCTAAGCTCCAAAAAAGAATTTATTAGATCTGAACTAGATAACGCCAAAAACAGACCTAGGAAACTATTCGAGATTTTAAAACAGCAATCCAATTAATTGGCCAAAACTGCCCAAGAAACTACAAAAACTCAACTAAGTTGTGAATAGTTCTCAACATTCTTCACCGACAAGGCCAACTCGTTGGGAAAAGAGCTCAAGGAAGAAGCTGACAACATTGGCAATACGGACAACCAAACACCCTCAGCGGTCAATAACACCCCTCAGAATGCCTCAAAGAAATAGGCCACATCGTGATTCCCATATGGACGAAAATAATAAACGCCTCTCTATCCCAAGGGATCCTTCCAGATTGCCTAAAGACAGGACAAGTCGTCCCCATCATCAAAAAACCTACAGCGGACCCATCAGACCCAAACAACTTTCGCCCAGTGACCAACATTCCTATCCTTGCCAAACTAATAGAGAAATGTGTACAAAACCAACTAAGCCAACACATTGCTAACTTCTCGCTACTGGACAACCGCCAATCAGGATTCAGAACAGGACGCAGCACAGAAACAGCGATCCTACATATTGTAGATGATGCACTACAGGCCTTAGAGCTTAATCAGACATGTCTACTCATCCTCCTTGACCTATCATCAGCTTTTGACACAGTATATCATGAAAAACTACTGAACAGACTCCATAACAGGATGGGACTGTCTGGAAATGTGCTAAAATGGTTTGAATCATTCCTTCAAAATAGAACGCAAAGATTCCTTGTCAACCAATCACTCTCACCGTCAAGCCCTAATTCAATCGGAGTGCCTCAAGGTTCTACATTATCTCCTTCACTGTTTAACCTGTACGTCGAATCTTTCACAGAAATCCTCTGAAAATCTAAAATATGCTATCACATGTATGCGGATGACACACAGATTTACATCAAGATCACATCCCTGGAAGACATCAAGAAAATGAACAAGGCCTTAAAAACGTCAATACAATGGCTAACCAACAATCATTTAAAACTAAATGCACAAAAAACTGAATTATTACTAATCTCACCACCAAAGAAACACACAGAAATGAAGGCATGGTCCAAAATGATCACAGCGTTAAACTGCACCCCTTCCCTACTTGTCTCAGCGAAATCACTAGGAATCACACTAGATAAGAACCTAAACATGAAGGCCCACATCAAAGCAATGGCAAAAAGTGCCCGCTATCACCTGAACTACATTAGAAAATTGAAACCATTCATATCTAAGGTGGATCTCAAACTGGCAATCCAATCACTAGTTATCTCGAGGATTGAATATAAATGTACAACTCTAGCAGGGCTACCACAAATTTCAACAGCACCACTAAAGGCATGCCTAAATGCAGCTGCAAGATTCATCACCGGATCAAGGAAACTCGACCATATCTCACCCCACCTGAAAGCATTAAACTGGCTACCTTACGAGGCCAGAATCCAGCTAAAAATGGCATGCATAACCCACAAAGCGCTCCACTACAACACACCAAGTTACCTTGTGCAGAAAATTAAACTATCTGGAGGAAACAGACCGGGAAGGAGTGCAAAGGAACTGGTGTTGAGACCAGCCATCTTCCGGAAGAAGAAAACATATGATAGAGCTTTCTCAGGAGCAGCCCCCAGAATCTGTAACTCACTTCATCCAAGCATTAGAAAAATTCCAGACACAGCAACATTTAAGAGGGAAACTAAGATCTTCCTAATGAGTAAGTTCCTTCCATAAGCAAGGCTCGGGACTACACAATACCCGGCCATGGACTGCAATAGAAAAATGCACAGGATATAAACACTTAGGAACTATCGCTTCAAGCACACTTAGATTTAATTGTATACCAAACTTACGTCATGTTCTATATATAACTTATGTATAACTTTTAATGGATATTATCTTTATATTGATGTTTACGTACTACCTCATACCTCTGGGAACATTTACTATAACAATGCTTGTCAATAACTGCCTCATTTAATGTGAAGCGCTCTGATACCTAAGGGTCTTGTTCGCGCTATAGAAAACTCTTAAAATAAAATAAATAAAATAAAAATAAATGGCTGTCCTTTTGGGCTCTTAGGACTCCTGCTGTCAAGTTTACTTCTGAGCGTCAGTGCTGCTTTCTATTTATTGTCTGATCGTGGAGGGTTATTTAGGGAGTTCGACAGGATCGGGGGCCTGAGGGGCGGAGGGGTGAGTGCACTACATAACATTCAGACAATTCTTCATTGTGGCAATATTTATATAAACTGACAACTCCTCTAGGAGACTGCAAATGTTATAATGACTAAGAGATGAATAACTTGAATGAGTTGCATACCTTAAAGCATGTTTGTTCTTAATCCTCCTACAAAAAGGACGGGAAGGATGCTGTTGACTGTTTTTTGTAGTGAGCAGTTTTGTGTTGATATAGTGCTTACTACCTCTAACGAGGTTTTGAAGAGCTTTGTTAATGAGTAGTTCACTACTTAGTGGAACCCATTGTTATGGTTTAATTTGACACATACAGTTAAACTGACTCCATGAACTGTCATGCAGCTCGTGATGTTTTTCATGCAGACTATTCAGAGTAGTACCGGTTTCCATTGTGTTTCCATGTAGTTGGTAGTTGGTGAGATGTTTTAAACTGTTAGCTGTATTGTTATACAATATTTAATTCACATGCAGTGTCATGAAGACTGTAGATCAATAGGTAATAAACATAGTTTTATTTGTGTGTACGATAAAAAAAAATATATAGATGCATCTCTCGATTCTTATAGGATACTCATTTTGTGGTAGACCTGTCCAACCTCCCACTAGCTCTGCGAGCTTACTTCAGGCCCTCACACCGTTGCCCCTTTTATCTTTCACAAAATGGACACCAAGACCTTTTTTGGTGTGAGAGCGGTCACAGCTTATTATATTTTACAAGTTGGTACATACACTTTGACGATAGCATCTGTCATTAAAATGTTCCAGACAAGATATCTTTACGTCAATGCCCTTGGAACATAACTGGTCATCCAGTGAACATCAATACTTTTACTTCATAGATGATAGGTGAAGTCATGCCTATGTCATATATCAACAACATATGCCATATGCGTCACAAATGTTTCTGACTATCCTTAAAAATGTTTTTGTACCTCTTTGCATTCTCTAAGAACTGTATTCCTAGATAATGTGACCCTGGTCTTTATTTCCTGACAAAGTCCATTGAAATCTCTACCCATGCACAACTCTTCTAATGTATCTTGTGTTATCAAGAAATGATGCAAGAGGGCTACAGCTATCAAGCAGAATTCACCACTTAAATTTCCAATTTTCAAGTGAAGCAGAATTCCCTCCTTTGCCTAGATAAAGGAGAAGCCTACATACTGTCAGCTGCCCATTACAAAGTGGATTACACACAATAACAAGCATTAGCATAGCCAATAGGTCTCGCTTTTGGGACCTTATAAGTATTTAGTTTTGCAGCACAATATCCTTGGTGCAACAACATCAGCTGTTGCATGGCTAAACTTTGTACCTTATAAGTGTTTAGCCATGCAACAGTTGATGTTGTTGCACCAAGGATATTGTGCTGCATAATTAAATATTTATAAGGTCCCAAACGCAAGACCTATGGGCTATGCCAATGCTTGTTCTATGAGGGGCTACTGATAAGTCTTCCTGCTATTTGGTAGGTAGTGGGGGGGAAGGTGGGGCTGAAGTCTCTTGTTCAGAGCGAGAATGGTCCTTTAAAGCAGAAAAGTCCCTTTTCTATTTCCTGATCACTGTTCGGTTTAGCTGTTGATAGCCAGGTGCAGAAAGTTCACACCTCTTTGATCCCCTGTTGTGGGTACGCCAGGCAGGAGACTACCCTACTGTTGCGGGTCTGTGCTATCGTTTGTCAGCTTCAAAAAGGATTCCTCTTAGAAAGAAGACCCCCACTAATAAAGAATGCAAGAAAATAAAGACTATTTGGTTGAAATCTTGATGAGCAACCAAAGGTGGTAACGTGCAATTTGATAACCCACTGAAGCACTCTTTGTTTTAGAATTTATTCAGAGGTGCTATTGTGTACTGAAATAATTTAAAAGCACTCACTGTTTTCAAGTCCTGTGTGTTTGTGTGTGTAACTAAATTAAAAGCATGCAGTCTTAGGCCTCCTCCACAGACCAAAACTGTTCACCTTCGCTTTATTTTGACTATATTTACCTTCTAATCTCTCCATACAGTTGTCTAACTTTTTCCCAACTGGGCTGCCAAAGAAGAAACAGCTTTACTCACACATTCCTATACCTTCTCATCTAAAAATCTATGAAGCACTACCGCTCTCCATACTCTTCATAAATACCAACCTATCCAATCCTAACAAAATCTTCTACTACAAATTTCCACAAAAACGCACCTTAATTCTGTCACTTCACCACAGAACATCAAAGCACTGCATTCCCAGTGTCAACTGTCTCATACTGCTTGATCACAAATCTGACTTGAAAATTATCATTCATTCTAGCACTAAACATGGCCACCGTCTGTGCCCTGAACAAAAACCTCCACCTCCCAATCTAAAGTGGCTGCCTGCTCCTTGACGCGTACAGCCGCCACACAAGTCTAAACCTAGGGGCGTATTAGGATGGCGACGGACCTGCGTCCGTCCGCCACACCAGAGGAGGAGGGACCATCAGCAGGGGCAGTGGCTGTCCCTCCGTGCTAATTAGGATGTGACCGCCACCCTGGCGGTCACATCCTGTATTTTTAACATTGCAGCGGGTGCTGCTTGTAGCTTAATTTAGGTTTGCCAGCTAGCTCAGAGGTCACTAGAAACTTTCACGAATGAACTGGGAGGAGTGAACTTCCCTGATTAGACAAGAAGGGATTCAGCTTCTGACAACCGCATAAACATGACAACTTTGATCCCCAGAATAAGGAGTATATCTCCAGAGTCGTGTGAAAACAATAGATATCTATTTTACTCAGTCAGTTGTGCATACTTAGTTTCACCAGAGTGCAGAGAAATAGAGAGATGGGTGTTTTCAATAAAAAAGGTGTTATTTATTGAACAGTCTTCTTTCTCATGCAAGAGAAAGGAATTGCTACAATTGCAATACTTGTTATGACGTATAGTGCGTACAGTAAAAGGAGTATTATGAAATAATACTGTAAAAGCATTGATATGGTTTCTGAGCCATATGTTACTTAAAAGGTCTAAAATATATACAGTTACATACAAAGATAAAAGCTTGACTAAACATACTCAACTGGTGCTTCTAAATACGCCTACCCCGGTGTACCTAACCTAAGCCTAGTATGTGGGAAGGGGTAAATGAGCTGCAGTTTAAGTTAAGTTAGTTTTTGCCAAGATTCTGACTCAAGAATTCTCTAGGGATCTAATCAGCTCCGTACCTTGGTTTTAGAATGGAGGAGGTCTTGTATCTCGCTCTCAGGACTCGATCTCCCAGTACCCCGCAAGGGAAACTGGAAACACCAGAGCTGGATTTTCTCGGCAGGAGAAAAAGACAGCGTCTTTCTCATTGCGTCAAGGGGGAGGGACGGCTTCCTTCAGCACTCGCATCAGCTGGGCTTCGGATAAGTAGATAGCCGCTCTGCTCCACACCACCGTGTGTTGCTTAATGCAAACGCTGGTATATTTATACCTGGAAGGTGCCGTGTTTGACATAAGGTTGGACATAAGACGTCAATTAAAGATGTCACTAAGAACTGACCGTTCTTTCAGTGCTTGCAGGAGTTCTAGGACAAATCAAAACAAAAGCACGGGGAATTCCCAGGTTGCTGGAGGTTTGGTATGTTGTAAGAACTCGTTGTGCTTTCTAGAAGTCTAAGGAAGTAGCCTTGCCGCGTTTTGTTTGCATTGGCTATTTACTAAATATGAAATATTTAATTAGGGTCCTAGATAAAACACAACACACACTCCATGTATAATGTCCATCATTACTAGATGCTAAGCAATATATAAACATATAGGTATGCATGTGTTTTTCCATTCCACCCCAAAATACATTAAATGTATTTGAAACGGCATAGATACACGAAAATTAGTATTATACTGTACGCATTTAAGCAGTGGTATCATTCAGATAATGCATTTGTAACTGACAGCTGAATGAATTGCGAACATTACATTTATGAAATGGCTCTTAATACAGAAGAGAAGGGCGAGACCATTTCATCACATATTTATACAAGATTGTAAGTGTGCTAGAGGCTCATTGAAAATATTGTCTCTAGAAATAGAAGCTCTGTTCTCTAAGAATAGTTCTACTTTAAGCAGAGTACCTGGTGCCCAAAAAAAAAGGTAAATATTTTGGAATTTCTTGGAGAGAAAAAAATAACTTTCTTTCAGGGTAAGAAAAATAGTTCCAAGTCTCTTCAGCAGTGATGTTTTTAAAAGTTGAAGGTCGAATTCAGAGTTCAGGGAACGCTGTGTGCTCGCTATTTCAATTGTTATTATCGTTGTTAGGGGAGAACATTACCTCAGCTAGACCAGCAAAAATTTTGTCTACAACAGTAGGTGAAAGTTGGGCCAACGCTGAAAAATCAGAAATAGTGCATATATGCGATGCATTGCTATCTTCAGGTTGTATTCAGATCTCTTAGCCGGGCCAATCCGAGGACCTTAGTGATACGGTCTCGGTATCGTATTGCTAGGATCGTTTCTTCCATCGAAGCCTGAGTTTTGTTTGTGACTTGGCTTGCCATATCGGAGCAGAAGGAGCAAAAATAAAATTCCTGCTACAAGTCCCAAAATAAGTGGCAGGCCACCAAAAAGAAAGTGCACAAAATTCGGGAAGATGCCCAGAACTGTCTCGAAGGGTGTTAACAGTCCCGAAAAAATTGTCTTAAATACATGTGTGATGCCACTGGTATCTGACATGTTTAAAATTTAGCTTAACATTTCTACGAAATACACGGGGCAGTTTGTTGATAAAAGGGTATGTATCTCTGCTGCTGTCCTTGCTGCTTGCAGGTCATACGTCTCTTTGGATGAGGTTAAAGGCACAGTTGTCTGTAAAAGAATAGACTTCATTCTGCTTAAAGTATCAATTTGAATAGAAGAGATATTCACAGAAGGCCAAATTTCTGCCTCCATGTCTGGGTTGCTTTTTGGATACAATACTTGCATACAACAAATGACCCTGGAAGTGACGCTCACGAGATAGGGTTTTCCTGGCACCATGCCACAACAGCTGTGGTCACTTAATATAACGTAGCTACCGTTGGAAAGATGTCTGAAAAATGGCTCTATCTGTGTAGCCGGGGTTCCGTGCAGGTGACATGAAAGGTTATTTGATGAACCCTTGCAAGGTCCATGCAGATTTATACCTTCGCATAGGAGTGTACCACTCAGTGATGTTTTGCAGTTACTACCACTAAGAAATACCTCTTTCTTTCCCCCACTCCAACACCCATGTGTAAATGGTAAATTCCAGGTTGATTTGATGTACCCTTTACACAACCTTTCATACAGGACTGCTGGTATATACTCTTGGCAGTATTGAAACTGAAAAGTCGTTATCGGGATTGTAATGGTGCCATGTATTATCTATTCAATGACAGGTCTTTCTGACATTGTCAATGGTAATCTCTCAAGTTTTTCAATGCTTAGCACCGTATAGTCTGCTCCTTTCTGTGCCAACGAGATTTGTCTATCAGTAAGGTTAAAGATAGAAAATAATGACGTTATGTTGATTAGACGCCATAGCACGTGACCTGAACGCAGATTTTGTAACGTCCAGCCTAGCTGTACAATAGAACGCAACTGGGACTGACCATGTTGTAACATTATCATATCCTGTTCTATTATATCAATAGCAGATGATACAATGCTATCCAGTGAATAGATTCTGGAGGACAGAGTTGTTAACCCATTGTCCACTACAGAAAATGCTTTTTCCAAATTAATACGATCAATTTCTCGTATTTTTTCAGCAGTTTCAATATGATTTAATTTCCAAGCTTCATTGTATGCTGCATATATACCGGCGTAAATAAAACGTTTTTGACGCTGCTTGCGAGGTCCCATTATGAAATCTCGCAAGTCAGCACCTTCTTTAAGTAAAGTTAAGTGTTGCTTAATTTCTGGAAGTGTGGATTTCTGTAGCCATTCGAGGCATAGTTTTCCCACACTGTATGTTGTAATAATCCCTGGATGTTGTCTTTGGGAATATCTTGGGTCTGGCCTGTGTTGTTTGAACCCTTGTATTTTGTTCAGGAATCTATTGTGACAGTTATTAGTGTCTGTGGGCCAGATTAACCATTTTTTCCAATCAGGAAGTGTTCTGTTTTGTTTTAAAATATAGGCCACGTCTACCCCCTCATCTGCAGTGGTGTTTACATCAGGCATTGGCTTTGGTATAGACGGGTTGTTTAAATCTTTTACCTTGGCTAAACCAAGACAGGTTGTTTGCTGAACTGTGTCATTCAGGAACATTATTTGTTCTGGGATCATGCAGGCTCTGAATAATGCTTCTATACCTTGTACCTGCCAATCTTTTGTTCCCCAAATGGTTTTTGTCTCAATGTTGTTTTTCCAATATTCAAAACCAAATGTAGACATGTTTTTATAAAAAATTTCTGAATAAATCAGTTTAGTGTTTGTCAACATATTTTTCACCCCTGTCTTATTTAACATTTTAAAATAGAATGTTTCTGGATCAGTGACATTAAACCCCGAGAAGTACGGGAATTTTTCAAAAAATGTCTTTGAGCTGCCTTTTGGCGGGGTTGGACAATGTTCCCATTGATTATAAACAAAAGTATTTCTAGGATTTGCGGATTTATGCAGATAATGATGCCCGTAATGGGAAAAACAGTACATTTCCTCATAATTCGACGAACCCTGTAAATAATCATGTGCAGTAAATTTTCCTAACATTTCTAAATCTGATATCATATTATTAATCCCAATCATCAGAGAATCTACTAGGTGAAACAAAGTCACTCAATGAAATCTTAAATTGGTGTGGTAATTTCAAGAGCTCAACCGGGCCATAAATTTCATAGTCAGTTTTGTCCCTTTGCTATACCACCAGGTATGGGGATGGCTGTGATGTTCACTGATGAAAGTTCTCGTTTTTCGATGTGTGATGATCTGTGTGGTTTCAGGACCAAGTTGATGTTCTGACTTGCTGTCTCCATTGTACTATTTTTTCCATCAATAAATCTACCCAAACTTAGAACCAAGATGAGCCACAGAAAGAGGAAAAGTACGCCTAACACAATCCACAATTTAATCCATTGAGGAGTAAGATATATTTCTTTGAGTTGATGAAAGAGTTCTTTTACTTTTTCTTTGAATGTTTTCATTGCTGGCTTGTCTCCATGTTCACTTGGATCATCGGAAAAATCATCAAAGTTGATAAAATAGCAAGATGCAGTTCTGTCAATTGGTGGGATTGCTTCCGGATTTCCATTGATCTTTGCATTGTCTTTTGTTACATTTGTGTAGTCCGAAGCTACATCGTTGTAGACTGGTGTTTCTTGTTGAACTGTTGAAATTTGGGTCTCAAGAGGCACAAGTTCCATGGCTTTGTTACATAGACCTTTCTTAATCACCGTAGGTTTATCAAATGTGATTAGTCTCTCAATTTGAACCTCTTGGATTGTAGCAAGATTTGGTCTTCTGCTATTTCTTGGGAGTCCACTGGGCCTACTACTTATTATTGGCCACATGGTTGTGGTTTCACCAGGTCGATTGATACAACTCGGTTCTCCTTTTTACCAGCAAGAGGCGGTAGTACTACTGATCTCGTTCCGCTGACAGCTAAGACAGGTACTGCTTTTCTGTAAGAAGGCCCAAATTCCTTCTTTACCGCAATCTTTTCTCTGACCAGATCCCCAATCTTTGGAATCCAGACAGGTCTTGCTGGGACAGGTGGTTTTTCTTCAGTGGTAGTTGGCTTTAGTTTTTCGTTACTCAGACTTTTTCTTGTTTCATTTAAGTCCTGTGAAACAGCCAAACAATCTTTGATATCAAAAGCTTTTTGTTGCACCACTGAAGTTTGACGAACTTAGTCCTGAATAAGCATTCTAGTACCAAATAAAAGTTCATACGGGCTGACACCTCTAGAGAATTTCTTGGCATATTATTAAGACTACGTTGGACACTTGTTAGATGTTTGACCCACCCATCACCCGAACCTAATACCCTTGCTGTTATAGATTGCTTTATGTCCCGTTTTTTTCTTTCCACAACCGCATTTCCCTCAGGATGGAAGGGAGAAGAGTACCACAATGCAATGCCCATGCTTACCATGGCCTCCTTGTAAGCCCGTGAGCTAAACGCAGGACCCGGGTCAGAAAGTAGCATGCCAATTGAGTATGTGCCGATAAAGACTCGCAAATCTTTTATCACAGTTCTGGCGTCAGCCGAGCGCTGGGGCCACATTCTAATTAATCCTGTCTTAATTTTTATGGGACCGCCTTTGTCCGTCCAGACGTCTGCGCATAGATAGCCTCATGCTTTCTAATAGTGGTGTCTGGGCTAGTGTCTGGTCCGGTTCATAACTGCGATCTCTGTTGCAGTCCTCACAATTCATTGCAAATTTATAAAGGTCCCCGCTCATCCCCGGCCACCAGTACTGAGATTGTAATTCTATTAGAGATTTCAGGATCTCTTGGTGCCTCAGACCCAATCCCATGTGTGCTTCTTGTATCAAGAAGATTCTCCGGTAAGTGTTTGGAATTACTCTATCCCCCACTCCAGGGATGTGAGCAAACGGAACAGAGTTTGCATCAATTATGTATGTATTACTGAGTGGATAGTTTAGAGGTAACGCCGCATAATTGCCTTCCATTGAGGCTTTTACTTCAAGTAGCGTTTCACCATCTATTTGTGTTTTCGTACGCTTTATTATAACTACGGAAGCCGAGTGGTCAGTCGCCGCTGTGGCTTTGTCAGAAAATGAATTCCCTGCAACAAGAACGCCATCACGTGGAAGACTCTGCGTATGTATCACGTGAGTCTTTTGTAGTTCTTTTTGCAAAAGAACTACCTGTTCCACAAGTTTTGTATTCTTTATAGTGGCACCTGTCTCATCTTTGTAACCATTTTGTATCCAGGTCTGCATGGAATTATTGTAAGATCGGACGCAGTAATGCGAATCGCACACTATTAGTGTCGGGAATTCATGATCAGCATTTTCAAGCGCCATTTTTAGGGATCTTATTTCAGCTCGCTGAGCTGAACAGTTTCTGAGTGATTCAGTTTTAGTGACCATCAGTCTGAATTTACCTAAGCGCCAGCAACCTTTAACAATCGCGCATGCTGCATTGTAAATCTGTTTCTCCACAACGTAGTGTTGTGCAAATCTGTCTGTGTAGATAACACAGGTGTACTGTTCGAGGGGTAGAATTTCGATCGGCAGAGGACATTCATTTTCATATTCCAGATATTCTAGTTTTTTTCATTTTCGGATCAAATGCGTGTGTAACGTCTTCTGCAGTAAGAGAACTTTCCCATTTTATCCATTTCGGATCTAGGACTTTAGCATTGGTATTGCCTGGTATTGTTACTGCCTCAAGGGCTTATACAGCAGTTAAAACAGATAACCTTTTCCCTTGGGCCAGGGCTCTTTCTTTTGCTACAGCAGTTTGAACCGCAGTTAGAATTTTTTCTGTTGAACTGAATTTCATTTCAGCTTGTGTGTACAAATGTGATTTGTAAGATATTGGTACAGTTTCTCCCTCATTAGAGGTCAGGTATGTGAATCCACATCTTCCTGGGATGACTCGGATTACAAGGTTGCGTTCATTTGCGCGTGTTTGCAGTTTTGTTTTAGTTAACATATCTGTCTGTAATGATCTTAATATTTCTGTGTGTTTTTGAGTCCAATTAATTGATTTGAAATCAGGTTTTATTAGTTCGTAGAGAGGTTTAACCCTCTCTGCATAATTTAGAATGTATGTTCTTCCAAAATTCAAGAAACCTAGTATTGATTGCAGATTTTTCAGCGTTTTGGAGCTTGTAGTACAGCACACTTCTCTAAGAAGTTGTCTGCCAGGCTTTTACCTTCACTTGATAATTCGTATCCTAAAAATAGGACAGTTAAATGGGCAATTCTAGATTATTTAAAATTAAATTTGTACCCTTCAGAAGCGAACCCAAGTATTATGGTGTTCACTCTTTTCAAGTGAGTCTTTAGGTCATCATGTGTAAGATAGATGTCGTCGACATAAGATAATGCTTCATCATCATAAATTTGTAGTAACTCTGTTACCCTTGCTGAAAATAATCCTGGGCTGTTCTTGAATCCCTGTGGGAGACGACAAAATTATTTTTGCGACACCATTATTGAGAAAGCGGTCAAATACCTTCTTTCAGGTGCAATGGTTTGACAGAAGAATCCGTTAGAGATATCTAATGTTGCTTTATATTTTTTGCGCACGATGTTATTCATTAGTGCTGCCCTGTGTGAGTTTTGGACTGCAAAAGTTTTACAGCAGGAGTTTAGATGTCTGTAGTCCAAAACTAGACGATATGAATCATCTGGCTTGGAAACAGGAAACAAAGGATTGTTCATTTGTGAGGTGCATGTTTCAATCACCCCCTGTTATTCAAGTTGGTCTAAAATTTCTTTTACTTGTTTTTTAGCTTCTTTCTTAACCGGATACTGCCTATGTGCAGTAGGTTGATTTTTAATTGGATTTTATGATGAGGAGGGTCCTCATCCCATCCTACATGATTTTTATATAATGCTGGGGCTTGGGCCACTGCCCATTTTCTAGCAAGTGTGTATTTTTTATGTATTGGAATGTGATTTGAGAAGGCAGGCACAATCATTTCTTCGCCATGTGGGCACTCCCTGACAAACTCTGGTGGACAGTCTTTTTCTGCTAGAAGGATGTCATAGTCTTTAGATTCTCCCAAAAGAGACCTTTTATTTTCCTAGTTTTATCTCCCTCTATACTTAATGTTATTTCATATAGTTTATGGGGCACGCTCACTCGGGTGTCTGCAGTTTCCACTTGAATGTATTCATTCGTGTCCACTGTCTCCAGAAGATTCATCAGGATCTTGCGAGCTATGCTCACTTCTGCTGCGCTGTCTAGCATTGTCTGGGCCCACTCTCCGTTTTTCAGTTGTGTCCTCAGGATTCTCGGCATGTTTTATTTTAATACTTGCTACCTTCTTTCTTGGAAATTGTGATTTTTTACTTTGATGAGCAGGTTCTTTGTCTTTGGACTTGACGTGCTCTTCTTTATGTTCTGACCGTGCTCTTCTTTCCGATTTCTTTGAGTAAGTCTGAAAAGATCGAGAGGAACGCGTAACAATATCTTGATATCTGTCAGGTTTTCTCAGATTGTCCCTATTTCTAAGGTGATATCTTTTCTCAGAGGGCTCCCTTTGGGGAGACTTGCCCTCCCCCTCTCTGGAGTTCTATTTCTCCGTTGGGGAGACCTTCCCCTGGACTGAAATTGTTTTTCTCTGGGAGTGGTTTGTTTGTTACCCTCCCAGTTCTTCTTTTGAGAATTGAGGTTATTTTTAATAAAGGTTTTTTCAGGATTTTCAATTAGTTGGGGTTTTACTGGTTTACCACCCAAACTATCTCTGCCTAAATCTTCATATGATTTTTCAATTATTTCTGCGAGCTCAAAAGGTTGGTCTGTTATATCTGTCTCCTTCAATTTTTGGCGGATTGCCATACACGCTGCTTCTCCTTTTATGTTGGCTAATAATATAGCCGAGACCTTCTTAAAGTCTTTTAGTAATTTCATACCCAGAGTTAAAGCAGGTTCTGGACCGTATTCCTTTTGAATCTGACTTAGCACATCTGGTATAACCGCCATAGATGGGACACCATGTGTTTTTGTGTAGATAGAAGCAAAGACTGTGCCCCAAGTGTCACAGTCCTCCACATGTGGTGCGATCCCCATTGGGAGGCAGATAGTCAGAATTCTGTGTTTTTCGTGAGGGGTAGTATCAGGAAATACTGCCTCTATCTGAATGATTTTTTGAGCTAACCAGAATGGAATTTGTTCCCGTTTTGCGGGTGTTTTACCAAGACATGATTGTATGTTCTGTGGTGTAATTTTGTTTGTATTCCCCTGGTGAGGGGTGTTTTGTGGAATTTTAATTGCAGGTTGAACTGTTGAAGTTCGCATGACATATTGGACCAATTGTCTATGTATTTTAATTAGTTGTTTTAACTGAACTAAAAGTTCTCTGTCTGACATTGTTTCAATGTCAGGATGTGGTGTGTAGCCGGCTAGAACCGGCCATGTGGCACCTGGTCTACCTAATGGACCTAGCCTGATAATGTGATTTTGATGATTTAGGGCGCCATTAAACAAGAGCAGGTGCTCTTGGTATGTTAGTGGAATTTCAACTTCCTCAAAAGGAGAGTATTCCTCTGGAGATTTCGCTACTTTGTAGAAGTGGAACTCATGTGTTACAGCATTTGCTGCTGGAAAAGTTATCCAAGAATAGAATACATCTGTCTGCCGAAACTCATGTGCCTCTACCACAAATATGACCGTACCACCTCTTGATGTTACTCCATTTTCTATAAGTTTTATAGTTATGGTTTTTCTTATGTTGGCCGGGATGATTACTGCATCATGGTCGTCATCATTCGACCCTGTTAGGTCTACACCTGGTTGATTCGCATTTACTGCGACTCCACCGGTTTCGTTATTGTCGCCGTTAAGCAACATTATTTAATGAAAATTGTCTTTGCAGAGCAAGTTTTTTTGGAAACAAAAGATTAGCAGCCTGATTCATGAACGGGCCGTTTTGCGAGGCTCAAATAGCGAATCATAAGGAATCGCTATTTGAGACTCGCAAAACGGTATTCATGTAGGAATCGCAATATTAATTGCGATTCCCACTGATTCCTTATTTGCGATTAGCTAATTGCTAATCGCAAATAAGGAATAACTCCCCATGCATTCCTATGGGCCAAAAGGCCCATAGGAATGCATGGGGAGTCATTCCTCATTTGCGATTAGCAATTAGCTAATCGCAAATGAGATTGTGAGTACAAGGGTGCCAGGGGTGTCTGAAGGACACCCTGTAGCACCCCTGCAATGGAAATTAACACAGGTGTTGCACACACACATGTCCAAAGGACATGTGTGTGTGTAACATGCAACTCAGAAAAATGCATTTAAATGCATTTTTCTGAGTTTTCGAAATTTACCACGAGGTTTGACCTCGCGGTAAATTGCGTTCCAAAATTGCGATTTCGCAATTGAAAAATGGATGATGAATTACATTTAAGGAATCTCAAATAGAGATTCCTTAAATGTAATTCCTCGCAAATATGCAAATTAGCAAATAGCGATTTTTGCATTTGGGATGTGGAATCCCAAATGCAAAAATCGCACTCGCAAAGGGCCAGATTCTCAGAATCTGGCCCTTTGCGAGCCGATTTAGGCTTCATGAATTAGGCTGTAGGTGCACAATATTTTGGAACACTGTATCCTTCAACGTTGATTATACCGTAAACTAATACATAGGATTTTCATCCTACTAAGTTCCGGCGGATATTAACCTTTCACCCACTCCAGACGTCTATTGGAGTTTTTACGGGAAAAGGAGTCTGTGTGAAAAAGCACGACTGAGTTACTCTAGTATCTTGCGTTAGATTATCGCCTTACCAAACGTTGGGCGCCATGTAGTGTAGTTCCTATTTTCCCAATAGGCTCTGCGCATTTAATAACATAAACAATAGTTTAGACGTAGGACTGAGGTCGACTAGGTCTGAATATGTTAGACTTAATTTAGGTTTGCCAGCTAGCTCAGAGGTCACTAGAAACTTTCTCGAATGAACAGGGAGGAGTGAACTTCCCTGATTAGACAAGAAGGGATTCAGCTTCTGACAACCGCATAAACATGACAACTTTGCTCCCCCAGAATAAAGAGTTGTGTGAAAACAATAGATATCTATTTTACTCAGTCAGTTGTGCATGCTTAGTTTCACCAGAGTGCAGAGAAATAGAGAGACAGGCGTTTTCAATAAAAAGGTGTTATTTATAGTACAGTCTTCTTTCTCATGCAAGAGAAATGAATTGCTATGATTGCAATACTTGTTATGAAGTATAGTGCGTACAGTAAAAGGAGTATTATGAAATAATACTGTAAAAGCATTGATATGGTTTCTGAGCCATATGTTACTTAAAAGGTATAAAATATATACAGTTACATACAAAGATAAAAGCTTGACTAAATGTACTGGTGCTTCTAAATACGCCTACCCCGGTGTACCTAACCTAAGCCTAGTACATGGGAAGGGTAAATGAGCTGCAGTTTAAGATAAGTTAGTTTTTGCCAAGATTCTGACTCAAGAATTCTCTAGGGATCTAATCAGCTCCGTACCTTGGTTTTAGAATGGAGGAGGTCTTGTATCTCACTCTCAGGACTCGATCTCCCAGTACCCCACAAAGGAAACTGGAAACACCGGAGCTGGATTTTCTTGGCAGGAGAAAAAGACAGCGTCTTTCTCAGTGCGTCAAGGGGGAGGGACGGCTTCCTTCGGCACTCGCATCAGCTGGGCTTCGGATAAGTAGATAGCTGCTCTGCTCCACACCACCGTGTTAAGGCAAACACTGGTATATTTATACCTTGAAGGTGCCGTGTTTGACTTAAGGTTGGACATAAGACGTCAATTAAAGATGTCACTAAGAACTGACCGTTCTTTCAGTGCTTGCAGGAGTTCTAGGACAAATCATAACAAAAGCACGGGGAATTCCCAGGTTGCTGGAGGTTTGGTATGTTGTAAGAACTCGTTGTGCTTTCTAGGAGTCTAAGGAAGTAGCCTTGCCGCATTTGGTTTGCATTGGCTACTTACTAAATATGAAATATTTAATTAGGGTCCTAGATAAAACACAACACTTTGCGTGCACGAAGCTGCAGGCACCGTGTGGTGCCTGCCGTTTCGTGCACGCAAACGCAGGGGGGTACCATAGGTGCCCCCCAAGTGCACCCCCCACCCCCTTCACCCCTGGGGGCCCGCAACGGGCCCCCGAAGACAACACCATATGCCTTTCCACAGCGGAAATGCCGCCGTGGAAAGGCATATGACCGTAGCTATTGTAATATGGCTGGCGGTGTCTGATAGACACCGCCAGCCATGTTAGAGCTTTTAGAGCGGCGGACAGAAAATAGATCCCCCAGCCATCCTAATCTGGCGGGGGGGTCTTTTTCCAGTCCGCAGCGGATAATCCGCACCCTTCGGGCCGGCGATGGCTTCCGCTGGCCCGGAGGATGCGGATTATCCGCAATCCTAATGAGTCCCCTAGTTTGGACTCTTACCATGGTCCAGCTCAACAACATTCTAGTCCTTGTGGTACTCGCACCACACGACGAGCACACGCCTATGCCTGAAGAACACCTCTAAAATTAAATACTCTGCCCTAAAGTGCACAGCTAAAACACCACTTCCTCGTACGCTCCTTGCAAGCACCCAACATGCGCCTGACCTGGGAAACATTTCTTTGACTGTTAGGTCCCTTGCAAACTGTGCTAGCCATAACCGCCATAGTCATACAACGCTTAATTTACACCCTTGGATCAGTCTTTAAAACTTCTCGCCACATTGCATCCCAAACTCCAACTATTTGAATCCTAGCAGGTTGACCAGCCCAAAGTCTCCATCAGACACTCCCGCTCACTATAATGTAAAACATTTCTTCATATTCTCGCACCACCAACAATCTCTCAGCTGACCTGTTTTCACAATAAAACACATATTACTCAAACAAATGCTACACCACACTTTCATTAGATCAAAAATCACTGTACCTAACTTGTATATGAGCAGCAACAAAGAAGGAAGATAGCTGCCTGACAGGGGATTAAATAGTAGATTAGAATGTTCTGAAGATTCTTATTCTAAGATAAGTGTTTGTTCAAGTTGCTGCTGTGAGGTAGCTATAAAGAGGATATTCATTTTAATGGTCTCTGTTCCTTGCTATAAAATTAGGAGCACTCAATGTTTTGAGTACGGTGTGTGAGAGACGAATTAGAAGTCGCTCAATATCATGAACTATTTTGGGAGCCTGCACAGACTCAAACTAAGGGGTCCATTACGATGGCGGACGGACCATCGCATTGGAGCCAGGCACTAAC
Organism: Lissotriton vulgaris; assembly: GCF_964263255.1. Lineage (NCBI taxonomy): Eukaryota > Metazoa > Chordata > Amphibia > Caudata > Salamandridae > Lissotriton > Lissotriton vulgaris. The sequence continues at coordinate 1,728,820,981 of NC_141693.1, forward strand.
CACCGAAGTTGCGGTGGTCCCACAATGCATATTAGGATGTGCCCGCCACAATGGCGGGCACATCCTGGACCTTTTACATTGCGGGTGTATCTGCTGGCTGCAGACCGGCCTGCAATGCAATAGGAGTGCGCACATCATTGCCATGCACTACATGCCATGTTGTGCATGGCAATGAGGGGGGTACCATAGGTACCCCCATATGCACACCCCACATCCTGGGGGCCCACAACGGGCCCCCATTACCAGACACCACATGTCTTTCAATGGCGGCAACACCGCAATGGAAAGGCGAATCTCCGCATGAATCATAATATGGAGGGCAGTGTCTTGCAGACATCGCCACCATATTATGACCATTTTCTGCCCGGTCAACGAATCGACCGGTGGAAAAGCAGCAGACGGTCTTTCGGTCCGCCGCGGACCCAACAGCCATGCTAATATGGTGGGGGGTCAATCAGGCTTGGATGGCGGGCGGATCGCCCCCGCCGGGCCAGCGGTGGCTACCGCCGGCCAGGCGGGGGTGATCCAACCGCTATCCTAATGGGCCCCTCAATTTGGAAAGGCCCTGAGCTGAAACTTCCCTCACAGACGAACTCAGGAACAGGAGCTCCATTTTTATGAATGAAGATAAGTGACTTTGAAAATAAGTTGTGAGCTAGATATTGAGATCTTAGAGGCATTTAATTGAAAGCAAGAAAAAAATACATATTTCTACCAGCGTAATATAAGGCTAGTATATTATATTCTCATTTGAAATGCAATTGTGGTATTGTGTGTACCGAGTGTTTTACAGATAAGACTGGAAGTTCTTCAATCCTTAAAGCACTGCAAGCAATGGTAAAAATCCATGTTCATGAATCAATGTTGCTGTGAAAGAAGCTAAGAAAGTCCAATTGCAAACAATCCCGCATTGTGATTCTAGTGAATAATTCACGGCTAAAATAGTCCAGATTTAAATAAAATATCGAACAACATCTAAAGGTCAGGTAACTTAAATTGCAGAGGAAATACTAAGAATTGCTAGGAGGGAAGTGGGTAGAAATTCACTAACCATAGATTACTCTCTTTAGGGCTGATGGACAGACACATAATAAGAACACATTTGGGAGAAGACCACAAAAACAACACACAAGGAACGCTCAATTGCAGTTTCTGAGTTGACGTCAGGTGAGTGGGACAGGCTGCATCATGAGCAGGTTTCCAGCCAGGGTGCTGCTGGTGAGACACCGCACATAGCTGTTAGACCTATCTCACGGCAAGCGGCACACTGTTACGATTTTCAGCTCTCTCACTCTTCTTCTTGCGGAGGCCTTGAAGGAAGATGCCTTCGGCTTCTCCATACTGCTTTACCTTCTTTTTCCCAGAAACCTCTAATGAGAATTTCTGAAATACATTCGGCCCTTTCCAAGACGGCTACGTTAATATTAGTTGCTATGAGATGCTTCCCAATCCAATATGGCAAAGCTCTCTTCCTTTGGGGTTTTTCCTGTCTTTAGGGTATAAAACCAGCTGATCTATTTCTACTTGTTTCACAACACTTCCTGCTCCATGTTGGTGTCTTTCCTTGCTCATGATCAGCTTTAGGATTTCCTGGTTCTTCAGCAATATAGTTCCAACTCCTGGCATTTCTTGTATTTCCTGAGGTATCCTGCTCCTCAGGCTCCAGTCTCTTTTCCTTGGGTTTCAAATGTCATCTGGAGCTTTGTTGTCAACAAGGAGTTTTGTTTGCCTTTGGGGTTTTCCTCCATCCTGGGCTCTTTCTGTAAGGTCTCATCTGCTTAGGTGCTTTATCGTGTCTGCGGCAGTGGGGCTACTGGAAGAGGTCTCCCTTACCTCTGGCAGATTCTTAAACAATTCACGGCAAGCAGCACAGCAGCTAAAAATGCTGCACTGCATTGCGTGACAGGGAGGCAGCAGGAGAGCACCATATCTACAGAGATATGGCTCACTCTTCCCCTCTCCCTAGCGCCAGCACAGATTTTAGCTGCTGTGTGTCAGGCACACACCTTAATGCCATAGTGCTAGGTCACGTGCCTGAATCTACTATAGATTTGTACTGGAAGGGTAACCTTATAGTACAAAATGCTATCTTTAGACACACTTTCTAACTTTTCCTACTTTACATGTGAGCTGTACACTGCAGCCCACATGCATATTCAAAAAACATTTCTCCTTTTAACACCTCTTTTCAAATGGTGTTAACTTTTGGTGCTAAACCCTGTCTATTATTGTTTGTAGTTAGGGTTTTGCATTAAAAAGCATGGGTGGTTGCATGGTAACGCCCGTGTACCAATGTAACTCTTCTTTGGTTCTAAGTAACACAATGCAGTGCTTTGTATTAATTTTATGGTACTGTCCAGCTCAAATCAAGTTTTGCACAGAAAGTAAGTTAGGAAAAAACAAAATGCTGAAGGAAAATGTCTGTGAATCTACCCCCTAGTGTTTTAAAATGCAAAAGGAAAATGTTTGTGAATCTACTCCCATATCTGTTAAAGTCTGGGTTTCCCAACCTCATTGCAGTCAGAGGTCCCCCACTCTGGAAGTCGGTCCATGACAGATTGCGAACCCCGCACATTTGTCTGGATTCAGAAATCATGGATTCGGCTCAAGCCGTGGCTTAGGCAGCACAGGTTGATCCTGCCCAAACTTTGGTCTAGACATTACAGCAACAAGCCCAAAAGCTACAACAACTATAGAATGAAAACCAAGCCCTAAGTCAAGCTCTTGCTGTTAGTCCCTCTGATGTTCCTACTGTGTTTCAGCAACTCCATGATTCTCTGGAGACCCGAATTAATTGAAGGAATTTTTGGATTCCCTGAAAGTCTTTTTTGCCTTCTGTCCTACTCAATTTTCTCAAGATAGAGCAAAGGCCGTTATTGATCAGTGTCTCACCTGGGCCACTGTTACCTTAGGTGATGCCTTTAGTAGCCACAGAAGATCCTTGCCTGTCAAATTATTAAACTTTTCTAACAGCATTCAAATGGATGTTTGAATGGCAAGACCTTCAGTTCACTTCAAAGGAAGCTCTATATGAAATCCAGCAAGGCAGTCAGGATGTCTTCACTGACATCACACAATTTCCCTTGCTGGCTGAAGAACCCACGTTAATAGAACACACTCTTGTTATCTTGTTTGGTAGGGGTCTCAGAGAAGAGATTAAAGATGAGTTTGTCCATTCAGCCCAAGCTAAGTCTATTTCTACTCTTATGAATCAGGCATTATTAACTGATCATCACATGCATGAACAATGGTCTTAAGACTGCAACTGCTCCACTGGAAAATGGTTCGTCTCGAGAGGGGCAGTCTGTACCTGATATTCGTGGATCTCAGGTCAGCCTGGTCCCAAGGGCTAAACTATGGTCCTTTCTACTCGACCTAGGAGCCCCGGTGTATCTTATACATCTCATCCAGCGATTGCATGAAAACAACTTTGCACAAATACGATTCGGCAAATACGGTGGACTATCGGCCCCCATTCCAATCAAACGAGGTGTGCGCCAAGGCTGCGTACTCGCCCCAACTCTGTTTAGCCTTTACATAAACGACTTGATAAATGTCCTGTCAAGAGAGAAAGACCTAGATGCCCCCAAACTAGCAGGGAGAAGAATTTCAGCAATGATGTTTGCTGACGATACGCTTTTAGTATCAAAATCTCCCATGGGGATCCAAAGGGTGCTGGACAGATTTCAGTTGTTCTGTGAAGAGAGAGGGCTTGAGATCAACCTCCAGAAAACTAAATTTATGGTTTTTAATAAACCAAAAGGTACACGTCCAAACCCCGTCCTACAAAAAGAACCCCAAGAGAGAGTGACATCCTTTGTGTATCTAGACACCATGGACTGGGGGGCTCATATAGGGAAAGCATCTCTAAAGCTGGCCCAATCAACCGGGGGAATAATGAAGGTATTTAACAACACAAGTAGGAGTGCAGTTAGGAGTTAGCCCGGCACTGGAAATTTACAAAATACAGGCATGGGGGGGCACTCTCTATGGAGCAGAACTCTGGGGCCACTGCAGGTCTGAAATCTTAATCCAGTCTGAGAATGGCTTCATTAGGAACCTCTTCAAGTTGCCACGCAGCACTCCCTTAGTTCCCCTCCGGTTGGACCTGGGGTTGATGGAGATGGAGGCGGTTTTACGCCTCAGACCACTCTTATATTGGCGACGTTTATGGTCTAATATATAGAGAGGAACTGATGGATGTGCTAGCTATTAGAGGTGCAGTAAAGCTCCCTTGCTTTGCCCATATAAAGCGCCTGCTAACTAATATGAGGATGAGGGATTGTTGGTCTGACCCGGAAGCATCATGCCTCCGCGTTACAAAGAATTACCTAACATCTGTTTACATGGATTATAGAATGTCCCTGCTCCACTCTGATCTTAATCTGTGCAAATCTTCTCAAACCTTTCTGGAAATTAAGACCATTCCAGCCTTCGAAAGGGCCATCGATCTTATTAAGCCTTCGGCAGCTAGGAAGCTGTTTCTTCAATTTAGATTCGGAGTCCTGCCCTTACGCTGCGTGACTGCTAAATGGAAAGCGCAGAATGAGGTCAGGTGCCCTGTCTGTAATAATTCTGATGAAACTGAACTTCATGTTTTCTTTGAGTGCCCAGGCTACAATAAAGTACAACAGAGATGGCTTGTTCAGATATGTAGGAATTTAGGTAGTGGAAGATGTGTAGAAACTTTTAGGATCTTGAAAACAGATACCAGGACCCCAATTGTTTATTGTGTAGCAGGGTTTCTTTTCTCAATGTGGTGTACAAGAAGGGCCCTCACACGTTAACAACAGATATGAATTGTCCTTTAGCCTATACAAAAGTACGTGACAGATTTCCCCCATGTATTCAAAATATATGATGCTCTATATTCCAAGCTGCGCAAACTTGTATAATACAATAGGGGTAGGAACAGTAGAAAGGTTTGTTGCAGGAGTCTAAAGACAGACTGGTTAATGCACTATGCACTTTACTCTTTCTCTATGAGCTCTTATGGCACACAACTGATAAGAATAATGGGGAGAATGAAATTATTTACAGTTCGGAAAACATGGCAGCTAAATGATGAGGTATGATGGATTTTACTTAACCACAAAAATTTGTATTATTGTACAGGATCTTATAATTGCTTTTACCAGTATGGATTTTAATAAATCATTTTAACATTGTTGTAATCTATTTTTCTTTTCACTTACTGGGCCATGTTGGCCGTAATAAAGAACAACTTGACTTGACTTGACTTGACATATGAACCAGTCCTCTTCTACTTTGGGTAGTGCCTGATTATCCATCCAAAAGCTGCTTCATAGGAACATTCCACTTCTCCTCAAAGAGCTGATGCAGACTGGTTTAGCCCATGGAACCCTTTCAGACACTGAAAAAACCATTGACGTAAGCTTGGACTATGTATGTACTTTGGGTCATCTGAGCATCTGATTTGTGTCTGTCCTATTTGAGAGCAGACGCCCTCTGAATACTTCAAATCTCATCCTTTTTTAAAAAGGGAAACAATGGGATTATCTAATGAATTTTCAATGGTATGGCTGGAGAATTGCAAGCCTTGCTACTTGTCTTGCCAGTGCAGTTGGAATGTCTTAATGGGAAAACAGAGAATATCCTGGCAGTCTCTGAGAGTGGCTAGTGGTTTATATGTGGATGCAACAACTCTGGTTTCTGGACCGGTGAACTAGATGGTGACTCCTTTGAAGTCTACATTTGGAAAACATCACAAGATTGTTTTTTTTTATCTTATTGGTTCTCTAATTTATACTGTGATCTTGGGAGTGCCATGGTATGTTCACCACAACCCAATACATAAACTAGGAAACCAGAACAATTCCCTTGACCTCTCAGTTTTGTGATACATCTTGTTATGTGACTGAAGATTACTGGATCCCCAAGGAGGTTCCTAAAGAATCTGTGATAGATTCTAGAAAAAGCAATCTCCTATGGAGAGCTCCAGTTCAATATTAAGAATATATTGGCCTTTTAATAAAACACAAAGATTTGTTTTTGCCTCCTCATCAAGAGTTTGACTGCACCTTTCCTACAGAACCAGGGACTACTGTTCCCTTTGAAAGAATGAATTACTCTCAGAGTTGGAGAAGGAAATTCTGAGACAATAGTTGAAGGAGATTTTACAAAATGGTCTCATGACCAAATTCACTTCACCTGCTGGGGCCTCCGTTTTTTTTATCCGAAAGAAATCTAATGAATTAAGACCCTGTATCAATTTCACAACAATCAAGAACAAGAATCATTTACCTCTAACTAAGTATATACTGCAATCAGTCTGGGGCTTTAAGATTTTCACCATGTTAGACCTTTGCGGGGCATATCATTTTTTGCGAATCAAGGAGGGGGATGAATGGAAGACGGCTTTCAAAACCCCCTCTTGTACATTTAAAATATTGTGTCATTCCCTTTGGGTTAAGTAATGCCACAGTGTTTTTTCAACATTTCATGGATCATGCTGACTGCTAAGCCAATCTGCTGTTATCTATCTGCATCACATCTTGATTTTCTCTATGGATCCGCTTCTTCATCATCAACACGTCAGCCAGGCCTTTGTGTTTAGATACTAAACAGACTCTGCCAACATCAATTATTTTGTAACTTGAAAAAATGTATTTCAACCAGTCTGCAGCAGAAAATCTAGGTTTCCTTTCACAAAGCACTGGGATCTTAATGGCTCACAGAAAGGTTTCTGCACTTTTTGAATGACCGACTCATTCCAACATCAAAGAATCTCAGTGCAGTGTGAATTTCTATCAGTAATTTCTTGGAGAGTTCCCTCCACTAACCAGTGATATAACCAGAGTCCTTAAGAAGGAGATCTTCTGTAATGGTTTCCAGTGGTGCTCTTGGGCTGGGGAAGCTGTTATTAAGTTAAGACAAGCCTTTACTCAAGCCCCAATATTGTGACATCCAGATACTACTAAGAAGTTAATCCTAGACAATGATGCCTCTGGTCGTGCCACAGGAGCTGTGCACTTATAATTGCAGGAAGATGATGGCTTTGACCACCCCATTTGTTATTTTTCTCACATTTTATCTGTTTGTAAAAGAAACTACTCTGCTCTGGAGCAAAAACGTCTGACCATGAAGATGGCTTGCTGAGTGGAGATATTTTTTAATGGGAATTCAGGAACACTTCAAGATTCAAACTGACCATCAAAATCTCTGATGACTTCGGAATATGCAATGAAGGAATAGCTGTCAGGCTCGTTGGGTCTATTTTTTCAACTAATACAACTTTTTCTGTCCTTCTATTTTTATCACTTAGAATATCTTAGTGGATGGTGTTTCTCGCAGATATCCTGAATCTTCATCAAAGTTTGGTCATAATAATCTTTTTCCTCAACAAAATTTTGGGGTAGCAGAATCTCTCCTTGGCAGAGTACACACTGACTATTTTAAAGTCTCTAAGAAAGATTGGGAATAATTACAATAATTAATTTGGAAGCAAAGCAATTTTATGTTCAAAGGAAAGACTTTATTCATGCCCTCCAAGGCACTGAGACATGAAGTTTTGAAAATTTGCCATGATTCTCCTTCTCCTATTGCCAGCTATAGAGGCATTAAGTCCACTCTTGAGCTCATACTTCGATCATTCTGGTGGCCTTCTGCCAAGAAGACACTGAACTTTAAGTCAGTTCTTGCACTGTTTGTGCCCAAAAGAAGACTTCTCACACACAGACTTCTGGGTTGCTTTGTCCAATGCCAGCCCCACCTGAAATTTGGCATACTGTCTCTACTAACTTCATTACAGCATTACCGTCTTCTTCTGGTAACCAAGTTATTAAGGTTAATGTTGATTCCTTATAAAAAAAAGTCTCACTTTACTGCTGGAAAAAAATGACCTTCTCCTGGGGAACTGGAACAATTTTCCAAGGTCCTCCGTATGCCGACCGTTTTTAAAAATCATTTGCAAATACCTTCAGATCGATGTTGACTTGTCCTCTGGCTTCCATTCTTAGACTACTGACCAGGCAGAACTCCTTAATGGGTCTCAAGCAGTTTTGGCCTATTTACGTATTTCCTCGCAGAGGGATTGGTCTACCTTTGGTTCTCTGGCTGAGTTTTCTTACAATAATTCTGTCCATGGTGCCAACAAAACTTTGCCTTTTTTTCCTTTTGGTCTTCATCCTTAAGGCTTTCCTTTGTGTCCTCAAGGCTCTGACTTTGTTCCTGCAGTTTTATTTGTCAGTAACAAGTGGAGTATGCAGGTGGGCTACACACAGCACCAATGTGTTTCACGGCCCGGATGGGAGGGAATACAAGATCATACAAAACATCAATTGTATGACCCGTTACGTCATATATATATTTGTGTGTAAATGTCAGAAGCAATACGTGGGTAGCATAATTAGGATGCTGAAAGAAAGCATTAATGAGCACAACCAAGCATTGAAAAAGGGTGATGTGAGATACCCCATGGCAATTCATGCCACGAGCTGCAAAGCCCAAGGTCCTTATAAACAATTCTCATTCTTGGGAATAGAGCAAATCCAGGTCCAACTGCTCCGTGCAGAAGCTACGTGGATAATGCAATTAAAAGCGGTAGAGCTCGGTCTCAACATAGACCATGAATTACAGTATTTCTTGGCGGACTGGTTTTCTGAGTTGCGTTGACATAGCATGTTACCACTTTTGCCTAGCTGTATTACTCATGGAGTGGAAAAGTCAATGCAGCCTTAACATTATCGTTCCCTCACCACTTGGGTTGATAGCCCTGCACCCATAGCTGAGAACTCACTGACATGACCTTTGAATGTGTTTGCTCTACAGCAACATGTGTGTTTTGGCCATGTATCATATGTTAATTGAATTTGCAATATGAGTTTAGGACATGTACTCTGACCTGTACAGGATATTCTCAATATGTGTAAATACATGTGAACTCTTGCGTCCCCCTGGCAGTGGCACAGGGGGATAATTATATTACAACTATATTTAATTTGACATAAGGAATGCTTTTATCTTCACTCTGCCGGTATGCCACTCTGTTTACTTCATCCTATTATCTCTCCTCCCTCTACTCACTTCAGACACCGTCCCTTTGGACGCAGGGACATTCCTTTCACCTTTGTCCACTGAGTCCCAGTTAGTATGTGGCGTACACACATCTTTGCTAAATACCTATCAATATACTGATTCTCAGCATGTGTTCCACCTTTTTTTACAGACTGAGCGTGCCTGATTGCAACTCAAGCACCGCTCAAAACACGTACTTCCTGGTTCACACTTGAACCTAGGTCGGCGATGCAGCCTTTTCAGCAGATCCAGTGTAAAAAGGAAGCCCTACGGCGAAACCACACTTCTGGTTATCTCCGCAAGTCGCCAGAACGTGCAGCGCACTCCCTGCTTTGACACATCTTATCAGGTCAGGTTTCAACTTTAACGTTCCCCTCAATCCTAGATGGACTTGTCACTCACTTATCGGGTCCTAAAGAGTTTTATTTTATCCTGTAGGACCACATCTTAGACTCCAGCCTTACTTTGGCTCAAGACGCATCACCGAGCGCCGTACGAGCCACTGCTACATGAGGAGGTAATTATCTCCCAAATACGCCTGAGACAGGATGCTCAGTTTGTTACATGCTCTCAACGCATGTACACACTCCTGCTTTTAAAACACCTACTTTTGATTTTCGTCCCTAGGCACAACCCTCCGGTCCTGTCAACGGGTCCATTTATCTCTGGGCCAGCACATTTATCTTCAGCTAGTACTATTTACCTTGCCAGCCGGGACGGAATTACAACCGGCGGAGAGGTGAGACACCTCCCTTTCTTCACCTGCTAGCGGTTTTGCGCAGCCATCAAGTCCCTCAGTCTGACCTTTTGTCAACTTACACAGTGTCCATTATTGTCTCCATAGATCCATCACCACCTAGCAATTTTGCCTTCAAGGTAGGATCACTTATTCCATGTGCTACCGTGCATGAGTTTACAGTGTAGCTCTGCACTTGCACTTTCTCCCTTTTTTTCCATTACTCTATTCTACCTTTCCCGTTTTCCTCTACCTTTGTAATTTATTGCTTACTGTGACTTCACTCTCTAATGTGGCTGCATATTTATTGACAGCAGCACAACAACTAATGACATAAACCTGTGCATGACCATGTAAAACTCAGTCACTACTGCAATTCGTGGCGATTCACCATTTTTTCTGACTTGTCTGCGCCTGATCAATGATGAATTCACTGTGTACCCACAATTGTCATATACCATGTTTCTAACTGTGCTGCACCTCGCAAATAGCAGCACATTGTTTGCTTGTGTGCATTTATGCACTGATACATAATGTTTTTGGATACCTTTTCACATAATTTGCACTCACCTTGTCACAGAGGTTTTTTTCAATTGTCTTGAGAATCGTCGTGATTTAGGGTTTATCACCTAGAGTTTTCTCCTACCATGTCACCTGTCGTCAAGCATCTGCATGCACAATGCATTGCATTTTTTTTGTTCTGATTATATCCTATTGTACATCCTTTCAGCCCTGAAGAAGTCTTGGGTTACTACCCAGACGAAACACGTGTTGGCTGGGCAATCGATCTGAATTAAAATACAAGAGAACACAAGTTACCTTTGAGTGTTCTTTTTGATATATGAATCAATGTTCATTATTTGTTTTTCTGAATCTTTTGAATTATCAAACACTCAGACTCTGTTCTGCATACAACGTCGACTAGTGCACAGGCCATTTGTAAAATTTGTTGACCTTGTGTCTGTGGTTGGGGGTTCAGGGTTATCCCTCTGCTTGTTGCAACGTCTCTAATTTAAAATTATATCACACTTACGCACACAGGAGCAGGCGCCAACGCATACCGCACACGCTTCATCCCTTCTTTGCGTTAATCTCATCAGTTACAAGCTGTCAGAGGATTTTTAAAAATTTTAATTTATAAGACTCTAAGAAAGGGATATCCACCTAGTGAGAAGCCCTCAGAGGATGCTACTTTTTCTGTTTACACTCCAGTTATTATTCAACAGTAGTTTTAGGCAATTTCTAGACAACCTTGCCGCTTTAGGAGGGGGGCATACTGTTGCACTGGCATCCCACTTGATGGAAGTTCCTGAGTTGATCTCAGGTGAGTGTGATGCGCGGCTTCACAAGCACGCTTCAGTCAAGTTGCTGTGGTGGGCCACCGCACATGGCTGTGAAACTTAGCTCACAGTGGCCGGGCCATCAGTATGATATCAGTATAGCTCTCACTCTTCTCTCTGGGCGGGCCTTGGAGGAAGACGCCTTCGGCATCTCCATATTGCTTTGCCTTCTTTTTCCCACGATATTCTAGCAAGGATTTCTGGAAAATATCCTACCCTTTCCAAGATTGCTATCTTGCCATTATTTGCTATGAGGTAATTTTCAATCCAATATGGCGAAGCTCTCTTCCAGGAAGGTATTTTCTGTCTTTAGGGTGTGAAAGCCACCTAATCCTTTTCTCCTTGCTTCGCAACAGTACTTGCTCTTTGTTAGTATGTATCCTTGCTAATTACCAGCTTTAGTTTGCTGGTTCTTTAGCCATATAGTTTCAGCTTCTGGCATTTCCTGTATGTTGTGAACTCCCCTGCTCCACAGAGTCCTGTCTATTTTCCTTGGGTTTCACCTGTCACCTGGAGCCTTGCTGTAAACTCTGAGTTTTCTAGCCTTTGGGCTTTTTCCTCCATCCAGGGGTGCTTCTCTAACTCACTGTCAGATTAGGTGCTTTCAGGTGTCAGTGGCAGACCAAGACTGTTACAAATTGGGCTCCCCGGCCTCGTCACATTCAGAAGTCCCTCAATAGTCATTCTGACCATCACAAGGAGGGCTCTGCAACACCTAGGAGAGCAGCTCTGTTCGTTCTTCTTTTTGTACCATTCCCCTTTCCCCTGTAGAGCTACTTTCATTCATCATGTGAAGATGCCTCGCTGGACCTCCTTAACAAACTAAAGTCAGGCTCCCCACTAGATCCCTGTCCGGCCAAATTTTTCGCCAAAACAGCACAAGCGATTAATTCTCTAATCAACCCCATACTTAATTTATCTCTTAGCATGGGAGTGGTTCCTCTAGCTTGGAAGCAGGACCTTCTTCTACCGCTTCTGAAAAAGCCAAATTTGGATCCGCTGGTACATGCCAACTACTGGCCTATTTCCATCCTTCCTCCATTTGCCAAGGTCGTTGAGAAACATGTCCATAACTTCCTATCCTGTTTTCTTGAGACCAATAACATCCTTCATTGCTCCCAGTCTGGCTTCCGCACTAACATGAGCACGGAGACAGTGCTGCTAGAAGTTACGGAGGCAATTAAGGAGGTCTTGGATTCGGGGGTAAGGTGATGTTGGTGATGCTCGATCTCTCGGCGGCCTTTGACACCGTTCCCCACAGCGGTCTCCTTTTAAGACTCTGGGAGATCAGTCTACGGGGGACGGTGTTTAATTGGTTCGCGTCCTTCTTAGCAGACCGCCGTCAAATGATTTGGGCTCCCCCGTTCTCCACCGTGGTGCCACCTGTTAAGGCTGGAGTTCCGCAGGGTTCTATTCTGAGCCCTGCTCTCTTTAATATCTATATGACCCCCTTGGCGGCACTGGCGGAGCTCCATGGTGCCCAGATCGTTTCATACGCTGACGACACCCAGCTCCTCTTTTCCTGTGAGAAGGGTTCGGACTTTAATGGGAAGAGTATCAGACGTTGCCTTGGGGCTGTTTTTCAATGGTTCCAGCTTAACAGCCTCAAGTGCAACTCGGATAAATCCGAAGTGCTTTTCTTCGGATGCCCTTCCGTGCCTCGGTGGCAGTCTTGGTGGCCTGAGGACATGTTTCCTCCCTCTGTCGCTTCCGATACTGCTAAGAACCTGGGAGTGAAAATAGATAATGTCCTTACCTTAAAACCCCAAATTTTTGGTTTAGTCCGGAAATGCTTTGGCCTTCTCAAAATGCTAAGGGAATTTCTCCCTTTACTTTCTTTGGCCCATAGAAAGACCACTGTGCAGGCTTTAATAGGCTCTCACTTGGACTATGCCAACGTGCTTTATCTCGGACTTCCGGAGTACCTTCTATCACGTTTGTAAATAGTCCAAAACTCTGCCGCACGTGCCATCTTCGGACTCCATCGGAGAGCCAGTGCTAAAGATCTCCTGAAAACCCTGCACTGGCTTCCAATTCGTAAACAAATTGTCTTTTAGACGCTCACTTTGGCTTTCAAGGCTCTGCACGGCACGGGCGCCAAATATATCAGCAAACGTTTCGTTTTTTACCAGCCATCCAGATCACTTAGATCAGCTTCCCTGGCCTTGGCTTCTGTTCTGGCTATTAGACGAGCCCGTATAGGAGGCCGTTCTTTTAGACGCTTGGCACCTCAGTTGTGGAACGCCCTGCCGGCTCCTCTGAGAAAGACTGCTGACCTGTTAGCCTTTAGAAAGGATCTCAAGTCCTGGCTTTTTGTTCAGTAGTATCAGGCATCTCTCTCCTGTCCCTGTACCGCCGCAGGTTTTTAAAGCGCCGGGACAGTCTCCGGAGTAGCTGAGCGCTATATAAAACTAATTTTAACATTAACATTAACATTAACAAGATCTATGTGATGAGTGGAAGTGCTTAAAGCGGAATTAGGATCTAGCATCTGTGAACTTCTATTGCTCGCATGTGATAACATATTTCAATCGGTTGAGCCAGGCCTGACAGTTGTTGAGAGCATCTATTTACACAAAGACTGTGTCTGGAGAATAGCCTAGAGACAACAGATGGAAAGAGCACCGACTTACACCGTTCTGAAAGAGAAGCCAGAGAATCCACTTCCCCTTTATGCTTTGACTGTATAAAAGTGGGAAAGATTGGCCAGCTGGTTGTTAAAGTTCCAAGATCTCTTTGACTAAGGAATGGAGTGCTCAACAGAATACAGAGATGACTGCTTTGCAACAAGAGCTGGTGTATTGTTGACTGGATAGATAGCTTCCCAGAGCTGAGGGGATTGCACCTGGAGAATTGCTTTGCTAGGAGCGAATCCCGTGACATGCAGTATCTTGAAGTCCGCTGCTTTGAGGGAGAACAAGCCTGCCAACCTTCAGAGTTGTGTTTTAGCTGCAGTACCAGAGCATCTACAACACCAGAGAAAAGTGCCAGAATAGACTGTGTCAGTGCGACAGGAGTGGTGTGCACCAGAGGACTGTGCCGATCTATCCTGAAGACTGTACCCGAAGTGGGTTCCACTGCTGCAAGGGTGGTGCTGAGGCTGACTGTGAACTTTGACCTATGCCACCCACCCACTGACTGACCAAAGCGCAGTAACAGGTTCATCATCAGCCAGAGAACTGTATCATCAGTGGAGCCCCCATATGCCTTTGAGGACTCCGGGTGGCAATCTTCACTGTGCCTTCAGCTGCCCTACCGAATGTGGGTGGAACCTCTAGCTGTTGCACCTTCTCCCAGAAGAGAGAGCAACAAGGACACATTCTGCTGGTCATCATTGGCCACTCAAAGAAGACTGAAGTGCTGCTGCTATGGTGAGATTGGTGCTTGTCCTGGAACTCAAATCCAAAAGGGAGTATCTGCTTAATATGAAGAAGGGACAACAATGGGAAAGTGGGTATGGGGAAACCCTCGCCTGAGATGCAGTGGCCAAAGCTCCAGTAATGTATTTGTGCCGGTTTCCTGGTGTATATCAATGTGAAGTACTGGGTTGGACAATCCATTTTTATTTCTTGGTTTCTGAGTTTGCGCACTCCATCTCTATCTCCCTGAGAAGCTTGTCTGCAAGAGAGCGGACAGTGAAACAAATGTCCGCTCCCACCTGGTGGGAACATTCTTAAAGCTCCCACCAGGTGGGAGCAGAAACGTTTTCTAAGTCCATGCTCTTGTGGGCAGGGAGAGTGTCCTGGGTGTGGGCTCCATTGAAACCCATAGCGAAGCCGTTCCCTGGGCCTTAACAAGCTTGGGGACGGTGGTCACGTTCCTCCTCCCCTTTCAATATACATCCACACGGGGGTCAGATTATTTTTTTTAAAAAAGAAACAATGGTGGCCGCCATTTTGTTTTTTTCTCTGTGATTCCCTGGAGTCCCGCGGGGAAAACAATTTTTTTTAATGTTTGGCTCTGGGGCCCCCCCAAAGGGGCTGCGGGGCAGGGTATCCCTACCTGCTCCCTTAGATATTTTCTTTTAATATTTTCAGGACAGGGTACTAAGTACCCGGAGTCCTGTAATGGTCCCACAACATTTTTTAACAAGTTGCGGTCAGCCAATGAGAGTGCTTGCTCCTGTGGGAGTCTCACTGAAGATCTAGCCTCCAAATTCAGAGTAATTCCTATCAGCAGTTTTTGTGATATTGCGTTCCAGAAACGTTTATGGAAAATGCATGGAGATTTTCCGTTTTGGCCCCCCCCCCCTTTCTCTCAGCCCAGGCTTGTCGGATCACCAAACCAAAAAGGCATTTCCTATGGAAAAGCAGTTCTAACTATAACTACCTAGTGGTAGCTGTTTGTTCTTCCTGTTTTCTCTTTATTGTCTTTTGCTCCCCTCTCCCTTTTACTCTCTCTTTCTCTTAAATGCCTCTTCATTTTCACTGTTCTCCTGTGCTCACTTTTTAAGTTGCTCACCTATCCTTTCATCTCTCGTCCTCTCTTAATTTTGGTACCCTTCCTCATGCTAACTCCCTTAGCTCTTTACCCTCTGCTCCCTGCTTTCTCTTGCTCTCTGTTTCTGTTTGTTCTCTTTTTATGTTTGCTTTCCTTTCCTCTTTTTGCTCCATTCTTAATATTCACCCCTTACCTCACCTGTTACACCTAGTTTGCTTTCCCTTATGTCCTTTGTGCACTTTCTCTTAGCTTTCTCATTTTGTCTTTCAGTGTGTTTTCTCTTGCACTTTACATCCGTTGCACACCCTGTGCTTAGCTGTGTCCATATGTTGCACTCTCTTTCTCTATTTTCCCAACTTCCTCATAATATTTATGTTCTTTTCCACCCATTTCTCATTCTTTTACCCTTTATTTTCTTGTTTTACCTATTCTACCTTGCTCTCTCTCCCTTCAGACATCTCTTCCCACTTTTACTTCTTCTTTGATCTTTTTCACTTTGCTCTCTCTACTCCCTTGTTACCCTTTTGCCATTATTTGTCTATTTCCTTTTTGCTATCTTTCCCTTATTATCCATATAAGGTTTCTGTGAGAAAGTGGATTATTAGTTGGGGTGGATGGTAGTCCACATAAAGTAATACAATAAGGTCACTATTCTTGTTAGGTTCAGTAAAGGTTTCAGTAAATTAACCTGAGCTCACCCTCTGGTAGCTATGACACAAAGCAGACAGGGTTGACTTAGGAAAATGTGTCAAGCATTTAGAAGTACCAAAAATAGTTCAGGCATTCACAACACAGTAAAAATCCCACTCCAATTCATAAAAATATAGAAAAATGTAATGAACAAAATACACAAAACGACAAAAATCCAAGAAGGGGAACCGTACAATTTAAAAAAATTGTAAATAAAAATAATGTGAAAAAGCAACTAACAATGGTCACCTGGTTGCATTTGACCGGATCCTAGGTGCAAGTTAAGGCTGACCGTGATGCAGCACAGATCGGAGTCAGAAACAAGGTTCATTCTGGTCAGAAGTTTTACCTTCTGGGTTAGTCTTTGAAATATTAGTAAAAAATCCTCAGTGGGGCAAGGCAGCAGGCTATGACCAAGATGGGCTCCACAAGGCAGGATAGGAGTCGGACGAAGTGGAGACGCGCGAGCGCGTCGAACAAGATGGCCGCCGCCACCGGAGCTCCGTAATCTCGTCAGCCTAATGTGCTGATTTACGACGATTTTGCCTCAAGGTTTGCTTATTTAGCGCAGCGCTTGCATTCTTTACCGGCCCCCTACCTTTCCAGTCAATTTTGGGCGATTTCACCGTGTGCAGACCCTTCTGCCTGCTTCCTGGTTCTTCTCCCCTGCCTCTGCTCCGAGTCAGCCGATTACTTCACCTCAAGGGGCGGTGCACTTCTCAAGAAAGGGCCTGGCTTGGGCCTAGCCACTCCCACGGCTCACATTAACTCCTGCACTGCCTTCTCTTTAAGTACTTCTGGAGCCTTTAATACCCTTTTCCCTCATATTTATTAAATTTTGAGGAGGATTTGTTTTTTTTTTCTTTTTTTACATTTTCTGACGCAAAAAGTGTTTTTTCCTCTTCAAGATGGATAATAAAAATTCTAATGCCAACAAAAGGAAGCAGCAGGTGTCTCCTCCCCCAAAAAAGTCTACGGTTGTTGAAGCCTCTGAACCTTCACTTACTCTGATACTGGAGGAAATTAAAGCGCTGCGCATAAATACTGATGCTATTGCAACCGAAGTGAAGAATGTTCGCAAAGATATGGCGTCCATGTCCATGAAAATTTCCGATAACACTATTAAAATTCAGGACAATAAAACCAAACTAGACGCTTTTACACCTTTGATGGCTCAGATAGTACCAATGCATAACCAATTGTTGGAATTGGAGAACCGTAATAGACAATATAACCTCCGCATTTTTAATCTGCCTGAGGAAATTGAGGGCTCTGACTGCCGCTTATACTTGGAATCCTTGCTGCCTGGTCTTCTAAATCTCAAATTCCCGGAAAAATTTGAAGTGGACAAAGCACATAGAATTCCCTCACACAGGAATCCACGCCATACTAAACCCAGGCAGATGATTTTCAAGGTCTTGCGTCACCATCACTTGGTCCTCATAAGGAAAGCAGCCAGGGACATTCCTTCGCTTCTGGTCAATGGTTCCAAAATATTTATCCATCAAGACTTTGCTAAAGAAACGGTCGCTATTCTCAAGGAATTTTCCTCTCTACGTCCACAATTGAAAAGCCTTGGTTTTAAGTATGGTCTATTTGATCCGTCTACAATGCGAGTTTGGAAAGACACTTTTTCAAAATCTTTTCATCGTCCTGAAGACTTAAGACTTTTTCTGGACCAACAAGCTTCGTCATCGTCATCAATGGATACTCAAGCTCCTATTACCTGAACGCATTTAATTTGAGCATTCCTGGCGATTCCTTTTTCTTCATGGGCTCCAACGGTTTCTGGCCATACTTGTGGAACGGGTGTGCGTCTCTGTGTCCTTATTTATGTACCCTGTTTGTTGCTTTTTCTTCCTTTTCTGTTTCTTCCTTTTGTGTCCTTCGCTACCTTCTCTGGCTTTCTACATAGAGTTACTTTTCTTCCATGGCTGTGTTCTCTCTTCTCTTCCTTCCACTCCTCTTTTCATCTTCATTTTACTTCTTTATGGCTACTATTCATGATGTTAAAATTGTTTCTCTTAATGTTAAAGGTTTACGACATCCAGTTAAAAGAACGAAAATTTTAGACTACTTGGGTGCTTCTAAAGCTGATATATGTTTTATTCAAGAAACTCATGTTGATGATAGCATTTTACAATATATGAAAAAAAAGTGGGTAGACACTATAGTTTCATCACCTGCCCTTGGTAAAAAAAATGGAGTCGCAATTTTCTTTGCAAAGAGATTACACTGTCAGATTATCAATAAATTCACGGATACAGAAGGTAGATTTATTGTTGTTAAAGTTAAAATTCATGATTCCACCTTCTTTTTACTTAATATCTATGGCCCCACAGCTGATGATCCTTTGTTTTGGTCTAACTTAGCTACAGAAGTTTTAAAGTTGGGACAAGTTCCTCTGATTGTTGGGGGGGATTTTAATGTTATCATTGACCCGCTACTTGATAGGCTTTCTACTACCAAGTATAGACCCCCTAAAGTTTTTCATGCCTTTAAGTCTTTCCTAAGTACAACTAAACTGGCTGATGTATGGAGAATACATTTTCCCACTGAAAAATGGTTTTCCTTTTTTTCTAATCCCCATAACTCTCACTCGAGAATTGATTATTTTTTGATTTCACCTTCCCTACTTCAGTCAGCTACAAATCCTGTTATAGGCACTATAGATATATCAGACCATGCTTTAATTTCTTTTGTCTTAAATATCTCTACTACTTTTACTAAACAAAATAGATGGCGTATGAACTCAAGCATTGTCCTTACTGATAAGCATAAACCTAAACTATTGCAGGCTATACAAGACTATTTTTTATTCAACCCTGAAGATTCCACAACTATTGTTACCAGATGGGATGCATTTAAGGCCTACATTAGAGGTACCACTATTTCCATAATGGCTCATGAAAACAAACAATTTAACGCTAATATTAAGCATCTGGAAAAACAAATTGCTAAATTTGAACGTTTGTTTATCTCCTCCAATGACCCCCAGTACAAATTTACACTTCAAAAACTCCGCTATGAATTTAATGCCATCCTTAGTCAGAGAGCAGGAGTCCAACTTTCCAAATCAAATGCTAAATTTCGTTTTAATACTAACAGATCTGGAAAACTCCTTGCTAATTACTTGAGAATTAAAAGAGATAAGGCTCAAATTACCTCAATACGAGGATCTCAAGGCAAAGTGGCGATTTCTCATAATGATATTGTGCAAGAATTTTTGAGTTTTTATTCAACCCTTTATAGTAAACCTGACACCTGCTCTGAATCTTTAATTGATTCTTTTTTAAATAAGTGCAATTTACCCCATATTTCCTTATCAGATAAAACGGGTCTAGACTCTCCAATTACGTCTGAAGAAATTATGCTTGCCATAAAGTCACTTCCCAAGAATAAATCTCCAGGTCCGGATGGTATCCCAGCAGAATTTTACAAAGAATTCCAATCTCATCTTATCCCTTACTTGCATGCCCTTTTCTCTCACTTTAGTTCCACTGGTACTATTTCAGGCTCTTTTACAGATGCCTTAATCATTGTTTTGCCCAAACCTGATAAAGATTCTACCTTAGTTTCTAACTATCGCCCTATTTCCCTGATAAAACAAGACTGTAAGCTTTATGCGAAAATCCTTGCCACTAGATTAGCTCCTGTCCTCCATTCCATTATTCACCCAGATCAATCTGGTTTCATGAAAAATAGATACTCCGCTAATAACACTAGAACTCTACTACATATTATTGAACAAAGTTCTCACCTTACTTCTCCTGCTGGAGTGATGGCCTTAGATGCAGAAAAGGCATTTGACAAGATTCACTGGCAATTTTTATTTAAAACTTTATTGTCTTTTGATTTCGGTGCCCCTTTTATTCGTATGATTTCTGCTTTATATTTTGCCCCTACTGCTCGTTTGTTCATTAATGGTCAAATTTCTACTCAATTTCCTCTCTTTAGAGGAACTAGGCAAGGTTGTCCCCTTTCTCCACTGTTGTTTCTTTTAGGTATTGAACCTTTTCTTAATTATATTCGCATTTGTGATGACATTCAGGGTATTGTAATCAATGATGTTATGGTAAAAACTTTGTCCTATGCGGATGATGTTTTATTATTTATTAATAACCCTCTTTCTTCTGTTCCTTCCCTATTAGAAATTATTGCTCAATACTCTATGGTTTCAGGTTACAAATTAAATGTTAGCAAGACTGAATTTTTTCCTTTAAATGTGTTTTGTACCTCGGAGACGCTCCAGAACACAGATATTCTTTGGCAACCTACCAAAATTAAATATTTGGGTATTCTATTTGCTTCATCGCTGCCAGCCACATTAAAACTTAACTCTGATTTTATACTTGATTACATTAAAAACAAAACGTCAAAGTGGTCTGCTCTTCATCTCACTTGGTGGGGAAGATGGAATCTGTAAAAATGAATATAGCGCCTAAAGTTTTTTACTCTTTAGCCATGATCCCCACCCAATTTCCTCTCAGTTTTTATAAATCTATTGACGCACTTTTGTCCAAATTCCTTTGGTCTAACAAAGTCCCTCGTATTGCTTACAAAAAGTTAAAAATCCCTAAGTCCCGTGCTGGTTTTTCCTTGCCAGATTTTCACCTGTACCATAAAGCTTTCATCTTAAAGCAGAGTGCCCTTTGGTTTAATCCTTCACATATGGTAAAACCTCCAATTTGGTTGGATATTGAAGCATCCATTGTGCGACCCTTTTCTTTACCTTCATTGATGTCAATGTCATCCACAGCGAAGGTTGTTCATCTTTCCTCTATCATTAAGTCCTCCAGATTGATAATTAATGACTTAGATTCTAATTTTGAATTACCCCTTCTCTCCACAGTCCACTTGTCTTAATGGCACAGTGCACTCCTTAAATTGAACAGAAACATTTCCTTCTGGTCCTCTTGGATTTCAAAAGGAATTTTATATCTTAAAGATGTATTTAATGGCAATGCTTTTATTCCTTTTGAACAGCTACAGTTAAAGTTTGGTATCCCAGCTAATGACCTTGTAAAATATCAATTTTTATGTAACTCAATTTTGGATTCCTTCCCCAATGGTATTCCCTCCTCCACCACAAATGACTTATTAATTTACCTCACAGCTGTAACTTCTTCCCCTAAAGCTGTCTCTGTTTTTTATAAAAAACTTTCCTCCTCACAGGGCTCCAATGTCCAGATTATTTCGTCGTTTTGGAACAATGAACTTTCCATCTCCCTGTCAGATGACTCATGGTCCTCTATATGGCTCGACAGTATCTCTGGCTGGCTCCCAGTGTCCCTTTATCAAACCAATGCTTATATTTTATTTAACCCTTTCGATGCTGATGACGAGCTGGGCTCGTCATGGTGCACGGTGGTCGTGTGCTGATGACGAGCCCAGCTCGTCATGAGCCCCACCCTCGGGGGAAGCGCTGGCGCTCCCCCCGAGGTTCTCTGATCCTCGTTGTTTTGCTGGGGGCGGCAGCGGAAGACCTTCCGCTGCCGCCCCCGCCCCCCCCCATGGGAATCCCTGATGACGTCAGCGCGCACAGCGCGCGCTGACATCATCAGGGATTCCCAGCGCTCGGGAAGCCATCTGCTTCCTGCGCGTCTGGGGAAAAGGTAAGATTGCAGTGTCTGGCGGGGGTTTGGGGCAGCGAAGAGGCATCAGGGGAGAGGAAAGAGTTTTTCCTCTCCCCTGATGTCTCTTTGCAGGGCATTTCTGCCTCACGATCGCGCACAGCGTCGCGATTGTGCGGCGGAAATGCCCCCACTAGCACCAGGGATGTAATTTTAGATTATAGGAAGCGACCCCTTGGGCAAGGGTCGCTTCCAGGCGGGCTGTGATAATGTTTTCGTTTTTCTGCCCCCCCTGGGGGCAAATCGGCCCGTTTTTTCGGCCGTTTGCCCCCAGGGGGGGCAGAAATTCCCCACTAGCACCAGGGTTGTTTTTTGGAGCCAAGATGGCGGCCATATTTTTTGTTTACGTTTTTCTGTCCCCCCTGGGGGCGAATCGGCCCGTTTTTTTGCCGTTTTGCCCCCAGGGGGGGACAGAAAATGCCCACTAGCACCAGGGATTTTGTTTTTAGCTTTTAGGAAGCGACCCCTTGGGCAGGGGTTGCTTCCAGGTGGCCTCACACTTAACTTTTTGTTTTTCTGCCCCCCCTGGGGGCAAATCGGCCTGTTTTTCGGCCGTTTTGCCCCCAGGGGGGGCAGAAATTTCCCACTAGCACCAGGGATATTTGTTGGGGCACTGTGTTTCTTTTGGGAAGCGACCCATTGGGTAAGGGTCGCTTCCAGGTGGCCATGATTGTGTTTTTTGTTTTTCTGTCCACCCTAGGTGCAAATCGGCCCGTTTTATTTGCCTTTTTGCCCCCAGGGGGGGGGGCAGAAAATACCCACTAGCACCAGGGAATTTATATTTAGTTTTTAGGAAGCGACCCCTTGGGCAAGAAGTACTGCTTGGCTGGCGGTGTGTGTGGAGTGGCACTTGGCTTGCAGTGTGCGTGAAGTGGTGTTTGGCTGGTGGAGTGGCGCTTGGCTGGATGGTGTGCGTGGAGTGGTACTTGGCTGTCTGTGCACGGAGTGCTGCTTGGCTGGCGGTGTGTGTGGAGGTGCGCATGGCTGGATGGTGTGCGTGGAGTGGTACTTGGCTGTCTGTGCACGGAGTGGTGCTTGGCTGGCAGTGTGCGTGGAGTGGTGCTTGGCTGGCGGTGTGCGTGGAGTGGCGCTTGGCTTGCAGCGTGCGTGGAGTGGCGCTTGGCTTGCAGTGTGCGTGGAGTGGTGCTTGGCTGGCGGTGTGTGTGGAGTGGCCCTTGGCTGGTGGTCTGCATTGAGTGGTACTTGGCTGTCTGTGCACGGAGTGGTGCTTGGCTGGCGGTGTGTGTGGAGTGGCGTTTGGCTGGATGGTGTGCATGGAGTGGTACTTGGCTGTCTGTGCACGGAGTGGTGCTTGGCTGGCGGTGTGCGTGGAGTGGTGCTTGGCTGGCGGTGTGCGTGGAGTGGCGCTTGGCTTGCAGTGTGCTTGGAGTGGCGCTTGGCTTGCAGTGTGCGTGGAGTGGCGCTTGGCTTGCAGTGTGCGTGGAGTGGTGCTTGGCTGGCGGTGTGCGTGGAGTGGCGCTTGGCTTGCAGTGTGCGTGGAGTGGCGCTTGGCTTGCAGTGTGCGTGGAGTGGTGCTTGGCTGGCAGTGTGTGTGGAGTGGCCCTTGGCTGTCGGTGTGCGCTGAGTGGTGTTTGGCTGGCGGTGTGCATGGAGGGGTACTTGGCTATCTACGCACGGAGTGGTGCTTGGCTGGCGGTGTGTGTGGAGTGGCGCTTGGCTGGTGGTGTGTGTGGAGTGGCGTTTGGCTGGTGGCGTGTGTGGAGTGGCGCTTGGCTTGCAGTGTGCGTGGAGTGGTGTTTGGCTGGCGGTGTGTGTGGAGTGGCGTTTGGCTGGTGGTGTGCTTTGAGTGGTACTTTGCTGTCTGTGCACGGAGTGGTGCTTGGCTGGCGGTGTGCGTGGAGCGGTGCTTGGCTGGCGGTGAGTGGCGCTTGGCTTGCGGTGTGCGTGGAGTGGTGCTTGGCTGGCGGTGTGTGTGGAGTGGCGTTTGGCTGGATGGTGTGCGTGGAGTGGTACTTGGCTGTCTGTGCATGGAGTGGTGTTTGGCTGGCGGTGTGCGTGGAGTGGTGCTTGGCTGGCGGTGTGCGTGGAGTGGCGCTTGGCTTGCAGTGTGCGTGGAGTGGCGTTTGGCTTGCAGTGTGCGTGGAGTGGCGCTTGGCTTGCAGTGTGCGTGGAGTGGTGCTTGGCTGGCGGTGTGTGTGGAGTGGCGCTTGGCTTGCAGTGTGCGTGGAGTGGCGCTTGGCTTGCAGTGTGCGTGGAGTGGTGCTTGGCTGGAGGTGTGTGTGGAGTGGCCCTTGGCTGTCGGTGTGCGCTGAGTGGTGTTTGGCTGGCGGTGTGCGTGGAGGGGTACTTGGCTATCTACGCACGGAGTGGTGCTTGGCTGGCGGTGTGTGTGGAGTGGCGCTTGGCTGGTGGTGTGTGTGGAGTGGCGCTTGGCTGGTGGTGTGTGTGGAGTGGCGCTTGGCTTGCAGTGTGCGTGGAGTGGTGTTTGGCTGGCGGTGTGTGTGGAGTGGCGTTTGGCTGGTGGTGTGCGTTGAGTGGTACTTTGCTGTCTGTGCACGGAGTGGTGCTTGGCTGGCGGTGTGCGTGGAGCGGTGCTTGGCTGGCGGTGAGTGGCGCTTGGCTTGCGGTGTGCGTGGAGTGGTGCTTGGCTGGCGGTGTGTGTGGAGTGGTACTTGGCTGTCGGTGTGCGCTGAGTGGTGCTTGGCTGGTGGTGTGTGTGGAGTGGTGCTTGGCTGGCGGTGTGTGTGGAGTGGCGCTTGGCTGGTGGTGTGTGTGGAGTGGCGCTTGGCTGGTGGTGTGTGTGGAGTGGCGCTTGGCTGGTGGTGTGTGTGGAGTGGCGCTTGGCTTGCGGTGTGCGTGGAGTGGCGCTTGGCTTGCAGTGTGCGTGGAGTGGCGCTTGGCTTGCAGTGTGCGTGGAGTGGTGCTTGGCTGGCGGTGTGTGTGGAGTGGCCCTTGGCTGTCGGTGTGCGCTGAGTGGTGTTTGGCTGGCGGTGTGCGTGGAGGGGTACTTGGCTATCTACGCACGGAGTGGTGCTTGGCTGGCGGTGTGTGTGGAGTGGCGCTTGGCTGGTGGTGTGTGTGGAGTGGCGCTTGGCTGGAGGTGTGTGTGGAGTGGCGCTTGGCTTGCAGTGTGCGTGGAGTGGTGTTTGGCTGGCGGTGTGTGTGGAGTGGCGTTTGGCTGGTGGTGTGCGTTGAGTGGTACTTTGCTGTCTGTGCACGGAGTGGTGCTTGGCTGGCGGTGTGCGTGGAGCGGTGCTTGGCTGGTGGTGAGTGGCGCTTGGCTTGCGGTGTGCATGGAGTGGTGCTTGGCTGGCGGTGTGTGTGGAGTGGTACTTGGCTGTCGGTGTGCGCTGAGTGGTGCTTGGCTGGTGGTGTGTGTGGAGTGGTGCTTGGCTGGCGGTGTGTGTGGAGTGGCGCTTGGCTGGTGGTGTGTGTGGAGTGGCGCTTGGCTGGTGGTGTGTGTGGAGTGGCGCTTGGCTGGTGGTGTGTGCGGAGTGGCGCTTGGCTTGCGGTGTGCGTGGAGTGGCGCTTGGCTTGCAGTGTGCGTGGAGTGGCGCTTGGCTTGCAGTGTGCGTGGAGTGGTGCTTGGCTGGCGGTGTGTGTGGAGTGGCCCTTGGCTGTCGGTGTGCGCTGAGTGGTGTTTGGCTGGCGGTGTGCGTGGAGGGGTACTTGGCTATCTACGCACGGAGTGGTGCTTGGCTGGCGGTGTGTGTGGAGTGGCGCTTGGCTGGTGGTGTGTGTGGAGTGGCGTTTGGCTGGTGGTGTGTGTGGAGTGGCGCTTGGCTTGCAGTGTGCGTGGAGTGGTGTTTGGCTGGCGGTGTGTGTGGAGTGGCGTTTGGCTGGTGGTGTGCGTTGAGTGGTACTTTGCTGTCTGTGCACGGAGTGGTGCTTGGCTGGCGGTGTGCGTGGAGCGGTGCTTGGCTGGCGGTGAGTGGCGATTGGCTTGCGGTGTGCGTGGAGTGGTGCTTGGCTGGCGGTGTGTGTGGAGTGGTGTTTGGCTGGATGGTGTGCGTGGAGTGGTACTTGGCTGTCTGTGCATGGAGTGGTGCTTGGCTGGCGGTGTGCGTGGAGTGGTGCTTGGCTGGCGGTGTGCGTGGAGTGGCGCTTGGCTTGCAGTGTGCGTGGAGTGGCGTTTGGCTTGCAGTGTGCGTGGAGTGGCGCTTGGCTTGCAGTGTGCGTGGAGTGGTGCTTGGCTGGCGGTGTGTGTGGAGTGGCGCTTGGCTTGCAGTGTGCGTGGAGTGGCGCTTGGCTTGCAGTGTGCGTGGAGTGGTGCTTGGCTGGCGATGTGTGTGGAGTGGCCCTTGGCTGTCGGTGTGCGCTGAGTGGTGTTTGGCTGCCGGTGTGCGTGGAGGGGTACTTGGCTATCTACGCACGGAGTGGTGCTTGGCTGGCGGTGTGTGTGGAGTGGCGCTTGGCTGGTGGTGTGTGTGGAGTGGCGCTTGGCTGGAGGTGTGTGTGGAGTGGCGCTTGGCTTGCAGTGTGCGTGGAGTGGTGTTTGGCTGGCGGTGTGTGTGGAGTGGCGTTTGGCTGGTGGTGTGCGTTGAGTGGTACTTTGCTGTCTGTGCACGGAGTGGTGCTTGGCTGGCAGTGTGCGTGGAGTGGCGCTTGGCTTGCAGTGTGCGTGGAGTGGCGCTTGGCTTGCAGTGTGCGTGGAGTGGCGCTTGGCTTGCAGTGTGCGTGGAGTGGCGCTTGGCTTGCAGTGTGCGTGGAGTGGTGCTTGGCTGGCGGTGTGCGTGGAGTGGCGCTTGGCTTGCAGTGTGCGTGGAGTGGCGCTTGGCTTGCAGTGTGCGTGGAGTGGTGCTTGGCTGGCGGTGTGTGTGGAGTGGCCCTTGGCTGTCGGTGTGCGCTGAGTGGTGTTTGGCTGGCGGTGTGCGTGGAGGGGTACTTGGCTATCTACGCACGGAGTGGTGCTTGGCTGGCGGTGTGTGTGGAGTGGCGCTTGGCTGGTGGTGTGTGTGGAGTGGCGCTTGGCTGGTGGTGTGTGTGGAGTGGCGCTTGGCTGGTGGTGTGTGTGGAGTGACGCTTGGCTGGTGGTGTGTGTGGAGTGGCGCTTGGCTTGCGGTGTGCGTGGAGTGGCGCTTGGCTTGCAGTGTGCGTGGAGTGGCGCTTGGCTTGCAGTGTGCGTGGAGTGGTACTTTGCTGTCTGTGCACGGAGTGGTACTTGGCTGTCTGTGCACGGAGTGGTGCTTGGCTGGCGGTGTGTGTAGAGTGGCGCTTGGCTGGATGGTGTGCGTGGAGTGGTACTTTGTTGTCTGTGCACGGAGTGGCGCTTGGCTTGCGGTGTGCGTGGAGTGGCGCTTGGCTTGCAGTGTGCGTGGAGTGGTGCTTGGCTGACGGTGTGCGTGGAGTGGTGCTTGGCTGGCGGTGTGTGTGGAGTGGTACTTGGCTGTCGGTGTGCGCTGAGTGGTGCTTGGCTGGTGGTGTGTGTGGAGTGGTGCTTGGCTGGCGGTGTGTGTGGAGTGGCGCTTGGCTGGTGGTGTGTGTGGAGTGGCGCTTGGCTGGTGGTGTGTGTGGAGTGGTGCTTGGCTGGTGGTGTGTGTGGAGTGGCGCTTGGCTTGCGGTGTGCGTGGAGTGGCGCTTGGCTTGCAGTGTGCGTGGAGTGGCGCTTGGCTTGCAGTGTGCGTGGAGTGGTGCTTGGCTGGCGGTGTGTGTGGAGTGGCCCTTGGCTGTCGGTGTGCGCTGAGTGGTGTTTGGCTGGCGGTGTGCGTGGAGGGGTACTTGGCTATCTACGCACGGAGTGGTGCTTGGCTGGCGGTGTGTGTGGAGTGGCGCTTGGCTGGTGGTGTGTGTGGAGTGGCGCTTGGCTGGAGGTGTGTGTGGAGTGGCGCTTGGCTTGCAGTGTGCGTGGAGTGGTGTTTGGCTGGCGGTGTGTGTGGAGTGGCGTTTGGCTGGTGGTGTGCGTTGAGTGGTACTTTGCTGTCTGTGCACAGAGTGGTGCTTGGCTGGCGGTGTGCGTGGAGCGGTGCTTGGCTGGCGGTGAGTGGCGCTTGGCTTGCGGTGTGCATGGAGTGGTGCTTGGCTGGCGGTGTGTGTGGAGTGGTACTTGGCTGTCGGTGTGCGCTGAGTGGTGCTTGGCTGGTGGTGTGTGTGGAGTGGTGCTTGGCTGGCGGTGTGTGTGGAGTGGCGCTTGGCTGGTGGTGTGTGTGGAGTGGCGCTTGGCTGGTGATGTGTGTGGAGTGGCGCTTGGCTGGTGGTGTGTGTGGAGTGGCGCTTGGCTTGCGGTGTGCGTGGAGTGGTGCTTGGCTTGCAGTGTGCGTGGAGTGGCGCTTGGCTTGCAGTGTGCGTGGAGTGGTGCTTGGCTGGCGGTGTGTGTGGAGTGGCCCTTGGCTGTCGGTGTGCGCTGAGTGGTGTTTGGCTGGCGGTGTGCGTGGAGGGGTACTTGGCTATCTACGCACGGAGTGGTGCTTGGCTGGCGGTGTGTGTGGAGTGGCGCTTGGCTGGTGGTGTGTGTGGAGTGGCGCTTGGCTGGTGGTGTGTGTGGAGTGGCGCTTGGCTGGTGGTGTGTGTGGAGTGGCGCTTGGCTTGCAGTGTGCGTGGAGTGGTGTTTGGCTGGCGGTGTGTGTGGAGTGGCGTTTGGCTGGTGGTGTGCGTTGAGTGGTACTTGGCTGTCTGTGCACGGAGTGGTGCTTGGCTGGCAGTGTGCGTGGAGTGGCGCTTGGCTTGCAGTGTGCGTGGAGTGGCGCTTGGCTTGCAGTGTGCGTGGAGTGGCGCTTGGCTTGCAGTGTGCGTGGAGTGGTGCTTGGCTGGCGGTGTGCGTGGAGTGGCGCTTGGCTTGCAGTGTGCGTGGAGTGGCGCTTGGCTTGCAGTGTGCGTGGAGTGGTGCTTGGCTGGCGGTGTGTGTGGAGTGGCCCTTGGCTGTCGGTGTGCGCTGAGTGGTGTTTGGCTGGCGGTGTGCGTGGAGGGGTACTTGGCTATCTACGCACGGAGTGGTGCTTGGCTGGCGGTGTGTGTGGAGTGGCGCTTGGCTGGTGGTGTGTGTGGAGTGGCGCTTGGCTGGTGGTGTGTGTGGAGTGGCGCTTGGCTGGTGGTGTGTGTGGAGTGACGCTTGGCTGGTGGTGTGTGTGGAGTGGCGCTTGGCTTGCGGTGTGCGTGGAGTGGCGCTTGGCTTGCAGTGTGCGTGGAGTGGCGCTTGGCTTGCAGTGTGCGTGGAGTGGTACTTTGCTGTCTGTGCACGGAGTGGTACTTGGCTGTCTGTGCACGGAGTGGTGCTTGGCTGGCGGTGTGTGTAGAGTGGCGCTTGGCTGGATGGTGTGCGTGGAGTGGTACTTTGCTGTCTGTGCACGGAGTGGCGCTTGGCTTGCGGTGTGCGTGGAGTGGCGCTTGGCTTGCAGTGTGCGTGGAGTGGTGCTTGGCTGGCGGTGTGCGTGGAGTGGTGCTTGGCTGGCGGTGTGTGTGGAGTGGCGCTTGGCTGGATGGTGTGCATGGAGTGGTACTTTGCTGTCTGTGCACGGAGTGGTACTTGGCTGTCTGTGCACGGAGTGGTGCTTGGCTGGCGGTGTGTGTGCAGTGGTACTTGGCTGTCGGTGTGTGCTGAGTGGTGTTTGGCTGGCGGTGTGCATGGTCTGGTGCTTGGATGGTGGTGTGGGTGGACTGGCGCTCGGCTGGCAGTGTGCGAGTACTAACTTTCTGTTGGTCACTACACACACTGCTAGTTGAGTGACACTCTACCCAGTCCATCATTTTGTGTAGTTGCTGTGGCAGATACGTAAGTGATGGGCCCTTGAATGGCGCTGTCTGCTGGTGTGAGTGTTGTAATGTGATGGGTCCGCGGCTGGCGGTGGGTGGGCCAAAGGCCTGTGACTAAGGCAGTGGGACTTCACTTGTAAAACTTAAATGCTACTTTTTTAAAAATTCAATTTTGGCCTGTTCTGCTTTGGGGCACCCACGCAAGTGAGGTATCCTTTTACTCGGGAGAACAAGGGGAACGCTGGGTGGTAGGACATTTTTGCCGGCACGGAGATCCCACGCAAAAAAGTTTGGAAAAGTGATATTTTTACCTAATTTTAAGGTTTGCAAGGAGTTCTGGGTAGGAAAACATTGGGGGACCCACGCATGCCATACCTCCTTGGAAGCCCCCGGGTGTCTACTTTTCAGAAATGTGTGGGTTTGGTAGGTTTCCCTAGATGGCCGTCTAGCACGGTGCCCAAAACCCAGGTAACCCCTCTTGCAAAAGCTGGTGGTATTGAATGTCAGTACCACCAGCTTTTGCAAAAGGGGTTACCTGGGTTTTTGGCCCTGTGCTAGACGGCCATCTAGGGAAACCTACCAAACCCATACATTTCTGAAAAGTAGACACCCGGGGGCTTCCAAGGAGGTATGGCTTGCGTGGATCCTCCAACGTTCCTTTACCCAGAATCCCTTGCAAACCTCAATTTTTGCTGGAAAAATCAGTTTTTTCACACTTTTTATGCGTGGGAAAGCGTGGCGTCACTGGGCTCACACAAATTTCCTCCCACCCAGCGTTCCCCCAGGTCTCCCGATAAAAATGGTACCTCACTTGCGTGGGTAGGCATAGTGGCTGCAACAGGAAACGGTCCAAATCGTACGGTGGAGAAATTACAATAACCAATAGCAACATTACCTTCTTTTTTGGGGGGTAGGATTGAGTTTTTGGACCGGGGCTCGGCGGGAATCTTTGGAAACTACCAAACCCAAACAGTTCTGAAAACTAGACACCCGGGGGAGTCCAGGGAGGTATGGCATGCGTGGGTCCCCCAATGTTTTCCTACCCAGAAATCCCTGCAAACCACAAATTTAGGTTAAAAAAACAGTTTTCCAAACATTTTTGCGTGGGATCGCCGTGTCGGCACAAATGTCCTACCACCCTGCGTTCCCCTTGTTCTCCCGAGTAAAATGATACCTCACTTGTGTGGGTGGGCCAAAGGCCTGTGACTAAGGCAGGGGGGCTTAATTTGTTACACTGAAATACTACTTTTTTGAACATTCGTTTTTGGCCTGTTCTGCTTTGGGGCACCCACACAAGTGAGGTATCCTTTTACTCGGGAGAACAAGGGGAGCCTTGGGTGGTAGGACATTTTTGCCGGCACGGTGATTCCACGCAAAAAAGTTTGAAAAAGTGATTATTTTACCTAATTTTAAGGTTTGCAAGGTGTTCTGGGTAGGAAAACGTTCGGGGACCCACGCATGCCATACCTCCCTGGACTCCCCTGGGGGTCTACTTTTCAGAACTGTTTGGGTTTTGTACTTTCCAAAGAATACCACCGAGCCCCGGGCCAAAAACTCAGGTGCCCCCCCCCCAAAATCAAGGCTGTTTTGCAATTTGGTATTGTAAATTCACCACCGTACAATTTGAACCATTTCCTTTCGCAGCCACTATGCCTACCCACGCAAGTGAGGTACCATTTTTATCGGGAGACCTGGGGGAACGCTGGGTGGGAGGAAATTTCTGTGAGCCCAGTGACGCCACGCTTTCCCACACAAAAAAAGTGTGAAAAAACTGACTTTTTCTGCAAAAATTGAGGTTTGCAAGGGATTCTGGGTAAAGGAACGTTGGAGGATCCACGCAAGCCATACCTCCTTGGAAGCCCCCGGGTGTCTACTTTTCAGAAATGTGTGGGTTTGGTAGGTTTTCCTACATGGCCGTCTCGCACGGGGCCAAAAACCCAGGTAACCCCTCTTTCAAAAGCTGGTGGGATTGACATTCAATACCACCAGCTTTTGCAAGAGGGGTTACCTGGGTTTTTGGCCCCGTCCGAGACGGCCATGTCGGGAAACCTACCAAACCCACACATTTCTGAAAAGTAGACACCCGGGGGCTTCCAAGGAGGTATGGCTTGCGTGGATACTCTAACGTTCCTTTACCCAGAATCCCTTGCAAACCTCAATTTTTGATGGAAAAATCCGTTTTTACACACTTTTTTTGTGTGGGAAAGCGTGGCGTCACTGGGCTCACACAAATTTCCTCCCACCCAGCGTTCCCCCAGGTCTCCCGATAAAAATGGTACCTCACTTGCGTGGGTAGGCATAGTGGCTGCAACAGGAAACGGTCCAAATCGTACGGTGGAGAAATTACAATAACCAATAGCAACATTACCTTCTTTTTTGGGGGGTAGGATTGAGTTTTTGGACCGGGGCTCGGCGGGCATCTTTGGAAACTACCAAACCCAAACAGTTCTGAAAACTAGACACCCGGGGGAGTCCAGGGAGGTATGGCATGCGTGGGTCCCCCAATGTTTTCCTACCCAGAAATCCCTGCAAACCACAAATTTAGGTTAAAAAAACAGTTTTCCATACATTTTTGCGTGGGATCGCCGTGTCGGCACAAATGTCCTACCACCCTGCGTTCCCCTTGTTCTCCCGAGTAAAATGATACCTCACTTGTGTGGGTGGGCCTAAGGCCTGTGACTAAGGCAGGGGGGCTTAATTTGTTACACTGAAATACTACTTTTTTCAACATTCGTTTTTGGCCTGTTCTGCTTTGGGGCACCCACACAAGTGAGGTATCCTTTTACTCGGGAGAACAAGGGGAGCGCTGGGTGGTAGGACATTTTTGCCGGCACGGTGATTCCACGCAAAAAAGTTTGAAAA
The DNA here is from genome assembly GCF_964263255.1 of Lissotriton vulgaris. Classification (NCBI taxonomy): domain Eukaryota; kingdom Metazoa; phylum Chordata; class Amphibia; order Caudata; family Salamandridae; genus Lissotriton; species Lissotriton vulgaris. The sequence continues at coordinate 1,728,853,365 of NC_141693.1, forward strand.
AGTGATTATTTTACCTAATTTTAAGGTTTGCAAGGTGTTCTGGGTAGGAAAACGTTCGGGGACCCACGCATGCCATACCTCCCTGGACTCCCCCGGGGGTCTACTTTTCAGAACTGTTTGGGTTTTGTACTTTCCAAAGAAAACCACCGAGCCCCGGGCCAAAAACTCAGGTGCCCCCCCCCCCAAAATCAAGGTTGTTTTGCAATTTGGTATTGTAAATTCACCACCGTACAATTTGAACCATTTCCTTTCGCAGTCACTATGCCTACCCACGCAAGTGAGGTACCATTTTTATCGGGAGACCTGGGGAAACGCTGGGTGGGTGGAAATTTGTTGATCCACGCAGATTCCGGAACTTTCCACCACAGAAATGTGAGGAAAATGCGTTTTTTTTTCCCAATTTCTTAGCTTTGCAAGGGATTCTGGGTAAGAGAACCTGGGGGTAGGCAGTCGAGTGACCCCATCCTGAATTCCCCTGGGTGTCTACTTTTCAAAAATGTATAGGTTTGCTAGGTTTCCCTAGGTGCCGGCAGAGCTAGGGTTCAAAAACAAAAGGTAGTCTCTTTGCCCAAAACGTGCACAATTTCACTGAAAAATTGAGTTGTGACCACGTTGCGTTTTGCGCTGTTTCCTGTCGCAGCCACTATGCCTACCCACGCAAGTGAGGTACCATTTTTCTCAGGAGACCTGGGGGAACGCTGGGTGGGTGGAAATTTGTTGATCCACGCAGATTCCGGAACTTTCCACCACAGAAATGTGAGGAAAATGCGTTTTTTTTCCAATTTCTTAGCTTTGCAAGGGATTCTGGGTAAGAGAACCTGGGGGTAGGCAGTCGAGTGACCCCATCCTGAATTCCCCTGGGTGTCTACTTTTCAAAAATGTATAGGTTTGCTAGGTTTCCCTAGGTGCTGGCAGAGCTAGGGCTCAAAAACAAAAGGTAGTCTATTTGTCCAAAGAGCGCAAGATTTCACTGGGAAATTGAGGTGCGACCACGTTGCGTTTTGCGCTGTTTCGTGTCGCAGCCACTATGCCTACCCACGCAAGTGAGGTACCATTGTTTTCGGGAGACCTGGGGGAATACTGGGTGGGTGGAAATTTGTTGATCCAAGCAGATTCCAGATCTTTCCTCCACAGAAATGTGAGGAAAATGTGTTTTTTTTGTCAAATTCGTAGGTTTGCAAGGGATTCTGGGTAACAAGACCTGGTGGTAGGTAGTCAAGTCACCCCATCCTGAATTCCCCTGGGTGTCTACTTTTCAAAAATGTATAGGTTTGCTAGGTTTCCCTAGGTGCCGGCAGAGCTAGGGTGCAAAAACTACAGGTAGGCACTTTGCTAAAAAAGGGTCAATTTGTAACTGCAAAATTTAGGTGTCACCACTTTGCATTTTGCGCCGTTTCCTGTCGCAGGCACAAGGGCGACCCACACAAGTGAGGTACCGTTTTTATCGGGAGACTTGGGGTAATTCAGATTTGTAAATCAACTGTTATTACCAATTGAGCTTTTGTGCATTTCTCCCTTTCAATGAAAGACATTGTGTAAAAAAAAAAAATTTTGAAAAATGACCAATAATTCTCATGCTAGTATGAGTATTCCCAATTTTGAAAATTAGCAATAATATACTGTTTCTGAACTCTATATTTTGTACCCAATTCAGAAATACATAGGTGTCTTTCATACAGATTTTTCCATGTATACATTTTCCAAGACAAAGTGCTCTATACCCAGTAAATGAAAAAATACCATTGCAAGTTGCTGCTCAGTTTTTGGATCTGGGTTCGTCGGGTTCTTGGTGAAACTACAAGTCCTATATATCCCCACAACCAGGAAGGTCTAACGGATGTAACGGTATCTTGCTTTCTAAGAGCTGTCAAAACTAGAAAAAGTTATAGGTGAAAACGTTGAGACAAAAGGCTGTTTTTTTCAACAAATTTTCAATTATTCCAATATTTAACTGTTAGTTTCTATAAAGAAACCTTCATGGATTTAGACAAATGACCCCTTTCTGAATTCAGAATTGTGTCTACTTTTTGAAAATGTACAGCTGTCTAGGATCCATTATTGCTTTCAAACTCATTTCTACCATTAACTGGAAGGAGGTGGAAAGCTCTAAAAACAGCAAAAATAGGCTATGTCCCAGAAAAATGCCAAAACTGTGTGAAAAATGTCGGTTCTCTGACAAAAGACTGTCATTTCCTAAAAGCTGAGAAAATGGAGATTTCAGCCCACAAACCCTTTTTTGATAACATTTTCAGGGAAAAACCCAGAGGCTTTCATTTGCAGCCCGTTTTTCCCATTTTTCTGAAAAAAACAAAAAAATCACTATATTTTGGTTAATTTCTGGGACCCCTCCAAGGTAATCCACAAACCCTGGGCGCCTTTAGAATCCACATGATGTTGGAAGAAAAGGACGCAAATTTGGTGTGGATAGCTTATGTGGTCAAAAAGTTACAGGGGCCTAAGCGCGCACTACCCCAAATAGCCAAAAAAGGGCTCAGCACAGGAGGGGAAAAGGCCCAGCAGCGAAGGGGTTAACACTTTATGGACTCCCTCACGTCTTTTCCATGCAAAACTATTACTTTCTGATGTTTGTTGGCACTGCAACGCTAGCCCTGGTTCCCTACGCCATATGTTATTTGAGTGTCCAGTTATTATGAAATTTTGGTTGGAAGTATGGAATGTAATTTTGAAAATTTTACCTTTACAAGATGATCTTTCCTTTAATTTTTTAATTTGCAAATCGATTGCCCTGACTCACCCCCTTTCGGACTCAGAGGCAAAATTGTTTAATTTTCTAATCACAGCTGCCTTAAAATCCATTACTTTCTGTTGGAAAGATGCTTCTTCTCTTTCAGTTCATGCTTGGTGGTCATGGATCACCTTTACGAGAAGAGGTGCGCAGCTTTCTCTTAAAGGCGTTACTCATAATCCACAATCATTTCAATCGTTTTGGTTACCTATTGATTCATATGTTTTGCACTGATATTGTTATACATTTTCTTATATTCTATTTTTACATTGCATTTTAACTGTAACTCTGTAGTTTATGAATTCACGTTCCTATGACATGTTATTCCCTTCCCCTCTTCCTCCCTCCATCCTTACCCTTCCTCCTTAATTGCGATTCTTTTGTATTATTATATGTTAATTTTACATATTATGATTGATTACGCTTCATATTGGTTATTTGACCACTTACGCTTGTAACTTCCTTCCTCTTTTTTGTATTGTATTTATGCTTTTTCCTTTTGCCTTAAAAAATTAATAAAATCTTTCTGAACAGAAAAAAAGGAGTCGGACGAAGTCCTGGTGATGCCGTTGACTTTTGGCAGTAAAGCCGTGAGTGGGAGAAATTCAAAATTCATGCTAAAGTATAGTCCCTCGCCGGCCGTATTCTTATGGCACCTTCGGCCAGCTTTGTGCTTGGTCACTTCTTTGGAGCTCTAATTCCTCCAGCAGGAAATTGCTGAAAGCTATAGTTGAAGAGGCCTCCATGAGGCCAGAAAGTGTCTCAGCAATTTCCTGCTGAAACGGATTTGCTGCTGCGTGAAAAGCTCAGAGCAACCTGAATCTCTGGCCCAGTGGCAACACACGTTTCATTAGATTGACTTGGCAAGTTTGCCCTGGTTCTCGGTCTTTGAGGCTGAAAAAGCCCCAGGTTTCTCAGAATGTTGGGAGGAGTACACTTTGACAAAGCCAAGGGTCCGAGTATCCCAGGATCCCAGGGACAGCACTTGGGGTCACGTCTCACTTCAGCAGAAGCCACTAGCAGGGTCCAGTGCAGGTCCAGTTAGAATTGGTAAGCTGGGCTCTTCTGTTAGAAGCCCACTATGTCCTTGTAGCTTAACAGGAGGTCAGCGAACTGGCCCTTGAAGTCCACTTCTTTGTCCTGGGTACATGTGGGAGCAGGTGTAGCCGTTCAGGACTCAACAGCAGGTGCAGTCTTTTTTCTGTCTTCCACAGGTCCAGTAGTGTTCTGAATAATGGAAAGTATACAGGGTGCCACATTAATGCCTGGCACTAGCTTGTGAGCGAGGGTGACTCCTGGCCCCTTCCTAGCCAACAGAGAAAAAGTTCCCAGGGATAATCCTACCCATTTTTGCAGCAGTCCCTGAGTACTCTACTCTTGAACAATCCCACAGTGCCCCTCTCAAACTAAATCCAACAAGGCAAAATGTTCTCGTCTGTAGCCACCCTAGTAGTGTGGCCAGGGACATGAGCAACCCCTCCTCTAGTAGTCACTAAAAACTGGCAGCCCCTCTTTCACTGGGAAAGGTGCCTGACTAACGAAAACGACAAAGAAGGAGGATACCAACCATATAACAAGGAAGCAATGAAAATAGGTAAAAACTTCAAAACATGTGAAAACACTCTAAAGAAATAAAGTATTTAAAACAGTTTATTAGCATACATTACATAAATTAAAAACTGAAAATCGGGAAACACATACAGGATGAAACAATAATCAATAAAATCAACATTCCAATAAAAAAGGAGCTTCAGGGAAAAAGGACTAAACTCAAACACTAAACAGTTATTTTGAATTTCCCTCAGTTTATCATCCCGGATTAACTCCTTGCATCGACGCGTTTCGGCGGTATGTTCAGTTAAAACCCGCCTTCATCAGGACAATGTGTATAAATGTTTCCCAATACTTCTGAAAATTAAATAAAATCAGTCTTAGTCATAAACTTAGCCAGATACATTATGTTTTTTTAGGGATATTGTTTTTAACTTCTGTTGTTAAATTTCATCTGTTGTGTCTATAAGTTATGACTAAGACTGATTTTTTTAATTTATGTAATGTATGCTAATAAATTGTTTTAAATACTTTATTTCTTTAGAGTGTTTTCACATGTTTTGAAGTTTTTACCTATTTTCATTGCTTCCTTGTTATATGGTTGGTATTTCTCAGATCACTGTTTGTTTGCTAGTACCTATGTATTAATGTTAATTCGCCCAAAGGGAATTATTTTTTGACTTGTGTCAATCGTGGAACCCTATCCCTTTGGCTTTGGGGTCCCTCTCTCTTTTATTAGAGGTATTTATGCCTTACAAAAGGGATTATTTTGACAGGTCAAATTTGCTGGTTCAAAACTACACTGGCAGGCTACAGGGGTATGCCTGTCGTCATGTTTTGTTCTGTCACTCTAGTGGAGGTACAGTGTGTGCTATAGTCCACAAGAGATATTTAACTTACAGACCCTGGGTACACTTTGTACCATATAAAAGGGACGTGCAAATAAGTTAAAATATCTCAATTAGTAGTAAAGCTAATATCAACATGTTTTAGGGCTTAGTGCCCAGGGTAAAAAAACTAGCAGCATCAGTCCAAAAAGAAAAATTGGGGTGATCGTGCAAAAAAGAGGCCATTTCTTATAGTTTCATTTCCCCTTTTCTTTCTCATCTACTTTGTTATCTTTGTTCACTCTTTCTCTTCCATTTCTTTTTCCTGTATCTAACTGCTCCATCTTCCTCTTTATTTTACCCTTCTGAACTTACCTTGTTCTTGTTTTCTCTTCTAAAGAACATTCTGTGGCAGTTTTGATAAATTCAAGAAATGCCTGAAGGATATTGCTGACTGTATAAACAGAAATCGCTTGAAGCTTAATGCAGATAAGACGGAGGTCTTATTTTTCAATCAAGCATCTCCGCCCCTGTCATGCCTTTGGTGGCCAGGGGAGTTGGGCACATCCCCCACTTCTAAGGACTCTGTTAAAAATCTTGGAAACAGGTGGGAGACCTTACTCTCACGGCACAAGTCCGTCAAATTTACGCAGCCTGCTTTGGAAAAATGAGATCCATCAGGAAATCTTAGCCTTCCTGGCAGATGAGAGCCACAGGATTACGGTCCATGCATTAGTAATCTCCCAGCTGGACTATGCCAACTGTCACTACCTGGGATTGCCAGGCTAACTGATCCACAGGCTCCAGACAGTACAGAATGCAGTGGCAAGGGTCATCCACAGCCCCCCTGGCTCCCCATGGCCAGGAGGATTGAGTTTAAGGCTCTCACTCTTGCGTTTAGAGCAATCCATGGCAAAGGCCCCAGCCACCTCACTTCGAGGCTTAATCTATATCGCCAAGAGTGGACATTAAGATCTAATCAGCAGCGTTTAGCAGCTTCGCTAAATTGGGACAGGACTGCCAAACCTTGGAATGCCTTTCTCATCACATACGGATGTTAAATATGGAGCACGAGTTCAGAGAGGCACTAAAAACCTGGCTCTTTAGGCAGATGAAGTAGTATCACGAGCCTTGCAGTCTCTCTAGTCCGTTTTTTTTAGAGCTAGGCTTCCTCTGCTGAGGTAGCCGTGCGTTCTATAAATGGTCATTGATGATTGTTTCTCCTAACGTTTGCTTTTCTTTTCTATGTGCTATTTCTTCCCTTTTTTTATCTCTGTTCTATTTTGATTGCTCTTCACCTCTCACCTCTCATCTCTTCTCTATTTTTCTTTCTTTCCCTTTAATCTTGCTTACCTTCGCTTTTATCTTTCCTCAGTCTTTCCCTCTTCCCCTTTGTACTTTGCTCATGCTTACTTTCTCTCTTACTTTGTCTATCATTTCTGCTTTCCTATTTCTTTCTGGTTGCCTTTGTTCTCTTTTTATCTTTGCTCTCTCATCTTCTTTGATTTTACCCTTCACATTTTCTTCTTACACCTCATACCATTGTTCTCTTTCTCACCCCCTCATTTTTTTACTCCTTCTAGGTTTTGTGGAGAGGAAGATTCCCTCTCACCTGGACGCCATCGTAATCGGAAGTGGCATTGGTGGTCTGAGTGTGGCAGCTGTATTGGCAAAAGCAGGCAAGCGGGTACTGGTACTGGAGCAATTTGACCAGGCAGGAGGAACTTGTCACACCTTCGAGGAGAAGGGATATGAGTTTGCTGCTGGTGAGGACTGTTCCCATGGAAAGTAGGGTGAAGCCTGATTTGCATATGACAGGGTCTAAACTGGAATGGCATGGTGTGCAAAAAAAATTGATTTAGGCACAGATCTCTGTATTGTGGGTGAATGTTTGATATTGTTGCAGCATTCCGTCAATCAATTGTTCTTTTTGCATTGGTGCGGAATGTTGGGCACAAGGTGATGGAAGCGGGTACTGTCCCCTGATTCCAGCTAGAGCAGACAGCGAACACTCTCATACTTCATGTAATGGATTCAACAAGAGCTCATGGCTTACATGGGTTTTCTGGCAGCAAGACCTTCCGCTACAGGCTGTAAGCATTAAGATTGCCTTTCAGTCACAAGCTAGTGCTTTATAAAATAAAAAAATCTATGTATGTAACAAACACTACAAACAAACATTCATCTCTACCATCTTATGCCAGGAGCTGCTTATTGTGTCTGGGTGATGCCAAAACCAGCATCACCTGGCTGCGGTCTTGTGCGCTGAGGGCTATTGGAGGCTGTGGGCATCTAGTCCCGACTTTGATGTAGATCCTGCATTCATCCATCTTCTCGTCTTCAGTAATCACTGAGGAAGCAGAAGAGCTTAAAAGAGGCTACTGGTGTGAAGGCAACATAGAGAGGACAATCACCTCCCTCCCCAGCACACCCTTTTTTGTAGACTCAGATCTACTTCAAGATGTGCCAGAGAACACCCACTAATTGATGCCCCTCATTAACCTGCCTCACCCATCCATGTGTGTCTTTTAGGAAGGGGGTAAGGTCCAGTTCAGTTCAGTGATAAAGTAAACAGTAAGGCACTTCCCACAAAGACATCCTTAATTCCCAAAGAACGCCTACCCTGAACATAGTTCAGCACCTGGGCAATACCACTCCAAAGCCAGCCAAGTATAACCAACCAGAAATAACAGTACTGTAGCCTAAAAGAGAAAATATAGGGCACATACATGGGATGTTACTGTAATGTATTGTATTGCATATTGTATTGTATGGTAGCATTGGTAAACACTTTATACCTTTGAGGAGGCAATGGAGTGTACCTGTAACTCTTTCAGAATAGATGGTTGACAGGGTGTTTAAAGTAATGTAGCCTGCATAGGGTGGGGTGTAAGAGGTTCATAAGCAGGCTCCATACATGGTGTGGTGAAGGTTGCTACACCTTAGCATGAGGTGCTCTGGAAAGTAAGAGGGTAGACACAGCTTGCTTTCTACCATTCTAGGTGTGGTCAGTATCCTAGAGTTGACGCTGTCATTGAATGCATAGGATTTGGACAAAATGATTCATTCATCAATGGAGTATATCACATAGGGTGCCACTAAAAGCAACAGAGACCCAGCCCCTGGATGTACTGTGACTCTAACATGGTACATACCTTTTGGGGTCCACCCAAAAGCAGTTGACAACAAGCTATCTGTCAGCTTACAAATAGATCATTGGACACAATGCACTATTAGCTGAAAAATATGGAAAACAAAATTACTTTCATGAAATCTGAGGCATCAAGCCAAACAAAGCATCAGGAAAAAGTAAACATTGATGTGCCTATTGTGAAATTGTCCATACAAAATATTAAACCACATAAACTAACCTTGGCGATCAAAATTCTATCTCCTCAAATGCAAGGATTTAAGAGACGATGTAGGTAAATTAGATTTACCGATTCATAAATACAGAATTTTACCGATTCGGTATTCATGAATCGGTAAATCTAATGTAGGTAATCATTCGGTATCAAATACAGAATCAGTAGGAATAGGTATTTACCGATTCGGTAATTACCGAATCGGTATTTGCCATTGATTCCTATGGGCCTTACAGCCCATAGGAATCAATAGCAATACCGATTCAGTAATTACCGAATTGGTAAAAATATTGAATTGCCATGGGGGACAGGGTGTCACTTTGACACCCTGTAGCACCCCTGTTTCTGGCTTGTGTGCCATGTGACACACATGCAGGTATGTGTGCCACATGGCACAGGTGTACATGCACAGATTTGCATGTACACAGGAATTCGTTATTTACCACCCAATAGTATTGGGTGGTAAATAACAAATTCTTAAGGGCCTGTGGCACTGTTTACTCTGCCACCTACATCTGGATTTACAGAATCAGTAAATTTACCGATTTGGTATTTTACAGATTCGGTAAATTTACCGAATCAGTAAATTTACCGATTCTGTAAATCTCAAGCCCACTACATGTCAAACACCAAATACCAGTCGGTAACGGCCGAAATTGGCCGTTACCGACCGGTATTTGGTCTCCTACATCTGGCCCCTAGCGGTTTAAAGTTTTTCCATCCTGCACACTGTGTATGGTCTTATAAGCGCCTAAATGTGCAGCATCGATTCCATGATTTGTTCAATATGTTATGCTCAATTTTGAGACTTCAATATGATAACCGAAGTTGGTGGCTTATTGAACTAATGCATCCACTGTAGAGGCATGTGTGTGACCTCATAGCCCAGGTTCAAATCCTAGCGGTCCACTCAGCTTTCATCCTTCTGAGGTAAAAAAAAATGAGTATCATTGAGATGGGTAACAATAAACATCTGTTATTCAGTGCCAAGATACCCTTTGTGGTGAACGTGTGCTTTACAAATGAACGTTATGTTATAACAGAATTTCTACACCATGGTCCTCTTAGACAGTTCTCTTCTAGTGTATAATGCGAGTAACTGCCATGAACCAACTGGTAGGTCATGAGTCACGCCTAGTATCTTCCAAAAGCAGCAATGTGAAGTTGAGCAAGAAAAGTGAATGTAAAAGGCTGTATGGCCTGAAGTTCTTATACTGTGCAAGGCAAACTTAAAGACCAATCTCACTGAATAAAATATTCTCAATAAGGGGACCGCGACCAAGCAAGATGGCCGAACAGACAGAAATGTAGTGTGCTCCGTCGTCCTTTATCATTATCATTATCCCAAAGTATCCTGCCCTTAAGATCCTGAAGTGCAGACCAAAACCAGCAGATAACCTGTCTGAACACACCTGAGGTGGAGGAGCTGGCAGAGATAGACTGAAGCAGTGCACCAGAGAGACCCATGCGTGAAGGCCTGAGGACATCCTGAGAGGTACCCCCCACGACAGAGCAAAAACAGCTTCTGCAGCCATGTTGGATCGGGCTTTGGTCAGACCTTCTGTGGGCCGCTGTGGAGTTAAGTGAACAAGATGATTGCTGCTGGCTTGGAGAGATTCCCACCTCACGGAGCTGAGATGTGAAAGAAAGGCAGTGGCCCTATTGGATTGGACTCCGCCACTGAGAGTACTCCATAGGGTGCAGTGTGGCCAGGCCTCTTCTGGGACTCCGAGGAGCGACAGGGCTGTAGGGGTCCTGCAAATGGGCACCTCTTCCTTCATCACTGTTTGGATGGCTCTCTTGGGGGTCTCCCTCGCTGTTTGCTGGTGACCAGCCTTGGCCTGAAAGAACGTATATGTGAGAACTGATCTCTGGCTGAAGTCATATGGTTTAGACGGAGAAGGTAGTCCAAAGTTTCACATACTGGCTGGTGGTGGAGAGAATCCCGGTACTGGGCAAATGGTGGAGATGTGCACATGGCGTATGGATGGTCCTGGAAAGCGGGTGAACTCCTGCACCTGAGCCTAGTGAGGGAGGGCTTGACAGAAGACACAACACTTTTGGGATGTGTTGAACTGCGAGGAAGTGAATAACAGATTAAGCTGTCACTGTCTCGCGAGATCACGCGAGCCAGAGTCTGCCTCGGTTTAGACAAGCTGACCCGTTACACTTTGACAAACTTTGGCATGTTGTTTATTTTTATACACGATTATATAATCAATATTTGGGGTATTACTTGGAGATCGAGAAGTATGCCTTCACTTCTCATCGGAAAGTTACAGTCTCGACTTTGCTACTTATGGATTGGCTGTCGCTGATATGACAGAACCAGTGAAAATGTAGCTCTAACAACAGCTCTGTGCCTCCCCCTGACTCAGTCACAGACCGAGACAACGACGGGCAGGTAGGCACAAAACCCAAGAGTGCTACATTTCACTTCTTTACTTACTTTCTCTATTCCCCCTTTTTTTTACAACAGTGAGAGAAGTTGGATATGTAGTGTTCTGCATACTGGGGGAACATACATTATTATATTTTTTAGACAAGATTGTGGAAAAGTCTATGTTTACACCATACAGGAAGTTATAGACTAAATGAACTTTATTGCTGCAAGCAGTAGTATGAGAGTGACTGCATGGTGTGGTCTTCCATTGGGATAGGTTAATGCAAGCAGGCTTGCTCTGCGTACAAATCACTATTGAACCCTGGGCACAACTACAAGACAGAGCAGGCTACAGTAAGCTCTCTCTGCCCATGTTATAGTGCGGGGTTGTTTTGTTCTTGCAGAGCGGGGTCTCACACATCCTGAGCCAGGTCCAGGAAGAGGTGAGGTCCTTTCCCCGGGCACACTGGGTGACTATTTAAAACTTCACTATATTGTAATGATTACAGCGTCTAATAGACCTTGTTAGCTTATTTGGGTCCACTCTTGTGTTTGTCTTCAACAGATGTTGTAATTATACCAGGTGCCAAGGAGGAAATCAGACAGATGAAGGAGAATTATATCCTTTACTGTTATTGATTCACTTGTGTGTTTTTTACATTCTTAATTATTTTTCACACATTTAGTCACTACTAGGCAGTAGCATTCACGTAGAACAGAGGCCCTGATGAAAGCCTTTGGTCCCTCACCATGATAGGCTGAAACATGTTGGCCCTCTCGTAGCTATTTGTTTAAACTGCGATCAATGTTTTGCACTGTTCTTGTTTTTAAATTGGAAGGGGCTTATGTCTAATAAATAATCCTATGATAAGTTCCCTATCCCTTTTTAATCACCACTTATTATCATTTTTTGCACTGCACTCTCCCATCAGATCAACATCATATGGTATAGTGATTGTGGGTCGTTACCCCAAGCCGACCATGGGGGTATGCTGGATGTCTCAATGATCAAGAGACACAATACCCTGGCAGGATTACCAGATGAGAATATTGATCTATACAAGTCATTGATGGGAATCCTTAATGAGGTCGATTGACAATCACAGGTGACCCATGTTTTGGTGGTTTGGTCTGTTAGCTTAATCTGTTATTCACTTCCTCTCTGTACTCAATGAGACGTTAGGATAGTTTGCAAGAAATCCCAATAGGATCTCTAATTTAGAACCCTAAGTTTATTTGTTATATATGCTGCTCTTCCTGGGGGATAGAGCTTAGGCTGGTCTTTAAATATCCCTCTAGCCCTCTACCATCGTTTTGTTGTTTATGTTTTGAACTGCATCAACTGTTGGGGAGTTAAGGTGCCTCTCCCTCTGCCTTGCTGCTCTGTTTCACGTGTCAGACTCTAGTTCAAAACACATGCGGGACACAGAGCCCTAGCGATATGGGGAAGTAGAAAGCTGCCTGAGCAACTCGTACAGCACGATAATAAAATACACATAGGGTCTGGGCCAGCATCCCATACATTAGCAGGCCACCGCAACAACTGGGGACTCCGGTAACCCCCAGAGGAGCCCACAGGGCAGAACTAATGTCAGCCATACAGAACTCCTGGCAGCACTTGAGCGTAAGATTGACTTGGTCTCCTTCGAGGTAACTTGGCATTGACTTACACAAGATAGCCGATAAGGTCAAAATAGCTGAGCAATCAACAGGCATGTTATAACAGGAAGTAAATACAATACCCTCAAGAATCAAATATCAAAAATTATGGTGGTGGAGAAAATGCTGGAAGACTGGGTGGAGGATACAGAGGTGCATTCACGTTGCAACTATTTACGATTCCTAGGCTTTCAGAGGGGATGGAACATGCTGCACTTGAAGGCTTCCTGGAGCGATGGATCCTACAAGCATTATAACCACAGGGGCTATTTACAATGTTCTCCATCGAAAAACTGTATAGCGGCTAATAGTGAGGCTATCACTAGGGGCTCGCACCGGGTGCTCATGCCGAGGATTATCAATTACAAATATTGAGACATTATCCTCACGGAGGCTGAAAACCTCCAATATGAAAATTGCAAAATTGCAATCTATCTGGATTACACCAGAAAGGTTCAGGCCCAGAGAAATACCTTTCTTAATGTTAAGCAAAAGCTCAGAGCCTTGCACCTCCCATATATGATGCTATACAACGCTAGACTGAGAGTGGTTGCACAAGTTAAAATTAATTTCTGTGAGCAGCTGGAAGAGGTGTGGTCCTGACTGGACCTGTAGGAGACCAGAGTGTGAGGCCTCCTGAGCACATACCAGTGATGAAAAAGGGAGTGGCTATCAGGCGGGACACTGGACCCTGTCTGAGCCCCAAGATAAGACACACCAGTGGATACCACGAGTGATAGTGCAGTGAGATGGCACGCCTATGGTGGAGGGAGGTGCGAAGTAGGCAGGAAGGGGTGGTCCGGAGAGGAGTCCCCGGAAGAGATGGAAGTGTCTTTGGAGATCACGATGACACCCATGGGCTGAATTTTCCAAAGCAGGAGATGAGTAACCTATACTCCGTAATCTACCCAGGGACTAGTTTGTCTGTCACCTCCAACTACTCTTCATAGGGAGGGGGGGCGCAGAAAATGAAAACAGATTGGTTTGAATTAAATTGTTTGTTTTGCAATCTAATTCTGACTCAAGATATGCAAGGCACTTGATAATACTGCAATTACTTTGACAGCATACATGCTAAGGATGGTTCGGGCAGTTGAGGCGGGCCTCCCTCATGACGCCTTGTCCATTCTAAGTTTTGAGGTGTTGAGGCAGTGCCCTTCCTCCACGTATTCTATTTAGTAGCATAAGTGTGTCATAAGTACAGTAGATGTTGAGTTTTTGATCATTGGATCAAGGGAGGGTGAAGAGGGCAGACATGCCGTTTGTATTTTTTTAAGTATTTACCCGGGAAGGGAGAGGTGGATAGGGGCTGTGGTTGGCGGTTCAAAGTTTTAAACAACTGTGACACTACATTAGCTGGCTCACTGTTACAATGCCACATGATGTCTGGAAGGGTTGCAGTGCTAGGGGAGATGGGTGGATAGGAAGACTTCAGCCCTCTAAAAGGAGCTCCCTGGACCCATGTCTACGGATAAATACAACTTCCTCACCTGGAATGTCCGTGGTTTGAATGTATACATAAAATGCTTATAGCCTTCATAAAGGAGACACATTTGATAGATGCAGAGGCTGAGAAGTTAAAGAATAAATTGAGGGGACAATTGTACTCCTCTGCATATTCAGCAAATACCAAAAGGGTCTCAGTGCTGGTGCCATGTGGGATTCCCTTCAAACGTATGTACTCTAGCGGACGTAGAAGGTAGATATCTCCTCTTGCAGGGAACATTGGATGGGAGGGAGTTCAATGTCCTCAATCTCTATGCACTGAGTACAGACAAAGGAGACTTCTTTTTAAAGCTGTACGACCTATTATCGGTATGCCTTGGTGTCCCAACACTTTGGCGGGAGATTTCAAATACATATTAGATGGGTCCCTTGACAGACAACCCCCGACAAAACACGAAGCCATGTATGTTGACAACACTGCAACAAGTAATGCCTAACACAGGCAGATTGGATGTATGGAGGAAGCTTCAGCCAACAGTCAAGGTATATTTGTGGCACTCAGAGGCCATTGGCATAAAAGATGGCTGAGAGACACCATTGAATGGGCACAGGCAGAGGAGACTCATGTTAGGCTCGCTGGTAGATACGACAAGGTTACTGAACACTTAGAAGTATGGGAGAACCACCTCCGCTCTGGCAAGCAGACATTTGTAACCAACCTAGACCTTCAAGGGGATGGAGACACAAGAAGAAGATCAGATGCCTCTACCAGGAGCAGTCGGTGATACTCCTACGGCGCCCAGCATGTTCTCAAATGGAAGCAGTATGGTTTGTAGGGATGAGAGGGGAAACACGAGGTATATCCAACAATGAAGGAAAGGATGTGACTTGGAAATGCATAGCGGTTAAGGGGAGCAGGTAGAGACACTGCTAAACCTGGATAAAAGGAAGGCATGCACAGGGAGGACAGGTCATTATATCATTAACATATTGATGGAACTGAAGAAGAAATGTCACAGTTGTTTTGTTATTGCATTTTTAAAGCATGTATGCGACACTGCAAAAAGATAAATGAAAAGTTTTTAAAATATGCTCAATAACATCTCAAAAGCAAACAGAGGCATAATCCCTAGGGGCACTGTTAAACAACCAGGATGTATACAGTGCAAAGTACACTCAAAAGCAAAGAAAGTCACAGACCCCTGAGGCACTGTAAGGCAATCATAGAATATAAGATTACAGGGAGTGAGTCTAGGTGAATCATCCTGAAGCACAGTACTGTTCCAGTTTATCGTTGGTTGAGTAACTACTAATGGGAGAGATGAATTCAAGCACTCCACATCTCACTTTTGTCTTTTATCTTCAAAGCACCATGTGCAGGATATGGGGCCAACTGTATGAGCCCATTTGCGTTTGCAAAAGGTCTAATTCGCTGAATCGGGCAGTTTGTGACAGCAAAAAGGCTTGTTGTCATGTCTGAAACCCAAACTGGTATTCATAACACATTACCGAATAGCATTTTGGGTTTCCAATCAAATGCCAATTCGATTTTTGGAAGGGGCGCGTTTAGGGCATCACTTTCAAATGTCGAATCATAATGGTATGTATTATTGTTTTGTGAACGAAATCCAGTCGCAAATCATTATTACTTTACTGACTACAAACATGTAGTGGTAACCCATTCACAAATGAGGACCGGTGCAAACACTGACAATTTTTTTTTCAATACATCCCACAAGCCTTTTTAAACATGCCTTATTTAAAAACAATCACAGACCTTGTGGTTTGCTGAAATGCAAACCACTCTGTGATGGCTGCGATTCATAAAAGGTCACAATTTGTGATGTGCTTCATTAATATTCATGAAGTAGTTTGAATTGCGACCTACTTGTCATAGGTATTTTGTGAAACAAATTATTAGTACATAGTTCTTGTAAGATTTCATCTCAATATGGCTCACATACTGGTTGCTTATCCATCTCATACCAACGGCAATAAAGATCTGATAACCTGCCCTTGTGATGCAAAATCACCACAGCCACAGCTGCATTTTCTATTTTTCTGTGACCTATACAAGGCCTCAAGAACAAAAGATCTTCGTCCCCTGCTCAGAATCCTTAATATTAAATGATGCAGGCCTGCATTACTACATCTCCAGCTGCTTCAAACCAAACTGGGACTGCATGCAGTCAATAGGTTTATCTCAGCCTCTGTTAGGCTACGTAAATTGTGGGGGAATAATGTTCAATTGCAGGATATCTTTTTCGGTTTTCTTAGTAGCAACTATCATGCATACCCCGCTTATTGTAGATTAAACACTGTTTGCACCATGCACTTTATTACACATATTTATGTATGTTTGATGCTACTTTGCAGGAAGTTTACTTAAATGAACTCTGGCTTGTTTAAAATGCTGTTGTGATTTTTGTCATGGAATTGCCTTACTTTTACTCACTGTGTTTGGTTTTGTGTGCTTTAATGGTTTCACAAACACAGAAAGTTTTGCTACTTAAGGGTCGATTAGGATGGCGGTCGGAAAACGATTTTGACCGCCGTGGTGGCGGAAATTAACCGCCCGCATGCACCGCAGGAAAAGCGGTGGTCAGATTAGGAAGAACTACCAGAAAAATCCGATCGCGGTAGTCGGATTTGCTGCGGAAAGACTCATGGCCGCTGCACATCCAGCGGAAAGACCGCACGTCAAATTAAGATACCATTGAGGTGACAGCAGAACGATCTGCTGTTTCCGACCGCCGCGATCACAACAATCAATGGACGGTAGAGCCGGCGGAAGGGCTGTTGTATTCCCACTGCCACGGTCGCTCCGGACCAGTAATGGCGGTCGACAAAAAAACATACCATAAGGCTACCAAGTGTGGCCATCAACCTGGCTCTGCCTCAAAAAAACCAAACACACCCCAATGACACATCCCCGTGGCAAGTAGAAAATACAAATTGCAGGTCAACCCACACAACACACCTGACAGAATACTCCATTTTAACCCACCCACATAGCGGAGTATAAAACCAGCTCCTTACCTGACCTTGATCCTTTGCACAACTCCAAAACTGGAGAAACCAACCCAGTAGCTGAAAGGAAAGGCAAATCACCACACATCTCGCCAGCACAACAACACACACATCATCACCACCACCACCTTCACAATTGTACTTTTCACACATTTGCACACGATGCCACAGAATAAAATGCCCCAATTGACTGACAAGGAGTAGTCTATGAGGATAGATGAGGCAATCAGAGTAGAACCACATTTGTTTGGAAGCCTGGTCCAACAGACACCTTAAGCCAGAAAAAATCAAATGTGAGAAAGGATAGTCAACAAAGTCAATGCAGTAGGGACCATTTCCCGCTCCAAGAAGGAGATCAGGAAGCGGTGGAATGACCTCAAGAGCAAGGTGAAAGAGAGGAACAACAAGAACATTAAGCTGGCTCAGATGACTGACGGTGGCCCTCCCATTCCACCACGAACATTCACCGAATGGCAGGAAAAGGTACTTGCCACACTGCATCCAGACAGTCTCACAGGAATAAGTACCAACAAATCTCAACCAATACACTGCTGTGTACTGTCTTGCACAACTACAAAGCGACACCTCCTAGCCCCAAATGCATGCATGGGCACCACACTCTCCCCAAAGCATGTCTCACAGATCCAGCATCCACTCCCTCTGATACACCCCAAAGGTAGCTAGCAATATTACCATGGGGGCATGTGCACAGGCAACCATCACTACAACTCCCACGAGGCACCCAGTCCCATAGCTGAGCAAGATGTAACACCACCCCACACCCACAACCATGTGTCAGCCATTGCAATGCTCATCTTCACCTAACAGGTAGGTAGCCATCTTAACAGGGAGGGGTGTTTGTGGGTGAGAAGCCAGCACTACAACTCCCACCAGGCCTACTTGTCCCACAACTGAGCAGGATGGAACACTCTCACCCCCAACCATGTGGCAGCTATTGCATTGCTCTCTTCAAACTCACAGATAGGTAGCCATCCTGTCAGGGAGGGGTATTTGTGGGTGGGATGCCATCACTCCAACTCCCACCAGGCTCCCTTGTCCCACAGCTGAGCAGGATGGAGCACTTCCCTCCCCAAACCATGGCAGCTATTCAATTGCTCTCTTCAAACTAACAGGTAGGTAGCTATCTTAACTGGGAGTAGTGTGTGTGGGTGGGAAGACTGCACTACAACTCCCCCAGGCCCCCTGTCCCAAAGCCCAACGGGATGGAGCATTAACCACACCCCAAACCATGCATCAGCTATTGCATTGCTCACCTACACCTAACATGTATGTAGCCATCTTAACTGGGAGGGGTGTTTGTGGGTGGGAATCCAGCACTACAACTCCCACCAGGCCCCCTTGTCCCACAGCTGAGCAGGATGGAGCACTCCCCCAACCACAACAATGTCTTATACTTGTAAAGCGCACAGCTGCCCCAGCAAAGGGGCGTCCCGGCGCTGTATACTGCTGGGGAGCCCATCCTGGCTTTCCCTGTGAGATGGTCCCTCCTGGGCATCTCCAAGGTGAAGACAAGCATCCCCGGCGCGGATGGTGCCGTTAGTAGAGCTTAAGCAAGCTATTGCCCAGAGTTGCTGAGTGGGACCCATGGTTGGAGTAGGCACCAAGGCGAGAATTATCGAGTCCGCTGACCATGGCTCAAGACCGCGTCAGGAATCGAACCCTGGTCCCGGGCCGACCTCTGCTTCCGGGTCTGCCGCCTCTAACCAGTGAGCCACACCACTCCACAATGTGGCAGCTATTTCATTGCTCTCTTCAAACTCACAGGGAGGTAGCCATCCTAATAGGGAGGGGTGTTTGTGGGTGGGTTGTCATCACTCCAACTCCCACCAGGCCCCCTTGTCCCACAGCTGAGCAGGATGGAGCACCCCCCCAACCATGTGTCAGCCATTGCATTGCTCACCTACTTCTAACAGGTAGTTAGCTATCTTAACTGGGAGGAGTGTTTGTGGTTGGGAAGCCAGTGCTACAACTCCCACCAGGCACCTTGTCCTATAGCTGAGGAGGATGGAACACTCCCCACACCCACAATCATGTGGCAGCCATTGCATTGCTCTCTTCAAACTTACAGGTAGGTAGCCATCTGTTGCTCTCTTGTCCCCCCTGAGCAGGATGGAACACTCCCCCATCCAAGAGCCATGTGTAACCTATTCTCTTCCTCTGCTCCACTTCCCAGGGAGGTAGCCATGCTAACAGGGAGAATTTTTTGTGGGTGGGAAGCCTGCACTACAACTCCCACCAGGCCCCCTTGTTCCCCAGCAGAGCAAGAAGGAACACCCCCCACACCCACAACCATGTGCCAGCAATTCACCTCAACTGTGTCCCAGGACATGTAGGTAGGCAGTGTATGCACCCTGCCATTCCTCTAAAAAAGCATGGATCCATATGACCACACCAGCCCTCACATGTCTGATGGCCACTTCCAGACAGCTAAGTGTATGTAACTGTCACAGAAATTAAAGTTTGAGCCACAAAGTCACATGTTGAAGAAATTCAGGGCACAATCATGCAAAGCACTGAATGAATGCCATGTGCAAGTGCCATGGGGGCAGATCATCAAGTCCCATAGGAACACAAAACATGTATGTCAGTTGGTAAAAGAATGTAAAGTACATGATATAACAAAGGTATGAGCAAGATTAAAATGGCGAATCCTTGCTCAGATGTAACGTCTTCCATGCAGAGTAAACAAAAAAAACGCCTCAAACAAAGTTGTTGTGCTGCTAGTCATTAGATGACGACATGTCCTTGTAATCACACAATCTGTATGTGGAGCATGGTATCAATTGACATGTCACACCATTAACAAGTAATGTATGTACCTCCACTTCATGTCATGATGCTCAGTACTGTGCAGCTAAACAAAGTGATATCAATGTAAACTGTGTGGCGTATCACATGTAACATCCAAACATCTATCACCCAGCTTGTGGGGTGCACTTCAATTACCATTTCACCTCTGTCCAAAAGGAGATCAACAATTGACTGCATCAAAAGAGAACACCAACCTGCAGAGCCAGTCTCCCCCTCACTTTCCCCCGGAACACGGACCCTCGGATGCAGAGACTCCTTCAGTTTCTTGGATGCAGTGAACGAACCTGGCCCATCTGAAGTATTCGGGGTTCCCAAGGCCTACACGCTCCAGAGATTACCCACTTACACACAAGAACTGTTGGCACGGAAACTGTAAAAAGCAAAGAACAAGTTTATTAAGACCCCATGGGGTGGTGGTACACTCAAACAGCACCCTTCGGTAATGCTAGAGGTATCACACCGAACACCGGTGTGACCCCGTTTATATACAATTTTGGGGCAATAAAAGATAGGCGGCACAAGTAAAGACACAGTTTTAAGGACATATATGGACATGTTTTGGAATACTGCCAGCTCATTGGAGGGTTTCAAACCCACTGGTCAGTTAGCGGCACATTCCTGAAGGTTTACGGGTCAGTGGGAAATGCGCATGTGTGGTTTGACCAGTACTAAAAATAGCCTGCTGCTGGGCAGATGAGAGTGGTCAGTGGAATGGACGAAGGACTAAAGGGCACGTCGGCCACGAGGCCGCTCATGGTCTAAGATGGCCGCTGCAACATTCAAAATGGCGTTTATCGTATATAGCCAAATTACGAAGGACAACGTGTAGGTTCAGCTGATCGCTAATGCGAGCGAGCCAATTACGACAGACGACCCTTTTAGCGTTTAGCTGAATCTACCTCATAATGAACATAGTCTGGATGTTCGTCCTCGATGTCTATTAACATAATTTGTGTCACCTCTTTGTGTAGCATCATTTTGTCATGGGCAAGAGCTCGCCTCGATGGTAAGCAAGCTGATAAACACATTGAACACAAGGCAGGGCCACATTGAATACACAGGCATATAAAGAACATTGCTCCCACAAGTATACAGAGAATTGTCAACAGTTTCCAGCCCCAAGTTGCAATCATGGACCAGAACCATCCAGAAAGTGTCCAAGTTCCATTGTCCGGGTGTATTTCGGCAGCTATTTTATGCAGCTTGGAAATAGCATCATACACAGATGGGGAATTGTCCGGAACGTAAACACAGCAGCTGCTTCCGATAATTCTACATGCCCCCCCACGATCAGCCAAAACTACGTCTAATACCATTCTGTTCTGGAGGGTGACAATTCTGGAAATCTGTAGTTCCTCGGTGATATTCCCCAGGGCAATGGCAGTGTCATTCGCAACAGCCTCAACAACGCGTGTCAGTCGTCTTATTTTCCGGCTGTTCAATGCAGCCCCCACAAAGGAGAATAGTCCCAGATTAAAATCCACATACTGTTGTAATGCAGTGTCCGTTTGATCAATGTCCTCTAGTGCAACAGTTCGTTTAACCCTGTTCAAAACGAAATCGTGGTACAAGGTGTAATCATTGTGGTACATCGGAGGGGCAATGAATACAGGGGGTAACACAAACGATACGTAGCACGTGCCCAACCATCCCACTGGAAGCTGATGGTACCCCTTCGTTCCACAGATAAAGTAGGTGTTTCGAGATGCGACAAATAAAATGCCATTCGGGCTATCAAACGTGAGAGTAATATTACATTCGCTTTTCCCCACTGCAATCGTACCCTTGTTTCTAATGCATAAATCGGCTTTTGTGGCAATGACATTTATGACATGAGCACTGGATACATTCACATTTCGCTGATTGCTATATATACGTGGAGCAGATACATTATCAGGCCTGTACTCTTCCCATTCGAAACGTGTGCCCTCAGCCCGGGGAAACCCATCCTTGTCAGGGGAACATACTTTATTCAAACGGAAAAGCACCCCCCCTTTTGTTGGCCATCTCAAAGTAAAGAGGAGGGTGTACCAGGCATTGCATGACCCATTGTGCGAAAACGGAAGTGGAATAAGTGGGGTGCCCCCTCTCTTCTGATGCCCAGGCAACATTCCACACACCCAACAGTTAGAGGTATTGGTCATATTATGCGTGTGGTGAAGAATCTGAATGAAGCTGTTATTTAAATACGTTTGGCGATGGCGCTCTTCATGGAAAGGCAATGTAAAATGAAAATGTTCAGACGGCGCCGGGGTAGTCGGCAGCAAATGTTCACGTACAGGCACCACAAGTTCGACTACCCAGGCTATAACAGCTATCACCACAATAGTTAGAACAAAGAGAAAGGCACCCAATATTTTCTTATCACGGGATGCCGTTGATGCCATAGTTCAAGAAAGTTCGTGCAAAGTCTCAAGTGACACAAATTGTTCACAAAATTGTTCACAGATTGTCTCAGATACACGTACGTGTATACCTAAAAAAAGAAAAATGCGGTGCTGAACTCCGAGGTAGCCGTTGTTTTCTTCTCCGGGCCAAGACGGGTGTCGCTACTCTGGCAGAACTGATCCCCCCCCCTTGGAATTCCCGGTTTCCGTTTCACAAACCTGGAGCGGTAACCAACCAGTCATTAAAAAAAAAGAGAACAAAAATCTTCTTTATCGTGGACGCAGATTGTAGCGCTCTCTCCCGGTAGCAGATTGGTCCGGGAAGGCTCCCTCCACTTCGGCCGACGTCACAGCTGGGCTCTTTTCTTTCTCCAAGATCTCCTTGTAATCAGTCAACACAGCAGGAGTCACCAGATCCGGAGAGACACGGCGACAATGTGTCGAATGCACCCACCGCTTCCTGTTCGTCACTCGTACTGCGGTGCGGGTTGCCAGGAGGACCTGCTCAGGGCCCTTCCACCTGGGCTCCAAACTGCTTGCTCTTTCAAACGAACGGACCATTACATGGTCCCCAGGACGAAGATCGTGGCCCTCTCCAGTGGAGTTATCAGGGAGCGCTTCTCGAACCTGTTGATGAATAGAGAGCAAATCATTTGTTAATCGTGCCAAATAATCATTCATCATAACACAAGGCACATCATGTATTAATCGCGGCTTGGGCACCCCCCAGATATTCATAGGGCGGCCAAACACCACCTCATAGGGCGTAAGGCCGGTTCGTGAGTGGGGTACTGATCTGAGAGATAGTAGTGCTAGCGGCAACGCATCTGGCCACTTCAACGATGTAGACGCCACAATTTTGGCCAGCTTAAGCTTCAACGTGGCATTGTACCGCTCGACCAAACCTGCTGACTGAGGGTGGAATACAGCGTGAAACTTTTGCTGAATCCCTAACCCCTTCAGTACATATTCCACAATCTTTCCAACAAAATGGGGCCCATTATCGCTCCACAAAAACTTGCAAACTCCAAAGCGAGGAAAGAATTCCTTAAGCAACACCTTAGCTGTTGTCAAAGCCGTATTGTCTTTCGTGGGGTAGGCCTCAACCCATTTGCTAAAAGCACACACCACCACTAAGACATACTTCAGGTTATTGCAGCGCTCGAGTTGGATGTAATCCATTTGAAGCACTTCAAACGGTGCAGAAGGTGGAACGAACCCTCCTTTCGGAGTATGGGTCCCCTTCCCAGGATTGTGTTGCAAACACACCAGGCAGGTCTGCACTACTCTCTTTGCAGTATTTGCAATCTCAGGATGTTCCCAAACTCGTGTTAAAAGACGAGCGATTGCAAGAGCTCCGACATGTGCCAGTCCATGCGTCATCTGGACCATCGCCTGTAAGTAAGCCGCAGGCAATTTCCACTTCTCCATGTCTTTGCTTCTCCAACAACCTTCGTCATCTAGCACCCCATCTGCTGCCCAAGCCGCAAGTTCAGATTCTGTAGCTGATTTTTGAATATCCCGTATCTCTGCTCTAGCGTCACTCCATCTCTCTGCCTGTGATTGTACCACGTACATAGGGGAGCTGGTTCGGGACATAGCCGTCTGCCTTGCTATGCTGTCTGCAAAGGCATTTCCTTGACCCACTTTATCCGTGATCTTTTTATGGGCACTGCACTTCACTATCGCTACTTTTTTAGGACTGAGCAACGCATTCAGGAGATCACGCACTAGCTCTCCGTGCATAATGTGCTCCCCGTGTGACGTCAGGAACCCGCGTTCCCTCCAGAGAAGCCCGAAGTCATGGGCCACTCCAAAGGCATACCGGCTGTCTGTGTATATGTTCACACATAGGCCAGCACTCAATTCGCAGGCTCTTGTTAAAGCTATCAGCTCTGCTGCTTGAGCCGATTTTTGTGGTATTCTAGCTGTTTCGACCACCGTCTTAAGAGTCGTGATCGCATATGCTGCGGAAGTCGTACCATCTGGCAGCCTCAAACACGATCCATCAACCCACAGTTCCCCATCCACATCAGGAAGTGGCACATCCTGTAAGTCGACACGACCCTTTGTCTTTTTCTCTACACTTTCTTTAGCCTCCACTTCCTGCCGCTCATAATACTGAGCCATAGTTAACAAGGACGCAGGGGTCGCCGTGGCCCAGGAACTCTCACTCGACTTCAATCGCTTTGCAATCTCTGGTAGGAGATTAGCCACATACTTATCTACAAACAAATGCCGACCCGTATCATCTGTTAAAGATTGACCACTGTAATCATGAAAGGCCTCCTCGAAGCGCGTAAAGAAATCTGAAACCGTTTCATCGGGTTTCTGTTTGCACGACGTTAACATGGTCCAATCAATCTTTTTGGAGGGAACAAGCGTTTTTAATTTATGCAGGATAGCTGCCGGGAGATCTAGAATTAGCTGACAAGGCTTACATGCTGGTTCCCTATCTAAATCTGCTCTACTTATTTCTTTCCATGTCCCCCCCAAAATCGTTTCGTCATTGGTTTTACGAATTTGCCTCCACATATCGGGTGGTAAGATTAGCCCAAAAAACAAATCTATATCTACAAGAGTCATTACACAAGACGATATAGCCCCTTCCACCCCTTCATAAAATGCCGCTGGATTCTTCCGAAGATCAGGTAAAGAATTTTTCAATGCCATGACATCTGCTCTATTCCATGGCGTATATACCCAATTATACACAAAATACCCTTTCGCATCCTTTGACAACTTATCATCATCCGTACCTTCCCCTTTTGGTGGGACATACAAAGGCGCAGCTTCACGCATAGGCATAACATGCAACGCTGAACTCTTATCTGAACCACGGAGAGAACACTCTTTAGCCTGCCCATTATTCTCCAATTCGGACTCCTTTTGCCTCCTTTTCCGTTCCTGTCGCAACTGGGTTGTCTCATCCCGCAGCTTGATCAATTGCTTGAACAGGTCATCAACATCTGAAAGATCAAAATCACCTTTAGCTAAATTCTCACGATACACCGACAACACTTTAGGCTCAAGCGTATCAGAAAGTTCACGATATGCACTTACAACCTCATCCGCCAGACTAGATAGAAAATACATTAATTCAAGATCCGACCACCCTTTCTTTTCCGTTAACAACTGCTCCTGAGTAACACAATGCTTATTCACTTTACGAGCCCAACTGCGTAAATGAGCGGACCTATCCGCAGTAAACCTGAGAGCCGATACCCCCTTCTGACTCGACGGATCCTGTCCATCATCCTCAAGATCCACAGCCGGAGCCGTCGGCAGAACGTACGGAGGCGGTGACCGATCTAACAAAGAAAAATCATCAATTTCATTATTAAGGACAGGATAGAGCGGTCGGCGAATAGGAAATTGACCAGTCGTTTGCAAATTACGTTCCCGTTCCTCCCTGTCTTTCTTTTCCTGAGCCTCCTTTTCCTCAAGCTGTAAAGCCTTATCCCGAGCAGCCTTGCGCTGCTCTTTGTCCGCCAAGGCAACCTCACGCTTCATTCGCTCACGCGCCGCTTTCTCCCACATTCGCACGCAATCAAACATGTTTTGTCTAGACCTACGTTGAAACATACATTGCTCTACAAATTGGATTTTACTCAAATCGTACGACCCGTGTAGGGGCCATTGCAATTCGGGATCGGCCTTGGTGTACTTATGCCACAATTTACTGTACATAATAGGGGGAAGGCCAAGTTTTATGTACATTTCCCTATTCGGAGTTCCCTCTGGGGGAGCCGGCTGTGATTCCGCTAACCTAATTGAGGTACCTTCTCCAAGACAACACATTCCTCGGAGTGTGCTGAAAACAGGCATGTTCAAAAAGTATCACGAAAGCGTGACACCAGACAAAAATGGCACTTACAATTCTTCTCACGATTGTGCCGCTCGAAGGAAAAAACAAAGTTAGAGAAACATCTCTACATGCCTGCCTATGTGAAGTGCACTACACATATAAGTTCAAAGATCACAAATTCACAATGTTAGCTAACTCAAATCAAAGTTCCCAGAACTCGGCAAGCGTCCGAAGACTACCTCACCGATCACAAAACACAGATTTTCAGTAAGCGTCCAAAGACTACCTTACCGAACACAAATCGTAGAGACTTCAGTAAGCGTCCGAAGACTACCTTACCGAACACAAAGCTTACCAAATACTCAAATGTCCAGGTTCCAACTGCCAAGGTCTTGTAAGCCAAATCAGCCAAACGGCACTTTCTCAGCGATGCAGACACTTCGAAAACTCAGTCGGAGACCGGCGCCACCTGGAAGGTCAGATCGGAAGGAAAGGAAAAAACACCGTGGCAGCCAAGACTCGGGTCACTCGTGGCAGCGCGCCCATGGCGGATTTCCAAGCCTTCGTCACGACCTCTCCTTCGGGCATCCGAGTCGCCGATGAGTCCCTTCGTGGTCGCCAATTGAAGTATTCGGGGTTCCCAAGGCCTACACGCTCCAGAGATTACCCACTTACACACAAGAACTGTTGGCACGGAAACTGTAAAAAGCAAAGAACAAGTTTATTAAGACCCCATGGGGTGGTGGTACACTCAAACAGCACCCTTCGGTAATGCTAGAGGTATCACACCGAACACCGGTGTGACCCCGTTTATATACAATTTTGGGGCAATAAAAGATAGGCGGCACAAGTAAAGACACAGTTTTAAGGACATATATGGACATGTTTTGGAATACTGCCAGCTCATTGGAGGGTTTCAAACCCACTGGTCAGTTAGCGGCACATTCCTGAAGGTTTACGGGTCAGTGGGAAATGCGCATGTGTGGTTTGACCAGTACTAAAAATAGCCTGTTGCTGGGCAGATGAGAGTGGTCAGTGGAATGGACGAAGGACTAAAGGGCACGTCGGCCACGAGGCCGCTCATGGTCTAAGATGGCCGCTGCAACATTTAAAATGGCGTTTATCGTATATAGCCAAATTACGAAGGACAACGTGTAGGTTCAGCTGATCGCTAATGCGAGCGAGCCAATTACGACACATCCGGACTGCCAGGGCGAACCACGTCCCCGCCCCAACTGTCCCCACCACCACCTCAGCAACAACTGTGCTAACCTACGCAACGACCTGTCGGCCTCAACCACCTCCACCATCAGTGCTGTCTGCAACACTCTCCCTGCCTCGGAGGCTATCAGCACTACCCAACAATCTGAGGAGGGCAGGGAGAGTCTGCGGGTGCGTCGAGTGGCAACACCACAGGTCCCGGACAGCAGGGCAGATGGGAGGGCAACTGTGGGAAAAAATCAACAGAACACTGGTGGCGAAGCTATGGCCAACATCATCCGAGTCCTTGGGGCATATGAACAAACCAAAGGGACACATGGGCCAGGTTCTGGAAGAAGTGCGTGAGCTCCGCCTGCTGCTGAGGTCCATGTACACGCAAATGGGCCAAATCGTGGACCTCATGGGCCAGCTTGTGGGTGCTCTGAAGGACAGACATGCGGCCCACAGGACAGCTCAACCTCCCTCCAGTGGCCCGCAGGACGTTACTCCCACCACCTCAGCTGCGGCCACATAGACGGGTGAGCTGGAACAGGATGACTTCTTAGACACCGCTGAGCCCGAAGCAGAGGCCCCTCCTGGAAAATGCTAAATGGGCCATCCGAGAAACCCTACGGGAGGGTCACGTGGCAAAGCACGAGCCACACGCAAGTCAAAGAGCCAGCCATGATGGCACCTCTCTTCACCTTGACATTGACTTTGTTGAATATCCTCACCCACACTGCTATGTTGATGGTAGGTGTCTGTTGGACTGTGTCACCACATCAATGTGGTGACTACTTTATTGTCTCATCTACCATTACTGACTACTCATTGATTCACTTTGCACCATTTTCTTAAACCCCACTTGTCTGTCACAAACAATCGTTGTAAACAAACACTATTTACACACCTATGTCTTTGTGTCAGCTCCATGTTTATCACAGGATGTACAATGTTGAGTCTGGTTCCAATGTACCTAAAGCTAGGATTGTGACGAGGCATTGAGAGGCTGAAGGGACCTAGAAAGACACGAGAGAACGACATTTACTTGTCAGGTGATGGCATCACAGCCAGTACACAGCATTAGCAATCAAGGCATACAACTCAGCACACATAAAAATGAGAAACAAAGGGAGGAGCCAAGCCGGCGACCGAAATGGCCGCATAGAGGCTCGGCTCCGGGAGCCCTCTCACCCCGCACATACATCCTGACAATTATCCTGAGCCGTAATGGCATATTTAAGTAGGCAAAGGAAAACGTTCACTTACCGCTTGCTCCCTGGGCTTCTACGTGCGGCAGACCCGAAGAAATGTCCCCGACTGTTATGCGGCCCTCACGGAGCTGGGACCGGAGTGTCGAGTGAGAAGAGCAGCCGGCCGCGACTGTCACAACAGCGGCCATTGGTGGAGGTGCGGAGTCGGCCGGAGGGCGCCAGAGGTTTGCTGGGCCGATGGCGACAGTGACGACTCAGTCCATCTAGCGGAGTGCCTCGTGGGGATGCGTGGGGGAGCAGGATCGGGGGGGTGCGTGAAATTTGGCCCCCTTTTCAGTCTTGTGTCCGGGCATGACTAAAGACTTCCCTCGGGATCGGCGGGCGGCTCCCGAGGAGCGGCAGCGATTTTGTTTAGCCCTTTGGTGGTTCTTCGCCGGGTGGCCTGCCTAGTCTTTCTGGGTCCTCACTGTGAATCCTGTTGCGCCCTAGAGTGGGGCCCGGTCCCGGGGTGAGGTGAAGAAGGACGAGGCCGGATCAGCTAAGATGGCGGCTGTTACCCTCCTATGCAGACCACATCTGGATGGAAAAGCCGCCGTGCGGGAGTGTTCAGGGGTCTGGTGGCACGAGAAAGAGCCCATGTCCCAAGATATATTGGCTGCTCTAATGACCCTGCATGCGGCCCTGATTCGTAGCGCCTGAGACCTGGGAAGAAGGATGGCTGCCATTGTTGTCCCGCCGTTCCACACGGGTACATTTCGATCTCAAGGAAGCGCCGATGTGCCCTCCTCTATGTCAGTGAAGAGTGCTCCAGCTACGCCTATGTTCGTGGAGACGCCGGAAGACCCGGCTCATGAGATCGCCTTGGACAGCTCTGTAGTACACATGAGTGACTCGTCGGGGCATATACCTGATCAGCGGCTGGGGAAACAACGCCGGTCTATGTCTTGGGCTGCCCCGGTGACGTCTCAGTGCTTGCCGTATGGTGTGACTCTTTCTCCTTGGATGGTGAGACTGTGTTCGGACTTGAGGATATTTTCGGTGTCGATACCAACACAGATGGATTTCCGCCATACATATTCGGCTGGGTTTTGGTTGCTGAAGTCTCATGGAGTAATAACACGGCCCGGTCCGCCCGGATCGCCTGGACCCTCCACGCAGCTCTGTCTGCCGGTTGATAAATGGACGTATGTTGGTGCTATTGATAGGAAAGGCCAAGGGTGATACCGCCTAGGATCCGGTGGACTTATTGATGGCTGATGGTGATTTGGGGGACATTATCGGGGAGTTTATTGATGGTGCTATCAGTGATTAATGTTTTCCATGGCTATTCTGATCTTGCTTTTAGGATGTTTACCGGGTGCGGGTGTGCGGGGGGGGGGCGAGTGGCAAGATCGAGGGCCCTTCTCCACTTTTTTTCTTCTTTTCTTCTTTCTCCTATTTTTCTATATTTTGGGTCTCTTATTTAGAGAGACAGGCACGCTGCTGGGGGGGGGGTAGGCCGTGGCCTTCTGCAGGCGTGCAGGGTGGGGGGTAGGGGGATGGGGTTTGTTAATTTGTCTGTTATTTGTTTCTATGGCCCTTTTGTCTTTCTTCCTTTTTGGTGTCGTCGTTTTTCATGTTTCCTACAGTATGTTTCGTTTTGAGGGTGGGGGTGCAGCTTGCTATGGAACGGGTTTGTGGTCACATTTGTCCTGACTCTTATACCTTACCCCCAATACTTAAACTGTATTTGCATTATTTGCGGATTTCCTGATTCAGGCTTGTTATTGTAGGACCATGTATGACTGTACGGCATTGATCCTTAGTTTTTCTTTATTGTAAAATGAACCTTCATGAGTCCTGAATATCGGCCAAAATGCCTGAATACGAGTCATATCCTGGACGCTTGTTAGACCCCGGTTCTCGGGCTGCTATGTTTTCCTACATTGATTTGCTGTACTTACGACTTGACTAGCGGCCGGCCGGGATAGTTGTAGGCCCATATTTGCATTTGCTTGAAGTAATAATAAAGGTTCCCAAAAAAAAAAAAAAAAATAAATAAATAAAATGAGAAACAATATCAAGATATACATCATGTGGATGGTCATCACTTCACTGTACCACAAACATCAGACATCAGCACAGAGCCAACAGTCAGCAAGCTCCCACAGGCCTTTGTACAACCAACAAAGTAAGCAGACAATGTCACTGTTGTACAATGTCACTCACACTCAATGGAAGTAGCGGTTGATAAGCTGTTGGTGCAGGCCGACACCTTCCTCCTCTCCTCTATCCTCGTTACTGGACATGTATGGGTTTGCAGGCGGGGGCATCTGCTGTTCATCATCGTCTAGGAGCATGGGGATCTCTTTGCGCAAGACCTGATTGTGGAGCATGCAACTACGATCTGACACACCTATTGCGGAGAATAGATTAGTGCACCTCTGCTCTTGTCCAAACATCGGAATCTAGACTTCAGAAGTACGCTCCACCACACGACGTGTCCTCCCATGGGCCTTATTGTAGCGGACTTCACCGGGGGTCCTAGGAATACTCAGTGGGATCAGTAACAAAGGCCGGTTGGGATATGCAGAGTCACCTAGGTATGAGATACACAGACCAATTTTGTAATAAAACTGTGGCAGAGGACAGCATGTCACACATACAGCACGCTACTTGGCTGCGTACTCACCCACAATCCACGCTCACTCCGGATGCAGATTTGCCATCAGCTGTGGTACTATGCTGTTACGCAGTATGTAGGAGTCATGTGCTGATCCTGGAAAATTGGCACAGACCTGGGAGATTATCATATCCGCTTGGCATACCACTTGCACATTGATAGAATGGAAATGCTTCCTGTTCCTGTAGATGTGCTCATGTGCCTGTGGTGGAACCAGGCCAACATGTGTGCAGTCCATGGCACCAACAACATTGAGGATGTGGGCAAGGTCATAAAATTCACCCTTCACAGCTGCCAATTCATGGCTCTGGTAAAATGGATGTAGCTGTCCTTGTAGGTCATTATAGCGGACACACATCACAAAGCACCATGCTGCACATTGGTTGAGACATCACACCTGCGCTGGACACCGTATACTGGAATGAACCAGTTGCAAAGAAATGCAGGGCTGCCATCACCTTACATGTTCGTGTCAAATCAGTCAGATATGTTCTGCGAGGCATCAGATGGGGTTCCAACTGAGCACAAAGGTCTTGAAGGGAATGGAATTTACGTATGATGTCCTCATACTCCATGTCCACAAGCAATGTGAATGGACTATGCACATTTGGTCGCCTCCTAGGTAAGATGAAAAGGGACACATGTCAATTCAATACCCCTATGAGATGTGTCAAACATCTTAAGTTTTGACTGACACAGCGCCAACAATGACAGGCCAGAAACAACAGCTTACAGCACAAGTCACATGTAGAAACACCTTGATCTAAAGTAGTTGTACATGTATCCACTATGTACATAGTGAGAACCCCCAAAACAGATTCAGACTATGTGAATGCCAAATTGTAAATTCCAACATTTTGTGTCACCAGACCTGAGAGTAGTTGACACAGCACATGTCTGAAACTGCAACACTGCTGGCTTCTACATAGCTGCTGTACCTGCCACTCCCTCTTGCGTGATTCGGACAGGGCACCCATTACCAACACAATGAGCACAGTGTGTGCATAAAGATCAAGTATAAAAATAAGTTCAGCAATCTACACAGTCAAATAGGCACATTATGTAGAAAGTCCATCATTACTGTGGGTTGCTTAGCCATCTCCAGCACAATAACATGTGTACATATTTGAGAGTCCATCACACAACAGATCTGTGTGCATGCACAACAACATCATTAATGACATTTGAGGGTGTACATGCCAATGCATGTACTACTGTGCACTGACATGGCATGTGTAATCATCAGTGGGTTAAATGTCACACTAACATTGAATTACACTATTCGGTGGCATGATTCAGAGTAAGTGTCTACTGTTCAAAGCTGAGAGCTGGCCATTGCCACGGCATGATGTGTCCATAGGTGTCGTGAGCGTGCTACGCCACAGTAATCGCCGACATTGGCACCAATTGAAAGATGCCAATTCGTGGTAGCGACTGCCTGCCCATTGCGTGTGACACCGCCAAAGCCCATGCCCTATCCGCCAAGGGCAACCGCAATCGCGGTAGTGAAAAACACATTTGAAAATCGTGGTAGGTGTGCTACGCTACCGCGGGCCGGACATTGGTCACACTTGAAAAAAGCTGACCTGGAACAACCTGTCGTGTTCTATCTAGGACCCCGATCAATATTGTGACCTTATGCCCCTATACGGCTATAATCCATCCATACCCCTATAATGACATAAACGATCAGAGCCATATTTCAGAAACTCGCCTCTGCAGCTCATTACAGTATATGACACAGCAGAAGCCACTATCTTAGATTCCTAGATTACACAACGAGTTCTTTCAACAGATAAAACCCCCAGCAACCTGGGAAAGCCCCACTTGCTTTGTTTTCATTAGTAATGGAACTCTAATGAGCACTGTAAGAACGACCAGTTCTTAGTGACATCTTTATTGACGTCTTATGTCCAAAAACTTACGTCAAACAAGGCACCTTCCAGGTATAAATAATACCAACGTTGCCTTAAGCAAACACAGCGATGGTGGTAGAGAATACAGGAGCAGAACAGCTGTCCCTTGCAGAGCCCAGCAGATGAGAGAAGCCCTCGGATGCTGCCCCTCCTCCTCCTTGACGCGCTGAGAAAGACGCTGTCTTTTCTCCTGCCGAGAAAATCCAGCCCCGGCGTTTCCAGCCTACCCTTGCGGGTAAACTGGGATATCGAGTCCTGAGAGAAGATACAAGACCTCCAACATTCTATTCCAGAGGTACAGTGTTGACTAAACCCTTAAAGAGAATTCTTGAAGCAAACCCTTGGCAAAACCAACTTAACTTAAACTGCTACTTACTTACTCCCTCCCAAGTATTAGGCTTAGGTCAGGTACACTGGGGTAGACGTACTTAGAAGCACCAGTTGAGGACGTTAGCTAAATGTATATATGAATGTATGTATTTTATTCATTTTAACTATCGTATGGCTAAGAAACCATATCAATGCTTTTACAGTATTATTTCGCAATCCTCCTTTTACTGTACGCACTTTTTATAATAACAAGTCTTGCAATTGTGGCAAATCATTTCTCTTGCATGAGAAGAAAGACTGTTCAATAAATAATATCTTTCATTGAAAACGCCCGTCTCTCTATTCTCTGCATCCTGGTGAAAGTAATTCTTGCACAACTGACTGATTGAAATAGCTGTCTATTGTTTCACACGACTCTAGAGATTGACTCTTATTCTAAGGAGCAAAGTTGTCATGTTTATGCGGTTGTTGGAAAACTGAATTCCTTCTTGTCTGAGCCAGGGGAGCTGATCACTTCCTATTCAGTCAAGAAAGTTTCCAGTGACCTCTGAGCTAGTTGGCACAAACCCAATTAAGTCTAACATAGTCAGTAGAGGCCTGGAAGACCGCACTTCTACGTCTACACTGTTGTTTATGTTATTCCAATGCGCAGGGCCTATAGGGAAAATAGGAACTACACTACATGGCGCCCAATGTTTGGTAAGGCGATAAAACTAACGCAAGACGTTAGAGTAACTCTGTCGTGCTTTTTCACACAGACCCCTTCTCCCGTAAATACTCCAATAGACGTCTGGAGTGGGTGAAAGGTTAAAATCCGCCCGAACTTAGTAGGAAGAGATTCCTATGTAAAGCTCTGGTTTATTCAACGTTGAAGGATACAGTGTTCCAAAATATTGTGCACCTAATCTTTGTCTCCTTGGAGACCTGCTCTGAAAAACTTTCATTTATACAATGTCAGTAATAGACAACGGGACCGCTGAAGCCGCAGTAAATGCGACTCAGCAGGGTCCCGATGAAATTAATGAACCGGGTGTGACAATCATCCCGGTCAACATAAGAAAAACTATAACGTTAAAACTTATAGAAAATGGACTGACCACACAAGGTGGCACAGTCGTCTTCGTGATAGAGGCACACGAATATCGGCAGACAGAGGTATTCTATTCTTGGATAAAATTTCCAGCGGCAAACGCTACAACACACGTGTTCCACTATTTCAAAATAGAGGATCCACCGGGTGAGTACGCTCCTTTCGAGGAGATTGAAATCCCATTAAAATACCAAGAGCACCTGCTCTGGTTTAAAGGCGCCCTAAAACATAATGATCATATTACCAGGCTCGGTCCACTAGGTAGACCAGGAGCAACGTGGCCAGTTCTAGCCAGCTACACACCACACCCGGACATTGCAAAAATGTCAAAAGAAGAACTTTTAGCACAGCTAAAAACATTAATCAAAATATATAGACAGTTAGTCCAATATGTAATGCGGACTGCAACAGTCCAAACAGCTGTTAATGTCCCACAGCTGACCCTCATCAGGGGAACACAAATAAAATTACACCACAGAACATTCAATCATGTCTAGGTAAAACACCCATAAAACGGGAACAAATTCCTTTCTGGTTAGCGCAGAAAATTACTCAAATAGAGGCAGTATTTCCTAATACTACTCCTATTGAGAAACACAGAATTCTGACCATCTGCCTTCCAATGGGGGTTGCAACACATGTGGAGGACTGTGACACTTGGGGTACAGTCTTTGCTTCCATTTACACAAAAACACATGGTGTTTCCTCCATGGCGGTAATACCAGATGTGCTAAAACAGATTCAGAATGAATACGGTCCTGAACCTGCTTTAACTCTTGGTATGAAATTACTGAAAGACTTCAAGCAGGTCTCGGCTATATTACTAGCCAATATAAAAGGAGAAGCAGCATCTGTGGCGATCCGCCAGAAGTTGAAGGAAACAGATATAACAGATCAACCAATTGAGCTTGCCAGAATTATAGAAAAATTTTATGAAGAATTAGGTAGAGACAGCTTGGGTGGGAAACCAGTAAAACCCCAACTACTCGAAAATCTTGAAAAATTATTTATTAAAATAATTCAAACACTCCTAAAAAGAGCTGGGATGGAAATAAACAATCCACTCCCAAGGAAAAAGTTTTCCAGTCCAGAGGAAGGTCTCCTCGACGGAGGGAAAGAACTCCGACTCGAGAACACCAGTCTCCCCAGAGGGAGCCCTCTGAGAAAAGATATAACCTTAGAAATAGGGATAACTTGAAGAAGCCTGATAGATATCAAAGTATTGATACACGTCCCTCTCGTACTTTTTCGCAGAAATCGGAAAGAAGAGGACGGTCAGACCCAGGATAGCACACCAAGTCCAAAGACAAGGAACCTGCTCAAAGTAAAAAATCACAATTTCCAAGAAAGAAGGTAGCCAGTATTAGAGTAATCGAACATGCCGAGAATACTGAGGACACAGCTGAAAAACGGGGAGTGAGCACAGACAATAGTAGACAGTGCAGCAGAAATCACCATAGCTCGCAAGATCCTGATGAGCCATCTGGAGACAGTGGACACAAATGAATACATTCAAGTAGAAACTGCTGACACCAGAGTTAGCGAACCTCATAAGATATACGAAATAACACTGCGTATAGAGGGAGATAAGACTAGGAAAATAAGGGGTCTATTCTGGGATAAACTCTCAAAAGGCTATGACATCCTGTTAGCTGAAAAAGATTGGCCCCCGGAGTTTGTCAGGGAGTGCCCTCGTGTCGAAGAAATGATTATGCCGGCCTTCTCGAATCACATTCCGATTCACACTAAATATATATATGCAAGGAAATGGGCAGTGGCCCAGGCACCAGCATTATATAAAAACCATGTAGGATGGGATGAGGACTCTCCTCCTCACAAAATCCAGTTAAAAAGTCAACCGACTGCACAAAGGCAGTATCCAATTAAGCAAGAAGCTAAAAAAGAAGTCAGAGAGATTTTAGATCTACTTGAATACCAGGGGGTGATTGAAACATGCACCTCTCAAATGAACAATCCTTTGTTTCCTGTCTCACAACCGGACGATTCATATCGTCCAGTCTTGGACTACATTCACCTTAACTCATGTTGCAAAACATTTGCAGTACAAAATTCGCATAGTGCTGCACTAATGAATAACATAGTTCGCAAAAAATATAAAACGACATTAGACATATCTAATGGTTTCTTTTGTCAAAATATTGCACCAGAAAGCAGATACTTAACCGCTTTCTCAGTAATGGGGTCTCAGAAAATTTTCTGTAGGCTCCCACAGGGATTCAAGAACATCCCAGGATTATTCTCAGCCAGAGTAACAGAGTTACTACAAATATATGACGATGAGGCTTTATCTTATGTCGATGACATCTATCTCACAGACGACGACTTGGAGACTCACTTGAAAAGGGTGAACACCATAATACTTGGTTTTGCAGCAGAGGGTTACAAATTCAACTTTAAAAAGTCTCGAATTGCCCATCTGACAGTCTTATTTTTAGGATACGAATTATCAAGTGAAGGAAAAAGCCTAGCGGACAACTTCTTAGAGAAGTGCGCTGTACTCCAAGCACCAAAAACGCTGAAGAACTTACAATCAATTCTAGGCTTCCTGAATTTCGGAAGAACTTACATTCTAAATTATGCGGAGAGGGTTAAACCTCTCTACGAATAATTAAACCTGATTTTAAACCAATCAACTGGACTCAAAAACACACAGAAATTTTGAGATCACTGCAAACAGACATATTAGCAAAAACAAAATTAGATACACGTGACAATACACGCAACCTTGTAATCCGAGTCATCCCAGGAAGATGCGGATTCACATACCTGACCTCTAATGAGGGAGAAACGGTACCAATAGCTTACAAATCGCATTTGTACACAAAAGCTGAAATAAAATTCAGTTCAACTGAAAAAATTCTAACTGCGGTTCAGACTGCTGTAGCAAAAGAAACGGCCCTAGCACAAGGTAAACGAATAATAATCGTTACACCTATACCTGCTTTAGAAGCGGTAACTAAAGCGAGCATTCCAAATGCTAAAGCTCTGCATCCAAGATGGATCCAATGGGTTAATTCTCTTGCTGCAACAGACGTAGTGTATGAATTTGATCCTAACCTAAAGACACATGAATTTTTACAATATGAATATGAATGTCCTCTGCCAATTGAAATCCTGCCTCTAGAAGAATACGGAAGTATCATATATACAGACGGATCAGCACAACCCGCAGTTGGGGGTAAACAAGCTTACAGTGCTGCGTGCGTGATTGTTAAAGGTCGTTGGCACAAAGGAAAATTTAGACCACTGGTCACTAAGACGCAATCTCTAGGAGATTGTACAGCTCAGCGAGCTGAACTACTAGCATTTAAGATGGCGCTAGAAAATACTGATCGCGAATTCCCCACACTTATAGTGTGCGATTCATATTATTGCGTACAATCTTGTAATGAATACTTGCAGAAATGGGTGGAAAATGGGTTCAAAGATGCAAAAGGTGGCACAATCAAGCATAAAATGCTTTGGGAACAAGTAGTTCTTTTACAGAAGGAACTACAAAAAGACTCATGTGATACACACTCTGAGTCATCAACGTGATGGCGTTCACGTTGCAGGGAATTCATTGGCTGATGAAGCCGCAAAGGCAGCTGTACAAACGGCTTCCGTAGCTGCTATCACCCGGTCAAAAACAAAAATAGACAGCGATATACTACAAGCTGTCAGTGCGTCAGTAAAAGATGATAGAAAAACACTCCCAAAAGGCTTTCCAGAAAAGTACTTATATTTAACAGATACGAACAATGTTCCTTTTGCTCCAATCCCTGGAGTGGGGGATAGAGTAATTCCAAACATGGAACACAGGTTAGGACTAATTACAGCGGCACATGAAGGGCTTGCTTCTGCACACGCTGGCGTTTCCGCAACAATATCATTATTAAAACAGAGATATTGGTGGCCTCGCATGGGAATACAAACTAAGAAATATGTATTAGAATGCGAAATATGCCAAAGAATGAAAGTATCAACAGTAAAACGACCAGCGCAGACACCCCTTCTCATCTCAGATAAACCATTAGCATGTGTTTACCTGGACCACTGTGGTCCCCTACAAAGGGACGGCAACTATATATATATCATGGTCGCAGTGGATTCCTGTACGAGATTCATATGGATGTGGCCCCAGCGCTCAGCTGACACCAAAACTGTTATAAAAGATCTGCGAGTCTTTATCGGCACATACGCAATTGCCATGTTCCATTCTGACCAGGGTCCTGCTTTCAGCTCTCGAGCTTATAAGGAGGCCATGGCCAGTATGGGCGTTGGGTTGCGATTCTCTTGTCCATCACACCCTGAGTCAAGTCAAGTCAAGTCAAAGAATTTATATAGCGCACTACATACCCGGAGGGTTTCAAGGCGCTTAGGAAGGGGAGGAGGATTACTTGTCAAATATCCACGTTTTAAGTTGCTTTCTGAATGCTAGGTGGTTCTGGGTAAGGCGAAGGTAAGCGGGGAGTGAGTTCCATGTTTTAGCAGCCAGGTATGAAAAGGATCTGCCTCCCATGGTGGTCTTGTTGATGCGAGGTACAGTGGCGAGGGCTTGGCTGGAAGAACGTAGTTGGCGGGAGGGGGTGTAGAAGGACAGTCGTGAGTTGAGGCATTCTGGACCGATGTCGTAGAGTGATTTGTGTGCGTGGGTAAGCAGTCGGAAAGTGATCCTCTTATTGACGGGTAGCCAGTGGAGGTCTTTAAGGTGGCCAGAGATGTGATCGTTGCGTGGGATGTCTAATATGAGTCTGGCTGAGGCGTTTTGGATTCGTTGGAGTTTCTTCTGGAGTTTTGCGGTAGTACCTGCGTAGAGGGTGTTTCCGTAGTCCAGTCGGCTCGTGACCAGAGCGTGGGTGACTGTTTTCCTTGTTTCGGAGGGGATCCAGCGAAATGTTTTTCTGAGCATGCGAAGAATGTTGAAGCAGGAAGAGGATACGGCGCTGACTTGTCTGTTCATTGAGAGTGAAGAATCCAGGATGACGCCTAGGTTCCGTGCGTGGTCTGTCGGGATGGGTGCTTTTCCGAGGGCTTCCGGCCACCAGGAGTCGTCCCATGCAGAGGGGGATGTTCCTAAGATGAGGACTTCTGTTTTGTCTGAGTTCAGTTTCAGACGGCTTTGTTTCATCCATTCGGCAACTTCTTTCATTCCTTCGTGTAGGTTGGTTTTGGCGGTGCTGGGGTCATTGGTGAGGGAAAGGATCAGTTGAGTGTCATCCGCGTACGAGATGATGTTGAGGTTGTGTTGGCGTGCGATGGCCGCGAGGGGGCTCATGTATACGTTGAAGAGGGTGGGACTGAGTGAGGATCCTTGTGGTACGCCGCAGATGACTTCAGAGGCCTCGGACTTGAATGGTGGAAGGCGGACTCTCTGGGTTCTTCTGGTGAGGAACGAGGTGATCCATTCAAGTGCTTTTCCTTGGATTCCGATGTTATTGAGGCGTTGTAAAAGGGTGCTGTGGCAGACTGTGTCGAATGCTGCAGATAGGTCGAGGAGGATGAGGGCGACTGTGTCTCCATTGTCCAGTAGAGTTCGAATGTCGTCTGTTGCTGCGATGAGGGCGGTCTCAGTGCTGTGTTTTGCTTGGAAGCCTGATTGTGAGGGGTCGAGCGATTTGTTGGCTTCGAGGAAGGCGGCGAGCTGGTTGTTGACAGCTTTCTCGATGACTTTGGCCGGGAATGGAAGAAGCGAGATGGGGCGGTAATTTTTGAGTTCGGTGGGGTCCGCTGTGGGTTTTTTCAGAAGGGCGGTGAGTTCAGCGTGTTTCCAGTCTTCAGGGAAGGTGGCGGAGTTGAAGGAGCAGTTGATGACGTCTCGGAGGTGCGGTGCTATGACGGAGTCTGCTTTGTTGAAGATGTGGTGAGGACATGGGTCTGTGGGGGATCCTGAGTGGATGGAATTCATCAGGCGGATGGTGTCCTCAGTGGAGATTGGGTTCCAGTCGTTAAGGGTGTTCACGGGGGGAAGATGATCAGCAAATGGTAGGGTGGGTTGGTTTCCGGGTTGGTTGTCAAAGCTGTTGTGGATGTCTGCAATCTTGTTGTGGAAAAATGAGGCTAGGGAGTCGCAGAGGGTTTGAGAGGGGGTGATGTCGTTGGAGTTGGCCGAGGGATTGGAAAATTCCTTGACGATGTTGAAAAGTTCCTTGCTGTTGTGAGCGTTGTTGTCAAGTCGATCCTTGAATGCTGTTTTCTTGGCTTTTCGGATTAGTTGGTGGTGAGTGCGGGTGGCGTTTTTGAAGGCGTCCTTGGTGCTGGTGGTTGGGTCTTTTTTCCAGGCCTTTTCAAGGGAGCGGCAGAGTTTCTTGGACTTCTTGAGATCATCGTTGAACCATGAGGCCTTCTTGCTGCCAGGTTTGTTTTGACGTTTTTTCAGTGGTGCTAAGGTGTTAGCGGTGTTGGATAACCATAGGGTGAGGTTGGCGGCGGCTTTGTTAGCGTTAGAAGAGAGGGCTGGGGTGTTTTGAAGGAGCGATGCGGAGATTTGGTCCGTGGTGATTTTGTTCCAGTTCCTTTGCAGGGTAGGTTGGATGTGGATGCTGGGTTTTGGTTTGTTGTAGGTGAAGTGAACGCAGCTGTGGTCAGTCCAGAGGAGGTCCGTAGTGTGGCTGAAGGAGACATGGTTGCTGGATGTGAAGATGGGGTCGAGTGTGTGACCTGCGATGTGGGTGGGGGAAGTGACTAGTTGTTTAAGTCCGAGGTTGGCGAGGTTGTCCACGAGGGTGGCGGTGTTGCGGTCTTTGATCTTTTCGAGGTGAAAGTTGAGGTCTCCCAGAAGGATGTAGTCTTTGGAGGGGAGCGCGTGTGGGGTGATGAAGTCCGTGATGTCTTCACTGAATTTTGCGCGGGGTCCTGGTGGTCTGTAGAGGAGGGTGCCTCTGAGTGTGGTTTTGGGGTCGATGTGGATCTGGAAGTGAAGGTGTTCGGAGTTGGCGAGGTTGGCGTCAGAGCTGGTTGATATGCGGATTGATTTCTTATGGACGATAGCGATTCCTCCTCCTGTGTGGCTGAGGGGAACAGTGGCTGAGGGGAACAGTGTAGTGGAAAGGAAAAAAAACGAGACATAAAGCAATCTATAACAGCGAAGGTATTAGGTTCGGGTGATGGGTAGGTCAAACATTTAATAAGTGTCCAACGTAGTCTAAATATTTTGCCAAGAAATTCTCTAAAAGGTTTCAGCCCGTACGAACTATTGTCCGGAACTAGAATGCATGTTCAGGATCTCGATAGTCAGGCTTCAGTGGTAAAAGATAAGAATAAAGACTTTGACATCAAAGATCGTTTGGCTGATTTACAGAACTTGAATGAAAATCCTTAAGCAACATAAAGTTAAA
Organism: Lissotriton vulgaris; assembly: GCF_964263255.1. NCBI lineage: Eukaryota > Metazoa > Chordata > Amphibia > Caudata > Salamandridae > Lissotriton > Lissotriton vulgaris. Next base: position 1,728,895,148 of record NC_141693.1, read on the forward strand.
GCAACAGCCAACTACCACTGAAGACACACCACCTGTCCCAGCAAGACCTGTCTGGATTCCAAAGATTGGGGATCTAGTCAGAGAGAAAATAGCGGTGAAGAAGGAATTTGGGCCTTCTTACAGAAAAGCAGTACCTGTCTTGGCAATCAACGAAACAAGATCAGTAGTACTACCGCCTCTTGCTGGTAAAAAGGAGAACCGAGTTGTATCAATCGACCTGATAAAACCACAATCATGTGGCCTATAATCAACAGTAGGCCAAGTGGACTCCCAAGAAATAACAGAATACCCAAATTTGCAACAATCCAAGAGGTTCAAACTGAAAGACTAATCACATTTGATAAACCTGCAGTGCACAGAGAGGGACTATGCAATAATGCCATGGAACTCCTGCCTCTTGAAACACAGATTGAAACAGTTCGTCATGAAACACCAGTCTACAATGATGTGGCATCAGAATGTGCTAACAAAAGACAAATTGAGAAACAAATTCCAACAATTGACAGAACTGCCTCTGGCTACTTCATCAACTTCGATACCTTTTCTGAAGATCAAAACGACACTAAAGTGAGACCAGAAACAAAGACTTTTAAAGAAAAAGCAACAGAACTCTTCCATCAACTCGAGGAAACTTACCTTATTTCTCCATGGTTAGAGTTTTGGTTTGGGCTAGGTGTATTTTTCCTCCTACTTTGTCTCATCGTGATACTTTGTTTGGGAAAATTCATTGAAGGGAAATACAGTTCAATGGACACAGCAAGTCAGAACATCAACTTAGTTCTAAAACCTCACAAATCATCCCACGTGAAGAAAAGAGGACTATCATCAGTAAATGTCACAGCCATTCCAATACCCGGTGGGGTAGTATGGGACAAGACTGACTATGAAGTATATGGCCCGGTCGAGATCTTGAAATATCCTCACCAGTTCAAGGTTTCATTAAGTGACTTTGTAAAACTAAGTACATTCTCTGATGATTGGGATTTTGAAAGTATAAATAATATGATGTCAGATTTAGAGTTATCAGCAAGATTTACAGAACTTGATTATTTACAAGGTTCGTCTAATTATGAACAGATGTACTGCTTCTCACATTACGGAGACCATTACTTACATAAATCTGCACAACCTAGAAATGTTTTTAAATATAACCAATGGGAACATTGTGCTACTCCACCTAAAAGCAGTTCAAAAACGTTTTTTGAGAAATTCCAATACTTCTCAGGGTTTAATACAAGTAATGCAGAAACATTTTATTATAATCTGTTGGATAAAACAGGGACGAAAACAATGCTGACAAATACGAAATTGATATATTCAGAAGCATTTTATGAAAAAAATGATGACATTTGCTTTTGATTTCTGGAAAAACAACATTGAAACAAAAACAATCTGGGGTACAAAAGATTGGCAGGTACAAGGCCTAGAAGCATTATTTCGAGCCTGCATGATCCCAGAACAAATAGTGTTCTTAAATGACACAATTCACCAAACAACCTGTCTTGGCCTAGTTAAGATTAAAGACCTTAACAAACCGTCTATTCCAAAGCCAATACCTGGTAATGAAACAACAGATATTGAAATAGACGTATCAAAATTTTTACATCTAAACAGAACACATTCTGATTGGAAAAAGTGGTTATTCTGGCCTACTGACACGAATAAGTGTCAAGATAGATTCCTGAACAAAACACAGGGGTTAAAAATGACCAGACCAGACCCTAGATACTCCCAGAGACAACATCCAGGGATAGTAACAACATACAGTGTAGGGAAGCTGTGCCTTGAATGGCTAGAATCATCCACACTGGCAGAAATTAAGCAACACTTATCGTTACTTAAAGATGGTACTGATTTGCGCGATTTCATTCTGGGACCATGCAAACAGCGTCAAAAAAAATTCATAGCGGCAAGTGTATATGCGGCTTGCAACAAGGCATGGAAAGTAATGCAAATTGAAACAGCTGAGAAAATACGAGAAATTGATCGTATTAATTTGGAAAAATCTCTTTCTGTTGTGGATAATAGGTTAATGACTCTGTCCTCCAGAATATATTCACTGGACAGTATTGTATCATCTGCCATCGATATAATAGATAAAGACTTGCTAATGTTACAACATGGCCAGTCGCAATTGCGTTCTATTGTACAGCTAGGCTGGACGCTACAAAATCTTCGTTCAGGCTATGTGCCAAGGCGTCTAATCAACACAATGTCATTGTTTTCCATCTTTAACCTTACTGATAAACAAATCAGCTTGGCACAGAAAGGAGCAGACTATACAATCCTGAGCATAGAAAAACTTGAGAGATTACCATTGACAATGTCAGAAAGACCTGTCATTGAATGGATAATACACAGGATTATCACAATTCCGATAACAACTTTCCAATTTAAAAATTGCCTTGAGTATATACAGACTGGCCAGTATGAACGATTGGGTAAAGGGTACATTAAGTCAGCATGGAAATTACCATATACACACACATGCTATAGTGACAGCAACAAAAATGTATTTCTTAGTGGTGAAAATTGCAAACATTAACTAAGCGGTATACTTTTGTGCCAGGGTATTAATTTACACGGGGCCTGTGAAGGAACTTCAAACAACCTTTCATGCCACCAACATGTCACACCTGCAACACAGATAGAGCCTTTCTTTAAGCAACTTTCTAACGGGAGTTACATTCTAATAACGGATCACAGCTGTTGTGGCTTGATGCCAGGGAAAGCATATCTCGTAAGCGTAACTTCCATGGTCACTTGCTGTATGCAAGCATTGTTTCCAAACGGCCCTGAAGATTCCGAGACGCCGATTTGGCCTCTTTTGAATGTCTCTTCTATACAAATTGATACTTTAAGCAGAATGAAGTCTGCGCTTTTACAGACAACAGTGCCCATAACATCATCAAAAGAGACGTATGATCTCCAAGTTGCAAGGACAACATCGGAGATACATGATCTTTTAACAACAAATTGCCCGTGCATTTCACAGAAATGCTTAGCCAAATTCTAAATATGTCAGATGCCGTAGGTATCTCAAACATATTTAAGACGATTTTTTCGGGACTGTTAGCACCATTCAAAGCAATCCTGGGAATTATTCCTAACTTTGTCCATTCAGTCTTTGGCGGCATACCCCTAACTTTGGGACTTGTAGCAGGCATTTTATTTTTGACCCTCCTGCTCCGATATGGCAAGCCAAAACACAGACATGACTCCGGCAAGGATGGAAGAAACAATCCTAGCAGTACGCTACCGGGACCGTATAACTAGAGTCCTTGGATTGGCCGGGCTGAGAGATCTGAACATGACCTGGTTTCTTTCATTCAGACCTATATGGCAGACCTGCATCTTACCTGTGCTTCGATGTATGCTATGCGGAGAAGAATGCGTGTTAGACACCTGTCTTGCACTACCATCAGCAGTACCAATGGATATCGATACTTTGCTAAGTCCTGTAACCGCTCACGCATCGTGTTGTCCCCAGCGGCTACCAATCCTGATGACGGCATTCATTGAGACTCCTGTGCTACGACTAGGTGGCGGCAGTTAAGCGATACATGAAAGCAACATCACCCAGGTACGGCCTTCTGTGAGCATTGCTGATCCAAACATCGATGATAGCAATCATTCTCACACCTGCCAAGTTAAAGCATTATCGAACTTGGTCGAACTGTCACCTGAATATGTAGACCTGTTCTTTAAAAGCCTGTCTGATATGATGTTCTCGCCTGAACAGCAACAATGAATTTTTGGAAACACATTCGGCGCACAGCGTTCTCATGAACTCTGAATTTGGCCTTCAGTTTTGATCAACAAAAACTACTAAAAAGCGTTTGGAACTCTATTCCCCCGTTCACCATGAACATTTTTTTATTGAACATTTTTTCAAAATATTTACCTTTTTTTCCTGGCACGAATACCTTTGCTTAAAGTAGAACTATTCATAAAGAACAGAACTTCTATTTTTAGTAGATCTAGAGACATAATAACTTTACCTCAGCCTCTAGCACATTTTACAGCAAATGCATTTATATGTGATGAAATAGTCTCGCCTTTTTTCTGTATTAAGAGACATTTCATGTGTAATTTTTTCGCAAAAGTCGTTCAACTGATTACATATGCTATAATTTTTGAATGATTTCTATGCTTAAAGACGTACAGTACCTATATTTTCATGCATTTCGAATACGCCATTTCAAATGATATATATGTATTTTGGGGTGGGAAGTATTACACGCACATCTTATTGCTTTAGTTTTCAGTAATTTGATGGACATAAATTCGTGGAGTGGGTGTCGCGTTCTATCTAGGACCCCGATCAATATTGTGACCTTATGCCCCTATACGGCTATAATCCATTCAAACCCCTATAATGGCATAAACGATCAGAGCCATATTTCAGAAACTCACCTCTGCCGCTCATTACAGTATATGACACAGCAGAAGCCACTATCTTAGATTCCTAGATTACACACCGAGTTCTTTCAACAGATAAAACCTCCAACAACCTGGGAAAGCCCCACTTGCTTTGTTTTCATTAGTAATAGAACTCCAATGAGCACTGTAAGAACGACCAGTTCTTAGTGACATCTTTATTGACGTCTTATGTCCAAAAACGTACGTCAAACAAGGCACCTTCCAGGTATAAATAATACCAACGTTGCCTTAAGCAAACACAGCGATGGTGATAGAGAATACAGGAGCAGAACAGCTGTCCCTTGCAGAGCCCAGCAGATGAGAGAAGCCCTCGGACGCTGCCCCTCCTCCTCCTTGATGCGCTGAGAAAGACGCTGTCATTTCTCCTGCCGAGAAAATCCAGCCCCGGCGTTTTCAGCCTACCCTTGCGGGTAAACTGGGATATCGAGTCCTGGGAGGAGATACAAGACCTCCAACATTCTATTCCAGAGGTACAGTGTTGACTAAACCCTTAGAGAGAATTCTTGAAGCAAACCCTTGGCAAAACCAACTTAACTTAAACTGCTACTTACTTACTCCCTCCCAAGTATTAGGCTTAGGTCAGGTACACTGGGGTAGGCGTAGTTAGAAGCACCAGTTGAGGACGTTAGCTAAATGGATATATGAATGTATGTATTTTATTCATTTTAACTATCATATGGCTAAGAAACCATATCAATGCTTTTACAGTATTATTTTGCAATCCTCCTTTTACTGTACGCACTTTTTATAATAACAAGTCTTGCAATTGTGGCAATTCATTTCTCTTGCATGAGAAGAAAGACTGTTCAATAAATATTATCTTTTATTGAAAATGCCTGTCTCTCTATTCTCTGCATCCTGGTGAAAGTAATTATTGCACAACTGACTGAGTGAAATAGCTGTCTATTGTTTCACACGACTCTAGAGATTGACTCTTATTCTAAGGAGCAAAGTTGTCATGTTTATGAGGTTGTTGGAAAACTGAATCCCTTCTTGTCTGAGCCAGGGGAGCTGATCACTTCCTATTCAGTCAAGAAAGTTTCCGTTGACCTCTGAGCTAGTTGGTACAAACCCAATTAAGTCTAACATAGTCAGTAGAGACCTGGAAGACCGCACTTCTACGTCTACACTGCTGTTTATGTTATTCCAATGCGCCGGGCCTATAGGGAAAATAGGAACTACACTACAAACCTATTGCAGCAGCTCAGTACCACTGAAATAATCCCATTGGGCTCTATCTGTCTGGGAGAGAGCCACACATTTCCACTGCATCCAGACACTGCTGCCTTCCATTCTTCCTGCTGCTGTTCCTGTCTCCTTGACCCAGTGATGCAGAGAACTGAGAACAACAAGGCCCGTCCCTTCACCACAGAGGAGCTAGGGGTCCTGGTGGAGGAGGTACTTTCACAGTATGGGAGGCTATATGGTGCTCCTAATGTAGTGGTAAGTGTTTCAGAGTGAAAGTTGGAGAGTACAAACGGTGAACACATGAAGTTGATCTGCTGTAGTATGTGCCTGTGAGTGAAAGTTTGTGTGATAGACTGCCTAGCATGTTGACTTCAGGTAAATGGGGTTTGTAGCCTAATTTCCACAGATCCCTGGCTGCATTTCAGGATGGGAGGGACATGCAGTGTTTTTGAAGCCATGCAGTAACACTGCTGGTTGGGAAAGTGGAAGTCAGAACAAACATTGCCTGTGCTAATGGATGTCAGAGTCCATTAGGTTTTCACATGCTCATTTGTGGCATTACACAAATGTGTTTCGTCCACAGGGTACTGAAGGATGTGTGTACACTTTTAATATTGCCACCATGGATATGTAAGCATTATGCACAAGATTGAAATGCCTGAGGGTGACACTCTTGGTGGAAATTCACCTATGACACATCAGATTTATGTATTTCTGAAACATCCTCCTTCCATTTTTTTCATTATGTGTACTGACTCAAATGTGCAGGCACTGTTTGGCCTCTCATATTGTACATGCATGTGAATGACCCACGTTTTACCTCAGTGTGAGTCCCCCTGGCCTGCACAGATACTGCACAATTCGACTGAGACCCATCAGTAAATGGACAGAGTGAGACATATGTGTTGTCAGCCACCCTATTCATCAATGAGGTAGCTTAGGCATGAGGATTGCACAAGACAAACCTTGTGAGAAGGGTGTGCGAATGTAAGATCATGGCCCTAAATGTGACCTCCATGACACAGTGGTCCATTCACAGGCCAAGAACATTGAGGAGTGTATCGTGTTGGTCATAGTGAGTCTGCCCTGACACATCATTTACAACATAATGCATGTCTTGCTCCCTCACATACTGCATCACGGATGAGGGCCTTCTCCACATGGCTTTCTGTGCTTGCATTCTGCATATGTATGAGATGGCCAGGTGATGTGTCCATCCTCATACCTGCATGCATGTCTATGCGATTATCTGATGAAAATGTACTATGTGTCATGCTGTATGGCCTCTGCTTGTCTTTTCTGTATAGATGTGCTAAGTTTGTGCATGTTCCTGTACTGAGACATTGTGGTACATAACACAATGTCATTGAAACTTCCTCTTCTTGTCTCCCATGCCTGCGGCTTAAAGTCCACCAGCGTAAGGTCTTAATGGAGGGCCATTGCACACAAGGTGCAGGCTTTGGGTGTCTCCAACCAATAACACACACACTGTCACAAGAGGTAAGATGACATCTGCCGGCTGAGCAAAAACGTGGCAGAAATGACGCTGGGGCTGCTCCCTCTGAGTGGAAGGTTGGCACGCTGGAGCATAACACCACTAATGGCCCGCATTTTGGCAGTGACACAGTCAGAGCTGGATGGACATTTGAGGGCCCATCAGCAGCAAGTTGGGGGTGAGTATTCTGTGAAGGGTGACTTTGGGTGTGAAGTGACTGCATGTATTCCCAACCCTGAGCCAGTGCGGAGCTCTGTGATGTTTCTAGGGTGATGCAATGGCTTGTAAGTGGCCTCTATGTTGAGTGCAACTGTCGTGCATTTTTGCTACATGTACTTCCTCGTGTGTTTAATACAATGGCACTTGACATTGCAAGATGAGATGTGGCCCTCTGCTGCATTATGGGTGTCATAGCCGTCACTGGGCAGTGAACAGCAGTGTGCATCATCTTAGTGTGTTTTTGGAGATGCATGCAGTGCTTAACTTGGAAATTGTGAGTACTGCACATCTGACACCAATGTGTAACAGTTGTTGTGCTTCAAAGCACCACATGGTGGACATCAGTAGCTCATGGCCATTATAAAAGGACATTTTAGAGTCAGTAGCTGTGTTGTCCCCTTAAAGTGACTCCATATGTGACTGAGACAACATATTGAGGTGTATATCTCTCTCACCTACAGGCACATAGGTATGCGTACAGAGATCAGTATGTTAGGTTACATTGAGGCACGGGCCAGCTATTTGACTGTGTGAACATCACATGGGTCATTAATGTCAGCAATGCATGTTTCCATGCATCTTCTGAGTTTTGCATTAAGGTTGCACATGCAGCATGGGGGTATCATATTCTAGTTTTGTACTTTGCTTGCATATGATGTCCGTGAGTATGGCACTATACTGAACCTATGTCTCTGTCTATTGCAGCATCTACCGAGGGCACCGAAGGAGAGCGGACGGACAACAGTGGTGGCGATTCTGGCAAGACTACTACACACAAGCTCACTGCAACTGATGTGACCAGCGCCTCGGAGGGGGGCAGGAGTGCCCTTGAAGACTCACGCCCAGGAACACCAACCTGAACATCATCTGACTCCAGCGGGGACTCCTCCTTGTTGGTGGGCACAGAGAATGAGAATGCTGCCTCTTCTTCCACCACACATCGTCCAGGGCCCACCCTCCTGGCTACTACCACTAATGCTGTCCGTGCCCACAGCCCTAGGAAGGGTAGAGTGTCCTTCCCCCAGGCACTGCTGCCCCTGTCTCCACTACTGCCCTCAGTGTGGAAGCGGTGGACCTATTGCGCCAGCTGTGTGTGGGTCAGAGTACTCTCCTGAATGTCTTCCAGGATCATGACAAGAAGCTGGCACAGGTAGTTGCCTTCATGGAGGGCATTCATTCTGACATGGTTGGGCTGCACCAAACTGTCCAGTCTTTGTCCTCCACAGTGACGGCAGTCATTCAGCTGTCACAGGCTCAAAGTCCAGTTTCAGTTCCTTCACCAACCCCCTGCCAGTGGCACCACCTGACAAGAGTGTACACACACCACAGCCCTCAGGCTCCAAGTACTCCACATGCAGCACACAACAGCAGCACTCCAAGCGGCCCAGAGCAGACACCATCGCCAAAACAAAAAACAGGCACACAGGAGCGCAAAGGCAAAAGCCCTTCATATGAGACTCAGGGGCATCAGGCCAAGAAGCAGGCCTCAAGCTCACATTCATCCAAATCACCCCCATCCAAGGACACTCCCATCCCCACAACTGCTCCCAAAGACAAACAAACAGTTGCCCTACCTGCTGTGAAGCTGGTGCCTGCAAAGAGTCAGCACAAAAAGTGCTCTAAGGCAGATTCACCCACAACCTCAACTCCCACCGACACCCCGGTGAAGCTCGGACAGGACAGCAATGTGGGGGGTTCACCTGGCCAACAGGGGATGGACGGGAAAAGTCAAGCCACCCCAAGCGTACCACCAGATCCAGCAAATCCCCACAGGGAGAGCCACCTGCACCTAAGACACCTTTGGTGGCGAGTGAGGCGTTTGTGCCCACCCCACTTCCCACTCCTACCTATCGAATCCCCAAGAAGTGGAGAGGCAGCCCTCCACATTCACCCTCACACACGGTGTCTCACGGCAGTATGTTTCCGCCTCCCCGTGCCACCACCCCACCCGGTCAAGCAGCCCTCCGGCTCAAACAGCCACTGATGTCTCTACCTCCAGAGGCGTCACTAAGAGGTGCAGGGGGTGCGGACCGCACTGGGTGACACCATCACATGGGGTGACACCGTGACACCAAAATGCGAAATATTACTGTCTATGATTCTCTATGTTACTCTATGAAATTATTCTTATGCATTGGGCAGGGCATGAAGATTCAAGGTTCTGGTAATGTTTGAAGTTTTCAGGGTCTACTAAAGCTTTTAGTGAAATGTAGCCACAAAAAGTGTCTAAAAGAAAACGTAGGGGGTGTGGCCAAGATGGCAAGCGGGTAAGACGTGTCTTCTATCGTCTCCCCGCTCCTGGTCGCCCAACTCAGCCCTAAGTTACGCTCTTCACTCCTTAAAAGTCAAACTTCGCAAGGGAAATTCTTCCCCAGCCAATTTGACGCCTCGACAGAGCAAGGACTGAGGCTGGGGGCTCGGAAGTCGACTCACTTGCCAGGCAGTGGACCGCGAGGCACTTCCCCAAAATGGCAGCCGGGTCCATCCACTCCAATGGAGGTGGGTGAGAAGCAGCCGAGCCCTCACATCCGTCAGAAAGGTAGTTGAGGGCTTCCCGGAGGCTGCGGAACACAGTGAAAGGCCTGGTGGAGTGCCCAACGCATGGCTCCAACTCCAAGACTGAGGGAGGGCAGAGGCTGCCGGGGACCAGGAGACTGTGAGAGGCCTAACAGGCCGTAAAGAGCCCGCGCAGAGAGTCACTGCGAAACCGTGGGGTCCGGGGAGGTGCAGGCATGCCGACACGGAGCATCGGCCAGAGTTATCGACTGGCGCTCCCTTGCAGGCCTAACGTCGGAGCAGTGGCTTCCCTGAAGCCCTACACAGGGGCGATAGAGCGGTGCACTTGGGGGCCCGGGACGGCAGCAAGACCTAGTGAGGTGCACGTAGGCCTTCAGCGAGGTAGCAGGGGCAGCGGCGGTGCAGAGGACGGAGCAGCCACACCGGACAGGGGGCAGAGGCCAGGCTCATCGACTGGCGACCGAGGGCAGCTGACAGCCAATACAGGGAGCCGGCCCAGGCACATTTGAGCAGGCCGACCCATGGAGAGAGGGGACTGTGCAACCCAAGTGGTGGCGCCAAGGGACCTGACGGACAATCGAGCCCCCGCTGAGCCGAGAGCCTACCCGGGCGGAAATGGCCTGAAGCTATGCACCTAGGGAACTGCCTGGGACTAGGACTGGGGTGACTCAAATGACGGAGAAGGCAGTGACGAGGGGACAACGACTGCCAGGGGGGTGAGCAGAGGACCACTGAAGGCGACTGACCCCGGTGAGGAGAGTGGCAGGGTGCTCCACACAGAGATCGGCAGCGGAGGGAACAGAGCTGCTGCCTAAGAGGGAGGGGTAGGAAGAGGCCGAGAGAGTCGCACAGGACCTAGGCATGCGGCGGATGAGGTGGAGCAGGGCGCAGAAGCGCTGCGAAATACAGCAATACTAGGCCCTCGGACAGAAAAGCGCTTGGCGCCCGGGACCCCATACCAAGCCACATCGCTTCCGTTGATGAAGCTGTCACACGCAGACATCAGACGCGGGCTGAACCGACCCAGAAAAGGTGAAAGCCCCGGTGTGGTGTGGCTGAGGTAAAGCTGAGCAGAGGGGAAGTGCGCTGATCTGCGCCTCAGTGGCATCGGCCAGTAAGTCGACTGGTGCCGAAGGTCTCATGCAGAGCGGATCCACAGGTCCATGGGGTAAGTCGTGAGGGGGTGACACCATGAGTTACTGCACTGGGTGACACCAACCCTAGTGACGCTGCTGTCTACCTCAGCTGGTACTCTCTCTCCCTCGTCCAGTCCGACAACTGGCTCTGGCAGTCAGCCACCTCCCAGTTCAACTGACAGCCAAGTCTGATGCACAGTCCCCCTCCAAAACCCATCTCTCCCACAGCGATGTGGTACTGCCCATTGGTATCCCGGAGCTGTGGTAAATTCCATGCAAGTGTACGGTGTCACACATTCCCTGTGCAGTTTCTCATGTACACATCTACTTTTTTTGACTTTCTACTGGCCAATGGTCTTGTTGTTTGTCACTTTGGATTCCTATCTGGGTGATATGTAATAAAGACAGCTACTCCTATTGTCTGCTTTGTCTATGTCCTTGCTAAATAAAATGTTTATGTATGGGTATGGTTTCATGTAACACATGCTCTGTATGCCACTTTAACATTGCCAATTGCTTGTTTTACTTTTTCAGAGTTTGCCAGAGGTGACAGGCACTTTAGTTCTTCCTGACTCTGAGGCTTGAGGGTGCAATGAGTGTTGTTAGTGATGATCTACTCTCATCCTAATCATTCTATGGTCAGGTTTGCTAAATTGTACACATGTCATGTTAGGATGCAATACCAGAACAGAGGTGAATTCTATCCATGGGATTAATTGCAGGGTGGCCTGGGTCCATCATATCTGTGTGCTCGTTCTTGATTTCTGAACAGCAGTTTCGATGTGTGGTCATCTTGTGTAGGCCTGTCTTCCTAGTCACATGGGTACATTTGAATATGTGAACTTGAGTGTTCATACAATGTGAATGGGATGTCATTGTCAGTAGTGTTGATGTGTGTGTGCCCCTGCAATGCCAACTGCCCACTTGTGTGATCCAGGCAACGAGTGCCTGATTGTTTCAATTGTCTTGCATGTGCTTGAGATTGTGGACACATGTTGGAGTTGTAGGTTGGGCACTGTGCAGTGTGTGGGTGTATCCTTGCACTCCTGGGGGACACCTGCATGTTGTTGGTGCCATTTGTGAGTATGCAGAGTGTGTGACTGTGTTATGTTTTGTTGATCAGCCATGTGTCTTGTTACTGTTTGTGCTCACTGTGCTGACCTGCTCAGCCACACTGACATTATTTGAGAGTTTTCTCATTCATTGTTGTCACTTGACCCATGTTTGGCTCCAGTATGGTATGTGGTACGAGTCCTGCCATCCCCCATGTGTGCTTCTGATGCCTACACATTGTGGGTAACTCCTCTCTGTGATTGTGTACTGTACACTCCTCACCTGTCCACTACTGAAGTACACACCACTTCAATCTCATGTCTTCCACCCCATGGCTTGCCAGTGTGTTAGCCTCCCCACCACTTTATAGTGTGACACTATGCTGTGTGAGGCTGAACTGGGTACAGGACCAATGGGACACCCAGGACAGTTTCCCAATTAGTTGTTGTTATTTTCCTCTGCTTGTTTGCTGTCATGGTTGCTCATGTGCAGTGCATATGTTTGAGCAGCACAGTCCTCCAGTCATGTTATTTGCACCTGGGTGTCCATGAGTTGTGCATCTGTGGGTGATGAGTAAGCTGTATGTGTGTTTGCTGAGGTACTGCTACCCATACTGAGTGTGATCTTCTCTGTGTGCTGTGATGATTTGTGTTGTGGGAGTTCATGGCGTAGCACTCAGATGTGTGTGCTACCGGTTTGGTTAGTGTGCACACACTGCTTGGTGTGCTTGCAGTGCTGTGAGTGTATGTTGCCTTGTACCTGCCTGGTGTGCATCCCCCTATGTCCAGTTTAGTTTGCAATGTGATGGATTGGTATGTGCATCTGTTGTTTTTTGTTGAGGATGTATGCAAGGTTTGGCCTGTGTTGCCTCTTTCTACTGATAGATGCTATGTGTGTGTGATGATGTTTTATTTGCATGACATTGTGTGTGAGTAGTTGTTGCTGTGTGATACATTCAGGTGTGTGTTGCAAGTGTAGTGTGCATTAATTGTGTGTATGTCACATGCAGAAAGGTGGATTCTTGTTCCTGAGCTTGTTTTGAGTGCACATTGGTGGTTTGTTCTCCTATGTTTTGCCTGTCACTTCTCAGGATTGTGCATGTGCATGCTTGTGGTACACTATGACAATATGTTCACTTGAAGAGTGGTGTGGTGTCTCTGTCTGTGTTAGCTGATTGTCCCATTGGTCCCAGTTAGTGTTCATGATTGTTTTGAGATGATGAAATTCGTGTTGGGGTATGGTGCCTGTGCATGGGAACTGAGTGACAATGGTGTGTACTCCTGTTCTGTCTAGGGTCACATTGCCTTTCCACTGTTTGGCTGCACATGGCTGGACTTGTTGAACTTCTGTGGATGTTGTTTGTGAGCTTTGTGTTTGGCTATTGTTTTTATGTCAGCATTGGTTCAGGTAGTTGACACAGATATGTGGCTGGTCACTGTATGACTTCTGATACTACCTATCATTCCTGTGTCTATGCATGCCTTGATCTCTCTCTGAGTTGTTGCACAGAGGTCACCTTGGTTTAATTTCACTCACTGTGCCACCCATGTCTGGTTAGATGACCTAAGGGTGGTGTGATATGTTCCTTCTCTTTCATGTGATGTGCAGATGCTATGTGGCTTACTCCTTGGTTTTCCAGCACTGTCAACTTGACTTTTGGCTAGGCCATTTATTGTCCTCTATTGCTGCTGAGCTACGGTATGAATATGTGGCTGGGTGTCAGTTTTGGGTGTTTGTGAGTGACTTGACAGGCAGTGTGAACAGTTTAGTGTATGTTCATATGCAGTGTGAGTCTTCATTTTATGATTATACTCAGTTTGCTTCACATGAGTGGAAGGTTGGTGTGAGGAGGTGGGTTTTCCATCCCCTGAGCTTCAGTGCAGGGTGTTCCTCTACACCCCGACCTTCCCAGTCAATCTCACTTGTCCTTTGATGTGTGAGGTGCGAGGTCTAGATATACCTGGCAGATTAATTGTGCAGGGCGAGTACAGAAAGAGCACACAGCATGTTCCCAAATGGGTGTGGGGAGCGTAGTGTGTGAAGGGTGAAGATGGAGCCTTGTGAATCTGGACGGACTGGCCATGCCTGGCGCAGGTCCTGTCTACTACATTATGCGTACGTTTTCCCGTGTCTTCACTGCTGTGGTGACGTTGCCGGGAGATTGCAGTGATTTCGCAGTTGATGGGTGACCCGGATGCAGCAGGCTGAGTTTCTGACAGGTAGCGCATGTGTGGATACACTGGGGGATATGTTCCTGTCCCCACCAGAGTGTTTGATGTGGACAGGAACTGTATGTCAGCACAGGAGTTGTGTGTTGTGGTTATGTGCGTAGTTGTGTATTTGCATACCTGCGGTGTTGTCTATGATGGTGCATTGTTTGTTGGTAGTGGATGAGGTACAGCAGCAGTAAGGCTTGCAGAGCTGAATCCATTGTGGTCAGGACCGGGTGGAGGGGGCGGGAAGTCTGGTTTAGCTCTCCGCAGTAGTGCTTCCGCCGTCTACGGGTTGGTGGATTCCCTGCTGTGGTGTGATGGGCAGTTTGCGGCATAGTGATTTGAATGGTGGACGGGACGTCATTCTGCATGGTGGTGGGATTCTGTTGGCTTGCTCCGCAGCAGTGGCGGGCACAAATTTCTGGCGGTTGACATCACTCCACAGCAAACAGAAAATGAGCTATGTTTGCCCATTGTAATATGGCGGACGTGAGGACCACTGCTGGAGGGTGGAAAATGAAATTTTTCCATCACCGCTAGCACCGCGGTTGTGCCTCCGCCCGCCATCGTAATGAGCCCCATAGTTCGGTTCGCAAAGTAACAAACTGGTCCATCTTGACTATTATTTTGCCACCAGGGCTATGTGCATCTGGCCCTTGGTTCTTTGTCCATGGCAGGACATGCAATTGATGAGGAATGCCTCCAGGCCCGACTACTGAAGGGCCTGAAAGAGTCATCTACCCTGACAATATTATCCAACTGAAAGCCTCACCCAAACACACTCACCTAGTCGAGCACTGGCAGCCCCTGGGAATCCATTTATGTATCACTCCACCTTTAACAATTTTGTGTTTTGACCTTTCGTTACTACGAGTTCTGACGTCATGTTCAGGCCACACCTCTCTATTTTACCTTCAACAATCCTGGTTTCTGCACACAGCTATCATAGTAAATGATTTTATATTGTTTGTGTTTAATTTATGCGCAGTTGAGTTTCTTGTTGAAATATTTTGAGCACTTCAGTAAATACTTTCAAATCAAATAAGCAAATATATATTGCCTAGGGACACCGTGATTCTGTATTCCTCGTCTTGACTTCAATGCTGTACCTCACTCTACCCCCTCAGGTTTGCTCTACATGGGACAGATGCACCCCAAGGGCATGCTTCGACTGATCATGGACCTGCTGACTGATGGTCAGCTGGACTGGGCCCGCCTGGACGATCACTATGAAACCATATTGGTGGGAGAGCGGGAGTACCACCTCTGCGCTGGCAAGGAGACATTTGTCACCAACCTGGAGGCCCAGTTCCCCGAAGAAAAGAAGGCCATCAGAGAGTTTATGAGGCTGATGAAGGTAAGGCAGTAAGAGGGTCTGGTAAAGGTGACCATGCGGATGCTTTCTAGAAGACAGTGCCCCATTATGCATCCTTTGGCTGGCTAGTGAAACTTGCCTATCGTCTCTGGCAAATCAAGTACGTAGACAAAACAAGCATTGGGGGAGCAAAAAGGCTTGGTTACAATACTTTTGTATTTATAAATATATGCAGTAGACGTAAAAAGTTTAGGATGGATAAAAAGCTATGAATCTTTAAAAAAATAATAAGTAAAACATTATCCATCATAAAAAATAAAAGCCAAAATTCAACCAAATATTAGCTCCCCAACTTTGGCTATCAAGTTGACTATAAAGTAGGCTGCTGTGCATATGTGTGCAAGCAAAATGTTGTCGCTTGTGAGAAAAGAGCCAATAGTTGTTTGGCATGGAGCCAATAGCTGTTTCGTCAACCTCAGGTTTAAAAAAATCATAATAAAAATACAAACAGATACATTATTCATTCAAGCGACATTCACATTTTGCTTCCACCCACCACAGGCTGCAGCATAGGCCAATGGGACATCTGACTTTAGCCACTGCCTCTCTTCTCTGTGAATGATGGCATTTGGTTTGGCTTATGTGCACATGCCATGGAGCTGTCGCTCTTTGGTGAGTCTTGTGTCTCTGGTAGCTCTGGCTCCCTCTGCACTTGGGTTCAATTCTGGCCTCTGCTTCCAGGGAGCATGGCCTGCGGCTGTACTGCTTCCCCTGGTGCTGAGGATTCTACGTTCGAGTCCCAGGGCTGGCTTTGCAATAGGATTGCGTTGCCCTTGCATCATGCAAGGTGGCGCATGGGCAATGCCAGTCTACTTTGATGTTTACTTTGACGTGGCATGTTACTTGTGTAGTAGTGCAGTAAAGTCCCTGCTTTGAAGTCTGTACCCTTGGAGTCTGCGGCCGCCACTGGCGGGTTTTCTTTTTTCTTCGTGGAGTTTCTCCCTGTTGCCTGTGAGAGGGTTCTGTTCTTGTGTTCCTTCGGTGCAGTTTGTGCTTCTTGCTCTCCGCCATTTCGTCTATCCGGGAGTGCTCTCGCGTCTCCCTTGTATCTTGGCTTCTTGCCTTCTGCACTGTTTTTCCTCCTGCGACGGCCTGTCGTTGCTTTGCCAGTCCCCCCCCCCAGGGGGTCTTTCTTTGTTCCTTAAATGCTTTGCATTCTGGTCCATCCGTTTGGCACTGCCCACCTGGGCCTTCGTCCTGTCCAGTTCTTCTGTCTCCAAAATGTCCTCGACTGCCCTTCTTCAGGTGGGGATACGGCTCCGTTCCCTGGTTTGCCTTGGGCTCTGGTGATCTGCCTTGTCATATGATCTCCCTTCACCTGGTGGATTTTTCATGTCGCCCTTGAGGTTGCCCAGCGGGGCTATCGTCCTACATTGGCCTCTGTTCCCGTTGGGTTTGGTCTGCTTCTCTGCCCAGCTGGCTCTGTTGGTGGAGTATGTGGCTTTTAGTCTCAGGGTCAGCATGTGACTCTTACTCTGAGGGTCGTAGGTTCATGCCCCAAGTGGGGTGAATTTGGCCATCCTGCTTCCGGGGGTCTTTCTTCCCCCAGTCATCAAGGGTCCTTCCACTCTGTGTGTGTCTTCCTCCTGGGCTTCTCCTAGGAGCCTCCTTGTTGGTGCTTTGTGCTTTGTTGTCTTGGGCCTCCCCAAGTGCCTTCTTCTCCCGTTTCTTGCAGTTGGAAGTGGATCTTCTGGGGTTTTTGACTCCACCGTCCTTGCGGCTGTTCACTGGTTGCGCTTGTCTGCATTGTTTGTTCCTGGGCATCCTCGATGTCTGTTTCTTTGTTCGTCCAGCGCTTGGGTATATGCTCCTTTGTGACTGTGACAAGGAAGACGGACAAGGATGGTAATGAATCGGTTACTTGGTGGTGCGGGGGATAAACACATTTCTTGTCTTTTGTTTAGTTTCTACATTTGTATTTCAGGATGTTTCCTGTGTTGGTCCCACCCTTATAGGCCAGGTGACATGTACTTCCTGTCAGGCGGCCATATTGGGTGAGGACCTTTTTAATGTATGGGTAAATGCTGTGTCTGGAACACGGGGTGCTCCTTTGTGACTGTGACGAGAAAGTCTATGACTCAGAGTAATGAACATTACCGGTAAGTAACCGAGTCATTTCCTGAGGTGTATGAGTCCCTGATGTAAGAAAAAATTCAAAACTAATCATATTGCAGACAAGCACTGGCAAAATCGCCCTTTTCTGACTCCCCTTCTAAACTCTAGTAGTATATGCATCAGTGGCAGAAAATAATTTCTAGTCTCAAATTTGGGTTGAGCCTCAGCGCCCTGTGAGGTCTTGCTAGGAGTCCTTGAAAACATACCCTTATTGGTGCCAAGGGAACATTACAGCAAAGCCAAGAGCTGTCAGTTAACCAGATCAATGTATCACTTAGTCGAGGGAGCGTGGCCAGCCAGCCAACATGGCGGATGCGAGCTGTTAGCACTCCGACCGGCAACCCCTAGTTCTCCTGTCGTTTCTCCTTTGGTGGTGTCCTTTACATCTGCAGCACGCGGGAATGGTGAGGGGATGCACCGAGAGCTTGTGAAGCCCGGTAGTCCCCGATTGTGAGGCGCTGAGGAGAGGGCCGGGTCTGGCCGAGTGACGCGGCTTCGGAGCAGAGGCTGCAAAAAGTGCCCCGAGAACTAACGGCTGCCAACGGAGTCTGAGACTGCACTGTGACGCTGTCAAGGGAGCTGAAAATCTGTCCCTGTGTTGCCCGGCGTTGTACGGCGTCCTGACGTGGCTGCACAAGAGGTGTGCAGCGGAGGTGTAGCGGACATCCCCGCCTGCCTACAGCCACTATCGAGCGCTGTGAGGTGAGGCGGGCCCGAGACAGGTGGCGGCCGAAGAGAGGTGCAGTGAGGCTCCGGTTTAGGAAAGTGCACCGGGTGCCCTCGGAGGAGTCGGCTGCTCCCAAGACTCGAGGAGGGGGCGCTGAGGGCAGGGCCCTGTACTGTCCGGGTGCTGCAGGCCCACCCGGCTCATCGCAGATCTGGAACTCTAAGGTGAGGCTCGAAACTTGGGGCAGGAAGAGAGCTCGCGATGGCAAAGAGGCTCCCGGGAAGGCGCTCTAATCCGTGGCTGAGAGAGGCGGACATCTGAGGCCCGGGGGGGTAGATTCTGGACTGACTGCGGGTGGGGTGCTGAGGCCTGGGTAAGAAGCGGGGCCCAGGTTGGGGAAACGTGCCCCAGGAGATCCCGGCTAATCCTGCGACTTGTGGACATAACGCACGTTTGCTAAGGGAGGACCAATTTGAGCTTTTGTGGGAGCTGACACAACTGGCAGACAGGGCGGCGCAGACTGTGGTGAAGCGCTCGGCCAGCGAGCAGGCCACGAAGAGTGGAGCGGGAGATTGGCGGCCCCCTGGCTAAAGCGTGGGGGGACCGCAATTATTGTGTTTGAAGTGCTCAGGGAATGCTCGCTGGCAAGGACTGAGCAGTTGCGATTTGAAATAGTGTGTTTTGGGTGCCATTTTGAGGATAGCGCCATTTTGAGCAGGACTGTGGCCGAAGTGGTGTGCCCCTGACACGTGAATCGCACCAGCATAAAGGAAGCCCCAGGAGTTCAGAGGTGCCATAGGTTAGCTGTGCCCGCAACCCCTGCGAACTCGCAGCGACTGTCAGCCAGGTGTGCCAAGCGGGCCGGGCTGAGTCATACAAGGAGCCGGGAACAGAAGTGTGGCGCCCAGGGTCGGCGAAGGCGGCAGAGTTCAAACCTTTGTGCTGCAATGTGAAGGTGGGCTACAGGCTGTACTCTTGTAGGGTTGGAGGCTAATGCAGCGTGGCTGTTCCCGCGACAACAACGGCGCCGACTCCCTGGGGGGTGGGGTCCCTTCTGCTGATGGCGTTGACGACGGAACGGCACGGCTGACTCCCCTTTCGACAACAGGAAGAGACCTAAGCTCTGTGGCCTGTAGCAGATCACGCCCGCCTGAATTGCAGTCCGTCTGCGGATGCCAACGGCGCAGCACCTAGTGATGGGCCGACTGCGGGACAAGTTGCAGAATGGACAGCCGGGGGCTGGCAGCCTTGCCCCTTCGCTGGGTTGTCAGAGTGGAAACATGAAACCCCAGGCGACGGCCCTTGCAGCCAAAATGGACACTGTGCTTGCACCGGTGGAACAGATCGGCACCACCCTGCAGCAAACCAAGGAGTCCCTAGAGACACGAATCGATAAAGTCACGTAGGACTTCACCCTTCTCCATGCCGATCATCGTAAGCTAGCGGAGTCGGTGACCTCGCAAGGTCAAACACTTCAGGAGATCTAACCTGTGGTCCAGAACCACACTACAGCACTCCAAGACATGATAGACCGAGACCACGCGCTTGAAGACCGTATAGAAGACGCGGAAGGGCGCTCTCGGCGTAACAACATCCGCGTGGTGGGCCTTCCGGAAGGAGAGGAGGGTAGAAACCCTGAGCAGTACGTCGAGAACTGGTTGCGTGACCTTCTGCCTCAGGGGGTGCTATCGCAGCAGTTTGTGGTGGAAAGTGTGCACAGGGTGCCAGCACAGAAGCCTAGGCCGGGAGCTCGACCTCGCCCGTTTCTCTTCAAGCTCCTTAATTATTGAGACAGAGACGTTTTGCTCCGTGAAACCAGGAAACTGGGCGACCTGACTGTGGGAAACTGTTGGGTAATGTTCTTCCTAGACTACACGGCAGCGGTGCTGAGGCGGAGAAGCACCTCCATGGCAGTGAAGCACCAACTAAGAAAGCTGGAACTGCCTTACTCCCTACTGCTCCCACTTCAGGGTGATCTCGAAGGAAGGTACCCGTTTCTTTGATGACCCGTCGGACGTATGAGACTGGTTGGAGGAGACGGGGCAGTGGACAGGAATGAGACCCTCAGGCCTGGAGGACGGCGGTCGGCTGGAGAGGAGGTCGAGACGGCGCAGAAGGCGGGGAGCTTATCGAGGCACGAGGCCGGGCCCAGTCGCGCCCAGTCCAGAAAAGGTCAGGATGGAACGCCAGGAAGCTCTTGAGGCGGTGGCGACCCTTGGGACAGTGAGCAGCAATAACCGCATGGAGTCTCACGCACGCAGTGACCCGAGCACCAGCGGCTCGTCAATTCCATTCACTGTGTTCTCCGAAGACTTGAACTTGCCTATGGTGGCGCCTCAGACGGCGGACCAGATCATGTGATAACGCGAGGCTATGTTGCATCTCCCCATGACCTGCGCACATACTGTTGGAATGCATTGCATGTTGAAGGCGTTTTGGACATTTAGCGCGATGCATGAGCGCAGCCTTGAGACAGATTGCTACCTGGCGGGGGGGGGGGTGTGAGACATGTTGCGCAGATGCTACAATGGCAGGCTCCTACTGCTGTGGATCGCACCAGACCTGCGAGATCGACTAGCACACGGCTCATTACACACCTCTTGTGAGCACAGGAGGTTTGGATAAAGGGGAACAGTACAGATTAACTGTTGGCATCACACACACCCCGCTAGTCATTGCACTGATCTAGCGCACCAATATATGTGTTCTACCTTGAGGTTTGGATGCATGCCCCTTCGGGGATACGCCCCATTAGTTGCATTGTTAGTAGTTACTATTTTGTTTAAGTTGCAGCACACCGATATGCTGCCCTCGGATCACGGCCCGACCTTCCCGACGTGGCCCCTTTGTCTTGTGCGGCAAGGTCTTACCCAGACACATGACTCACAATAACATTGTGACTTGGAACATACGTGGTATGCACACACCGTCGAAGCGCTACTCCATTTTTCCTACCTGCAGCAATACTCTGTAGGGGTTGCCCTCCTGCAGGAAACTCACATGACCCTGACAGAACTTGACAAGCTTCGTAGGCGTTGAAGGGGGCAAATCTATGGTACGGTCTTCTCGCCGCATGCACGGGGAACCCTGATCTTGCTGAGGGCGTGCATCCCCTTTATATGTGAAGAAGCAAAAGTGGATCAAGAGGGCAGGTATACCCTAGTACGAGGGAAGTTGAATGGTCAGGAGGTACTGTTAGGATCATTGTATGCCCCAAACGAAGACCAGCCATCTTTCCTAGCGCAGCTGACCCAGGTCCTCCACCCTTATGTTGGGCTCCCTTGGCTCCTTGGCGGGATTTGAATAGATAAATGTTCAATTGGACAGGTCTTTTTCCCCCCTCCGGGCTGCAGCGGTAGCGTCCTATGCGCAGGCGTTCAGGGATTGGCTTCCACACTTTGCGTTACAGGACCTGTGGCGAGTACTGCACCCAGATGACAGAATTTATTCTTACTACTCAGCAGTCCATGGCTTAAATGTCCGGTTGGATAGAATAGTTGGTTCCCAGTCCCTGCTCCCGCTTATAGCCCATTCGGAATATGTGGGGAGGACACACTCCAATCATAATCCCCTGTGGTTTCAGGTCAGCTGGGAGGCGGATTGCCCGCCCGTCCCTACGTGGCGGCTGCAGAATGCGCTAGAAGGCTCAGAGTTTCGCTCGTCACAGCTATCCTTGCATATTTTGATGTCAATGAAGGGACAGCAAGCAATGCCATGGTAGAATGGGATGCTCACAAAGTCGCCATCCGGGGGCACTGCTTGGGGGCCACGTGGAACATACGTGTGATGCTCTCAACTTCCCTGGCGCGCCTAGAGGCTGAGCTCCTACGTTATGAGTGGGACAGAGAGGGAGGGGGCAGGCACTCACACAAACTGGGGGACCTTTGCGCCCGACATGCCGAGCTTCTGGAGAGGTTGAGGTGTCACAACTACGCAGCGCACACGGACAGAACGCATGCCAAGGCAGACAGAGCAGGTCGTCTACTGTCCTGGTTGATAAAGCAAGAGGGGACCAGTGCTCTACGTTAGGAGCTCTCTGCACAATGGGTGGAGGGATGGTATACACGCAGCGCGAAATCCACCATGCCCTGATAGACCATTACACACAGTTATACAGGGCCCAGGGCATTGGCCCCAGGCATATCTTAGAAGAGTTCTTGGACTCTGTCCAACTGCCCAAGGCTTCCAAGGAGCAAAAGGAAACACTCAACGCGTCTCTCACATTGGAGGAAGTTGGGGAGGTGATTCAGTCCATGGCGTCCGGGAAAACCCCAGGGCCGGACGGCTTGCTATATTATAAAGCATATCGGGAAACCCTGACGCCACTACTTCACCAGTTATATACCGAGGCGGTGAAGGAAGGGCCGCTGCCCCCTTCCATGCTGGAGGCGTTCTTGGTCTCCCTACCTAAACCGGACAGGGACCCTACCAATTTGAGCTCATACAGGCCTCTGGCGATGCTAAACGTGGACTATAAGATCTTCGCAAAGATGTTAGCGGAAAGGTTGGCGCCTGTGGTCCCCACTTAATCCACACTGACCAAAATGGGTTTGTCCCTGCGAGATCCAATCTCAGGAGGTACTTCAGGGTGGTAGATCAAGCCACGCGGGAGTGGTCCAGGGCGGTATGGCTGATTCTGGACCTGGAGAAGGCGTTCGATTGCCTAGAATGCGGCAGTGTTGGCACGCTACGGGTTGGATATAGGGTTCCTCCACATGGTCAACCTACTATACAGGAACCCCGTAGTCCGGGTGCGATTAGGCCCTTACATCTCGGAGGCGGTGGCGGTGGGCCGAGGCACCAGACAGGGGTGTCCTCTGTCCCCGCTGCTGTTTGCGCTACCAATCGAGCCTCTGGCCGTAGCTATACGTACAACTCTCGGCGATGGTATCTCGATGGGAGACGCAGTCCATCAGGTATCGCTCTACGCTGACGATCTGCTGGTGTTTGTGAGGGATGTGGGGCGCATACCCGAGCAGCTGGCCCAGCTGCTGCATACCTTTGCAGCCGTCTCGGGGCTCCGAGTGAATGCAGGCAAATCCTGCCTTTACACCTTCAGTGAAGGAACGGAGGACCCGGGATACCACCTCAGAGGTACGTGTGTACAGTGGAAAGAGCTGACCTGTTCGATGGGAACCTTGGGAGGGCGGTTGCAGCTCTCAGGTCACAGATACGCTTCTGGAACCCGCTTCCACTGACGACTAGGGGTAGAGTGGCGCTTGCTAAAATGGTCATGCTGCCCCGACTAAGCTACTACTTTGCTAATGTGCCGGTATTCATTCCGGCTTCCTTCTTTACCATGCTTAATAGGATGCTGCAGGACTTTATTTGGGGCACCTCTAGGCAGAGGCTGGCACTAGCGAAGTTGTACTTGCCAACGGACCGTGGGGGCCTGGCTGCTCCTTGTTTTGAACACTACTACCTAGGCGCGTAGTTACAATGGGTCGCTCGTTGGTTGGTAGATAGAGGAAGAGACGACACAGCCACAGTAATGCCACCTTACTCACTGGAGTGTATAACCAAACTTTTCCACCCCATAGCTGAGGTTGAGCGCCCAACGCCGCTCCTCCTGGCGGTGGCATACAAGTGCTATCGAAGGGCCTTATATCTCCCCCGCAGCACGGTCCCCTACGCGGCGGCTATACCCCTGGAGGGCTCGCCTAGTGGTGGAGGGGTGCTCACGGCCTCTATACTCGCCGAATGGCGGAAGACGGATGTCCATATACACGGGGACCTATTCAAGGAGGGGGAGCTCATGTCATACGAGTCGCTGATAACAGAGGAGGGGCTCCCCCCGGGGGGTTCCTAATGTACTGCTCACTGATAGCGAAGCTGACCGCTAGGTGGGGAGACGTAAATACGGAGCCCAGACAACATTTAACCATGCAGTAT
This sequence comes from Lissotriton vulgaris, assembly GCF_964263255.1. Lineage (NCBI taxonomy): Eukaryota > Metazoa > Chordata > Amphibia > Caudata > Salamandridae > Lissotriton > Lissotriton vulgaris. Next base: position 1,728,919,461 of record NC_141693.1, read on the forward strand.
CTACATGTTATGGGGAGGGGCAGACACCTGGTCCGCTGGTTTGCGGCATACTTAAGGGATCACATGGCAGTTAGTTTAGGTCCCCTTAGAGGCAAATGGGAGCTGGACTTGGGGCGGCCACTAGCAGACAAGGAATGGGAAAGGGTGCTTAAAAGCCCGGTGCGCATCCCCAGAAACAAGCGATTTCGCCAGGTCCAGCTTTTTATTGTCCACAGGGCCTACCTCACGCCCGAGTTGATTACCAAGTACTTCTGCCGTGACTATGCGCTCTGCCCCAGGAGCAATGAATTAAGGGCGGGATTCCTACATATGCTGTGGAGCTGCCCTGAGCTGGGCACTTACTGGCGCGCAATCAGCGAGCAGTCAAACCATACCCTTTGACTGGCCCGAGTACATCCTGCATCATTTTAAGATATCCCCCAAAGATAAGGTGTCATCCCGTTTTCTGGATCTAGGGCTGGTGGTAGCAAAGCGCCTCCTCACAAGGAGATGGAAGGCACATGACTCACCCTGTGCACGGGCATGGAATTCTTCCTTTCAGGCGTGGGCCAGGGCCGAGTGGACTGCCATCCGCAGGGAGGAAACACTAGGGATCCGGAAGGAAACCATAGAGGCACACTGAGAGGAGATGCTTGGGGCGCTACAACAGACAGGCAGGGTGGGGGGCACAGGTGACACGGAAGGGGAGAGAAGTCTGCACAAGGGTGGGTGCATGCCACAGGCTGTCCTCCTCCCGGGATAGTTTGATACTCTTTACTCCTGCTATACTAGGGCATAAAGACAACTATGATAGCGTGACCATGGATAGGAAGTGCGCGCGCTGGTTGAGGGGGGGCGGAGAGTCGTGCCGGGGTGGGGAAGGACAGGGAGTTGATTAAACATGAGGTTTCTGCTGCCACAGTTGGTTTCTTGTTTCATAAATACACTGTCTGTTTGCATGTCCACGATGGAGGGCCGGCCTGAAGATGCACGGGCCGTTGAGAGGTTAGCACCCTGGTTCTCATAGACAGCCTCAGAGTCGGCATCAAGACTGGTGTAATGTAGTCCAGGTCGTTCTGGGCGAGCATTTGTGGCTCTATTCATTACCAAACTTGAATGCATGTAATATATCATGACCATGCGCTATTGCATTGAAGACTAACCTGTCTAGAATGTGAGCTTTTATAACTGATGTCCCCGGAAGCTTGTTTCCTTTCCAGTATAAGAATTGGCTTGGTAGTTTGGTCTGCCCTGTTCCCATGATGCACTGGGCCAGGGACAGACTAATTTGCATGTAGCCAGGTTCTGAGCCGGGATGGTGCAGTGAGCTAAAAAACGGTGATGGATCAAGCCCTGATCTTTGGACTGGGTAGGAGTGGTCTGCTTAGTTCAGATACTCTGTCCATCACCACCCCCTTTTTTGAATCGCAGGAAAGATGAGGCATTGGTTCCTTGCTTCGGGGGAGGTGATGTATCGGTTTCTTACTGCAGGGGAGGTGATGCGTCTGTTCCTTACCGGAGAGGAGGTGATGCGTCAGTTTTTTACTGTGTTCCGGTTACGATGCGACAAGATGGCCCCTCAATGCGATGCGACGATCTGTTGTGATGTGACAAAATGGCGTCTTTGATACAATGCAACAACGTTGGATGCGATGCGTGCACGCCCGATGGCTGTGTGGCAAACTCGGTAACTTCTGAGCCTCGACAGTCCCTGCGACACACTTCTCTGGTGATGCGACAACGACCTCTGCGGTGGCAACACGCTTCTCCGGTGATGCGACTGCAAACAACTGCAGCACGCTTCTTTGGTGATGCGACGGCAACTGCTGCGGCGGCGACACGCTTCTCCTCGTTGCGTTGCGCTTCCTGCTCCCAGCGACACACAGTCTTCACAGAGGGCCAAACAACAATAGGCACCTCTCTGCAGGTAGTAGAAGTCCCAGCCAGCGAATTCAGGGGGAGCTGGTGGTGAAGTCTTGTATCCCTGAGACTTCAGGCAGGAGACAAGCTCAACTTCAAGCCAATGGAGATCTTCCTCAAAAGTACACACATAGGGGCATATTACCAAGCAATAGCGATAATTATCGCTATTGCTTGGTTAGAGACAAAAATTTACCGCAGCGCTGCGGCGATTTTTACCGCAAATAAACCTTGGTATTATCAAGGTTTAACGCAAATGCGGTAAAAATCGCCGCAAAGCATGAATATCGCTGAAAAGTCAGCGATATTCATGCATTAGCGAACTAATGCTCTTAGCCATGTTATCCACCTCCCATTGGATAACATGGCTAAGAACTGCTCAGGGCAGGTGTTAGCTTTTGGAGATATTCCCGCTTAGCGCGAATATCTCCAAAAGTTGGTAATAGGAGATAGCGATGTTAGTGACTGTTTTCAGTCGCTAACATCTTGGCACGCCCACTTTGCATCTCATTAGTGATAAATATCACTGACATGCAAAGTGGGGCCCAAGATGGTCGCTATCTCCTACTAGCTGTCGCTAACTGGTGTTAGCGGCAGCTAGGTAATAGGGAGATAATTTTATCTCCGCTTTCTTGACTTTTAAAGCCAAAAAAGCAGAGATAAACCCCCTTGATAATATGCCCCCTTGTTCCTTTTCTCCTTTCCTTGGCAATAAAGTAACCAGTACAGGCCAACCCCAAACAGCAAACTGCACAGGGGCAGGCTCCTCCTTCAGCTCCTTAAGCTCCTTGGTTATTCTCCTTGGCAAAAGGTTTGTTTTCATTCCCAGAAGTGATCTATAGTTCTGGGGTCTGGGCCCCAATACTTATACTGCAAAATCCTTTGTCCTCTGAAGGATGCCTGTGCCCAGCCAAAACCAGTTCTGTGCAGCTTCCTGGCAGGAGGTGGAGACAGCATTGTCTGAGAGCAGACATGCCCCAAGTAGCTGAAAGGACAGAACCTAGGCTGCTATGGGAATTCACAAAGACATATTATCAAGCCCATTATCGCCACTTTAGTAGCAGTTTCCTGCCGATAAAAGCGGCGCTTGATAATATGGCACTGGGCATATTAACCTACCGAGTAGTATATTCCAGCCAGCATTTTAATACATTTGCTATATATGCATTAGAAGAAAATTACATAGAATGAGTTTTTTACATGTTATTTAAATACATTTTTGGTGATTCTAAAAACCTGGCTTGATTTTACCATTTGTTGGGTCGACTAATGTGGTCCTACTATTTTATTTAGAATAACATACACAAGAAGGCTCCAGCCCAAGAGGTGCTCATCGTTGGATATTATGCTTTGATTTCACAGATCACTGCCACCCAGGTTAAGCTGTTCGCAATGATGAAGATGATCCTGCTCTGGCTCTCCCTGGCCATGATCCGCTCGGGTCTCGTCCATTGGATCTCACCCATATTTAGGCTGGCAGAATCCAACCACACTGATGTCTTGAACCGGCTCACCAGCAACAAAGACCTACAAACAGTCCTCAGCTATATCTTCTATGGTGAGAGGACACTATGTACCTTTGCATTATCCTTGCTAGATCCTTCACTGTACTTTGGTGAACTCCGTACCCATTAGAAGTAGTAGGACATTCTGTGTTAGAATAATCTCTAACTATAAAATATTTCTTATGCAGATCTTCTTATAGTGGAGCAATAGCCATTTTGAGACACCCTTGCTGCTGCCCCACTACTGACTGGATATAAATTATTCCTGAATAGTCACTGCATAGAGGCTTTTGATATAGCAGTCTACAACGTGTTTTCCTATAAGACACACTCAGTACAAAACCTTCCTCCAATAAGTAATTTCCAAAAACAATAGCCCCAGTTAAAAAATGTCAAACCTGAGAACAGGCTACTGGTGTCTCAAGCTGCACATCTCCAAAAGGGTTATCACCCCTCTCCAATATCCCATTCCATTCTCATCACCAAAATGTAGACAGGGAGCAAACAACACATATCAGTGGAAAAGCAGTTTTTTTTGCAAGCACTTCAGAGGAGTTGCCATGCAGAGAAATCCCGGAGACAAACAGCCTTGTAGGTTGAAGAAAACACTTAACGATCCTATGTAAATTTAAAGAAATAGTAAAAGAGTACCTAAATGCTTGACAGCATGAGACTACAATATCAGGGGAGTCTGGTCTGACACAGAGCAGGACAGCACATACATTACAACACACACCTAAGGATATAGCTTACTGTGCCTGGCTCCAGCTCCCATGCCTTTACATATGCCCTTACTCGATGGGAATGGCTGTACCCATTGCCCCCTAAAAATGTCCTTATTTCGATTGCCTGCATGAACTTATTGATGTGAGATGGCCTATATTTTCAATTCTGCAGCACACATAGAAAGAGGAAAATGCCTCCTATGAATGTTTTTGTGCTGGAAGGTGTCCCTTCCAGCACAAAAAAATCATGTAAACAATACAGACACCCTTGCACCATGGTGCAAGGGTGCCTGTTTTGGTACTTGGCTGCAGTTTGTGCACCAGCAGAAAGGACAGGAATGCTCCGTATCTTGCAGATGCGATGCATTTCTGCCATTTTCTTTTGCCGTAGGGAAGCACAGCTAGAAGGCTTGTGGTACTGCCCTAATCCAAAATATTGTAATTATGCCCCCCTGTGTGTGCATATAGTTCAAGGTTTGGAACATGGCACAACAAGCTTCCCCATAGCCCAGCCTTGATAACAAATTGAAGTTTACAATGGGGATTTTCTGATTAGGAGATGGCTAGGTCCTGCATGAGGTCAGTGTTGATAGGAGCTGCTGCTAACAGCGGCACTTTTGTAAGCCACTATGTGCGGCTGTAGACCAGAAGTATGCCTAGGTCTTGTGCTTTGACACAGGGAAGAGACACTTTTCATGAAGATGATACGTTATTGTCTTGTCTGCGAATTTCAGACAGTCGCATGGCATTTACTGGTTGACTTCGTGTGACTTCAGCACCAACAGGATTTTCTCATTTTTAAGAGGAAGAGTGTCAGTCCACTTTAGACCAGTTGAAGCACAAACTTTAGCCAGCTAATTTTTTAGAGTGCCAATTATTCGTTACTTTAAACCTGATGTTTGTGGTCGATAACTGCAATGAAATCGCTGATTGATCTCGAAAGCTGTACAAATTATCTGCAACACCTCATTCTTGAAGTGTGCACTACGATCAGTCTCAATAGAAGTTGGGAGGCTAAATTGAGAAAGCAACTCCCTTAACTAGCTGCTCTCCGTGTGGAAAATGCTTCCACCCATTTAGAGAACAAGCAGCCAATTAGAATGTGGCATCTCAATAAAGTCTGCCTGTAAACTTGTAAATGGGCCTTTTTCTATGTTAATGTGATTCATGATTGTAACAGTTTTCTTACCCTGGTTATTTAAATGACATATTACGGCTACATACATCTTCAGCATACATCTTCTGCAACATGTCAAATTTCACAATATTTAAGAGGGTAATCTCTTCCTGCATGTGTTTGAAAATGCTAATATCTACTCGCTTTAACACAGAATCAGGCAAAACATATTTCTGCTCCAAATATACATATAAATCCTGAAAAATAATTTGTGCATCCCAATTTCTTACATTTTCTTTTCTCCTCATCCTGCAGATACCTCAATTTACTCAAGTATGTTTGCACTGAATCCATAGCAAAATAATTCACATTATTGAAACTTGGAATCAGTTGGAAATTAATCATTTACTTGAACAACTGACTCTTCCGTTGGGGCATATTACCTTGGCATCTGATCTGCATATCTATTTCCCAATGTGACCACATCTTTGCCATCCTTATGGGCAGTGCACTTTACAACAGCTATCTCCTTTGGTATCTGCCTTGCCCCAAATAAACCCAATATATATATTCTGTTTTGATTGGGGCTCCTGAGGATGTCATAAATCCCCTTTCTGACCATACTGTCCATAATCACGAACAATATCCAAACCATACTGGCTATCAGTGTAAATCATCACATTCAGATAAGCAGCAAGCTCTCGTTAAGACCCTGATTTCTGCCACTTGCGCTGATGTAACCTTCAGTAAGGAGGAGGCTTCTAGTGTCTCTGAAATAGTCCATACTGGCTAGGCAGGTTGCAGTCCTTCACACTAGTCGCTTAAGCAAGAACCATCAACAAATGATGTTAGATAAGCCATTTACAATGGAACATCTTTTATGTTTGGTCTTGGTTTATGCATAATTCAGTCACCTTCAAACAATTATGATCCAATTTGTGATCGTTTTCATCCTCCCTGTTCTCACAATTCTTGGCTGAAATTGGAAGCAGTGTTGCTTAATTTAGCACATTATTTTTTCGAATGGAAATATTCTCTACTGCAATTATCGTCTGCTCATAACGGGTCAATTTACTGTTTGTTTTATCCTGAGACCTTATCCTTGTTAAAAGGATCTCCTCTGAATGTGGGATGTATGCAAATAAAGTATGGCCCACCACAATTCTCTCACTTTTTTCAATTGCCAAACAACAGCTGCAACAACCTAGAAGATTTACTGCTAAAGGATCCAATAGAGCAGAAAGATATGCCAATGGGCACATTAGTACTCCATGCTTCTGAGTTAGAATTGAAAGTGCACATTTATCTTTTTCAGGACAAAATAGGAAAAGCATCCTATTGTAATCAGGCATCTCAAGTGCAGGCACATGACACAAACTGTCTTTAAATGCATCAATCTTTACAAAAAAACAAAGGAACCCAAAGGCAATATTGTAGGGACCTTGGGTGAGTTGATTGTTACTAAAGACAGTGGTCCCTAGACAAAATCAGGTAGAGAACAACTTATCAACATATGCTAAATAGACAATATGTTCTTTGTCCAGCAGGTCAGAGTTTATTTGCAAATGGGCTTTGTAAAAGGAATTACTGACAAATACAAGTAGGAAGCAACCTGCGACCAACACATAAACAACAAAGAATTTGGAAGGAGGGGGAGGGGGGTTTCAGGCAAGGGAGAAGACATCTGTGTTCAGTATAGTTGGACAGACTTGATTTTCATAGTAGTACCATTGTACATTTTATCCACAGCATTGAGTAACATATGGTACAGTTAGTGTCGACGACGTTTCGATCCCTAAGGTGAAATACAAGGGATCATCTTCAGGGCAGTGAAATTAGACATGCCTGCGTCCAAACAATAATTATTCTATTTGTCTAACCTTAGTATATTTAAGGCAATAATACAAGTAAAGGAAGAATATTGCAAGTGAAGGAGGAAAATGGGGGAAAAAAGAAATAAAAAGGCATGTTAGAGCATTGTAACGGCAGACCATACATTTGAGAGAGTTATGTTGCGTGTGCAGGCAGCAGGAAAATTGGCAGTGAAAGATGAAAAACCTCGTTATTTTACATGTGACGATCAATGAGGGAATTGTACCGCCATGTGAAGTAGGAAGTTTCCTGTGAAGGCAACAAGTTTGCCATTAAAAAACGATCAATGCCTCAGCATGCCACGGGGAAGGATAAGCGATCGGAGGGGAAGGTGAGGACTTGTGGCTCATGAGTAAAATGGTAAACAACCGCGATGAAAAAGGCATTAGAAACGAACAATGCATCAGCTTGCCATAGGGAAGAGAGGACCTGTGGCAGAGTTTGGGGGAAATAGAGCGGAAGTGCCTGCGGCTCCGGTGGTCATGCACTTACCGAGCATAATACTCAAATGAAGTCCTAGTTGTGCGGCTGCGGCAGGGCAGTCGCGGTAAAGGTGAAGGGCGGAAGCTACTATAACCCGTGGTGGTGTCATGTGATACAGGTCACGTGATATGGAGGCATATAGAAAGATAGGAAGGCACAATAGAAAGAGAGAATTTGGGGGCCATCTTGGAACAGGTCACTTGATATGGAGGCATATAGAAAAAGAGGAGGGTACGATAGAAAGAGAGAATTCGAGGGCCATCTTGGAAGAGTGTGAGTTAGAAGAATGAGGCCATTGATAATAATTACAGACAGAAGATAAATACGGTTATGATATGTACAAAAGTGTGATTTTTTTGAGAAAACAATTGTGGTGTATACATAGTGTGATTTATAACTCCAGTAGTGATATATACATTTTGATTCAAGAGGGCAACAAAGGTCCACATAAAAGTCCATTTTGTCAAGAGATACAGTAATGAGGTCCAATCCTCGAGGCGGTTCAGACCGTTATGAATACAGTTGGTTCTGAGTATCCATTTTAATTCCTCCTTGTTCAGTAATTGAGAAATGTTGACTCCCCTTGGTGGCGGTTTAATCACAACCGTATTTATCTTCTGTCTGTAATTATTATCAATGTCTCGTTCTTCAAACTCACACTCTTCCAAGATGGCCCCCGAATTCTCTCTTTCTATTCGGCCCTCCTCTCTTTCTATATGCCTCCAAATCACATGACCTCTTCCAGGATGGCCCCCGAATTCTCTCTTTCTATCGTGTCCTCCTCTCTTTCTATATGCCTCCATATCACGTGACCTGTATCACATGACACCACCGTGGGTTATAGTAGCTTCAGCCCTTCACCTTCACCACACCGTGACTGCCCTGCCGGAGCCGCACAACTAGGACTTCATTCGAGTATTATCCTCGGTAAGTGCATGACCGCCGGAGCCGCAGGCACTTCCGCTCTATTTCCCCCAAACTCTGTGCTTAATCTGACTCTCACTCCACAGGTCCCTCGCCATGATCGCTATCTGCGACGGCCTCTCTATCCAGTCGGTTCCTATCGTCCCAATTTCTGTCTGAAGATTTCAACCCCAGCGGCTTCCGGTTCTCCCCAAACAGGCCACATACCGGGTAAGACTTGCCACCCACTATGCCGATCTCACCGCAGACACCCTCCGACAATGGTTTTTAACGTTCTATTAATCACTTGCAGGATTCACTCCGTCGGGGGCCTGCTCACCACCTAAGGGAACTTGTTAAAACCCAGGACCCCCCTGGTAATTTCCTTGCCTTTTCATCACGGTTGTTTACCCAATTGCACACCACGCCACAGGTCCTCACCTTCCCCTCCGATCGCTTATTCTTCCCCGCGGCATGATGACGCATTGATAAATTTTTAATGGTAAATTTGTTGCCTTCACAGCAAACTTCCTTCTTCACATGGCGGTACAATTCCCTCATTGATCGTCACATGTAAAATAACGAGGTTTTTCATCTTTCACTGCCAATTTTCCCACTGTCTGCACACGCAACATAACTCTCTCAAATGTATGGTCTTCCCTTACAATGCTCTAACATGCCTTTTTATTTCCTTTTACCTCCATTTTCCTCCTTCACTTGCAATATTCTTCCTTTACTTGTATTATTGCCTTAAATATACTAAGGTTAGACAAACAGAATAATTATTGTTTGCACGCAGGCATGTCTAATTTCACTGTCCTGAAGATGATCCCATGTATTCCACCTTAGGGATCGAAACATCGTCAACACTAACTGTACCATATGTTACTAAATGCTGTGGATAAAATGTACAATGGTACTACTATGAAAATCAAGTCTGTCGAACTATACTTAACACAGACGTCTTCTCCCTTGCCTGAAACTCCCCTCCCCCTCCCCCTCCTTCCAAATTCTTTGTTGTTTATGTGTTGGTCGAAGGTTGCATCCTACTTGTATTTGTCACTAATTCCATTTACAAAGCCTATTTTCAAATAAACTCTGTCTGGCTGCACAAAGAACATATTGTCTATTTAGCATATGTTGATAAGTTGTTCTCTACCTGATTTTGTCCAGGGGCCACTGTCTTTAGTAACAATTTAAATGCATCAAGGGACTCATCATCAAATGGTACCGGGTTCTGTACATTATTACACATCAACCTTCTTAAGATTAGGAATCAGGGAAAGTTTATAAATCCACTGTACATTAACCAACAAATCCAAGAAACATACAAACCTCCCTCTGGGTGATTGGCTGATTCAATTTCAAAATTGCAGAAATGTATCCTTTAGTGATTTTCCATACACCCTTTTTAACATGGTGCCCAAAATAAATGGCTTCTCTTTTGCAGTACTGCATTTTAGTCAGGGACACTTTCGGCCCATTTTCAGCTAAATGGTTTAACAATGCCATCAAATAAAGTTTACAGTCCTCTTTTGTTTTGGATGTGATCAGTCATCAATGTATTGCACTAGAACTGAGTTACATTACACACCAATTTTAAATTAACTTAATCTTTCTTAAGTATTTGCTAGAAGAGGGCGTGGCCAAGCTGAGCAGCTAGATGGCCACACTTTCAGTCAGGCTAGCCTACTTAGTCCCAGTGTGCACAGGGCCAGAAAATTCCGATTCCACAGGGCCCCCGGTGGTCAATACGTGGTGCCACCAGACCAGCTCTTCCCTCTCCCCAGCACAGATTGCCCCCTTGGCTTCCGATCCAGATTGGGGTTTAGCCAGTAGAGGTCACACAAGGATCTCGTGTGCTTGGTATGCACCACTGGATCTCCTCATGCACTCATTCTGGGCCCACAGCTCACACTGCTGCAGGTCAATTATGTGGGGGCCTGCCCGGCCGCAGCGTCACTCACCTCCTCAATGTTGTCGTCTCTGCGGCACCAACCTAGAGGTCCCGTAATCCGACGTAATCTCGCTCAGTACACCAGAAAGCTGGCGATGCTGGATGCTCCCAACCTGCCCAGAGTGAGAGTGCACTTTAGTTGTCGTTTGGAGTTAGCGTGCGGGGCGGGCGTGGCCGCGGAGAGGAGACACCGCCCGGGGCCTGCTGCGGGCTGCGCACGAGACCTGAGCAGAAGCCGGGGTCTGCGTAAAGAGGAAGGCCATCGGCCTGAATAACCATCCTCCCATCCGCATATGCTGAGGACCCGGAGTCCCGGAGGGGGCCAAACGGAGGTCTAATGCATTCGCTCCCGGTGGGAAGCTGGGCGTCCTGACATCAAGGGTGAAAACGGGACCTCTAGGTTGGTGCCGCAGAGACGACAACATTGAGGAGGTGAGTGACGCTGCGGCCGGGCAGGCCCCCACATAATTGACCGGCGGCTGGATCGTGTGAGTGTGGCTGAAATAAGCACCTATCTGTGTGCTGCTTTGGTCCCTGCAGCAGTGTGAGCTGTGGGCCCAGAATGAGTGTATGAGGAGATCCAGTGGTGCATACCAAGCACACGAGATCCTTGTGTGACCTCTACTGGCTAAACCCCAATCTGGATCGGAAGCCAAGGGGGCAATCTGTGCTGGGGAGAGGGAAAAGCTGGTCTGGTGGCACCACGTATTGACCACCGGGGGCCCTGTGGAATCGGAATTTTCTGGCCCTGTGCACACTGGGACTAAGTAGGCTAGCCTGCACAACGTGAGCTGGGGACCGGCGCCATATTAGCTGACGGAACTATACCCACCCAGCAGCGAGGAGGTAATTGCATGGTAATTGGATATACAGTAGGAAGACCTGAGGTGGGTTAATTGCTTGCTTGCCCACCTCCCACCTCCATGCAGGCACTAAATTGGGCCCCACGGAACAGACAGCAGATGGCTCGAAGAACCCAAGGGAACGCTAGGTTGCACACGTAAAGGGGCCCGCTGTGAGGTTCAGAAGAGAATTGGAGGGCCGAGCGAAGTCCCCCCTCCACCTCATCAATCAGCCATAACAGTCATGGGGAAAGCAGACGCAAAACAACCTCGGCTGACGTTCAATAAAAGGTCCACCAAGCAATTGGAGGGAGGGCTCACTGCCCCAGAGGAAGCTGGTTATATCGCAGTGGGTGCTGCTCACGTGTCGAAAAGCACGAAAACCGAACAGACACATTTGAAACCAGAGTATCTGACATTGATGATCTGCAGACAGCAACTCAATAAAAATTGCTACAGATGGACTTAGTACTAAACCTCATCAAAGCAAAAAACAAAGATTTGGAAGCCAGATCATGGCGAAACAATGTGCTATTTACTGGTATTCCAGAATCCACAGACATTCAGAACAAGTAAAAATTTGTAGCAACCATGTTAAAAGAACTATTCAGAGATGAAGTCTATAACAGGTTCCTCATAGAACGAGAGCACTGCTCCCTTGGCCCCAGGCGGCCGCCGGGGGCAAAGCAGCGCCCCATTCTTGCCCAGGTTTTAGACTACAGAGATCGTGATAAAATCCTGAGACTCGCCAGGGAGCAGGGATATGTACTGCACCAAGGGAGCGCCATATTTTTGTATCCTGATTTTACTCAACAGGTTCAAGCAGCCTGAAGAGAGTTCCTCCCGGCAAAGAAGCTACTACAGCAGTCAGGAATGATGTATACTCTGATCTACCCTGCCAAGCTGAAAGTGCACGGGAATGGTAAACCCACAATATTCACAGATGCGAAAACCGCACGCAATTTTGCAAAACAAGAAGCCAAAGCACGTAAATCACAGAAACATTCAGGAGAAGTCTCGTCGGAAGAACGCCTAAGCGACAACGACTAATGACCCCTGGTACGAGAACTGATTCCACGGGACTAAGCAGATACGTTTCAAATGTAACAATAGCACTCAAAGCACCACTGGACATCCATAGCTAATTAAGGGAGGCACACGGGCCCCCCTGTATGTCAGTAGATAAATCTACAAAATAATGGGGTGGGGGAGCACGAGCATTGCCTATTGATGTTGGAAACATAAGCATTCAACGTAGTGTTTTCAACAGGCACAGCCACCCTGCAGTAAGTAGCAGGGGAATTAGCCAGTGACCCCACGTTCCCCGAGGAGATAATTCCCAATTACCCTAGGTTACCTAGGATTTCAATAGTTTAGGGTTGGTATTTGGGATGTGTACACAACCTGATTGGGGGGTTGTTGTGGGTGGAAGGTGGGTTGGGGTTGTTAAATATTGTAGTTTAATACTGCTAAATGTAAAGCTGTTGACGTTGTTGCACTACAAGCTCCAAACTGGTTCCGGACCGCACAGCAGTATCCTCATTAAATACACACAGACCATGATCCCGGGCAAATTTCACCACTGAGACAGGAAGCCACAAGTCACGCCGTGCAACCTGGCACCACTTCTACACCGAACACATGCAAAATAAAATGTCCTTGTTGAAATGTATTACTTGGAATGTACATGGACTAAATGACCACAGAAAGACACGATTAGTACATTCATATCTCAGTAGTCATGGGGCGGACATCTGCCTTCTGCAAGAAACACACTTGAAGGATTCACCGAGGTCCAACCGGAAATCCAATCAATAGGGGGAGGTATTTACATCCAGCTACTCAAACTAATCTCACGGGGTGGCAATTCTGATAAGGAGGGGATTTCCATGGAAAACACATCAGGCCAGTACAGACCCACAAGGGTGTTACATATTGCTGCAGAGCAAACTATATAATCAGCAGGTCGTTATTGCTAACACATACGATCTAAACACTGACAGTCCTGACTTTTTTAACCAAGTATGGCATGGGATTCAATCAATGGGTAATGCAGCGATACTGTAGGGGGGGCTTTGGAGGGGGGGCAATTTTAAATTAGTATTATCGACATAAGAAGACAGTTGGCAAATCTCGCACACACCATCCACATGCAGCGGCTGCACTCCGCCATATAACAGAAGACTACACCCAACCATCCGAGAGGGTACCTGTATAACCCAGCAACATAGCGCGTGGTCGAGACTGGACTTTTGGTTAACCTCCAAAGACTTGCATTCATGGGTTAAGGATGTCTCACATTACCCACGGACCCTCTCACGTCACGCTCCCGTACTGATTCAACTCCGAGTCTCGAAGCACTACATCCAACTATTTACCTGGCGCCTTCCACCAGATGCACTTTTTGACTCTGTGTTTCAGGAAGAGATCATCAACAAAACAGAAGAATACTTTGAACATAATGTGGGAATGGTAGACTATGTGGGCACAACCTGTGGAAACTAGCTGCAATGGCTGTTAGCATCAGCTGAAACCTTTTTGTTTTGTGGCAGCCATTTTAGTTAGCCATGTGCTTTCTCCCTCTTCACTATTGCCTGCCCTTGTATTCTGCTTGTGTCATCTATTTTAGTTAACTCGTTCAGCACTGAGCCAGAGCCTTGCACATGCTCAGAAAGACCTGTAGCTGCCAATACCCCAGTCCTAGTATGTAACTGTCAGGCTATTCTTACTGATGTAAGCAGTTTAGTCTCTCCACCCACTCTGATGACTAAGCAATTCTTATGTATCCTTATATGTATTTGAGTGCACACTTGTACTGCCTCTTATTGAGTATTCATGCTTACTCAGCAATAAACTGGCCATAAAAGGCCCCTGTTCTCTGTACTCCTTAGACTGTCTCCTACAGTAGCCTGAGGGTACTGTATGACGCAGTCTCCCTCATGTGAGGTTAATGAAAACTTCTTTTGATATTACAGCTTCCGTGCCAATCTCTACTTATTGGTCTGAGGACTAGTGCACATAGAACAGCGAACCCCTAGCACCGGTAGGCCTTGCTGAGGTCTACTTCTACAAACCTGGGAGGCCTTTAAGGTTGTCATCCGAGGGCCTGCATAGCATTACAGTCAGGGGTACTTAAAGATATTCGGAACATTCTGGAAAAACTTGAGCGTGACATCCATGACCTAGAATGCCAATACTTTCAGGCCCAAACACCTACGCTGTTAGCTCAGATACAAGTCAAATTGACGGAATTTCAGGAAGAGGCAGAGAGAGAAATGAAAATCTTGTACAAGTATGCGCAGAGACGCAGGGATGGAGAAGGGGACATGCCGGGGAAGACACTGGCAAACCTCCTAAAGCCGTCCAGAAGCTCGGCATATATTGCTGAACTCTGCAACCTGGATGCACCCTATCCTGTTCGGCGCAAGAAGTCCTTCATTCTATGAATTTTTTTCACTCACAATTATACACCATCCAAACTGATTCAGCAGACTCTGAAATAACGGGGTACCTGGACTTGCTGGAGCTATTGTGGCTGGGCAGGGCACATCGCAAATATTTGGATGTGCCTTTCTCGGCAGACATCCAACAGGCGATCCTTAGCCTACCGCCAGATAAGGCCCCCAGAGCCGATGGTCTAACTGCAAAATTTTACAAAGAATGCGTTAATCTCTTGGCTCCACAGTTACTGGAGGCTTATCAAGAAGCCCAGTAAACTGGTATACTACCGCAATCAATTCGAGAAGCGACAATATTAACGTTACTGAAGATAGACAAAGACCCCACAAAATGATACTCATACCGTCCACTTTTACTTATAAATCTGGATGCAAAAATATTTGCTAAACTACTAGCCAACAGATTACAACCATTAATACAGCTAATTGGGCGGCCGAACCAATTGGGGTTTGTTCCGGGTCGCTCTACTTTACATAATCTAGGCACAATATTCACACTTCTTCACTATTTAGCCTCTCACATGTCTGCCATAGCCACCCTGTTAGATGCCACAAATGTGTTTGACTCTTTAGAATGGAAGTTCCTATCTGCACTCCTAAATCGGCTGGGTCTTAGCCTATTTTCATTGAACAAATTAAATTGCTGTACACTTCACCTACTGCCAGAATTAAAGTTAATGGTCTAATATCGGAACCCACAAAAATAACAAGGGGCACCCGTCAGGGCTGTCCACTCTCACTCCTGTTATTTGTCATATCCACAGAACCACTAGCAGCTAGATTCAGACAACACCACACAAATCATGAGATAGGATTCACCACTAGAGGTCTGATTGTGTCGATGTACACAGATGATATCACTTTGTATCTTATAGATTCTGAGGTGAGGTTTGCACCTGTGACTAGAGAACTGGTGCGCTCTGGGGCCCTTACTGGGATTCAGATAAACTGAGCCAAATCAACTATACTCCCACTAACGACAGGCACTATTCCGTTTGACTCGGAATATCCAATAACATGTGCAGACGGACCGACGAGGTATCTGGATCAGTGATGATGTACAGAAAAATCTGGTTGGCAAACTATGGCACAGTAATGGGCTGGATAGACGACATAATTCAAAGATGGAAAACTCTCCCTCTGTCCCTGGCAAGTCACACTGCAATTACCAAAATGATTATTCTCCCCAAACTATTATATTTATTTGTAAACATACCTATGCCAATAACTGCTCAATTCTTCAAACGCCTCCGGTCCAGTATGATTGACCTTGTCTGGGCGGGGAAGCAACCTAGGATCTCTTGGGATATTCTTACACTGCAGTTTGCGCAGGGAGGATTTGGTGCTCTGGATTTTTAGCTATATGCTTACTGCACCCAGGCCCAATTCTTACACTTTTGACAACGGACAACGCCATTTCAACCACATGTGGCCATCGAAATAGATAGGATGGCCCACCTACCCCTAAATACAGCCCTCTATCAAAACTACAAATGCCCCAGTAGTGAAATGGACACTACAGAAACACTGTGATGGACCTAGCAAGAGAGCAAAACAGACTGTACTATACGCACCATCTATGCCTTTAGTGGGTCACCCACTGATTCCACCATTACTGGAAAATGCTGCAAAAAAACAGAGCACAAACACTCAAAATTATAACCAGTAGTGATTTGTTCCCTGACGGGACGTTCCTTACTCTACACAAATGTGCAGTTCACCACAATACTCGGCACTAGACATGCTATTGTACTACCTGATACGAGCGGCATTCCGGGCAAGATACAGTACATTCCCCGAGGCGCACCCGTTGCTGCCAGCACTGGAACATACTATCACAGTCCTCTCGGCCCGTAAAGTAGTCACAAGACTATACACCATCACTCAAAGAGAGTCCTCGAACGTTGTCCCACAATCATGCACGCTTGGGAGGCGGACATGGGAGTAGACATCACAGACAAACAATGGGCCTTCTGTTGTAATCAACTGAAGCAATTCTATCCCCACTACTTCCTCAGGGTCATCCACTTTAAATAATTGCACCGTATATACCTCACCCAGACACAACTACATCACATGGAACTGCGCCCCGACACAAGCTGCTGGAGATGCCGACTCCACCTGGCATCCTTTTTGCACTTCGCTTGGGAATGCCGACCCATAGCTGCCTTCTGGTTAGAAATATTGACACTTATAGAGAAAATAAACAAGCAAACTTTGTCAAAAACCCAGTTGGGGGATCTATTGGGATATGTACATAGCACCCCGACAGTAGCAAGAAAGTTAACAGCACTAATGCTGATCCTGGCCAAAATACAAGTGGCAATCCACTGGAAAAAGACATCTCCCTCAACTGTAAAGGGATGGGTGAGAGACATCACATATTGCAGAGATCAACTGACACATTACTGGGAACTTATGCCAACCTGTTCAAGCCCAAGGATATCTGGTGTCTATTCACCAGTTGCCTCAGTTATGTTGTTGGCGACATTGGATAGCCCTGCTAGCCTATATATAGCTTCACTTGGAATGTGTTTCTTGTAACTTGTGTAAACCATATTTGATAATATGATACTGCAAGTTGTTATAACTAAATATCTGTAATATATTCCGTGGTTGGGGTATACTGCAATGTTTGTAATATCACAGGATGGACTATGTGTGTAATTATGTAAAAATGTAACTTATAATTTGACAACGATGCAAAGAAAAAGGTGGTAATTTCACCTAATTGTTTTTCTTTTATTTATTTTCCCTCCACTTCTTCCTTTTCGATTTCATGTTTGTTGTATAAAAATCGTAATATAAAAGTATTCGCTAAAAAATTGAAGGATTTTCAGTATACCATTTTGGAATTCTACACCACACGAAAACTTTACTAAAAAGTTAGAATGAAAATGAACGCTCGGCATAAGTCAATGGCTGTATACTATTCGGCTTTTGATAGAATTTGAAACAATATTTCTGCTAGATTTGGTATCAATGGACAACAAGGAACAACAATGTTATAAATTTTTTGGAGGTCTTGTACGATTCTCCATTTACCATTTATTCTTTTTCATTCCCATCACTAGAGACTTGCCAGGACTACTGAGCACTTCTGGGAGAATTCCTTGTTCAATCATTTTCTCAATCAAAGGTTTCATTCCTTTGTCTGCCTCTTTTGTAAGCCTGCACTGCCACGTTCTAGGAATTACTGCAACTGGTTTAATCTATATTTACACTGGTTCTGCTTTTTTTTTAACACTTTTTATTGGGTTATTCTTCGAGAGGAGGGGGGGGCAATAGCCCCACAATGACCTGTAGGAGAGAAAGGATGATGTTCACACAAATACCACATTACTACCATTAATCAACACCTGCCAAGCATGCAGGTGAAACAATAAAAACAATATGCAGACAGTTCTCGATCTCCATACTAGTACATGCGGCATTAATATGCACATATAAATGGGGAGGCATTGCCCGGTCAAGGTGAAGTAGAGAGTAGTGAGTAACAAAGACCAAGGGGCGCCACTCAGGGGTCTGTATCCGGCACTGGTTCTGCTTTTTTAATCAATCTATTCTCTTTACCGGTGCAATCCCACGTGTCTTCTTTGACAGTAAATCTTAAATCCAGAGGTAGATCTTCCCCTGCCAAGACTGGGTATAACTCAACTCTTGAATCTTATGAGTCAAGTTTAAAAACGGAGTCTTTCTCTTGCATTTAAATTGCAACACCATCTGGTGTACAAAATATTACGCGGTTCAGAGGAGTTCCCTTCCAAGTAAATTCTCAGGACTCGAATCACTATAAAATTATGTTTATTCTCTAGCTGACCAATTTGAATTGGAACACTAATTTGATTAACAATGTGTTTATTGCTGATCGCTATAACTTGAACTTCTGTTCCTGAGAAGAGTTGGCTTGGAACTTCCAAAGAATTAACTATAAAATAGGTAGCCCCTGTATCAATCAGAAATGAAACAGGATGGCCTTTGACTTTTCCTTCAAAAAGGGCCACTCTGGTCTATCTCCATGACTACTCCAAACAAGTAGTCATCTTCCTCCTCCCTCAGGCATTATCACTGTGAACTACTCCCTGCCATCTCATCTTAAAGTACATAGTGTTTTGTTGGTACCGTGCATTTTTTGGCAATTTATTTTTCATGTATTGTTGTATTACTGTGGCGTTGGCATTGGCATTTGAAATGATTTCTGATTCTGCATATTCTGTTGTGAATGCTGAATATTCAACGTCATATTACTGTGTCTTTTGAATTTATTCTGAATTTGCCTGAATCCTATTAGGATTTTGTCTACACTCCCTCTTCCAATGCCCGATCCTCCGGAACAAATTACACAATGTATTCTTTTTCAACATCTCAACAATAACAATCATTCCAGTTCCTTTCCCACTTTGCATTACCTGATTCATTCTATTCTGTATAAAATTAATATTTGAACCCATTTGATTCCACCACCCTTTCTCAAACGGACTTCTGTGCGATCATCATCTTCTCCTTTAACTTCTTTTGCATTGACTCAAAGTAATCACCACTATTTTTCACCAACATCAAAATCTCATCTACGTTGTTTGTCTGCCAATGCAGTTCACTCCGATTACTATTTTCCAAATTCAATCCATTCACGAAAGCAGAAACAAAATCGTTAATTCAATCTTTTTCGAGATTTTCAACTCCACTGTTTCTTGTAAACTTGCATTAATCAATCATCAAGGGAATGCACTGATTCCTTAGGTTCCTGTGTTGTTCCCAAAATTTGATCCCAATTTATAAACTTTTTGGGAACCCGCCTTTTCAAATACTGAATCACAGCCTTATATTTGTATGCTATTTCCTTAGCTGGTGCAATATTAGGATCAAGTCTAGCTGGTTCTTGTGTCGGCCATACAATGACAACCTTACAATCTAACAACAAATATCCATGGACTGCAATTTCAAACAACATATTTAAATCAGTCCATCACATTGGGGAAATGTGTGTCAATTTGTATATTTCTTCATACCACTCTGCTGGGTATTCTCGCAAACTTTGGAAAATAATGAGTGAAGGCTTACAAATCAGCACTTGTCCACAGGACATGCACCATACTCTCTCCATGAACTTCCCTTAAAGGAAATTCCAAAACTGAATTTGTCCCTACTTCTGAGTCACTTAAGACATTTCTTGTCTTTCCCTCAATCCCTTTTATTCTCTTTTTATTTGTTGTACCCTTCTTACATCTCTCGAAATGTATTCAAATCACTCCAGTCTGATGTTTTCTCAATTAAATATTTACTATGAGATCTCAGAGTGATCTGACCCATTTCTCCAATTTCATTATGTGTTAAATACATTTTATAATTTTGTTTAACATTTTTCATTTCGCTGAGGGCAATTTCTAACCAATCAGCTGTTTCTTTTAATTTGTCATGTGCTTCATTACCACATCTAGCAGCTTCTATTATCAAATACCTCATTTCATAAGAATTTTAAGTCAATTCTCTGTTCAAGTTCATATTCTCTTGCAATATTTCACCAAATTCTATTTTCAAATTTCAATACAAATTTCTTTAGATGGCAGTTCTATCACTACTCTCACAGGAGCAACCCATGCCTGAATTTCTGGCCCACTTCCACATGTACTAGGTATTGCTGTGAAATCTGTAATGTCTGCTGGTGCCCTGGGTACATCTCCAGTAGGAGCCTTTACTATAGCCTTACTTCGCCCAGAACCCTTATAGACTCCCACATTTCTATTGCCCATTTCCATTGGCCTATTTGTATATGGAGGAGGTCTGGAATGCAGAAGCTCACTTATAAATGTATCCTCATCTGACTCCTCATTCTTTCTTTTAGTTTTATCTAGCAACCTTTCAGTAACTATAGCAAAAATGTCTTCACACATCCAATCATATCTTCTCTCCAACCCTTCTCTTTTATCCTGCTCAGTAGCCATGCAATCCCATTTATTAAGCCCCTCAAAATGTGTAAATCTGGGCTCTTGCTACATATCGTACATAGTTTATCTTATAAAATCTAACTTCTTGATATTAAAAGTATTCTTTAACAGAAAGTATATAATTTGAGGTGTATTTATTCCATTCTAAAATCCAGGTATACTTGTTGTACCCAGTCTCTTTCATCGTTTTATTGGCTGGATGGCATTCCTTCAGCAAGCACCCTCTAGGCATCTCTGTAACCTTAGGATTGGTAAACAAACTTCCCATTGTTTATTCTCAACATAAACACATTATAAGCTCATAAAATCCCCTTACTACCACAACAAACAGTTTAGGAAACAACAACCAATAGCAGCGCAGCTCTGTCAAAGGTCAACCTATCGCAGCATGCTTTCTTCAGCAATGAACCAATCAGAGCAGTGCTTTGAGATGAAATTCCTGCACAGCTACCTGGCTGTGTAATCAACCACGCCACAAGTTATCCGTGAAGCTGGAAAACTATCGCGAAACCTCCATTAAATCAAATATTTGAATAACCGTTTGCCTGTTTAAAAAAAAAATATCAAACACACTTCTCAAACTAATACTAAATCCCAAAACAAGTAACCACAATTCTCTTTAACTCACCATCTGTAGCAAGTAGACTCCCGTCCAGCAGTCGTCTACACCAGACAATGCGCCTGTGTACTCAAGAGTAAGTTACACTATTCAGATACTGATCATACAAACTAGAAAATAAATGTTAGTTCAGAATCCCTATCAATGTGCGAGCGGCGCCTTGCTCTACAACCACAATGACAGACAAATAATTACATGTCGAGATCTTGGATTTCTGTGGAATACGATAACCAACTCAACTCTAACTAATAATAACAATATAAACTTCAAACACAAATATGAATAGTACATCGACACAACAGTTATCAATCTACCAATTGAGCCCACAATCATCATCGCATATCCAAACACAGAACAGAAACTATCATCACCAGCTCTTAATTCAGTGCACAATCACAAACTCAATTTCTCCCTACTTATACTTGCACTCCAAATTCATTCAGGAACGCATAGGGAGAGTAGTTGGCCTAGGGCTTGGTCGGTCGTCCTTGAATCTGGGTGTAATGTTGGAGTGCAGTCTAGTGGCTGGGTGTGGGCGGAGCTAGGGGGCTAGAGGAAGAGGAGGAGTGGACACAGGAAGGGGTTAGTTAGAGTAGGGACAGGGAAGGTAACAGATGCATACAATAAAGCTCCAGTAAACCAGTAAGCAGAGTCTGTATTTCTTTGTAGCACGATGCTACAACTGGCGACGAGGGTGGGATCAGCGTGAATGCAGCCCACAAGATCGTGTAAAGGCACCCTGTCCCTGCAGCGTCGAGAGAAGAGCTCCGCTGCCGAGTGAAGCTGATACCAGGCGAAGGAGGTCAGTAGTGAGTGACCCCGATCCTCAGCGACGCTGGGGAGCCCCAAGAGAGTCACGACAGTGAGCACTGAAACGCTCAGTGACAGTAACCATTTCGCGCCGAAAGCGCGAGTACCGGCGGATGCGTGGTGCCCAGCAGTGTTGAAGAAACAGGAGTCGGGAGCCCACTCCGACCCAGTCCAGCACCCCCAACGTGTAGAAAAGGTGCCCTGGTGAAGAGGACGCTGTCCCCGAGAGCTTGCTGCCAAGCGCGGCTGAACGCGCCGAAACCGGAGCCTGGGTGCCGTCGGAAAACCTCACGCCCGATGCGTGAGGTTTGGCATGCTGTCGGCGTAAGAGAGCGGGAACTGCGAAAGTGAGCTGGGAGCCCACCCCAGTCTCACCTGATGACTTATGTGGCCGAAAGAGAGCGAATCCTGGTGTGGACTGCCCCCGCGAAGGTCCACTGCCAAGCGCTGCTGAGCGCGGTAAATTTGAAGCCCGGCGTCGGAAAACCTCACGCCGGATGCGTGAGTTTTGGCACGCCGTTCCGAAGGACCCAGCAAAGTAAGGCGGGAGCCCACCCCAACCTCACCTGACTGTAGCCTTGACCAGAGGGAGCCAAATCCGGAGTATGCTGACCCTGGGAGCAACTGCCGGTGAGTCCTGTGTGAAGAATCGGGTTGAATGAAGAGAGAGAAAATAGTGCCAGCAGATAACCACGGCGGCCATCTTTGAGTCAGGCAACTTCTAGGACACCTTCCCTGTGCAAACTGTAGGCGGCCATTTTGAGGTCAGGCGAGCTGAGTTTAGCAACAAGCATTGGCGAACATAATAGAAACAAGCATTGGCGAAAACCAAACAAGCATTGGCGAAGACCAAACAAGCATTGGCGAAGACCAAACAAGCGTTGGCGAAGACCAAACAAGCATTGGCGAAGACCAAACAAGCGTTGGCGAAGACCAAACAAGCATTGGCGAAGACCAAAACAAGCATTGGCGAAGACCAAAACAAGCGTTGGCGAAGACCAAACAAGCGTTGGCGAAGACCAAACAAGCATTGGCGAAGACCAAACAAGCGTTGGCGAAGACCAAACAAGCGTTGGCGAAGACCGAACAAGCATTGGCAAAGACCGAACAAGCAGTGGCGAAGGCCGAACAAGCATTGGCGAAGGCCAAACAAGCATTGGTGCATGCAAATAAACAAGCGTTGGTACGTGCAAGTCAACGAGCCTTGGTATGTGCAAATAAACAAGCACTGGTAAATGCAAAGAAGTAGGCGTTGGTAAGGCAAATAAATAAGCGTGGATAACGGCTCGTGGACAACAATGAACAAGTCTTGGCAACCAAACAGAATAAGCACATGCTAACACGAGAGTGAATCAACTAACAAGCAAGAGCAACCACAAGAGTGACTTAACAAACAAGCATTGACAAAACAAAGGTCAGCACGGGTGGAAACGCGAACAGTGAGAAACGCAAGCGAATGCGCAGTGGCGAATGTAATGAAGTAACGCGTGTCCATAAAATAAAAGAAGCAACAAGCAAACATAAATAAAGACAACGCATAAAAAAAAAAATTACAACGGAATCAGCAACGAGCACGAGCCAATGCAAGTGTGGAGTAGCCAATGAACACACACAACAAGCAAGTGAAACCCAACATTGCCACTAACCATGGATAAATTCAAAGGTGCAATGTTGACCAAACACGAGTGAACTGAAGGAAGAACTGACAATCAAGCTCAAGCTAAAACACAAGCAGAAGCAACTGAAACCCGAAACGAGCGCAACAAACACCAGGCTATCTCATCGATAATGTGACTGGAGAATTTGCAACAGTCGAAAGGAAAACCTAAAGAAAAGTGAACAGCACAATGCCCCGCGTCTACGACAGATCAGAACCGCCTTCTCTCATGGCGGGAGGAGACGTAGCTCAATGTTTCACTCCACACATTGAAGTATCGCCCCCAGCAGCGCAGATTGACGATTGGATCAAGGGCCTCAAACGGCACTGGTGGCTGGAAGCATTGGACAATTTCTTGAAAGCCAACGGTGAGCAAAGAGAAAGAAAATGTCGGGTGCTACTCCTCCATCTGGTGGGTCCTGGGGGCCGATGCCCAATTAGAACATTTTCCAAAGAAGAAGCGGACATCTATGATAGACTCCAAGAGGAGCTCTGTGCCCATCTCAATGCACAGGCAGATGTGGATCATAATCGCATGGTCTTCAACACAGCACGGCAGGAACCAGGCGAACCATTGCCACATTTCATCACTCGGTTGCAAAGTCTGGTACAAGGCTGCCATTTCAACACGTTTACAAATGAGGATGCTGTTCGGCTCCGAATAATTGAAGGCTGTGAAAACCCCGAAACAAAGCACAAAATACTGAGAGGGCATTGGTCACTAAAGGAAATTTTCAAGAAAGCCGAAATTGGAATGCAAGTCCAAGCAAGAGACAAATTGATGGATGTGCACCTGAGTGCAAAACTTCGAGATACCTGGGATGAGAGAACCCAGAAATCCAACAAACACAAAAGGAGAGAGAGAGAAGGCAGACCAGCGAAAAGACAACGGGAGAGACACAGTGACAAGGAAAGTGACAAGGAGTACTCAGAGTCAGATTACTCAGCGTCCGACCACTCAGAATCAACCAAAGATTCCTCAGAGTCAACCATCCAAATACCAACTCCCAGGAGTTATTCATCCCCCAGGAGTCCCTCAAGGAGTCATTCAAAGTATGACACACGCTACTCTGATGAGGAGGGAGCGTCCAGTGGGACAGATTGCACTCCTGGACAAGATGGCATTCTGCACAACAAGTGGGGGAGAAAGACAAACCATAGAAGAAGGGGCCGCAATGGTCAACACCGGAAATCGACGCCGGAACATCAATCGCCAAGGAGTAAAGATGAGTCAGAGGAAACAGCTGGCAGGAGAACACACCACCAACAGATTAGAGATATTAGAGCACCAAACAATCGGGAAGGAGAACCAGATCGCACAAGACGGACTGGTCCCTCACAACAACAACAAGCAAGAAAAGATCCATGCATCCATGGGCCCCAAAGCATCCATGGCCCCCGCGACAACGAAGAAACAGAGCGGAGATGGTTAACCTCAGGCGAGAAGGACGAAGAGGCAAAAGCTTGGGATCAAGCACAAGGAACAAGCACGGAATCATCAAACAACCTCCCAAATGAGACAACATTGAAGATGTTCCAACAAAGACACACGGAGAAGCATTTCAAAGACAATTCCGAGGTGAAAAGCAGCTCGTCACGGACTACCCGGTTCCGAAGACCACCTGGTAAGATATTCTCAAAGAAACACTCACAGAAGGAACTGATGGAGAACCCCTCTGATTCAGAAAGCACGTCGGTCCGATCCTTTGAGTCGGCAGAGTCGTGGTCCCGACAACGGCCATGCGCAACATTCTCAAAGGAACATTCTCAGAGGGAAGTGACAGAGAACCCCTCTGATTCAGATAGCATTTCGGTCCGATCCTTTGAGTCGACAGAGTCGTGGTCCCGACAACGGCCATGGCGCCAAGCACCCGAACACATCAGAGAACCAAGGGACACTCTTCCCGTCAAGAGCGACACGTCTCACACCAACGTCAATGCACACTCAATCACTCCACCAGACAACCTGTCATATCGATCACAGGTGCATCGTGACACAAATACTACACCGTCACCCCGGATAGGGGCAGCGAGGTTGACTCGAAGGTCCTGGTCAGGTCCTATAAAAGGAAAACCGACATCGTGGCCATTAGCACCCAAATAAAAACGGACCAACCAGTCGATCTGCAAAGGAGAGGAGAGACAAGTCATCATCGGATGAGAACGAAACACACAAATACCCAGCCGGTTCCAGGGTTTACCTGTTCTAGGCGCGAGCAGGAGTGGGAGAGACAACCTGAGACAGCAAATCAATCTCCAAGCCATACCAAGATGACCTCCACAGTTCATATCCCACCGGCTGGCATCCCATACTCGAAACAGGAAGACAGTGTTGTTCTTGACCTGACAAGGCAAGAGGAAGTAAAAATACATGCAGACACTCGGAAGGGAACTAGAATAACATCCCCTTGGAAAAGAGGCCGAGCGTCACGTGAGCAAGAGTCACAAAGGAGGACAGACTGGCGATATCAAACTGAGCTCTCCATAGGCCCCTCAGACACTGAAGGTGAGTGGATCACTCAGAAGTTGAGAAACAAACATCATGAATCTGAACATATGCACATCACACGAGAAGTCGCGCAAGTGCAAAGATGTACTCTCGTAATAAAAGATGCTCTCGTCGAGGAGGCAGAAGGCCACACAACGCAAACTGAGATACGTCCATATATCTCAAGCGAACAGCGCGCAGACTTGTAAGGCTGACCCAGAAACTCTAAATATGTTAGACGCTAAGTTCATTTCGTTAACAAGGGGGAGATGTAATGTTGGAGTGCAGTCTAGTGGCTGGGTGTGGGCGGAGCTAGGGGGCTAGAGGAAGAGGAGGAGTGGACACAGGAAGGGGTTAGTTAGAGTAGGGACAGGGAAGGTAACAGATGCATACAATAAAGCTCCAGTAAACCAGTAAGCAGAGTCTGTATTTCTTTGTAGCACGATGCTACACTGGGTAACTGGGTTCGAGTCTCGGCAATGATGCTGAACATCCTGTGATTCTGGACAAATCACTTAATCTCTCCGTACCTAACAAAAACATGTAATGTGTCCTCATGTAATGCAACTGATGCTATGTAAAGCGCTCTGATACCCGACTTCGGGTCAAGTTCGCGCTAGATAAAACTCCGTAAAATAAAAAAATAGCCAACATAGCTAGTAGCTTTCCAGAAGGATCCGCTACTGAAAGTTGGCAAATATCCAAAATCTTTTTTCTTCCCCGCACTGGTCACTAAAAGCTCAAAAACCACAAAAACATTTGGAGACCCCTTAAAGAGGAGGTGCTCCTATGCTAACCATCCTCTGATATCAAAATAGTGAGAGCCCAAACACCAATATTTTATTGAACCTCAATATTGTTTTTTACCTCAGGTGGTTCGGCTCCATGATCTCTCGTTGATCTAGTGGCAGGAGACCTTTCCATGAAACCAGGGTGTGGAGCATTTGGGGAAATGGCAGCACCAGTGGAGGAGTGGGTTGCACCAGTAGGTGGAGGTGGGCAAACTCCTCCTTTGAAAATATGGACACCTGTACTAATTTTATCTTACTTTTTTACAAATTAACCATTGGGCCTTTTTCTCACTGTCATATTTCAATTAGAGCTCACTCTTCGTCCTCTCCACTTACTGTCTAGGTAGAATTACAATTTCATAATTCATTAAGTCCTATAGGTACACTGGGGTGTGGCTTGGACGCTGATTTGAACGGCAGCTGTTTCCGGAGCTCCTCCGTGGCTGCCCTGCTTCTACATTGATCCTGACTCTGATACCGGGCCCCGACACTGCATTGTGGGTCGGAAAGCCCGGTGATTACAGCGGAAGAAGTATACAGCGCTAACGAGCACCAGAAAAGTGCAAAACGGACCTTTTATCGTTTTCAATGTGGGCCTGACCAGGAGACGCCTGCCACTGCAGGGGGTGCCTTGGGAGTGCCCCTGAACTCGTCTGTGGCAGCCGAAATGGAGATGGCGGATGCCAGCGGCAATCCACAGTAAGGAGGCGCCGAGATCGGACAGTTGGTCCTGCTTTGCTGACTGGCCGAGTTTGCCTGACTTCATAATGGCGGCGCCCGCGTTGTGACTCGGCGCCATTACATCAATTGCAGGTGAGGATTTTGGCCTGGTGACTGGAGCTGAGCGCTGCACGCAGGAGCTGGCGGGGCCCCGGAGTCTGAATTGGACTGCAGTACCTCCTGAACAGCGAACTGAGTGAGCAGGGCTGAGCTGTAGAAGATCTCAAGGCTGAGGAAAGGGGACAGCGGACTAGCCTCCCGAGTGGTGGGGATTGGAGAGCGGATCTGTACGTTGTCTGCTCTGACTATTGGACCTCGGAACTCTTTGAGTATGGGATGGCGGGCTGCCCGGTTGCATTGAAAGATTCATGGGGGACCTGGAAGTATATATTTGTTTGAAGAGGAGGGGTCGGGTGGAGGTTCTGGGGACATCGAGATGAAGCTCTGAGCCGCCTTGTCTTGATAGATTCTTGTAGGTACATATTCATAGTTTGGATGGGGTTGCCTCGTTGGGTGCCTGTCCTGGGGAGGGGGAGTTGGGGATGTTTTACCTGTTGGATTTTTTTAAGGGGAACCAGGCGTGTCACGTGGGTGGAAGTTGTGGGACATCTTCAATGTCACAACATGCAATGGGAACCACCTTAGGCTACGCATGTCTCACATGGAATGTACGGGGCATGAACACTATGATTAGGCGCCACAAGATACATTCATTCCTTATTCACAGGGGCATAAAAATGTAATTTCTTCAGGAAACCCACCTTATCGCAAAAGAAGGGAAAGCGCTGCAGCGCCTCTCGAGCGGTCAGGTTTATAACACTACATATTCTGCATACGTGAGGGGGGTCCTAATTTGGATAAGAGCTGGAGTTCCATTCCAATGCACAACACAATTGATTGACCCAGAGGGCAGATATGTGGTAGTACAGGGGACGTTAGATGGTAGGGACCTTACTCTGGGATGTATATATGCGCCTAATGCGGACCAACCTGCCTTTTTCTCCCTACTATCACGCAAATTAGCGACAGTCCTCACGGGCCCACTATTGCTAGGGGGAGATTTTAATTGTATCACAGATGTGGCCTTGGATCGCTCCCACCCCCCTCTCCTGAATGCACCAGCATATAAACTAGCAGAGGCGCGTAGTACATGGCAACAGACATGGGGATTAGTTGACACTTGGCAGGCCCAACACCCATTGACCAGAGATTATTCCTTTTTCTCTGCCCTGCATGAATTGCATGTCTGCCTTGACGCCTTCTTATGCTCCCCAGATGTGCCGGGGAGATTCGCAGTAGTGAATACCTCACTAGGACTGTTTCTGACCATAATCCGATGTTGGTCCAGTTGGGGTGGTCGTGGCTGCGCCCCAAAATCCCCACCTGGAGATTGCGGCCGGAAGCGCTTGACGATCAGGTTTTCTGTACCACCATTGCAACGGCTATTTCAGAATACTTCCAATTTAATGAGGAAACAGCTGGGGCAGTGACCGTGGAGTGGGACGCCTGTAAGTCAGTTGTTAGGGGGAGATGTATTCGGCTGTGGCTGGGACCAGAAAGGTCCTCCTGCAAGACTACCAAAGAGATGATGAGCGCTTGCTCGCCCTGGAGAGGGAACGCCCTCAAAATCAAGCCAAGCAGGGTGATTTGTTAGAAGCCAGAGAAGCAGTGGCAGCGAATGTTGTACGCCTGCGGTGCTTTGATCACAAAAAATATGTCACACAGGCGCATTCGGAGCGCGATAAGTCGGGGGCCGTCCTAGCTTGGTTGGCCAATCCGGCTCGTCGTGGCTCAGTCATACTGGAGCTGCCGGACCAGATGGGTATATCCCACTTTGATCAACAGGGGATAAATTACCTGTTTTTTTATTACTACAAGGAGCTGTATCACAGTTGAGTAATCCCTTCTGAGGCAGAACTGCAGGACTTCATGGAGGATGTGGCCCTGCCAAAGTTGGACGAAGAGGATGCAAAACTGTTGGGGCGGAACATCGAAGTGCGGGAGGTGCGAGTAGCCATCAAATGTATGGCCCGTAATAAAACTCTGGGCTCAGATGGCCTCCCAGTGGATTTTATCTCACTTATATCGATCTCCTTGCCCCCCGCCTCGTGCGCCTCCATAATGAGGCTCGAAGACTAGGTAGATTGCCAGATTCCACTAGAGAAGCGATCATTATTCCCTTGCT
Source organism: Lissotriton vulgaris (assembly GCF_964263255.1). Taxonomy (NCBI): domain Eukaryota; kingdom Metazoa; phylum Chordata; class Amphibia; order Caudata; family Salamandridae; genus Lissotriton; species Lissotriton vulgaris. Next base: position 1,728,949,437 of record NC_141693.1, read on the forward strand.
TAAACCGGGCAAACAACCTTGGGATAGAACGGCCTATCGCCCGCTACCAATGCTCAACCTCGACTACAAAATCCTGAGCAAGATACTGGCTATTCGACTGCTCCCCCACATGCCTACCCTCATCCACGCTGACCAATCTGGGTTCATCGCAGCTCGGAACACAGCGCTTAATATACAGAGGCTCCTACATATCTTAGAGGCACGGATGGTAAAAGAGGCAGTTCTTCAATTATATTTGCTGGACACAGTGAAGCACATGGCCAACTTCGCCAAATTCATCCACCATGCGCGACAAGCCCTAATGGACACTCCGACCATGGTATAACTTGACTTTTAACTGGTGGAAGGTCCCATGTAGAACATGCTTCCTACACATACAATATTTTATTTAATTTTAAATATGTTTTTATACTGATTGTTCTCTTTTTTTGTATTGATTTTTATTAATCACTCAAATAAAGTATTGTCATTGCCATTGTCATATCTTGGAGGCGGATTCCTATGATGTGGATACTGCTGCAATCTTCTCTATCGATATAGAAAAAGCCTTCGACAGCTAAGAGTGGGAGTACCTATTCCATGTAATGCGACAAATGGGCCTCAGCCCTGATTTTGTGAAGTGGACAGCCCTATTGTATGCAGATTTGACTGCCAGAGTCAGAACGGGAGGGATGATCGCTGAAGCATGCAGGGTGGGGAGGGGCACGTGGCAACGGTGTCCCCTCTCCCCATTATTATTCACTATGGCGGTTGAGGCCCTGGCATCACGGGCTCATTCGGGGCGGGTGTATCGGGGCCTTGACGTTTATGGACAGATCCACCATATCGCACTTTATGCGGACGACCTCTTGATGTTCCTGGCGGACACAGGCGAAGTGTTACTGGGGGCGAAGTCCCTGCTGCGGGCCCTGAGTAAAGTGGCTGGTTTAAAAGTCAACTGGACGAAGCCGTGTCACTTTCCGGTGCGCAAAGGCAGGATAGGCCCTCAGACCACTGATGGGGTGTCCTGGGAAGAAAGACGTTTACAATACTTGGGCACGTTTATTTATCATGAGCAGGAAGACATACTTGAGAGGAACGTTGGGAAGGCGATCAGGGCAGCCAGGGCTAATTTTGATTTCTGTGGTGTAGTGTAGTTCCTATATTCCCAATAGGCTCTGCGCATTGGAATAACATAAACGATAGCTTAGACGTAGGACTAAGGTCGACTAGGTCTCTATTGAATATGTTAGACTTAATTGTGTGTGTCAGCTAGCTCAGAGGTCACTAGAAACTTTCTCGAGTAAACCAGAAGGCGTTTAGCTTTCCTGAATAGATAAGAAGAGATTAGCTTCTGACAACCATATCACATGACAACTTTGTTCCCCCTGCAATAAGGAATATATCCCTAGAGTTGCGGAAACAATAGATACCTATTTTACTCAGTCAATCGTGCATGCTTCGTTTCACCAGAAATGCAGAGAAATAGAGAGACGGGCGTTTTCAATAAAAGGGATATTTATTGAGCAGTCTTCTTTCTCATGCAAGAGAAATGAATTGCCACAATTGCAATACTTGTCATAAAGTAAAGTGCGTACAGTAAAAGGAGTATTATGAAATAATACTGTAAAAGCATTTATATGGTTTCTAAGCCATATGATACTTAAAATGGATAAAATACATACAATGATAAAATAATGACTAAACATACTCAACTGGTGTTTCTAAGATACGCCTACCCCAGTGTATCTAACCTAAGCCTAGTAGGTGGGAAGGAGTAGATGAGTTACAGTTTTTTGCCAAGAATCTGAATCAAGAATTCTCTATGGGTCTAATCACCTTAGGTATAGAATGAAGGAGGTCTCAGGACTCGATCTCCCAGAAACCCGCAAGAGTGACCGGAAAACACTGGAGCTGGATTTCTCGGCAGGAGAAAAGACAGAGTCTTTCTCAGTGCGTCAGCAGGGAGGGTCGGCTTCCTTCGGCACTCGCATCAGCAGGGCGTCGGGCAAGTAGATAGACGATTCTGCTCTAAACCACTGTCTTGCTTAAGGCAGATGCTGGTATATTTATACCTGGAAGGTGCCGAGTTTGACGTAAGGTTGGACATAAGACATCACTAAGAACTGGCAGTTCTTTCAGGACTCTCAGGAGTTCTAGGACAAATCAAAACAGAAGCAGGGGAAATTCCTGGGCTGATGGAGGCTTGGTTTGTTTAAGAACCCGTTGTACTTTCTAGGAGTCTATGGGAGTAGCCTTGCCTGTATTTGGACTGCATTGGCTATGACTTAATATGGATATGATTCTTATGCCTTAATAAGGATATGATTTATTATAACCATACAAGGGCATACATCAGGAATATCTAATTAGGGTCCTAGATACATTCACAACACCCACTCCACGTATAATGTCCATCATTACTAAACACTAAGCAATACTAAACATATAACGATGCATGTGTTTTTCAGCCCACCCCAAAATACATAGTTTGCATTTGAAATGATGTATACACGAAAAATTAGAATAATACTGTATGTTTTCAAGCAGTGGTATCATTCAGAAAATGCATATTTTGTTCATTTAGAATGTTGACTGAATGAATCTCGAAAATTACATTTATGAAATGGCTCTTAATACAGAAGAGAAGGTTGAGACCATTTCATCACATATTTATACAAGACTGTACATGTGCTAGAGGCTACGTCAAAATATTGTCTCTAGGTATTTTTTAAAAATAGAAATCTTGTTCTCTAAGAATACTTCTACTTTAAGCAGAGTATCATGTGCCAAAAAAGGTAACTTTTTTGGGAACTGGAGAAAAATAATTTCGCTTTCGGGAAGAAAAATAGTTCCAATGTTTTTAGAAGTTCTGTTTATCAAAACTGAAGGCTGAATTAAAAGTTCAGGGGACGCTTTGTGCTCGCTATTTCAAATATTATTACCGTTGTTAGGAGAGAACATTACCTCAGATTGGCCGGCAAAAAATTTGTCTACAACAGTAGGTGAAAGTTAGCCAACTCCGAAAAAGTGGAAATAGTGCATACGTGCGATGCATTGCCATCATCGGTGTTTAGATCAGCAATGGTCACGGAAGGTTGTACCTGTGTGCCGCTTTCATCTCGTACCTCACCGCCACCTAATCGTAATGGTGAGGTCTCAAAGAATGCCGTCATCAGAATGGATAGCCGATGGGGACAACACGTTGCATGAGCCGTTACCGAACCAAGCAAAGTATCGACATCCATAGCTACTGCTGATGAAAGTGTGAGACAGACGTCTAACAAGCATTCTTCTCCGCAAAGCAAGCATCTTAGAACAGGTAGGATGCAATCTTGCCAGATTGGTCTGAATAAAAGAAACCAGGTAGTATTCAGATCTCTTAGCCGAGCCAAGCCGAGGACTTTAGTGATCCGCTCTTGGTATTATACTGCTAGGATTGTGTCTTCCATTGTAGCCTGAGTTTTGTCTGTGACTTGACTTGCCATATCGGAGCAGAAGGAACAAAAATAAGATTCCTGCTACGAGTCCCAAGATGAGAGGCAGGCCGTTGAACACAGAATGCACAAAATTCGGGAAGATGACAAAAACTGCTTCGAAGGGTGCTAGCAGTCCCGAAAAAATTGTCTTAAATACATGTGCGATGCCACTGGTATCAGACATGTTTAAGATTTGACATAACATTTCTACGAAAAGTACGGGCAATTTGTTGATAATAATGCATGCATCTCTGCTGCTGTCCTTGCAACTTTCAGATCATACGTTTCTCTAGACGAGGTTAAAGGCACAGTTGTTCGTAAAAGAATAGACTTCATTCTTCTTAAAGTACCAATTCGAATAGAAGAGATATTCAAAGAAGGCCATATTGCCACCTCCATGTCTGGTTTGCTGTTTGGATACAATACTTGCATACAACAAGTGACCATGGAAGTAACGCTCACGAGATAGGCTTTTACTGGCACCATGCCACAACAGCTGTGGTCACTTATTATAACGTAGATGCCGTTGGAAAGCTGTCTGAAAAAAGGCTCTATCTGTGTAGCAGGGGTGCCTTGCTGGTGACAAGAAAGGTTATTTGAAGAACCTTCGCAGGCTCCATGCAAGTTAATTCCTTGACACAGAAGTGTACCGCTTAGTGACATTATACAGTTGTTACCACTAAGAAATACTTCTTTCTTGCCCCCACTCCAACATCTATGTGTATAAGGTAAATTCCAGGTTGTCTTGATGTATCCTTTACACAACCTTTCATACAGGCCCGCTGGTATATACTTTTGGCAGTATTGAAACTGAAAACCTGTTATCAGGATTGTAATGGTGCCATGTATTATCCATTCAATGACCGGTCGTTCTGACATTGTCAATGGCAATTTTCTAGTTTTTCAATGCTCAGCACCGTATAGTCTGCCCCTCTCTTTGCGAAAGAGATTTGTCTATCAGTAAGGTTATAGATAGAAAATAATGACGTTGTGTTGATTAGACGCCATGGCATGTTGCCTGAACGGAAATTTTGTAACATCCAGCCTAACTGTACAATAGAACGTAATTGGGACTGGCCATTTGTAACATTAGCATATCCTGTTCTATTATATCAATAGCAGATGATACAAAGCCGGGTCCAACTGGAGGACCTCCCTGTGGATATTTGGCCTTTGCACCCTTGTTGTGCTCCTGCAGAGAGTACCCATATGTACCTTACTACCTCTGGATCACCCTGTAACTCTACCACAGCTCTGGGTGTGGCCACCGTCACCCCAGACTATTCTACTTTACCTACACCCTGCTGTCCCTAATGCCTCCCCCAGATCCAGTAAGAACAGGTCCATACCAACTTCAGACAGGTGTACTCCATCATCTTCCCAACACCGTGTGGTCTTAGTGTTCAGTAAACCATGACGGGTGAAACCAAATCCCCTTTTCTCCGTGAATTTCCTCATGGCACTGTTGACCTTCCTGCAAGAGACCTCCATGACTTCCCTTGATCATGCCCCCTGCCACACTAGCCGGGGTGTTATCTCAGACCACCATATCTCACAGGTCCCCAGCTGACTGCTCAACTTACACATGGTGACAGTCATTTCATGGAGTAGAGCTCTCCTCCCGTCATTCCCTCCCAGGTGTATCACCAACACATTTGAAGGGGGAACCCCCCCCCCCCAGTCTCTGCTGCAGCTTCTTCAGCAAGCAGGTCCAATGCATGCCTGGATATCCTAGCCAGATAATGTCTGCGGCAGTGAAACCGTGTCTCCATTTCCTGTCCTCGGCCCACCGTGCCAATCGCAAATCGCCAAAGTGGCCAATCACCCGGACCATAGTCCCTGGCAATTAAAGAGATGAAAGTGTGCAAGCTTTTATTGACTCACTTCACCTAATACATATCAAATGAACATATTTCACTTCACCACAAGCCACAGGCATCTGTTGCCCCAAAATAATTTTTCTTTATGTCCATCAGGTGTTCACTTCAAATGTTATATTGTCTCACTGCACATCTTTAATAACTAAATGCACTTATTACACCAACCTGCACACCACCGGCAACAGTTGCCGCAAATTGTCCTTGATTTCTCAACGCTTGTCCGCAACCACTCCTTTCCCAGTCCTCAAACCAAACATAGTGCCTTCAATACCGGATGTATTTTTTGTAACACTGGGACTCCCAACGCCCCACTTGCTTTATTCGTTCAGCTGAAAGGCCTGCCCTAAACGCTGTGGTAGCTTTTCCTATGCAAAAAGAGTGGCTGCAGAAACGTTTACCCTCTACCTTGTTTCCTGACGACGCCAAACAAGCCTGCATGATGCTCTGCACTTAGAACTTAGTGAGGGGGGTACAGTCTGCATGTATCAATAGGTAACCTTCAGTTGCTGGGTGCCGTGCTATGAAGGCAGAGAACAGACACACTGGGCAATACCTGGTCATTTCAAGCTGGTGCAGCACAATCATCCTCCCCTCCCCTGCTTGATCCGTTTTTGACCTCCTTAACACTATCGTGAGGGTGTCTCCAGCCAGGCTCGCATCCTGCCTACTCAATGCAACCCCAGATTTGTCCAGCTTGGACCTTGCCACCAACTCGCCTACTCTGAGGGCCCCAAAAAAGGGCAGGCTGAAAGTGACAGAGAACAGTGCCTCTTCAAAGGGTGAATTCGTAGCCTTGTGCACCCAGTCGAGCATCCCTTACAGTTTTTCAAAATCAATAGGGTACCTAGGGCCAGATGTAGGAGCCCTAATACCGGTCGGTAACGGCCGAATTCGGCCGTTACCGACCGGTATTAGGGTTTTCAGATGTAGGGGGCCTATATTTTACCGATTCTGCAAATTTACCGAATCGGTAAATTTACAGAATCAGTAAAATACCGAATCTGTATATTTACCGATTCAGTAAATCCACATGTAGGTGGCACTCCTGAGAGTGCCACCTGTCCTTAAGAGTCGGTATTTTACCACACAATCCTATTGTGTGGTAAAATACTGAATTCAGGTGTGCATGCACATCTGTGTGGAAATTCACGAAATTGATGTACATGAGCGGCGTTCATTTGTCTTTTCCCATTCCCCTCCCTGTGCGCACCATGAATGTCTTGAGACGTTGACCGCATCACACCGCCAGCAAAGGCCCATGCCCGCATGTACCTGACAGCCATTTTAGGCACCATGGCCTCTTTGCCCGCTCATTGAAATCCCCGGCTTCCCTCCTGCGCGCATTTTGAACACCCCCCCCACTCTCAAATGACCCTCTTCCTCCGCGCACCCCGGCTGCCCCCTCTCTCACATGCACAAGTCCGCATGACCCTGTCCTTGGGAGTCACGGCCGCGCCTGACCAACACCTCCTTTCCTTTCATGAATAACCCCTCTGTTGGTAAACCCTCCCTCCGCGATTGACTGTCCACACAGGTCCGAGGCCATCGCCTAAGCCGGGAGATACTGTTTACTGCCCCTTATTGTATGGAGTCACTCCTCTTCAAAGGACCCACTATTGATCCTGGCCTCCCCACCCCCTGGGGTACGATCAGGCGCACACATCCAAAGAATCGGCGGAACACTCAGCCGCGTGATTGCCCCCTCCTCTTATCGGCAGGCTAAGGGCCTCTATTGTGGATGTATGTGGGGTGGGATTGACACGAAGATTATGGGGATGTCTTTCCCCTTGTTTCACAATGTCGTTATTGTAATAAGGAATGTTTTGTAAAGTATAAAAGGAGATGTCTCAGAGAACTTGTTAGAGCACCTCCCGAAAGACACTGTGTTTCGTGTCCGAAATGACAGGCTCTCCTCATGAGAAATAAAACTCTGTTCTTGTGATTCCTGCTCCCAGCGCCCGTCTCTTTATTTGGTAACTATTCAGAATGGGAACTAAGAGGCAACTTGCGCCAGCAGCCCGGGCATCGATAGTAATATGGGCTCACTTTTTACAATTGGCGTCCCAACGCGGGGTCCATCAGTGACATACGGTCTGGTAAGAGAGATCCAGACGAAGAGGTGAACATCTAAATGATTGGAGTATACCTGCCTTGAGAGGGCCCTCGTCCGGGTGCCGATCGAATGAACTTCACCGATTCTGAACGGACCTCTCTCGAGTGACCTATTGTCCTGACTGGAATCCCACAGGAATGCTGCATAGAGTAAGAGAACGATCGGGCGCTGGAGGGGGAAGACAAAGAACTGTCCACATGGTCCGGTCCGGGTAAGATTAAGTAGGGCGTTTTTACGCCTGATTGGTAGGATGGTTTTATCCATCTGATTGTTTGATTGATTGTATTGGAATCGGTATTTAAATACTGATATTGTTTGTTTATTGGTTCATTTAGCTTTGGTTGCTACTTGAAATATTGGTTCTCTTCTTGAGAACGAGACATTCTCTGTTTGCAAACAGCGGCGAATAGGAACGTTCGTCTCTCTTTGCAGATAGAGAAGGGTAGGTAATGCCCCTTTATGTTTCGTCATGCCTACCTTTCTTCCCACTGATTGTTTGATATCGATTAAATATCGATTGTTGCTCTTTGAGATCTTCCCTGTCCACAAACAGAGACGAATAGGAATATTCTGTCTCCCTTTGCAGATAGCGAAGGGCAGGTAATGCAGACGTTTGTCCCCGTTGTAATCCGTCATGCCTGTTTTTCTCCCCACTGATTGATTGATTGACTGGACATTGTTGTCCAAGGAATTGTTCGTTTGAGGTATTTTCTGTTTGCAAATAACGTGGAATAGAAATATTCTGTCTAGTCTTTGCAAGTAGTAAAGGGTAGGTTATGCCCCTTTATGATTCTTCAGGCCTACCCACTCCCCACTGATTGACTATTTATTGGGGGTAGCTCACCTGGTCCGCCCAGGAGGCTACCCTAATGAAGGGACATGTGCTCCCCACTCATTGACCATTTATTGGAGGTAGGCCATCTGGTCCGTCCAGGAGGCTACCCTAGTAATTGGAGGTACATCATTTGGTCCGTCCAGGATGATACCCTAATGAAGGGACATGTGTTCCCCACTGATTGATAATCTAGTTCCACTCGGACCATTTATTGGAGGTAACTCATCTGGTCCATCCAGGAGTACCCCTAATGAAAGGACATATAAAAATATGAAGTGATCACCGTACCCTATTAACAGAAACTTTAGCTTGAAACACGCTAAGGAAAGGAAGGAAAAATAAAAGAAATCGGGCTAAGTCAGTAACCCCCTGATGAGCTTTCGACTTCACTAAAAATAAGAAACATTAGGAATAGTTCGTAATAAGAAATATAAAATGGCGAAAGTTCGACGACAAGACAGCCACGAGGTAGCTAGGCTCCACTGCCTATTCCTGCTCCAAACATGTCTGCCTCATTGCCCACCACGCCCAAATAACGGTAACATGAAATAGATACAAATCAATAAACACCTACCCCCATTCCGGAAGCTCCCGAAGTGCAACAGGTCCGCGGTTACGCCCATCCGGAAGGCGAGGCCTCAGCGCGTGCAGAGCAGGGCCTGGCTGGCCGCCATCGGAAGGGGAGGCTGTAGGGCGGACGGCCCGAAAATCGTAATGGTCTCCCCTTTTCCCCTCTTCTGCTGCCCTGCAGGCCACGGGGGGGGATGTCTTGCCTCTGCCTCCGACCCCCCCCCCCCTCTCTTGCCTGATCCGGCCATCATCGAAGACCGAAGCCAAGGCGAGGTCGGCAGCGCTTCTTTCAGCTATAATGGCTGCGACAACACTTCTTTCTTTTCAATTATGTCTTGGACAACTCTTGGAAAGTTGCAGGTAGTCCCGCCACAGGGGCAACCCTTGAGAGTTGCAGGTAGTCCCGCCACAAAAGGGGGGGGGATGTCTTGCTGCCTCCAACCCCCCCCCATCTTCATCGCCTGGCAGGGCCATACCAAAGCGCTGGAGCCGAAGAACGGCGCGGGGTCGCTGGAAGGGGGAGGCGGCGCGAACGAGCCTCCCCCACCGCCCTCCAGGTGGAGGCTTCCAGCGACACCCCAACGCTCCTGCTTGAAGAGGGTCCATATCAAAAAGCGGGTTTTCTTGCCCGGGACGGGCACACGCCCTGTGCTCCTCAACCTTGAAGATTCTAAAAGAGCCGGGGGGCCGACCTCTCCACGAGGCAACCCCCACCCCCGTCCTCCGATGGAGCCACGAGACGTCGGCGCACACCTGCCGGCGCCAGCCTCAGTGTGGAAATGACTAAAATCCTGCAAAGATACAGATTTGTTCAGTTCCGGTGGAACACCAGAATGACCCGGTAGGAAAGATTGTTGCCGCCCTCCCCACTTTTTGACTGATGGTCCATATTGCTAGTCTGTTACCCCATTGCGAAAAACTTTTTGAACTACCAAAAGAGGTTCTGGTCCAATCACGAGTCAGTGGAAGCATTCCGACTCTACTGGGACCTGCCTGACCTCGCCCAAAATGGCGCCGATACAAAATGAGACTTTCAAACTCCTTGTTGCACCCTGATTGCTCAGCCTTGATGCTCCAAGATATGTATGCAGTTTTTGGACAATGAAAGTAGATAAGATGGATATTGAGTACGTGCTTGGAAAAGAAAGCAATATAAGATGGATATTGATTATGTGCTGGGACAGTGAACTGATTTAGGGTGGGTACTAATTATGTTTGGAAGCAATGAATTGGTATAAAATAAGCACTGATTGGGCATTTGGACAATAAATTGATAAACGTTAGGTCTTGAGTAAATAGTTGGACAATGAGATGATATTATTGAAAGCTTGACACGCATTATACTCGCCCCTTAAGAAAGTTCGATACGATTTCATTGCACTGCTGCACTTTATGAAATGAATGGCCACCGACTTCGTTCCTCTTATGCACAGTTCCAGTCTGCTCCGTAGCCGGCCCACTGGGTTGTAGGCGAGTATTTGTGCGCCAACATTTTTTTAATTAAAGGTTTATTGAAAAAGAAAGTATAATTGTAGCGATTGCATTAATGAGTTTCGAATGTGTTACTACTGTCTCCAACATAAGCGAAAAATAAGCAGCCTCATTAAGGTTGAAGGGTAAAAAGGCCCGATACTTAGCAGCTACATCATGTGTCACAGGCAGCCGGGAAAGTGTTTTAGACGCCCTTAAGCGATACCAAAGAAATGCCACTTGACCACCACCCTTGCACATGACCTAAAAGGCCACGATCAAGTGATTCATGTAGATACACAGACCATCGACGATTATCTATCTAAACACTACAGGTCCCTCTGGGCTTAAACGCCGAGATGGTAGAGAATGCACCCCGTGGAGATAGGTCGAGTATGTGGTAGGTAAAAACATTTTCGGATATATGCATGTTGATGTGTTCCGAATGCTGCCCCCCCAACCCCTTCTTTCTCCTCCCTTCTGCAGGTTGCGCCGGAACATCGGCTGAAGTATGGAGGAGTGACGATCGAACGACCGACGAAAGGGGAAGGAGGGGATCTGAGCCTAGTACTTATGCTAACGAGTTTTGAAAGACATAGACTTAGATATGACTGTTCCTCCTTAGAACATAGCGACTGGGAGGATGGACTGACATAGAAGCTTGACGGGTTAGTACTGTATGACGGAATTTGACTCAAACCAGCACGCCAGATAGTGCACCTATGACGTTTTACTAGATAGGCAAAGGACAAGGAAAAGTTCCGGGGTAAGGGTTACCTAGGCACCACCCGTCTGGGAAAGTAGGAATGTTGTTGATGTTCCAAATGTACCACCTCCTTCTCGCACTCTTATAGATATAGCCAAGCTGTCCGACTGTTCTCCCGAACAATACCCTCCGTTGCCTCAGCCTGAAGAACTTCTCACCAAAAGGAGAAACTTCAAAGTGGTTTAAGATCCAACCATGGGCAATAGCCCGACCAGGTTAATTTCTGACCGGCCGACCGAGGTGTAAGTATTAGCGATCGAGAACGCTCGCAAAGATAGCAAACGAAAGGAAAAGGAGGAAGAGGTAAAAAGAGCTCAGCACGTAGACAAATAGGATACTAAAGATGCGCAGCATGCAGAAAGATCTTTTTTGGCCAATAACTGTTTTATGTTTTGTTGTGAATATTTTTTTTGTATGTGATACGTGTCCTGTCTTCCTTCGTCTGAGTTTGTGTGCATGTACTGTATGGGTTTATGTCTCCCCTCTGTTCGCGTCTCTTTGTTACCTGACCCCTGCTGTCCTGTGTTGTGAGCGCACTAAATGACCTATTCCCGTACACATCTCTCTTTCTCTCTCTCTCTCTCCCTCTCTATCTAACTCTCTCTCTCTCTCTCTCTCCCTACATGTCATACGTGTACCGAATGGCTCGTTTAGGTTGCGGACGACTCTCACTCTCTATGAGAGTCCCCCTGTTCCATCTTCCTTTTTGTGGTAAAATTGTGCCCCGCTGGCACCAGTCTGATTGGATACTTATTGAACGCGAAGGTGTTCAGCAAAATTGACAGAAACCAAAACGATTGTAACTTGCCATATTGCTACCTCTCCTTTCTACAAAATGAATGAACTCGAATTGGCTAAGAAAGAAAGGACCGGTAAGACGACTAAGGTCCCCTAATATGGCCTTTTATAGGGGAATTATATGTCAATGGCACCTATTTTTCAGTTCGTTAGAGACAAGCGCCAATGTCCAGATTGACCCCTAATGCCCAGATTGCCCCACCCCTTTGCACTCAAGCGCGAATGCCCGAAGTGTCCCCGCCCCACCTGATTGACCCCAGCTGCTGTCCCCGATGTATAACTAATGACCATGACCAACTGTCGCCCCTCGAGAAAAACCTGTTAACACTGTCCTTCGATGATTGCACCCCCGCTCTGCTTGAAAGAGTTAGCCAGCTCTAAAGGGAAATGTAAGACTGTTAAGGCTCGGGTTGGACGGACGAGTCTCCCCTGAATGTTGCCAATTTTGGAGTCTTTGATGAAATACGCAAGTAATAGGAGTCTGACCTCTGTCCATATGTGTCATGAATGAACGCCGATTAGACTTGGTGCGAACACAGTAGAAATACCCACATACTTACTTCATGGTAATAGACTTCTGACTATGACCAATGAGCATAACCCCCAGGTGCTAGGATTGCGAGTGGAATTCAAATGTAAAAATCTCTTCTCCTGCCAGTTCTCTAAAACTTGTTTTTACCCATTCAAAGATATACGATCATCGGAGGAGAAGGGTCGGACGTGGCGCACAGCCTGGCTGCAGATCATGAGACACATGCGACCTCGACCAAAGGTGGAGCTGCAGCGCAACAAGATACGGGACGAGGCAGCACTCTCAAGCACGGTAGACGAAAGGATGAAGGGCTGTCCTGAAGCTCTCTGTCCACTAACCCACGTGTGCCTGAAGCCTCCGGCCCCCTTTTCGAGCCCGATTGATGGGCCTGCTTGCTTGTTATCCTTTGCTCCCTTGGTCCCTTTGGTGTGTCCCAGGAAATCTGACCCCACTCCGCTCTCTCTCCCATCGACTATTGAACCACACACCCTCTTTTCCACGTGACTTTTTGACGAAAGGAAGAACAGCATTTAGGTGGAAATGGGGTTATGCCACGGAAATATAGGTGCCGAGCATAAGGCGCCACTAAAAGGATTGGTTAGGGAACAGGACTGTGGTCTAACAGCAGAGGACTGACCACACCCTGCAACGCGTAAGGATAGATCCGAGCTGGACCTATAGCTCCACCGCCGGTGCTCAACAGCGCCAACAAAAGGACACGGACTAGAGCCTACCAGTGATGGCTCACTGCTAAAAAGACACTGTGACGAAGAGATCTTATTGGACTGAATTCCTCCCTCAACTACTTGGTCAAAATGTTCATTGGTCACATTTTTTGAGAAAGTCAGAAGCATTTATGCTATGTAGTACGTTTGCAAATGCAATTTCCTATGTGCTGCATTCTGCCAATCACATCAACTGTTCATGATTATATGCAATACGTTAGTATTGACAAATGCTATTTCATCAACCACACATGTTTATATGTACACCCATCAATTAGGAAATGAACTTTGTTATGTAAAAAGCGGCGACTGTGGAAATTCACGAAATTGATGTACATAAGCGGCGTTCATTTGTCTTTTCCCATTCCCCTCCCTGTGCGCACCATGAATGTCTTGAGACGTTGACCGCATCACACCGGCAGCAAAGGCCCATGCCCGCATGTACCTGACAGCCATTTTAGGCACCATGGCCTCTTTGCCCGCTCATTGAAATCCCCGGCTTCCCTCCTGCGCGCATTTTGAACACCCCCCCCCACTCTCAAATGACCCTCTTCCTCCGCGCACCCCGGCTGCCCCCTCTCTCACATGCACAAGTCCGCATGACCCTGTCCTTGGGAGTCACGGCCGCGCCTGACCAACACCTCCTTTCCTTTCATGAATAACCCCTCTGTTGGTAAACCCTCCCTCCGCGATTGACTGTCCACACAGGTCCGAGGCCATCGCCTAAGCCGGGAGATACTGTTTACTGCCCCTTATTGTATGGAGTCACTCCTCTTCAAAGGACCCACTATTGATCCTGGCCTCCCCACCCCCTGGGGTACGATCAGGCGCACACATCCAAAGAATCGGCGGAACACTCAGCCGCGTGATTGCCCCCTCCTCTTATCGGCAGGCTAAGGGCCTCTATTGTGGATGTATGTGGGGTGGGATTGACATGAAGATTATGGGGATGTCTTTCCCCTTGTTTCACAATGTCGTTATTGTAATAAGGAATGTTTTGTAAAGTATAAAAGGCGATGTCTCTGAGAACTTGTTAGAGCACCTCCCGAAAGACACTGTGTTTCGTGTCCGAAATGACAGGCTCTCCTCATGAGAAATAAAACTCTGTTCTTGTGATTCCTGCTCCCAGCGCCCGTCTCTTTATTTGGTAACTATTCAGAATGGGAACTAAGAGGCGACTTGTGCCAGCAGCCCGGGCATCGATAGTAATATGGGCTCACTTTTTACATCTGTGCATGCACACCTGTGCAATGTGACACACAGACATGCCCTTAGGGCATGTCTGTGTGCCACATGGCACACAAGTCCGGAATTGGGGTGCTAGAGGGTGTCAAAGTGACACCCCCTGCACCCTTGCAGGATTCGGTATTTACCGATTCGGTAAATACCGAATCGGTATTGCCCATTGATTCCTATGGGCTTCAAGGCCCATAGGAATCAATGGGCAATACCGATTCGGTATTTACCGAATTCGGTATTTACCGAATCGGTAAATACCGAATCCTACCGATTCGGTAATTCTTAAATTCGAATTAGCTACATCTCCCCCTTCCTATTTACCGACTCTTAAATACCGTATCGGTAAAATTCGGTATTTATGAGTCGGTAAATAGGAATTACCTACATCTGGCCCTTAGTGTCTACCAGTCTTGGTTCGCACCTGGCCCAGCCCTTAAGCGCCGCCCTGATTAAGAACAATTTTGTTGGATCCTCCTGCCCCCGTAATCTTGCATGGTGGCTTATTGCTGGCAAATGGCTCGCTATCCAAAAGTGACTCTTCCCTTCGTCCTTGGCCCATATGACAAACTTTTGCACCCTGCTTTCTAGTGATGTTCTCCCTTCATCCCAGGCTTCTGCCACTGTACACAACCTAGCTACACAAGCTCTGTAACACCTACTGTAACACCTACTGGTCCTTGGCGCCAGGGACAGCTCGCCCAGCCCCCTCAGTCGCATTTCCACTTCAGAAGGAACCAGAGGTGAGGTGGAAAAGGTGTCATGTCCTCTCTCGCTCTCGGCCACGCCTCCCGGAACCGGCGCCACTGAAATCGAGAGAGAGCGGCTATGTTCTGCACCCCCTGAATGTGTCGCGCCCTGCATTCTACATTGTTCACTAGGCAAGCTCGCACCAGTTCCCTCAACAAGCACAAAACTAGGGGACAAGTTGCTGAATGTGAACTACAGCCATGTTATCCGACCAGAAAACTACCCTTCTAGCTGATAATACTGCTGGCCAAAGGTGAAAAGCTAACACTTCCAGGACTGTAATGCGGGCCGTGATTTTCTTCTCGTGCCAAGAATTGGGCCATTTCTGCGCGCACCACTCCCTGTCCAGGATCACCCCAAAACCTTCTCTACTTGACACATCTGTATAAAGCGCAAGTTCAGTACTCTCAGCCCAGGGTGCCCTCCATATAACTGAGCCGTTGAAACTCACCTGTAAAGTAGCTCACATGGATAGATCTTCCTTCATACCTTTGCTTAGCTTCACCATGTGGTGTTTCTTCTTTACCTTTGCCGTTGCCTTGGCGAGCCTACGCGCAAACACCCTACCAGCTGGTATTACTCTGGCTGCAAAGTTGAGTTTCCCCAGCAGGCTTTGAATGGAACCAAGGGATGCCTTCTCCTGACCTGATAGTGACTGAATCTGGTTTGCCAGGTCCTGGACTTTGTCAGGTCCTGGACCTTGTCAGCTGGCATTCTGGACTCTCCTTTCATGATGTCAAGTTCGATCCCCTGGAATGTTAATACCTGGGCTGGACCCTCGGTTTTCCCTGGAGCGAGAGGAATACCCAGATGACCAGCCAACTCTTCAAAGTTCTCTAGGGCTTCCCTGCAATCTTGCGTGCCCTCACCCCCCTATAAAAAGGAAGTCATTGAGGTAGTGCGAGACGCCTACTACCCCGTAGCCTGCTTGCAGGGCCCACTGGAGGAAAGTGCTGAAAGCCTTGAAGTAGGCACAGGAAACAACGCCACCCATGGGCTTGCATCTGTCCTAAAAGTACTGTCATCCAGCCTGAAACCTAGCAGGTGTTGGCTGCTCGTGTGGACGGCAACAAGCGAAAAGCAAATTCGATGTCTGCTTTTGCTAACCACGCCCCCTTGCCCGCCCTCCTGACTAGATCCACGGCTACATCCAGCGTACAATACTTGACAGAGCAAGATCCCTCCTCCAGCCCATGATTGACCGATTCTCCCTCAGGGTAGGACAAGTGATGTATTAGTCTAAAAGACCCTGGCTCCTTCTTGGGCACCACCCCCCAAAGGGCAAACAACTAAATTGTCCAACAGGGGTCTTTGAAACGGTCCCGCCACCCTGCCTAGGGCCCTCTCCTTTTCCACCTTTGCTCTGACTATTGCTGGTAGTTCCCTTGCTGACTTCAGATTGTCCGCCTCCTGACTCCCCAGTGCGTCCACATAGGGAATCCTGAAACCTTTTCTGAAACCCTGCAGCAGAAGAAGGCTATCCTGCTTATTTGGGTACCGTCTTAGGAGAGGCATGAGGTTGGCCAGTTTGACTGCCGAGGGGCCCTTGACTGCCACCCTGGGAACTGGAGCAACGTCCAGAAGTCGAGGGGGTACTGCTGGCGTAGGCAATTGCTGACTTTGAGACAAAAGGGTGCTGCTACTGGGTGGAGGGAGGTGTGAGACATGGTGTTTGGATGCGCCGTTGACCTCAACTATCCTGCCTGCCTTTGCCGGAGGGCCGTCTCTCCTGTTGAGCGCGACAATTGACCGCCGGGTGTGGTCCAGCACACGAGTCGCAAGCATGCTGGAATTTGCACGTTTTGCCCCATGAGCATGAACCTTTGTTGAACAATCGGCATGTCCCTGATGAAAACCTCCTAAAGCCCCCTCTCTGGCCACCCTTCCTGAACCCGCCTCGAAATGACGGCTTAAAACCATGCGATTCCCACCGAAAAAAGCCTTTGCCTGTACCCCGCCCTGCCTGTGCCTTGCCCAGAGTCTAAGTGGATTGCTGTGCTCATGAACCCATATGATCTAGCCATAGCTGGACCTCCTTCTGGTCCCACACCATTTCTGGACACATGGACATATTTTTCCTGAACTCCCAGTCGTAGTTCAACCCCCCACTTCATCGCCTCATTGTGAATTAACCTGCCATATTGCAGGAGCCCTTGTGCTACCTCAGATTGTTTTTCTAAGATGACAGCCGACAAAATGGAAAAAGCTTCCAGCCAATTTTCTATATACTTCTCCGGCCAGGCATGAAACTTTATCTTGTTGTCCTCTTCCTTTACACTGCCTTCCTGGCGTCTATGCCATCCTGGTCTAGTAATAGGAGGGAAAAAATGTCTATCAGTTCGTGCCTCCAAATGGCTTCCTTGGCTGCCTGGGGCACCTGCCACATCAGAGAGTGACGTCCAAATAGCAGTCCGGGCAATGGACTAGGTAGTGGCCATGCTGAGAGGTCCTTAGTTGCAGAAAGGGGACTAACAGTAGCCTCGCTGGTCGACGGTAGGCGTCCCACCCCAGGGGCCGGCGTGACCACCTCTGTGCCTGTGCTTAGTTCTCCTAATGTCATGGCCACGTTAGGAGTAACTTGCTTAGCCACCCCTGCTAAACCCAATGCAACAACGTTTGTTGAATGCAACTCTGGTTCCCCCAGGCCGCCGCAGCCGCCAGCGCCCCTCCTACATCCAAGCCCATCTTGCCCCCCACTTTCTGGGCCCTGGTTGACCCGCTCTGATCTCTGCCATAAAGTCCCTCAAGGTGTCCAAAATCTTACCCAGGTCTTCCTGGATGGAGAATTTCACTGCGGCTGCTACACTGTCCGGAGGAGTAGACGAAGCCACAGGCGGGGAAACGATCGGCTGGGAAATTGTGTCCCTAGGTGCAGGCAGTGCCCTGGTCTTGGGTGGTGGAGGATCTGCCGGGAAATCCTTTGTCGTAGGCTTGGGTACCCGCTTGGGCCTAGTTGAACATGACTCTGGGATAGGGGTGTCGACGACAATCCCAGAATCTTCCGGGACCCCCGCATTCAAGAGAGCTGTGGCCCTTGCCAAACCTTTGGTCTTGGCCATCATGATAAATGCTGCCCACTGAGCCTCCTGGGATGTTTCGGGCAGGGAGTCCTCAACCTGAGACATCTGCGAAAATAGGGGGTGAGAACCTTGGCCTTCCATGTCGCCTCGCTGGCCCGACCGTCAAAACAATCTGAGGAGACACATTTAGGAATCAGAACAAAACCCCATTGCATTACCCCTGGTCTTTGTTGGACCTTCAAGACCTTATCCGCCAGCTGTTCACGTCCCGTCCTCACTTTTATACTTACATCTTCTGAATTGTGTGGTGGCCTTATTCCATGTGCCCCTATTTCGAATTCCGTGTGAGCTCTGTATGCGAAGATGAAGAAAAACAAGTTAAAAGACGCCCCTGGTCCAGACCGGAGTTTTGCCCCCCAGGTGACCTGTCCCCCTGCAGTTGTCAATACAAACTTCAACCCCAGATCTGCCTGCCTGTCTCCCCCTTCAGTGAGAGCCCTATTATACCTGGTCCTGTTCCCTGCACCGGTTCCCTGTGTGATGATTGTCTTTCGCTCCAGTGAATCCTGAAAATATGAAATAAAACATTAACAACACTCTATGCAATTTTGTATCAAGGTCCCTGTACAGCTTGCATTTTGCCCCCATTGACCAGCTACCTGATCCTTGGCCTGTCATGGCTGTGACATTTGGCCTTGCATTTATCACACTCGTGACAGGGCTGAAAGAAAAATCAACAGGGATTAATATATTTCCCCTACCTGTTAGTAAACCCTTCCATCACAGTAACCACTGAAGCAAAATCAAAAGCCGAACACCTATTGCCCAAACAAACCATGGCACGCTTCTACCCCAATCTTTTTATTTTTATTAGGTCTCGGCCTATTCCATTCCGCAGGAATGAATAGGACGAGTCTATAGCAGTGAAACCAAGAGTTAAACTAAGCTCTCCCAAAGCGGATTTCTACGAGTGCATGTGCTCTCGTGCACAAGCTTGCCCGAGCCTGCCTCCTGCCAGCAGCATTTCTCCTCCCCTTACCATTTGCTCCTGTGCTTCCCCGCCCACTGCTTCACACTTCACGGCGCCAGACCGTGACTCGCATTCTCCGAGAGCTTCAAAGCTCCCCTGGGCTTCTTCCTAGATCAGGATTATGCATGCCGCTCCCCCTTGTTAATTCCTTCTCGTTTTGCCTCTCTCCTTCGCAGACTCCCTTGGCCTACCTCCTCTGTCTCTCTCTGCCTGTGCTCACCTTTTCTCTCCATCTCTCAATCCCTCCCATTTTCTATCTCTGCCTGTATCTCTCTGTTTCCTCCCACTCTCTGTCCCCATACCTGCCACCCCTCTCTCTCCCTGAGTGTCCTCCCCTCGCTCATTGTTGCTTCTTTTGCAGCCATTCTGTAAATCCCTCATTGATTTCCCGCTACCTCCACTTGTCCTCTTGAAACCCTTCTCATGTGCGCCTTTTAAAACCTCTCATGTCCCCCCCGCCCTCCACCTCTCCTTCCCTTGCACCCCCCTCTCTTCGTTATTCTTGATTGAAATGTAAATGCATTTCATGCAGCAGCGAAAAAGCACCTTGTTTACAGAGTACTTCTAGTAAGTGATAGCTCACGATGTCCCACTTTGATAGCTGCGTCTAAAGTTTCTCACCCTGCACCACTTGTAAATGCCCCCTGTCAGATGTCGAATCTCAAATGCCATCGCATATAAGTGACCCCCAATGTCCTAAGGTCACCCCCTCTGTCTGATGTCACATGCTTCAATGCCTCTTATTAACATCTCCCGATAGTCCAATCGGACACCCTCTCTAATATGTCCATTTTAATTTCTCACAATGGAATTTACAAATAGCCACAGATGCTTCTTGCTTGCCAACTGGAATAAATGTCTGATGTCACATATTCACGCCACTCCTTTTAAATGGTACCCAACGTCGTATGCTTACCCTACATTTAATAAGCTGTGCCAAATGCTCATGCAGCTTTTATGAACTTTTCACTACGAAGTCATACACTTACACAGTATTCGTATGTACTTGTGAGAGGCCACATATCTTGTATGTAAATCACTCTGTTCCAGCCAGGAAAAGGCAACGTTCTGAAGAAGCATCTTAACTACAGGCTGCTGCAATCAGACCCCCTGGGTCGCAATTGTTAGCTGGCTGCCATCCATACATCATGTTTGGAATTCACAATGATCAAAGTGCTCTCCCGTAACACCAGTGTGCATAGGTGATTTCACACAATCTCTGTTAATCTCGGCAGGGCGTTTTTGGCTTGGTTCATTTACACAAATAGCCCATTTCTGCTGCTGCACCAGGTATGACTATCTTGCCACAACCAAACCTATCCCCCACCGGTCTTCCTTTAACATCTAACCCATGTTTAACAATCTTTAAAAAAAAAACATAACATACAGCCTAACACTGGCTGCTTGGCTGTAATTCGTAATCCATAAGCATCAAACTATTTTATAAGTAACCGACTCAGTCCTAGCCTTACCAGCCCTTCACACCAAAATGCACTCTGACAGGTATCTGTTGCTTCCCCAGCGTCTCGGCCTCACTTCTCCTCCCCCCTAATTACATCCCGCTTTCACTTGAAAGGGGCCGCCAATGCTTGTTTCATTAGCTCCCCATCTCTCATTCTGTCATCCTCCACCTCGTCCCTCCCGCCCACCGGGTCTCTTCTTTCCTTTTAAGAAGGCCCGCAGGTCACTAATGGAAATGTGGCATTGCATGGCATTTTAAACATGTTGTGTGTGCGCGTGCACACACCACTGGGATGTGCATCTTTGTATTGCAGAAATAAGCAGCAGATTTAGGGCATTGTTTCTGCAAAATAAGAAATTCCAATGGCAGTCTGACTTCATTATGTTTCTTGCGGGAGCATGATGTATTCAAAGATAAGGAGTTATTGAAGCCATAAGAGTAGTTGAAGTACTTTAATGGAAGTACAGAGTAAAAGCGGGTGTTCCCATTGAAGGCTCAGGAGCAACTGACAGTAAGAGAATACCAGAGCACTAAGTTGCATGGTGACATCAGCAAAGATAGAATGTTCCTATTTAAAGGGAAGATGCAAAATAAAAGAATACAGCATATCCTCCATCCTTCCCGTCAAAAGTGAAAGAAACAACAAAAGAAAGGTGAAAAAAACCAAAACACAAGATATATGCCCACACTTTCCATTCCCGCACTTAATGGCAAACAAAATCCTGAAGATAACTGGGTTGCCTCCTGATCCTTTGAGGCAAAATACGGGCGTCACTATCAGTGGTGACTCCATCATCATTCGCTCGCCCAGGAATTGGATGAGACTGTAGACCACCAGAATTGTCACTTTTCGCTCCCTTGTAGAGAGCAACCGTCCTCAAATTCCAGTGTTCGCCATTATAAAGTGTCACAAATTTGTCATGGACTGACTTAATTTTGTAAGGACGTCTGAACTTGGTAAGACCCAGACCTACACGACCAGGTTTAACTTTTACCCAGTCATTCACTGCTAACTTTCTCTCATTCAACCTATCACAAACCTTAGAAGAACCACCACCCAAATCTGCCAAACCGATGCACTCTTTCATCCAAGCCGGAACAAGTTTGGTACCAGCCAACCGTCCCCTCATCATGTCGAACGGAACTTTACCGGTAACACCGTTCTCCGTTGTCCTATACGCCCAAACTAAGTCATTAACCATGTCTCTTACACACCCACCAGAACTCACAGCCATCTGGATGGCACCCTTCACCATTCTGTTAGCTCTCTCAACGATACCATTCCCTTGTGGGTTATACAGTGAGGGCCTGGTGTGAACAATACCACAAGCATCCAGAAATGTAACCATATCCTCTGAAACCAATTGGGTTCCATTATCAATAATGAGTCTAACAGGGTAACCCTCCTCCCTGAAAACCTCAGACAACAAGTAGATTGTGGATTTTGTCGTTATCTCCTTAGTAAATTTCACCACCAACCACTTGGAAGTTACATCAATCAAAACAAACCCAAATCTCATGTCCTGGCTCAAAGAATGAAAATGACCAATGAAATCAAGGCAAACCGTATGCCAGGGCAAATTCGGATTATCAATTTTCCCAACATCAGCCTGACATCCGACCCTCAATCTCTTCTCACTCTCGAAACACTCTGCGCACCTCTCAACCCACTCAGAGACCTGCTGGTCCATACCTGGCCACCAGAAGAACTCTCTAATTCTCCTCTTCATAAGGGATTGCCCAAGGTGTCCCTCATGTGCCAACTTAAAAAAGATGAACCTTAATTCCTGAGGAGGAACGAACTTGTCATCCTCATGATGACGTTACCCTCAACATCTAGAATGGATAGGTCCTCTAAAATCTTCAGATAGGGACGTACACCCACAGGTAGGGTACTCTCCCTCCTAGAACCTTTCACAATTAAATCTTTCACACACTTCAACACACGCATCATCGGCCTTACAAGAATTCCACTTACTCTTGTTAATAGCACCAGTGCAAATATGCACCAATTCATCAATAGCTGCTACAGATCCCTCCGATTGCATAGCTTCAGCACCCAATTTGTCTACAACCTCCCAAGGTAAGGGAAGCCTACACAAGCCATCTGCC
The DNA here is from genome assembly GCF_964263255.1 of Lissotriton vulgaris. Lineage (NCBI taxonomy): Eukaryota > Metazoa > Chordata > Amphibia > Caudata > Salamandridae > Lissotriton > Lissotriton vulgaris. The sequence goes on from NC_141693.1 coordinate 1,728,972,194, forward strand.
TGAGAATTCTTCCACCCAGGAATATATTCTACCCTACACAAGAACTCTTGAAGCCTAGCAGCTAATCTAGCAAACCTCGCTGACCCTTTTCCTGCACCACCCGGGGAAAGCAATTTGAGTAAGGGTTTATGGTCTGTCAACAACCTAAACTCAAATCCCCACAAGTACATTCTGAAGTACTCACAACCCCAGGCGGCTGCCAACGCCTCGCGTTCAATGATGGAATAATTCCTTTCAGAACTGGTAAGTGTCCTAGACGCAAAAGCTACTGTCTTCAGACCCAAATTATGTTCCTGCGCTAACACTGCACCAATACCAACGGCACTGGCATCAACAGTCAACACTGACTTCAGCTTAGTATCAAATGGGGTTAGGATATTAGCCTCACATATCGCCTTCTTGATGTTAACAAAACACTCACCCTGCTCATCAGCCCACACAAACTTACACCCCTTCCTTAGTAACAACTTGATCTTCTCTGTCCTCGCTGCAAAATTCTCCACAAATTTCGCATAGTATTCAATAAGACCAAGGAATGATCTTAATTGATCCTTGTCACAGGGTGTAGGTGCCTTTCTTATTGATTCTAAAAGATCCCTCTTAGGCCTCACACCACATGCAGAGAGATTGTAGCCCAAATACTCCACTTCCTCTTCAGCAAATTTGTACTTCTCCTTCCTTAAGGTTAATCCTGACTGCTCCATTCTAATCAGAACCTCCTTCAAAATCTGATTGTGCTGCTCAATCGTCTCTCCAAACAAAAGAACGTCATCCTGAAAATACACGACGTTACTTATCCCCTTCAAAACTGATCCCATCATCCTCTGAAAAACACCTGCCGCAGACGCGAGACCAAATGGCATACGGGTAAACTGGTAAACCCCCTCAGTAGTGATAAATGCAGTCAACACCTTTAAATCCTTGTGCAACTTTATCTGATGCTATGCACTCCGTAAATCCAATTTCGAGAAAAACCTACCACCCTTCAAGGACAAGATTAATTTGTTAATATTTGGTAAGGGAAAATTATCAACAACAATATTCTGATTAAGTGTGCGAAGATCCATACAGAATCTAAATTTGCCATCCAATGTGGTCGTGATCACAACTGGCGAAACCCAAGGTGAAATCTCTATCTATTCAATCACACCGTGCTCAAGCATATCATCTAGCATTTTCCTAACCTCTTGTCTTGCTATAAAAGGCACTTTCCTTACTTTGTGCTGCATTGGAACTGCATTCTCTCTAAGTACAATCTTATGTACGTACCCTTTCAACTCACCAATACGTTCAGCAAACAAGTCAGGCATGCCCTCAACTATCATTTCAGCAGTCATCTCAGCTACAACCATCACCTGTTGTGTTGCCCTGGGATCAATGACGATGTGAAGGTCATACTGGTGACCCCAACCCAAAATTGCCGGACCAGACCTAGCAACATACACCTTCCCATTAATGGATCGTCCCTGAAACCTAATCTCAGCTTCCATATACCCTAACAAATCAATACATTCTCCTTGGTATCCACAAGGATTGATGTCTTTAGGTAACAAAACAGTTCGCGGCTTCGCGCCCAATTCTCCTTGAATAAGGATTCTGGAACTATTATCCAAAACGAACATGGGTCAACCATCAATTCAATAACTTTATCGTTGATATTGAAGCTAGCTTTAGGCCTATTTTTCCTACCAGGTTCCATTTATTGTGCATTCAGCTCATCTAAGCATAATATTTTATCCGTACCTTCTACACTGTCTTGCACATTCATCTCACGCTTTACTTCAACAATCGCTACTTTGTCACTATTTGACGTTTTGCACATCCTTGAGATGTGACCCTTCTTTCCACACTTCCTACATTCTTTATCAATAGCAAAGCAACGCTTATAATCTGCACCATGATAGGTGCTGCCACACCTGCTACACATTCTCACTTGATATTTTCCTTTCTCCCCACTGTGGTATCCTCCGGAACTTCTTTTTTCAAATCTGTCATTTGCTTCAAACCTCTTTTTGCTTTTTGTTCATCACAGCAACTTCATTTTGCGCAACAGACGAGACTGACCCACCCCCACTCTCTCTCGAAGTCTCTTTTTTCTCCATTTCTTTCATACACGCAGTAGATTCATCGACAACTTTAGCAATGTCTATCGCTGCTTGTAGAGTGGGATTTTTTGCTGTCCAAAGTTTTTCCTGCATTTTCTTGTTTTTACATTGGACAATCATTTGATCCCTTATCATCTCATCTCTCATCTCTCCAAAATTGCACTTCAAGGAAAGTTCACGTAATCTAGTAACAAATTGGTCGACAGATTCCTCAGCTCTCTGCGGTTGAGTATAAAACTTATGTCTGCCATGACAATATTCACCTCTTTAGAATATTGTTTCTTCATTCTTGCTTTAGGCTCTGTATAAACATTGTTAATAGCTCTACCATCTTGGCTCAAACCCAGCGGTAAATATTTAAAAGCGTGCTGATCTTCTTTTCCAAGAACACTTAAAAGCAATGCTTTTTTTCTTGTAGCACTAAAGTCTTTACCATCAAGGGCTTCTATGTAGTTTTCAAAGATATCAATCCATTCATCCCACTCTATGGGTGGTTCTCCACTTTGTTGAAGAAACATGTGAGGAGCGATTAAACTTGGATTCTCCATAGTACTTTAAATAGAAATTTCAGACAAGAGTGGCTTATAGAATATTCAATAAAGTTCACAAACTTCCAAAAATTTATTCCACAGTGAGCGTCCTGGCTGTGTTGTTTCCCAAAATAAGGTATGAATAAAAATGTGTTCAAATTACTACGAGATAAGTTTATTGAGAGAAACACGGCACACAAGAGCACTGTCAAGTATTTCCGATAAAGTTCAGAAACTGTCACAAAACTGTATTCAACAATAACCTTCCGGAAAAGTTTAGAATATATTTCATTCACTTCAAAAGTAAACTAAATTGAGAAACGCGATGAGTTGTTTTCTCATAAATTTCCTACCTCACGCTAGCTCGTCCGGTTCGTCCGGTTGCCAAGTAACGAATATTGCATCCAAAATGGCCGCACGTACGTTTTTTATGCTGGCAACGTTACGTTGTACGCGCTGAGCTTTGGTGCGCATGCGTGTCAGAACTAGGACAAGGAACAATGGATGCACGCTGCTGGGCGCTGAAACGGAAGAAGCTCATGAGTAGGTTTACTTTTGAAAAATAACACATTGACTCTCGTCGAGTTGCCGTATACACTTTTAAACACGAATTTCACGCTGACTCCGTACTAACATTGATTTGAATGTTAGAAAAAAAGTGACAGTCACAATACAAATCAACAAAAATGCTCACCGGAAGGTATCTGTAGGAAGGCTCTTGTTGTTTTTAAGAATTGAACATTTGTTTGTAAATCTTGTTGCAAGTTGAAGTTCGTTTTTTCTTTTTCTTTATTTTTAAACAGCCGCTACTAAATCCTTTTCTTTGATAAAAAGATATTTCCTTTTCCACGCATTTTTCTTGGTTCTTTTCTCACCAGTCGAGTTTTCTTCATGAAACTCACTCTGTACTTCACTTGCTCTATAAGCCAATCGTCGCCATCTGATGTAATCGAAGATAAGGAGTCATTGAAGCCATAAGAGTAGTTGAAGTACTTTAATGGAAGTACAGAGTAAAAGTGTTCCCATTGAAGGCTCATGAGCAACTGACAGTAAGAGAATACCAGAGCACTAAGTTGCATAGTGACATCGGCAAAGATAGAATGTTCTTATTTAAAGGGAAGATGCAAAATAAGAGAATACAACAGAGCCCCTGCTTTGGTTATGCCGCTCGGATTTCCCCAATATCTCGCACGCACAATCAGCAGGTTGCTTGTCAGAATGGTGTTATAAAGAATAACATTATCCCGGGGCCAACAGAGAAGAACCTTCAGATAGTTTAATATGCAATTTGACGGTATGAAAATTAACAAGGATAATCTTGTACAAAGGTACACCACATATTTGTACACAAACAGACCTACAATAATACTCACATGCCTGGGAATGTGCACATCAAGACACAGGCTCATGCATGAGCACAGGTGCCTAAATAATTACATACATGCAAATAGACACGCACTCACATTTCAATAAACATTCACATTCATACATGCAGTCTCATATGCATACATGCATTTCCATACCAAACACACATGCAAGCCCACACTGCACAATCACAAGTGCACAATCACAAACAGCCTTCTTCCTCCTTCTTCCTAAAACACAGCTTATTTTTGTTATTGGCTTTTTTATATGCGTGTCTGCGGTGTTAAAAATGTCAGCATAGCATTTCCCATAGCTCCCCGTGACCCCCTCCCTCCCTCTTCTCTCCTCACTCCTTGTGCTCCCTCCTTCCACTCAGCATTGAACATGTGCCCTGGTGCCTTCAGAGGAAACCACAACTCTTCAATCTTTTTAGAACAAAGTCCGCTCATCTCATTCTACCTCTCCTCCCCTCCCCCCACCCCATGTTGGTCTGTCACCTCTTGCTTTCGGAGACAGTTATATGGCTGCAATAAAGCACAGCAGCAATGCACCAATCTCAGCTCTTCACAGCGCACTCTCTACTGTGCTGTGACAAAAGGAGAAGGAAGGGCCCTCAGCCCAACCCCAGGGGGCAGCCACTTATCCTGATAGCGGGGCACTTACTGGGCAATAGTATCTATGTCCCAAGGGGATTTACAGAAATGAGGATTTAATGGCAGATAAGCACATGCAGCCTGCCCATTTCCGGTCCAATTGGACATCAAGGCCCCATATAGGCACAAAGCTTTAGCGCACAAAGCTAGAAACTACTGCACAGGCCAACTAGATATGTCAGGGGCCACATTTTTATTCTTTTAACCTTTCCGTTCGCTTCCTGCCCTACCTGTTACGAAAACATAGCCTCCCTGCCTGTGCCTGTGAGAGTGTGTGAACATAATGTGATTCTCTTGTAAATGCCCTTGAAGGAAGTTGGCGCTACATAGAGCAGCAATATATATATATATATATATATGTATATATATATTTTGCTGCACTGGACTGTCTTTCTTTGGGGGCAGGGGTTCTGCCAATAAACTGAGAAAAATTCCAAGCTTGGAGTGCCGTCTACTTTCTTGCAAACAAAGTAAGTGTGTGCCGATATATATATATATATATATATATATATATATATATATATATATATATATATATATATATATATATTACCTACTGGCTATCGCCAGTAGGTATATATAGTTAGGATTTTTTCTCTATGGGACTTTTGAAAATTCTATGTCTAATAACTTTGGCGTTTGTGGACGGAATCGGCTGACATTTTCAGGAAAATGGCACATTTTGTTTCTGAGCAGCCCCTGAAAATTTGGGGGGGGGTTCATCAAGGGGGGGCCGAGAAAAAAGGGGGGTCCCAAAACGCGTTTTTCCCATGTTAATTTCCATAGGGCGTTTGGCCTCACTTTTAGCTCGAACGGCTGAATGGATTTGCACGAAACTTGGCAAAATTGTAGGGACTGTTAGCCCGATGTGCCTTTGCTGGGTCTCAATATATGTGCTCCAGCGGATTTTGAGAAATTAACGTTTTAAAAAATGTATATATCTGTGACAGCGTCCCAGATAGCGCTCCAGATCGCGTACTTTTCGCGTCACGGAGCTTTGCGAAGCGATGCTGATTGGCTCTCCGGTGTCTGTCAACATTCTAAACAGTCCGGAGCGGCCGCCATCTTGTCTCTCGGTAGGATCGAGAGACAAAAAGAGGTGAAAAACGAAGGGGGAATTTAATGAAAGGGGGCAAGGTAGACCCCTCTTGACCCCCCAGGAATGATGTTGGGGTTACTAAAGGGTCCCGTGGGGAAAATTAAAAAAATTTGATTTTTCACGGTAGAAGCGCTTCTCGGTTCGCAAATTAACGGCTGAATGGATTTGCACGAAACTTGGCAAAATTATAGGGACTGTTAGTCCGATGTGCCTTTGCTGGGTCTCAATATATGTGCTCCAGTGGATTTTGAGAAATTAACGTTTAAAAAACAGGTATATCTGTGACAGCGTCCCAGATAGCGCTCCAGATCGCGTACTTTTCGCGTAACGGAGCTTTGCGTAGCGAAGCTGATTGGCTCTCCGGTGTCTGTCAACATTCTAAACAGTCCGGTGCGGCCGCCATCTTGTCTGTCGGTAGGATCGAGAGACAAGAGGAGGAGAAAAACGAAGGGGGAATTTAATGAAAGGGGGCTAGGTAGACCTCTCCTGACCCCCTTGGAATGCTGTTGGGGTTATTAAAGGGTCCCGTGGGGCAAATAATAAAAATTTGATTTTTCGCGGTAGAAGCGCTTCTCGGTTCGCAAACTGGTAGCGAAACGTGAATTCGCCATTTTGTGTTTCGATTTCATTAAATTACTAGGTATAAGGGGGTACGGGAGACGTATCCTGACCCCTTTTGTTTTCTGAGGGTGGCTGAGGAGGCTCATATATGTTGATACATGTCTTCCAGCGGCTGTGCGTGAGCGTTTTTTTTTTTTTGCGTGACGTCTGTTAACGTTCGATTCGATGGAAATCAGGAAGTGTTGACCGCTATTTTGTCACTGCGAGTAAATATTTTGTTTTAAATAATTGTTATAAATTAATCCTTATTGATAAACATTGTCTGCGCCATCTTGTCTTTTTTTGCAATGCCACACTTTTGTTGAGCACGGCAGCCATTTTAGATGCCTTGACCAGACCTACTCTCTGCACGCCGCCGATCCTCAGCATGGCTCCTCACCCTCGCAAGCATCTCCCCCACGCACTGGTCACCCCCGCTCTCTCTCTCATGCATGGGCCAGAAACCTCCTCCCATGTGCGCTGCTCTTCCCTGAGAATCACACCCTGTGCCCGCCCGACACCACCCTTTCACCCTATTCACTACCGCACCCTGTAACACTCCTCTTCCTCTGTGTCCGATTGTCCAGGCCGGTCCCAGGCTATCACCTAGCCCTGCAGATGTAGTTTATGGCCCCAGCTGTAGAGAATCACCCCTCTTCAAAGGAGTTACAGTAGATCAAGGCCCCCACCCGATGAGATCGTCACACCACACGCGTTCCTACTATCTGATAACCATCCTGTATTGTGCTTGGGGAGGGGATTCTCACTGTGAGGGTGTGTCGGACCGAGCCTGAAGCGGAAGATTCCAGGGATGCCTCTTTGTACATCAAAGTTTTTACAATTATGTGTCACATTAAAAATATATAGCACTCCAACAAAGTAGAAGGAAAATAACACTTTAATAACTTATAAATATATAGAACGCAACAAAAACAGTAAATACATTTAAACATTTTTTTAAAAAAGAAGCAAAAATGGTCAGTAGCTGTGTTTTGTGCGAATAGTCCCAAGGCAGCACAACGTGCTGAGTTCTGGAGGGCACCCAGGTGATGTTACCTGGGTGCCGCACTGGTTTTTGGTATCCTACAATGCAGCTCCGAAAAACGGTGTGGGGCGTCCCGGGGGGTGCGCGGGCGGCCTCGTCAGTAGCGGTCTGTTGTGCGAATAGTCCCAAGGCAGCAGAACGCGCTGAGATGTGGATGGCACCCAGGTGATGTCCAGTAAGTTGTCGCACTGGTTTTGGCATCCTACAATGGTGCTCCGAAAAACGGCGTGGGGCGCCCCGGGGGGGGGGAGGCGGCGTGAACGGGTCTCCCCAGGTGGAGGCTCGTCGACTGTACTGGGGCGCCCCTTTACCGTTTCAGTTGCTATTCCGCCCGCTTTTGCTACACTGTGCCTCATCCTCCATTCAGCTGTTTATCGCCCGCTCTTGTGGCTACAGCGTCTCGCTCACCATGTAGTTGAGTTGCGCCCACTCTTGTGGTGCAGCGATAGGCGACTGCCACAGGACTCTTAAAATGGCGGACGGCTCTTTGGATTTGGGCCTGGTCCACTAACATTGCCCTGGGACACCTTGGAACTCGGACGTCCCCTGAGCCTTGAAGATTTTACAAAAGTCTTGGGGGCTCCCGACTCCTGCAGGCTTCCGGTGGGGAGCGGCTGCCATGATTGCTCGCGGAATGACCACGACGGAGCCACGAGATGGTGGTGCTCTCAGGCTGACGCCAGCTCCAGTCTGAAACATCTAGAAACAAGGTGGGGCTTTCATCGTTTGGGAAAAAAAAAGTTTTAATCCAATGAAAAGTGATATTTTTAGGTCATATGATCAAGCCTTCCATCATTAGGAAACCAAAAGTAAAATGAACCAATGAAAAGTTTTATAAAGAAGTCACATGACCTGTTATGCTTACGTTACGCTCTGCTATAAAAAGCGTAGAAAATCCGTTGGCACGTGAGGCGGCGTCAGTAGCGGACCGATGTGCGAATAGGCCGAAGGCAGCACAACGCGCCGAGATCCGGATGGCACCGAGGTGGTGTCCAGCAAGTTGCACTGGTGTGGCCATCCTACAATGCTGCGCCGAAAGTCGGCGTGGGGTGCCTGGGGGGGGGGGGAGGTGGTGCAAACTGGCCTCTCTCGCCTCCTCAGGTGGAGGCACCTGATGTGCAGTGCGGCGCCCCTTATCTTTTCACTCGCCGACCAGTAGAGTTGCGCCCGCACTTGCTGCTACAGTAGGCCGAAGGCAGCACAACGCGCCAAGATCCGGATGGCACCGAGGTGGTGTCCAGCAAATTGCCGCACTGGTGTGGCCATCCTACAATGCTGCGCCGAAATTCGGCGTGGGGCGCCCCGTTGGCCTGTGAGGTCGCGTCAGTCAGTGGGGGCTGTTTAAGAAAGCAATGTGATGCTGTGCGTCGCCCCCAAGATGGAGGCTCCTCGGCTGCAGTGGGGCGCCGCTTGGTGTTTCACTCGCTATCCAGCTGAGTTGCGTCCGCACTTGCGGCTACAGTAGGCCGAAGGAAGCACAACGCGCCGAGATCTGGATGGCACCGAGGTGGTGTCTAGCAAGTTGCCGCACTGGTGTGGCCATCCTACAATGCTGCGCCGAAAGTTCCATGGTCCGGCGGAACTTTTTTCCTTTTCCTTTTTGCATCTTGTCCCACAATCCGTTTAACCTTTAGACACGACCAGGTCCCTGAATGTGTGCAGGGGGACGCTATTGATTGAATCAAAATGGCGGCTTCACACAAAGCTGACTCAAGCGTTGCTGGTGATGCTATACAGACAAAAAATGGTTTTCAGTTTGTACATTCTTCAGGATTTTTCCATCCAAGTCTGCTTGAGAGTTTGTAGAACAATGGCTTTAGATCTTGCCCTCCCCTCTTTTGACTGTTGGTCTTGCTGCCTATGTCTTCTGTTGTCATTTAACTGAACCTTTTTTGACTGCCGAAAGGGGTTCTGGTCCGACCGCTGGTTGGTGGAGATATTTTGACTATATCCTGGACCTGCCCGGCCTCGCCCAAAATGGCGCCGGTATAAATGGGACTCGTACCTCCTTGTTGTGTACTGGTTGCACAACCTTGATATCACGAGATACGTATGCAGTTTTAAAGCACATGGCGGGCGGGAATGAGAATTGATTGAATATTTCGACATCCCTATTGATATTAAGTTCTGATGTGTTATTGATTACTGTACTATTGAAAGTTCGAATTAACGTCACCCATGGTACTTGCCCGCAAATGTATATCTAGATAATTTATTGTAAGTGGCCCTGTCGTATTTTAATTACAAAATGTACGTCCACCGATTCCGCAACTGTTAGACACCTTAGTTCTTGCAACCTAATGGCCCGCTCGTTGCGTTCCTCTACAGTGTAAATGTCTCCTCATCATATACGATTCCAGTTTGCTCCGTGGCCGGCCCACGTGGTTATAGGCCCGTATTTGTATACTGACATTTTCACAATAAAGGTTTTTAAAACAAAACATGGTAGTAGTATTTACATTGGTAAAGTTTTTAATTTTAGTCACTGTTTTCGAATCAGTAAAAGGCAAGTGAAATAAAGCAGTCCAATTACATGACGGATAAAAGGTATAATGCGCAGGAACGCAGTAAAGATAAATGGTCAAGGGCTGTTGTGTTTTTTACTCCTGCAACATAAAGTGATCGATAAGAATCTGATATTCGGGCGTATCGGCGACTAAGACAGCAGGCCGAGCATCTTTTGCTCAACGGCTCCGTCATGGGACGAAGAAACGCCCTTTTGCTAGAAAAAGGAATATATTTTACTTGCAGGACAGTTGTAAATTTTCCGGGAAAATACATTAGCCTAGAACATTATAACATATATGTTTAAGAAAAAATAATGTTCGAAAGCAATAAAAAGTGTAATTTTTAGGTCATATGACCAAGCCTTTCATCATTAGTATAACAAAAGTAAAATGAACCAATGAAAAGTTTTATTAACAAGTCACATGACCTGTTATGCTTACGTTACGCGCTGCGCGCCGCGCCCCGGATCTCTTCCGGGAAGCTGCGCTTCGCGCACTGGAGTACTTCCGGGTGCGCTAACGCGGCGTGTCATATAACGCATTACGCGACAACGTAGGTCCAGAATATAGTCAAAATGTCTCCACCAACCAGCGGTCGGAACACAACCCCTTTCAGCAGTCTAAAAAGTTCTGTTAAATGACAACAGAAGGGACAGGCAACAAGAACCATCAGTCAAAGAGGGGAGGGCAAGTTCTTCCCTACCGGGTCACGTTGGGGCGCTACCGGAACTGATCGAATTGGTAGTCTACAGTGTTTCTGGATGTTTCAGACTGAAGCTGGCGTTAGCATGAGAGCACCACCATCTCGTATCTCAGTCGTGGCCATTCCACGAGCAATCATGGCAGCCGCTCCCCACCAGAAGCCTGCGGGAGTCGGGGGCCCCCAAGACTTTTGTAGAATCTTCAAGGCTCAGTGGACGCTTTCGAGAATGGGTGTACTGGGGCGCCCCTGGCAGACAAGCGTCCGAGTTCCAAGGTGTCCCATGGCCATTTTAGTGGACCACGCCCAAATCTGAAGAGGCGGCCGCCATTTTGAGAGTCCTGTGGCAGCCGCCTATAGATGCATCGCAAGAGCGGGAGCAACTCAACTACATGGTGAGCGAGACGCTGTAGTCGCAAGAGCGGGTAGTAAACAGCTGAATGGCGGAAGAGGCACAGTGTAGCAAAAGCGGGCGGAATGGCAACTGAAACGGTAAAGGGGCGCCCCACTACAGCGTGTCTTCAGGTCAAACGGATTGTGGGATAAGGTCCAGAATGGAAGAGTCATCAAAAGGCAAAAAGTTCCGCCGGACCCCGGGAGCCGGCCGCCTATGTCGGGGGCGATCTTAGGCCACGCCAGGGCAACACGACTTGGGGAGGGGGCAGAAGTCAAGCGCACCCTCCCAGTCCGCGCCACCACACCGTATGTTGAAAATCTGAAGCCATCGTGCTACAAACTCTCAACCAGCCTTGGATGAAAAATCTTGAAGAATGTACAAACTGAAAACCAGTTTTTGTTTGCAAAGCATCAGCAGCAACGCTTGCTATCAGAATGCATGAGTTTCATGCTCGATCGATTGAGCTAGCCGGATCAGGCAACAAAAAGTATAAAATAGTTATGTAAATAGTTATTTAATAAAATGTTTTACCCTGTTACTTTGCTGGTGTGTTGTATATATTTATAATATTTGCATAGAGTTTATCGTTATTTTGGGCGGGGTGGGTGGCGGAGCCGAGCTGTCTTGCAGCCATCATGGTGTGGAGCTCAGTTCATCTCACTAGTTTCGTATTTCTCATGAAGGGTTGTTCCTAATGTTTCTATTTTAGCGAGGTCAAAAAGAGATCCCATTAGTGGTCTACTGATTTTGCTCGATTATTTTTTTTTTTAACACGATTTTTCACTATCTGCAAAGACTAAACAGAGTATTGCGGCTTTGTGCTTGTTAGTAAATAGAGAATGAACCAAAGAGAATAAATTCTAAAATAGTAAATGCTTCGATAACAATCAATCAAATGGAGAGACAAGCAGGCACGACGGATTACAACGGGGGCAAAGGCCTGTGTTAACTACCCTTCACTTTCTGCAAAGAGAGAGTACTTCTAAGAGAAAAGAGGGGGGGGGCAGCGTTTAAAGCACATCAGCGTGCATAAACACGAAAATGTTTTTACCTATCACGTACTTGACATTTGACAGCTTTTGATATTTGTTATTAAAAAACCATTGAAATTCAATGAAAAAACCACAGGTTTTAGCCCATATATAGTTAGGGATTAGCATTTACAAAACCTTATTTTATTCGCATAAAACCATTGAAATTCGCATATATAGTTAGATGCGCTAACTATATATCGCGCACCCGCAATCCACTGCTGATGATGTCACATATTACATCATTCATGACATGCTCAGTGACATCACTGATGACATCTCAAATGACATCACTGATGACATCACTGATGACATCTCAAATGACATCACTGATGACATCACTGATGACATCACTGATGACATCACTGAAGACATCCCAAATGACATCACTGATGACATCTCATTTGACATCTCATTTGACATTACTGAGCACATCACTAATGACATCATTCATGTGATAATACGATTAACCTCTTCAGACTCTAATATAACCTTAGATACACTCAGTGTAAACAAAAACTCACAGACTCACTCATCCATGGAGTTACTCACACACCTAGTCAGTCATGCAAAGAATCAATCACACCTCCATTTCCTCTACTATACAGTTATACACACCTTACTTATTCAAACATATACTAACACATATTTACTCTCTTATACAATCCCTGATACAAGTTCACAATGATCCATACCGCCACTCACACATTCACTGGCTCTTATGCACAGTTATTTATATATGTCAACTCTCACATGTACTGTGTTTTACATATGTACTTACTTTGACATGTAGCACTGAGATATCCATTCACACAGCAATACACTCATGCACACAGTCAACCGCCCATGCAGCTGTTTCCACATGCACTCTTGAACTCATACATCTAGTGAATCAACTGCTCACACATCTATGCACAGAGTCACACACCTCCCAGCCACCCCCACACACACTCAGTCTCCCATACAAATACTTGGGCAACCAATCAATAACCCATATAGTTACTCATATAGCTACTGATTAACACATGCAGCAGTTTACAGAACAACAGACATAATGATGTACAAATTAAGACAATTTAGTCACTAACCCATGCACTCAGTGAGACACATTTAATCACTCACTCATACAGTCAGTCATGCACCTACTAAATCCTTCATCCAGACACTCATACATCCACTCATTCTTCAATATGTGAGACATATTTTAACTTTACAGAAACATACAGTCACTGGAAGATGTCATCAGTGATGTCATCAGTGATGTCACTGAGCATGTCATGAATGATGTAATATGTGACATCATCAGCAGTGGATTGCGGGTGCGCGATATATAGTTAGCGCATCTAACTATATATGCGAATTTCAATGGTTTTATGCGAGTAAAATAAGGTTTTGTAAATGCTAATCCCTAACTATATATGGGCTAAAACCTGTGGTTTTTTCATTGAATATATATATATATCTATATATATATATATATATATATATATATATATATATATAGATATATATATATATTCACTGAAAAAACCATTGGTTTCACACCAGTTATAGTTAGGAATTAGCATTTAAAAAACCTATTAAATTCACAGAAAAAACCATAGGTTTCACACCAGTTATAGTTAGCTGGAAATTTTACTGACATAAAACCATTGAAATTCCCACGTTATAGTTAGTTGGACTCATTATAACTTGCGCGTGTAATGCACTGCTGATGACATCACATATTACATCACTCATGACATGGTCAGTGACATCACTCATGACATCACAGAGGGGAAGGAAAAAGAGTAAAGGAGGACAAGAAAGAAAGAGAGGGGAAGAAAACTAAAGCAGTGGTACTGAGAGAATGTGAGAAAGATAAAAAGTGGTGGAAGGGAGAGAGGAAATGCAGACAGTTTAAATTGGATTGAGGAGTTGGTGAATGAAATGGAGTAAAGGAACAGTGATGAAACAAAGTTAAAAAAAGGCAGTGTAAATGAGTAAATGAGTAAAGAGAGCTAAAAAAGGGTGAAAAAGGAAAATGAGTGTAAGACAATGTGAATACAATATAAATTACACAATGCAAACTATAGAATAACTTCTACAATATGTTACATTGTTTATTTTTGCTGTTCTCAGAATATATTGAATTTCACTTAAATTAGTGAGTTCAAACTCTTCATCATATAACAGCGGGAAAACAAACCACAATCTAAAAGATTGTGTTCAAAAAAACCCATACAAACTTACAACTCATATATGTACACTAATCTTTGATTCACTTACTTTTCCATGAGGCCAAATAGAAGATAGTGAAGGTCCTTTGGGTGGAAAAAAAATCTGCTGTGCTCTATAACTTCCATTTCATCGACTTCCTATGAAAAAAGATCTAAGAACATCATACCTTACACTTTCCTTACGGCCAAATTGTGTCAGATATATGAGTATTTTTTACTATGAGATCCACTTCCAGTACCTATATGAGATAAATAATTTTAAACATTAGACTAACTAACTAACTAACTTTTATTAGCTACTCCCGTCTTCAAAGGCCAATTATCTTTATTAAAACTTTGGTTTTAAGAACATTAGGTAAGAATTTTTAAAGTCATAAGGCAAACGTTGTTTATAAGTCAAATGAGAATCATTGCAGTAAGTCCAACCTTTTTTACATTTTAAGTAGCATGTATAATGTCCTGATGTTGTAGAAGGACCGTCATGATAAATAATAGCTTCAGTTGTAAAGGTTCTTCCTGAAATTGATAACTGAGAAGCTACAACATTTTTGATACGAGTTGTCAATTTAGTTCCATCAGGTCTACATCGTTGGAAAACTAAAATGATATACTGACCATAACTTTGTATAAATAATGTGGATAGCATTGGACATTTACATTGAGTACACACCATATTATGATCTGCTGCTTTAACTAGATTTTTAAATGACACTGATTTACAGTCTGGTAAAGTCAAATATATCAATCTTTCAGTGTCTATTCTAGTATTACTTGATGAACTACAATTGTGGCAGTCATGCTGCCATTGATAAGAAAGGCGGAAAAGATTTTCTACATCTACACCTTCATCTTCCAAAACACCAAACATATACATTAAAATTTCCTGACAATCCTGCTGAATGTTCTGTGAAAATGTATCTTGACCAGAACACATATCTAAAATATTTCGAATTTCTGTTACACTTTCTATTTTTGCTCTATCACTGCTACATTTCTCAAACACAGAATTCAATAAACCACACAATCTTTGATCCCGATTTTCAACAATCTGTTCTTGTAAGGTTTTAAGAAAAAAAACAACATTAACCACTACATTAGCATAGCAGTTGACACCAGAACTATTTTCAAACTGAAATCCAACAACATTTTCATCACAATCCTTTTTCTTTCTGTTTTGAATTACAGTTTCATCTACTTTTTGTCTTTTTGCTACTACCTCACTGCAATTAAACAGAGGATATTGTGGCAAATGTGGAGCATACTCTCTTCTTAACCTATTGTATTCTTTAACACAATCTAGATCTGCACAAATCTTTGTCTCATCACACTCAATCAAGTACAATCCTGATAAAGTTCTGACTCGGTATAATGCCACATATGCCATACCCTCTTTAAACACAGATCTTCCAATGTTCACCAAAGCACTATCTGCACTTAATCCTTGAGATTTATGAATTGTTACTGCATATGCCAAACAAACAGGAAACTGTTTTCGGCGAACATATAAGTCTTTTACGAGTAAAAATCTAGCAGAACAACAACTGATTTGTTGTACTTGCTCAATACCATCAAATTTTATTTTTAAAAATTCAATTCCATCTCTATTTCTATAATTCACAAAATCAACAACATAACCCATTGCTCCATTTACCAGACCCCTTTCAACATTTAAATTCCTTCTCAAAATGATACGACAATTTAAACACACATTCAGAGTCTTTTCAAAACCAGCTGTTTTAGAAATACTTTTCTCTAATGAATCCAATTTTGTTTTCAAATTTTCTGACAAAACAATTGTTGCACCCATATGCTCTATTTTATCTATTGTTTCCAGTTTCACAATCTCTTCATTTTCTAACTTTAACATTTTGTTGTTGAAGATGGAACATTCTTGCAGAGTTGGCGTCAAACATATCCCAGATTTCTTCTCAGTCATTTTTTTAAAAATATTCTCTGGTAGAATGTTTTCATTTGGATACAAATTTGAAATTATTCGAGCATGTAAAGCTTCTTTCCCAAGCTCACTTACTTTTCCAATTCTTACATCTTGTAGAATATTTTTATAATCTTCATCCTTTGCCTGTCGCATATTTTGAATCAGTTCAGCATATTTAAAATGTAACCATATATTAACGTTTCCAATGCTTCCAAGGAACTTCCTGGTATCTTCATGCGTGAGCATTTTAAACACTGGTTGTCCTTTTACTGGAGTCAACTGCAATAGATCTCCAAAAACAATAATGTGTTTTCCTCCAAATAACACATCATACTCTGTTCTAAGAATTTCTTGCATTCTCAAATGCACAAAAGCAAGCATTAGATTTGAGACCATGCTTACTTCATCAATGATAAGAAGCTTCATTTTCTTTAAGACTCTTGAAACTTCAGAACACGCATCTCCAGATAACTTGTTGTAATGCAATTTATTATCATGCTCAACTGGCAACGATGTATAGTAATCCCTTTAATGTTATGTGCTGCCAGACCAGTTGGAGCAGTTACAACACAAGACAGCGGTGAATCAGTCCTTTTCTGCAGATAAGTTGAAATGGCTTTAATCAGAAAACTTTTTTCTGTTCCCGCTTCTCCACTTACGTACAGTCGGACAGGCCCAAATGATGTATATGAGCACTCTTTTTTCTCATGTCTGAATCCATGTTCAATCTGTTCTGTGACTTCGTCATATATCTTTTTCTGCTCAACGTTTAGTTGCTTTATCAAATCTTCTAAGTTAACTCCATCCTCTTGAGCTTGTTCCATAGCTCTTTCCACCTCATCCATGGCAGTTGCAGCTTCATTTTGGATAATTGGTCCTCTTAGTGGATCCTGGCTCAATGAAGTAGAACTCTGACTGTCTTGAGAACTGTCTCTAGCAATCTCTTCAGCAATTGTGGCTTCTTGCTCTATTTCTTCATTCAACATTTGCAGATAATTTGGAAAAACAGGACATTCTATGGTATCCTTAGTTGCATTAAAAGAGTCTTCATAACACAGAAAATCTCCAAGTAGTTCCTCTTCTGTACGCCATGGCTTAAAGAGTTGCAAAAGAGCTAAATAGTAAAAGTCTCCTTTGTCTGGAGCTTCGCAACTCAATTTTCGATGATTAATCAAATGGCCTTTTCTCTGCTTCACTAGACATCCTTCATACCCAATGACAGCATATTTTCCATTATTGATATCTTCTGTGATGTTCCTCTTATAACTGTAGTTTTGCAGAACTTCATATAAACAAGTGTTCTCAAGGTGAGTACTTCTATTTGGATAGCATGTATCCAACATATTTGTCTTCAAAATATCTGTACTGTTTGGTTCTTTCTCCGCCAAATATTCAATTTCTTGTACAGATTTCAAAACTCGGTTTCGTGTTGCAGCAAGACCTAGACTCACCCAAATGATTGTTCTTGATTTGGCATAGAGACTTGCTGATGATAACCGATCAGAACATTCATATGCTCCAATTTCTCAATGCGACAACATCTTCGGACTGAAACTGTATAATTTCTTGCTTAGACTCTTTTCATGTGAAATGTCCTCCCACATTTCCTTCAGTTCTGTCTTTTCTTTTTTTGTGATGTAAGATGTCACATATCGAGCCACAGCAATAGAGTTGTCAGCAACAAACTAAATATCCATGTTAGCATTCCACATGGACAAAATCACTGGGTTGTAGTCGTTGATGTACTTGGACTCTTCGTTTCTTTTTAAATTATATGTATTTTTTGGAGATTTCCTCGTCACAGTATGTCGTAGAGATGATATCAAATTATTTACTCTTCCCTTAGAAATCACAGGTCGTGGAAACGCAAAACGACATTTCGTGTAGTACTTTTCCTTGTTTTTAAATTTTCGACGACAGTACTTTCCACAACTTGTTGCCTTAAACTGTTTTCTTCAGTAGTTTTTGGAACAGCACATGTTGAATACTGTTCAAGGAAACTCATCAATGTTTCATCCGAATCTAATCCAAATTTGAGTGCATCTTTAATCCACAACAGCATATGTATATGAGGAGCACCTCTCGCTTGATATTCCTTCCTCCAAAAGAAATCCAAAACCTCTCCAAGGGGAGGATTTTTTTTGTTGGTAATAAAAGACATCATAGCTTCAAATCTATGATTAAAATATCTGCAAACATTTGCTGGATCCAAAGAACACAGTTCTCCAGGTGTTTTCAATTCTATATTTTGTATGTTTCCATTTGCCTCTCGTAGAAATTGAAGTAAGTCGTCCCATGCATACTCAGCACAGCTAAGAGTGAGGAACCATGTAGGAGTTCCTAAATTTCTTAGCTTACATTTCAATTCCCCATGACGACGGAACCAATACTCATTTGTTCCACGCTGACATGCCATGAGATTGATTAGCTGAGATTCCAAAATACTGTCTTGCAGATTGACTTTCTCCATAAAGTCCCTTGCTGAAACATTTTGCAGATGAGCTCCACTTTTCAATATTTGATTAACTGCATAAGAAAGCCCAGACAAATCACTTTCATACAGTAGATGAAACAAATACGGAATGCATTGCCGAAACCTTGGATCCTCAGCATATAATCTTAAAGTCCGGTATTCAGCTGCAGGAATTTGAACCTGTCAATCGTCATATCGTCCACCACGACCTGTTGGAAATAACTGTGGAAAACAACGAGCTTCCAAACTTTCTTCCCATACACTAATGGGACTTCCTTTTGCTGCTTTCATTTGAAACAAGTCAATTGCATTCCCCATTACTTCTTTGGAATGCAAAGGATGAACAGTATAATGTTCATATATTTCTTCACTTCTAGACACATTAACTTTTTCAATTTGGCCAACTGAACAATCACTGTCTTCTTCTGTAGCTGTTTCCTCTGCTCCAACACTTACATCTTTATAGTACTCATTGTTTTTGACCAAATACAACGTTGACTTTTTGACTTTCCTAACATCCACTAAATCTTGCCAGATTCTCTTACTCTTTGTTGGAACCCCATTAACTAGAATAACCAGAGGATCCTCTTCTACTCTTTCTACACCAATTGTATCAATAATTTTCTTGATATCTAGAGGCAAATAAACAACTCTTCCCTTTAATCCTCTTTGTAAATCTGTAGGAGGTAATTTCCCTATCTTAGGCTCCATGCGAACAATAGCTTGAAAAGGATGGACACATTGAATCAAAATTGATTCATAAGTAATTAAATCCATCAATTCAGAAGGAATATCTATCAACTGAATATTATTATGAGCAGCTCTAGCAGGCATTCTATTTTCATTTAATTTTTTCAAACAATAATTACAAATACACTGATCAAAACTCAAATCAAAAGAATTCTCCACCAACAAATAACTTACAAAATCCTGCCATTCACTATTATTTTCCAATTCACATTTTGCATATAAATCAACTAACCTAGTCTGAATCCTATAATGAGTCCGTCGACAACACACACAAGTTAAATTAGGCCTTTCACTTGATTTCACCTTAAACTTGGTAATTTCCTCGTCAAACTTTTCTGTACTTGAAATCTGTACATTGTCTTCCACATTACCATCCATTACTATATCCATTTCTACACTGTCCTCTTTGTTCCCAAAATAACAAAACTCAATTTCTTCACAAATAGTCTTCACATCCACTTCAGATCCATGCAAAAGAGCACTGTTTAACTGTTTAAGCTTAAGTGCTGGACTTTTTGCATAATACAACCTTCTCACTAATTGCCTCACCTTATTATGATGCACTGCTAACATCCTAAAATGATGAAAAACACTCTGACATACTTTTCTAGAAAGACAAGCCAGTGAATGCCCATGCAAACCTGTGCTTTCTCTCACTCTGCAAGGATCTAACTCTTGCAAGATCTTCATTTTTTGTTTTAGACTTTTCTTACTATATGTACGTAAGAAATTTCGAAGCAAATCGATTGAATCCTGTCGCACACTACAAATACTACTGCACTTCCATGTGTACACTGGACCCTTAGTTCACCTCCCTAAAACTTCATCACTTAACACCTCTTCTGCAACTCTAGACACAAGTTTCTCTTTTTCTATCACACAACCATCTTTCACCTCATTTGCTTGACCACTGGTGTCAACTGCCTGCACCAAATCATTTTCCTGAAAGTAACTCTCTTCATTAAAAAATGGCTCAGAACTTGAACTATGCATCCATTCTCCAGAAAATACTTCACAAAAATTAGTCCGATTAATAATTCTTTTCCATCTACTGTTCGATTTGAAAACATCAATTGCCTTATTAAGTATTCTAATTCTATTGATTACTAATTTTTTCTTAACTTCAAAAGCCTGATCAACAATCTTCTCTACACTTTTCTTTTTCTTGTAAAAAGCAGCTCTCTGTTTACCTTTCTTTTCATTTTTTAGCAAATTTAAAACTACCCTATTGCGAAACATTCGTCTACGAATGTCCCTAAATTGATTTAACCTTCTATTGCTATCCATACTCTTATCTCCTGCTCCAATAGAGACATTTTGTGAGGGCCTCTCCTTCCTTTTTAAATTTGTTTTTCTGCTTCTGGATCTTCTTATGACCATTAACATTACTGTTTGATCTACATAAATTGTGAAGAAAAGTCTTACCAGGAGCTTTTCTGGTGTTTTTTGAAGTACTTGTTGTAGAAGATTCTTGTATTTCCTTTGATGATTTTGATTTTTTACGTATGGTATTTTTTCTATTCCTTTGCCTTGATGGCATTTTTGCTTGCTTTTAAAATGTTGATTTCAATCTGTGGTTCTGAAAAAAACAACATATTAAAGACCACTATTAGCAAACAACAACGTAATGACAAAAAGAAAACAATATAAACACTAATTTGCAACATATTAAAGTTTATACCACAGCAACTCAGGGCCTTATTTATGAAGGCCTTGCGCCACCAGTGCATCCCATGTTAAAAGAGACGCACCGGTGCCACAAGGCAGTCATAAATATGGGCTAAATATAAATATATTGATTTTCCCCCAAAATCGCTTTTTGAATAACATTAAAGAAACACTGCGCAGAACCTATGTACAACCACTGAATATCACTTTTGAAACCTCACTGTTTCCCAAAATACAAATCCTCTATTTTGCAAATGTTCATAGCAAGTATTATCAAAAAGCAAGACACAAACCAACAACAAAAAAAACCAGGGCCTTATTTATGAAGGCCTTGCGCCACAAGAGCGTCACTTATTTCCCATGTTTAAATTGATGCACCGGCTGCACAAAGCAATCATAAATAAGGGCCAATTGAAAATACCATTGATTTGCACCTAAAATCGTTTTTGGAATAACATTTAAGAAACACTGCGCAGAACCTATGTACAACCACTCAATATCACTTTTGAAACGTCACTGTTTCCCAAAATACAAATCCTCTATCTTGCAAATGTTGATATCAAGCATTATCAAAAAGCAAAAAACAAACCAACAGCAAACAAACTCAGGACCTTATTTATAAAGGCCTTGCACCACAAGAGCATCACTTATTTCCCATGTTTAAAGTGATGCACCGGCTGCACAAGGCAATCATAAATAAGGGCCAAATGAAAATACCATTGAATTGCACCCAAAATCGTTTTTGGAATAACATTTAAGAAACACTGCGCAGAACCTATGTACAACCACTCAATATCACTTTTGAAACCTCACTGTTTCCAAAAATACAAATTCACTATCTTGCAAATGTTCATAGCAAATATTATGAAAAATCAAGACACAAACCAACAACAACAAAAATCAGGGCCTTATTTATGAAGGCCTTGCGCCACAAGAACGTCACTTATTTCCCATGTTTAAAGTGATGCACCGGCTGCACAAGGCAATCATAAATAAGGGCCAAAAGAAAATACCATTGATTTGCACCCAAAATCGTTTTTTGAATAACATTTTAGAAACACTGCGCAGAACCTATGTACAACCACTCAATATCACTTTTTAAACCTCCCTGTTTCCCAAAATACAAATCCACTATCTTGCAAATGTTGATAGCAAGTATTATCAAAAATCAAAAAACAAACCATCAGCAAACAAACTCAGGGCCTTATTTATGAAGGCCTTGCGCCACAAGAGCGTCACTTATTTCCCATGTTTAAAGTGATGCACCGGCTGCACAAGGCAATCATAAATAAGGGCCAAATGAAAATACCATTGATTTGCACCCAAAATCGTTTTTTGAATAACATTTTAGAAACACTGCGCAGAACCTATGTACAACCACTCAATATCACTTTTGAAACCTCACTGTTTCCCAAAATACAAATCCACTATCTTGCAAATGTTCATAATAAGTATTATCAAAACGCAAAAAACAAATCAACAGCCAACAAACTCAGGGCCATATTTATGAATGCCTTGGGCCACAAGAGCGTCACTTATTTCCCATGTTTAAAGTGATGCACCGGCTGCACAATGCAATCATAAATAAGGGCCAAATGAAAATACCATTCATTTGCACCCAAAATCGTTTTTTGAATAGCATTTTAGAAAAACTGCGCAGAACCTATGTACAACCACTCAATATCACTTTTGAAACCTCACTGTTTCCCAAAATACAAATCCTCTATTTTGCAAATGTTCATAGCAAGTATTATCAAAAAGCAAAAAACAAACCAACAACAAAAAAAATCAGGGCCTTATTTATGAAGGCCTTGAGCCACAAGAGCGTCACTTATTTCCCATGTTTAAAGTGATGCACCGGCTGCACAAGGCAATCATAAATAAGGGCCAAATGAAAATACCATTGATTTGCACCCAAAATCGTTTTTTGAATAACATTTTAGAAAAACTGCGCAGAACCTATGTACAACCACTCAATATAACTTTTGAAACCTCACTGTTTCCCAAAATACAAATCCACTATCTTGCAAATGTTCATAATAAGTATTATCAAAAAGCAAAAAACAAATCAACAGCCAACAAACTCAGGGCCTTATTTATGAAGGCCTTGCGCCACAAGAGCGTCACTTATTTCCCATGTTTAAAGTGATGCACCGGCTGCACAAGGCAATCATAAATAAGGGCCAAATGAAAATACCATTCATTTACACCCAAAATCGTTTTTTGAATAACATTTTAGAAACACAACACAGGACCTATGTACAAGTATTCACTTACACTACTGAAACTTAACTATCTGCTTCAAAATATTCTCCATAGAGCAAACAAGTCTCTATCTAAATTAAATAAATCATTACTTACCTTTACAAATGCTTTGGGAGATTGAAAACAGTGTCAGACACACACACACCAATTTTTCTTTAGCAGAGCAAAAGGTGTGCACTCAATACACTGAAACCAAGACTGGCATAGAAAATCTCTAAATTTACACACATATGCCTTATTTCAACCAATCAAAAGTCTTCCCTCACTATTTTCAAACCAATACCCTTCCCCCTCTCAGACCTTTCTATCTGTTACCATAGCAACTCCCTCCTAACTGAACTCTCAGGTTCAAAAGTTTATTCTACAATGTTGCAAATTAAGTCAGCAAGGATGTTTGACCTCTCAATACACCAGCTTATCCAGGGCATTATTGCTTTTAGTGACTTTAGTGACACAACCCTGCACCCTAACTTTCTGTTTTCAACTAACTGAATCCACCAATCATTGCTTGTGATTCAACAGCAGGGAAACTCCACAATTATTTTTTTGTAAACTCCTACTGTTCCAACTGCCATTTCATTCCCACACTTCATCTGACTGCACCAGAACCTTCTCACATCATGTATTCTGTATGGATTATTGGACATAGCTACATCCACTGGGCTCAAAGTTATGCAGCAAGCAGAAATTATCACAACCTTGATTTATCAAATGTGGAAATCAAGTGGATTGGCCAGAGAGGATTGAGATGTCATCAATTGATACCATTGGTGAAAACCTTTTTGCATCTGCCAAACCCTGACCTCTTAATAGTGCACTGTGGAGAAAATGATTTGGGCACTATGACTGGGGTTGGTCTGGAAATGCTTTTAAAGGACATCTTTGATCAATTGATGACACTTTTTCCACAAACTGCCTTGGTATATTCTAATATATGCCAAAGACAGAAATGGAACTGGTCCAACCAATTTTGTCCACAATTTGAGAAAGCACGGAAACATGTGAATAAATCTGTTTCTGCTTACATGAGAGACTGTGGAATGGGTTCAATGTACAATAATAACTTGCGTTACAACATGCAAGACATCTACAGAGGAGATGGTGTGCACTTCTCAGATGAGGGGAATAGAATTTTCCTCCTGAATTTAAGCCTGTGCATTGGAACCTACTTATAGGTACAAAAATCAGCCACAGAACCCAAAAGCTCTTTTCAGAGCTACCCTACCTCTGATCATTCAAAACGTTGATCTTTTTCTAACTTTTTTCACTATTTTTCATCAAAGTACGCTCCCCGGTACGCTTACCGGCGCGCGTACCGAGCGCTCCCCCCGCGAAATTTTTTATTTTATTTTTTTATTTTTGGCCTATATGAGCGTCCTAAGCCCCCCTCAGAAAACCTAGAGGGTCAGGAAGTGACTACCATGCCCCCTTCTACCCATTCCCAACGTTGTTTGTCCTCCATCTTGTGTCTCGATTGTACCGAAACACAAAATGGAGGACTCCCGTAACGCTGCTGGTGCGCGTACCGGGGCGCGCACCGGTAAGCGCTCTGTAAAAAAAGGTGGGAAAGTAATTTTTAGATAAACCACTGGAGACACTTTCATCAAATATACAATAGGCCCTACTACATAGCAGTCCCTACCATTTACCCAAATTTGGTGGAATTCCATTGAGACATTTAGGCTGTAGGCCTGTCTAAATATCCTGAGGTAAATTACATGACGAAAACACATATGAAGTGTGAGAATTTACAACCAATTAAAAAGTTACTTTCATTTTCTACGATTATTTCCTAACATTTGATTGGTTATGTACATGAATATATATAAAAAAAAGAGAGGGAAAGACAGCCATTTTGACTGCTACTTCCTGAAGTACAATTGAAAAGAAATTACACTGACAACTTCAACTGCTTTCTCAAAGGTAAGTTGTTATTTTGGAAAGTGAAGTATGTTGTGCACTTTAAGTTAATTTGAGAAAAAATATTCTGTTAGTTATATACTATCCCACTGTAATAGATATAGATTGAGATAGGCTTCTCTGTTATAGTTATAGATTGAGTTAGGCTTCCCTTGTATTATTATAAATTTACTTAGGCTTTAACACATACACTTTTTTATATTTCAAATTCCAGCCTGATACCATACACTACCCAAAGATAGCTTCACTGTTAAAAAATCCAAACTGCCTGTCTGAACTTAAACACAACAGTGCCCTATCTCTACTGATATATTTATTTTTTATGCAATTTACAGCAACAAAATGGAAGGAGAACAGGATATTTCTTTTGAAATAGTTTTGGACAACAACACAGAAGAAAGAATTACTGAGAATGATGACTTTGATTTTATGGATGAGTCTCTGGACCATGAATTAGTTCAGTGTGTGGAATCAATGGAATCACAGAATGAAAATGAGGACATTCCAGACAATATATTATTAGAAGTTTTATTAAATTATGAAAAAGAATCAGAAAAATAAATGTATATTTAATAATCAAAAATTGTTCGACCCATTATTCATTTTTATATGTAATTCATCAAGTAGTTCCAAAATGTTTAAAATATAAAGTGAGACTTATAGTATACTGTGCAACTTTTTTGTGTTACATAGTAAGTTTGCTCATAGTTACTTCCTTTCTCCCACTATATTATCTCCAATGTGTATTTAACATCTCTTTATCATCTTGTGCCTCCATGTTGTTTCTGCTTTCCTGACAGACTACGCTATGAATTCCATATACCACAATAACTTCTGTAACAACATGCAAGATATCTACAAAGGAGACGGTGTATATTAAATTATAGACTCTGCATTGGTACCTACATGTTGGTACTTAAATAAAAAAAAAAAGAACAAAAAGAACAATTAATAAACATACAGTTTTTAAAAGTCTGTCATTCTTTTTTCCCCATAGTACGCTCCCTGGTGCGCGTACCGGGCGCTTCCCCCACAAAAATATAAATAAATAAAAATATAAAAATATAAAATAATTTCCCCCTTTGTTTCGGCCACCTCTCATGTCTCGATCCTACCGAGACACAAGATGGCGGCCGCTCCAGACTGTTTAGAATGTTTACAGACACCCGAGAGCCAATCAGCTTTCCGTGCGCGAACTCGCGTAGCGCGCTGGTACGCGCCCCGGTGCGCGTACCGGGGCGTGCTTACAGATATATATATTTTTTTGAACCTAAATTACTCAAAATCCACTGGAGGACATATCTTGAGACATAGCAAAGGCACATCGGGCTACCAGTCCCTACAATTTTGCCAAGTTTGGTGGAAATCCATTCAGCCGTTCGGGCTAAAAAAGAGGTCGACCGCCCTATGAAAATTAACATGGGGAAAACGCGTTTTGGGACCCCCCTTTTATCTCGGCCCCCGCTTGACGAATCCCCTCCAAACTTTTAGGGAAGGACTGGAGCTTAAAGAGGCCATTTTGAGGAAATTTTCAGGCAGATTCGTCAACCAGCGCCAAAGTTATTCCAAATAGAATTTTGAGATTTAACATTGAAAAAAATCCTAACTATAACTACCTACTGGCGACAGCCAGTAGGATATATATATATATATATATATATATATATATATATATATATATATATATATATATATATATATATATATATATATATATATATATATATATATATATATATATATATATATATATATTGTATTATTAAAAAGTAAAACCACAATAACCAGTTTGTAGCTGGAATGCCAGAATTGGAACACCTCACATCTACAACGAGAAATTTCCTAGTTATCACAAAGGAAAGTTTCAATTCTATTAAGGACGCGGAGGCGAGGATTTTGCTAGTCCTTTCTCCATTTTATTGGACAGCAAGTTAAAAGTAAGAAAAAACATTAGAACCATGGACTACCCAAACCAACATGGCAGCGGTAGCCATGGTAACACATCAACCAATCAGAGTCCATCAATCAGCATATAGGGACTCCCAGACGTTAGTCCTTCCTCTTTCTTGGGTGCTGCCGCAGGAAAGAAGTCATCCATCCACTAGTCCGCTTTCTGATCGGAGCCTAGGGAAGAGAAACAATAATAATATCTTGTCCAGAACAATGTCGAACGAAGTCAAGAACATTGCAATGGAGTAAATAAACTATTTGCAGAAAGAAGAAAAACATAAGTGCACAGTAATCCAATGTGTACATTAAGACATAGGATAAAAAGGTACTTCCCTTAGACGAAATAAAATCATCAGAATCCAGTCTTGGGAGGGAAGGCTCGATAAGGCCTGGGTGGGAAAATCCTCGCTTCCGCGTCCTTAATAGAATTGAAACTTTCCTTTGTGATAACTAGGAAATTTCTCATTCTATGTCAGGAAGCGGAGGCGAGGATTTTGCTTGTTCAAAGCTTACTCACCACCAACGATGCAGCCTCATGGATTGGTTTAAAGTAGAACTTTTTAAAAGTTGAATCCGAAGACCAATCCGCTGCATTCATGATATCTTCCAAGCGTCCCTGCACCGCCTTGGAAGCCATTACACCTCTAGTGGAATGAGCCCCAAAGTCAGTGATATGAATTCCAGCTTCGGACATAATCCACCTGACCCATCTGGCAATGGTGGGAGAGGAAACTGCTTTAAAAGGTTTTTTAACCGCAATAAGCAATTGTCTCTCACCCGGAGGGCGGAACTCAAGAGTAACATCCTCATAAGTTTTGAGGCAACAAACAACACAGAGCTTTGAGGATCTGGGAAAGCTGGGTAAGTTACTGACCTGGTATTATATTTAGTTCTTCTTGAAACTGTAAACGTAACCCCTTCCGGGGTAAAAACCCTGGCCGAGATATCCAGAGCACGAACATCCGAAGCACGCTTACAAGAAATCAGGAAGAGAAGAATCGCCAATTTGGCAGAAAGTTCCTTGCACGAAAGGTACTGATTATCCTGCCAGGACTTAAGAAAATTCAAAACCACATTAACATCCCATAACCCAGAATAACGGGGTTCTGGGGGACGCGAAAGGCGAATACCCTTGAGGAGTTTACAAACCCAAGGATGCTCACCAACCGGAGAGCCATCCACAAGAGCATGGCCAGCAGAAATTGCCGACCTGAAAGAGTTAATGGTGCTGTATGCCAATTTCTTTTTGAAAAGATCGGCGAGGAAGTTAATCACGTCAGTGACAGAGGAGCCCATGGGATCCAGGTGTTTTGCCACACACCAACAAACCCATCTGTTCCACGCTGATCTATAATGCTTAGTGGTGTTAGGGGCCCAGGCTCCTCTAATGAGGAGCTCAGAGTCTTTCGAAAGTGAGTCGCAAGACCAACGTCCCCTGAAATCCTCCAGGCCATGAGATGTAGATGGCCCTGGAGAACCAGAGGATGCGGGTGACCCAAAGGATCCGTCAGAATGTGATCGAACGACGGTAACCGAAGAGGTTTGTCCCAGGACAGCTCTAGAAGAGAAGGAAACCAGCATTGAGCTCTCCAGATTGGTGTGATCAGAATCAGAGATGCTCTCTGTCTGCGGACCTGAGCTGCCACCCTCCGAATGAAAAGGAAAGGAGGAAGCGCATAAGCTGGAAACTGGGACCAGTCCTGTAGGAAGGCATCCACTGCTTCCGCACCCGGATCCGGTTTCCAGCTGTAGAAGCGGGGAAGATGGGCATTCCATCTGGACGCAAATAAGTCCATCACTGGAAGACCCCAAAGGTCCGAAATTCTCTGGAATACCGAATGATCCAGCCTCCAATCATTGGCATCCCGAAAATTCCTGGACTGACAATCCGCCACCATGTTCAGATCGCCTGGGAGATACTCCGCCGTGACTGAAATCTGACGAAGAAGTCAGTAATTCCAGAAGTCCTTCGCAAGATCCGCTAGGACCTTGGAATGAGTGCCGCCCAAACGATTGCTATATCTGACCGCAGTCGTGTTGTCCATCCGGAGAAGAACACAACACGAGACCTTGGTCGTGGTGAAAGAGCGGATTGCGAAGGAACCCACGAGGAGCTCCAAGCAATTGATGTGGAGGTGAAGTTCCTCCTCCGTCCACCTGCCGCCCACCGAGAGGGAGCCGCACCGGGCACCCCAACCCTGGCGACTGGCATCTGACTCGATCACAAGATCCGACGGGAACCGAAAATCGCCTTCCCGTTCCACGCATCTATGTGATCCAACCACCAAAGAAGTTCTGACCGGGCTTCCAAATTTAAGGAGATCAGTTCCGAGTAAGTGAGACCCTTGCGAAGGTGAAACGCTTTCAGTCTCTGAAGAGCCCTGTAATGAAGAGGGCCTGGAAAAATGGCCTGGATCGATGAAGACAGTAAGTCCACAATCCTGGCCAATTGACGGAGGGAAATTTGATCCCGACGGAGAACTTTGCGAATCTCCTTCTTGATCTTGGAGATCTTTTGAGAAGGAAGATGAAGCGTTGCATCCGTAGTTATGATCAGAAATCCAAGGAAAGTCATTTCCTGACGAGGAATTAAATCCGACTTCTGGGCATTGATGATGAAGCCCAGTGACTGAAGAAGGGAAATTGTAACCTGAAGATGGTGAAGAAGGAGGTCCTTGGACTGATTCATTAAAAGAATGTCGTCCAGGTAAATTATTAGACGAATCCCCAGGGTACGGAGATGTTCTACCACCGGGCGCAGGAGCTTGGTAAAGCACCAAGGTGCTGAGGAAAGACCAAAGGGGAGCGAACGAAATTCGTAAATCTGATCCTTCCAAAGAAACTGGAGGAACCGACAATGAGGAGGATAGATTGGAACCGAAAGATAAGCATCCTTCAGATCCAAGAGAACCAACCAATCGTTTTGCAACAGAGGGTCTCTCAAAAGATGGATGCCCTCCATCTTGAAATGTCTGTAAATCAGCCATTCGTTGAAGGAGCGGAGGTTGATTACCGGTCTGAACCCCTTGCCCTTCTTTTCCACTAGGAAGATGTTGCTGAGGAAACCGTTTGGGTGGAGAACAGAGGGGATGATGGCGCCTTTTTGTAACATAGCCCGAACCTCCAAGTCTATAAGCTCTTGTTCTGTGACTGAAAAAACTAGAGGGCGAGGACGAGAGAGTTGAACGGGGGAACCGTAAAACTTGATGTGAAACCCCTGAACGGTCTCCAGAACCCAAGAATCTGATGTTATCGACGACCAGGCCTGGGGAAACAACGCTAACCTTCCCCCCATTCGAACCAGAGAAATGATGCAAAATCTTACCATTAAATCCTCTGGAGTTGGACTGGTTGCCACCACGTCCCCTGCCTTGGCCTCTGCCTCCTGTGGAAGGGTAAAAGGTACCCTGACGCCCATCATTCCAGCCGTTGTTTCTTCTGGATTGGCCTCCATTGGGGTCTTGCTGGAATTGACGGCCGGAAGAGCGACCCCTGCCTCCGCCGGCCCCGGCAAAAACCTTTTTGGGAAAAAACTTCTTCATAGAAGCCTGTGCTTTGTCTAGGGCAGAAAATGTAGCAACGACCTTCCCATACTCCTTCACAAAGGGGTCCCCAAACAAAGCACCCTGCGCAATCGGGCCCGCCTCTGATGACGACAACTCTCCCAGTTTTGGGTCAATTTTAAGTAACAAGGATCGTCGACGCTCCGCTGAAAGCGCACAATTGGCATTGCCAAGAAGGCACATAGCCCTTTGCGACCAACCAGCAATGTCATCAACCGAAAGAGGCATGCCTGACTCTTTAGAACGTTGGGCTAATTCAATTATTTTCGTCAGAGGACCAACGACATCCAAAAGTTTATCTTGACAGGCTTTCCAAGACCTATCTATACCCTTCTTAGGGTCCTTGATATACTTGGCAAAGAAGGTGCACAACTTCGGATCAATTTCAGGGGTGCATGCCACCCTAAAGGGAAGAGAAGGGCGTGGGCACTCAGAACGCAGGCGTAAACGTACATCCTGAGGTAAAGGTTGTCGAAGCTTAGCAGCGACATAATCAGCAGTAGACTGTTCAGGAAACCATTCTGATGACCTGGGTCTAAAAATAGTAGATGGGTCAAACATATCAGGAGGCACAAGATCACCCTCTGAAAAACTAGGAGCACTAGGTTTTGGGCGCCAAGACCTGCTCACATCTGAAAAATCCTTTGAGGAAGCGTCCTCATCCTCATCTACATAATCGTCCTCTTCATGATCGCCCTCATTGGGAAACCCTTCCTCCGGGTCATGGTCCTGGGTGGCAAAACCACCAGTCTCTCCGGGTGAGTCATCCCCCGGTAGGGTGCGCTTCTTAGCGTGCGCGCACTCTTACGAAAGACTTCAGATAATTTGTTGATGCCCTCCAGGTGCCCCGAGTCACGCTTCCTGGCCGTACGTGATGGAACACAAGGAACACCACTGGGCCCTGCCCCGCTGTCCCCAAAAACACCCGAATCAGTCTTGAACACATGGGCTGACAGCTTATTGACACTGTCCTGCAGAGGTGCCAGAGCCTGAGCTATCGCAGAAGCGAGAAGCCTGTCCACCTCTGCAGGAGGGCGCGAAAGGGGCAGCTGTGGCTGATCATTAGAATTCACCACCTCAACATTAGAAGGACTGGACTGCATTTTAGCAGAAAAACTGGTACCCATAAAACAAACACCCCAACTATATACAAGGGGAAGCCCCTCACACAGGTACCACACAGGCTAACACTTTATACAAAGCCCAAAACTCAAATACACTGACTGAAAATAAATGGCAATTTATTCAAATACCAGTCAGA
Organism: Lissotriton vulgaris; assembly: GCF_964263255.1. Classification (NCBI taxonomy): domain Eukaryota; kingdom Metazoa; phylum Chordata; class Amphibia; order Caudata; family Salamandridae; genus Lissotriton; species Lissotriton vulgaris. Next base: position 1,729,004,231 of record NC_141693.1, read on the forward strand.
AATATAATTCTTGCCGTCAAAACACAGCGTCAGTGTGAGGGGAGAGGCAAAAATAAACGAAGCGCAAACCCTCAGCGCGTTTCCACACAAGCGCGAAGAGCGCTGAGGAGAACAGCCGGTCGGCATCAGAAGCCGACACCAGGACTGCGCACGCGCGTAGGAGAAACGCTCGGGCTAAAAGCCTACCGCGTTAAATACACAATCAAACAGCCTACAACAAAGGCGAAGTCAAAGGCTAATCGTAAAATACCAAAACAAAGCTGTCTACAATCAAATTCAAAACTGCCACGACAAAGATCAAGCTGAAGTAAAACGTGACTTATCTTGCCGAGGCAGCAATGGAGAAAGAGGAAGGACTAACGGCTGGGAGTCCCTATATGCTGATTGATGGACTCTGATTGGTTGATGTGTTACCATGGCTACCGCTGCCATGTTGGTTTGGGTAGTCCATGGTTCTAATGTTTTTTCTTACTTTTAACTTGCTGTCCAATAAAATGGAGAAAGGACTAGCAAAATCCTCGCCTCCGCTTCCTGACATAGAATTGGGACGGTAGCAGAATTCCACTATATGGTTGACTGGTAATGCGTGACATCTTCAGCCTGGCTTTAAGCCAGCAGCAAGTTGAGGTATATGACTTGCAGCTTTACTTTTCAAATAACCAGTTTGCTAAAATATTGAAAGGTCTGACTGAAAGTGCCATTTACAGCTTTTCGGCTATCACCGGGCCAAGCGTGTTCCTGAATTAAAGGGTGTGCTCCTTTAATTCTAGACACATCTTCAGCGCCTAGATACCCTACTGGGTGATTAGCTGCTATGCAAGTCTTGAATAATTGATTGTAAATAGCTTTTCTTTAATCCCCCCTCCTGAAGCTACATGCTTATTACTTGATGGCTAGAGGAAACATTAACTTTTCACTAAGTATAACCTGTAACCGGTCAGCCGGTCCGTCCCAGAGTCTTTCATTTTTTCTTTTTTATTTATATACGACCTACTACCTCCCTGACGAGGCGATACATTTGGAAACTAAACACTGTACTTTCGTCTCCATATTTCTACAGCATATGGCCTGGGCAGACCAAACCTCGCAACAGGGGAAGCATGCATGGCTTAGAACTGCATTCAAAATGCTAATACTCCCAAACTAGAATGATAGTTCAGTAGGAGAATGTGCCAGCAGCAGAGAGCTGCGTGCCACCTTCAGCCATGCACTTTACCGCCCTCACTTTACCACCCTCACTCTACCACTCTACCATCCTCACTCTATCACTCTACCGTCCTCACTCTACCACTCGACCTCCCTCACTCTACCACTCTACCGCCCTCACTCTACCACTCTAACACCCTCACTCTACCACTCTACCGCCCTCACTCTGCCCCTCTACCACCCTCACACCCTCATTCTACCACCCTCACTCTACCACTCTACTGCCCTCACTCTACCACTCTACCGCCCTCATTCTACCACCCTCACTCTACCACTCTACCGCCCTCACTCTACCGCTCTACCGCCCTCAATCTACCACTCTACCGCCCTCACTCTACCACTCTCCTGCCTTCACACTACCGCCCTCACTCTACCGCCCTCACTCTACCACTCTACCGCCCTCCCTCTACCGTCCTCACTCTACCACTCTACCGCCCTCACTCTACCACTCTACCGCCCTCACTCTACTGCCCTCACTCTACCACTCTACCGCCCTCACTATTCCACTCTACCGCCCTCACTCTACCACTCTACTGCCCTCTCACTATACTGCCCTCACTCTACCATTCTACCGCCCTCACTCTACCACGCTCACTCTACCTCTCTTCCGCCCTCACTCTACCACTGTACTGCCCTCACTCTACCACCCTCACTCTACCGCCCTCGCTCTACCACTCTACCGCCCTGACTCTACCTCCCTCACTCTACCACTCTACCGCCCTCACTCTACCACTCTACCGCCCTCACCCTACCGCCCTCACTCTAAAAGGCTCACTCTACCGATCTACCACCCTCACTCTACCGCCCTCACTCTACTGCTCTACCACCCTCACTCTACCACTCTACTGCCCTCACTCTACCGCCCTCGCTCTACCACTCTACCGCTGCCACTCCACCACCCTCACTCTACCACTCTATGGCCCTCACTCTACTGCCCTCACTCTACCGCCTTCACTCTACCACTCTACAGCCCTCACTCTACCACTGGACCTCCCTCACTCTACCGTGCTCACTCTCTGCTCTACCACCCTCACTCTACTGCCATCACTCTACCGCCCTCACTCTACCACTCTACCGCCCTCACTCTACCGCCCTCACACTACCACTCTACCGCCCTCACTCTACCACTCTCACTCTACCACTCCACTTCCCTCACTCTACCCCTCTACCGCCTCACACCCTCACTCTACCGCCCTCACTCTACCATTCTACCACCCTCTCTCTAGCACTCTACTGCCCTCACTCTACTGCCCTCACTCTACCGCCCTCACTCTACCGCCCTCACTCTACCGCCCTCACGCTACCACCTCACTCTACTGCCCTCACTCTACCACACTCACACTACCACCTCACTCTACCGCCCTCACTCTACCACCCTCGCTCACTCTACCACCCTCACTCACTCTATCGCCATCAATCACTCTATTGCCCTCACTCACTCTATCACCCTCACTCACTCTATCACCCTCACTCACTCTATCGTCCTCACTCACTCTATCGGCCTCACTCACTCTATCGCCCTCACTCTATCTATCTATCGCCCTCACTCACTGTACCACCCTCACTCACTCTATCGCCCTCACTCACTCTATCGTGCTCACTCACTCTATCGTCCTCACTCACTATCGCCCTCACTCACTCTATCACCCTCACTCTATCTATCTATTGCCCTTCCTCACTCTATCTATCTATCGCCCTCCCTCAGTCTATCTATCTATAGCCCTCCCTCACTCTATCTATCTATCTATCTATCTATCTATCTATCTATCTATCTATCTATCTATCTATCTATCACCCTCCCTCTATCTATCGCCCTCACTCTATCTATCACCCTCCCTCTATCTATCGCCCTCCCTCTATCTATCGCCCTCACTCTATCGCCCTCCCTCTATCTATCTATCGCCCTCACTCTATCTATCGCCCTCACTTTATCGCCCTCACTAGATCCATCGCCCTCCCTCTATCTATCTATCGCCCTCCCTCTATCTATCTATCGCCCTCGCTCACTCCATCTATCGCCCTCCCTCACTCCATGTATCGCCCTCCCTCACTCTATCTATCGCCCTCCCTCCCTCTATCTATCGCCCTCCCTCCCTATATCTATCGTTCTCCCTCCCTCTATCTATCGCCCTCCCTCTATCTATCGCACTCCATCTATTGCCCTCTCTCTATCTATCTATCGCCCTACCTCTATCTATCTATCGCCCTCCCTCTATCTATCTGTCGCACTCCCTCTATCTATTGATCGCCCTCCCTCTATCTATCGCCCTCCCTCTATCTATCTATCGCACTCACTCTATCTATCGATCGCTCTTTCTCTATCGCCCTCCCTTCTATCTATCGCCCTCCCTCTATCTATCTATCTATCGCACTCACTCTATCACATCACCACAGCATCACTCAGCACCACCACAGCATCACTCAGGGGCACAACAACATCACTATGCGCTACCACAGCATCACTGAATGCCACAGCATTACTCGTCGCCACCACCACATCACTCATCGCCACCACAGCATCATTCTGTGAAACCATTCAACAACAACTGGTTCAAATATGTTCTCTCAATGTTTCAAGCTTTATTACAAATGTCACAAAAATATGTTAATATTTAACTTCTGTTCTTGGATTTTCGTCAGATTAAAATACACTGAACATAATCTTCACAAAAGTTATTTACAAAAGTTTAAGCTATTGCCATTATAAATTACAAGAACTTTTATTTAAGTATTAATTATTAAGAAAAATGAAAAGTCATTGTTATTTGTAATAGCAATACATCTAAGTCACGTAAATACGACACATATTACATTGCAAATGCTATAGGTCTCACATTTGCGAAGTTAAAACTATTGGAATTGTAAATGACAAAGCTATTAATTTAGCTATTTTCAAAAACAACACATAAATACAAGATTTGTCATTAACAATACCAATAGCTCAAACGTTCCTAATGCGAGACCTATTGCATTGCAAATGCTTGTTTAAAAAGGTCGCCCTCTGATCGTACCCCCCTGATGCCCCTTGCTTACGGTCCTCTGTGGCCCTGAGGCTACCAAGCGCTGTGGAAAGAGGCCACCCCCCACCCCAGAGGGAAACATTGTGCTGCAAATGGTCGAAAGGGCATAACCTGCCCGGAGGCACCGAAAATGGGGAGGAAGGACAGAAAACGAAAAGGTTCATGTTGTTAATTAAGCATTTCCTTTCTCAAGTTTCTAAACGTGTTAATGCTGATGTTTAGTCAAGAAAAGGCATCAGCCGAAACCCGGGTTCGGACCAGGGCATATAGATCTTTGGCTTAACGCTCTCCCCACTGAGCTGTTTCAGCACCTGATCCGGGGCTAGATGAGCAGCTAGACCCGCCGTGGTGCAAACAGCCCCGCCCCACGCAAACAGTTAAACACCCAAACCTCGTGCGGTGGTGTGCGACTGCAATCATTCTACGCTAGCCGAACTATGCATATGCAAGACGGCCGTTCCTGCGTTTGCTACTCCTCCCGCACGCCTGACCCGTGGAGGTACCGCCGCCACCACCATCCTTGGACCAGACGACAGTGCCCCCGAGAAGGTACCGTAAAGACAGCCTCAGGCCTGCCCCACGTGGGTCTGGGACTGCCGGGTGGGTAAAATTCAATTGGTATTTTGTTTCCATTTGAACCTCTGTCTGAGCGAAGACTGGACTCGAACCCAAAGCTACAGACTAGGACACACTGCCTGATCATGGCGCCCGTTCACCGCCCCCAGGCCGCTCCCGCATTCTCCGCCATGAGACGCCCTGGGAATGCTGACCTGAAGAGAAAGGCACTGGCATTTGCTCGTCGGAGCCGAACCACCTTCATGCCCACTCAGATAGGCATGCCACGACCATCAACCCACGGCAAGCCCCAGACCACCCGAACTCTGCCTGCCTGATTACCCGCCTATACAATCGGCCAATACCCGGGGAGCGAGCCCTGAGGCACCTGGTAGAAAACTTGCAGGGCACCCGCTCGCCCACGATGAGTAGGGACACCTGGCTCGAATGCAACGGTCTGACTCGGCGTGTTCGGTCACCGCAAACACGGCCACAAGGTCGGCTGCGACGACTCACGACACTGCTCCACAACCCGCACCTCCACAGCGGCCCGTCGTTAAGCGGGCCGCCTAGTCCGGCTCGACCTCTGCGAAGAGGGAGTAGGCGGAGGGGGACAATGCCATGATACCATCAGGCCTGAACTCACCGCTAAAAGAGTGTCCCGTGACCCGACGCGCGACGTCCGGAGCGGCAAAGAGGCTGCTAAAATGGCGAAGGGAAGTTATATACCCCTCGCCTGCCTGCCGCCCCGTAAGTGCGTCACTGGCCCGCCCACGCTCCAGCCAGTCCCCACCTGCACGGGGAGTTGTGGCTGACTAAAGTAGGGGGGGCGGGAGAAGCCCTCTGGGACTATGGGCCCGCCCTCCTGATGGCCACAGGGTGGCCTCGGTCAGCCGCATTCCCTCACTGACTGAGACACTCGCCCGCGGCGGCGGGCGAGAGGGGGGTTTTCTTAGCCCCCCCCCCCAAAAAAAATTGGCTCTCGTTACGCCTCTGGGCACCACAGACCTCCGACTGGGTAACAAAACAGCAGCCCTCGGTGAGCCTCGCTAGCCCCAAGGGATTGAAATCATCTACCAGAAACCTTCCGAAGTGAAGAACTGAAAAATAGTTACCCACGGCACCACCTACAAGCAGAAGCATGCCACCCTGAAAGCACTGGCTGCGTGCGCCACTCCGGAGGCAGCTCAAATCGCCAGTTCATGTGCACCGCATCTGCCCTAAAAAGAAAGGCACAAATACAGGAACAGGAAGTGAGAAGGGATGGGGGTATTTTATACATTGGGAAGCATTGTAAATAGAGGCACAGGTTCCTTACTCTGTGATTCATCATGGCAAGAGGGACGAGGAGGTAATTTAAGTTCTGCATGTTTCTTGTCACTGCATGTGTGTGCGATCCTGTGCCAGTAAGGGACCATTTTTTGGGAGGTGTCTGTGAGCCTTTGAATGGGAGAGTGGCACTGATCGAGTTCAAGTTGAGAGACCTTGACTTTTTTATATATGGTAGACTGTTTGTGTCACCCTTGCACCTCAGAAGGGGACGCAAGGGCGACGCAAAACCTGAATGAGATTTATAAAGCCACATAACGCCACCTTGGGTGGCCCTGAGTGGCTTGATAAATCTAGAGTAACGCAAGGCAGTGCAAATCACTGCCTTGGGTTACTCTTCGTCAGGAAGTTGTTAAATGGGTGGAGCAGGGGTGGTGCATGCATCCACCCATGCTTTCTTACGTATTCCCAGATTTACAACACTGGTAGACCAGGGAATGCCTCAGGACTGTATGCATCCCCACCAAAAGCGAACTGAGAAAAAGAGGAAAATACCTCTGAGAAATATTTTTGTGCAGTAAGGTATCCCTCACTGCGCAACAACAATCCTGTCTGCAACACAGGCCCCCTTGCAACATGGTGCAAGGGAGTCTGCATTGGGGTTAGGCACTAGGAGAGGTCAGGAATGTGCTGTATAATGGTAAATACAGTGCATCCCTGCCACTTCATGCAGACCAGGAGTATGGCTTGCTGCTTTGCGATTCATGAAGTTTTGATAAATACAGGCCAGGGTGTGTGACAATGTAAGTCTCCCATATGTTTTCTGGTGAGACATGCTGGGTGTAGTACATTGTTAGTACTTTGCTAGTTGCCATTCTAGTCTTTTTAAGAATACTTGCTCTTTATATTCCATATTCTATGTTCTACTCTATGTTCTCTCTGTATGTTCCATGTTGTGGCAGTTTACTGGTTGCTGCTGCGGTGGAGGGTCTGCTCTTACTCTACCTCCTATCTACAATAAAGAAATCTACTAAAGACAACTGCTGTCTCCAGATATCTCTTACTACAATATTTTGGCGACGTTTGCTTGAACCCATCGACTTTTCCACAACCTCATGAGTCAAGAGCAGACCAATTTGAGCTGAATCCGCTTTTGTTTCTTCTACACGATCACAGCTCGTCTAAGAAGATTTCACGGCTTCATACAGGACTTTCTAAGGGAATCGGCAAGTTTTTACCTTCTTCCTTTACCATTTTCCCTCTTTGTCCTCCCGCCGTCTCGTCTGTGGCTGTCTCCTGCTCCTGCTGCGTCTCTCCACAAATGATGACGCATTAGAATGTCCGACAGGAGTTAGCGATTGTGCCTGTGACGTCTGCCTGCTCGCTCCTGTCTCTCTGCGTGACTCTTCGTGCAACGCGCAGCGTCTCTGAGACAATCAACGTCATTGGAGCACCTAGGTCATTACGCTGGCGGCCATTTTGGGTTACTGTGGTAACCGATTCAACTCCAGCAACGCAACGATGATGCGCTCGTCTTTTGCGCATTCACAACCAGTAAACCTTTTTCGATTGCCGTTATTAACCATTTTCCTGGTACATGTTGCTTATATTTATTCTGGACTTATTACTTAAACATTGGTACTGGTTTTTTTTTGCGCAGTCAACACATCACTAATTCTTTGTTGTGTACTCTACTTACCTCACTACAACAATATGTCTGAGCAAGTAGCCTTGCAGACTGGCTCTGTTGTACTACCGCCTAGTTTTCTTTCCTCCCCTGGTCAGCCCAGCATATCATGGGAAGACTGGTTTCCCATGTTTGAAAACTATCTGGATGCATTGGATGCCCAGGAGTTCTCCGCTAAACGCAAGAAAGCACTTCTTTTGGGTTCCCTTGGTAAGGAGGGCCAGCGTGTTTTCAGGTTCTTGCCGCAAGTTCTTCTAGCTGGTGCACAAGCTCCTTTGGACGAGTATAAGGAGGCTGTTTCTCGTCTTGAGGTCAGATATGCCAAGGAGGAAAATCTTGTCATGAACAGATATAAATTTTACACCAAAAGTCAGAAAATTGGGGAGAGCATAGATGACTTTGTTTATAGATTGCGTGAAATGTCTGTGAAGTGCAAATTTGGCAACATGACTGATGAGCTGATCAGAGATCAGCTTATTGTACAATGTAACAACAAAAAAATCCAGGAGCGTCTTTGGGCAGCAAAGAACCCCAATCTTCGAACGGCAATTGATTTGGCAAAGGTTGTTGAGCAATCTGAGGGGTGCATGAAAGAACTAGAAAAGAGAGCTACTTCAAGTGACGTTGGTGAAGTGTCTTGTCATTCACACATGTTTTCCAATCAGGAAGATGATGACCAAGACGATGTTGCTCTCCTTAAGCAGAGGAAGTTTTTTTAACAAGAAAACAATCAATGTGAAGAGTAATAGCACTGTTAAACCTCTTCCTTCTAAGCAATGTTTGAGATGTGGTACTTTTGCTCATGCTTCCGACTCTAAATTTTGCTTTGCAGCTAAGCAAGAATGCATGAAATGTGGCAAGTTGGGGCACTATGCTCGTGTTTGCAGAAGTAAAGCTCGTTCTTCTGTGTCATGTGTTGGTGACATCTCAGAAGTTAAAGATGATACAGATAAGATTTTGGTGGTTGGTAATGATTGTGGTCTTCAACTTGAAGAGCACAAACGGAGAAACAGACCTAAGGCTCTTTTCATTATAAATGATAAGAATGTTTACTTGATGGTGGACACTGGCTCGCGTTACACCATTATTCCCAACTCGCTCTTTGTCGACTTATGGGGTATGGGTCCTCTCTTTCCTAAGGACATTTCTCCTGGTGGGTATCAGGGTGAACCTCTAAACATACTTGGGTACTTTGAGGCTAACATTGTGTTTTCTACAAGACAAATTTTTGGGAAAGTTTATGTCTCAGAATCTGGTCCCGCTATCCTTGGTTGGATACACCAATACGACCTATCTATTGTTGTGAATCCCCGATTTGATCCTCAGGTCATGGTTGTGGAGGACACGGAGTTGTTTTCCTTACTCTCCAATTTCAAAAATGTTTTTGGAGAGAGTCTGGGTCGGCTTAAGGGCTATTCACATAAGATAATAATCAAACCTAACTCAATCCCTGTCCAACACAAGGTGAGACGTATTCCCATTATCATTAGGGACGAGGTCAAGGGTCTCCTTGACGACATGTTAGTTTCTGGGGTCATTGAACCTGTAGAGGCCTCTCCTTGGGTTTCGCCTATTGTCGTCACCAAGAAATCGGACTGCAAGCTCCGTTTCTGTGTCGACCTCAGGTCCCTTAATCACTGTGTTGTTGCTGACACCTTTCCGCTATCTAACATAGCTGAGTTAGTTACCACTCTCAATGGGGCTAAATTTTTCTCTAAATTGGACCTCAGGAGTGCATACCATCAAATTGATTTGCATAAGGACTCAAAAAGTTTAACAGCTTTCATCACTCCTTGGGGTACCTATCAGTTTACTTGTCTGCCATTTGGCCTTAAGTCAGCAGCTAGCGTTTTTCAACGCATGGTATCTGGTATCTTCGAAGGTGTGCCGAAGGTGGTCTATTTTCAGGACGATATCCTGATTTATGGCCTTACTGAATGCCAACATAATTCCACTCTCAGAGTTGTCCTTGAAAAATTGTCTGATGCTGGTCTTACTCTATGCAAGGACAAATGTTTGTTTGGGGTGGATGAAGTGGACTATTTGGGCTACACTATTACTCCCTCTGGCATCAAGCCCAAAAGGGACTTGTGTGAGGCTATTCGTTCTGCGCCTCCACCTTGTGACAAAGATCAGCTACGTTCCTTTATGGGATTAATAGAATATTATTCTAAGTTTGTCAAGAATTTTTCTGATAAGACTGTTTGCATAAGATCTCTGCATAAACGGGGTGTGGGTTTCACTTGGGGGGTTGAACAGCAAGAATGTTTTGTAAATATCAAAAATGAGATTTGTGATGCCAAGATGTTGTCTCCCTTTGACGTTCATAATAAGTCAATTGTCACTGTTGATGCTAGCGCGCATGGTCTGGGGGCTATGCTGTCTCAATTGAAAGGGGGGTCAGAAGTCACCATTGCTTTCGCCTCCAGGACCCTTACTGATACAGAGAAAAATTATTCTGTTATTGAAAGGGAGGCGCTAGCTGCCTCTTGGGCTGTTGAATACTTCCGCACATATTTGTGGGGCATGAAGTTCACTCTGAGGTCTGACCACAAGCCCCTTATCAAAGTCCTTTCTCCTGGTGGGGCGCGAAAGGGTTCGGCCCGACTCATGAAGCTGGCGGCCAGGTTATAAGAATTTCAGTACTCCATGGAATACATTCCAGGTTGGAGGAACGTTCAGGCCGATTGTCTTTCGAGACTGTCTATGGACTGGCGTTCTCCTCACAATTCAGTTGTGCCTTTAGACTTGGATGATGTTGCTGTAGCTTCAGTTGAAGATGCTGTTTTTGTGGGTGAAGGTGTTTTTTCTTCTAGTGATTGGTCTAAAGAAATGTCTGTTGATGTCACTCTTCAGGAGGTTATCAAACTTGTCAGGTTGGGGTCTAGACATGAGAGCTCTGTTTCTGTTTCTGTTAGACCTTACATTAAGATCTTAGATGAACTTTCCATTGTTGGAGATATTCTCTTTAAAGGTGAGAAATGTATACCCCCCTTTGGGTTGAGGACCAAGTTATTGGCTTTTGCACATGAGGGGCACATGGGCCAGACCCTCACCCAAAGACGCATTAAGGATCACTTTTGGTGGCCTGGGGTTGACTCCCAAGTTGTAGATTGGATTGAGAATTGTTCTCTATGCAGGGAAGGGGAGAAGCGGTTAAAAACTGGTCCTAAAGTTGTTGCTGGTGCGCACATCCTCTGTCCAAATTTGCCCTGGCATACAATCTCTCTTGACTTCATTGGCCCAATGGGTGAATTAGGTGAAAATGACAGATTTGCCATTGTTGTTGTTGATGTCTTCACCAAGTGGTTGGTTGTTCATTTCACCAATGATATCACTACTCCCAATACCATCAGGTTTTTGGGGAATCTTTTTAAGGATGAGGGTTTGTCTTCTGTCTTAATTACAGATAATGGTCCACAGCTCACCTCCAAGGATATGCAAATTTTCTTGAAAGACTTTGGTGTCTCTCATCACCGTACGTCCTTATGCAACCCTCAGGGCAATGCTGTTTGTGAAAGGGCGAATAAAGTTGTCAAGGGCATTATCCAGATGGCATCCAGTGGTGGTCATATTGTTAGGAAGATGGTGAACGAAATGTTATGGGCCTATCGTACCACCCCTTTAGCTTGTGGAGATTTGTCTCCATTTCAGTTGATGAGAGGACGTGATCCTGGTTTGAAGTTGTTTCCGTCCTGGATGAGGGATGTTGTCACTCTGCAGTCTCAGGGTAATGTTCCGGATAATGTCCAAACCAGTGTTGGTGAATTTTCTTCCAGGACCATTTCTTCTCCTCCTTTTTTCGTAGGTGATTTGGTCAAGATCAAGTTGGGGAGATTACAGAAAGGTTTGTCAAAGTTCAAGGGACCATTCAAGGTCAAGAAGGTGCTCAATCATTGTGTCATCCTTAACAATGGGGAATGTTGGAACTTTAGGAGAGTTGCCCTTTACAAGAGGGAAAAGTCTTCTGTTTCTTTGTCTCCTTTGCCTAGTGATGGTTCAATTTCTCCCATTTCTGGTGCTAGTGACTCTGTTACTAGTGGTTACTTGTTTGCTAATGACTCTAGTGGTCACTTGGTGTCTAATGGTGCGTCCTCTGATTCTAGTGTTCAAGATGAAGTCAATGTTTCTGGTGGGGGTGATGCTCCTGCTCTGTTGCAGAGCCTTGCCCCTGTTCAAAGTACTTCTGGTTCTGCACGTTCTCTTAGGCCTCGGCGGCCTACTGCTTACTTGCAAGATTTTGTTTGTTAAGTTTCCTTTATTTCTTTGTTTTTTTTTCTTTTCTTTAAACAACAGAAAGGGAGAAGATGTGTAGTACATTGTTAGTACTTTGCTAGTTGTCATTCTAGTCTTTTTAAGAATACTTGCTCTTCATATTCCATATTCTATGTTCTACTCTATGTTCTCTCTGTATGTTCCATGTTGTGGCAGTTTACTGGTTGCTGCTGCGGTGGAGGGTCTGCTCTTACTCTACCTCCTATCTACAATAAAGAAATCTACTAAAGACAACTGCTGTCTCCAGATATCTCTTACTACACTGGGCAGTGATTGTTGTTGCAAGTGGGGAAGGGATTAGACACTTACAGGGGTCATGGTACTGTAATGATCTTAACTGCTGATGTACTTGTGACAGGCAAGGTTATAGAGTCCTTCGTCAGTAGTTGTGCGGCAACGTAGGTGAGCCTGATAGGTTGCAGGAGAACGAAACCTGCAGTCATATGTTTCCATGTTGTAAATGTTGTTCTGTGTTATTTGAGAGAGGTGTGATATGGAGGTAGATTTAGAATTTCCTTGCTAGCTGTTACTTATTCATTTAGAGCTTTATCTAGCACTAGCTAGACCCAAAGGTATCAGAGCACTTTACAAGCAGTGTGCAAAGGATACTTTGGGATAACTGAGAGTATATGTGTAAGCCAAATGTGGTCAGTGTGAGATATAAACAAAACATATTAAAACTAGTGAGAACATACAGTCAAAGTACATAAACAAAACATATTAAAACTAGTGAGAACATACAGTCAAAGTACAAAAATATAGTAACAAGGTAATGCCGTTACACAATACAACGCAGCAATAAGGTGATGCCATTAGTGGCAAACTGGGACTGATTGGATCACAAGGTTACAAGAAGAGAGTCTCTGGAGTGGGGCTAGGTCTTTGGGAAACGTACGACGGAGACGCAATTGTTTAGTAGCAAAGATTTGAGATCTCGTTTAAAGCAGTTGAAGGAGGGGTTGCATCTGAGCTCTTTGGGGGCGCGTTCCATATCCTAGGTGTATTTCCTGAGAAGCGCGATTCTGACTGGAACTGGATTTCTTTTACAGCATAGGGGTATTAGAAGAAGTAAGCTGGAGCTTCTCAGTGTCCGGCATGTACCAGCTCTAGAGAGTTTCTTTTCTAAGTATATGTTTCTTTTGTATGCAGGGCTTTGTGAGTGATGCAGGAGGTTTTGTGGATGCATCTTCCTTCAGTGGAAAACCAGTGGAAACTCTTAAGGGCAGGAGAGATGCGTTCAAACCGCATTATTCCTGTGATGAGTGTCGCCGCCGCATTGAGAGTATCTCTCAGGGGTGCAAGATGAGTTTTTTGGAGTTCCAGCGATAGCACTATAGTCATAAGGTCATTGGTGGGGATAAAAGGTTTGATTTTTTTGCGGTGTTTTAGTGTGAGAAGGGCTCCTTTAGAGTTGTTGATGTGCTCCTTTATTGACATGTTTCTGTCCAGGGTGACATCTAAGGATTTTGCAAGGCAAGAGAGCCTTAGCACGATGCATGCATGATGATGCTACAGCTGCACATTTCCAGTGTATTCGTACCGCACAAGTATTGTGTCATGAATGTGGATGTGGATGTAGAGAGGTGTTGCATGGTGGGCTGTAGTGTGAGGGGAGGCGGATTCTGAAAAGTGTGACCTGGGGTTGAGTATCATCAGCTGTGAATGTGGAATATATGACTTTTTTCAAAAACGTTGGTGTGTGGGATGTTGCTCTGTGAGTCCTTGAGAAAGTGAGGCACATGTCACCTGTTAGAGCAGTGCATGTCATGCATGTGAGAGCTTCCCTGCTGACAGTAGAATGTATAAAAATAGAGTGGGTGATCATTGAGTTAGAGGGTCACTCCAGCAGACAGACACAGAATTAAGAAGAAGATAAAATGAACTTGGAACTGAAGCACCTTATGACGTGTGTAAATTCCAACTAAATAAGATATTTATGCAGCTGTTTATGTATCTGTAAATAATGATTATGGAATCATCAAATGTACTTGACCATGTGCTTTCTTCTTTATCTGTCCCATGCTCTATTTGTGAATGTCCATATTATTCTCTGCTTCTCCTCAGGAGTGCCACCGAATAACTCCAGTTTTCTCATGAATGCCCTCCTGATCCATCATTTTAAGCGTGGAGCCTGGTTCCCACGAGGGGGTTGCAATGAGATTGCCTTTCACATCATCCCAGTCATAGAGAGGGCAGGCGGTGCTGTGTTGGTAAGGGCTCCTGTTGCACGGATCCTCCTGAATAAAGAAGGGGCAGCTGAAGGTGAGTGCTGGGAGATGGGGTTCCGGGGCAAATTGAGTCACAGAGAATCCCACAAATAATCTTTCCAGGTTTTTGAGAGGGGATCTTAATCTAACACTACTCTGATTCTTTTGATCTTTTGTGCAACCAGACATTAGAAAGAGAACTGGCCCCTGTTCTCCAATAGGACGGAACTCATGCCCTCTCCAGATATCTGCAGTATGTGCTTTAGAAATGCTGTGCGTCAGGCTAGGTAGCCCAGAGTGGTTAAATATAAAGGTCACTGTGCTCTGTACATAAGAAAAAGATCAAGGTCCCTAGCAATCGGAATACTAGCTACTCAGTCTGCAATGTAAAGTAGGGGCCCCTTAAGTGTCCATGACTTTCTAGGTAAACATAGGTTAGAGTGTGTATGGTGTTCGTCTAGGTACAGTGCAGCTCATCAGAAATAAATTATGCCCACATATTGCTCTTTTAATAATTTAATAATACACATAAACATAGGCTTGTGAGAAGCCGAAACATGTAGCAGGTGATTAAACACCCTTGGACTGAACTGGTTGCGCGTGTATTTGCTGCCACTGAGAGCGTGTTTACTCTGTACCTACAAGGATTGGATACCGGCGTGCTCGACCGGAGCACACACCACCTCCCTTGGGGCCTGAAGCAACCTGCGGAGCACCTTTGGAATTCATATATATATATATATATATATATATCAAAGAAAGACGTGCGCAATACCTCACGCTGCACGGGCCACACCAACAGTGCTTGCAAAAGATCTTTTTATTTAGATAGAACAGGCATAACGCGTTTCGAGTTTACACAACTCTTCATCAAATGCCAGGCTGCAGTGTCCGTGGGTTCGTTTTGATTTAAATAACGTAACTCATTAGGCAGTGAGAAAGGACTTCAGTCATTGACTCCAGATTAAAGGGACAGTGTGTAAAGTATTATTTTCTTCTTTCTCCCATTTGCTCTGTAGAAAGGAAAGCAGACGTGAGTACTTATGTGTTTCAGGTTTCCAAGTAACCTCACAGTGGTACAAAATAAAACAGTTTTCTCTGCTTTTGTATTTAAAGTCATATCCACGGGACTCTATTGCCCATAATGCTCCACTGCCCTTCAAATGTTAACTGGTTCTCACTGCTGATCTTGGTAAAATCAATGTCAGCGCGATGTGTCCAGAGTGCAAACATTGCTTTTAAATGGAAAGTGTTCCGTACCTCGGTCACACCGTGCAGATAGGATTTCACTACCACGCAGACCTTCAACAGCTTTTCTTGTTTCCAAAGCTCCAAGTCTGTCGTGCTGAGGGTAATCCTCGGCATACCCTAGCTGCGCCAAAGTTTCCATTCCCAAAGTTCAGGCGGGCCCCTCCTGGAGGCCTCTTCCAATCCAACTCTAGTGGTGTCATCTCTTTAGCAGCCGGAGGGCACCCTTTTAAAGAAGCTCCTCGCTTCACGTCCCAAGATACTGACAAGAAGGGCGCCATCATCCTCATGGGTCGGGGCTCGTTCCGAGATGTGTCAGACATCTCAATTACATCAAAGAAAGACGTGCGCAATACCTCACGCTGCACGGGCCACACCAACAGTGCTTGCAAAAGATCTTTTTATTTAGATAGAACAGGCATAACGCGTTTCGAGTTTACACAACTCTTCATCAAATGCCAGGCTGCAGTGTCCGTGGGTTCGTTTTGATTTAAATAACGTAACTCATTAGGCAGTGAGAAAGGACTTCAGTCATTGACTCCAGATTAAAGGGACAGTGTGTAAAGTATTATTTTCTTCTTTCTCCCATTTGCTCTGTAGAAAGGAAAGCAGACGTGAGTACTTATGTGTTTCAGGTTTCCAAGTAACCTCACAGTGGTACAAAATAAAACAGTTTTCTCTGCTTTTGTATTTAAAGTCATATCCACGGGACTCTATTGCCCATAATGCTCCACTGCCCTTCAAATGTTAACTGGTTCTCACTGCTGATCTTGGTAAAATCAATGTCAGCGCGATGTGTCCAGAGTGCAAACATTGCTTTTAAATGGAAAGTGTTCCGTACCTCGGTCACACCGTGCAGATAGGATTTCACTACCACGCAGACCTTCAACAGCTTTTCTTGTTTCCAAAGCTCCAAGTCTGTCGTGCTGAGGGTAATCCTCGGCATACCCTAGCTGCGCCAAAGTTTCCATTCCCAAAGTTCAGGCGGGCCCCTCCTGGAGGCCTCTTCCAATCCAACTCTAGTGGTGTCATCTCTTTAGCAGCCGGAGGGCACCCTTTTAAAGAAGCTCCTCGCTTCACGTCCCAAGATACTGACAAGAAGGGCGCCATCATCCTCATGGGTCGGGGCTCGTTCCGAGATGTGTCAGACATCTCAATTACATCAAAGAAAGACGTGCGCAATACCTCACGCTGCACGGGCCACACCAACAGTGCTTGCAAAAGATCTTTTTATTTAGATAGAACAGGCATAACGCGTTTCGAGTTTACACAACTCTTCATCAAATGCCAGGCTGCAGTGTCCGTGGGTTCGTTTTGATTTAAATAACGTAACTCATTAGGCAGTGAGAAAGGACTTCAGTCATTGACTCCAGATTAAAGGGACAGTGTGTAAAGTATTATTTTCTTCTTTCTCCCATTTGCTCTGTAGAAAGGAAAGCAGACGTGAGTACTTATGTGTTTCAGGTTTCCAAGTAACCTCACAGTGGTACAAAATAAAACAGTTTTCTCTGCTTTTGTATTTAAAGTCATATCCACGGGACTCTATTGCCCATAATGCTCCACTGCCCTTCAAATGTTAACTGGTTCTCACTGCTGATCTTGGTAAAATCAATGTCAGCGCGATGTGTCCAGAGTGCAAACATTGCTTTTAAATGGAAAGTGTTCCGTACCTCGGTCACACCGTGCAGATAGGATTTCACTACCACGCAGACCTTCAACAGCTTTTCTTGTTTCCAAAGCTCCAAGTCTGTCGTGCTGAGGGTAATCCTCGGCATACCCTAGCTGCGCCAAAGTTTCCATTCCCAAAGTTCAGGCGGGCCCCTCCTGGAGGCCTCTTCCAATCCAACTCTAGTGGTGTCATCTCTTTAGCAGCCGGAGGGCACCCTTTTAAAGAAGCTCCTTGCTTCACGTCCCAAGATACTGACAAGAAGGGCGCCATCATCCTCATGGGTCGGGGCTCGTTCCGAGATGTGTCAGACATCTCAATTACATCAAAGAAAGACGTGCGCAATACCTCACGCTGCACGGGCCACACCAACAGTGCTTGCAAAAGATCTTTTTATTTAGATAGAACAGGCATAACGCGTTTCGAGTTTACACAACTCTTCATCAAATGCCAGGCTGCAGTGTCCGTGGGTTCGTTTTGATTTAAATAACGTAACTCATTAGGCAGTGAGAAAGGACTTCAGTCATTGACTCCAGATTAAAGGGACAGTGTGTAAAGTATTATTTTCTTCTTTCTCCCATTTGCTCTGTAGAAAGGAAAGCAGACGTGAGTACTTATGTGTTTCAGGTTTCCAAGTAACCTCACAGTGGTACAAAATAAAACAGTTTTCTCTGCTTTTGTATTTAAAGTCATATCCACGGGACTCTATTGCCCATAATGCTCCACTGCCCTTCAAATGTTAACTGGTTCTCACTGCTGATCTTGGTAAAATCAATGTCAGCGCGATGTGTCCAGAGTGCAAACATTGCTTTTAAATGGAAAGTGTTCCGTACCTCGGTCACACCGTGCAGATAGGATTTCACTACCACGCAGACCTTCAACAGCTTTTCTTGTTTCCAAAGCTCCAAGTCTGTCGTGCTGAGGGTAATCCTCGGCATACCCTAGCTGCGCCAAAGTTTCCATTCCCAAAGTTCAGGCGGGCCCCTCCTGGAGGCCTCTTCCAATCCAACTCTAGTGGTGTCATCTCTTTAGCAGCCGGAGGGCACCCTTTTAAAGAAGCTCCTCGCTTCACGTCCCAAGATACTGACAAGAAGGGCGCCATCATCCTCATGGGTCGGGGCTCGTTCCGAGATGTGTCAGACATCTCAATTACATCAAAGAAAGACGTGCGCAATACCTCACGCTGCACGGGCCACACCAACAGTGCTTGCAAAAGATCTTTTTATTTAGATAGAACAGGCATAACGCGTTTCGAGTTTACACAACTCTTCATCAAATGCCAGGCTGCAGTGTCCGTGGGTTCGTTTTGATTTAAATAACGTAACTCATTAGGCAGTGAGAAAGGACTTCAGTCATTGACTCCAGATTAAAGGGACAGTGTGTAAAGTATTATATATATACACACACACACACACACACTGACACATATTATCTAGTGGCAGTCGCCCCTAGGTAGTTATAGTTACGTCTGCTTTTCCATAGAAAGAGCATTTTTGGTTTGCTAATTACTTTGGCCCCGTTCTAATAATCTTCACAAAATGTTCCCCCAGAAAAGTTCATCAACTTATGCTCCTTCTTGGAAAGTTTTGGGGTGATATGTCATGCAGGGTCCGAGAAAAAAGGGGAGACCGAAAACGCAAAGTCCCCATGCATTTTCCATAGACTTCTTTAGACAAGGCTGTCTAAAGAAGTCACAGATTACAGTAAAAATAGGAGGGGTAGTTGGCCCCCAAGGACGTCCTTGGGGGCCACCACCCCTCCTGTCACCTCTAGTAAGTTCTACACAGCAGGATTGCTGAGAGGTTGTCATAGACCATGCCCCCTTTCTCCACCACTCTGCAAATGTGCCTCCTGGCACACTACTAGTTGGGGGATGAAGTCCCATTGGCTCTAGAGGGTCTTTGAGGGTCAACTACCCCTCCTGTTACCTCCAGTAAGTCCCACACCGCTGAATTGCTAAGAGGTTGTCAGAGGCCACGCCAATTTTCTCCACCAATCTACAAGCGTGCCTCCTGGGGTACTACTGGTTGGGGACATTTCTATAGCCGACCTGGGGGGTAACGGTCCCCAGGTCCATCTACGGCTCTAAAGCCACAAAGTTTCAAGTATTTAGCCCCCGGGAAGTGGTAGTCCCCTGGGCCGCAATCCCCCAGGGCCGGCTATATTCTGTTTGTGCCCGGGAAGGTGGGAGTCTCCGGGACCCGCATTCTTTTTAAAATAATGTATGTGCTTCAGAGAAGTGGCGGTCCCTGGGGCAGCGGGGGAGCTTCGTAGCTCCACTGAATGTTATTACTGTCCCAGGGAGGTGAGGGTCCTAGGGGTTGCGGGGGAGGCCCTACAGCCTCCTTAAAAATAAAATCTTTGTGCCCCAGGGTGGTGGAGGTCCCTGGGGCAGCAAGGAGACTCATGCCTCCCCTGCCAGTAAATTACATTTACTGCACTGGAGAGGTGGCTATCCCCAGGGCTTAAAATAGCCTTAGGAGAGGGGCCCCATGTGCCCCCTCCTATGTTTACACAATGCCCCCGGTACCTGGCCTACCCCTGTGGCAAATTCATGAAGAAGCGCGGGAGCCCACGCTTCATTATTTAAAAAGTTTGTGCAGGAGTCACGGATCGTGCGCGACTCCAACCAAAAATTAAATAAGAAAATGCTTTTAATGCTTAACCACCAGCCTTTCTAGGAGGTAAGAGTATTCCTACCCTGCCCCCTTTCTTTATTTTGCACAGGCCGAGTCCCAAGATGGCTGCCAACACTTCTTGGGGTGAAGTGTTGGCAGCCAATCACATTGCAGCGCAGGGACCATTGGATCCTCGGAGGATCCGCCTCCCTATATATCTAAATGTTTTTTTATATATTTCAAAAACTACTACACGGATTTACACCAAATCACCAAAAGACATTTCCTTGGACCAACAACTTCCAAATTTAGTGTAATTCTGTTCAGCAGTTCCGGTTGTTGCCACGTCTAGAGGTCGTATGGGAATTAACATAGGGGAAACGTG
Organism: Lissotriton vulgaris; assembly: GCF_964263255.1. Classification (NCBI taxonomy): domain Eukaryota; kingdom Metazoa; phylum Chordata; class Amphibia; order Caudata; family Salamandridae; genus Lissotriton; species Lissotriton vulgaris. Next base: position 1,729,024,367 of record NC_141693.1, read on the forward strand.
CTTTTAAGCACCCCTTGGTGCTCGGCCTCCACTTGACGGATCACCTTGAAGCTTTGATGACATCACTGATGACATCTCAAATGACATCACTGATGACATCACTGATGACATCATCCAATGACTGTGTGTTTCTGTAAAGTTTAAATATGTTTTATATATATTCCAAGGTGTATTGAAGAATGAGTGGGTGTATAAGTGTCTGGATGGACGATTTAGTAGGTGCATGACTGACTATATAAGTCAGTAATTAAATGTGTCACTGAATGCATGCATTGGTGACTAAACTGTGTGAATGTCTGTATCAGTCTCTCTGTTGTTGTGCAAGCTGCTGCATGGATTGGTCAGTAGCTACATCAGTGCCTATGTAGGTTATTGATTGGATGTCTGAATATTTTTTAGGGAGACTGAATGTGTGTGTGTTGTGTGACTGCATTGCTGTGTGAGTGGTTGATTCACTGGGTGTATGGGTTCAAGAGTGCATGTGGAAACAGCTGTATGAGTGCGTGAGTGTGTGTATGGGTGTGTTGGTGAGTGAATGGATGTCTCAGTGGGTACATGTCTAGGTAACCACATGTGTACAAGGCAGTGTATGTGGGAATTGAAGTATATAAATGACTCTACATGATAGTCAGTGATTGTGAGACTGGCTGTATGGATGAGTGCGTACTTGTATCACTGATTATATAGGAGAGTAAGTATGAGTTAGTATCTGTATGAATAAGTAAGGTGGTGTGTGTATAATTGTAAAGGTGAGTAAATGGGAGTGTGATTGATTCTTAGCTTGACTGACTTGGTGTGCGAGTAACTGCATGGAGTGGTGGTGTGTGATTGTCTGTATAGGTGTATGAGTGTATATGATAGTGTTGTAATTATGAGTGACTGAATGTATGAGTGATTGTATGGATGAATGAGTGGATGTGTGCGTAGACCTGGCAATCAGTGAGTGCGTATATAGTAACGGGTATTGGTGTGTCAATTATTTAGAAAATGGTAGTCTGTATTTTACAGTGGGTGTATCAAAGGTTATATTAGAGTGTGAGGAGGTACATCAGATTTTCACGTGGATGATGTCAGTGATGTCATCAGTGATGTAATTTGAGATGTCATCAGTGATGTAATCAGTGATGTCACTGACCATGTCATGAATGATGTAATATGTGACGTTATCAGCAGTGCATTACGGGCGCGCGAGTTATAGTTAGCTGAACTAACTATAACAGTGGAATTTCTATGGTTTTGTACGAGGGAAATGTCCAACTAACTATACCCTTCCTGAAACCTATGTTTTTGTCAGTGAATTTCGAAGGTTTTTTAAATGCTAATTTCTAACTACAATGTCCCTGAAACCTATATTGTTTTTGAGTACATTTTAAAAAGACGTGCATACTTTTTGTAGTGAAAAAGTACCTGTAACAGCAGTGTGTTATAAGTTATAATTTACCAATGTTTCAAACTTAATTAACACTAATTAACATATAAGTGTGGAAAAAGTGTGACGCAGCAGCTATGATACCTGACTTCGAACAACAGGGTTCAGAGTTCGATTCTCGGCTCCAGCGACACGTTAGCCCACCACTATGTCACTGCGGGAAACATCTTGCTTAATCTTTCCGACCCTCCCGAGCACCGGGACACCTCTCCGGAGGTAGCTGTACGCTTTACAAATGCTGGCATTTTTTAATTTAAAACCATAGTGATGAGAAATATTAGCACAGACTTTTTTTTTCTTCTATTCTGAACGATATTTTTTTATTATCTTCTATTTAGAATTACAGCAATTAATAGATGTTTTTAGTCACGATAAAGGAAATGACACGGTTTACCATGTAACAGTTTTTAAGCAGTCCAACATATGTATATATTAAGGAACTTATACCTGTGAGGATCGAAATCAAAACCTTTACCGCTTTACATTTTGTAACTTTTCCAAACAAGTGCTCAAGTGAAACAGTGAAAACGGGAGCACATGTCAACTGTAAAACGTGACATCTAAATGGGCGCAGCTGCATCTTCCTTCCATAGACTACTCAAAAATCGAAAAGTATATAAACCATACCCATTGTTCGATTAGTTTTGTTTTTGCGAGTTTTTTACGCGTGTCCATTCTGTGATGCAGGTTCCCTTTTCTAGCGTTGGATTCTTCTTTTGCGACAACAAAACATATTACGGAGTTGTAAGTTGTTTAATTATGGCATAGTAGAAATGTATAATACGTAGCTATTTGTGAATATTTGAAGATTTGTATTAAGAAAAAAGTGTTATTGGTTGTTTTTGCCATTAATATGTAACATCAGCAGCTTGTATTGAGAAACAGACAGAATAGACGAAACACTGATCCTTTTCTGGCTCCTTTGAGCTCATATAGTGTGACTTTGTATATTATATTATTGACACTATACTAGACCTCAGAGGTGTTGGTGACCCGTTGGCGCGAAGACTAAAGATTTATATGTAACTTCACCAGCTTCTGCTTCTTACTCTGTTTCCCCCCTTTGATCATATACTGTGAATATGTATATTATAATATTCACAGTCATTATGATCCCTGAGGAGTTAATGATCCGTTGGCGTAAAGACGAAAGATTTCAAAGTTCTGGAGAAAAAAAGCTTTGAACATATTCACAGCTGGAAAATGTTTTGTTATTGATCTTGTTTTGTGTTTATGACTTTATTTTCCTTTTCCTTTTTTGTGTGGCATCAGTGACACTCTCAATAGTGTAGTAGAGTGTCATATTTTCACACAAGAGGAATTGGAGATTTATTGTCGCCAGGAGTAAACCATCTGAAATACTGCTCACTGACCTTTATAACTTACTTGATCAGATATTTTTACAGTGAGAATATTTTTCGAAATTGCAGTTTTTAAAAAGATTGTTTAATAGATAATTGTTAACTGTATACCTCTAATAAACCCTACATTTCTTAATTGATATTTTGGTATTTTTCTTTTTCTCTGTTGTGGTTCCTATTTCCGTTCTCCCTATAGAATATAAAGGAATAGTAGTGCATATATATCCACTTTCCTATATTTTCTTAAAAGAGTATGTGATCTGTTAGTAGAGCAGTGAGCGACCTCTAAGCACTACGACAAAACTTTCCCGACTTCTAGAAAATAGAAATTGTAAAAATACAGTTTTTTTTGGTGTGTTCCTTAATCTTCTTCTCCTTTGGAATACTATAAACTCACCCTGTACATTTTAATAATGTGAATTTATAGTACTTCAAAGGGGATAGGGATCTATCTGTGCGAGACAGTAACAGCATTTACTACAGTTATTACCGTTGATAACTTACTACCTCACAGTTTGTAACACTGCTAATATTTTATAAAGTAGTAGTCCCTAAAAATAGAATTGTATACATAGCGCTTCATTTAATGTTTTGACAAAGCGTACATTTGTGTTTAACTGTTTTTTACTTTTTATTGTTGTGTCCTGAGATGATGTAGTGCGGGAGTGTTTCTTGTAGCACTTCTTTTCTACTTTATCTAAAAGTAACTGATGCACTCTTATATTAACAAGAATATGGGGCAACACTTTTACGCACTATAGGCGACAAAAAAGAAGGGTGTAGCCACGTTTAAGGGATATTTTATGAATTGCGGTTTTATTTGTCACCCCTCTGATATATACAGCTACACTTTCCTAAGAAAGTATATTTGTGATTGCTTAATAAAAACTGTTTCAAACCTAGACTTACATTTTTGCAGCGCAACCACACCTACTATTTTCCTGCAAGGAAGTAGCACTACCCGCAACAGAAGTAAGCACCGCACTATAACTATACATTATAAGTAAACATTGCTCCAGAGAAATAGCCTACTCAGAACCTTATTTAAATGAAAACTGCAACAGTGTGCTTTCTTTTTGCATTCCCCTGCTCCATATTATAATATTTGCTCCAAAGATGTAGCACTCCCCGTCGGAAAAGTAAACACCACATTAAAAGTAAATACTGCTCCTGTGAAGTATGCCATCCGCTGACTTAATAAAATGAACTGTTCCCACCCAATAAGGAGTAAACTTGTACTTGGAACACTTTATTCAATAAAATGCCCATGGTGTTCCGCAGAAGGGGAGGGAATGGCTGCCAACACTTCTACTTTTAATGCTTCACAGCCAATGAACATTAAGCTTGGGAAGGTCCTGCTTGGAACATGTTACCCAATCAGATGTCCCTGATACTCCGCGGAGGGGGGAGGGAATGGCTGGTAACACTTCTACTTTCAATGGTTCGCAGCCAATGAACATTAAGCTCATTGTTGGAACACCTCAGCCAATTAAATGTTAATTTTGTTCCACGCACAGGGAGAGAACAAGCCCTCCCACATCATATTACATTTCCTCAAACAAAGTGACACTATCCGTGATAAAAGTGAACACTGCATTATAATTTAACATTACTCCGCATTATAGTACAGGAAGGCCACAATACGGCACTTTGTTGTTTTCCTGATATGATTCCCCCAGCCTACTGAACATTGCCGCAATACCGCGCATCATTCTTTTGCGGACGTAATTTCTACGGCCTACGCAACATTCACACTGCCTGTGTGTGCACCCTACACACTGCTTGTCGCACTACGGCGCAGTGTTTTCCCGAAAAGCTTTCCAGAGTCTACGCAACCTAGCCGCAGTACCGCGCACCGTTATTATGCGAATGTAATTTCCACGGCCAACGCGATATTCAAACTCCCTGCCTCTGCACCATACAGACTGCTTAAACTAAGTCCACAGTGTTCCTACTATACCCTCTTATACAATTTTTCTCTTTTTTACCCCTACTCCTTTCAAATGAGTCACAAAATGGCTGCCAACACTGCCTAGTTTCAACCGTTCACAGCCAAAGAGCCGCAAGCTCGTGCTCGTAACGCCTCAGCCTCAAATATCGATATCTGGTAAATTTGATATTTCTCAAAAACTACTGAACAAATTTACCCCATTTAAACAAAAGAATGCTTTCTGGACCAAGACCTTTCTCCCTTCTAAATTTGGCGTAAATCCGTTCAGCAGTTTGACCTGTATCCTTGACTTTCAAGATAGGAGCTGATTTAAAAAGAGAAACGTTTTGGAAAATGTCGCAAAGATTCGTCAAATTACGCCAAATTTGTAAGCACATCAAAAAATGCTACAGCTATAACTACCTGCTGGCAAACGCCATAAGGATATATATATTCCGACAGAACTCCCAACGCGCCACTTCCAACCCTCAGATCGGCGAAGCGCACAAACAGGAGACGGACCACGGAATGGATGACAGGTATTTAATCCAGTTTAAGAAGTTTCAAGCAGGAAATGCATAACGCGTTTCGGGCTGCAAGCCCTTGTTCACATGCATGATATATATATATATATATATATATATATATATATATATATATTTCCTCTCGAATGCCCTGAGCTTTACAGAGGTCACACGATGCAGCTCCTACCATCCGGTCTATGAACTGAGGCTGCTTGCAGTTTTTTGCATCCATTTCATTTTAAGGATTTCCTTTTCTGTTCCCTTAAGGATTCCCTTTTCTGTTCCCAACGCGTTTCGAGGCCAGCGCCTCTTCTTCATGGGGTGTATCACAGGGAAAATGACTGACTCACCAGTGTTGTCTCTTTGGTTGTTTTATTAAGGACACCACCCACTTTGGGCGTTACACACAAGAGTTGCACAGAAGCATGCTGGTTCACGTAGTCTCTGTGGTGAGTCAAAGATTCATTGTCTCTGTGAAATTATTAAAATGTTTTAGTCCTTGAGTAGATTTGGTTGCCAGACTGCAGGCTTCGTTTTGCCATGGGGCTGCATGCTTACACGGAGAGAAAAAGTTCTTTTCCAAGCCTTTCCTTTCAGTTACTGGAAATGGTGCTCCTCTGCCACGGCCAAGGCTGCCGTGTGTTTAACATTTCCTCTCGAATGCCCTGAGCTTTACAGAGGTCACACGATGCAGCTCCTACCATCCGGTCTATGAACTGAGGCTGCTTGCAGTTTTTTGCATCCATTTCATTTTAAGGATTTCCTTTTCTGTTCCCTTAAGGATTCCCTTTTCTGTTCCCAACGCCTTTCGAGGCCAGCGCCTCTTCCTCATGGGGTGTATCACAGGGAAAATGACTGACTCACCAGTGTTGTCTCTTTGGTTGTTTTATTAAGGACACCACCCACTTTGGGCGTTACACACAAGAGTTGCACAGAAGCATGCTGGTTCACGTAGTCTCTGTGGTGAGTCAAAGATTCATTGTCTCTGTTAAATTATTAAAATGTTTTAGTCCTTGAGTAGGTTTGGTTGCCAGACTGCAGGCCTCGTTTTGCCATGGGGCTGCATGCTTACACGGAGAGAAAAAGTTCCTTTCCAAGCCTTTCCTTTCAGTTACTGGAAATGGTGCTCCTCTGCCACAGCCAAGGCTGCCGTGTGTTTAACATTTCCTCTCGAATGCCCTGAGCTTTACAGAGGTCACACGATGCAGCTCCTACCATCCGGTCTATGAACTGAGGCTGCTTGCAGTTTTTTGCATCCATTTCATTTTAAGGATTTCCTTTTCTGTTCCCTTAAGGATTCCCTTTTCTGTTCCCAACGCGTTTCGAGGCCAGCACCTCTTCTTCATGGGGTGTATCACAGGGAAAATGACTGACTCACCAGTGTTGTCTCTTTGGTTGTTTTATTAAGGACACCACCCACTTTGGGCGTTACACACAAGAGTTGCACAGAAGCATGCTGGTTCACGTAGTCTCTGTGATGAGTCAAAGATTCATTGTCTCTGTTAAATTATTAAAATGTTTTAGTCCTTGAGTAGGTTTGGTTGCCAGACTGCAGGCTTCGTTTTGCCATGGGGCTGCATGCTTACACGGAGAGAAAAAGTTCCTTTCCAAGCCTTTCCTTTCAGTTACTGGAAATGGTCCTCCTCTGCCACGGCCAAGGCTGTCGTGTGTTTAACATTTCCTCTCGAATGTCCTGAGCTTTACAGAGGTCACACGATGCAGCTCCTACCATCCGGTCTATGAACTGAGGCTGCTTGCAGTTTTTTGCATCCATTTCATTTTAAGGATTTCCTTTTCTGTTCCCTTAAGGATTCCCTTTTATGTTCCCAACGCGTTTCGAGGCCAGCGCCTCTTCTTCATGGGGTGTATCACAGGGAAAATGACTGACTCACCAGTGTTGTTTCTTTGGTTGTTTTATTAAGGACACCACCCACTTTGGGCGTTACACACAAGAGTTGCACAGAAGCATGCTGGTACACGTAGTCTCTGTGATGAGTCAAAGATTCATTGTCTCTGTGAAATTATTAAAATGTTTTAGTCCTTGAGTAGGTTTGGTTGCCAGTCTGCAGGCTTTGTTTTGCCATGGGGCTGCATGCTTACACGGAGAGAAAAAGTTCATTTCCAAGCCTTTCCTTTCAGTTACTGGAAATGGTGCTCCTCTGCCACGGCCAAGGCTGCCGTGTGTTTAACATTTCCTCTCGAATGCCCTGAGCTTTACAGAGGTCACACGATGCAGCTCCTACCATCCGGTCTATGAACTGAGGCTGCTTGCAGTTTTTTGCATCCATTTCATTTTAAGGATTTCCTTTTCTGTTCCCTTAAGGATTCCCTTTTCTGTTCCCAACGCGTTTCGAGGCCAGCGCCTATTCTTCATGGGTTGTATCACAGGGAAAATGACTGACTCACCAGTGTTGTCTCTTTGGTTCTCTCCGTGTAAGCATGCAGCCCCATGGCAAAACGAAGCCTGCAGTCTGGCAACCAAACCTACTCAAGGACTAAAACATTTTAATAATTTCACAGAGACAATGAATCTTTGACTCACCACAGAGACTACGTCAACCAGCATGCTTCTGTGCAACACTTGTGTGTAACGCCCAAAGTGGGTGGTGTCCTTAATAAAACAACCAAAGAGACAACACTGGTGAGTCAGTCATTTTCTCTGTGATACACCCCATGAAGAAGAGGCGCTGGCCTCGAAACGCGTTGGGAACAGAAAAGGGAATCCTTAAGGGAACAGAAAAGGAAATCCTTAAAATGAAATGGATGCAAAAAACTGCAAGCAGCCTCAGTTCATAGACCGGATGGTAGGAGCTGCATCGTGTGACCTCTGTAAAGCTCAGGGCATTCGAGAGGAAATATATATATATATATATATATATATATATATATATATATATATATATATATATATATATATATATATATATATATATATATATATATATATATATAAATATATATATATATGTGTGTGTGTGTGTATGTATGTATATTACCAACTGGCGGTCGCCAGTAGGTATATATAGTTAGGACCTAGTTACCATAGGAAATTCCGAACATTCTATTGGGAATAACTTTGGCGCCACTTGAGGGATCTGCCTGTAATTTTCCTTAAATTTGCCTAGCTGCGCTCCGTTTCTTCCCTGAACGTTTTGGGGGGAATCGTCAAGCGGGGGATGAAAGGGGGGTCCCAAAACGTGTTTTCCCCATGTTAATTTCCATAGGGACCTTTAGACATGGCTACAGCCCGAACGGCTGAATGGAATTACACCAAACTTGGCAAAATGGTAGGGCCTGGTATGCAGATGTGCCTTTGCTATGTTTGGTGAAAATCCCTTCAGTAGTTCTTGAGAAAATTGAATTTGAAATTTTTCAAATGGCATTTTCTATGGGACCTTTAGACACGGCTACATCCCGAACGGCTGAACGGAATTACACCAAACTTGGCAAAATGGTAGGGACAGGTATGCAGTAGTGCCTTTTCTATATTTGGTGAAAATCCCCCCAGTAGTTGTTGAGAAAATTGAATTTGAGCAAATTATATATCAATATGCGCTCACCGTACGCGCACCGTACGCGTACGGTACGCTTACCGTACGCGTACGTGCGCGTACCCTTACGTGCACGAGCGAGTTTCTGATTGGCTGGCAGTCGACTGTCAACATTCCAAACTGTCCAAACCAGGAAGTGTTGGCCACTATCTTGTTTTTAGCATTTACAAAACCTTTGAAATGTATTAGAAAAAATATAGGTTTCACGCCTGATATAGTTAGGGATTAGCATTTAAAAAACCTTGGAAATTCACTTAAAAAAACATAGGTTTCAGGCCTTATATAGTTAGGAATTAGCATTTTAAAAACCTTGCAAATTCACTTAAAAAACCATAGGTTTCAGACCTTATATAGTTAGGAATTAGCATTTGAAAAACCATTGAAATTGCTCCTATATAGTTAGTTGTACTAACTATATTTCGCGCACCCGCAATCCACTGCTGATGATGTCACATATTACATCATTCATGACATGGTCAGTGACATCACTGATGACATCTCAAATGACATCACTTATGACATCACTGATGACATCTCATTTGACATCACTGGTCACTTCACTGATGATATCATTCATGTGATAATACGATGCACCTCCTCACACTCTAATGTGGTATTGGGTTCTCCAGGCCTACATACTCCGCAGAATACCCTCTACACCATAAGAACTGTTGGCACGGAAACTAGAAAATGCAAAAGACAAGTTTATTAAGACCCCATGGGGTGGTGGTACATTCCTACAGCACCCTTCGGCAATGCAAGAAGTATCACACCGAACATCGGTGTAAGTCCTTCTTTTATACAGTTTTACAGACATTAAAAGGTAGGCGGTACATGGTTACAGAGGTTTAGGTACATATATGGTCATTTTTGGAACACAGCCAACTCATGGGAGGGGTTACAACACCACTGGTCAGTTTGGCAGAACATTCCTAAACGATGACTGGTCAGTCGGAACTGCGCATGTGCGGGCTTGACCGTTACTAAAAATAGCCTGTTGCTGGGCAAACTCAATGGTCAGTAGTACGGAGAAAGGACTAAAGGGCATGCTGAGCACGAGGCGACGCATTCTCTAAAATGGCCGCCGTAACATTCAAAATGGCGTTTAACAACTATGGTCAAGATAAGGGAATAATGTGTAGCAAAGCTGAACGCTAACCCAGTCATTGTCAAATTACGACAGACGACCCTTTTAGCGTTCAGCTGAAGCTACCTCATAATGGACATAATCGGGATACTTATCTTCTATATCAATAGACATAATCTGGGCCACTTCTTTATGAATCTTTTGTTCATGTTTGGCAAAAGCTCGTCTAGATGGAATACAAGCTGATAAACACATGGAACACAATACAGGGCCACATTGAATACATAAACATAAGAAGAATAATATCCCAACTATTATACATAGGATCGTCAGCAACTTCCAGCCCCATGTACTAAGCATTGACCAGAACCACCCCAAAAGGGTCCATGTACCATTGTCAGGATGTATTTCAGCAGCGATTTTATGCAATTTGGATATAGCATCATACACAGATGGTGAATTATCAGGTACGTAACACAGCAACTACTTCCGATGATGCGGCATGCCCCCCCTCGATCGGCTAGAACTACATCTAGAACCATCCGATTCTGGAGCGTTACAATTCTAGAGTCTGAAGCTCCTCAGTTAAATTTCCTAATGCAAAAGCAGTATCATTGGCAACAGCTTCAACAACATGAGTTAATCGTCGTATTTTCCGACTATTCAGAGCAGCTCCCACAAAAGAAAACAAACCCAAATTGAAATCAACATATTGTTGCAGTGCGGTATCGGTTTGATCAATATCGTCAAGGACTACTGCTCTTTTAACTCTATTCAATATAAAATCGTGGTATAACACGTAATCATTATGATACATGGGCGGGGCAATAAACACAGGGGGCAATACAAAAGAGATGTAGCATGTTCCTAACCATCCTAAAGGGAGACGGTGATAACCTTTATTACCGCATATGGAGTACGTATTTCGGGAGGCTATAAATGAAATGCCATTCGGGGTATCAAAGGTAAGAGTGGTGTTACATTCACTTCTGCCAACTGGGATTGTACCTTTATTACGTATACAGAGATCGGCTTTTGTATCAATGACATTAATAACATGAGAATTTGACATGTTAATATTTCGATGATTGCTGTAAACTTGTGGTGCAGACACATTGTCCGGGCGGTACTCTTCCCATTCAAACTTAGTACCTTCAGCTTGTGGATAGCCGTCTCGATCATTGAAACAAATTTTGTTCAAACGGAAAAGAAGGCCCCCTTTTGTTGGCCAGCGCAAAGTGAACAGGAGAGTGTACCAGGCGTTGCAAGACCCATTATGAGAAAACGGGAGTGGGATAAGCGGTGTGCCTCCTTTCTTCTGATGCCCAGGCAACATCCCACATACCCAACAGTTAGAAGTGTTCGTCATATTATGAGTGTGATGCAGAATTTGAATGAAGCTATTGTTCAAATAAGTCTGTCGGTGCCGTTCTTCATGGTATGGTAGGGTGAAATGAAAATGTTCGGATGGAGCTGGGGTAGTCGGCAGCAAATGTTCTCGCACAGGCACCACAAGTTCCACTACCCAGGCTATCACAGCTATTACTACAATTGTCAACACAAATAATACAGCACCAAGGATTCTTTTGTCTCGTGCTGCGGAAGATGCCATAGTTCAAAGTTCAAAATGTCTCAAAAGTACAATCTAAAAAATAAAAATATGAGTGCTGAGCTCCGAGGTAGCCGTTGTTTTCTTCTCCGGGGTCAAGACGGGTGTCGCTACACTTGGCAGAACTGATCCCTCCCCCTTGAGATTCCCGGCTTCCGTTTCACAAACCTGTCTCCACCAAAAGAAAAATCTTCTTATCGTGGTCGCAGATTATATCTTTGTCGTCCAGAAACAGTGTGGTCCGGGAAGGCTCCCTCCGATTCGGCAGACGTTACAGCTGGGCTCTTCTCCTCGTCCAAGATGTCTCGGTAGTCAGACAATGCTGTCGGGCTCACCAGGTCCGGAGAGACACGACGGCAGTGAGTAGAGTGTACCCACCGCTTTCTGTTGGTAACTCGCACAGCCGTTCGAGTTGCGAGCAATACCTGCTCGGGGCCACGCCACCTCGGTTCCAAGCTGTTCGTCCTCTCAAACGAGCGGATCATAACATGATCCCCAGGGCGAAGATTGTGAGCCTCTCCAATGGAGTTATCAGGGAGCGCTTCTCGAACCTGTTAATGAATAGAAAGTAAATCATTTGTTAATCGTGCCAAATAATCGTTCATCATTATACAAGGCACATCATGTACCAATCGAGGCTTAGGAACTCCCCATATGTTCATCGGCCTTCCAAACACCACTTCATAAGGTGTGAGGCCAGTTCGAGAATGGGGCACTGATCTAATAGAGAGTAATGCTAATGGCAAAGCATCCGGCCACTTAAAAGACGTGGATGCTACGATCTTAGCTAACTTTAGTTTCAAAGTAGCATTGTACCGTTCAACGAGACCCGCTGACTGAGGATGGAACACAGCATGAAACTTCTGCTGAATTCCCAATCCCTTCAACACGTACTCCACAATTTTCCCAACAAAATGGGGACCATTGTCGCTCCACAAAAATTTACAAACGCCTTATCGAGGGAAGTACTCCTTGAGCAAAACCTTGGCTGTTGTCAGAGCTGTATTATCCTTTGTGGGGAAGGCCTCAACCCATTTGCTAAAAGCACAAATCACCACTAAGACATACTTAAGGTTATTGCAACGCTCAAGCTGGATGTAATCCATTTGGAGTACTTCAAACGGTGCAGTAGGTGGAACGAACCCTCCTTTCGGAGTATGCATCCCTTTTGCAGGATTGTGTTGTAAACATATCAAACAGGTCTGCACTACTCTCTTGGCCGTATTGGCAATCTCAGGATGCTCCCAAACTCGCGTTAGCAATCGAGTAATTGCAAGAGCTCCAACATGTGCCAATCCATGTGTCATCTGGACCATCGCTTGCAAGTAAGCTGCAGGCAATTTCCATCGTTCCATATCTTTGCTCCTCCAACAACCCTCATCATCCAACACTCCCTCTGTTGCCCAGGTTGCGAGTTCTGCTTCAGACGCTGATTTCTGAATGTCTAATATCTCCGCTCTAGCATCATGCCATCACTCGGCCTGCAACTTCACTACATACATTGGGGAGTCATTTCGTGACATAGCCGTTTGTCTTGCTATACTGTCCGCAAAAGCATTACCTTGCCCCACTTTGTCAGTGACCTTTTTATGTGCACTACATTTGATTATCGCCACTTTCTTTGGGCAAAGCATCACATTCAAAAGATCACGCACTAATTCTCCGTGCATAATGTGTACTCCATGTGAAGTCAAAAACCCACGTTCTCTCCAGAGTAGGCCAAAGTCATGCGCCACCCCGAAAGTGTACCGGCTGTCTGTATAGATGTTCACACATAAGCCAGCACTCAATTCGCAGGCTCTTGTCAAAGCTATCAGCTCCGCTGCTTGAGCCGATTTCTGTAGTATTCGTGCTGTTTCTACCACTGTCTTAAGTGTCGTGATCGCATATGCGGCAGAAGTTGTGCCATCTGGCAACCTTAAACACGATCCATCAACCCACAGTTCCCCATCCACATCTGGAAGTGGCGTATCCTGTAAATCGACACGACCCTTTGTTTGTTCTTCAGTCAGGAAAACACAGTCATGGTGTTCTTCCTCTTGGCCCTCCGCAACCGGATACAGCAATAAAGTGGCAGGATTCAGGGTAGCACATCTTTTTAGTGTGATATGTGGCGCCAACAGTGTGAGCTCATATCCTGTTAAACGTGCACTCGTAAGATACTGGGTCTTTGTTTGATTTAGCAGAGCATCCACTGCATGGGGAACTAACACCAGCAGTTTGTGTGACAAAACTATTCCTTCACTCTGCCGTATAGCTACTGCTGTTGCTGCAACTGCTCGGAAACACCCAGGTAACCCTCGTGCTACAGGATCAAGAATAGCCGAAAAATACGCACATGGCCTCTGCTTATCCCCGTGTGTCTGCACTAACACTGATAATGCGCACCCATCTTTCTCGTGCACGTACAACGTAAAAATCTTTGTGTAATCTGGTGTACCTAACACGGGTGCAGAGCAAAGGGCCTGTCTCAATTGTTCAAAAGCATTTTGACATTCATCTGTCCATTCAAGGGGCATTGGTGTAGTTTTAGACAGTAACGCTAACAACGGTTTTATAATGTGCGAAAACCCCATTATCCACTGTCTACAAAAGGACGTTAGTCCTATAAAGGCACATACATCTCTCTGAGTGCGGGGGACTGGTGTATCGATCAGATGTTAGTGCACGTCCCTCCTTAGACAAAAGATGACCGAGGTAGGTCACCTTTGGTCTACAATATTGTAACTTTTTCCTAGAGACTTTGTGATTATTCTGAGCCAAAAAGGAAAGCAAGGCAAGAGTACTCTCCTCACATTGTGCATAGGTGCCTGCAGTCAATAGGAGGTCATCAACGTATTGAATAAGAGCTACTCCAGATCGCAAGTCAAATAAATCGAGCTGTCTTTTTAAAGCCTGGCTATAAATGCTAGGGCTTTCTGTGTAACCTTGGGGAACACGACAAAATCTATACGATTTATTATTTAACATGAAGCCAAATAGATATCTGCTGTCGGGATGGATGGGAATGGAAAAGAACGCATTTTTCAGATCAATAACAGAGAAAGTCGTGGCAGTGGGGGGAACCAAAGTAAGTAAGGTGGTGATATCAGACACCACCGGGTACTGAGGAATGACAATTTTGTTTATTTCTCTCAAATCAATAATAAATCGATAGACTTTGTCGTCAGTATCTTTCTTAAGGATCGGAAGAATAGGGCTGTTGCAGACATTGTAGGGAACTTCCTCCACTACTCCTGCAATAATCAGATCCTGGACGATGTGCGTCAGGGCAATCTCACCTTCTCTGGATATCTTATACTGCGGTACACGTGGCAAAGACACTCCCTCCTTGACAGTAATTCGGATAGGCGGAATGAGCATCTGTCCCACATCCGTATCTGATGTCGCCCATAACGTGTGTTGTAGAGGGGCTAGCGCTTCAATTTCCTGCATGGTACAAAATCTGCCTACAGCTGGATAATTATCATTCAGAATAACCCGCACTCCTTCAGGAGCGCAGCGTATCGTTGCTCGAAAATATTTGAGCAAATCTATGCCCATAATATTGTCTGGGGTATGGGGCGACAACAGAAATGGGCACAGACCAAAAAATTTATCAATGCAAAATGCAAGAGGTTGTGATAATAGGCTTGGAGAGAGTGTGCCATCGAACCCTATACATGTTATCGTTTCGCCAGACAGGGGAGCCCTTGGAACCAAGTTTTTAGACAGAGCACTACGAGTAGCTCCGGTGTCAACTAAAAACTGATCAGTAAAACCCAAAACGCCCGCTGATACATATGGACCTCTTTGATCTACTGGCACTTCAACCGATTCCACACCCCATCCTACGCATTCCTATGCATGCACATAATCCTGACTCTCCACGTTCTCACCCTCCGATATCTGATACTGATTTCGTCGATCAAAAGTATTTCGTTCATCCTGACCACGACCCCTCGCCTCAAATCTACCACGATCACCTCCACCACCCCTCGCTCCCGAGTAACTATTCCGTGACCTTCCACCACCTCGACCACGCTGACTACGTTGCTCACGAAGCACCGGATAGTCTTCGGCCCAATGCCCAAACTCTTTACAATATGCACATTGGTCCTCAGCAATATCAGTCCGACCATACGACGTATTACCCCCTCCTCGCCTGCCTCTATCATTCCCTCTAGGTTGCGCACCGCGAACCTGTGCAACATCACCTTCGTTTTCAACTCCTTCGCTTTCTTATCAACATTTTCTTTAGCCTCTAATTCCTGACGCTCATAATACTGAGCCATAGTTAACAAAGACGCAGGGGTCGCCGTAGTCCAAGAACTTTCACTACTTTTCAACCGTTTTGCAATCTCCGGTAGGAGATTAGCCACATACTTGTCGACAAACAGATGCCTACCAGTATCATCTGTTAACAATTGTCCACTGTAATCATGAAACGCTTCTTCGAAACTTGTGAAGAAGTCAGATACCGACTCGTCTTGTTTCTGTTTGCACGAGGCTAGCATAGTCCAATCAATCTTTTTAGGGGGAACAAGCGTTTTCAATTTATTCAAAATAGCTGTTGGAAGATCTAATATCAACTGACAAGGTTTACATGCAGGCTCCCTGTCTAAATCAGCTTGGCTTATATCTTTCCAAGTGGCTCCGAACATCGTCTGATCATCAAACTTACGAATCGCTCTCCACATATCAGGGGGGAGTATTAGTCCAAAGAAAAGATCTATATCAACTAGTGTCATAACGCAGGAAGAAATAGCCCCCTCCACTCCTTCATAAAAAGCTGCCGGATTTTTACGGGGATCAGGTAAAGCATTTTTCAATGCCATAACATCCGCTCTATTCCAAGGCGTATACACCCAATTATATATAAAATACCCTTTTGCATCCCCGGACATTTTATCATCACTGGTACCTTGCCCTTTAGGGGGGACATACAAAGGTGCAGCTTCACGCATAGGCATAACATGCACTTTAGAACCCTTATCTGCTCCAAGGATAGAACACTGTTTGGATTGCTCCGCCGACTCCGACACGGACTTCTCTGATGCTTTTCGTACTTCCCGCAATCTGGACGCCTCAACCCGTAGCTGGACCAATCGTAAGAAAAAGGCATCTGCATCTGCAAGAACAAATAAACCTTTACGCATATTCTCATGATGGACTGATATATCCTTGGGTTCTAAATCCTCTGAATTCTTACGAAATCGTTTAATAACTTCATCTGCAAAAGTATTTAAAAACACATCTGTTCTCGTTCTGACCACTTATCCCTTTCAGCTTTAACCTCTGACACAGTTATTCTATTCAAATTCAGTTTCCTGGCGAAACCACGTAATTCCGCGGCTCTATTAGCGGTTAACCTCGTACTCGCACTATCTCGTTCTTCATCACCGAAGTCCTCATCTGGAGCCGTAGGCGAAACGTACGGGGGCGGAGACCGATCTAATAACGAAAAATCATCAACTTCATTAGTAAGGACAGGATAAAGCGGACGTCGAATAGGAAATTGACCGGTCGTTTGCAAAATACGTTCCCGTGCCTCCCTTTCTTTCTTCTCCTGCAACTCCTTCTCCTCCTGCTGTAAAGCGTTATCTCGAGCAGCCTTGCGCTGCTCTTTTTCCGCCAAGGCAATCTCACCCTTCATACGTTCACGCACTGCTTTCTCCCACATTCGCACACAATCAAACATATTCTGTCTAGACCTGCGTTGAAACAAACATTGCTCCACAAACTGAACCTTTCGTAGATCAAACGACCCATGTAGTGGCCATTGCAACTCGGGATCAGACTTAGTATATTTATTCCACAATTTACTGTACAATATAGGGGGGAGGCCAAATTTGATGTACATTTCACAGTTAGGGGTCCCCTCTGGGGGAGCCGGCTGAGACTCGTTTAATCTGTATGTGGTACCATTCCCAAGACAGCACATCCCTCGGAGTGTGCTTAAAACAGGCATGTTCAAAAAGTACCACGGAAACGTGATACCGTAAAAATGGCACTTACTATACTTCACACAAATGTGCCGCTCAAAATACAAACAAAGTTAGAGAAACATCTCTACATGCCTGCCTATGTGAAGTGCACTACACATATAGAATCAAATTCACAAACTCAAATGTTAGCTAACTCAAAACATATTCATATTCATAGAACCACAGTAAGCGTCCGCAGACTACCTTACCAATCACAATTCTTACCCAAATCTCAAATATCCAGGTTCCAACTGCCAAGGTCTTTGATCAAATCAGCCAAACCGGCACTGTACGACAACACACACGAGCAGGATCTCAGTCGGAGACCGGCGCCACCTGGAAGGTCAGATCAGAAGGAAGGGAAGAAAACACCGTGGGTGCCAAGACTCGGGTCACTCAGTGGCAGCGTACGCGTCCATGGCGAGTTTCCAATCCTTCGTCACGACCTCTCCTTCGGGCATCCGAGTCGCCGATGAGTCCCTTCGTGGTCGCCAATTTGTGGTATTGGGTTCTCCAGGCCTACATACTCCGCAGAATACCCTCTACACCACAAGAACTGTTGGCACGGAAACTAGAAAATGCAAAAGACAAGTTTATTAAGACCCCATGGGGTGGTGGTACATTCCTACAGCACCCTTCGGCAATGCAAGAAGTATCACACCGAACATCGGTGTAAGTCCTTCTTTTATACAGTTTTACAGACATTAAAAGGTAGGTGGTACATGGTTACAGAGGTTTAGGTACATATATGGTCATTTTTGGAACACAGCCAACTCATGGGAGGGGTTACAACACCACTGGTCAGTTTGGCAGAACATTCCTAAACAATGACTGGTCAGACGGAACTGCGCATGTGCGGGCTTGACCGTTACTAAAAATAGCCTGTTGCTGGGCAAACTCAAGTGGTCAGTAGTACGGAGAAAGGACTAAAGGGCATGCTGAGCACGAGGCGACGCATTCTCTAAAATGGCCGCCGTAACATTCAAAATGGCGTTTAACAACTATGGTCAAGATAAGGGAATAATGTGTAGCAAAGCTGAACGCTAACCCAGTCATTGTCAAATTACGACACTAATATAACCTTTGATACACCCAGTGTTAAATACAGACTACCATTCTTGAAACTATTGTCACGCCAAAACCAGTTACTACATACGCACTCACTGATTCCTAGGTCTAAACACACATTCACTCATTTACCCATAGAATCACTCATACATACAGTCACTCATCAATACAACACTATCATATGCACTCATACACCTATACAGACACTCACACACTGCCACTCATCCATGGAGTTACTCACACACCTAGTCAGTCATGCAAAGAATCAATCACACTTCCATTTCCTCAACTATACAGTTATACACACAACACCTTACTTATTCAAACATATACTAACACATACTTATTCTCTTATACAATCACTGATACACGTACACAATGATCCATGCAGCCACTCGCACATTCACTGGCTCTCATGTATAGTCATTTATATATGCCAACTCACACATGCACTGTGTTTTACATATGTACTTACTTGGACATGTAGCACTGAGATATCCATTCACTCATCAACACACCCATGCACACAGTCAACCGCCCATATAGCTGTTTCCACATGCACTCTTGAACTCATACACCTAGTGAATCAACTGCTCACACATCTATGCACAGAGTCACACACCTCCCAACCACCCACACACAATCAATCAATCAATCAATCAATGACACTTATAGAGCGCGCTACATACCCGTAGGGTCTCAAGGCGCTGACACACTCAGTCTCCCATTCAAATACTTGGGCAACCAATCAATAACCCATATAGCCACTCATATAGCTACTGATCAACACATGCAGCAGCTTACACAACAACAGTGTAGCGATCGCCACCGTCAACATAGACAGATGCAAAAGATTCCGTACTGAACGCCCCTTACGGAAATACTACAAGTCCCAGAAGGCCATACGGCGCTGGGGGTTGAGACAATGGGAGGACCTTATTTAAACTACTCCACCTACGTAACGTAACGGGCCTTGTCAATCTTGTTCCGGATTCTCTCGCTAGCAGTTTGGTTTGTCCTCACTGGAGTTTGTGTTACTTTTGTCTACGCCGACGAAGAGCCTGCGTGGTCAGATTTCTGGTAAGCAACAGCGCCGACGAAGAGACAGCGTGGTCAGATATCGTTTGTGCAAAACAGCGCCGACGAAGAGCAAGCGTGGTCAGAGTGCTGTTAGTTGTCTGTGTCGACGAAGAGCCTGCGTGGTCAGAAGTCCTGTGGAATCATTGTTACAAGCCGTATCTTGCCGCGCAAGTATACTTGAGGAGTGCGGGCTCGCCTCCTACGTTATTCTCTTGGTGTTTTTTGATATTTGTTTAGTACTGGTGCAGATGCGCCTTCCATTATAGTTTATGTACCGTGGGTTGCAATCCTCACTATCAGTGTTTACTGCCACAAACGTTATTCTGGGCTAGTCCGTCCACAAGGAGAATTGTGGTCCTTACAGGGTGTGTCACTTAACGCCACGTACGAAAGCCCTCATAAAACCTCTCCTAGACAATCTGAGGTGTGTTTAGATCTAGAAGTGAAGTTAACTTCTAAATACTTTTGGCAACATCTCCATAAAAGTGCAGAGTATATGTTCTGGATTCATTCTCGGATACACGGGGTTGAGAAGCTGGTGAGTTTAGTAACAGGGGGGAAAAGAGTTCAGACAGTAGCAGCTTGTGGTACTAATTTCTTGCTCTCTGTCTTCTCCTCCGTCTGCAGTGTCACAGTACCGGTGACCTCGTGGGTATATCGACCAGACGATACCAGAAGCACCAGATCCCCAGTTGCCAAACCACTTCCCGGCCCCTTTCTGTACATGCTCGAATAGTGGGTATAATTCCATTGTTGGGTTTTGTGTAGTACGGAGTTGGGAGGACTATCGTCTATCGTCTCTGCTGGCCATCGGAGTCAGGTTAGTGGCGCTTGCGTGTTCTTGCGCTGCTTTCAATACCGAAAAACAGACATACTGATGCACACATTCAGACAGTTTAGTCACTAACCCATGCATTTAGTAAGACACATTTAATCACTCACTCATACAGTCAGTCACGCACCTACTAAATCCTTCATCCAGACAATTATACATCCACTGATTCTTCAATATGTAAAACATATTTAAACTTTACAGAAACACAAAGTCACTGGATGATGTCATCAGTGATGTCAAATGAGATGTCATCAGTGATGTCATTTGAGATGTCATCAGTGATGTTATCAGTGATGTCACTGACCATGTCATGAATGATGTAATATGTGACATTATCAGCAGTGGATTGCGGGTGCGCGAAATATAGTTAGTACAACTAACTATATAGGAGCAATTTCAATGTTTTTTTAAATGCTATTTACTAACTATATAAGGCCTGAAACCTATGTTTTTTTAAGTGAAAATATATATATATATATATATATATATATATATATATATATATATATATATATATATATATATATATATATATATATATATATATATATATATATATATATATATTAATATATATATATATATATATTACCTACTGGCGGTCGCCAGTAGGTAGTTATAGTTAGGATTTTTTTCAATGTTAAATCTCAAAATTCTATTTGGAATAACTTTGGCGCCGGTTGACGAATCTGCCTGAAAATTTCCTCAAAATGGCCTCGTCGAGCTCCGGTCCTTCCCTGAAAGTTTGGGGGGATGCGTCAAGCGGGGCCGAGATAAAAGGGGGGTCCCAAAACGTGTTTTCCCCATGTTAATTTCCATAGGGTGGTCGACCTCACTTTTAGCTCGAACGGCTGAATGGATTTCCACCAAACTTGGCAAAATTGTAGGGACTGGTAGCCCGATGTGCCTTTGCTATGTCTCAAGATATGTGTTCCAGTGGATTTTGAGTAATTTAGGTTAAAAAAAATATATATATCTGTAAGCGCGACCCGGTACGCGCTCCGGGGAGCGCTCCGGGCGCGCTACGCGACTTGCGCACGGAAAGCTGATTGGCTCTCGGGTGTCGGTAAACATTCCAAACGGTCCGGAGCGGTCGCCATCTTGTGTCTCGGTAGGATCGAGACACAAGAGGTGGCCAAAACAAAGGGGGAAAAGACAATTAGGGGGCAGAGTAGGCCCCTCTGACCCCTTGGTTTCATGTGGGGGCTATAAAAGGGCCCCGCGGGGGAAAAAAAATATATTTATTTTTTTCGATTTGCGCGGGGGGAGCGCCCGGTACGCGCACCGGGGAGCGCACCGGGGAGAAAAGAGAATGGCAGAGTTTAAAAATGTAAGTCATTTTATATAAATGGGAGGTAGTTCTGAAAAGAACTGTTTTTTGTTGTTGTTGTTTTATATTTTTTATTGTTTTTTTGAACATTTTTTACTTTTTATGGCTTTTCTGAACAGTTTTATATTTGTTTTGTATTTTCTTGGGGGAGAAACAAAAAACAGGGAATTGTAAATGGCTCAACTAGAGCAAAAACAATTCTGCAAAAAATTAGGGTTTTTTTCGGGCACTTATGGTTATCCCCAGCACAGATGATAAGTTTAACACTTTGCTCACCATAGCAAATTAACTTACCACAATATTTGCACATGATTTTAAAATCGTTAAATTTGGGTTGTATGATAGTCATTGTCTCTGTTGCCTCTGAACCCGATGGAGTTGGTTCTTTTGATGTTGAGGGTCTATATGATGATGGGGGTAGCTTACTGCAGAGGTCCCTTACCTCTGCAGCAGAATAGTTGATTGGGTGCCAACGAATCATGTGCCGAATCATGGTATGATTCCCGAAGGAAAATGTTTTGTTAGGGTTCCCCCTGGACAGCTCAGCATCACAAATCAAACAAGTCACCTTCGCAGCGTTGACTTTTTTGAAACCCCTTGGGATTTTGTAGAACTGCCATACGAAGTGCTCTTTTGGTTTGTAGGGTTGATGAACTTCTTGCAGGAACTGCCTTGAGCTTCCCTCCTCTTCCTCCTCCTCCTACTCTTCTTCTTGACCACCAATGTGATCTTCTGGTGGTCTTTTTGATGGTGGTTGTGGTGGGGCAGATGCTCCAGCTGCTGCTGCTACTGTAGCCATTTTTAATTAGAATATATTAGAGACAGATCTCCAAACCGGTCTTCCTCAGTCAAAGGACAAAGTCAGAATAAAGAAAAAAGAAGGGGGCTTTCATCATTTGGAAAAAAAACCTGTTCTGGACCAATGAGAAGTGTTATTTTCAAGTCACATGACCAGGGCTTTCATCATTTGGAAACCAAAAGTGTTGTGAACCAATGAAAAGTGTTATTTTCAAGTCACATGAGCAGGGCTTTCATCATTTTGAAACCAAAAGTGTTGTGAACCAATGAAAAGTGTTATTTTCAAGTCACATGAGCAGGGCTTTCATCATTATGAAACCAAAAGTGTTGTGAACCAATGAAAAGTGTTATTTTCAGGTCACATGACCCGACGCGCTTACGCTACGCGACCCGGGGTGCGTAGCGTAAGCGCGTCAGAACGTTTTGCGATCGTATGCGCATGCGTGCTTCCGGGTGCGCTTACGCTGTGTGTCATATGACGCATCACGCGGCTACGCGATACGTCACAATGTTGTTTTCGTTCACGGCAATAGCGCTAACGGGACGCTCACCGGTACGCACCCCGGGTCACGCTATAGCACTGCGCTTACCGGTGAGCGCATCGGTACGCGCCCCGGGAGCGCACCGGGGCAAACAAATAAAATATATATATATATATTACATTTCATACCTATAGAGATTTGAAATTTGAAATTCACTGAAAAAAAATAGGGTTGAGGCCCTATATATAGTAAGGAATTAGCATTTAAAAAACCTATGAAATTCACTGAAAAAACCATAGGTTTCACACCAGTTATAGTTACCTGGAAATTTTACTGACATAAAACCATTGAAATTCCCACGTCATAGTTAGTTGGACTCACTATAACTTGCGCGTGTAATTCACTGCTGATGACATCACTCATGACATGGTCAGTGACATCACTCATGACATCACTGATGACACCATCTTTGTGACAGAGAGACTGACCTCTTTTCACTGTAAAGTAACCCTTGAAACACATATTGAAAAATAAAAACTAACATTTTAAAAAAAGTGGACATACCTATACCAGTTACAACAACCAATTCAGTAATTCCACCATTTATATACACATCCACTCATTCACCAACACTTCTATATAGTCACTCATACATATACTCACTCATCATATGTAGTGAGACACCTATACATCCGTTAACACACCGACAGTCTTCCAAAAGTTGCTCACACACATACTCACACATGCAAATAAACTATTGAACATCCATTTATTTGCATATACAGCTATACATACACTACCACCTTACTTCTAAAGAAACTTACACATACTTACTCTCTTAAACAATCACTTATAGAAACACATACTTATTAAAACAAGAACTCTTTCAATCTCTCACTCTCACATATACTCACTTATATACACCAATACTCACATATACTAGATTAAAACATATGTAGTTACTGATAAAGACAGTAGTGAGACAGTCATTCACTTACTAACACATACATATACACACTCACTCACCCATACAGTCTGGCACATATGCTGTCTTCAAAACACATACAAACAGTGAGTCAGTCATTGATGCATCAGTGTGCTGTAACACCCCCACCAAATCATACAGACATTTATACTGATACTAAGAAAAACATCTAATAAGCCATAGAAACACACATGTAGCTACTCACCAACCCATGCACCCACTTATATACAAAGTGAAACACTGATACAAACATTTAAATATTGAAACAATACTCGCTAATATATATATTCACTATGATACACTTAATAAGCCAGTTAACCAATCATTTTTTTTAAAAAAAAACATCCATTAAGACACTTATTTAAACATTCATTCTTCCATCGACCTTTACATATACATATATAAAACATATTTATTTTTCAGAAAGGCAAACATTCACTGGATGGTGTCATCAGTGAAGTCATGAGTGATGTCACTGACCATGTCATGAGTGATGTAATATGTGATGTCATCAGCAGTGCATTACACTCGCAAGTTATAGTGAGTCCAACTAACTATAACGTGGGAATTTCAATTGTTTTATGACAGTAAAATTTCCAGGTACCTATAACTGGTGTGAAACCTATGGTTTTTTCAGTGAATATATATATATATATATATATATATATATATATATATATATATATATATATATATATATATATATATATATATATATATATATATATATATATATATATATATATATATATATATATATATATCTTAAGGCCTCCACCGACCCAACGACAGGAGAGATGTGTTTCAGCTAACACAGTAGCCTTTCTCAGTCTGGTGAGCGTCATTTTAATTAAAACATTTATACATGTCCGACTCATAGGCATAGAAAAAATTCATAGACATAGAAGAGTTACGTTGTCACACACTAAAAAAGCTGCATATACATCAGAGCAAGCAAATACATTCACCTTAAAGCATTAGGTATGGCTAGTGGATGTAATTAGAGCTGGAAACATAAACTCGCATAGTGCATTGAAATATACAAAATAAATACATAATGCAACATAGAACCACTATACCGTATGTGCAACATTCAATTAGTACATAGGGAATGTAGGGAATGTATCATCTACTTGGAACATGATTTATTATTATACCATAAAAAAAAACAGTGTTTAGCGCAAACCCCCTCAGGTAGTGCTAATAAACTCAAATGTGCTGCATGGAGGAAATAAAACACTCTAAGACAAATTTACCTCTAAATCATGCCTTAATAAACATGAAAGTATTTTAGGGTTGAGCCCGTGAACCAGGCTTATACTTTACACTGTGAGACAATATTGTTTAGTGGCAAAATTAATTAACACGAAAATACGCACTGATCATCTCAGGACAATTACAGCTGTGGGCTGAATAGACACACTGTGAGGCTGAAATAATAATAATGTGTGCGCTATATATCTAAATGTTTTTTGTTTTATATTTCAAAAACTACCAAACAGATTTACACCAAATAACAAAAAGGAACATCCCTGGACCAACATCTACCTTACTGCCAAATTTGAAGTAATTCCGTTCAGCAGTTCGGGTTATTGACACATCTAAAGGTAGTATGGGAATTAACAACATAGGGGAAATGTGCTTTCAAGCACCCCCTGGTCCTCAGCCTCAACTTGATGGATCACCTTGAAGCTTTCAAGACAGCAGCTGTAGTAAGGATCATATCAGTTCTGAAAACTTTGTGAAGATTTGTCAAAAGGCACCAGTATATATATATTCAACTTCAAATTTCACCAAAATGCCATATGCCTACCAATATGAGTCGGTGCCTGCCAAGGCGGCGAAGGGCCACAATACTTTCAAAAGTTCAAACCCAGGGAATGAGGCGGCACACCAATCCATTTACGAGTGATTTAATTGTGCCCCTTTCAGCCGTGGTGGCCTTTGTCAAGTTGCCTGGGCGATACCAGGTAAAACCTCAAATACACATGACCTCACAATAGACATAGAAGAGTTGAAACAGCGTTCATTTGTAAAGAAACATTGTTTTGTCAATCTCTTACAGTATGTAAAACTTCATTTTCTGCTATTATAAATCTCACAAGAATGAATAATAAGAAACAGAACAAGGTGCCGAGTTTTTTTACAGAATTGTTAATGCTGAAATAGAAATGATAATATTCGCACCACATCCGTTATTCCTTCATACGTAGTGGTTAAAACAAATCCATAATGAATTAACCTTCCTAAAATAATCCACAAATCTGTAATTCATTCACAGTGATGCATATCCCCTATTGTCATGGATAACTCGCTCGAGACAAGCACAATGCAATTCCACATTTCCGTGTTAACTTTGTGTAAAAATAAAAAGTCTTGCCTGGACAATCGATACACTGCCATTCATCATATGATCAGTGATCTCCAATTAATATGATTTGTCTAATCATATGATACTAATTCATATAGAGCAACAATGCAAGTTAATTTTAACCAAATAACATATTTGACAATGCTCACATATTTCCAGGCCAGTGCCCACCATACCAAGTATCTAATATGATATTGATCAAATAGAAAATATATTTCATAGATATATGATCACATTCCAGGGCCAGTGCCCAAATGATATATGTACCATAGTCACAGTTTCGACCAATTTGATGCGCACCCAATTATAAAAAATGCATAAGGGAAAATAAATTCCTATAGAAAATGAAAAGCATAGGAGAGGGAAAAGAGAACAGAAAAAGAAAACATATCAGTTTCTAGAAAATCATTAAAATTACAGCGGACAATTGTCCAGGTAGGTAATCACACACTGGAAAAAGGAAGGAATGCCAGATAGAAAAGGCATTAAATGCCTTTATGGGTACTCAATTCTTCCTCCCTATTCATCCCAAAAGGCATTCTGGTGTTTAAATCAATAATGTATCTTAATTCGAGGATGCGTAGTTGTTTTTCCCCATCCCCTCCATGTATGTGTTTCATTATTCTATCAATTCCACAAAAAGCAAGAAGTTTATTATTGCTATTGTGAGAGGTGTAGGAATGTCTGGCTATGGGATAGCTGAAGTCCATGTTCATATGGCCCTTTGGTGTTGTAGGATGCGTTTTTTTTGTTGTAGTTTTGTACTTCCTACGTATCTCATACCACACGGAATTCTAGTATGTAAATTACGAATTCCATGGTGCAAGTGATGAATTTTGTAATGGGTCTATTTCTTCCATCATGTTCTAAAAGTTTTGCAGCTGGTGGTATATTGCAAGCTTTGCGGCAATTGCAGTTGTGAAAGCCTTCCTTTACATGTAACCAGGATGGAACTGGTTCATATTGCTAAATGCTGTGGACCACTTTGAACTTCAATGATTTGGGTCGTCTAAAGGTTATTACAGTTGAATCACCTACAATTTTGCCAATTGTGGCATCCGCCCGAATGAGACCCCAATGTTTTCTCATTATTGCTCTAAGTTTGTTTGATCTCGCATTGTATGTTGTAATCATGCGGGGTCTGTTGACTGGCTCATTGGTACCTTGTGAGGCCCCTTTGTTTTTGAAAAGGACATCGGTTTGTTTTAGATTCAGTAATTTTTTGCTAGCCTGTGACACCTTGTCTGTGTACCCTCTCTGTTTGAAACTTGTTATCATGTTTCTAATTTCATTTTTAAATTCCTCATCTGTGTTAAAATTTCTATGGGCACATAATAACTCCCCGTACAGAATACTATTAATGAGGGAAGCTGGATGATGATTACATGCATGCAAGATTGAATTGCCTGCAGTGTCTTTCCTAAATAGATTGGTTGTCAGTCTATAGTTTTTCACGGTTACCCTGATATCCAAGAAGTCACAGGAAACAACACTTAATAAGTGGGTAAAGCTCAAATTCAGATTGTTGTTGGATAGTACATTGACGGATTCCATGGCTAGATCCCTTCCACCATCCCATCTGATAAAAAAGTTCATCTATGTACCTTAGCCATAAAGGCACATGTTCAGTGTATCTCTCATTGTTGTCTGTCCATACCACTTGCTCCTCCCACCAGCCCATGAAAAAAGTCGCTAGGCTGGGGGCGAAGCAAGTGCCCATAGCTGTTCCAGACTTTTGTCGATAGAGAATCTTATCAAATAGAAAGATATTCTCCCGTAAGCAAACTAACATCATCTGTTTTAACATAAAAATGTGGTTCAAAATATCAATGGATTGTCTCTGTAAGTAATACATACATGCTTCAATCCCCTTACATTGATCTATACAAGTGTACAAAGAGCACACATCCAATGACATCATGACATAGCCTCTTTCCCATTTGATGTCATGGATTCTCTAAAACAAATCTGTGCTATCTTTACAATACAATCTTAGAACAGTCCCATATGTGGCTAGGAAGTGATCCAAGAAAATGGATGTGTTTTCAAGAAAGTTTCCATTCAAAGAAACAATAGGTCTTTCAGGTGGTTTGCTGGGTGTTTGTGGACCTTCAGTAAAAGATACAAACAGAGGACTTTTGGACTGTCATTCTTTAATAATTTGTGTTCATCATCATCCAAGAGTCCATTTTTTCACCACTCACTCAAATGATTGTAATATGTAGTCACTGATTTTTCAAACGTGTTCCAACTGATTACTTCATAACATATGGAGTCGCTAAGCAGTCATATAGCTTCACTTTTGTAATCATCCACATCCACTACAACAATGTTTCCCCCTTTGTCGTAGGGTTTGATAATTATCAGCGAATCTTCTAACAAATTTGTCAATGTATCTCTTTAGCCTGTCGTAAGGTTGGCTCGAATTCGATAATTTTGATTGTTCCTAAAGTGAACCAGTTCATGAAAAGCTTCAATATTGTTGTGGGCAGCGTTTGAATTGAATTTAGATTTTACTTTGAAACAACTGCTGTGGGTTGTACTCACAGGAAAGCCCAACGTTTTTAACATGTCTTCCACATTTTTTTTATTCCTGCTGTCACTGTCAGTTTCTAATTCATGAATCTCGAAGATGGAATCGATTTCTTCTACTGTAAAATTGGTTTACATGCATGATGGCAATGGATTGGTTACAATATGCAGTAATCGTTCGCTTTGTTTGGCCATTAGGTGTAATTTCTTCAGCTTACGTTTTCTGACAAATAGAAAAAGGTCAACCCTTGCATTGAAATAATTCCAGTTTATAGTAGGGCAAAAAGAAAGTCCCAATTTCAATAGGGATCCCTCGTCGGTAGTTAAATTGTGTGCTGATGAATTAATGAGCGATTTATCCATCATATCAGAGTCTGGTTTGTTCCTAAACCAGAACTTGTTCCTATCTCCTCTCCTTGTTATTCTTAGTTTTTCTTTTTGTTTGTGGCCTTTCCTCTTGGCCTTCCTCAAAATCTTCCTGCTGCTTGAGATGTTTGTTCCTGTGCAATCCGTTCCTTCTGCTGTTCCAGGAGCTGAAATTCATGTAGAAATGTCAAGGGGTGCAGTCCTAAAGGGACCGCTGGCATTTGACATTCTGTATCTGAACTCAAATCTGAACTGGAATCGGTGGAGACTATATCCCGTTTCTGTTGGTGAAAAAATTGTTGGTCTCTTTGAGCTCAATCAAAGTGCTAGGCATGTGTCAGAATTCTGCCTTCTCAGCATAATCTTTCTTATCTCGAAGGAATTTACAATATTTTTTGGCTTTTATGGATTCCTCGTAAATTTTTAGACATCCCTCCAAAGATTTAAAAAATTAGGATTGATGTGCCACCTCATTTCTTGGGTTTGAACTTTTGAACACACATATATATATCTGCTCAATATACCACAAGATAGGAGCTTGACACAAGCAGTGACACTGGCGGGGGATATATCCAATGCAGAGTCTAGAGTCAGCACTACAGCACCATGTAGGTTTATATCTACATATAGCAGACAGGCGAAGGCAATAAAAAGCGTCATTAATGCCCAATGGC
Source organism: Lissotriton vulgaris (assembly GCF_964263255.1). NCBI lineage: Eukaryota > Metazoa > Chordata > Amphibia > Caudata > Salamandridae > Lissotriton > Lissotriton vulgaris. The sequence continues at coordinate 1,729,054,345 of NC_141693.1, forward strand.
CGATTGTACTCACCGATACAGTCCTGGCACAAACACTACCCATAAGACCTAACCACACATATCGTAAAGCTCGATCAATGCGCAGTGATTTGGTTAGAACTAGTCCAGAACTGGATATCAATAAAAATTGGCTCACGGCTAGCCTGGGTTTCTTTAAATGCAATACATGCCGTGATTGCAAGTTTGGTATTAACACCAAGACATACACCACTGGCTTTTCTGATGTCCCGGTAAAACTGAAAAGACATTGCACATGCCGCACAGACCATGCGGTCTATGTATTACAATGTGGCTGTGGACTCCGTTATGTGGGGAGCACAAAGCTTCCAGTCCACCAACGAATATTACAGCACCTTCGGGCAACTGTAAATTCGCCACATTAACGAAGAACACGGCAGCAATCTCAACATGCTCCAATATTTTGTTATTGACAATGTCCCCATGAGCAAACAAGGTGGTGATCGCGAGAAAAGGTTGCGACAACTTGAGACTAAATATATTCTCAAACTTAATTCTAAGACGCCTAATGGATTAAATATCTGTGAAGATATTCATCATTTTCTGTAGAGTTATAGCCATAATTCCAGGACATTTGATGTATCCCTTAGGATTGAATGATTTTCCTGCACATTACAAAAAGCTCGTGCCAATTGTATAGATCTAATGTAATGAGTAAGATTGATTGTAGATCTCGAGTTAACTATTTATTGCTTTTCTGGTACCTGGTCTATTCTTGATCTAATTTCTCAATATTTTTTTATTACGTCTGGATCAAAAACTTTTCATGTTGATTGACTCAAGTGTTTCCTTATCAGTTGTCGACACTCACCCTCTTAAAGTGACCCTATATAGATCCAAGTGGTGACGGACATCTTTATGGAACATTCAACTATACCTAACCTTCTCAACCAGCACAACTCAGTGTATGATACACACTTGTTGGTTTAGTATGATGGAAAAACTTTTTTTTTTAAACTACACCTTTTTTGCACATAAGTATCACCTTGCACATATTGTTTGTCTATACTGCGATTATATTGTCAGGTTTAGGCGTTATCAAACTGTGGTTACCAATAGGTATTTGATGTTTTGACTAGAAAGCTACATTTGGTCGAAGTAAGGCTTTAATTATAAGATTGAACATTAAGGTAGTAAGCTATAGATCTCCTGAATTTGTGCACAGAATTGCTTCAATCCTCGTTTTTCCAACACCCAGAGATCAACCTTATACAAATTAAATTATTTAAGTCTCTTATGAGCACAATGCATAGCTTTTAATCTACTATGTACATAACATGATCACAAGGTACCCCAGAAACATTTTGGTTGATTCCATAGTTGTATTAGAATTGTATTTGTACAAGAGACAATGCTTTATTGCTAGATTTGTTAAAATCTTTTTTTCATCTTGACTACAAATGATAATAACTTTGCATTGCCCAAATTAACTGAGGGTCATTACAATGAGCGCTTAATGTTTAATGTTTAATGTTTATGGCATTTGAATTTATAATGTCACAAAGAGAAAACAATTTTGAAGATTTTATCGCAGTATGTTTTCACTTTTCATTATTTGTGTAATGAAATGAAATGAAATGAAAGCAGGATTTATATAGCGCATGGCTGCCCGGGAGCGTCCCAGTGCTGAGATTGCATATACAACTGATGGGGGGGGGCAGAGGGAGAAGGGACAGATTTATTGTGGGAAAAGGTGAGTCTTGAGTAGCTTCCGGAATTTCATGTGGTTAGGTTCGGCACGTAGCTGGGTTGGCAGGGCGTTCCATAGAGTTGCAGCTGTAACCGAGAAGCGGCGCCCTCCAGTGCGGGCTTTCTTTACTCTGTGGACAGTGGCCAGGTTACTTTGGGAGGAACGAAGGGACCTGTTGGGTTTGTATGGGTAGAGCATGGTCTTCAGCATCGGAGGCCCTAGGTTTTGCATGGCTCTATGGGTGGTACATAGGGCCTTGAATTTGACCCTTTCTCGGATCGGCAACCAATGAAGTGCCTTTAGGGCTGGTTTGGCTGATGCTCTTCGAGGGGTTCCTGTCAGAATCCTTGCAGCGGCATTTTGTGTTCTCTGAAGAACATTAATGGTGGCTTCTGGGGCCGCCAGGAAGAGGGCGTTGCTGTAGTCTAATCTAGATAATATTAGACCTTGAATAAGCATTTTTTGTGATTGTGCGGGGAGTAGTGGGAGAACCTTCCTGGCTGAACGAAGTAAGCCCACACAGGTACCAGCTGTTTTTTTTGCCTGTGTTTTCAGGGATAGATCTTGTTCTAGCCAGAAGCCTAACCTCTTGAGTTCCGTCTTGGGTTGAGGAAGGGGACCTAAGCATGATGGCCACATGGCGGAGGGAAGAGGTGATATTTGATGTCCCAGCAGCATAAGCTCGGTTTTGGGGCCATTAAGTTTCAGCCTTGAGTTGGACATCCAGTCATGGATTCCTTCAAGACAGTCATGGAGGTTTTTTAGCTTTTCGCCTTCAAGGGAGAAGGACACAACCATTTGGGTGTCATCAGCGTATGTGACGGCTTTTATCCCAAAGGGAGTGACCACATCCTCCAGGGGGGCCATGTATGTGTTAAATAGTGTAGGGCTCAATGAAGAGCCCTGGGGAACCCCACGCTGGAGGGGGAAAAGGTCCGATCGCATATTCCCTTCACAGACCTGGAAGGTTATGTCCTTCAGGAAGGATGAGAGCCAACAGAGCGCCTTGTTCCTCACTCCTAGGTTGAGTAGTCGCTGGATCAGGATCTTATGGTCCACCGTGTCAAATGCAGCGCTTAGATCCAGGAGGATCAGTAAAACCGATCCCCCTGAATCCAAGATGCATCTGGCTTCCTCGACTACTTTCAGGAGAGCGGTCTCGGTCCCCTGCCCTGGACGAAAACCTGTTTGTGAGGGGCGAAGGAGATTGTTGGTTTCAAGGAAAGCCGACAGTTGCTGGTTGACCAACTTCTCTGCGATCTTACTCATGCCTGGTAAGAGAGAGATTGGGCGAAGGTTGGAAAAGTCTGAAGGATCCTGACCTGGTTTATTTTGTAGAGCTTTGACTATTGCATGTTTCCAATTAGAGGGGACCACTCCTTGGCTAAGAGAAGCATTAATAAGATTTGTTGCCAGGTATGAGATGGTTGGTCCAACTTGTTTGAGGATACGAATGGGGCCTGGGTCACTGGGTGAACCACTTTTCATGCCTGAAAGAGTTTTCAAAAAGTCTTCGTTGGACAGTTGGTGAAAACTGTCTAGAGTCGGGCCGGTTGTGGAGGGTACCAATTCGAAGGGGAGTTTGTTATCAGGTTTAGGTGGGAGGGTTTGTAGGATGTTTGTAATTTTATTATGAAAGAAGGCTGCTATTTGATTGCATCTAGTGACTGTAGGTTGCTGAGTAGAAGGAGGATTGGGAATTTTGAGTAGCTCTTTGACTATTTTATAAGTCTCCCTGGATGAATTAGATGCAGTTTTAATTTTTTCTTCGAAGAAGGAAGCTTGGGCTGTTTTTCGGGCTAATTTGTAGGTCCTCATTGCTTTTTTGTATTCATCTTTGATGAGGGGGTCCCAGTTTTTTCTCCATTTCCGCTCTTGGATTTTACAAATTTTTCTTAGGTTCCTTAGTTCTTGGGAATACCATGGGGATTTGAAGGTCGTGCTTTTTTTCTTTAGATTTCTCTTGGGAGCGACTACATCAAGAGTGGAGGTGAGCCATCTAGTGAGGTTTTCGTCTGCTTTTACGGGGTCAGGGTCTGCGGGAGGGGAAGAGCGTATCAATTCCTGGGTCCAACGCTCAAATGAGAGTTTGGACCAGATTCTGTCCTGTTCTCTGGAAGACGGGGTTTGGGGAGTGTTTAGAGTAGTTTGCCAAGTGAATGGAATGAGGGAGCGATCAGACTATGGCAGCGGGAGTGAAGGTAGTATTTCTATTTTTGACAGGTTGGTGAAGAGAGGATCTAGAAGGTGAACCTTGGTATGAGTTGCCTCTGAATTTAAAAGGTGTAGGTCAAGTGCCTTTAGTTCAGAAATGAGGTCCCCTGCGGTTTTGTCTGAACTGTCCTCGAAATGGAGATTTAAATCTTCAAGCAGGATGAAATTAGAGGTTGAGGTGCAGGAGGAGATCGTGGAGTCTAGTAGTGAACCGACAAAGTTTCCTACAATGCCGGGTGGTCGGTATAAGAGGGTACCCGAGAGGGATTTATTGGGGGTTATTTGGAGGGAAAAGTGGACGCTTTCGCAGTCTTCGATTCCTCCCTCTTGTAGCCTGCATATGAAGGTGTTTCGGTAAACAATCGCTAGACCACCTCCTTTTCCCTTCAGTCTGTTTTGGTGTTGTATAAGGTAACCATGGGGTAGCATGTTAACAATGTCAGCCTCGGAATGAGGTGTCAACCAAGTTTCCGTAAGGAAGAGTATGTCCAGTTTAACGTCTTGGATTAGTAATTTAATTTCTAGAGAATGTTTGGAAGCGGATCTACAGTTAAGCAGAGCAAGGCTAACAAGGTTAGGTGAGTGGCGAATGGTTTTTCGTGGGGATTGACCCTGCGGCGAGGGTGATGGGGTAGAGGTAGGGGCGGCCGTATCGAATTGTAGGAGGTAGTCACGTGAATGACTAATTCGGTGGCTACGGGAATTGGGCATAGTGGGTGGCCCTGTGCCCGGCCTGGCCCGGACGGGCCCAGACGGGCTTGCCTCTGGCTTGCCTCCGGCGCGCCATCGGCGCGCTCGCTGCGCCCGCCCGCTGCGCGGACGAGAAGAGGGTTTCATTTTAAAGCGGTAGAGCCCAAATCGCCCAGCCACTAGAGCGCTGTCCAGGCCCCGTTCAAAGATGGCGCCCGTGGATTCTGCGCCTCGAGGGGTGTTTCAAAGACAGACCGGGAGCACTGAGAACAGCTTCAAGTCATGCAATTGTTCTGCATGAGGAAGCGGCTCGCTACGGTCGTTAGGGTCAATTTACACGAAGTTTAGGCAATTTTTACAACAACACGGTAAAAAAGCAGCAATGCCAATTTTTAAAAAGCGCGAGCGCTAATAAAATGCGGTGCTTAACAGGGAGAGTAACAATTGATTTGCAATTGGGAATCTAGCCTCCCGGCTTCCGCCTCAGGAGAAGTGCAATCACTAAATGGGGAGAGACAGTGAGAGGCTCTTTTGTAGCGGTTGGGCCCAAATCGCCCAGCCACTAGAGCGCTGTCCAGGCCCCGTTCAAAGATGGCGCCCGTGGATTCTGCGCCTCGAGGGGTGTTTCAAAGACAGACCGGGAGCACTGAGAACAGCTTCAAGTCATGCTATTGTTCTGCAGGAGGAAGCGGCTCGCTACGGTCGTTAGGGTCAATTTACACGAAGTTTAGGCAATTTTTACAACAACACGGTAAAAAAGCAGCAATGCCAATTTTTAAAAAGCGCGAGCGCTAATAAAATGCGGTGCTTAACAGGGAGAGTAACAATTGATTTGCAATTGGGAATCTAGCCTCCCGGCTTCCGCCTCAGGAGAAGTGCAATCACTCAAGTGTAGTCCCATTAATCACGTGATCACCTACACCAATGTATTTAAATGCAGATGTCTGAGCAGCCAAAATATGTGAGCAAGGCTACACGTTAGCCGAAACGCGTCATCCTGTCTGACAACATCTCGCACCAACTTTAATAAAAGTCACGGCAGCCAGCAGTGAGCAAGTCAATTTTGGAGTCCGTGTCTTTCTCCGTTTGGTGGTTTCAAGCGCCGGAGTGGTAATTGGAGATATATAACAGTTAAAATGAATGTAATGGACTTGTGGATTACTAACCCCGATTCGACGTCACAACGGCTCACCTCTGAAGAAAGTCTATGTTAGACTGAAACATGTAAGGACTGCCGAGTGGAGAAATAAAGAGGAATTAATCGCTGTGGAGTGTGGCTGCCTTTCTTTGTGAAGGAGAGGCTTGTGGAGATATATATATATATGTATAGTTAAACACAGTGGTCACTCAAGATAGAGACGCACATGGGCTCCGACGTTGGGTTACCAGCCTTTATTCCATCAGGTACAGGACAGGCATTATATGCGGGTGAGGGTATGCAGCTTTCCCTGGTCCCAACGCGTTTCGAGTTTCCTCTTCGTCAGGGGATGTGTGGAAAGTTCGTGCTGTCGTGGGTTGACTCCCATAATATATACAAGGTCCCGCCTTCAATTTCATTTTGCATAGCCTTGTGGGAGTTGTAGTGCTGCAGCATTCAATTTCAATACAGCCCACTTATTTCTGGAGTTTTAAGCCCTGGGTGGGCCCCCGCATGATCGCCTGCCCTATATCCTGCGTCGTCCCCCCATTTGAGGACACTGAATCCATTCCTCATGGCCCCCTCGTGATCCTGGGATGGTGCAGTCTCTGGCAGATGAGCTTCCGCCCGACAATTGTTAAACACAGTGGTAGCTCAAGATAGAGACGCACAGGGGCTCCGACGTTGGATTACCAGCCTTTATTCCATCAGGTACAGACAGGCATTACATGCGGGTGAGTTATGCAGCTTCCCCTTGTCCCAACACGTTTCGAGTTTCCTCTTTATCAGGGGATGTGTGGAAAGTTTGTGCTGTTGTGGGCTGACTCCCATAATATATTCGTTGGGACCAGGGAAAGCTGCATAACTCACCCGCATGTAATGCCTGTTTATACTATATATATATATAGCCCCAACAGCTTTCTAAACAGATTCCCCCACGATCGGAGGAGAAGGAAGATGCAGCACAGCCTGATATCAACCGGCAGTGTGAGAAAGAGACCAACGCGTTTCAGCCGGAGCCTTCAACAGGGTCATATATGCACATAAACATATATAGTCACTGAAAAATACAAACATTACAGGGACATTAAAGGTAGGTACAGATTGTACGCACACAAAAACATAGAAATACATCATTTATAGATACCTGGGCTAACTCTAACCTATGCCCCCGCAATGCACAGCTTATGACCTCATATATTACATCACTCATGACATGGTCAGTGACATCATTGATGACATTCCCTTTGTTTTTTTCAGTGAATTTCAACTTTTTTAATGTTATTTCCTAATTATAATGTCACTGTAACCTTTGGGTTTTTAAATCAATTTCTACGTTTTTTAATGTTAATTCCAAACTATAACTTCCCGGTAACCTTGTTTTTTTGTGTACATGTAAGTTTTTCAAAACTTAATTTTTGTAATTGTAACCAGTAACCTTAGAGACGGGGTGTGTGAGTGGTTATATGTGTTGAGAGTGGTTGTGAGTAGCTATATTAGTGTGTGAGTGAGTATGTGACTGGCTGTATGGATCTATGAGTGGATGTGTAATGTTTCAGTGTGTGTGTGTGTCTGTGTGGGTCTGTGAGTGTGTTTGTGTGTGTCTGGGTGAGTTTATGACTGGGTGTGTGACTGCCTGAGTGGGTCTATGAGTGGGTGTGAAAAGTCTGAGTAGATGTGTCAGTGGGTTGGGGAGTGGATGTGGATGTGTGAGTGTATGAGTGGGTCTCAGACTGGGTGCGTAAGTGTCTGAGTACGTCTGTGGGTGTGTGTGTCTGTGTGGGTCTGTGAGTGGGTGTGTAAATGTCTGAGCGGGTACGTGGGTTTCTCAGTGGGTTTGTGCATGGGTGTGTGACTCAGTGGCTGTGTATGTGGCTGTGTGTGTGTCTGTGTGGGTCTGTGAGTGGGTGTGTAAATGTCTGAGCGGGTACATGGGTGTCTCAGTGGGTTTGTGCATGGGTGTGTGACTCAGTGGCTCTGCAAGTGGCTGTGTGAGTGTCTGAGTGAGTCTTTGAGAGTATATCAGTGGGTCTGTGAGTGGGTGTGAGTGTCTGAGTAGGTCTGTGAGTGGGTACATGAGTGTCTGAGTAGCTCTTTGAGAGGCTGCGTGAGTATCTGAGAAGGTCTGTAACAGTGCCTGAGTGGGTCTGTGAGTTTATGTGTGACTGAGTGGGTGTGAGAGTGTTTGGGTGGGTCTGTGAGTAGCCCCATAAGTGTCTGAGTGGGTCTGTGAGTGGGTCTGTGATTTGGTGCATGAGTGTCTGAGTGGGTCTGTGAGTGGGTGTGTGAGTATTTGAGTGGGTCTGTGAGAGGCTGTGAGTTTCTGTGTGGGTCTGTGAATGTGAGTGGGTCTATGTTTGGGTGTGTGAGTGCCTGTGTCGGTCTGTGTGTATGTTATTTTAAAAAATTGTGTCAGGATTCACGGATCTGCCGAGGATCCACACAGGGGTGACACTGAGCGCCTCAGTGGATCCATGAATCCCCACACATGGAAAAAAACATATTTTTGGGTATTTACTTGCCTATCAGGGGTCCCTCACAGAACCCTATACCGCACCCATGGGGTCATGGCACCTCTATCCTAACACCTTCTATTACAATTTATGTGAATTTTCACAACCTGCGACTGTTCCCTGATATCTAAAATGTCTGCCGCAACTGCTTACTCAGGTTGCTTACAGCCAATCACAGCACTGCTAGTGGCGCAAGGATTCACGGTGTACTGCAAAGGATCCGTGGAGGGTCCGTGTTCCTAGATACACAAATTTGGTTTTCCCTTTAGATCTCAAAAACTACTGAATGAATTTACACTAAATCACAAAACGCACTTTCTGGAACAAGCTCTAGCTTTCTCCAAATTTGGTGTAATTCCATTCAGCATTTCAGGCTGTAGTGGGGTCTAAAATCCCTATGGGAAATTGCATGGGAGGAACGCGTATTGGGACTGTCCCAATACTCGGCCCCACTCGATGAATCATCCCGAAACTTTCAAGACAGCAGCTGAAGTCAGTGGCAAACTAGTTTTGAAAATTTTATGAAGATTTTTCAAATGACACCTAAGTTATTAGAAAATTTAAAAATGCTTTTCCTATAGAAACTAGATCCTAACTATAACTACCAACTGGTGAATGCACACACACAGATGTATACACACACACACATATACATATGTATGTGTGTAAAATTGGAACCTCGTTTCCCTCCACGTCATCCAGTCTCAAAGCTCTAATTCACAAGAACTCAGGCAGACAGGACCATGCGGCACAGGCAGAAAGTGGTTGCTTCAGGTACGCTTATTTATTTTTCTTTTTTACGCCAAAGTGCATCGTGCTCACAAATAAAGGCCTACACGTTTCAGTTGAAACCTTCTGTGGGTGTGTGTTTATAATTACGTACACACATATGTACATTTATTTATTACCGCCAGTCTATATTTATAGTTAAGATTGCTGGAGATAGGAATTTATCTGAACTTTTGTTCCTAATAACTTTGCGCACGTTTGACGAATCAACAAAACTTGGCAGACCTTTTCCTTTTTCTACATTTGCGGTTGATGCAAAGTTTTACAGAGGTGTGTTAAGGGGGAGCAAAGATAGTAGGGGTTGTGGGCACCCCTGCATTTTCCATAGACTTTGTACTCATGCATAGCAGCCAAACACCAACTCAGATTTCCATGAAATCTGGCAGAAGTACACATTATGGTGTATAGTTGATCCTTTCGGTATTACAGGTAAGTGGACAAAAGTATGTTTTAAGCTACAAAGCATTTTAACGTAGTGATATCTGTTGATGTGGTACTTTAGGGAAATTTCACAGTATTTAGAAAAAGCACTGCGGTACTTAACAATGTGATTAGCTAATGACTACTTTTACAAAACTGTATGGTATTCCACTGCATGCCACTACACTCTACGCTATTTCACTGTATGGCACTACACTGTACTTTACTACACTCTACGCTATTCTACTGTATGCCACTCCACTGTAAGTTATTTCAAAGTATGCTACTCAAGTTTACAATTCTCCACCCCACCCCACTCCACTCTACGCTATTGTGTTGTATGCCACTCCATTCTGTGCTACTAGACACTATGCTATTCCACTGTATGCCACTTCACTGTACACCACTCCCCTCTACTATACTGTATGCCACGCAACTCTTTGCCCCACCACTATAAGCCACTCCACTCTACACTATTACACTGGATGGCACTACACTTTACTCCACTGTAGTGCACCCCACTCTTCTCAATTCTATTCAGGTCCACGCATGTGCACTCTATGCTACTCCACAGCTTGATACTCCAGTCTACATCACTCTTCTTTGAGGGACGTCACTCTACAGTACTCCACTGTACGCATCTGAACTGTATGCTGTTCCGTTGTATACCACTCCACTCTAAGCGCTGGGATGCTTCCGAGTAGCCATGCGCTATAGAAGAGCCTTTTAATACTACTAATAATAATAATAATAATAACTCTACGCCACTCCATTGTACACAACTACACTGAATGCTATTCCACTCTATAACAATCCATTGTACAATACTCCACTTAATGCTCCTCCAATCTATGGCAATTCACTCTACACTCCTCCCCTCTAAACTATTAGACTGTATGCAACTACACTCTACCCAACTACTCTCTACACCAATACACTCTATGCTATTTCACTCTTTGCCACTTCGTTGTGCGATACTCCATTCTACCCCACTCCATTGTACTCTTCTCCACTGTACCCAACTCTAATGTACGCCTCTCCACTCTACACTATTCCACGTTATGCCACCCCAGTCCATGCCACTCCACTGTACCCTATTTCTCTGTATGCTACTCCACTATATGCCACTCCACAGTACAACACTCCATGCTACACCATTGGAATCTATGCTACTGGAGTGTGGCGTGATGTTATTGTGGCATCGGAGGTTGAAAGTGATTCTGGTCACGTAAGTCTGAATGGTCTGCAGACTTCTGGTGAGTTTTTTGTAAGCCTGGGCGGAGTTCACGGAGTTCTGCTACGAGGAACTCCGCAAAGTGCAAAAAAACCTCTGTCCGTGAGCAGTGAAGTGCGTTAGTTAAAAGCCGTTCATTGTGATTTTCAGTGGCAGGTGCTTGTCCGCACTGTGCAATCATAGCGAACGGCACCATGCGCAGCACAAGCAGGCGCTACTATCTTTCTGTCGCTTGAGTAGATTTTAACTCGAGCGGCAGCTTTCTCAACGCGAACGGACTGTATCTCAACGCTAGCGATCGCAAGCATACGTGACCACTCGCAATGAGAAATCTGACCGCCCGTGTGGAGAAATCTCGTTGGGAGGTTGATTTTCCACGCTCGCGCTAGCCAACTTGATGATGACGATCAAGAAAGAGGAAAACTCTTGCTGCGAGGAAAAAAACTCCGCTCTGCAACGTGACATTCACAATGACTCTCCTGGTGCTGTGTGAAATCCATTTGAAAATCTTCTTCAGCATCTTCAGGGGATTAAAGCATGAAGCAGTGATGTCATTGACTTGGGCGTTCATGTTGAGTTTGCTGTCAATGATGATTCAGAGGTTCTTGGCATGGGTGGTGAGGATGGATGCCAATCTTGTCTCTGCTGGCAGCCAGGTAGAGTCCCAAGGTGATGTGGTCTTTCCAAAGATCACAACATACTCTAAGACCTTTGCTGGGAATGGTAGCAATGATGTCTGCATTTGGAGAGCATTAAAGGGTCCGCAGAGGGTTTCTTCAGCAATGGGGGGGCCAGGTGCGTATTGCCAAGCATCCGGGAAGGTCACCAAAGAGGTGGAGGCAATTGGAATGGATGTGACCATGGCACTGATGAGTTGCAATCCTATGGAAAGGGTGTGGTGGGGGCAGTGGTCCGATGGTGCTTCTCAGTGGATGGGCTTCATTGTGGCAGTGATTTCTTCTGGGGTGAATACACTCCATCTTGTTAGCATTGGTTGTTTGGATAAGATTGGGTTGGGTTTGTCTGTTGGGTCCAGTTGAGGGCTGAACTTGCTGTAAATGGTGGTGATTTTGTTGCTGAAGAATTAGGAGAGATGGTTTCAGAGGTCCGGTGAGGAAGTGATCGAGTTGGAGACGACTGCTAGCAAGGTGAAGTTGTTCACAATGGGGAAGGTTTATTTGCTCCTGCTGGTGCTGGCATTGATGTAGTCTGCCAGACCAGCGTGCCCAGTGGTCTGGATCATTTGGTGGTAGTGTCTTAGGGCAGATTTGAACGTGCTCCATTCTGCATTGTCCTGGCTCATTCTCCAATGCTCTCCAGTTGTTTACCGTGATGTTTCATTAGTCTGAGATCCTCTCTGTATCGACAGAACTGGGGACTGGATTTTGTTCTATTGTTGTGTTTGAAGGGGGCTGGGGAGTTGGCACAGAAGGCTATCCAATTGCTGAAGTAGGTTGCAGTAGAACACTGGGCAATCAACTGACATGCCGCTGCTTCAGGTGAACCTGCAAAGTGAAAGCGCCTATTTAATATTTTATTTTCAGGATTTGTTCAGTGCACAATTACCCCAATGGGTGTCCTTGTGCTAGGCAGTAAAGGTAGTGCAGCGGAGTGAGTTAGATACTAGTGGGGAATAGCATGTGGGGATGGCAATTTCACAGGGTGTTGAAGTCTGTAGTTCTTACACCATGGTTTCAGTATTCCTGTATCACAGTAGAGGTTATTGAGGACATGAATGAATAGGGAATACAAGGACTTAAATAATTTTATTGTTGATAAAAACCAACCTCTTTAAATCTTTCTGTAATAATCTGTGGTGTTTCTTTCAATTAAATGTTTTCTCATTTACATTAGATCGTATTTATTACATGTGTTAACTAGTTACTGTAATGTCTTAGTTCCATTTAAAATGTTTCTTTATACCTAGTAACATTAGAATGTATATTGTTCACTCTAGAGTTGGTGTCTGTTGGAGCTGGATGCTTTCTAGCTAGCTCCTCCCCCATGTAGCTTTATAATAAATATACTCAAGTCATCACCAGTTTCCTGCATCATTACTACACTATCTTTGTTTTCTCCTAGGTGTAGCTGTGAAGAAGGGCAATGAAGAGATCAATGTGTTCGCTCCAGTGGTCATCTCAGCTGCTGGAATATTCAACACCTATGAGCAACTGCTGCCCCCAGAGATCAGCGCAAAGCCTGGTGAGTGGTGCTCCCTAGGGGAAACAACATTTAACTTAAAGTTGAAAGGTAAGGTGTTTGGCTAATGTAAAGATCCTGGTAGGGTGTTGGAATAAATACCTGGTCCATTCACAAACAGCTTGTTGTCACAGCCATTTTTCAAAATATTGACCATTTATATTGCAATTTTTGTTTTATTAAGATTTTCTGCTGTGTGACACAGACCAGCAGTATCCAAGTGCTGCGTGCTTCAGCAAAATGTATATGTATTGTTGTTCCTCTTGCTGACAATTTTGTTGTACTGTTGCAGGTGGTGACTGTAGTATTGTAATGATGAGAGGAATCAAGTAATGTATAGTTTCCAGAAGATTTATTCCCAGTAGTAAAGCACGTCTGGTTAGATCCACAACCAACAGGAAACTGACCAACAGTAAGGTATAGAACATTCAATGACAGCATGACTAGAATGTAGAACATGACAGCATTTAAAGAATACACAAGTCTTAAAGAGATACAAAAAACAATTGCATTTCCTTGGATTTAAATTGAGAACCATTGTCAGTTAGAACAGATGAAGGACAACCTTCTTGGATAAATACACACTCCAAGAATTCAATAATAATAACAGAGTTAGCCTTCTCAACAACTTTCATTTCGAACCATTTAGAAAATAAATCAACAATAACAATGATAAATTTGACATTATCATCAAACCAATTGACAGGACCCATAATGTCCATTGCTAATTCTTCCCAAGGAAAATTAGGAGCAGTGACATTTCCCAAAGGTGGATTGAAGGTTTTTATTGATTTGTCTGAAACTTCACAATTTATGCAAGATCTAACAAGTTTTTCAATATCATTATCCATCCCTGGCCACCAATACTGGTCTCTTACCCTTGACTTAGTGCGAGAAATGCCTGGATGGCCTTCATGGGACAATTGCATAATGTGAGCTCTAACAGACACAGGTGGAATTATTTTATCACTTCTAAGCAGAAATATATCAGAGATAGAAAGTTCGTCACGAACTTCCCAAAAACCTGTCAAAGAATCATTAAGATCTTTTTTACAAAAATCTTTCCAACCCACCACAACTCTAGACTTAACTTCAGTCAGAACTTTATCATCGGAATCAGCTTTGAGCCATTGGTCTTTAGAAAAACTATCAAAAATGTTGCAAATAGAAACAACATTAGCCACGGAAAAATCATTCCAAGAATTACGGTCAGCCACAAAAATTGGTAAAGAAAATCTGCTAAAAAAATCTGCAATAATGTTTTTTGCACCAGGAACATAGTTTATAACGAATAAGAAATCTTGCAAGCGCATGGACAGTCTTGCAATTCTAGCAGTGGCTTTGTACAAACCTTGTGTGGTCAACAATTTTGTAAGGGGTTTATGATCAGTTCTCACACAAAATGACTTTCCCCAAATGAACTTCCTGAAATGTTCTAACCCCCACACAACAGCAAGGGTTTCCCTCTCGATTACCGAGTATTTTTCTTCAGTAGGCGTAAGGGATCTTGAAGCAAAAGCAATTACCACTTCCTGATTAAACTCAGATAGTTGAGTCAAGACTGCCCCTAAGCCTTTAGAACTAGCATCAGTAGTAACGAATGTAGCAGCAGTGGGATCAAACCCTTGCAGGTTGGGAGCACAACAAACAGCTTTTTTTATAATTTCAAAGGCTTGTTGACATTCCTGGGACCAAACGAAGGGAATTTTATTCTTCAAAAGACAAAGCATAGAAAAAGTTTTCTCACTAAAGTTAGAAACAAATTTAGAGTAAAACTCAGCTAAACCCAAAAATGACCTTAAGTCATCCTTGGATTTAGGAGCAGGAGCGTCTAAAATAGCTCTTACAAGCTTGGTTTAAGGCCTTATTCCTTGAGCACTAATCTCATGGCCCAGATACACAACAGTATCTTCTGAAAAAGTACACTTAGAAATTTCAGCAGTGAGACATCTTTCATCAAGAACCTTCATAACTTTTCTCAACCTGGAGTCATGTTGTGGTGCATCCTTACCTAAAACGAGGTTATCATCTTGGAAGAAGATGACACCAGACATATCACCAAATAATTGTGACATGAGGCGCTGAAAAACTGCAGCCGCAGAAGCCAAACCAAATGGCATACGGCGAAAGCGGAAACAACCAAAAGGAGTACAAAAGGCAGTGAGATCACGGCTGGAATGATGTAAAGTGATCTGGTGATACGCTGAAGATAAATCAAGCGTAGAGAAAAATTTAGCACCACGAGTTAAAGACAACATTTCATCAATCCTAGGTAAAGGATACTGATCCACAATTATATTATTATTCAAGTTTCTTAAATCAACACATAAGCGGATTTTTCCATTGGCTCGTCTAGCGACAACCAATGGAGAAATCCACTCCGACGATTCGATGGGTTCTATGATACCACTCTCTTGTAACTTTAACAATTCATTTTTTACTTCGTCTCCAACAATAAGTGGTATGTTCCGTACCTTATGAACCATTGGTACAGCATTGCTCTTTAATCTTATGCGGTGAGAAAAACCTTTGAACTTTCCGATCTTACCTGAAAATACGTTCGGAAATTCTTTAAGAACCCAATTCTTGGTATCTTCACTTACACCAGTAACCAGAACCTGTTCAATGCTGTTGGGATCAAGAATAATGTGTAAAGATCTTTGATCTTTCCAGCCTAGAACAGAAGGACCATCTATGGCGATGTATAACTTACAAAATGCTGTACGATGTTTGAATTCGAAAATCAAAGAATGAAAACCCAACATTTCTATAGTATTGCCAGTAAAGCTTTCAGTAAGAATATCACTGGGCTCTAAATGAGGACCCAACTCACTCACCAATTCTTTCTCCCAAACTTTTTTGTTAACAATAGTGTAGGGAGACCCAGAATCAGCAGCAACCTGTACAGGAATACCCCCAAATTTCACAATACATAAGGGTTTGCTTCTCTCGTCCTCCCCAACAACTAAAACAATATTACATTGTGCATTTGTAGAAGAATTGGGAGATGACATGCTTATGTCTGAGTCATAATCAGAAGAAGTATCAGTGATACAAGCTACTTTGGCATTTTGTTAGGACTTTTTGTTGCATACTTTAGCATAATGACCAATTATACCACAATTGGAGCATTTTGCGGATCTAGCAGGACAATTTTCAGAGCTTGCGTTATGATTTTTATCACCACAACGGTAACATGCAAAAGAAAACGAACTACCCTGGTTGGGTTTGTTCTTGTTGAAAGTTTTTTTGTTAGATGATTTTGAAGAATAAGAACTCTTGTTGGTTTGAAATTTCTTGTTGACACTTTTTTTTGCATAAACATTTTTCTTCTTGTTGTCAGAGATATTGTTCACAGTAGGTGTGGAAGAAGATTCTGATTGATTAGATAGTGCTTTAGAACTCCTATCCGACAGTTCAGCTTTTTTTAACAAGGTGATGACATCCTTGAGACTAGATTCTCCTTCAATCCAAAGCCTGTCTTGTATACTCTTGTTTTTAGTACATACAACAACTTGATCTCTGATCAATTCATCATGTAAAACACCGAATTTGCACTGTGCAGCTAAAATTTTCAGTTGAGAAACATACTCTTCAACAGTTTCGTTCTGGAGTTGTTTGAGTTTGAAAAAGGCGCGTCTTGTTACACCAATGCAAACAGTAGGCGAATAGTGTTCAGTTAAATCTGAAATTGCTGCTTTAAATTTGTCAAAATCACCTGATCTTTCGGGTTTTTGCATTTGATCATATACCCTGAGACCCTCAGGACCAAGACTGTGAAGTAGCATTCGCATTTTTCTATCAGATGACAAAGCACCAACATTATCCTCTAAAGTGGCAATGTAATTCAAGAAGTAATTTTTCCATTCATCCCACTTAATTATAGGATCACCTGGAGAAACTAAAAACTCTTTAGGAGTACTGATGTTGATGTTAATACATGAAGATGATGCTGAGGAAGCATTGCGAGAAGTAGATTGCTCAATACTCATGTTAAATAAGAAAACGAAATTGACACAAAAAAAAATAAAGTCTTGAAATAAGGTAATGTTAGAAATGAAAAATGAAGTACATCGATAATGTCAGAATTGAAGACGATGTAATCGTAAGAAGAAAATGAATAAATAAATCTTACTTCTGAAGAAATTCGCCTTGCGAGGAGAAAATTTCCATTGCGAGGAGACTCGGAAGAAATACCGAAGCCAGACGTGCTCAATCTGGAAATCTAAGATGGCGGCACGTACGCGTTACGTCGGGTCACGTTGACTGACCTATGACGTGGTACGCGTGTAAACAATACGTGTTCCTGAAGTGTTGCTAAGCGTTAGGCTCGAGGAGAGTTGAAGCGAGCGCATGCACGCGGGAGCAACGGAAGACGCGTTCAAAGGTAAACACCTTGTGCGCGTAGGAACAATTACGAGAGAGATAAAATTTGACAGTAAACTCACAGTTTTAGGATTTAAAGTACTCAGAATGCGCCGCTTTATCCATTCCGGTGAAGGTTAAATTCATGAAACGTAGGTTCGTTGTTTGAAGAAATCCAAAAAAAAAAAATTTCTGGAGAAATGAAGAAGCTTCTTAGGATCCCGATCGTCGCCAATAAAATGTAGTATTGTAATGATGAGAGGAATCAAGTAATGTATAGTTTCCAGAAGATTTATTCCCAGTAATAAAGCACGTCTGGTTAGATCCACAACCAACAGGACACTGACCAACAGTAAGGTATAGAACATTCAATGACAGCATGACTAGAATGTAGAACATGACAGCATTTAAAGAATACACAAGTCTTAAAGAGATACTTACTAAAGGTTATAATATAACAAACTAAATAAATAATAAACTAACATACAACAGTGACATTTATATTTAGGGTAAAGACTATCCCAGTAATCAATATGCTCAAAAAACGATGACCATCATTTTGATTCCAGGTGGTCGGACTACTGACCGCTATTGCAATGCTCAAGAGACTGCCCGACAAGCAGTTGGTGTTTTGACTGTTCAATTAGGATGAGACCGCCATGCTGGAGGTTGAAAAAGTGCTCTTTTACATTGTGGCTTGTGCTGCGGCCCAGCAGCAGCACAAGACGCAGTGTAAAAGAGCACTGTGTGCACATCCATGCACCATGTGGCACCTAGCACACGGTGCATAGATGTGCATGGGGGCACTGCAGGTGCCCCCAGGGCCACTTCACAGTGGCCCTGGGGCACTGCTTGTGGCCCCCCAAAGTCCGTTTCTGACAGGCTGTTGGAAAAGGACATTGTATTCCCTACGGCGGTGCCTGTGCAGGCACCGCAGCCATGCAAGGGATACGATTCCGATAGCTGCTGGGACAGAATCTTAGATCCTGTTGGAGGTGGTGGTCTTTCCCTTGATAGCTGACAGTCCAGCCCTATGCCTCAAATGTGGCGGGCGGACTAACGTTCTGTCAGTGATGGGACCGCCACAACCGCCTCCAACATCCTGTCAGTGGTGGTCCCACCGCTAGCGTAATAAGAATCAATGTGTCTGTTTCTCACTCTTAAACACCTTAAATGCATAAAGTATATAACAATGCTAAAGAGAAAATTCTAAATTATGCTTCAGTTCCAGCCCCTTGCTGGTCATAACCATCTCTGGGCAATATGTTCATTTTAGATGGTTAGGAATTTATTCTTGGTTTTTATGTATAAATATTTAATTTTGTATCTTTGATCCAGAAAGAACTAAGCATTATTATCATCTGGCTACATTTGCTAATGCACAATTTGCACGTCATGGCAATTTCCTATTACACCTAGCTAGCACTTAATTCCCATTTGTCATTGTATTCAATTATCAAATTACGATTATTTCCATTAGTCACACTTACAAGCACAAATAACCTGCTGTATGAGTGAAAAACACTTTCCCAATTCAGAAAAGTTGATTTTGCACGGATAAATGATGTCCTCACATAAAGGAATCTGCCGGAATGCATATTTGGACAAAATATCTAATTAAAAATATTGTGTTACATAGTAGTAGTAGTAGTAGTAGTAGTAGTGAGTAGTGGTAGTAGGTATTTATTGAGCGCATATATCACAGTTAGGTCTCATAGCGCTTCGCCAAACACAGGAGAAACTAAGAGGGACATGACTAAGAATTAAAATAGCCATGTTTTTAGAGCTTTGCGGAATTGTTTAGGATCAGCTTCTAGGCGTAGATGTAGCAGCAGTGAATTCCATAGTTCTGGTGCTGTTTTGGAGAAGGACCTGTCACTGTTTTTAACAGTGCGGACCTTGGAGATCATTAAGAGATGTTTACTGGATGAGCGTAGGTTCGCATTGGCTGATGTTTAGTTAGTTTCTTTGCTAGAAAGGCTGGTCCTTTGTTGTTCAAAGTTTTGTGTACCAAGCAGCATAGTTTAAAAGTGACCCTCTTTCTTATAGGTAGCCAGTGGAGTGTCTCTAGCTGGGCGCTGATGGTGAGCGGTGGGGGGAGGGGAGATTCAAGACCAGTCTCGCCACGATGTCCTGCAGCACTTGAGGCTTAGATAGGAGTCTTTCATGTATGGATGCAAACAATGCGTTGCCGTTATCCAGGCGGTTGATGATTAGTCCCTGCACAAGGGGCACCCGAGAGCAGAGGGGAATCCATTTAAAGATTTTCCTGAGGGAGCGCATTAAACCATAGCTAGTGTGGGCCACACAGTTAATGTGGTCAGCCATGGAAAGTTTGTTGTCCATAATAACTCCCAGATTCTAGACTGCTGTTTTGGGCGGTGGGCATGGCCCTGGGGAGGAAGGCCACAAGTCAGTGGTCCATATGTTTCGCGCATCTCCAAAGAGCATGATTTCGGACTTGTTCGTATTGAGCAGTAGATGATTTGTTGTGTAGCAGTGGGGTCAGGATCAAGAGTGATCAACAGTTGTGGGTCGTCTGTGTAAGAAACTGTATCAAAACCGTAGGCTCTGATTATTTTGGCAAGGGGTACACGTAAAGATTGAAGAGCTTGGGGCTCAGTATATATCCCTGGTGCACTCCTTTGTCAATGGGTTGGCTCTTAGAGCAGAAACCTCCTAATTGCACCTTAGAGGACCGTTCCGTCAGATAGCTCTCGAGCCATCGCAGGGCCGGGCCCAGTCACCAAACTCCTATAGGCGCTTCACAAGGATGTCATGGTAGATGGTGTCGAAGGCGGCCGACAAGTTAAGTAGGATAAGGATAGCGGATTGTCTGGCATCAAGAGAAAGTTATCTAGGATTTCGACTAGAGCCGTCTCAGTGCTATGATGTGAACCAAAACCTGATTGAGATGAGTCTAACAGATTGTTACACTCTAAGAAAGTAGACAGTTTGTGGTTCACGGCAGCTTCCATTACCTTGCCAAACAGAGGTAGGAGAGAAATGAGTCTGTAATTGGTGAGTAGTTTAGGGTCTGCTGTAGGTTTTTCAAAATAGGTCTGACGATAGCTTCCTTCCAATGTGAAGGTACAGTGGATTGTGCAAATGAGAGATTCAGGATATAAGTTAGGTTGGAGATAAGTGCTGGGCTGATTTTGTATATGGTCTGGAAGGATGCGGAGTCCGTTGGGGAGCCGTATTTAATTTTCCTAAATTCTTTGAGCGAGTTGGTGTTCCGTGGGAGGGTTTCATCCAATGTGTGAGGGGTATTTGTCACTTGAGGGAAGAGTTTATGGATGTCGTTTATCTTTTTTACAAAGAAAACTGAGA
Organism: Lissotriton vulgaris; assembly: GCF_964263255.1. Classification (NCBI taxonomy): domain Eukaryota; kingdom Metazoa; phylum Chordata; class Amphibia; order Caudata; family Salamandridae; genus Lissotriton; species Lissotriton vulgaris. The sequence goes on from NC_141693.1 coordinate 1,729,074,948, forward strand.
GGGAGTCCACCCATTCCTGTGATGCAGAGAGTGTTTGTATGCCAGATGGGGGATTAGTGAACTCCTTCACAATCTTCTATAGCTCCTTATGGGAATTAGAGGCCTGGCTGATTCTTCCCCCTAGGTAGTACTTTTTAGCATTCGCTATGTTGTCCATATAGTGGTGATGTAATGCTTTTTACTGATGTCTGTCCGTTGTATTCTTAGTGAGTCCCCATTTGCGTTCTGCCTTCCTGAGAGTGAGTTTAATGCTTTTTAGGTCCGGATTGAACCAGGGATACAATTATTGTCAAGAATATCATGAGAAAATAATATTGTGGATGTTAATATCATTGCCAAAAATATTGTTTTACGTGTTGTCTAAAATATCATTTATTTAATAGTGATTTAGTATATATCGCTGGTTATAATATTGTTTTTAGAAGGAAATAGTGTGCTATATTTAGTTTTTTTGGTTACATATGGTTTTTAATATTATTTTTGTAAAATGTTTTAATATAAATTACTTATAAAAATGTTTACTTTGTAATGTAAATTTTTTTTGTAGTTGGATTTTGGGTTTATAGGGGATAAGGGTGGGGAGATTTAAAACAAATATGTATCAATGTTTTCTTATTCTTTATGATGTAAGATTTTTTTAATGGTTTGTTTTTCCATTTTATTTTAGTAACGGGATATTGGGTTTATAGGGGATAAGAGTGAGGACATTTTGAAATATATTTTAATAATATTCTTCTTTATAATAAAAATATTGTTTTATTATAACTTCTTTTACATGTCTTAATAATTTTCTTCCAAATTTATGAATTCTAAAATTGTTTAGAAATGTATTGCTTAAAATATAAGAATGTATTTGATTTTTACTGCATCTGAAAATATTTAAATTTGTAACATTTTACAAATATTAATATGTTTATGTTTAAATACGACATATATTTTTCAAATTTAAAAATGTCATGTAATTTTCTTTTAAATTATATTTATAAAAATTGAAAAATAAATATGTCAAATGTTTAAAATGTTTAAAAAACTATAGTTTTATTTCTAGAAAATATTTTTTACTGATTATAGACCTATTGAAAAATATTTGTATTACTTGTAGAAAATATCTTTCAAACTTTAGGAAATAATTTGGAAATTTCAAACAAAATTATATATTTATTAATAAGATATCATTTTTTTTAAATAGTGTGTTATATTATGAAATGTAGTAAACAATAAACAAAATATAGTTTGATTTTGTGTAGTATCAAATATTTTTTATGTTTTGGTAAAAATTCTTTTTGTACTTAGGAACTCTTTCTTTGGAATTATAAAATGTTTTATTTTTACTTTGTTATATGGTTCTTAATTTTATTTACATTGCAGTGGGAATAATAAATGTCAGTGAGTAGGAATAGTGAATGTCACTGTTTCAGTGTCCAACACCTTCCCTGACTTGGTATTGGACTGGGAATTGTAAATGTCACCCCTTCAGTGTCCAACACCTTCCCTGACTTACGGGCCGATTAGGATCGCGGGGAATCCGCATCCTCCGGGCCGGCGGAAGCCACCACAGGCCCGGAGGATGCGGATTCTCCGCAGCAGAGCCTTCAATGTCCCCCCGCCAGATTAGGATGGCTGGGGGGACGAGAAGTCCTTCCATCGCTTTTCCGCCGTGGTCGCCTTCCGACCGCGGCGGAAAAGCTCTAATATGGTGGCGGTGTCTATCAGACACTGCCAGCCATATTAGGATGGTGGGAAAGACATGCTTTTCTGCGGCGGCTTTCCCGCCGTGGAAAAGCATACGGACTTTCACTTCGGGGGCCCGTTGCGGGCCCCCTAGGTGAAGGGGGTGCACATGTGGGGTACCTATGGTACCCCCCTGCATTTGCGTGCACAAAGCAGCAGGCACCGCGCGGTATCTGCCGCTTTGTGCATTGAAATGCAATGCATGCATTTTTAACCTTGCGGCGGTTGCAGCTTGACGCTGCACCCGCCGCAATGTTAAAGATAGTGGATGTGACCGCCACCCTGGCAGTCACATCCTAATCTGCTCGGAGGGAACGCCGCAGCCCCTGCGGACGTTCCCTCCTCCTCAGGGGTCGCGGACGGACTCAAGTCCGTCCGCGATCCTAATCGGGCCCTTAGTGTCTAGTGGAGTGGCAATAGTAAATGTCACCCCTTTAGTCTCCAACAGCTTCCCTGACTTTGTATTGGAGTAGGAATTATAAATGTCACCCCTTTAGCGTCCAAAATCTTCCCTGACTTTGTTTGCATTGGAATGGGAATAGTAGATGACACCCCTTTAGTGTCCAACAGCTTCCCTGACTTTGTTTGTATTGGAGTGGGAACAGTAAATGTCACTCATTTAGTGTCCAACATCTACCCTCACTTAGTTTGAAGTGAAGTGAGAACATCAAATGTCACCCCTTTAGTGTCCAACACCTTCCCTAAATTTGTTTGTATTAGTGTGGGACTTCTAAATGTCACCCCTTTTGTGTCCAACAGCTTCCCTGGGTTTGTTTGCATTGAAGTGGGAATAGTAAATGTTACTCTTACAGTGTACAACACTTTCCCTGAATTAGGGCCTGATTATGAGTTTGGCAGTCATGGTACCACTGCCGAAACGGCATCTGTATCGCCTCCGCCTCAATGGCAATCTGCCCGCCCTATTACGATGGATGTGGTTTTATCATCTTACTATTACGGATTTCTTGCCTTTGGTCTGGTCAGACCATTTTTTTATTAAATTTGTAGTGGACATGGCTAAAAAGAATCACCGAGTAACTGGGTCAGGAAAAAATATGTTGGTAGAGCCTGGAAGGGGCTCTTACGGAAGCGAGGTTTAGCCCCTCTCTTTGTGGTAGATTATTGTTTTTCTGTAACTAAGCCGGTAGGCGAAAATTATACTTTTCTCTGCGCAAAGATTACAGCAGACCTAGACGCATTGGTACCGTTAAAAAATCATAGAACCAGAGGCAGACCTTCGGCTCCATGGTTCAATGACAACTTAAAAACCATGAAATTGGATTGTAAATGCGCAGAGAAGAGGTGGAGAAGGGGCTACTCCGATTTGGATTAACAAATATGGAAATCCAAGATCTTGTGCTATAAAAAGGAGATAAACAGGGTCAAGGCAGAATATTTAGCTAATGTGATCCTTAATGCCCCCAACTCTTCTAAAAGTATTTTTAATATTTTGAACAATCTTACTAACCCTGAATGCACAAAAAAGCAGATACCACCCTCCCAGGAATTGTGTAACAATCTAGCTAACTTTTTTCATCTTAAAATCAAAACTATTATTGATGAGTTAGACCCCGTACCTCATAAAATTTGGAAGACTTTTGAGACAGAATTATTTCCTACTCTGTGATCAATTTGTAATCAATCCCTCAACAGCAGTGTAGTGCCGTTGCAGTGGAAACAAGCTTTGATAACCCCTCTGCTCAAAAAGGGTTGTCTGGATCCAGAATGTCCCAAGAACTACATGCCCATCTCACTCCTGCCCTTTCCGGCCAAAATTACGGAGGAAGTGGTCAGTAGGACGCTCTCCAATCACCTGGAGCAGCACAAACTGCTGGAGGAGGCTCACTTCGGCTTTCGGCCTGCTCATGGTACGGAGTCGGCTCTGGTGACCGTGATGGATGAACTTCAGTCGCGGGCAGACAGGGATCAGGCAGCGGTTCTTATTCTGCTTGACCTGTCTGCCGCGTTCGACACGGTCAACCATGGGACTCTGTTGAGCAGGCTGGAGAAGGTGGGGGTGAAGGGCTGTGCTCTTCAATGTTTTCAAACTTTCCTCACGGGTCGAACGCAGGCAGTGTCTCCTCCTCCTTATCAGTCTATCTGATTATCATCACACATGGGGTGCCACAGGGCTCGACAATCAGCCCGATTCTTTTTAATATATATATGAAACCTCTGATTGCAGTTGTCAAAGAGCACAGGATTAACATCACAAATTACGCCGACGACACGCAGCTCATTTTCTCATTGGAGGAGTTCCACTGCTGCTTGCGTGACACGGCTCAGTGGTTGAAGGGCAACTCACTACAATTTAATGCCGGCAAGACGGAGGTGCTCTTCTGCTCTGCGGATAGGGTCCCCTCATTGCTGCCAAGTAACTTCTGGCCTAGCGATATGTCAACAGCAGTGAGACCAGTGGATATGGGTCGTAACCTGGGCATTGTGTTTAATAACAAGCTGACCATGTGTGACGACCGGATTTTCGGACCAGATAGAATCAGCTCACAAAACACCACCAATCCAGCCGAAACGTACCCATCTCCCTCCTCAGGACCTATTTATCCAGGCACCTGGGTACCTACCTGAGGATGGGGAATTAGCAATATACAAGCTCATATCATCAAAAACACCACTAAATCTATAGGATTACTAGGAATACTCACTGATTACTAAGGACTTCCATGCTCTACACCACACTCATACCTTATAGTCTCGGGGCAACTCAGACCCAGACTATGCTACCCTCCTACTCATAGTGAAGGGGGCAGTTCCGATTACTTACCATTACACACTGATCACACTCAGTGCTCACTCAAGCCACAATCCTGTGGGTATACACACTGACCACAATCAGTGCTCTCACTATTTAATACATACACAAGCCACAATCCTGTGGGTATACACACTGACCACAATCAGTGCTCTCATTAACGCCACTTTCTCTAGCGGCGATCTCATTACACACTGATCACACTCAGTGCTCACTCAAGCCACAATCCTGTGGGTATACACATTGACCACAATCAATGCTCTCATTAACGCCGCTACACAACGACGATCACTTTCCTATGAATACCTTCAGCTCTCTCTCTCTCTGTTGGGAAGTTTCTCTATATATATCTAATATCTACTGGGAATGTCTCATATACAATTGTTATATTTTATGTGGTACACAAGAATAGCCAAATCACAATATGCAAAGGTTATGATCAAATACAAGTGCTCCTCTACTCCCTTGCTCAGTTACCATTTACCTGGACGGGAGATGCATCCGTTCACATAACAGCATCTGACTAGAAGAAAGGTTAACCTTATTATGAATAATAACAGTTACACAATGGTTCACTAAGAACTGGGGTTACTTTATTATTATCACATCACAATAACTAACAATCTAGACATAACCTGAAAAGTAAAAGGGGAATAGACACATACACAGATCTGCGGGGTCTCTTTATTATAATGGAAAGCTTTATTACTAACACATAAAAAGGGAAATGGATTATAACAGACTGCACACCGCTGAAAGAAAAAGGATTAATCAGTGTAGGGAATCTAACTTAGGAAATAAGAGAAAATATTAATGTATAAGTGTAAAGCAAACTAGTTTAGAATACCTCACCCTATAAGAAAGGAATGTTTCTCTCTCTCTCTCTGGTGGAATCAGGGCTCTCTCTCTCCCTCCGTCACCACGGCTTCACTCCACTGGCTCAACTGCTCCAGCTGGCAGCTCCAACTTTTCCATCTGACTGGCAACTGCTTTAATACATTCTGATAAACTGGCAGCTCCAGCTGACAGTTCCAACTTCATTCCAAGATTCATCTGACTGCTCTCTCCAGCTCCAGCAACCATCTGAACTCTACCATTCTAAGAATCAACTGAACTGAACTGTTCCAAAGACCAACTGACACTCCGCCTCTTCTGCACTTCGCTAATATGGAATGCTCTCCTCTAGTGGAAAGTTCCAGCCAGTAGCCTCCTCCCACCAAATCCATGTACCAGGCTCCTTGCTCCAGACGCTCTCACAGTGATCAGCTGCTTGTTTCGTCTTGAGCCCAGGGACACTTCTTGATAAGATTCAGCTCCGGCCGGTTCTCTCTAGTTTGCAAAGAGCGAACAACACCTCATAACTAAAACATCACACTTGACCTACATGCATCTCAGTCTGCAGAGGCAGAAAGCAAAATGGAGTCTCTCTAGTTCTGGGCCTTGTAGGCCCGAAAAGGATGAAATAGACACTTAACTCTATCAGAGTACATACACAAACCATACCAATATGTAATATAAAGTCAGGACTACAGGGTCCACCCTCTACTATAGGTAGGATGATGAAAGGACACATAATTATGTCAAAGCCAATAGGCAATAGATGGATTAGAGTCAGGAATAAGGGATCTATCATCATATAAAGCGGCTATCCTCTAGTTTATGCTTCTAGGTCTGGAAAAAGGCCTAAAAGGACCAAAACAAGCTAAGAATAGGGATCCAGGATGGTAGCAAGCTTAAAGTCACCATCACTCAGAAATAGAGCCAAAAACCAGGCCAGCACACCATGGTAGCTCAGGTCACCAAAAGCCAAGGCTTTTTACCGAATTGACAGGGCTGGGAGGGGACCCAAGGGAGGGGGGCCAGAAGTAGCTGTTCCAGGGGTTGGCCGGCCCACCCGTCAACACCAGCTCCGTTTTGTCGGGATTGAGCTTCAACTGGCTGTGATACATCCACTCAGAGATGGCAAGCATGGTGTCTTATGGATGTGTATGCCAGATTACATCTCTATAGATGCAGTAAATAGCAAATAATGATTTGAATTGAAGCATCTAGTGGGTCAATTTTGTTGTTATTGCAGTAAATGACAAATCTTTTCCATTTGGCTGCATAGCAAGCTCTAGTAGTAGGGCGTCTAGCTTCTTTAATAATGTTCATGCAGTCCGGTGGGAGGTTGAGTTAACCGAACTCTAGGACTTCAGGAGCCAGATTGCTAGGTTTAGTTGAGCTGGATCTGGATGCCTTATCTATCCATGGTTATGTGTAAGAAGCTTTGGGGAGAGTTGTAGTTTTTGGTGTAGAACTACTGAGAGTTCCAGGAGTGTTGTGACCATGGTTACCAGGCCCATGTTGAACGGTGGGTAGCTGCCTTGCGATTATTAGATCCTTCCTTACGTAAAATTCTTTCCTTACTACCCCCTCAAGCACGGGCATTAGTTGTACAGTGTACAATTTTGAGCAGACTGGACTATTGTAATGCCCTTTTGCTTGAATCTCCTAAGTCTCTTTTGAACTGACTTTTCAGAATTCAGTCGACCGCAGCTAAACTTGCTTTGGGCTGGCCTAGAAGGTCTTCGTCCTCCCGGGTCTTGGCAGAATTGCATTGACTACCGGTGGGACAGAGAATTCAGTTTAAGTCCCTCTGTCTAGTGTTTAGAACCCTGCATGGGCTGGGTCCTGTCTCACTGCAGAGGAAATTTGAGTGGTTTGTTCCAGCCAGAAACCTTCGTTCCGCCTCGGCTAGATTAGATAAGATCGCGAGGTTCAGTAAAGTCAGAACAGGTGGCAGTACCTTTACGGTTGCTGTGGCCAGGTGGTGGAACGGGCTCCCTCTGGAATTGAGACAGGTCAGTGATCTCCTTCTTTTTAGAAAAAGATTAAAAACACTGCTGTTTCCGAAAACGTAGGTGCTGCACTGCCCTGAGCTAGTTTCGCCCTTATTGCTCTGTTGCTCGTCCTTTTGCCATGCACTTTGAGTTTGACAGCGCCAGGATGCCGTCAGGTGATAGAGCGCTTTAGAAATGATATAAATAATAAATAAATAAATAGACAAAAGACCGCTTGATACCACTGCCAGGAAATCTCGACCACCGTTGGATAGGCCATTGCATCTATCAGAGGGTGGACCACCAGTCTTATCGCTGGCCAATCACGATATGCCTTCCCACTGACATGACTGTGGTGGTCAACCTTCACATCTGAGCAGGCGGAAAGGGAGTGATATAAGGCTGAAACTCACCTGTACCCAGCTGCACAGTCCTGTGCCATGGAGACGATCCTACCCATCCTGCCGCTGCTGTTCCTGCTTCATGTTGTTCAAAACCGACATGGTGGTGAGCCCAATTGACGGTAATCCACACTAATTCCTGTTTCCAACGACTCGTCAGCAAATAGGTACCTCGTCATGGACCTGTCAAGGCGTTTGGGGTCCCTGGGCCAAACATATTTTGTGGGCCACTGTTCGTAATAGTTCTGAAAGCATGATCCAATTACAGCTCTATCATGCCCTCTTTGGCCAGGTCACTGACACTGCACAGGCACACTCTACCAAAGTCGACATGTGTTTACATCTAATAATCAGGGATAGTGATGTGTGTATTAAATTGTGTCATACAAAAGCACCTCCTCATCAATACCACAGCTGGTAATCTCTCTGACACCTTCACATTGCTCACATGCTAAGTCCTGTTGTTATTTCAAAGATACATTTGTATGGATGTGTCATGAAACTGAAACACACCTTTTCTGCTAAATCTCTGTAACGGACTCTCACACATCACCCACATTAAAAGGTAATGTCAGATAAGGAAAATCCTAATTACCAGTATGCATTTGTTCTTGGCATATAGAGAGCTGCAAAATCACATACTTGTGCATAGATCGTCATCTGCTGTTGGGCTCGGTTGTTTGCACTTTGTTGTTGTCTTGGAAGAAGTCTTTGTAGTCACAAGATAGGTGACTCCTCCTTTGGACGGTAGTGCGCATGGGCATCGACTCCATCCTTAGATTGTTTATCGCCATGAAGGGAAATGATGGAGTTTGTAAGAAACAGAAAAGATGTCCATGTGTAATGTATCTAGGTAAGATAACCCTGGAACAGATGGAGGTACGGGGGAGGCGGGTGGGTGTATGTGATTCTGCAGCTCTACATGCCAAGAACAGATGCATACTGGTAAGTAGCATTTTCCGATCAAGGCATATGAGCTGCATAATACATACCTGTGCATAGACTGTTTAGCAATGCTCTCCCTTAGCGGTGGTTACCTTTATCTGTTGCAGAGGTCTGAAAAAGTGTTTTAAGAACAGCCTTGACCCACAGAAGCATGTTGTTTTGCTTGCACATCTACACAATAGTGTTTGGTGAAGGTGTGTGTTGTGGACCATGTTGCTGCTTTACAAATGTAATCTAAGGGAATGTTCCCTAAGAATGCCATGGAAGTCCCTAATTTGCTTGTTGAGTGCGCTCTAGGGGGAATTGTTAATGTGCGTTTTGCTTTGTGGTAGCTTATTTCAATACATTTGACTATCCACCTGTCAATTCCAGCTTTGGAGATGGGGTTTTCTTTAGCAACAAATAGTTGGTTTGGGCTTCTAAAAGGTTAAGTTCTGTCAGTGTAATAAGGTGTAGCTCTTGTGACATCAAGTTTGTGAAGGGCTCTCTCTGCTACAGAATCTGGTTTTGGGGAAAAAACGAATAATTCCACAGATTGATTAAGATGGAAAGCAGAGATCACTTTGGGAAGGAATTTCGGATTTGTTCTAAGAACCGCTTTGTTATGATGTATTTGTAAGAATGGTTCTTGTATGGTTAAAGCCTGGATCTCACTTACTTTTCTGAGAGAGGTGATTGCGACAAGGAAAGCTACTTTCCATGTAAGGAACTGCAGATCGCATTTGTGGAGGACCCGTGAGCCTAGTAACGACTATGTTTAAATTCCACACTGGAGAGGATGGGATTCTGGGAGAAATTATTCTTTTAAGGCCTTCCATAAATGCTTTGATGGCAGGTACCCTAAACAATGACAAATGTTATCTGTTTTGTAGGTAAGCAGCAAGGGCAGCAATATGTTGTCTTATGGATGTGTATGCCAGATTACATCTCTGTAGATGCAGTAAATAGCAAATAATGATTTGAATTGAAGCATCTAGTCAGTCAATTTTGTTGTTATTGCAGTAAATGACAAATCTTTTCCTTTTGGCTGCCTAGCAAGCTCTAGTAGTAGGGCTTCTAGCTTCTTTAATAATGTTCATGCAGTCCGGTGGGAAGTTGAGGTAACCGAATTCTAGGACTTCAGGAGCCAGATTGCTAGGTTTAGTTGAGCTGGATCTGGATGCCTTATCTATCCATGGTTATGTGTAAGAAGCTTTGGGGAGAGTTGTAGTTTTTGGTGTGGAACTACTGAGAGTTCCAGGAGTGTTGTGAACCATGGTTACCAGGCCCATGTTGGAGCAACCAGGATTATCTGGAGAGACTGTTGTTTGAGCTTGGGCACTAGTAATGGAATGAGCGGGAGTGGCGGAAAAGCATAAACAAATCTGCCTGACCAGTTCATCCATATCGCATTGCCCGTGGACGATGGGTATGGATACCTGGCGGCGAAGGTTGGGCATGTTGCTTTTGTGGTGAACAGATCTATGTCTGGGACGCCCCACATTTGAAAAAATGGATGAAGAACTTGTGGATGAAATTCCCATTCGTGGATGTGCTGTGTCTGATGACTGAGGAGATCCGCAATCTGAATGTGTACCTCTGGAAGATGTTCTGCAAGAAGTTATATCTTTTGTGGGATGGCCCATTTCTATATGCTTTGCGCTAGTTGAGACAGCTGCAAACAATGTGTTCCTCCTTGTTTTTGTATATAATACATTGCTGTCATATTGTTGGTGCGGACAAGGATAGTTTTGTTTGAGATGTGTCTGGAATGATTTTAATGCTAGAAAGATTGCCAGTAAAGTTGAAGACTTTTTATTGAGGGGTCCACCTGCCCTGAATTGTATGGTTTAAGAGATGGGCTCCCCAGCCGGTGAGCGATGCATCCACTGTTAGCACTATCTGTGGAACTGGGTCTAGGAACAGCCGCCCTTTGGAAAGGTTTAGTGTGTTCCACCACTGCAGAGAGCAATGTGTGCGGCTGTCCACCAACACCAGATCTGAAAGTTGACCTTGAGCCTGGTTCCACTGACATGCTAAACAATCTTGTAAAGTGCGCATCTGGAGTCTTGCGTGAGGTACTATGAGTATGCAAGAGGCCATCATTTCTATTAGCTGCATAAACACTGAAGCTGGTAGTGAGTTTTGGGGTTGAAATTTAGTTTTAAGGGTTTACATACTGGCTATCCTGACTGGATTGGGGTATGCAAGGGATTTGGAAGTGTCTATTGTGGTCCCTAGATACTGATGTATGTGAGACGGTTGAAGATGTGATTTGGTGAGGTTTATTGTGAACCCCAAGTTGTGGAGCAATTGAATTGTTAGGTGGGTGTGGTGAACACACTTGCTATATGACTTGGCTTTTATGAGCCAGTCGTCCAGGTAAGGAAACACATGACTTTGTTGTCTTCGCAAGTGGGCGGCCACTACTGCTAGACACTTTGTGAAGACTCTGGGCGCTGTGGTCACTCCGAATGGGAGGACCTTGAATTGATAGTGCTGACCGTTCACTACAAACCTAAGATATTTCCTGTGAGCAGGGTGTCTAGGAATATGGAAGTAGGGTCCTTGAGATCTAGAGTGGCAAGGAAATCGCCTTGATGGAGCAGTGGGAGGACCTGTTGAAAGGTGACCATACAAAGGTGGTCTGATTGTATGTAGATATTCAAAGGTCTGAGGTCCAGTATTGGTCTGAGAGTACTGTCTTTTTTGGGGATGAGAAAATAGAGGGAGTAAACCCCTGTGCCTTGATGCTGAAGGGGAACTGGTTCTATTGCATTTTTTGAAGAAGTGAGAGAACTTCCTGTTTCTGGAGTGTTAGATGTTCTGTGGACATTGTGTGGGCCGAATGGTTGGGGGAGTTGAGTTAAGTTCCAGCCAGTAACCATACTGGATAATTTGTCTTACCCACCTGTCTGTAGTGATGGAGTTCCAGACAGATAGGAACTGTGAGAGTCTTCCTCCGACCGGAGTGGAATGGTCTTTGAAATATGCTTTGTTGGGGTATGTTTGTGTGGGACTCTTGTAGGAGGAGGAAGTAGTGTCTGTGCTAATGTTTTTGGATCCGCCCCTATAAAAGGAGCGACAAAAGGATCCTTGTGGTGTTTGAGGTTGTAATGCTCCCGTGGATTTTGCAGTGTCTGTATCTTTTTTCATTTTCTCCAAAGCTGTATCCACAGCTGGGCCAAAGAGGTGTTCATATTCTTGACCGAACAGCTGATTTAAGATAGTTGTTTGCAGTTCTTGTTTAAAACAAGTAATGCTCAACCATGCATGTCTGCGAAGTAAGACACTGGTGTTGACACATCTAGATGCAGTCTCTGCTGCATCGAAGGCACATTTGATTGATGTATTTGTAATTAACTTGCCCTCTTGGACCAGATCATTGGCCTTGGCTTTGTATTGGTCAGGTAAATGTTGAATAAGATCTTCAAGTTCATCGTAGTGAGCCCTATCATATCTGGCAAGCAGTGCTTGTGCATTCACCATTCTCCAGTGATTGCCTGCTTGGGAAGTAACTTGCTTGCCTGATGCATTTAGCAGTTTAGACTCTTTGTCTGGAGGTGGAGCATCACCAGAGGTTTGGGAATTAGCACATTTTCTTACATTTGATACTACCAAAGAATCTAAAGGGAGCTGTCCTTTAATGTACATGGGATTGTTAGGGGCAGGTTTATACTTTTTGTCAATCCGAGGATTGAAAATCCTGGCTCTGACTGGGTCTTTAAATATGTCTGGTGCATGATTAATGACACCTTTAAGCATGGGTAATGTATGTATTGATTTTTGTGACTCAGCAAATAAATCTAGTAGGAAATCTTTGTCTGAATGTAGTTCAACCCATGATACTGAGCAGCCCTATTAATGAGCTGACTTAAATGTATATTGTCGTCTGGTGGGGATGGCCTAGATGGGTATACATTCGGATCAGGAAAGTCTGGAGGATCTGTGGGATCGTTGTAATCTTCCCATGTATCCTGTGGTCTAGGAATGTTATCATCAGGGTCTAAAGGATCCTTATTGTGTCCACCCCGTCCCCTAGATCATCCTCATCCTGTGAGTATGGAAGTATTGGAGAGTGTATAGGAGAGTTTGTAGGAGCTAAGGTTTGGTAGGAAGACTAGGAGAAGAGGGTCTTATGGATGAAGTTGCAAAGTCTCTTTTCTTCACAGGTACCTCAGGAGGTTATGAGGTTTCCGATTTCCTCTTTTTTGCTGGGATATAGACAATATGACCTATTTTAGGGTCAACTTGTATTGTCTTTTGTTTCGGATCAATATGATCTGTCTGAAACAGTTCTTCCTGCCTGTTGTCTCCTTTCGGCACTGATCTTTTTGGTTCCGAGTGTGGTTTTGATTTGGGCTCTGGAGCCGTAGGAGAGGTCTTGTGCTCCTTTGGCTTCGATGTCGGTGTCGAGTCTGAAATCTTCTTCCGATCCGAAGGTTTTTGGTGTTTGTTCGGTTCCGAAGCCTTATGGTTTTTCGGTGCCAAATATTTCGATACTGATGCCTTTTTGGGCGTAGCAGGAATACGGTGTGTTCCTGATTTTGGTACCAAAGGTGTTTTATGGGTATCAGCATGCGGCTTGCTCAGACCCGAGCCACCGGAAGGCTTTTTCCTTGTATTCGGAGCCAGGCCCGGAGGCAGGGTTTCTGACATTTTTCCTCGGTCTCGAGCTAGACCTTCAGGCGAAGTTTTGACCAGAGCCTTCTGTTTATCGGATGGGGCAGGGGCATGAACATTTGTACTTACTCGTTGACCTGGAGTAATGTGGTCATCTGAAGTCGGAATCATTAGCTTCATAAACGATCTCGAGCTCTTCTGAATCCTCTAGCTCTGGAACATCGGGGTCTTTGTTGAAAATGTCGTCTGGCGCCGGTGCAGCCTGTTGAGCCATAACGTGTCATCGAGCCCGGCGATCACAGATAGTCTTTTTGGAAAGAAAAGAAGCGCAGGCCTGGCAATCCCTTTCCTCGTGTTCTGGTGATAGGCAAAGGTTGCAGACCTTGTGGTGGTCACTGTGTGGAAATGTAGCTCCACACTGGGGGCATTTTTTTAATGGAGTCCTTTACATTAGCCGTAGGGCCGAATGGCGCAGATTGGCCCAGCGGCCCGCGTTGATGACCGGAATTGAGAATTTTAAGGTTAGCGCATCGAAGGGCACGCAAACGAAACAATACCATCGAATTGATGGGTTGCAAGTCAAAAAGGGTTTGAAACACGGTACCAAACCGGAGCACAGCAAGTCACATCCGAACCCAATGGTGGAAAAAACAATCTAAGGATGGAGTCGATGCCCGTGCGCACTATCATCCAAAGGAGGAGTCACTTATCTTGTGATTATAAAGACTTCTTCCAAGACAACAAAGTGCAAACATCCGAGCCCAACACCAGATGGCGATCAGTGCACAAGTATGTATTCTGCAGCTCATATGCCTCGAACATGGGATTCCAAATAATCAGTGTGAAAAGCATTAAACGGTCCCAATGTAAAGACTCTCTGCAGAATAGGTATCTCTCTACCAGGGGGACCACCAAAAGGCTGTGGCCCTGGGCCACAGTCCACTTTGCATATGACTCAAGACGTTTTTGGGAACAGCACCTGTGGCTTGAAGTGGATCAAGGACAACCAATAGCATAACCAAGTGCCGTGCATATATGGGAAATGTGCAGGTCATGAAAGAAAACACATCAATAAAAGCATTTGTCTGACATTTAGATAAAGTAGGTATAAGGTACACACACGAAAATGGACACAAGTCCATAAAAACAGCTAAAAAGTTATGAAAATGTAACACCCTCCATGTGTGGATCCACAAACAACTAACTTGCACACATCAAAAACATATCCAATCTACATCATAGGGGGAAGTGCAAGTTACATGATTTTGACACTGGCCAAGCCAAGCTGAAATACTTACCATGTGAAATACCACCTAATGCAATGCAATGTCATCCCCAGTTGGGATTCATCCCACCTATCCATCCACTGAACATTTCCCCTTGTCCTGTGTAACTCCAGCACTGGTTCCAAGGTCAGATCATACTAACCCCTTCAAATGGATCATCAATCAGGGTGAAACAAACACAACTGAAGTCACACATCCCAAAGTATCCAGTAACATCAAATAGTTAGAAAAGTAATGGCAGGACTAATGTGTTCTAAAGCAAGCAACGTTTTTTATTTCACCAAAATAACCACATGGAGTAAAACACAGGCCAATGGCCAGTCCATGGACACATTGTGTGAGCTGCACACTGCTTTGCCACTGAACCTGCCCTCCATGACACTTGCAGGGGAAGCTCCCCAGGAAGGAGTATCTAGTGGGCAGTCCAGGCAACTCAATGATGTCACTTGGGAGGGGTGGGGTCAGTATTGGGAGAGGTGGATTTGATTTTGTGAGGGTTGTTACTGACTTTGGGAGGGTGTCTTTGCTTTTGGAAGGGCTGTTGGTCTTCTCAGGGGTACACATGGGTTTAGGGGTGGGAGGATCAGTTTTTTCAGGGGTTGGATTGGGATGTGTAAGGGATGGATTGGAGTTTGGAAGGGGTTCTTTTGGCTTTGGAAGGGCAGTGGTTGGCATTGATAGGGGTAAAGGCAAGGGCAAATAACATACTTTCACTGGGAAAATTGACAGGATGTTCAGGAGGGAGTAGGGATTGGGAGGAAGAGGACGTGGGAGGGGCAATGTCAGGAGTGAGTGTGTGTGTTTTGTTGGTGCAGGTGTCTGTATGTCTGAAGTATTTTGTTTGTGTTTTGCAGGTGTCTGTTGTGTGGGTAAGTGTAGGATTTTGCATTTTCTGGTGGTGTGTGATGTGGACATGCTGGGGTGATGGATGGTTCTGTGTGTGTGGTGTCTGGGGGAGTGCTAGGGGTGGTTGATGGGTCTGTGGGTGCAGGTATGGTTCTGGCAGAATGCTCGGTGATGAGGTAGGATCTGCGGGTGCAGGTGTGGTGTCTGGGGAAATGCTGGGGGGTGAATAGATCTGTGGATCTGGGAGTGGTGTCTGGGGGAATCCTGGGGTGATGGATGGGTTTGTGGGTGCAGTATCCGGGGGGAATACTGGGTGCTGGGGATGGCTCTGTGGGTGCGGGTGTGGTGACTGGGAGTATGCTGGGTGGGGTGGGGGTAAGAGGTGAGTGTCAGGTGATATGTTGCATGCTTCTGTGTTTTGTGGTGTTTCTGTTTGCATGTGCTGCTTAGGACTGTTAAACTCTGTGCATGAGTATATGTGAGTGTGCTTGGGACAGGAATGGGAATAGGGAATTTAGATGGGGAAGAGGTAGGATGTGGTGTGGAAGTTGGAAGGCTGCTGTGATGGAGGAGGCCAGAGCCTGAAAAGATGTCTGTAGGCCATACATAGCACAGTGTCTGCCTTCCAGGAAGGCCCCCTTCTGTTGCAGATGGCTGCCTTGCCCCTGAATGGCATTCAGTAGTGCCATCTGCCCTACAGAGAAGTGTCCCAGGAGGTCAATAGCCTCCTTACTCAGGGCAGCGGGGATACAGGGCATTGGGCTGAGGTGCCGGG
Organism: Lissotriton vulgaris; assembly: GCF_964263255.1. Classification (NCBI taxonomy): domain Eukaryota; kingdom Metazoa; phylum Chordata; class Amphibia; order Caudata; family Salamandridae; genus Lissotriton; species Lissotriton vulgaris. The sequence goes on from NC_141693.1 coordinate 1,729,091,126, forward strand.
GGTGATTAGATCACCATCTACGGGGGATCAACGGGGGGTGCAAATGGAGGGGGGTGATGGACAAGGATGATCGGTCATGAATAGGAAGTGTCCACTGGAGGTTGACTCTAAAGATGATGATGTTCATACCTGCCAAGGTTTCAGTGGCGGCTGGTGACATTTGAAAGTGGTAGGGCGTAAATGTTCAGGATGAATGACTGGTAGCGAATGACATTGTTTCTGTACTCCGAGTGTATACTAATAAATAGAAACATATTTCACCAGCCATTCCCGTTCCATTACATGATAGTACAAACTCCCCCCCTTCTTCCAGACGCACCCCCTTCCTCCCCACCAGCTGCCTGCTCGCTGAGAAGAAACATTAAATTCTCATTCTTTCACCCCTCCCGCGCCTCCTTTCTGTTCATTTTTTCTGTCGTGTGATTAACGGCGCAAATCTCTTGTGACAGAAAGAAAAATGAAATATCGTGCTAGAAAATGGAGGGACGGGGGAGCCGGAGGGAGGGAGGGAGGGAGGGTGAAAGGCCGCGCTTGAAACGTGTGCCCGGGGGAGGCCAGGCTGTCGGCCGAGAAAGAAAGTTTTGTGCTTTTTTTAAGCATCATTTGTGGAGCAGTTTGGCACCCGGCGAGGAACAGCTCGCTGTGCTATGAACACTGGCGTCCAGCAACCTCACTCTGGTTGTGTGTCTCACATTTGGAGCGCGGCCTGCTGTCAAGGAAAGAGTCTCACAACCACAGACTCACTCTATGAATTTCAGTCTCAGAACTGAAGGCGCACTGCCGCACTGAATGAATGAATGACTTATGAACCCCAATGCAGATCCACCAGCTGGAATGGCCCTGTAATTACTCCGACTCCTCCACCAGCTGCCGCGATTGCCAAACTGCCATTAAGGTGCGCCAGCGCCAGGAGACAACATGCCAGCTCCACTGCACACCCTCACCGCGCAAGCTAATCAAAACACATGGCACTGGCAAAAATAAATATAAAAAAACTTACCTACGCTTCCCGAGTCCCGTCCCGAGACTGCATTGCAGACTCCCGCCTTCCTAGATTTAGAATGCCCGTGCCGCCGCTGCGTCTGACGTGGTCGTGTGGGCTCTCGTCGTCACTGGAGGCTGCAGGCAGCCTCCCTCCCCTCCATGGCAGCCGGCGCTGATTGGTTCGGCCGGCTGCCCTAACATCGTCATTTTCCCTAGTCTGCATCCTGCAGAATGGAGAGTGGGAGGTTGCTTGGGGGGAGCGGCTTGTCCACTGTTGCTAATACTGTCTGTTTGGACAGCCTCTCAGGCTGTCCAAACAATCAGTATTAACAACATTGGTCAAGCCACTCCCCCAAGCCACTCCCCCCTGTCCTGAGGCTCGAAGTTCTGTTCTGCTGACTACTTTCTCGCCGTGCGAGAAGGGCAGGCAGAAACAAATGGTAGTTATAAATAAATAACTACCATTTGTTCCTGCCTTTGTGGAAATCTAAGTTTACGAACTGAACATCATCTGCGCCAGCTTGTCACCCACGTATAACCTGCACGGCAGCCATTTTGGGTACCATGGTCTCCCTGTTCACGATCGATCGCCAGCGCGCTCCCCTGACCCTGCGAGCGTCCTCCGCGCACCCTGGCTGCCCCCTCCCTCACATGCACAAGTCCGCATGACCCTGTCCTTGGGATTCGCACCCGCGCCTGACCAACACCTCCTCTCCTTTCATGAATACCCCTCTGTTGATAAGCTCCGCGCTTGTTTGTCCACTCAGACCATTCCCCTCATGAATACTTCTCCTTTGATGACCCTTTCCTCTGAATCCGACCGGTCGCACGAGGTCCCAGGCCTTCACCTAGTCGGAAGACGCAGTTTATTGCCCTCTATTGTATGAAGTCACTCCTCTTCAGAGGACCCACTATTGATCAGCGCCTCCCCACCCCCTGGGATACGATCAGGCGCACACATCCTAAGAATCGGCAGAACACTCAGCTGCGTGATAACCCCCTCCTCTTATCAGCAGGTTGAGGACCTCTATTGTGGATGCATGTGGGGGGTGGGATTGACACGAGGATTACGGGGATGTCTTTTTCCTTGCTTCACAATGTCTTGATTGTAATAAAGAAAGGTCACATGCCATAAACCAGTGTATAAGAGGCCAGGCCTCAGAGAGGCTGTTAGAGCACCTCAAGACGATACCTTGTTGTCTGATCTGATGTGTTCTGCTCCGTCGGAATAAAAACCTCTGTTTCCTGCCTTCCAGTCTCCAGCGCCTGTCTCTTTGTTTGGTAACCCGAATGGTATAGAGGCGGGTAACGCCGGGCAATCTTGAAACAGGCCGACAGCCCTACCCTTTTTCTACAATTGGCGTCCCAAAGCGTGGGGCCCATCAGCGACACGTGGATCCAGTGGGAGAGGTCCCGATGACAGAGTGAACGACTGTAACGATCGGGAGAGCTCCTGTCCGATAGACCCTCGTCTGACAGCCGATCATCCGAACTTCACTAGTTCTGAGCAGACCTCTCTCGAGTGATCTACGGTCCTGATTGGGAACCATCAGGAGTGCCGCGAACATCACGAAGAATAGAGGACGATCGGGCGCTGGATTCGGAAGACAGGAAACTGTCCATGCGGTCCGGGTAAGGTCGTGTAAACGCGACAAAATTACAAAATGATTGTTTGATTTGGATAATACTAGTATTACGCTTTGTTGAGTCTTCTGGAGATTCACCGTCTGCAAACGGAGAAACAACAGGCTCTCTCTTTGCAAGCAGTGAAGGATAGGTAACGCAGACTTTTGTCCCCGTTGTAATCCGTCGTGCCTATCTTCCTCCCCCACTGTTTTCCCGAACTCTCGTTCGTGGATTGTTGTCTGGAGATTCTCTGTCTGCAAACTGGGAAGAACAAGGTCTCTCTTTGCAGGTAGAGAAAGAGTGGGTAACGCAAACCTTTAACACGTCGTACCGACTTATTCTCCCCACTGATTGTTTGATTGACCGTACATTAAGTGTTCGGTATAGGTTCTTTTGAGGTATTCACGGCCTGCAAACAACGGAAGAATAGAAATATTCTGTCTAGTCTTTGCCCGCCGTGATAAGATAGGTAGTGCAGACCTTTGTCCCCGTTGTAACCCGTCATGCCTATCTTCTCCCCACTGATTGGTAGCCTGTTCAGCCCGGACCACTTATTAGAGATGAACCATCCAGCCCCGCTGGAAGGCACCCCTAATAAGGACATGTTCACTAAGCATGGACTAGTCGCTATAGCTTATACTAAGTTATGGCATAAATATACAAAGAAGAACCCTGAAAGTCAGTGGCCACTGATAGGTTCCTTTGACGATCATAAAATAAAAACATTAGAAATAGCGCTCCAGAAAAGTAAGACTACGCCCACTATGCTCGATAGTATCGGCATGTGGCGCAAAGAAACGGAACAACGAAGAAAAAGAGAAGAAGCAAAAATAGGGAAAGAATTACGAAAGGCAGCCCACCTAGCCGCTAAGCAACTGGAAGAAGAAATAAAAGAAAGAAAGGAAGCTACACAAACCCAAGAATCAGGGTTGACAGGTCAATGTCCCGTTAGGACCCCCTCTGCGCTCTACCCTGAATTGCCCTCCAAACAACGGGCAAACGATGAGTTACTGCTAGGTCCCCCAATCATCTACATGCCCCCTCCATATGCCCCCTGCCAACAACACCTGCAAGCCTTGAGTGCGATCGAGAGCGACCTTAGCGCTAGTGCACCAGCCCTCACGGCCTCCGCACCAACCACATTAACAGCACCGCCAGATGACCCCGAGGCTAGCAAGCAACCACCAGCCAGACCAAATAGGTTGAGCAAAGATGAGCGGGATGGGATTGACAAAATAGCAAAGACATTAGTAGAACGAAGGGAGAGCGAATAATACACAATGAACACCTATAATTCGCATGCCGACAGCCACAGACGGCATTTCATTTTACGATTCAGCTACCACACCCTGAACGCATATGAAGATAGGTATCAGAGTAAGGGCCCCGCTAAACTGACAACACTGTATAGGAAGATTGATGTTGGAGATGGGACTGAACGTGAGGCGACGGAGCTCTTCATGCAGATGCTTGAGGTCTTCCGCCACCTCACGGAACAAAAACCAGAAGCCAAGGTTACAGTCCCTGAAATAACCTCAGTAGAAGTAGCCAACACTATGATGCCCATCAGAGAGGCGGCCCCTTACTGGATTCCGCCACGTGGTCTGGGAACAAACGATGATATTAATCACGCAGATGCAAAGGGGAGGGTTGTGTACAATTGGGTTTACCAACCATGGGACCGACAGGATATCCTAACTTTTAGACAAACTCTGCCCGATTTAAGAAAGAACCAGACAGCATTTTATACCGAATTGGGCACAGCCTTGGGTTCGACGATAATGACTTTAGCGGACATTGACTTGTTTTTCGGGTTATGCCTGCCAGCTGACGTGTGGAAGCAAATCCGGAAGGCTGACCACACGGATCTGTTTGGACATACCTGGAACCAACTCAGTGAACTAGATAGACAGCGAGAGCCTGGAAGGAAACCAGTAAAGGATATATTAGAACTCCCAGTCAATTTAGTTCAGAAGTTAAAGACACTGATCCCAGAGAAAAAGGTAGATTGGTCGATAGTCACGGCCTGTCGTCAGAAACCCCAGGAAGATGTATCGGAATACTTCTCTCGATTCGAGACAGTGTTCTCCGACTACAGTGGCCAAGACATGACCACCGCAACCGGACAACACCTATTTGTGCAAAATTATGTAAAGGGTCTATCACAAGAGGTCTCCCAAAAACTGCAGACGAGTGAGAGTAGTTGGGGGGCCTCCAAACCCGCAGCTATCCTTCAGATGGACCAGAAGAATGAGAGTGATAGGGCATCCGAGAAAAAGAAGAAAGATTTGAAAGAAAGGGTGATGATAGCTCAGATACAAGGTATAACGGTCGGACGGGAACCCCACAGGGGGGACTACCAATCGACCACCCCTAGAAATCCACCTCCCAAAGACCACACCCCAACACCCCACACTGGACGTAGAGACATTAGCGAGGACCAATGTGCCTTCTGCAAGGGATTCGGCCATTGGAAATCCCAGTGTCCGGTTCTGTTAGAAGTGGGCAGAAATAGGGACCCAAAGGATGTAGCGGGTGGGGCGAGAAATAGGGGACAAGGACGAGGGTACTCGAACGACACCAACAATGACCGACCAGGGAGATCGAACACGTTTGACCGTCCCCGACAGAACCAGTATCAACTATCCGACGGTGAGAATGCCCCCGATTTTGCATAGGACTGCCAGGGGCAAGAGAGGGATCCAGTCGAGCTCTGTGTTGACCAACAAGGTCCTTACGTCACTGCTAAGGTCCTGGGTACAGAGTCTCCATTTTTGGTAGACACTGGGGCGACACGTAGTGTGTTATCGAAATGACTGATTCCAAGGGCACCCTTGTCTGGCTCACACATTACATCGATAGGTTTCGATGGGACGCCCTCCACTAATCCCCTGTCCGTGCCTATCACCTTTGACCTAGAAAGCAACACCACTGACACAACATTTCTGCTCTCCTCCAACTCCCCTGACGCCATTATGGGCATTGACTTACTGAAGCATTTTCGAGCAACCATTAGGTGTTCCCCAGATGGAATCCGAGTCATCCTGTACGACAACCCAGGCATGCCCAACTCCTGCCCTGCACGACACATGTGCTCCATAACTGACGCTGACCTGTCCTTGCTTGACACCCTGCCTCCGTACCTATGGGCCAAAAATGACTCTGATGTGGGACGAATGATGATTGACCCTATTCATATAACTGTAAGACAGGACGCTATGCTCCCGAAACTCCCACAGTATCGGATATCGCCCGAGGGCGAGAAGGCACTGGTAGCGATCATTCAGTCTCTGGTAGATGCAGGAGTGGTTGAAGAGGTGGTTAGCAATGTCTGCAACAGCCCTATCCTACCCATTGTTAAGAAGCAAGGCGAGGGAGATGAGAAAGCGTACCGCTTCATCATCGACCTGCGAGAGATTAACAAAGTGGTTGAACCCCAATACCCCGTAGTCTCAGCTATCACCACCATTCTGACCCTCATCCCGTCCACTGCCACCACCTTCACTGTTATCGACCTCAAGAATGCGTTTTTCTCTATCCCCATCCATCCAGACAGCCGTTATCTCTTCGGCTTCACCCTAAAATCCTGCTCGTACCGATTTTGTAGAGCTCCCCAGGGGTACACTGAAAGTCCCAGTATTTACAGCCAGGCCCTCAAAAGACAGCTGGACGCCGTCCAGCTACCGGATGGAGTGGTGTTGATCCAATATGTCGATGATATCCTTTTGGCGGCCGACACCACCCCACTTGCAATCACAGCCACTGTCCAACTCCTACACTTTCTCGCAGAAAATGGCCATAAAGTCTCTAAAAAGAAATTGCAGTTCTGCCAGCCACAAGTGACATACCTAGGCCATCTCCTGTCCAAAGAAGGGAGGAAACTTACGCCCGATCGAATCCAAACCATCCTAGACACCCCCATCCCAAAAACACAAAAGCAAGTCCGCTCTTTGGTTGGCCTTACCTCTTTTTGTAGACAATGGTTACCAAATTTCAGCCTCATTGTAAAACCCCTACTTGCCTTGTTGACCAAAGATGCCCCCTTCCCTCTCCCTTGGACCCCTGAGTGTCAAGCATCCTTTAAGGAATTACGGGATGCCCTCTGCTCCGCACCCGTCCTGGGAACCCCGGATTACTCCAAACCCTTCTCCCTCTTCACCCACGAAAGGGAGGGGTGTGCATTGTCTGTCCTAACTCAATCCATTGGTCCTAAGCAGCGCCCTTGTGCCTACTTCTCCGCCACTCTTGATCCTGTAGCCAGAGCTTTGCCTGCCTGCCTTCGAGCAGTAGCTGCCGCTGCTGTCTCTATCCGTCAGAGCGAGGGAATCGTACTTTCAAACTCCCTCACCGTGTTAGTACCCCATGCAGTCGACACCCTTTTGAACCAAACCAAGACTCAACACCTGACTAGCGCACGACTGACAGGGTACGAATTGACACTACTTGCACCCCACATCACACTAAAAAGATGCACGACTTTGAATCCTGCCACATTGTTGCCCCTGCCTGAAAATGACCCCGACGTGCCTCCCATACACGACTGTGTGACCCTCACGGACAAACAAACTAGGAGTAGAGTTGACCTCCGAGACACTGCTTTTACAGACCCTGATGGAGAGCTGTGGGTAGACGGCTCATGCATCAAACTCCCAGATGGCACCACTTCAGCTGCCTATGCAGTAACGACAGCCCGAACAGTAGTTGAGACAGCCCGCATCACACAACGATCTGCCCAGGCAGCAGAGCTGATAGCCCTCACACGAGCATGCATCATAGCCACAGGAACCACCGCGAACGTATATACAGACAGCCAGTATGCCTTCGGGGTGGTTCACCATTTTGGGCTCCTGTGGAGGGAAAGGGGATTCCTGACGTCCCACGGCACCCCCATCCTTCACGGAGATCTGGTTTCAGCCCTGATTGAGGCAGTTCTCCTCCCCGAACGACTAGCAGTGATCAAATGCCAGGCACACAAGAAGGTGACAGACTTAGTCGGACAAGGGAACGCACTGGCCGACATCACTGCACGAACCACAGCTGAGAATAGGACGGTGGCACGCATATATGTGACCAGGTCATAAGCAGAGAAATGGACTGATGCTAGGGAAATGATTAGAGACATCCAGTCGGCCAGCACCCCTCACGAACTGACCGAGTGGGCACGGATGGGTTTTAAGGACGATGAGGGCTGCTGGCGGACAAAAGACGCAAACAGATGGCTTCTGCCTGACTCATACCTGATCCCGATACTGACTATGGCACATTCCCCCGCACACATAGGATCTGCACCCATGGTCGAACTCAATTCCAAAGTCTGGTACAACGACAAAATCCCCGACTCGGCCAAACGCCTGGTCCAGCAGTGCCTTATCTGTCTGCAACACAACCCCGGGAAAGGAACTGTGGTACCCCGGGGAGGGTTTGGGACCCCCAATCACCCCTTTGAGGTCCTCCAGATGGATTACATCCAGCTGGAGAGATGTCAAGGCTTGAAGTATGTACTAGTCATTGTATGTGCTTTCAGCAAATGGGTAGAGTCCTATCCAACCCGTGACAACACTGCCATGACTACTGCCAAAGTACTACTGAAAGAATTTTTTTCCTCGCTATGGCCTTTGTCGAATTTTATGGAGCGACAATGGCCCCCACTTAAGCATGGGCGGAAAATCCGTTTCGCTCGCGGATTTTGCGGATTTTCGGGAAATTCGCAATCCGCGAGATTCGCGAATCTCCCGCAAAATCCGCAAATCCGCGAGCAGCGGATTTTGCTCGCACTGCTCGCACTGTTCGCGTGAGTTCGCGGCTTCCCAGTACAACTTCGCGCCCCGCGAATAAGTGCTAAATTGCAGAAATACGATCTTAGCAAAACTGAAACTACTTACCAGGTTCAAAAGTTCAGGCTCATCATTAGTAGCCATTTCCTGTAGTGCTTCCTGAGGGGCCCCTCCAGAGTTCAGTTGCCAGTTGCAACTATTATGTGACCCTGCTCTGAACCTCAGAATAGTTACACATATGCCACAAAGGTCCTGAATTACAGCTAAGGGAGACAAGCAGGAGCCAGGCTGGAAGTTAAAATCCATTAATCAGCCCCTAATTCATTATTGTCAGTTGGGGCAGGGCAGGTGTTGTAACTAATTTTGCAACAATGAAAGCACTTAGCAAGTGCAAAAGATCACTAATCAGGGCGCACTAAGGAAGCAGGTGCCAGCTAAAAAAATATTCTGTGACACATTAATCAGCCCCAAATTAATTCAGGTCACTTGAGGCAGGGAAGGTGTGCTTTGCTTTGCCGAAAATAATGTACACTGGACAACCAGAGGGTGTGGTGATGAAACAGAGGGTGGCATGGGTGGGCCAGAGGGTGGCATGAGTAGTCAGAGAGTGGCAGTGGTGACAGAGAGTGGCAGTGATGAAGAAGAGTGTCCCAAACAGGCTGGACACGTAGAAACAACAAGTTCGCGAAACTTGCGACCCGACAGGTAAGTTCGCAATTTGCGAAAGTGTACAAAACCCTCGCGAACTGGCAGAAACCCGCGCAAACACACAAAAAAAAAAAATCCGCAAATTCGCGAGAATTCGCGGATTTTGCGGATTGCGAGTTCGCAAATCCGCAAAATTCGCGAACGCGAGATTCGCAAAATTCGCCCATGCTTACCCCCACTTCATAGCTGAGGTTATCCAACTAATCTTAAAAGGGTTGGGGGTGAAGCAAAGGTTTCATGCGATCTTCCACCCCCAATCCGCCGGTCTGGTGGAGCGACATAATGCCACGTTGAAGCTGAAATTGTCAAAAATAGTGGCCACCACCGGACTTAAGTGGCCAGATGCCCTCCCACTGGCTTTGCTGTCGATGCGCTCCACTCCCACCAAACACCATTTGACCCCCTACGAGGTTGTATTCGGGCGACCGATGAACCTCTGGACTGCCCCCAAACCGACCTCCATTCATGACGTCCCGGACGTCCTACTGTCTGATTATTTGTGCAAGTTGACTAAAACGTTGTCTGTAATTCATCAACAGGTGCAGCAGGCCATCCCCGATGCTTCCAGGGCCCCAGGCCACGACATCCAACCGGGGGACTTTGTGCTAATCCGAAACTTTCAACGGGCCAAGAGTCTGGAACCCCGGTGGACGGGCCCCTGGCAAGTGCTGATCACCACCCGGACGGCGCTTCGAGTGGAGGGGAAGCGGCACTGGCTGCACGCACACCACTGCAGGAAGGTCTCCTCGACCCTGGCCACGACAGATAACGTCAACACCCAAGAAGAGCTCCTGAACAAAGACCGGCCAGCACTGGACTGCTATCCTGATACTGAGGCACTCGAACTTGCAAAATTCTCTGATCCCACTGTGCCATCCAGAGAAGGGTATTTCCTGCGTCGAAAGGAGGGTGCTTCGGCTAAGTAGGCCACGGACTAAGTTAAATCTCAGAACGGTGACCTAAACACAACCAAGGGTTACCGGGAGAGAAGCTAAACGAAGTCTGTGGTTCTGCCCACTACCGAGCACCTTGAAGATGATGGAAGCGCCAGATAAGAAGATGATGGAAGCGCCAGATAAGAAGATGATGGAAGCAACAGGAAATACCCGCTACAGGAACCCAAAGACTGACAATCTGCACAAATCAAAGACAATCGCCTTCTTCGTTGTCTTCCTCTTTTGCCTCCTCCTCATGACCTCCTTCTGGATCCTGGAGGAAAGCACACCCGCTCATCAGACATTGCTGCCCACTGCACAACCGACCCCCATGAAAGAGCATCACCTGATCTCCCTGTCGCCCCAGCTCCGAGAAAGGCGTAGGGAATTCTGGAACAATTCCTTCGTGCAACTGTTGCACCAACACAACCTTGCTGCAAATGCCACGAACTGTTGGATCTGCGGGTTGCTCCCGCACGCCACTGGACACTCCATCCCTTTCATCCCTTCTCCTTTCTCAGTTCATGGCTCCTGCCTCGCCTGGTTGATCCTCATGCAAGAGAGCCACAAGGATAACGCCACTTCCAGCCAGACAGTGTCGCACTTCTACTCTGAGTTTTGGCTGAACAGAACCGGAAGGACCTCTGCTCCCCTGTGTCCTGTGCCCTCGGGTGCCACCTTCCTTAAGAACATCCCAGCCAAAGAACGTGTTGAAGTGCAAGTGCTCCACAATCCGGCTAGACCCACCTTCTCTCACCTGCAAAAACAAACTGCTGCCACCCTGACTGTGGCTCTGACTGTTGTCAATGTCACAGGTCTTGTGTGTCTCGAAAGCCAGGGAACACGGCTGGTGGGTCACAGTTCCTGCCGCATTACCAGAACATTGGACTCAGTTGATCCCCCTTCCTTTGTTGCTTCTCCAAATATGTACTTTGTTTGTGGCACCAAAGCTTACACCTGGCTCCCGAAAGGTTGGAAGGGCACCTGCTACATCGCCTTCGTTCTCCCTCCCACATATGTCGCCCCTGCTAACCATCACCGGCAGAGGCGCGCAAATGACATTGAACAAACCGACTCCACTGGAGCACAGTTCCTGGATGCAGCAAAGGGACTTGTTCCTCTGTGGGGCCCAATGGCTAACAGCCGCGCTATCCGACACCTGACCCAGGCAGTAGAAACCACAATCAACATCACGGCTGGCATCCTCGCTAACAACACGGCGGAGCTTCAGGCGGTCCGCCTTGTGGCCCTTCAAAACCGCCTTGTTCTAGATGTGGTTCTAGCCGATCGAGGAGGAGCATGCCGCATCATCGGATCTAGCTGTTGCACCTACGTGCCAGATAACTCGCCCTCAGTCTACAAAGCAATTGAACACCTCCACAGACTTTCCTCAGAGGTTCACCAAGAACAAGAAGGATGGTCGCTTGGGAGCTGGTTCTGGGGCACTTGAAGGACTGGGGTTGGAGGTTGTTTACCTTTTTATTGATACCGATTGTGATACTATGCGTGTGTTGCTTAAGTATTCAATGCCTGCCACCCTTGTGCGCACTTGTTTCTAACTGTGTGTGCCCAAAGACTTTGGACTTCAGAAATGAGCGCATGAGTCCCCTCTATGAGGTAGAAATACGTGGCCTTATGGGGATAAATCCGAACTGACAAGTTGGCGAGACATGTTAAAAGGGAGGACTGTGGAAATCTAAGTTTACGAACTGAACATCATCTGCGCCAGCTTGTCACCCACGTATAACCTGCACGGCAGCCATTTTGGGTACCATGGTCTCCCTGTTCACGATCGATCGCCAGCGCGCTCCCCTGACCCTGCGAGCGTCCTCCGCGCACCCTGGTTGCCCCCTCCCTCACATGCACAAGTCCGCATGACCCTGTCCTTGGGATTCGCACCCGCGCGTGACCAACACCTCCTCTCCTTTCATGAATACCCCTCTGTTGATAAGCTCCGCGCTTGTTTGTCCACTCAGACCATTCCCCTCATGAATACTTCTCCTTTGATGACCCTTTCCTCTGAATCCGACCGGTTGCACGAGGTCCCAGGCCTTCACCTAGTCGGAAGACGCAGTTTATTGCCCTCTATTGTATGAAGTCACTCCTCTTCAGAGGACCCACTATTGATCAGGGCCTCCCCACCCCCTGGGATACGATCAGGCGCACACATCCTAAGAATCGGCAGAACACTCAGCTGCGTGATAACCCCCTCCTCTTATCAGCAGGTTGAGGACCTCTATTGTGGATGCATGTGGGGGGTGGGATTGACACGAGGATTACGGGGATGTCTTTTTCCTTGCTTCACAATGTCTTGATTGTAATAAAGAAAGGTCACATGCCTTAAACCAGTGTATAAGAGGCCAGGCCTCAGAGAGGCTGTTAGAGCACCTCGAGACGATACCTTGTTGTCTGATCTGATGTGTTCTGCTCCGTCGGAATAAAAACCTCTGTTTCCTGCCTTCCAGTCTCCAGCGCCTGTCTCTTTGTTTGGTAACCCGAATGGTATAGAGGCGGGTAACGCCGGGCAATCTTGAAACAGGCCGACAGCCCTACCCTTTTTCTACACCTTCTTCTCGCACGGTGAGAAAGCAGGGGAGGCGCCCAAACGCCCCCATGGTAGAACCGCCGCTGCAAGGTTTCACATTGCTATGTGTGACATTTGCATATTTTCAGTGTAATTATGAGTGACACTTTCTTGTAAGCAAAACCAAGCAATGAAGACGAGGGAAAAATATAAATATGAACCCTAATAAAAATCAGATTTATCAGTGTGCTTAAAACACTCCAATTTCATTTAAGTGCCACAGGAAATGGGAGCAAACTGCTTCTGTCAGCCTAAAACCCAGCCAGCGGGCCTGTACACTGGTGTTGTGCAGCAGATCTTACTGTCACTGCCGGCAGGGCAGGCCAGAGTTAGAGAGAAGCTCCGCAGTAAGCAACCCTACAGGCTCAAGCGACCCAGTGCTGCTATGGTTCCGAGCTGGTTTGAATTTTTTTTCATTAAAAAAAATGTATTCTTCTGAGAGGACTCTTCCTTCCAGCCCTTGCCTAGTGAGTGTGGAGCTTCAGTGCATGATTCTTTCAACTGGGAAAGTAAATGTTTCTTGAAATAAAACGTGACAATCCTGCTGCACACTGCACACCCTGTACTGGGGCCTACAGCAATCATGTCTATGATGTAATAAGTGTGTGTCAGTACATGCACTGTCCAACTGTGAATAAAATACATTCATTGACCTTTGACATTTTGAACACCCAAATGTTATCGGTCCCTCTACGCCAACAACACTTCATGCAGAGGTCTTATACTCACGCAGCACTGCCACAGTGAGGAGGTGGGCGCCACCAGCCCCACCCACTCTGCCTGTGGCGGGTGCGCCGTAACACGAAAACAAAGTTTGAACAGGTCAATCACCGACTTCTTAATGTGGACACACAGATGGTGTCGTTCTCATTAACACAAACCCAGGTGCCACAGGGAGAAGCACTATCTTGAGGATGTTGTCAGAGTGTGTTGGACGTCACTTGGTACCAGAGGCCGCCGAGATGAGTGGTGCCGGACCGTGTTGCCAATTGTGCTCAGTACACAATATTTGTTTACAGGTTTGTAAGTGATGAAGCCGTGAGACTGTGGTCAGCGCTATACAGGCTCAGAGTGGTAGTAGCGCTGAATTGCAAGCAGTATGCCAGCAGTGGGTGGTTCACGCTACTAATACAGCTGCTACTACATCACGACTTGTGCCTCGCAGCGCCAGTGGTGTCAGGGGTGTTATAAATGTGATGCGGACCACCACTCAAAAATGCGTCAGTCTAACCCCTAATGTGTGATACATGGCAGGGTTGGACGTTGATTCTGAGTCCTCCGTGGCACTCCACTCACCCTCTGGGCCAGTGGCTCCCTTGGTGTCTGTCATGTCACGACCGAGCCACTGTGACCAGGTGCTTCCTTAACAATGCTGGACCTGTCTCCTCTGATTGCGTGGGATGATGCTGAAATTACATTTAAAATAGGTTGCATTGTCGTGTCCTAATCTAGGACCCCGATCAATACTGTGACCTTATGCCCCTATACAGCTATAATTTATTCATACCCCTATAATGGCATACACGATCAGAGCCATATTTCAGCCACATTTCTGAAACTCGCCTCTGCAGCTCATTACAGTAGATGACACAGCAGAAGCCACTATCTTAGATTCCTAGATTACACTCCGAGTTCTTTAACAAGATAAAACTCAGCAACCTGGGAAAACCCCGCTTGCTATGTTTTGATTAGTAATAGAACTCTAATGAGCACTGAAAGGACGATCACTTCCTAGTGACATCTTTATTGACGTCTTATGTCCAAAAACTTACGTCAAACAAGGCACCATTCAGGTATAAATATTACCAACATTGCCTTAAGCAAGGGCGACATCGATGATAGCGATGGTGTGGTGAATACAGGAGCAGAACAGCTGTCCCTTGCAGACCCCAGCAGATGCAAGCAGCCCACGGACGCTGCCCCTCCTCCTCCTTGACGCGCTGAGAGAGACGCTGTCTTTTCACCTGCCGAGAAAATCCAGCTCCGGCGTTTCCAGCCTACTCTTGCGAGTGACTGGGATATCGAGTCCTGGAAGGAGATACAAGACCTCCAACATTCTATTCCAGAGGTATGGTGTTGACTAAACCCTTAGAGAGAATTCTTGAAGCAAACCTTGGCAAAACCAACTTAACTAAAACTGCTACTTACTTACTCCCTCCCACGTATTAGGCTTAGGTCAGGTACGCTGGGGTAGGCGAAGTTAGAAGCACCAGTTGAGTACGTTAGCTAAATGTATATATGAATGTATATATTTTATTCATTTTAACCATTGTATGGCTAAGAAACCATATCAATGCTTTTACAGTATTATTTCGCAGTCTTCATTTTACTGTACGCACTTTTTATAATAACTAGTCTTGCAATTGTGGCAATTCATTTCTCTTGCATGAGAAGAAAGACTGTTCAATAAATAATACCTTTTATTGAAAATGCCCGTCTCTCTATTCTCTGCATCTTGGTGAAAGTAATCTGCACAACTGACTGAGTAAAATAACTGTCTATTGTTTCACACAACTCTAGAGATTGACTCTTATTCTAAGGAGCAAAGTTGTCATGTTTATGCGGTTGTTGGAAAACTGAATCCCTTCTTGGCTGTACCAGGGAAGCTGATCACTTCCTATTCAGTCAAGAAAGTTTCCAGTGCCCTTTGAGCTAGTTGGTAACAAACCCAATTAAGTTTAGCATAGTCAGTAGAGACCTGGAAGACCGCACTTCTACGTCTATACTACTGTTTATGTTAAAACAACAACGAACAAACGGTGGATTTGCTTTGTTTGATCAGCACATCTACAAACAAATATTTCCCTTGTTGAGAGTTCAAAATGGTGTAAATTAGACACACTCTGTGGGAGTGCTATTCTGGTATCGTGCTTATCCACCTGAAAGCAACAGTCCACGATATCCTACTCACTCAACGTGAGACGGAATATCATACACAAATTATAACAAAAGTACCAGTGCACATCCCTTCTAGTTGCTATAATCCAAATGGCATCTAGCCACGGCAATCCCCAAAAATGTTTTTCACTCTCCTTGTAGTCCTCAAAAAGACATGCACAATGTTCGTTATTATTCAATGTCCATTTATTAAGGATTTCTTTCTTTTGCCACACCGTCACAGCCGACGCGCGTTTCGCCCTCCGCGGGCTTTTTCAAGGCTGTAATTTACATACAAAAGAGGATGTCACAAACAAGATACAATACATAAAAGCCACCTTACACATAAGTGGTTACCTGTTCAACCACGGACTAGTAAAACATGGTCCTAATGTAACCTCATCATGTTCATATTCACTACCAAACGTGGATATCACAGAATAAATTCAATGTATAAAAGCCACATTAGCAATATTTTTTGTTTATTCCATCATGAACCAATATGCAGACTCCCAATGTACCCTCATCATGTCCATATTAGCTCTACTGGCAAGCCTATATTACATTCATCTGCAGGTTGTTAGACACAAAACATATAGAACAAATATGTGCGATTAACCAGTCTTATGTCTTGAACCATAACCTAGTACATGCTTGTACAAGATAGTTTCCAATATGGTCACTACATATGGAAGGACAACTAGTGGTGAAAATACTGAAACCGATGTATCCGACCGAACACAGATTTTTAACTAACATAGTTGAAAAATTATTTATTAAAAATAATTCAAACACTCCTAAAAAGAGCTGGGATGGAAATAAACAATCCACTCCCAAGGAAAAAGTTTTCCAGTCCAGAGGAAGGTCTCCTCGACGGAGGGAAGCCCTCTGAGAAAATATATAACCTTAGAAATAGGGATAACTTGAAAAAGCCTGATAGATATCAAAGTATTGATACACGTCCCTCTCGATCTTTTTCGCAGAAATCGGAAAGAAGAGGACGGTCAGACCCAGGAGAGCACACCAAGTCCAAAGACAAGGAACCTGCTCAAAGTAAAAAGTTACAATTTCCAAGAAAGAAGGTAGCCAGTATTAGAGTAATCGAACATGCCGAGAATACTGAGGACACAGTTGAAAAACGGGGAGTGGGCACAGACAATGCTAGACAGTGCGGCAGAAATCAGTATAGGTCGCAAGATCCTGATGAGTCATCTGGAGACAGTGGACACGAATGAATACATTCAAGTAGAAACTGCCGACACCAGAGTTAGCGAACCTCATAAGATATACGAAATAACACTGCGTATAGAGGGTGATAAGACTAGGAAGATAAGGGGTCTATTTTGGGATAAACTCTCAAAAGGCTATGATATCCTGTTAGCTGAAAAAGATTGGCCCCCAGAGTTTGTCAGGGAGTGCCCTCGTGGCAAAGAAATGATTATGCCTGCCTTCTCGAATCACATTCCGATTCACACTAAATATATATATGCAAGAAAATTGGCAGTAGCCCAGGCACCAGCATTATATAAAAATCATGTAGGATGGGATGAGGACTCTCCTCCTCACAAAATCCAGTTAAAAAATCAACCAACTGCACAAAGGCAGTATCCCATTAAGCAAGAAGCTAAAAAACAAGTCAGCGAGATTTTAGATCAACTTGAATACCAGGGGGTGATTGGAACATGCACCTCTCAAATGAACAATCCTTTGTTTCCTGTCTCCAAACCAGACAATTCATATCGTCTAGTTTTGGACTACAGACACCTTAACTCATGTTGCAAAACATTTGCAGTACAGAATTCGCATAGTGCTGCACTAATGAATAACATAGTTCGGAAAAAATATAAAACGACATTAGACATAGCTAATGGTTTCTTTTGTCAAAATATTGCACCAGAAAGCAGATACCTGACCGCTTTCTCAGTAATGGGGTCACAGAAAAATTTCTGTAGGCTCCCACAGGGATTCAACATTCAAGAACAGCCCAGGACTATTCTCAGCCAGAGTAACAGAGTTACTACAAATGTACGATGATGAGGCATTATCTTATGTCGATGACATCTATCTAACAGACGACGACTTGGATACTCACTTGAAAAGGGTGAACACCATTATACTTGGGTTCGCAGCAGAGGGTTACAAATTCAACTTTAAAAAGTCTAGAATTGCCCATCTGACAGTATTATTTTTAGGATACGAATTATCAAGTGAAGGAAAAAGCCTATCGGACAACTTCTTAGAGAAGTGCGCTGTACTCCAAGCACCGAAAATGCTGAAGAACTTACAATCGATTCTAGGCTTCCTGAATTTCGGAAGAACTTACATTCTAAATTACGCAGAGAGGGTTAAACCTCTCTACAAATTAATTAAACCTGATTTTAAACCAATCAACTGGACTCAAAAACACATAGAAATTTTGAGATCATTGCAAACAGACATGTTAGCAAAAACAAAATTAGAAACACGTGATAACACACGCAACCTTGTAATCCGAGTCATCCCAGGAAGATGCGGATTCACGTACCTGACCTCTAATGAGGGAGAAAAGGTACCAATACAAACCTCACTTGTACACACAAGCAGAAAAAACATTCAGTCTCACAGGAAATACTGTGAAAGCAGTACAAACTGCAATAGCTAATGAACGAGAACTAGCACATGGCAAAAGGATCAATGTCCTCACAGCGGAATCCGCCTTCGAGGCGCTATTCAGCCCAGTAAACCTGCCTACAGTGTCACTGGATCCGAAATGGATACACTGGGAAAATTCTCTTGCTGCGGACGACGTGAAATACTATTTTGCTCCGCAATTCGAAAAACTGAATGATTTGACTTATGAAGAAGAATATCCTCTGCCAATCGAACTTCTGCCTCTCCCACAGTACGCCTGTATAATCTATACAGACAGATTTGTACAGCACTACAATGTAGAAAACAAATCCTACGATGCAGCCTGCGCGATTGTTAAAGGTTGTTGGCTGTGCGGTAAATTCAGACCGAAAATAACAAAAACTGAATCAGTAAGAAACTGTTCCGCTCAGAGAGCTGAAATCAGATCTTTAAAGATGGCGCTTGAAAAGGCAGAACGTGAATTCCCGACACTAATCGTGTGCGATTCGCATTTTTGCATCAACTCTTACAATAACAAGCTACAGAGCTGGGTTCAACATGATTACAAAGATGACACAGGTGCCACATTCAAGCATAAAATGCTTTGGAAACAGGTAGTTCTTTTACAGAAAGAACTACAAAAGACTCATGTGATACACACTCTGAGTCATCAACGTGATGGCGTTCACGTTGCAGGGAATTCATTGGCTAAAACAGCCACAGCGGAAGCAACTAAACCGGCTTCCGTAGCCACAAAAAGCGTTCAGAAAAATACATAGACGGGGAAACCATGCTGGCAGTAAAAACGTCTGTAAAAGGCGACTGTGCAGCACTACTCGTGAACTATCCACTCAATTATGCATACGTAATTGATGCAAACTCCGTTCCTTTTGCTCGAATCCCTGGAGTGGGGGATAGGGTAATTCCAAACACGAACCGGAGACAGTTATTAATAGCAGACGCACACATGGGTGACGGTCCAAGGCACAAACAGATGAAGGAATCTCTGACTGAATTACAAGCAGTATATTGGTGGCCGGGAATGAGCCTGCACCACTATAAATATGTAAAGAACTGCCCGGACTGCGACAGATATCGCAGCAATGAGTCAAGCGCAGTAATGCCATGGCCTGGTATGTAGGTAGCGTAATGCTGTTTATATGCAATCCAGCGTCCTATTAATTGTTTTAGACTATATTCACTTAGAAAATGTGGTCCCAGCGCTCGGCTGATGCCAGAACGGTTATAAAAGATCTGCGAGTCTTTATCGGCACATACGCAATTGCCATGTTCCATTCTGAATAGGGTCCTGCTTTCAGCTCTCGAGCTTATAAGGAGGCCATGGCCAGCATGGGCGTTGGGTTGCGATACTCTTGTCCATCACACCCCGAAGGGAACAGTGTAGTGGAAAGAAAAAACTGAGACATAAAGCAATCTATAACAGCGAAGGTATTAGATTCGGGTGATGGGTAGGTCAAACATTTAATAAGTGTCCAGCTTAGTCTAAACAATTTGCCAAGAAATTCTCTAAAAGGTTTCAGCCCATACGAACTATTGTTCGGAACTAGAATGCACATTCAGGACTTAGATAGTCAGGTATCAGTGGTAGAAGATAAGAATAAAGACTTTGACATCAAAGATCGTTTGGCTGTTTTACAGGGCTTGAATGAAACAAGAAAATCCTTAAGCAACATAAAGTTAAAGCAACAGCCAGCTACCACTGACGAGGCACCACCAGCCCCAGCAAGACCTGTCTGGATTCCAAAGATTGGGGATCTAGTCAGAGAGAAAATAGCGGTGAATAAGGAATTTGGGCCTTCTTACAGAAAAGCAGTACCTGTCTTGGCAATCAACGGAACAAGATCCGTAGTACTACCGCCCCTTGCTGGTAAAAAGGAGAACAGAGTTGTATCAATCGACCTGGTAAAACCACAAGCATGTGGCCTATAATGAACAGTAGGCCCAGTGGACTCCCGAGAAACAACAGAATACCCAAATTTGCAACAATCCAAGAGGTTCCAACTGAAAGACTAATCACATTTGATAAACCTGCAGTTCACAGAGAGGGACTATGCAATAATGCCATGGAACTCGTGCCACTTGGAACACAGATTGAAACAGTTCGTCAAGGAACACCAGTCTACAATGATGTGGCATCAGAATGCGCTACCGAAAGACAAATTGAGAAAAAAATTCCAGCAATTGACAGAACTGCCTCTGGCTACTTCATCAATTTCGACAACTTTTCTGAAGATCAAAACGACCCCGAAGTGATGCCAAAAACAAAGACTTTTAAAGAAAAAGCAACAGAACTCTTTCATCAAATCAAAGAAGTATATCTGGATGCACCATTGATTGAGCATTGGATTATTTCAGGGGTACTTATACTTCTACTATGCCTAATTTTAGTTTTGATTTTAGGAAAGTTTATTACAATTCAATACACAGCAAGTCAGAACATCAACTTAATCCTGAAACCACACAGATCATCCCACGTGAAGAAAAGAGAACTATCAACAGTAAATGTCACAGCCATTCCAATACCCGGCGGGGTAGTTTGGGACAAAACTGATATGAAGTATATGGTCCGGTCGAAATCCTGAAATATCCTCACCAGTTCAAGGTTTCCTTAAGTGACTTTGTAAAACCAAGTATATTTTCTGATGATTGGGATTTTGAAAGTATTAATAATATGATGTCTGATTTAGTGTTGTCAGCAAGATTTACAGAACATGATTATTTACAAGGTTCGTCTAGTTATGAACAAATGTATTGCTTCTCACATTACGGAGACCATTACTTACATAAATCTGCACAACCTAGAAATGTTTTAAAGTATAACCAATGGGAACATTGTGCTACTCCACCTAAAAGCAGTTCTAAAACATTCTATGAGAAATTCCAGTACTTCTCAGGGTTTAACACCAGTAATGCAGAAACGTTTTATTATAAACTGTTGGATAAAACAGGGTTGAAAACAATGCTGACAAATACTAAATTGATATACTCAGAAGCATTTTATGAAAAAATGATGACATTTGGTTTTGATTTTTGGAGAAATAACATTGAAACAAAAACCATCTGGGGTACAAAAGATTGGCAGGTACAAGGCCTAGAAGCATTATTTCGAGCCTGCATGATCCCAGAACAAATATTGTTCTTAAATGACACAATTCACCAAACAACTTGTCTTGGCCTAGCTAAGATTAAAGACCTTAACAAACCGTCTATTCCAAAGCCAATACCTGATAATGCAACAACAGATATTGAAATAGACGTATCTAAAATTTTACATCTAAACAGAACACATCCTGATTGGAAAAAGTGGTTAATCTGGCCTACTGACACGAATAACTGTCAAGATAGATTCCTGAATAAAACACAGGGGTTATAAATGACCAGACCAGACCCTAGATACTCCCAGAGACAACATCCAGGGATAGTAACAACATACAGTGTAGGGAAACTCTGCCTCGAATGACTAGGATCATCCACACTGGCAGAAATTAAGCAACACTTATCTTTACTTAAAGATGGTGCTGATTTGCGCGATTTCATTCTGGGACCACACAAACAGCGTCAAAAACGTTTCATAGCGACCAGTATATATGCGGCTTACAACGAGGCTTGGAAAGTCACACAAATTGAAACAGCTGAAAAAATATGAGAAATTGATCATATTCATTTGGAAAAATCACTTTCTGTAGTGGACAATGGGTTAATGACTCTGTCCTCCAGAATATATTCACTGGACATTATTGTATCATCTGCCATAGATATAATAGACAAAGACTTGCTAATGTTACAGCATGGCCAGTCACAATTGCGTTCTATTGTACAGTTAGGCTGGACGATGCAAAATCTTCGTTCAGGCTATGTGCCTTGGCGTTTAATCAACACAACGTCATTGTTTTCCATCTTTAACCTTACTGATAAACAAATCAGCTTGGCACAGAAAGGAGCAGACTATACAATCCTGAGCATCGAAAAACTTGAGAGATTACCATTGACAATGTCAGAAAGTCCTGTCATTGAATGGATAATACACGGGATTATCACAATTCTGATAACAACTTTCCGATTTAAAAACTGCCTTGAATACATACCGACTGGCCAGTATGAACGTTTGGTTAAAGGGTACATTAAGTCAGCATGGAAATTACCATACACACACACATGCTATAGTGACAGCAACAAAAATGTATTTCTTAGTGGTGAAAACTGCAAACATTCCCTAAGCGGTATACTTTTGTGCCAGGGTATTAATTTACACGGGGCCTGTGAAGGAACTTCAAACAACCTTTCATGCCACCAACATGTCACACCTGCAACGCAGATAGAGCCTTTCTTTAAGCAACTCTCGAACGGGTGTTACATTCTAATAACGGATCACAGCTGTTGTGGCCGTTTGCCAGGGAAAGCATATCTCGTACAAGTAACTTCCATGGTCAAATGCTGTATGCAAGCATTGTTTCCAAACGGCCCTGGAGACTCCGAGACTCCCATATGGCCTCGTTTGAAATTCTCTTCTATACGAATTGATACTTTAAGCAGAATGAAGTCTGTGCTTTTGCAGACAACAGTGCCCATCACGTCATCAAAAGAGACGTATGATCTCCAAGTTGCAAGGACGGCTTCGGAGATACATGACCTTTTATCAACAAATTGCCCCGTGCATTTCACAGAAATGCTTAGCCAAATTCTAAACATGTCAGATGCCGTAGGTATCCCAGGCATATTCAAGATGATTTTTTCGGGACTGTTAACACCTTTCAAAGCAATTCTAGGAATCATTCCTAATTTTGTCCATTCAGTCTTTGGCGGCATACCCCTGATTTTGGGACTTGTAGCAGGCATTTTATTTTTGACCCTCCTGCTCCGATATGGCAAGCCAAAATACAGACATGACTCCGGCAGGAATGGAAGAAACGATCCTAGCAATACGCTACCGGGACCGAATAACTAGAGTCCTTGGATTGGCCAGGCTGAGAGATCTAAACATGACCTGATTTCTTTCATTCAGACCTATATGGCTGACCTGCATCTTACCTGTGCTTCGATGTATGCTATGCGGAGATGAATGCGTGTTGGACACCTGTCTTGCACTTCCATCAGCAGTACCAATGGATATCGATACTTTGCTAAGTCCTGTAACGGCTCATGCATTGTGTTGTCCCCAGCGGCTACCAATCCTGATGACGGCATTCGTGGAGACTCCTGTGCTACGACTAGGTGGTAACAGTGGAGCGAGAAATAAAAGCAACATCACCCAGGTACGACCCTCTGTGAGTATTGCTGATCCAGACTTTGATGATAGCAATCATTCTCACACCTGCCAAGTTACAGCATTATCGAACTTGGTCGAACTGTCACCTGACTTTGTAGACCAATATTTTGAGAGCCTGTCTGATATGATGTTCTCCCCTGAACAGAAACAATAACTTTTGAAAAGCATTCCGACACCAACGTTCCCATGAACTCTGAATTCGGCCTTCAGTTTTGATCAACAAAAACTACTGAAAAGTGTTGGAAGTCTATTCCCCCGTTCACCATGAACATATTTTTTTTTGGATTGAACTTTTTTCCAAATATTTACCTTTTTACTGGCACAAATTCTTTGCTTAAAAGTAGACCTATTCATAAAAAACAGAACTTCTATTTTTAGGTAGATCTAGAGACATAACTTTTCATCAGCCTCTAGCACATGTTACAGCAAATGCATTTATATGTGATGAAATTATCTCGCCCTTCTTTTCTGTATAAAGAGATATTTCATGTGTGATTTTTTCGCAAAATCGTTCAACTGATTACATATGCTATAATTTTTTAATGATTTCTATGCTTAAAGACGTACAGTACCTATATTTTCATGTATTTCAAAATACGCCATTTCAAATGCAAATATGTATTTTGGGGTGGGCAATGTTACACATGCATCTTATTGCTTTAGTTTTTAGTAATTTGATGGACATAAATTCGTGGAGTGGGTGTCGTGTTCTAATCTAGGACCCCGATCAATACTGTGACCTTATGCCCCTATACGGCTATAATCCATTCATACCCCTATAATGGCATACACGATCAGAACCATATTTCATCCACATTTCTGAAACTCGTCTCTGCAGCTCATTACAGTAGATGACACAGCAGAATCCACTATCTTAGATTCCTAGATTACACTCCGAGTTCTTCAACAAGATAAAACTCAGCAACCTGGGAAAACCCCGCTTGCTATGTTTTGATTAGTAATAGAACTCTAATGAGCACTGAAAGGACAATCACTTACTAGTGACATCTTTATTGACGTCTTATGTCCAAAAACTTACGTCAAACAAGGCACCTTTCAGGTATAAATATTACTAACGTTGCCTTAAGCAAGGGCGACATCGATGATAGCGATGGTGTGGTGAATACAGGAGCAGAACAGCTGTCCCTTGCAGAGCCCAGCAGATGCAAGCAGCCCACGGACGCTGCCTCTCCTCCTCCTTGACGCGCTGAGAGGGACGCTGTCTTTTCTCCTGACGAGAAAATCCAGCTCCGGCGTTTCCAGCCTACTCTTGCGAGTGACTGGGATATCGAGTCCTGGAAGGAGATACAAGACCTCCAACATTCCATTCCAGAGGTATGGTGTTGACTAAACCCTTAGAGAGAATTCTTGAAGCAAACCTTGGCAAAACCAACGTAACTAAAACTGCTACTTACTTACTCCCTCCCACGTATTAGGCTTAGGTCAGGTACACTGGGGTAGGCGTAGTTAGAAGCACCAGTTGAGTACGTTAGCTAAATGTATATATGAATGTATATATTTTATTCATTTTAACCATTGTATGGCTAAGAAACCATATCAATGCTTTTACAGTATTATTTCGCAATCCTCATTTTACTGTACGCACTTTTTATAATAACTAGTCTTGCAATTGTGGCAATTCATTTCTCTTGCATGAGAAGAAAGACTGTTCAATAAATAATACCTTTTATTGAAAATGCCCGTCTCTCTATTCTCTGCATCTTGGTGAAAGTAATCTGCACAACTGACTGAGTAAAATAACTGTCTATTGTTTCACACGACTCTAGAGATTAACTCTTATTCTAAGGAGCAAAGTTGTCATGTTTATGCGGTTGTTCGAAAACTGAATCCCTTCTTGGCTGTACCAGGGAAGCTGATCACTTCCTATTCAGTCAAGAAAGTTTCCAGTGACCTCTGAGCTAGTTGGTAACAAACCCAATTAAGTTTAGCATAGTCAGTAGAGACCTGGAAGGCCGCACTTCTACGTCTATACTACTGTTTATGTTATTCCAATGCGCAGGGCCTATAGGGAAAATAGGAACTACACTACAGCATGTGCCAGAAGACACTGGATCAAGAGCTTTGACCCCAGATAATTACTAAAGTGCACAGAAGACTCCGGCTACAAGGTCCACTATAGTTGCTTCAACATTAGCATGAGCACATGCATGCATGCTACATGACCTGTAAACAGTTGCTCACAGTGAAGTCATAACCACAGACAGCTCCAATTGCATGAGTGAAGTTGTCTCAACTGCATCCTCATGTATCTAGCCGCAAAGTCCTGGAACAACAACCCTCTCTACCTCCGGACCTATTCCTCTCTGCTCAAATTCAGGAAGGGACTCAAGACCTTGCTGTTCAACTGTATAAGCCATGCTATACAAATCCTTATTGATTGATTGATTGATGATGAACTGTATACCCATCAAAAATAACTCTTTTCAAAAACAGATGGGCCTACACACCCATTTGTGACGGAATCAGACATCAACCAATTAAGACATGTAGATCATGCATGAAACAGTAGTGCAGATGATACTTCAACAAGGAAAGGTACACATGCCAACAAGTAGGCACTGATACTGATGGTACTTGTGATGTTTGCCATCTCATGTTACTGTGATTCCCCACTTACAAAGGGGAAGTATTGCTTAGGGACTGCATCCAAAGTGCACTGTATGCTAAGTCACATGAAGAGGGTCCCAATCACATGAAACACAGTAGTGAGGGAGTATCATCACTCCTGACACAATGAAGGAAAGTGGCCTGTTTTGTACAATTGTCACCCAGAACATCGAACATGAGGTGATTCATCACTTTACTCAGCCATGTGTCTGCTCAAGACACTATGGGGCAGATGTATCAAGATTCCGATTTGCGAATTCTAAATAGTGATTTTTTGAGAATTGCTATTTAGAATTCGCAAAATGGAATGAATGTACAAAATCGCTATTTTTTAGCGATTCTTTAATATTCTTTATTTGCGAATTCGCATTTTGCGAATTCGCAAATAAAGAATAATTTTCAATGCATTCCTATGGGCCAGGAGGCCCATAGGAATGATAGTGCAATAATTCACAAATTGCGAATTCGCAATTTGCTAATCGCAATTTGAGAATTATTTCAAGGGTGCAGGGGTGTCTCAAAGACACCCTGCTGCACCCCTGAAATTTACATGTGTGTGCATGTGGCACACATATATGCCCTATGGGCATGTATATGTGTGACATGCCACCCTCACAAATGCCAAATAGGGCATTTTTAATAGAAATCACAAATTACCACCAACTACAAGTTGGTGATAATTTGCGATTTCTTAACACAAATTCGCAATTTCAAAAAGTTACATACATATCATTTAGGAATCGCAAAAATTGTGATTCCTTAAATGCTATGGCAAAATAAGGAATCGCAATTTTTCGCGATTCCTTAAATTGCGATTTTTTGATACATACCAAATCATGCTAAAAGGCCGTTTGCGAGTCGCAAAGGCCGAAATTCTGCGAATTTCGCCCTTTGCGAGTCCCAAAAGCCTTGATACATCTGGCCCTAAATTGGTAGTGGACTGGACTCTGCTGGGGGCCTGGTCATAAAGACAACAGGCAAAGCACACCTACCAGACCTACACAAAGAATAACTCTTCTTGTGCGTCGCACATGGCCCCCCCCCCCAAATATTGATGGAGAAATGCCTGCCTGTAACACACAAAGTTGAAAATGTAACATGTATGCCTCTGGCCAGGACTCACCCCCTTGTAGCTGCTGTTGGGTCCTCAACTACCCTTCAAGCTCCAGGTAGACCACCGCCAGTATACAGGCTACTGGGTGGGGGGTCAGAGTCAGGGTGCGGTGATTGCCCCATCCACGTTGGGAGGACATCCCCAGCTGGACCTCCATGATCTTCCAGGTCCAACGCCTAAGGTCCACCCATCTTTTCCTGCAATGTACGCTGTGCCGGCGATAGACCCCCTGGGTCTGCACCTTCTGGGCAATAGTATTCCAAATGGCTTGCTTTTGATGGGCATTGACCTGTATGGATACAATAGATGCATAAACAGATTATAACTGCAGGTTTTTGGATATCTGTTTGGCTAACAACAAGTTTTGTATACATCCAGCACAAGCGTTAATCACCAGTTAACACACTACATGTGTAGTTCTCACATGCTGAGCACTACAAAGACATGAATACACACTTTTGTAACCATCTCCTGACTATCCTCAACCCTGGCCATGTCCTACACTTACTAAGCCAGCCCACTAACATCATGTAGCCCAGGGCTTTCCTACATGTACTGTGATGTTAGCTACTATGAAACATAACACACCTTTGTGACTTCTGAAGGGTAAACTACTTGTGCATGATTGTACAGACATATTTATAGCCAGGCCCATTGACTTGAGGCATACCGTCCATACAGGCTGGTACCATAGTAAATACTACATACTAAATCTTAGGTCAGAATGAAAGTGCTAGTATGTTTGTCACTGAGAGCTTACTCTCTGGGGATGTGCTAACATGGGGACTACTTAATGGTATATCATACTACGTCTGACCTCAACATACCATGTATTTCTTGTTTGATTGGTGAATGTAACAAAGCTGGTGATTCATATATCAACATTTCTTGAGAAGTAACAAACCATCTGCACTGTTTATGTGTCACATGTGCAATAGGTCCGTACAGAGCAAGAATGACTTTTGAAAAAGTAACAACAGACCTGTGGAATTAAGGGGGCTGTCATTAGCAAATGACATACATAGAGAATGTGAATCAATGGAAAGAAGTATCAGGTCCGGGGTTTACCTCAGTCACCATTCCAAATGTAGTCTATGTAAAACCAACCAGGGGTACTATTATTTCTGGAAACTCATTTTGGGAACATCCAAAGATCTGCAGGACTATAAGGAGATTACACTGTGCATCAGTTGTATTGCCACAGTAACTATGCCCCAGCCTGGGCCAAGGCCCAGACTGCGCACAACTCTTTGTTAGGCTTTGCTCTCTGCAGGCTGAGCATATTGATCCCACATGAACATCACATTTCCATCACTTCAATATATAAAAGTACATCTTGTGGCCATCCAATATGTGTGTGTCACTCTGAAGGGGTCTGTGAGGTATAGCTCGCTCCCAGATAAGTTTTGCGAGCCCTGATCTGGGCTGAGTAATATGTGGTACTGTTCACATAGATATTATCCTCAACTGCTTCTTACAGTATACATACTCAACTCATGCGGTAAAGCCTATACATTTCTTTGACCCTTTACCATGATCTGATATACTTGCTTAGATATGTGCATGCAACACAAGTCGACTCTAGGGCTTATCACACACCACAATGGTGATGTTAAGTACACAAGGTTCAGTGCACTACAATCTATTACATGATTGTCCTGTGCAGGGACAAAAAATGTTACAACAGTAATCTGAATTCGTTCGGGACTCAGGGGCTCATTGTAGCCAGTGGGAATGGAAAGGACGGAGTTAAACAGAGTAAAATATGTATGTAATATAGTTATCAGTTCCTCTGCTGAGTCATAAAGCTGGCCGAGGAGGGGAAGGACCTCTTGAACCACTTGCTTCAGCTCCTCTGGAGAGAAGGCCCTGTCACCTTCTTGGCCTGCCATGATTGCTCCAAGAGGCGGCAAACATCAGCTAAAGAGGAAGAGGTGTTGATAGCAGCAGTGTCGGAGGCAATTGAGTTGTTATTCAAACCTCCAGAATACATGACGCGGTCATCAGCGAAGCCGGACAAAGCCATTGGGCAACTACCATCCAAATCCCCAACGTTAGCCTATGGCCGTGTCTGCCTTCAGATGAAACCGCTCCCCGCACTGTCGACTTATGCTGGCTGCAGCAGGTTCTGTATGTCCAATATGTGAGCTCAGGCATTTGCCATTTTAGTTTTTGGAATTACAATATTGGTGACTGCTAAGTGGTTCACCACATTACAAATGAGTTGTAACATATTTACATATGTACTACTCCTTTGCCCTGTAATTCCCTTTACACAAACATCTGTGTAGTGCACTACTATACATAAATGCTATATTACCACGCAGCACTGTACACCACCAGAGACGGAATTTTGTGAGACAAGGTTAATATTTACAATATTAAATTACTCATAATACATTTTTGGATGTAGAATGTGGACATTTATGTTATAGACACATGTGAAGACAACAATGGGGATTATAGGTGGATGTTGGACAATAGACAATTATCATGTGAATAATGTGTAGTGCTTTCTGAACTAATTATGTTTTGTCACATGACTTTTGGCTTACTCTTCATATATGTTACTCTGGACGCTGTGACCAATGTTCAACCTTTTTTTCACTCCAAACATAGGTACCCTGGGAGAGGGAGGAGACGACAGCCTCAAGGGAACCACCCTTCTCCAGACCTTCAGACCATGATAGAAAGGGATGTCCTCAAGAAGTTTCGTTAGAATAGGCAAACAATACACGATTCATGTCATCA
Source organism: Lissotriton vulgaris (assembly GCF_964263255.1). NCBI lineage: Eukaryota > Metazoa > Chordata > Amphibia > Caudata > Salamandridae > Lissotriton > Lissotriton vulgaris. Next base: position 1,729,121,004 of record NC_141693.1, read on the forward strand.
GTTGGAGCCTGATCTACTTCCTCAAAGCACTAATCCCACATGTATCCCATCGATTGTGCAATTTATGGCAGTATTGCATTTTCTGGCCACTGGTTCCTTTCAATACACTATGGCTGTATCTAGTGGTATGTCACAACCAATGTTTAGTGGTGTACTACAAGAAGTGCTTTCAGCAATGATGAGACACATTGACAGATACACCCAGTTCCCCGGAAGTGAGGATTTATCCAATGTGAAGGATGACGTCTATGGATTTGGTTGCCTCCCACATGGGGTCGGAGCCACTAATGGCACCTGATTTGATTAAAAAACTTTATTCGATATGCATAAAACAACCATATGAGCATACATACATCAAAACTAAAAGCAGATAACATCTGCTGTGCGACATGGGTCCAAAATTGTTCTTATACAATAAAACTAAGTGCATTACACATAGAAGGATCAAGTAAAGCAGATCAAATAGCACATGGTCTGTGGCATGGGGCCAAAATTAGTCACATTTAAAACACATAAAATGTTATAAAAAAGGCAACTCAAATTCATAAAAGACTTTTGAGGGTCATTACTATATTGATACACTAATACTTTTGCGTACATTAAAAACATTTACAATAAAAATTGCCACGTTAAGACAAACCCAAGCGTCATTTTGTTCAGACAAATATTTTATTGCAGCAAGGTGTGAACCACTACCATAAGCAAGCAAAAGTGGTTTTAAATAAACATTTCTAAAACCTGAATAAAACCCCACAAAACAGCATAAATTGCACAGTGCTCTGTCTGCTCTGCAGTGGATTGTGTCTGAAGGGCACATATTCAGGTTAGGGAAAGCCACTAGATGGTGGACAATTCCAAATCTAAATCTAAATAATACAAAATGATACATAAGATTGGGAATATATATTAATGTTAATGTTAATGGAATTTATACAGCGCCCGAATACCCACAGGTGTCTTGGGTCTTAACTAATCTTGTCAGCCCACGTTAGAGGGGCGTGATGGATACAATTTTACAATTGGTTTCCTGCATTTGTAGACACGCGAGTTTCCCTCCTGTGGTTCATAAAAATTTCCTTAAGGACGACTTCCTTATTAATGACACCTGGGGAGGATTTATACGTACTGAGATCTTAAATACTTTGCTGTACTGTGAGCTAATATAACTTATGGAAGGGATCTTCATGACATTATCCAAAGTAAAACAATCTAAAATAATTGATTTAGTATATTTAGTTTCCTCCTTAGAACATATGGAGTGCCAGAGCAGTAATGGGCGAGATGCAACTATATCTGTGAGATACTGTAACCCCACTTCCTTGTGTATGATCTCTGAAGAAGCCGAAGTGGGTAAACTGAGGAGGCGTTTAAGGAAACCATTTTCCTCGGTCAACAATGTAGAGCTATCGTGATAACCCCAAATACCAGCCCGATATGTTGCAATCAATACAACCCTTGCCTTATATATTGTTGTCATCTCCTTACCAGGCCTGGATCCCAGCTTTGCGGAAAACCTAAAAATACCGTGGGTGCTTCTGGCCATTTTGCTCCTGACATTAGTAATTTCTCGGGTCCACGACCCGTTACCTGAAAAGGTAATGCCCAGGTAGCAGAAAGTATCAACTGGGGTCACGGGCAATTTATCCATGTAGAATAATCTGCTTTGTTTGCCCCGTGGCCCACAGGCCATAGTATACGTTTTGCTTTTGCTAATCATTAATTTCCTTGCAGTGATAAAATCGCTAAAAGCATCCATTAAGCGTTGCAGTCCCACTGGAGTCCTAGCCAGCAGAACTGCGTCATCCGCGTACAAAAGCACAGATATGGGGCATGTAGCCACTGTGGGGGCATCGGCAGGCACTGCTTGTAGGGTATCATCTACCCCATTAATAAACAAAGAAAACAACCGAGGCACTTACACGCAGCCTTGCCGAATGCCTTTCTTAATTGCAAAAGTATTGGTGCATTCCCCCCTGGGGCCATACAGACTTTACTCGGTAAATACTCATAAAATCTGGCCAGGAAATAAACGATAGGCCTGTGTGCCCCCATAGCAAGCAAAGTGGACCAGAGAATAGTATGATCTACTAAATCAAAGGTGCTGCTCAAGTCAGCAAAGCAGAGGTATAATCTGCCGCCTTTGGCACGGGAGTACTTGCCTATTAGTAGATCAAGGTTCACTATTACTCTATGGTACCCAGGCCTTTCCTGAAGCAAAACTAAGCAGGTGAAAGTATAGAGTAATCCCATGCCCATTCTTCCAGTTGTTTTAGCAAGACTTTACTCATCACTTTCACTGAAGAATCTAAGAGTGATATAGGCCTGTCATTTTTAGGGTCTGACTCTTTGCCCTTCCTAAAAATGCGGTTTATTATAGATGTGCCCCATGTCGGCAGGATCTTTGGGCCCGATTCACAGAACAAACTTAAGACAAAATCCTAAACTTACTACAATTTTGTTATTCACAGAAGGCACTTACTCATTTTGGTATTCACAGAAGGCACTTAACTCATTTCGGTATTCACAGAAGTTAGGACTCCTAACTTTAGGACTCCTAAATGCCTTCTGTTAATACCGAAAGTCTTAAAGTTAGGATTTTTCTCAGTTTAAGAGTAGTAAAGTTAGGACTCCTAACTTTAGGAATCCTAAATGCCTTCTGTGAATACCTAAAGTCTTAAAGTTAGGATTTTTCTCATCTCAGTTTAGGAGTAGTAAAGTTAGGACTCCTAACTTTAGGACTCCTAAATGCCTTCTGTGAATACTGAAAGTCTTAGAGTTAGGATTTTTCTCAGTTTGAGAGTAGTAAAGTTAGGACTCCTAACTTTAGGACTCCTAAATGCCTTCTGTGAATACCTAAAGTCTTAAAGTTAGGATTTTTCTCAGTTTAGGAGTAGTAAAGTTAGGAGACTTAACTTTATTACTCCTAAACTGAGAAAAATCCTAACTTTAAGACTTTCAGCATTCACAGAAGGCATTTAGGAGTCCTAAAGTTAGGATTCCTAACTTCTGTGAATACCGAAATGAGTAAGTGCCTTCTGTGAATACCAAAATGAGTAAGTACCTTCTGTGAATACCAAAATGGTAGTAAGTTTTGGATTGTGTCTTAACTTAGTTCTGTGAATCGGGCCCCTTGTCTCCGCAGCCATATTAAAAACCCTTGTTAAAATTGGCGCCCATAAATCAACATTATATTTAAAAACATCCACGGGAACTTCGTCCGGTCCCGGGTCTTTACCACTTTAGCTTTCTTCCAAAGCCCACAACACTTCTTGCAACTTAACTTTTAAAGATGCAGGTGAATATAACAATTGTTCCTTAATTTGAATGGTTACAGTTGGTGCCATGTCTGGGCTAAGGATCCCAGTAAAGTGGGCAACCCATGTAAATGTAAATGTATTTGAGCTTGTAAAGCGCACTGCTACCCGTCCATAGGTCTCCTGGCGCTGTATAACTCTGGGGAACCCGTTCTGGCTTTCCCTGTGGGATGGTCCCTGCTGGGAGTCCCCAAGGTGGAGTCAGGCATCCCCGGAATTGATGGGGCCGTTGTGGAGATGAGGCAAGCTAATGCCCAAAGTTGCCGAGTGGAACCCCTAATTAGAGTAGGCACCGAGGCGAGAATTATCGAGTCCGCTGACCAAGGTCCACGACCCTGCCGCGTCGGGAATTGAACCCTGGTCCCGGGCCGTCCTCTGCTTCCGGGTCTGCCGCCTCTAACCAGTGAGCCACACCACTCCACATGTGTCACAAGCAACATGTAACAACAATTCCGGGAAGGAATCATCCTTTAAAAAAGGGGAATTAAGAGAATCCCAGAAGAGTTTACTGTCCCCTGTGTCCGCTGCTTGGGACAGTTTCAACCATGCCTCATTTTGTAGTTCTTTTTTCCTACCTGATAGTACCTCTTTGTGTTTAAATCTCGGGGATTTAATCAATAGCTTGTCCCTAGGTCGTTTTTTCGAGTGCCAATTTCAGGTCCCTAGTGACAGTGGTACAGGCATGGTCAAACCAGCCTTTACGTTTGGTGGTCCAGATTTATTAGGGCGAATCAGAAGGGCATCAATTATAGTAACAATGCCAGTATAATTAAAAAATAACTGATATGGGGTAACCATGTCTTCCAAGCAACACATAATAAAATGATGGCCCTTAATACAGATATCTTGGAAAAACCGGGTCTGATCCACTCCATTCCACTTGATACGAGTCCCGTTGGTTTTAAATGGGACGATGTCAGTGACACGGCAAGGGATAATAGCAGTAGGCCTGTCCCAAAAAAAAACTGACAAATTACACAGTTATGGTAATTCATACCCAGACAAACAACCCTTGGTGTGTTGCACCACTTACATGAGTTTGCTGAAATTAAAATATGATTAATTACAGATGTGGAGTTTCTCCCAATAAAGGTTGGGATGTGGTTCCCATCACTATCCGGGTGTTTTCGAATAATTGTAGATCGAACTTAGTAATCATAATAGAATTTAATAAATTACCATATTCATTATGAGAGAAATGTGAGTAACCAAGCCCAGGTTCGTCAGTCATCCACATACCCGTATAGCCGAATGAGGGCAAGTGTGAATGTTAAAATCTCCGACCCATAGCAGCATAAATCTGTTTGTAGTCGACTGGACAAGGTTCTCCAAGCCTCCTTCGAGTGCTAGGGCTACCCTCCCTTGGGTATTATTAAAAACATTGTTATAGAAGTTGACCAGAACCATTTCCATGGCCTCCCCTAAATGTCAACCACAGGATTAATGAGTGGGGCGGCAATTGAAATTCTCCTCTTTAAGCTTACAGGGAGTTTGTTTCATATTAAAACCATAAGTCCCCCTTTGGCTCTCCCTGCAGTGAATGGCTCGGCCTCCAAACATTGTGTCGTGAAGCCCTCAAAATAAACAGGCTCAATACACCAAGTTTATTGGATGTAAAAAATATCCATGTCACCTATAAACTCCATCCATCCTTGGGTACCCTGTTTTTTGCCTAAAACCCCTATATTCCATGTCGAAATTCTGTATCCACCAACCATCCCTTGACCACTGCTACTTGGTAGCGCTAAATGAGTTGAAGCAGTTACTATGTGTGTAAGATCTACTACGCCCTTACAACGAGACGATAGAGGGGGATAAGATGACAGCAGTTTGTTTAGGTCAACTGACATATGTCCCCATTTCATGTCAATCCATATCCTGAAGGTCACTCAATACCTGATATCTATTAGAAACCGAGAATGAGATATCAAGGAGAGAGGTAGGGAGAGTATAAGACACTCTTGTTCCCCGGTCAATAGTCAATAAACAAAAGAAGAGTGTCTATGAGACAAAGAACCAAAAGATGGAGCTCAATAACAACCACACTAGGATGTTTAGGAAAGCCCTCACTCACCACCTAGTGATGACATGCTTCATCATCGGGCCCCACCAAAGAGACCGAGTGTCTCTTTGGTGTGCTGCAACGCCAGGATTACTGCGGAGCTGGTTGGTGGGTATAGGGCGTGTTGAGTGAAAATGAAAAATTAGTGAGTGTTGAGGGTATTTTATTAAAAATTTGTCAGTAGTGTATCTGAAGCAATTTTTATTAAAGATCACTAAGGACAACAAGTATAAAATATATGTGAGGATCCAGTCCACTTTTAATTGAATGGTGGGATCCTAGAGAGTAGTAGTCAACATGTTTCTTGCCATCGAAACGGTGTCAATTTACCGGGCAATTCTTCAGGACTGGGTGTGATAAACCCTGGCGGTATGGGCACTCTAAGGCCCACCCTTACCTGGGGACGTGACATGTGAAAATTAAGAAAAAGGGAAAAAAGTGCAAAAAAATTAGGAATATTGGATTGATTCCTAATTACTCCTGGTTTAGGAGGCTTCAACTTATCGTTTTCTGCACTTTTGAGGTGTTAAGAATAAACACCATGGGTCTCAGGAGGGGGGTGGGAGCGTATTTGGCACACCGCCCTCGACGCTCGGCACCCGTGGTGTACCTACGTCGCCCTCGTACCGGACCGAGGGCGACGTAGGTATTCCACGGGTGCCGAGCGTCGAGGGCGGTGTGCCAAATACGCTCCCACCCCCCTCCTGAGACCCATGGTGTTTATTCTTAACACCTCAAAAGTGCAGAAAACGATAAGTTGAAGCCTCCTAAACCAGGAGTAATTAGGAATCAATCCAATATTCCTAATTTTTTTGCACTTTTTTCACTTTTTCTTAATTTTCACATGTCACGTCCCTAGGTAAGGGTGGGCCTTAGAGTGCCCATACCGCCAGGGTTTATCACACCCAGTCCTGAAGAATTGCCCGGTAAATTGACACCGTTTCGATGGCAAGAAACATGTTGACTACTACTCTCTAGGATCCCACCATTCAATTAAAAGTGGACTGGATCCTCACATATATTTTATACTTGTTGTCCTTAGTGATCTTTAATAAAAATTGCTTCAGATACACTACTGACAAATTTTTAATAAAATACCCTCAACACTCACTAATTTTTCATTTTCACTCAACACGCCCTATACCCACCAACCAGCTCCGCAGTAATCCTGGCGTTGCAGCACACCAAAGAGACACTCGGTCTCTTTGGTGGGGCCCGATGATGAAGCATGTCATCACTAGGTGGTGAGTGAGGGCTTTCCTAAACATCCTAGTGTGGTTGTTATTGAGCTCCATCTTTTGGTTCTTTGTCTCATAGACACTCTTCTTTTGTTTATTGATCTATTAGAAACCGTCAGTGACTGGGGTGGGGTGGTGTTAGAACAGGGTAGTTAACTACTGGGTCTGGTCTAATTGTGTTAGGTATAGAGGACTGAACGTGCCTGTAAAAGTAACCCAAAGGCTGAAGTGACATGTTATGATCCAATTGGGCATGACATACCTTCCCCATAAGGGCACCCTTAGCACACCTAGGTTCACTGATGGCACCCACACTGCCTTAGTACACCGCAAGTCAGGGAACAAGTTTACTGTTGCAGGAAGTACGTCATTCTATCAATATGCAAGTTGCCTGCTTACCGGATTTGTATATCTCAAACGTCTGTGCCCGGTTCCCAGGATCAGCCCATGATTCCTTTGTACTGTCGAACAACACCATACTCCAGCTAATGTCACAACTACTACCGGAGAGTACCTGGCTTGTTGGTAAGTATGATCTGTCCTAACTTTGTGTGGGTGATGTCAGGGAGTATTATCAGAAAGTGTGTAACATATTGTTGCACTTATATCTGTCTTCCATCTAGGAGACTAAGCGTATCCCAACTGTCCATGGTTGTTGGCACCGCTGAGGAATCCAACTACACCAGTGAAAGTCCGCTTCAATGAGACCCACGTATGAACACAGCGGCCAGTGGAGAGGGCTTGTTGGCTCCAGAATGCCAGATTCAGATTTCTGGGCAAGACTGGGAGAGCCATCCTCAACTCACCGAGAAGGTGTGTCAAATTACCGTGGCCTGTTGAATGCTCCACAAAATCAGCCTGTGATAGAACCCCCATTATATCGCAGAAGATGGAGACCATGAGGTGCCACCATGTGAGGATCCTGAAATGCCAAATGATGATGATAGGGGTGAAGAGGAAGGAGCTGACTTGTGTCAAGAAGTCATTTATATCTTCTTCTCATAAGTGTAAGTATGTTGTGGAATGTCATGACTTTGACTGTTACAGCAACTCTTGTTGTGATGATGTGAGGAGTTTGTTAAGGGAAAATATTAGGACGGTAAAGTGCTGGATCAACTTGGTGAAAGGTGTTTGTGGAGGAAGGTTTTGACATGTGTTCATTCTGTTAGTGTTGCTTTGTTTAGCTTTGATATTTTTTCATGGACTGTGTTCTCCATAAGATGACTATGTGGATTGTGCTATATGTGCGGTTTCATAGCTAATCTCTTTGTTTTGGTCCGTTTTAGGTACCTTCACTATGGCATCTTCATTTGGACATTTCAGAGCTATGACATTAGCAGGTATATGATGCTGTTTGGAAGTAAAAAGAGGATATAGGTTGTTCTTGGGGATGTCTGTCACAGACTTTGGATGTACAAATATCATACCAAGATAGCTTGCACGATAGGATGGACGTTATGAGTAATCCATTGGATTTGTTCCTTGTGTGGTAAACCTAATGCAATATGTATCATCATGTCCTTCAACTAAATGTTGGGGGCAGGTCATGCTAGTCTCCCTTCACATTGGCTAAAAACTCACTGTGTTAACGGTATGTAGCTGTTGATGTGTCTCCTCAGAATGTATGATGTTACAAAGCTTACATTTATAATGCATGCCTTTACAACGCAGGGTTTACATCGCAACATCCTTTACAATGCATTCTTTTACATAGCATGCCATTACATCACATTTTCAGAAACTACCGTTACAATGCATTCCATTACATTGTATTATACCTTTACAACGCATACTATTACAATGCATACCATTACATTGCTTTTAAGGTAAGTGTTGGATAGATTTGGGTAATAATTACTATTCTAACTCCAGTGAGTGCAACAGTAGGGTATGTGTTGGATAGTGTAGGGGTAAAAATTACTATTCTAATTCCAGTGAGTGCAACAGTGGGGTAAGTGTTGGATAGTGTAAGGGTACTATGCGTTGTAATGGTATGTGTTGTAATGACTTGCAATGTAATGTGTGCGTTGTAGTGACATGCATTGTAATGACATGCATTGTAGAGACATGCAATGTAATGGCTGTGTTGTAATGACATGCGATGTAAAGGATGTTGCAATGTAATGACTGCTAAGTAAAGGTAGTGTGATGTAATGACTGCGTTGTAAAGGTTGTTTCCCGTCTCCTCATTGTATGCCAAAGTGCTTGTGGCACACCACTGATATTTGTGACATTTCACCAGATGTGACTACACTGGATTAAAATGATCCTGTGATCAGAAAATGTTGCATGTGTATGACCAATACTTATTAGATTTTATGCTCACTTTAGCCTGTAAAATTGTACTAATTAAGTGGAAAAACTCCAATGAAGTCTCCTTTAGGTTGTAGCAAGAATGGTTATCCTTCCTCAGAGGAGCTGACAACGTTGCACTTCACGCCTCTCCCTGGCGCAAATCACACAGGAAGCTATGGAAGTCTCTTGACACCTTTTCCTTCTCATACGACCCCCCCCCATGAAAATCGACTCACGTCCTCCACAAGGTAATGCTTACAGAACGCCATATCTGCTGTGTTACACCTGTCCTGTATTGTATTTTCTATTATTAATACTGTGAAACTGTACTTGCTTGAAACACATGTACTGTATTTTATTTTCCACTGTTACTAGTGTGAAACTGTGCTTGATTGTCCACTTGTATGTCACTACAGCTTCACTGCAACTCCCATGGTAAGGCACTTGAGTAATTTGTAGTTTTGATGTTTTCTATTTACTTTGTATTTCTTATGATTTGTATGTTCTCTATCATTGTGTTTACCATTATTTATTTGTTTATTTTTTGGAAATTCAATAAACATTATTTGAAATCAAAAAAGAACATGTTGTACTGCCATGAGTCTGTTTATTGGTGTTAGTTATGTGTGATTCCATCTGGGAGGTAGATGATATGGCAGCAGCTGATGACACAGACCAATTTTATTTAGCCTATTCATTAAAACATTGTTTGATGTATCCCCTCCTTCCATGTTGTGAAGGTCTGCACCTGGAAATGTGCTAACTGACACACAATATTTGAGTCATGTATTATTTGCTATGTTTCTGACATAATGCCAGCCTCTTGTTGGAACAGTGGAATAAACATGTTATGAGACAATACACTTGTATGTACGTGTTGGTTTAACATGGTTGTGATCCTAATATAAACATTGTGTACATACAACATACCCATGCTTAAACAAGTGGATTTTTTCCCCATTGTAAAGTTCAGATGGGAATGCATATATATATACATTGCTAGATGTAAGATACACTACAGCAGACAATGAGTTCTGTTCTAAGTAGTGTATTTATTGAGGTTAAGAAGGAGAAAATAAACATTGTACAAAAACAAACAGGAAAATTAAAAAGTGAAGAGGTCTGTCATGGTGGATGAAACCAGTTGTAGAAGCCTAATTGTTTGAAGTTCAATGTCCAAAATACTATTCCCATCAGAAAGGCAAATGTGTTCAGAAATACTCCACAGAGTTAATGTGTAACACACTGGAGGAAATTATGGTCGAGGTTTCTTGCTGGCGGTGGTGGAGGTCTGGCCATCCTCACCTACTGGAATTTTGTGTGGATGTCCCTGCTTATTAGTGTAGGAGAGATCCACAACTGCAGGGACTTGGGCGTCTGCAGGTATCTTTTCCTCTGGCAGGGCTTCCCTTCCTGTGGCTGCAGCAGATGTAGATGTGCCGGATGTAGTTGAAACACAGGGAGAGGTAGATGGTGGTGGAAATGCCTTGCTTAGGGCTGTGTGAATGTTCTGCAGCACCCGAATTAGGGAGGCCATTTTGGAATTGTGGGACTCCATCTCATTGTGTACGTCCTACTGCAGCTCCTACATCTCTTAGATTTCAGTGGGTACTTGGCCCATCACACCTTGGGAGTCCTAATAGGCTCCCAAAACTTGGACGATGGTGGCACATGTGTGAGTGGCCCCAGAGGCCTCACTCAGCGGACCCACAGTACCCCTCCCACAACCACTAACCCCACTAGCCGGTGCCCTTGGCCCAGGATGACCTCTCCCACTGGGTTCTAATTCCGCTCTAGGTGGGCCTGTGTTTGTCACCTCAGGATCCAGGACTGGGGGGCACCTGATGGTTGGAACTTTGCTAGCTGCACAGTTTGTGGGGACTGAGGTTGGCTGAGGTGCTGCAGCTGGTCTGGGAGGTGTTGGTGTGGGCATAGTAAGGCTCACTGTTGCCGTCTGCCTAGGCTCACCAGATGGCCAGCACCGTCATGATCATTTCTAGGAGTGGTGTCATCACTGTGATCTTGATCCTGGGCTGGAGTGGGAGTCTCTTCGGTGGCCAAGCTCTGGCTGGGTGTTCTGCCAGATCGACCTGTTATGAAATAGAGAACATTGTTATTGATGAAAAGTGTGGTATCTACATCCAAATGTTTAGTGACACAGTGTGTAGAAACAACAAAATAGATAAGGGTTACTTTTGTGATTTATTTTAGAGGTATTGAATCTGTTAACAAGACATTTGGAGACATTAAATAAATGGTCTTAAGATAACGAGATAATTAGATGTCCTGAGATGTTGCATTTTGGATCAAGGAATAAACATGTGATCTTACAAACATTGAAGCCAACGCAGTGGAGAGGTAAGTTGTATTGGGCCATAGGCCTAGCTGTATACAATATAGGCCTTCATTCAACATGGTTGTATATTTAGTATTAGTCATGATGTGAGCAATGCAGGTGCCTCAATTTCGGAGCGCACTTTGCCTCGATTTCGGAGCGCATTGTGATTTATTTTACTTGTTATTTCCGCATTTCGGGCCAGTTAGCAGCCGATTGAGGTACTGAGTGGGCTGGTCCCGGGGAGCAGTTTACAGCGGCCATTTTGGAGTGGGAGGAAGCGCTTTGCTCAGTCCAGCGCTAAGTATATAAGGAGCATTCCCTGCTTGGTTCTTCCTTGCTGTGTGTGTGTTTCTTTCCTCCTGAGGCGGAAGCCGGGAGGTTGCCTGTGATTGTATTGCTTTCCTCCACCCTCTCCCTATTGTGCTACGAAATTTGCGCTTTTAAAAAATATTTCTACGTTATTTTAAACTTGCCTACACTTGCACTTTGCCTCGATTTCGGAGCGCATTGTGATTTATTTTACTCGTTATTTCCGCATTTCGGGACAGTTAGAAGCCGATTGAGGTTCTGAGTGGGCTGGTCCCGGGGAGTAGTTTACAGCGGCCATTTTGGAGTGGGAGGAAGTGCTTTGCTCAGTCCAGCGCTAAGTATATAAGGAGCATTCCCTGCTTGGTTCTTCCTTGCTGTGTGTGTGTTTCTTTCCTCCTGAGGCGGAAGCCGGGAGGTTGCCTGTGATTGTATTGCTTTCCTCCACCCTCTCCCTATTGTGCTACGAAATTTGCGCTTTTAAAAAATATTTCTACGTTATTTTAAACTTGCCTACACTTGCACTTTGCCTCGATTTCGGAGCGCATTGTGATTTATTTTACTCGTTATTTCCGCATTTCGGGCCAGTTAGCAGCCAATTGAGGTTCTGAGTGGGCTGGTCCCGGGGAGTAGTTTACAGCGGCCATTTTGGAGTGGGAGGAAGCGCTTTGCTCAGTCCAGCGCCAAGTATATAAGGGATGCAGATGGCTCCGCGCAGCGGATGCGCCGGACCTGCGCCGGAGTCGTGCCAGAGTCCTGCCCGTCTGCGCCAGTCAGCGCTGAGGAAGCGCCGGAAGCCGGGTAGGCTGCTCAATTAGATCCTCCCATCCCTGGTAGTTGTATATATTCCGTACACACTCTGCTATCCATCAAACCCTCAGCGATACCTTGTCATCATACAGTCCCACCTGAGGCCTTCTTGGAGGCCCTTACGTGCTCATGTACGGGGAGGGAGGCTAGTCCCCGCCTCTATATCCCCCGAAATAGGCACTCTAGACCGGAAAGGTACAAGCCCCCCCAGCTTAGCAAAGAGACTGGGTTCCTTATTAATACCAGATCCCTAATTAAAAACAATCTTGCCTTCAGGGATTTCACCTCAGGGTCTTTATCACGGAGACCTGGGCTGCAGATCACTCTGGACCAGAACTCCTGAATGCCATCCCGGAGGGCTATTCTATACAGATCCTCTATAAGATGTTGAACTGAGCACCTTTCTCTGCCAAGTGACTCCTTTCAGGCCCATTATTTTGTGCTCAACTCTTCCCCCTCAATCTCTTTCACTGGGATTCTGATCTACAGGCCCCCTGGCCCACGCCCCTCTTTCTGTCAGCAGCTTCTTACACTGCTTAAACCTTATATTGATAGACCCAATTTCACCATTCTTGGAGATTATTTAGACATAGAGAATTCCACAGACACTGCTTCCCTGATGGACTCATTTGCTTCTCTTGGTCTAAACCAGATAGTAGAAGGCCCCACACACTCAGCCAGTCACACCCTGGATGGGGTCTTTAACAATGACCCCAGGGTACAGACTGGGATTCCCCTTCCTCTGTCCTGGTCAGACCATATGGCCATCCCCGTGGACTTTATATACCCCAACTTCTCCACCTCCTTAGCAGACCCCTGCAAGTGGGAAACCAAAAGAAACTTTAGAGGGATAAATAGTGAACGATTAGCTCCCCTTCTGCTCAGCCGATGCCCATCATCAGCAAATGACATCGACATTGCAGCTTCTGACCTGCACAATGCTATTCTAAATGCGGTGGATAAACTGGCCCCGGTCAAACAGACTTATTCTGCTAGGAAGCGCCCCTCAGCTCCTTGGTATTCCGATACGCTCAGGTTACTGAGGCAGGGATGTAGGAGACAAGAGAGGCTCTGGAGAGTCAATCTAGATACTGACGAAAAGAATAAACACAAACTCCTACTCAAAGACTATAAAACTGCGGTTCTTGCAGAAAAGAAACTGCATTTTTCCAAACTGACTGCTTCCCTCAGCTCCTCAAGGGAATTGTTTAAAATCGTCGACTCTCTGTCGGCTCTGCAATCCCCGAATTCGGTAACAGAAACCCAGGAGCTTTGCGAACAGATATCTACCTTCTTTTATACAAAGATAACTGACATTCACTCAAGCTTAGAAGCTCTTAACCAAGAATTAGGACCCCCCCCCCCGCTCCACCGTCACATCTTGTCATAGATGACCCTACAGAGCCACCAGAGGTAACTCTTTTATTTTCCCACCGATCACTCTACAGCAACTTAACTTGCTTCTAGATAGGCTGAAATTAGGTTCCCCCCTCGACCCATGTCCCCTGAAGGTTTTCAAAGAATGCAGAGATGTTTTACTCCCTGCGTTCCTGGAAGTTATTAATCTGGCCATCTGTAAAGGTGCCTTTCTGACCTCCTGGAAAATGGCCATAGTTAAGCCCCTTTTGAAAAAGGCCTCTTTGGATCCTAAAATCCTAAAAAAAATTCAATCAATCAATCAATCACAGCATTTATATAGCGCACTACTCACCCAGAGGGTCTCAAGGCGCTAGGGGAGGTGGGTCCGCTACTGCTCGAACAGCCAGGTCTTGAGTTGCTTCCTGAAGGTGAGGTGGTCCTGGGTCAGGCGGAGGTGGGTCGGGAGGGAGTTCCAAGTCTTGGCGGCGAGGTAGGAGAAGGACCGTCCCCCTGTGGTGGCTCTTCGGATGCGGGGGACGGCGGCGAGGGCGTGGCCGGTCGATCGAAGCTGGCGTTTGAGAGCGTAGAAGTTGAGGCGGCTGTTGAGGTATCCTGGGCCTTGGTTGTGTAGGGCTTTGTGTGCGTGGGTGAGGAGACGGAAGGTGATTCTCTTGTTGACCGGGAACCAGTGCAGGTCTCTCAGGTGTCCGGAGATGTGGCTGCGTCGGGGGATGTCCAGGATGAGTCGTGCTGAGGCGTTCTGGATCCGCTGGAGTCTCTTCTGGAGTTTGGCAGTGGTTCCGGCGTAGAGGGAGTTGCCGTAGTCCAGACGGCTGCTGACGAGGGCCTTGGTGACTGTCTTCCTGGTCTCGGTGGGGATCCACCGGAAGATCTTACGTAGCATGCGCAGGATGTTGAAGCACGACGAGGAGACGGCGTTGACTTGTCTGGTCATGGAGAGGGAGGAGTCCAGGATGAAGCCCAGGTTGCGTGCGTGGTCTGTTGGTTTGGGCGCGTTGCCTAGGGCGGGGGGCCACCAGGTGTCGTCCCAGGCGGAGGGTGAGGATCCCAGGATGAGGACTTCCGTCTTGTCCGAGTTCAGTTTCAGGCGGCTGTTCTTCATCCATTCGGCTACCTCTTTCATTCCTTCCTGAAGGTTGGCTCTGGCGGTGGCGGGGTGGTTGGTGAGGGAGAGGATCAGCTGGGTGTCGTCGGCATAGGAGATGATGTTGAGGTTGTGTTGGCGTGCGATGGCCGGAAGGGGGCTCATGTAGACATTGAGGAGGGTGGGACTGAGCGAGGAGCCTTGAGGCGGACTCTCTGTGTCCTTCCGGCGAGGAAGGAGATGATCCACTCCAGTGCCTTCTCCTGGATTCTGACGTTGCTGAGGCGCTGCACTAGTGTACGGTGGCAGACAGTGTCGAAGGCCGCGGAGAGGTCTAGGAGGATGAGGGCTGCTGTTTCTCCACTGTCAAGCAGGGCTCGGATGTCATCGGTGGCTGCGATCAGGGCGGTCTCGGTGCTGTGGTTAGCCCGAAAGCCAGACTGCGAGAGGTCGAGGGATACGTTCGTCTCGAGGAAGGCGGCCAGCTGCTTGTTGACGGTCTTCTCGATGACTTTTGCAGGGAACGGGAGCAGCGAGATGGGGCGGTAGTTTTTGAGGTCGGTGGGGTCGGCTGATGGCTTCTTTAGTAGAGCGCTGAGTTCGGCGTGCTTCCAGCTCTCCGGGAAGGTGGCGGTGTCGAAGGAAGTGTTGATGATGTCCCGCAGGTGGGGTGCGATGACAGCGTCGGCCTTGTTGAAGACGTGGTGAGGGCAGGGGTCGGTCGGAGATCTGAAGTGGATGGAGTTCATCGTGCGGACGGTGTATTCGGTGCTGATCGGGGTCCAGGCACGGAGGGTGGTGGTGGGGGGCGGTGGTTCGGTCGTGGCGTGCGTCGGTTGAGTGCTGAAGCTGTTGTGTATGTCCGCGATCTTGTTGGGGAAGTAGGAGGCGAGTGAGTTGCAGAGGTCTTGCGACGGGGTGATGCTGTTGTTTCCGGCGTTGGGGTTGGAGAGCTCTTTAACGATGTTGAAGAGTTCCTTGCTGTTGTGTGCGTTGTTGTCCAGTCGTTCCTTGAATGCAGTTTCTTGGTGGCGTGGATCAGTTGGTGGTGTTTTTGGGTGGCGAGCTTGAGGGCAGTCATGTTGTCCAGTGTTGGGTCTCTGCGCCAGGCTCTCTCGAGGGCTCGGCAGTTCTTCTTGGAGCTCTTGAGTTCGTCGGTGAACCATGGGGATTTCTTGCTGCCGGGTGTGCTAGGCGGGGTCCTCAGAGGGGCGAGGTCGTCTGCGCAGTCGCTGATCCACTTCGTGAGGTTGGTGGCCGCTTGGCTGGGGTTCGTTGCGCTGGTGGGTGGGTTCTTGCTCAGGGAGGTCGCGAGCTGGTCGGCTGTGATCTTGTTCCAGCTTCTGCGTGCAACCTGTTGCTGGTGGTGGTGGATCGTGGTCCTTTTGAAACTGAAGTGGACGCAGCTGTGGTCCGTCCAGTGGAGTCCGGTGGCGTGGCTGAAGGTGATGTCCTTGCTGGATGAGAAGACGGGGTCGAGTGTGTGTCCGGCGTAGTGGGTGTGGGTGGTCACCAGCTGCTTGAGTCCAAGGTTTGCGAGGTTGTCCAGCAGGGTGGTGGTGTTGCGGTCGTAGTTGTTCTCCAGGTGGAAGTTGAGGTCCCCGAGGAGGATGTAGTCAGCGGAGGGGAGGGCGTGCGGGCTGACGAAGTCGGCAATGTCCTCGCTGAATTGTGTGCGTGGTCCCGGGGGTCTGTAGATGAGGGTGCCTCTGAGGGTGGTCTTGGGGTTGATGTGGACCTGGAAGTGCAGGTGCTCGGCGGGTGCGAGGGTGTCGTCGGTCTTGGTCGTGATGCGGATGGTGTTCTTGTGGATGATGGCGATGCCTCCTCCAGTCTGGTTGATGCGGTCCCTCCGGATGATCTTGTAGCTGTCTGGGATGGCGATGGCGATGTCGGGCGCTGAAGAGGCGTTCATCCAGGTTTCCGTGAGGAAGGCGACGTCTGGGGCTGTGGTGTCAAGCAGGTTCCAGAGCTCGACGGCGTGTCTGTGGACGGACCGGGTGTTGAGCAGGATGCATTGCAGGTGGCTGCTGCTATTGCTCGTCTTGGTCTTGGTCGGTGCAGGAGTAGTGCAGGTCCGGGTGCAGGTGAACTTGCAGGAGTGGCAGCAGAAGGGTCCGTGGGTGCGTCTCGGGGTGGCTCGGTAGCAGCCCGGGATTCGGCCGGCGTTGAGTGCGTTGAGTTCAGTGGCGTCGTAGGTCCGGCGGGTGGGCTGGTGTCTGCGGGGGCCAGGGGTCCGTGCGCTGGGTGCGGTCCAGGCGCGGACGGGCGCAGACGGGCTTACCTTTGGCGCGGCAACGCTGCGCGTGCGCACGGTCGCCATTTATGGCGAAGTGCAGGGAGGGAGGGGCAGCTGGGAGGCGGGAGCGGGGAGGAAGGGGGCGAGTCTACAATCCCGGCGGCAGGAAGCGGCAGCGGGGCGGGTGGGTGCAGGGGACAGCAGCACAGGGGGGGATTACTAGCACAGGGGACAAAGTAAACAGCACAGGATACAGTAACAATAAAAGTCACAGAGATACAGTAAAATAACGAGCAATGGCACAAATGCGGCAAAACAACGAGCGGGGGCGTGGCCCGAGGGCGGGAAGGCTCAGCGAGGCTGAGAGTAGCGGCAGGCGGGGGCACACGTGGCAGCTGGTGGCCGTGCGGCGCGGGGGTGTCCTACAAGTAGGTCGGCCTATCTCACTACTCCCGGCTCCCGCAAAAATGCTAGAGGCCCATTTAAATCACCATCTGAGTGCCTTCTTGGAGAACTCCAGCCTTCTTGACTCCTCTCAGCACGGCTTTCGCAGGTCTCATAGTACTGAGTCCGCCCTGACAGTCGTTACCAATAACATCCGTGCCAAGGTCGACAGTGGCCAGACTACTCTTCTGGTGCTGCTCGACCTCACTGCCGCATTCGACAACCTATCCCCCTCCGTCTTAGTCGAACGTCTCAAGGAGATAGGAGTGGACGGACCGGCACATAGCCTGCTGAAATCTTTCCTGGATGGCCGTGGACAGAGGGTCAAGCTGGGTGACTTTCTTTCCCCAGCCAAACCTGTGCAGTGCGGGGTGCCTCAGGGCTCGTCCCTGAGCCCCACGCTCTTTAACATTTATGTTACACCCCTTGCTAGGCTTGTAAGATCTTTTGGGCTGGAAGTTCTCTCCTACGCTGATGACACCCAGATTATGGTCTCTCTTTCCCAAACTGCTCATATTACAGCCCGAAACTTCAAGAACTGCATGGAAGCGGTTGCAAATTGGATGGTGAGGAATTCCCTCAAACTGAATGTGGAAAAAACGGAGGTGCTGATCTTCGGAGGCAAGGAGGAGATTTGGTCAATGGACTGGTGGCTTCCCGCCCTTGGAGCCTGTCCTTCGCCCTCCCAGTCCGCTCGGAACTTGGGTGTTATTTTTTACACCAAGCTCTTCTTCGAAAAACAAGTTAGCAGGACGACCTCTACCTGCTGTGGGGTCCTTAGAACCTTGAGGAAATTAGTACACTATCTTTCCACCTATGCCCGTAAACAGGTTACGGTGGCCCTAATTTCCTCAAGGTTAGATTACTGTAACGCGCTGTACCTTGGAATTAATAAATCGCAGATACAGCGTCTACAAACAGTACAAAACGCAGCAGCTCGGTATGTTGCTGATGCCTCGAGGCTCGCCTCAGGCACCTCTATCAGGAAGGACCTTCACTGGCTTCCCATCCAAACCAGAATAGAGTTTAAGGTCCTGTTTCTCACCCATCGTGCATTGCACAGGCTTGGCTCTGATGACATTAAACCCCTGGTGACCCCTTATGTCCCTGGCAGGACACTTCGCTCAGCCAACAAATATCTTTTGTCTGTTCCTAAAACCAACAAAGTCAGATGGGGCGACAGAGCTTTCAGCTCCCGTGCTCCTAAAATTTGGAATACTCTTCCGGCTGAGATGAAGGAACTCACCTCTCACTCTCTCTTCCGAAAGGCTCTGAAGACCTGGCTTTTTAGGGAGGCCTACCACTAATCAGCCTCCCCGCTCTCCCCTCACACAGCTGCTTTTTCCATCCTCAGCGCCTTGACGCCTAAGGGCAAAGTAGCTCTATATAAATTTTCTCTCAACTCAACTCAACTCAATGTGTCACCTGCCTCTTCTATTCAGCCGAGTTACCTTCATGTCGTACAAATATTTGAGCTATACACTTGGTATGGTGTTATTCATGCCATGAATAGTTTCAGTTGAGACCAGGAAAACTTAAAGCTAAGTAGACAGACATGTCTCTGAGTAGAGCATTGTAAGTAGATTGCTCAGTCCATGAGAGTTTAGCATCAGTTGTAATCTGTCCGACAAGTGAGAATGGGCAAAATCACAATTGCATCTTGTTTAGGGTGACATAAAAAGGGCCTCATGGTAGTTATATTAATTTCAAACTCTACTTGCTAACACAAAATGGTTTGTGTAACATACATGTTGTCAAAATGCAGGTGGGATGGACCATACATTTACATATTCACACATATCATGAGTCCTTGAATGGTATTTTCATAGTAATACACTTACAGACTCCATTGCAACATGTGGCTTGTAATGAATATTGATACATGTGATCTTATATTCAACAATACACATTAAAAATGACAATCAAACACCTCTGATACTTTGAGTATCACATGTTAGGAATGTAGATACACAACACAATAGCAAAAGTGCAGATGAGAGAAAACAGGACACTAAAGTGTTGCGACTGTTAGTGAGGTGTAACTTACCAGACTCCACTTCCCCAGCTATTCCTGTCAAGCCCTCAGAATGCAGGATGGCCAAGATCTTCTCTTTCCAGGGAAGCAGTTGTAATGGGGTGCTGGGAAAACCACCACCTGTCTTCTGGTCCTGTAGGTGTTGCTAGGGGAAAGCAAGAGAACACACCTTCCCCCTCAGGTCGTCCCACCTCTTCCTAATTACCTCCTGTGTGCGCAGGGTGGTACATACAGCATTCACTCTGTTGACTATCCTGGACCACATTTCCCTTTTTCTACTGAGAGCAGTATGTTGGACTTGGGCTCCTAACAATTGTGGCTCTACTCTTATGATGATTTCATCTACCATGACGGACAGCACAGCCTATGAAAAACGTGGATTTTTTTGGCGTAACATAACTCTAAATTAAAGTCAGTGACAATGACAAAAATAAAACACCAAGGGATTTTAGAAAAATGTGCATCTAAATTGTGTGGAGAGTGTTAAATGGGCTAGGCAAAAAAGGGCGGTCTTGTCTCACCTACAATAGGGCTCTGCCTTGCTGTGCTGCAGCGGAGTAGGCAAGGATCATGGTCTGAAATGGGGTGTCTTTTAAGTGTGATTTGCAGGTGTGTCCACTTGGCCAATAGACATCAGGTGTGTCGTATTTGTATCCATACAATGGCCATTGTTATGGTGCTTTGCTGAGAGCGTACCACAGCGGTCTACTGCCATCGGAGAACAGCCGCAAGGGGACTGCCAGTACAACTGTGTTAACGTAATCAGCTCGGCGGGAACTTGCGGCCCTGATGGCGATGGAGAACGCATCACCAACATTGCTGTCCGCCGTGGCCCAGGCGGGACACACTCTGTCAACACAGTAGGCTATTCAGGCTGCATGCATTGTAATAAGTTAGGCAGAAGACCACCGGCTCAGCGGTCTTTTTGGGACTGCTGCCACGTCAGTGTGGCAGTTAAGCAGCCAAAATTGCATTTGGGCCCTTAGTTTGAAGTGAAATGAGAATAGTAAATACCACCCTTTTAGGGTCCAGCCTCTTCCCTGAGCTTGTTTGTATTGAAGTGGGAATAGTGAATGTCATCCCTTTAGTGTCCAACATCTTCTCTGACTTCGTTTGCAGGTGAGTGAGAATAGGAAATGTAATCCCTTTCGTAAATATCACCCCTTTAGTGTCCAACACCTTCCCTGACTTTGTTTGTATTGGTATGGGAATCTACATTTTCATTTTTGTACTATTATTATTGATATATAATAAAGTATAATTAAAAATTCACACGTATATTTTTCATTTTATTTTTAAAGGAATAAAATGTATTGCAATATTTTATTAGTTGTTAAATACATTTATTTAATAAAACAATAACAATTTTCTATGTAAATGCATTTTTTGTTGCAAAACAAAAACAGAAATAGTGTTTATAAAAAAATCCATATTATACATTTTTATATTTTTTAATAAATATTTTTTGCACATTTCATAGTTTTTTACATTTGTAAGTGTTATTTAACACATATTAGTATATATTAAATAATGTTATATATGTTGTAATATTATTTAATATATACTGTTTTTTATGCCCGTGTTTTACATGCATACTTTTTAATAATATTTTTAAACACATTTTAATAACATAGGGGGTCATGAGGATGGCGGACGGACGTTTGTCCGTACGCCATCCAATCGTATTTGGGACCGCCTGCCTACAAGGCGGCAGTCCCACGGGGCAAATTAGGATGCGACCACCACCATGTCTTGTATTGCGGCAGGTGCTGCGCTCTGCAGCAGCCACGCAAGACAAAATAGACACTCCATACATATCCCTGCACTACACGGCAGGCACCATGCGGTGCCTACCACAAGGTGTAGGGAAAAGTTAGGGGGCACCTTAGGTGCTCCCCAGAGCCTATGTCCCGGGCCCAGGCGGTTGGGGGGGCCCTACCAGCCCCCAAATCTGTTTACGCCTGCCGTTTTATGCAGTTTGACTGCCGTAGAACGACTGGCAGATACGGATATTGTAATCCCTACAGCAGTGCCTGACAGGCACTGCTGCCATTCTGGGACTACAGGGAGGTCCGACAGGCGGTCAGATAAAGACCGTCTGTCGGGACCGTGGCAGTCAGTGTTTCGGACAGCCACCTGTTCCGAAGCCATTGGAATATGGCAGACGGAGATCCCTGTTATGATGGCCAAGGGTCCGCCACCGACAGCGTGTCTATGACGGTCCCTAGGCAATCATAATGAGGCCCATATTTACTATTTTTCCCATTCATTCCTATGAGAGATTGCCTTTTTTTGAACTTTGATTAGGCGGCTATTTTCTCTTCCACTATCTATATTTCGTACTCTGTGTTATTTTAGGTCGTCTTTGGAATGAAGAAGTCACGGTTGGGGAGCTGCTGTTCAATGAAACTGGTAGGTTATTTTTTTAATGTTTTTTAAAGTGTTTAAGGTAGGGTAGTATAGTTGTCTAAAAGATTTGTGTACTGTTAGTGTTTTTAATACTATTTTGTATTATGTTGTTTTATCACGTTTTCTTGTATGGAAAGTTAATGAATGTTTGAATTGCGTTTAAAATATGTGTTGCTAACTATGGGGCTGATTACGATGCCGAGCGGACTAGGTCCGCCTGCCATCCTAGAGGTGTTGGGGTCCGCCCGCTGGACATGCGGCGGTCTCACCACTGTGATTAGGATGCACCCGCCACATTGGCGGGCGCATCCAGGACTTTTAACATGGTGGGCGGTGCAGCTGGCTTCAGCACCATACGCAATGTTAAAAAAAGTTTCACTGCATTTCCCTGCAATACGTGGCAGGCACCATGCAGTGCCTGCCACTTGGTGCATGGGAATGCAGGGGGATGCCATGGGTGCCTCCCAGTGCTGTGACACCACCCCAAACAAAGGGGGGCCCGCCACAGACCCCCAAACCCAATTCCCGCCAGCCTTTCCTATACCCACATCTTAATTTAGTGGACGGTGCCTGCTAGGGACCACCACCCTTTTAGGGGCCCTGCACCATTTGCCAGGCAATCGTGTGATTGCTTTTGGCGGTGAAGCGGCGGTTGGACTTTGCGTCCGCCGCGGTACCCATCGCCATCCTAATTTGGCAGTGGGTAATACGCTTAGTGAAGGCGGAAGGACTGCCACCGCCGACCCGGTGGTAGCGGTCCTTCCCCGATCATAATGACCCTCTATGTTTGTATAGTTTGCTGTTATGTATGTATTTATTTGGGAATTAAGTGTGTTGAATGGGAGGGTGTTTTATTCATGTTTATTTTTCAGCTGTTTATCTAGGAAGCTGGACATTCTGGGTTTTTTAAGGACATATTTTTTGATTTATTATAAACCCATTTTTTAATATAAATTTCCTTCTTTTTCGTGTCTCCTGGAGGTTCTTTTTTTAAAATAACATTCTCAGATTTTTTTATGGAACGTGCTACCTGTGGATGGCTTTGAGGGATTTCCTGTGTATTTACTTAATTTTTTTTTGAGGGGTTTTGGACATCCTTTTAAATATTTTAGGGTGGATTTGGCCAGAAATCTGCAACTACAAAATCGTTTTATTTATATTTTACTATGAGTGGGAAATGTGATATGCTTTTATCAATGTTATGTTGATGTATTCAGTATGTTGTTTTGTTCATAATATGTGTTGTTTTTATTTAATGTAATGTATTTAGTTAGTTTGGCTGTTAGTTAGTTTGGCTGTTTAATAGTGTTATATATTATTTTTTAAATGTAAATATTAACATTTGTATTATATTAGTGACTAATATATTTAGTTTTCTTATTATTTAGTCAGTGCTATAATAAGATATTAGTATTTTTTTAAAATATATATGTAATTTTTGCGGCGTACTGGATTGTTGTTTCTGAGGTTTATTTAAATGTGTTTTACAAAATAGATTTAGCTATACTTCTAAGTAGTCTAGTCCTTTGTTATTTATAAATAGTTTTACTTTGCTTCGTAGCAATTCATACATTTGTTTTTAGTTTCTATATTTAGTTTAGGGCCTATTTTGGTAACAGATTGTTCTGTTATAAGTTCTTTGCTCTTTTTGCAAGGCTTCTAGTAATTTGTATGGTGTAGGCTGAGTTCTGCCTAGTGTGGATTGGAAGGCAATATGTTATCCTTCCACTGCATAGTTTGTTTTGGCTTCCTGTGCCAAGGTGCTGCCAAGGACTTTCCACCATGGTGTCTTGAATTTGGGTTGGTATCTGTGTCCAAACGTATGCAGTCCGCCAACCCTTGTGTCCTTGAAGTAATCCATCAGGGCAGTAAGTCTGCCTTCATTTATTTGATAATAGGGGCTTTCTATTAGGATGTTGTAGTGGTTGGCTACTTCTGTGACAAGGACGTAAGCTAGAGCAATACTTTTTTTTTACCTTAAAGGCAAATTGGTTGTTGGTGGCGTATTTCACACTTAGGGCCTCATAATGATGGCGGGCAGACTTTCGTCCGACCACCGTCCTGTCGGGAACGGGACCGCCTGACTAGCTGTTGGTGGTTCCGCCATCGGCATTAGGATGCAAGCAACTTCAAGGCAGTCGCAATGTGTATTCTATGTATTGCGGTGTGTGCTGAGGGCTGCAGCACATGACGCAATACAAAAAATGCATCTGACATATCCCTGCACTATGTGGCAGGCACCCTGCGGTGCCTCCCAATGATGCAGGGATATGTAGGAGTGCCCCACCAGGGCCTTATCGGAAGTCCAGGGGGAAGGGGGGCCCGCTACAGGCCCCAAGTCACATTTTTGTCAGCAATATTTATTTTTCGATACTAAAGACAATATTTGTTATCTCGATATTACATCACTGATCGTATACTGAGCTTGGGCTTCTACTCATGATAACCTGAGATGTAAAAAATAACACCTAAAATTAAGAGCCTGATCACAACAGGCCATGGGTGGCAGTTCGACCGCCGACAGGCCTTCGGTTCAATCGTCACATTACAATGCAGGCCGTCTGACCCTAATCTGTCCAGATGAGGCGGTGGTTGGAATCACAATCCCGAATGGAGGCAGTGCAGAGGTGGGCGCCGCCGTCCGGATTACAATATCCCTTTTCGACATGGCGGGAAGACTGCCATGAAAAGGCTTGTTGGAAATTGATTTTGGGGACTCCTAACAGGGCCCCCGTATACCGTGGTTCACTGTAAAGTGGCACTAGGGGCACATGTAGTGCCCCCATGCACCTTCATACACCTTGTGCCACGCACCAAATGGTGCATGGATGTGCACAAAGTCCACCTTTACAATGCAGCTTGTGCTCCAGCCTTTTTGCCTGGGCTGCAGCACAGGCCACCATCTAAAGGAGCACTCTCTGCCTGCCCGCCTGGCGGTTGCATCCTGTCAGTCTCCTGACTACCGCCTGAGTGGTCGACGGTCCTACTGACCACCATCGTAATCACTCCATTAATGTGAAAAGAGATTTTTTTTAAAGCAGATTTTGAATGTGAGAGTATATATATGTACATTTTAGCAAGTGAAAAAGGAACACATGTTTTCTTATTTGATCATCTCTTGGCTAGACCACTGCTTCATCTTTGAGTTGTAGTGTAGTTCCTATATTCCCAATAGGCTCTGCGCATTGGAATAATATATCCTATAGAATTGACGTAGGACTTATGTCGACTAGGTCTCTATCGAATATATTAAACTTAATTGTGAGTGCCAGCTAGCTCAGAGGTTTCTCCAATAAACAAGAAGGGATTTGTTTCTGACACCCGCATAAAACATGACAAATTTGTTTCCCAAGATAAAACTTATCTCTAGAGTCGTGGAAACAATAGATAGATATTTCACTCAGTCAATTGTGCATGCTTCGTTTCACCAGAGGTGCAGAGAAATAGAGAGACGGGCATTTTAAAAAGAAGTATTTATTGAACAGTCTTCTTTCTCATGCAGAAGAAATGAACTGCTACAATCGTAATACTGGTTGCAAAGTATAATGCGTACAGCAAGAAGAGTATTATAAAATAATACTGTAAAACATGGTATGGTTTCTATGCCATAAAATACATACATGAATAACAATGACTAAAAGTACTCAACTGGTGCTTCTAAAATACACCTACCCCAATGTACCTAACCTAAATCTAGTACGAGGGAAGAAGTAGGTATGGTGTAGCATAGGTTTTAGTATTCTTTGCCAAGAATCTATCAATCAACTCCGCACCTTGGTTTAGAATGAAGGAGGTCTGGTATCTCTCTCTCAGGACTCGATTTCCCAACAACCCACAAGGGTAGCTTGGAAACACTGGAGCTGGAGTTCTCAGCAAGAGAAAAGACAGCATCTCTCTCAGTGCGTCTGCTGGAGGGTCGGCTTCCTTCGGCACTTGCTGCAGCGAGGCTGGAGAAGTATGGCTCAACGGTTAGAGGCGGCAGACCCGGAGGCAGAGGTCGACCCGGGACCAGAGTTCAATTCCCGACGCGGCCGGGTGCAGGACCAATTTCAGTGGGCCCGATAAATCTTGCCTCAGTGCCACTCTAACAATGGGGCCCCACTCTGCAACTCTGGGCAATAGCTTGCTCAAGCTCCACTCCGGCCCCATCACCACCGGGGATGCCTGGCTGCACCTTGGGGATGCCCAGTAAAGGGACCATCTCACAGGGAAGGCCAGGACGGGTTCCCCAGTGGTACAGCGCTGGGACGCCCCAGGGTAACCACGCGCTCTATAAATCCAACATTCATTCATTCATTCATCCGTCGGGCAAGTAGATAGTCAAACTGCTCCAAACCACTGTGTGTTTGCTAGGGCAAGTGTGGGCATATTTATACCTTGAAGGTGCCGAGTTTGACGTAAGGTTGGACATAATAACGTCATCAAAGAGTCTCAGTTCTTTGAAAACTCCATGAGTTCTTGGATAAATCATTATTCAAGCAAGGGGAAGTCTCGTACTGCTGAAGGCGAGTTTTCCAAGAAATCGTTGTGGATTTTCGGAACTAATGGAAGTGGCCATGCCGTATTTGTACTGCATGAGCTATGTCTAAATATTTTTATGATTTTGATGCCTATATAAGCATAGGGTGATTTATACCTTTATAAGGGCATGAATCGGGAAAATTACACTAGGGTCCTAAAATCCTATACAACAGAGTGTGAGAACACCACTTTACTCAGTAATTACGTATTTTAAAAGTGTTCTATCACTCACCCATTCATTCATGTGTATTGCTTTAGCTGAAATGGTGGTAAAAATGGACTGCTGAATGTTACTTCCAGACATCTACATGCAGTTTGCCATGCATTGCTGATATTTGCAACAGCCCTGTGGCATATCGTTCACCTGTACATCCCAGGGTGAAACAGTGTAGCCATCTTCAACCTGCTGTGTACAGTACTGTGCCTTTGGAGTCATAGGTACTTTGCAACCGCTGCTAGCCACTCCAACAGCTTCAGTCCTGCCAAGCAGCGGCGGCTGGCACAGATAAACGCGGTTGGGTGAAACGGGGCAGGGCGGGGGGGTCGGGGGAGTCGACAGACGATGGAATAGGTATAATTAAATAAATTAATAATATCTATTCTGTTGTCTGTCGGCTACCCCCCCCCCTGCCCCACCTCACCGTGCTTACCTGAGCCGGCCACCACTGCTGCCAAGTACCATGCATCGGGTGTTAGACAAAAACATTTTAGTGTGCTGGTCTGCATCAATGCACTAAAATGCAAAGTCACCCATTTATAGCGTTTCCTGTAGTTTTTGACAAGAGGGAGATGGGAGCGATGCAATTAGCACTTATTGAGTGTGAGACAGACTGCACTACACTGTGCAGTGCACTGCTTTTCCCTGTTAAAGTTGTAATTAAAAGTTTACATGAAATTTTATCTGCCAGGTGAGTCCGGTTGCGCTGGCCAGGCTGGGCTCACCTGAGCTCGCTGGCTGCAGCACCGCAGCAGCATTTACATGACATGGAGTCACATGACTGCAACATTGTCTATTTGCAGAGACAGCATTTAAGTCACTAGTGGGCAGGGCCAGGCCACCCACGATGCAAGCGGGCGGCAGTTATGTTTCTAAGGTTAGATTTGCAGCCAGTCGCTGCTCGCATCGTTGCCTCTGCTGCTAGTGCCTCTCACCAGGGTGCTCCACAACCAGACTGGGCTACTGGAGCCTAATTGTCACGTCATGGAGCTCACAGTCTCCTTTAGGTCTGTAATTTCCGACCTTCTTGAAATTGGAAAAAATATGCTGCCTGGCTACATTTTACAAAAGCCGCAAATGAGTTTTCAGCTTGTAGTGCTGAGCTGCTGCACCGTGCGGTGCTGAGCTGCTGCAGAGCCTCTCTAGACAAATGCTGCCATATTTGAGCTGAGCCTGCCGAAACTCCACGGAGTGACTAAAAAACTCTGGCATGCTGCGCGGAGTCCTGGAAGCGATGGAGCACGTTAGGTCGAGCTGTTTGCACTGATTATTAGTGCCAGGTGTTTGTTCCGCGCTGGAAAATTAGCGCGAACTTCATTATGTATTCTTTGCGCTTTATACAGCTCTTTTCTAAGAGCTATAAATATCAGTTAGTGACATTTCTCATGTGTAGCACTGCACGGGTTCTTGCAATGGACCTCGGTGCTTGAAGGTCTGCTCATCAAGCAATGCATTATCCGTTTTATGTTACCTGAAGGAATAGAAGTCACCCCTGCCAAACCTGCCCTCGAACCCTCCCATTCACCACCATTACCTTTGGGAGGCCAGTGCTGCCACCTGCTCGCTAATGCACCCTGCGCGTCTTACCATAGTTGGATTCATCCTGCATTTGATGAGTGAACTGCTCATTAATAGGCAAAGCAAATAAATAAGCCGCTTCAGCCTTTCACCAGTCCAAAGTTGATTAACATGTCCACAAAGTCTGCCAGCACCGCCGTTTGGTTACAAACTTTCTAAAGTGCCTCGAGACTTGGGAGTGGGTCTGGTGCGCTGCACTATTAAATTAATCAGGCGTTTTTGTGTTTTAATGTGTCTTCCTTAAGTGTTTGTGAGAAACGGAGTAGTAGAAACCAGAACGATGATTCCCAGTGGAAAAATCGTACACAGTTAATAATAATTTGTCTTATAGCAGAGATTACAAGAACACTGTGTTGTGGGCTGCGACCAGCCAAACATTCCACATCACTGCCAAATAAGGGGCCATTCAGGAATGTTAACACTGCAACCCTGGCCTGCTCACCTTCTGATTGGACTAGTAAAGATGGCTTGAGAGTGTCTGCATCAGCAGGAAAAAAATATATATAGGTTCACATGGTGATTAAACATGGACCAAGAATTATTTTCATTAACAGTTTTAAATACATAAATGCTCCATTTTAGATCAAAGTATCCACAAGGAGGCTTCCAACAAGGATGTGTTTCTATTAGTATAGTACGCTGTGAACTTACTCACCTTCAAACACTTCTAACACTATAACAAGCATGCATTAGAACAGGCAGGACAAAAAAAACTTGAAGGCATTTGTGTAGGTTAAATCTTTTTTTTAATAGGGTCATTCAGTTGTACATAATGTCTTCTTGGTTAAATATAAGGTAACAAAATTGCTTTTAATACTTTTTTTCATAACTTTTCAACATGCTGCACAGCAGCCACATGCTCTACAGCATAGTTTAAAAACATTGGCAGAGCCAATAGCTCTGGCTAAACACTTATAAGGTCTCAAAGGCGAGACCTATTGGCGATGCCAATGCCTGTTCTTAGTATCGTTTTAGGTCCGTTGCGAAAGCCTTTTTGGGAAATGCAGAAAGCTTCCTTGGAATGCATTCCACTCGTGGCCTACCAAAGGCTTTGTGGTTTGTAATTCATGTTTTCTTGCATCATATTTGCTTTAGGCTGTCCAGCACATATTTGCTCCTGTCGTAGAGCATAGCCTTTTTACCATCTCTCTGACTAGATCCTTGTACAAGTGCTCCTTTTGTGGATACTTTTTGTTTTGTGACGTAATCCACAAGAATATATGTGTTTTTTTAGTGATCTTCCTCATATGCTAATACAGGAAGCAGTAAATGTGCTGGATTTCTTTCAAAAGATTTCCTGCCTCCTATATTTCTGCTTGACTGATTCTACTTATCCCTGCCAGTCTTAGTTCATCGATCTTGCATGTACCCCAAAACCCAAACCTACCCCTGGCCCCTAAAATACCCCTGTACCCCAATACCCAAACCTAGCCCTGAACCCTTAAAATACCCCTGTACCCCAAACCCCAAACCTATCCCTGAACCCTAAAAATACCCCGGTACCCCAAAACCCAAACCTAGCCCTGAACCATAAAAATAACCCGGTACCCCAAAACCCAAACATACCCCTGAACCCTAAAATAGCCCTGTACCCCAAAACCCAAACCTAGCTCTGAACCCTAAAAATGCCCCTGTACCCCAAAACCCAAACCTAGCCCTGGACCCTTAAAATACCCCTGTACCCCAAAACCCAAACCTAGCCCTAAACCCTAAAAATACCCCTGTATCCCAAAATGGGGGGCAGGGGTATTTAAAGGGAGCAGGGTGGACACCCGGAGCTGGAATGTACAGAACCTGGGAAGAAAAAACAATGAAATATTGGGCACAACGCTCGCTTTTTTTTCCGTAATCCCGCGCCCCACACACGCCCACGCCCCCAGCATACGCCCACAGCACATGATATGAGACATGGCATGAAGGGCGGAACATACCACACGCCCCCAGCGTTTGTCACGCCCCCAGCACACGCCCACAGCACAACGCAGACACGCCCACAAGAGACTACTTTGCTGGCACGGTTCTTTTACCTTTCAAATGTATATGGTGGGCGTCTGCATAGCCTATGTTCTTATGCTGCAACTGCCCTTTCCAACGCTGTATTGGGTGTTGTGATTGGTGCTGTGGTTCCTGAGATTACCCGCCTCAAAGGTTTGGGCTCTCTCTTTATTATATTAGTATAGATATATAGATATAGATATATATATAGATATATATAGATATAGAAATATATATGCACGCTCAATTTCCACTCTCAAACGGAGTACTCACGGGCCGGTGCGATATGCGTTGGTGGAATACCGCTCAATATGATGCTCAAATCCTGCACAGTATTGCAAAATTAATCGCACACACAGGGCGCCGATTGACGAATCTTCGGGAAATTTTCAAAACTTATGGCCCGCTCTGGTCCGCTCCTATCTTGAAAGTTTCGAGGTGATTCAGCAAGCGGGGGTCAAGAAAAAAGGGGGTCTCAAAACATGTTTTCCCCATGCAATTTTCCCTACGAAAATTTAGACAAGGCTTCAGCCCAAACTGCTGAACGGAATTACACCAAATTTGGCAAAAAGGTAGCCTTTGGTTCAGAAAGATCCATTTTTGGTAAATGGTGGAAATCCGTTCAGTAGTTCATAAGAAATTAGAAAAATAAAAAGTTTCAATATCTGGGTGGAGCCTAACGACACATCTCATCGTGAGATCTGATTGGCTGTCAGCACTTCATCCTGGAATTGCTGGCAGCCATCTTGGGACCAATACACATGACAGCACCCCATTGAAATGCATTGTAGTGAATCGAAGATTTTGAGGGTTACCAACGGAGAACTATAAAGGGTGATAACAGACTTTAGTTACATTAGAATTCATTTGTTGATGGTACCATACTGAATTCAGGAATTGGTGTGTGTTCTAAGGTGATTTTACCCTGTGAAAAACCTTCTGGTGGGATATCATGAATCATGTTTGAGAGAAAACTGTTTTGGAAAGTGTTCCAGAAGCTAACATGAGAGCATATTTTCTGTAAATTCACAATTTTTTTCTCAGCCATGTGAGAATGAAGTCTGTCATTCTCAGTAAATCATGTACATCCAACAATAGCAGAGACTATCAGTTGATTCCTTTGTGTTCTACTGAAGCTTCCCAGAGTGTTGCACACCTGAAGCCATCTTGATTGGAATAAACTGGTAACTCTTAGCACATTTAATTTAAAAAGGAACAAAATGAGGGGGTTCATTTTGTCATAGAAATTATGGTTAGTGCTGTAGAAAGAAAAATTAGGACATGTTTTAAGTGAGATCTCAAATCCTCTTCTATTTCATTAGAAAATTCTGACATGCAGACTGAAACAATCACTTTCAATACCAGCAGTAGACTTCCAGTTAACTCCCTGGTGAGCAGTAGCTTTACTACAGTGATCTAACTAGAGTGCTAACATTCTGAATTTATGGCAAATGTGTGACACATCTGAATGCCTTCTTGATGGAATCAAAGTAAAAAACTGAAAGCATTTTCTACTGAGGAGACTGCAGTAAATGAGGAAATTAGGAAACTTCATAACAAATAAGTCTCCCAAGATGGCCAACAGAGAAAAAAGAGCCCAAATGTAGCACAAATATCGCCCAGATGTAGCCCACATATAGCCCAATGACAGAAGTGTGCAAAACCCTTTTTATTTTTAGTTTTTCTGCAGTTTTATATAGTGCAAACTGGTCAGGTATTGGAGTGTTACATCTTACTTGGACCCCTTATTGCGTATTTTGCACGAAGTACATGAGATTGATCTTGCGAAACAGTGAACTTTGCGATTCTATTAACCTGAAGTTGCTCTGAACCGGGCTTTGTAACACCCGTTTTTACTTACTGGTTTTAATGTATTGTATAAGGAAAGAGGATTTACTGTTTTTATGTACACTTTTATGATCTATGTTTCTAAATCAGATCGAATAAAGTTTAAGGAAATGGCAGGACGGAGACGAGGATTATGCATATCTTTCCTCACTTTATTTGCATAGCAGTTCAAAGAAAATGTAACAAAACAATCATTAAACAAGACTACACAACCCATGAACCATTAGGGGGTAGTCTCCAAGGCAACTATAGTCCAATCATATCACAGTCCATCGTATATAATATTGTGACGTCCCTTCCGCTTCCTCTTTCTTCACTGCTCATCAGTTAAGTGCACACCTTACATTCTTGGCTTTCTTTGATGTTGTTGCTGTTTGTATAGCGGTTTCTTGTGCACGTTATTAGCAGTATTGCCTTGGTATTGTTTCATATTCCTTGCGCAGAAGGCTCTTGCCTAAGAGCGTTCTCCCCCTCGCAGTTTCTCCCGCTGTGCGCTCAGTGCGCGGTGAGATCCTGTCAGGCACATCTGGTCCGAGCGAGGCAGCTCCGTCGAGAGCTCCCACTGGTCTTTACACGCGTTTGGGAATCCGGTCACTCCTTTAGTGTCCGCTTGATTCCCGACCAACCCTCGCCTAAGTTTGACACCGCTACGCAGTGATTTCCCCACATGGCCACGTTAGTGACCAGTGTCGCCTGGTGGTGGTAGTTGGTATTGCGCCTTAGTCTATTCTTATAACAGCTTCGGTGAAAGCCCAGCTTTTGGAGCACTGGCGAGGCGGCTGCCTTAAGGATTTTAACGGCATTTGTTCTGTGCTCACACCCTCTGATATCATGTCTTCTCCAGAAGACCATTTTTACTCCTCCTACCAAGAACAGGAGGAGGAATGGCCACCCAACTTCTCCCTCCAGCATTGGACCAAGCCCACTCTCTGGCTATTTCTAGGGCGCTGGCTCCTCTTGGGGATCAGGTTGATAAGCTGGCGAAAAGCATCCCTGGGGTGTTCAGTGACCCAGATCTGGTGGTGGCGGGTTCCAGTAGCTCCCAGATGGGGAATAAAAGGGCTGTTAAGCATAACGCGGGGCACTTAGAAGGATTTGATAAACTTACTGAGACCTTCCTAAAGAGTGCGCGAATGCGAAAACATGCACCCTGCCGGGAGGAGGAGGAGCCCGGAGAAAATTGCGATGCTGTCACCACTATTGTAGACCCCGATGGTGGGTTTCCCTTAGAGGGAGAGGGTGTATTGGAGGACGATTTCTCCTCCGATGAGGATAAGGACTCGGGCGTCCCTGGCATCCAGAGTCCCACTCCTCTCAGTCCCGGGTTGGGGACGGGGTCCACTCGGACATGTTTGAGCCTACCCAAATTTACCATCCTAGGCCGGCGGAGTGGACCCCTGACGCCAAAGTGGCAGAGTATGTGGTGGGGAAAATCCATCAACCCATTGAAAGGGAGGTCAGGCTTAGGATGATGGGAGAATGCCCCAGGCCTCACTGAAGGGGAAGGTGAAACACACGCCTAAAATTGATGAGAAACTCTGTACGTTTATGTAAGTATATGAGGGATCCAAAGAAAGGAATTGATGGGTCTTGGACGTGGTAGGGCCCTTGACCCAAATTATTCATTTGGCGGAGCGTTCAAACGGAACGGATATTGTGGCTGGTTGGGCGCACTACCCTAAACCCTAAAACACTACCCCCTCCACTACCCAAACACCACTGCACTACCCTAAACCCTAAAACCCTACCCCCAGCACGACACCCTACACTACCCAAACACATAACTGCAGTACCCTAAACTCTAAAACACTACCACCGGCACGACCCCCTTCACTACACAAACACCAACGCACTGCCTTAAACCCTAAAACACTACCCCAAGCACGACCCCCTAAACTACCCAAACACCATTGCACTACCATAAACCCTGAAAAACTACCCCCAGCACAACCCCCTACACTACACAAACACCACTGCACTATCCTAAACCCTGAAACACTATCCCCAGCATGACCCCCTTCACTACCCAAACACCACTGCATGACCCTAAACCCTAAAACATGACCCCTTACACTACAAAAACACCACTGCACTACCCTAAACCATATAACCCTACCCCCTACACTACACAAACACCACTGCACTACCCTAAACCCTAAAACACTACCCTCAGCACTACCCCTACACTACACAAATGCCACTGCACTACCCTAAAACCTAAAACACTACCCCAGCACTACCCCCTACACTACCCAAACACCACTGCACTACCATAAACCCTAAAAAACTACCCCCAGCACAACCCCCTCTACTACACACACCACTGCACTACCCTAAACCCTAAAACACTACCACCAGCATGACTCCCTACACTACCAAACACCACTGCACTACCCTAAACCCTAAAACACTACCACCGGCATGACCCCCTTCACTACACAAACACCACTGCACTGCCTTAAACTCTAAAACACTACCCCCAGCACGATCACCTACACTACCCAAACACCACTGCACTACCATAAACCCTAAAAACTACCCCTCCACAACCCCCTACTCTACACAAACACCACTGCACTACCCTAAACCCTAAAACACTACCCCCAGCACCACACCCTACATTACCCAAACAGATAACTGCACTACCCTAAAATCTAAAACACTACCACCGGCACGACCCCTTCACTACACAAACACCACTGCACTGCCTTAAACCCTAAAACACTACCCCCAGCACGACCCCCTAAACTACCCAAACACCACTGCACTACCATAAACTCTAAAAAACTACCCCCAGCACAACCAACTACACTACACAAACACCACTGCACTAACCTAAACCCTAAAACACTACCCCCAGCACGACCCCCTTCACTACCCAAACACCACTGCATGACCCTAAACCCTAAAACATGACCCCCTACACTACACAAACACCACTGCACTACCCTAAACCCTAAAACACTACCCCCTACACTATGCAAACACCACTGCACTACCCTAAACCCTAAAACACTAAACCCTAAAACACTACCCCCTACACTATGCAAACACCACTACACTACCCTAAACCCTAAAACACTACCCTCAGCACTACCCCTACACTACACAAATACCACTTCACTACCATAAACCCTAAAAAAAACTACCCCCAGCACAACCCCTACACTACACAAACACCACTGCACTTTCCTAAACCCTGAAAGACTATCCCCAGCATGACCCCCTTCCCTACCCAAACACCACTGCATGACGCTAAAACACGACCCCCTACACTACACAAACACCACTGCACTACCCTAAACCCTAAAACACTACCCTCAGCACTACCGCTACACTACACAAACACCACTGCACTACTTCTAAAACCTAAAACACTACCCCAGCACTACCCCCTACACTACCCAAACACCACTGCACTACCATAAACCCTAAAAAACTACCCCATCACAACCCCCTCTACTACATACACCACTGCACTACCCTAAACCCTAAAACACTACCACCAGCATGACTCACTACACTACCAAACACCACTGCACTACCCTAAACCCTAAAACACTACCACCAGCATGACTCCCTACACTACCAAACACCACTGCACTACCCTAAACCCTAAAACACTACCACCGGTACGACCCCCTTCACTACACAAACACCACTGCACTGCCTTAAACTCTAAAACACTACCGCCAGCACGACCCCCTACACTACCCAAACACCACTGCACTACCATAAACCCTAAAAACTACCCCTGCACAACCCCCTACTCTACACAAACACCACTGCACTACCCTAAACCCTAAAACACTACCCCCAGCACGACACCCTACATTACCCAAACACATAACTGCACTACCCTAAAATCTAAAACACTACCACCGGCATGACCCCTTCACTACACAAACACCACTGCACTGCCTTAAACCCGAAAACACTACCCCCAGCACGACCCCCTAAACTACCCAAACACCACTGCACTACCATAAACTCTAAAAAACTACCCCCAGCACAACCAACTACACTACAAAAAACACCACTGCACTATACTAAACCCTAAAACACTACCCCCAGCACGACCCCCTTCACTTACCAAACACCACTGCATGACCCTAAACCCTAAAACATTCCTCCCTACACTATGCAAACACCACTGCACTACCCTAAACCCTAAAACACTACCCCTACACTATGCAAACACCACTGCACTACCCTAAACCGTAAAACACTACCCTCAGCACTACCCCTACACTACACAAACACCACTTCACTACCCTAAACCCTAAAACACTACCCCAGCACTACCCCCTACACTACCCAAACACCACTGTACTACCATAAACCCTAAAAAACTGCCCCCAGCACAACCCCTACACTACACCACTGCACTACCCTAAACCCTAAAACACTACCGCTAGCATGACTCCCTACACTACCCAAACACCACTGTACTACCCTAAACCCTAAATCTACTCCGCAGCATGACCCCCAACACTACCCAAACACTACTGTACTACCCTAAACCCTAAAACACTACCACCGGCACGACCCCCTTCTCTACACAAAAACCACTGCACTACAATAAACCCTAAAAACTACCCCAGCACAACCCCCTACTCTACACAAACACCACTGCACTACCCTAAACCCTAAACACTACCCCCAGCACGACACCCTACACTACCCAAACATAACTGCACTACCCTAAACTTTAAAGCACTACCACCAGCATGACTCCCTACACTACCCAAACACCACTGCACTACCCTAAACCCTAAATCTACCCCCAGCACAACCCCCTTACACTACACAAACACCACTGTACTACCCTAAACCGTAAAACACTACCACCGGCACGACCCCCTTCACTACACAAACACCACTGCACTACCATATACCCTAGAAAACTACCCCCAGCACAGCCCCCTACACTAACAAACACTACTGCACTACCCTAAACCCTAATATACTACCCCCAGCACGACCCCCTTCATTACCCAAACACCACTGCATGACCCTAAACCCTAAAACACGACCCCCTACACTACACAAACACCACTGCACTACCCTAAACCCTAAAACACTACCCCAGCACTACCCCTTGTGACAGGGGGGAGTAGGATGGACCATCGTATCAATCTATGCCCCACTGACATATGAACAATACCCTCTCCCCTCTTTCCATGCAGCAAACAGAGAACTGGAGGCTTGCAGAGACAGCCATAGCATTACCCGACCTGGAGAGAGAAGAGGAACACTGCTTCTTTAACTGGGCCGAGCTAGAGCAGAGCCCCGCCCCCAGATGTGATGAGGACGACAGAGTAAATACCGGAAACAGCGTTACACCGGTGTGTTTTACACCCGGAGGTAGTGAAGGAGTGAGCGGTGGAAGCGAAGGCGTGAGCGGAGGTGAAGGAGCAGAGGACAGCGTGGAGAGGGAGACAGTCGTAGAGGACTCGGGAGCGGAGGCGACCCGCCGAGCAGAGAAGCCAGGAGGCCAAAGTCAAGGCGCATCGCCCAGCCACACTTCAAGGGAAGTGTGGCTCTCCCAGGTACCTTCCTGTATCACAGACTGGGCAGGTAGAAAGGGTTTTAAACCACCCTGAGCCCTCACTCGATCGTTCCCTACACTCCCTTGTCCCTCGCACCATCGGCACTACGTAAAAGCACTTCTTTTGGCTAAAACTTGTGCACGCGTGTGAGACCTCAACCCCTTCCCTGACACTGTAGATTAGTAGAGCACCAGACTGAAGCAAGTATATTTTCTTTCTTATTCTTTTGATTGTGGCGGCAAGAACGGCAGGTCCGGCGAATACATCCCCCAGAAGCACCCGGGAGAGAAGAAGAACTGTGCTGGAGCTTTCGAAGGAGCGGCTCTCCATAACCGGGAAAGACTCTGACTCACCTCTCCCCTATTACCGTAGTGTAGTACAGTGTTTGCTTAAGCCAATAAAACCTGCACTACCTTCCCCTAGTGTGCCCGTGAGTAATTACATCCCGCAACACCCCTACACTACCCAAACACCACTGCACTACCATAAACCCTAAAAATCTACCCCCAGCACAACCCCCTACACTACACAAACACCACTGCACGACCCTAAACCCTAAAACACTACCCCCGGCATGACTCCCTACACTACCCAAACACCACTGCACCACCCTAAACCATAAAACACTACTCCCAGCACGACCCCCTAAACTACACAAACACCACTGCACTACTCTAAACCCTAAAACATTACCACCAGCATGAACCACTACACTACTCAAACACCACTGCACTACCCTAAACCCTAAAACACTACTCCAGCATGACCCCCTACACTGCCCAAACACACTGCACTACCCTAAACCCTAAAACACTATCCCCAGCACGACCCCGTACACTACTCAAACACCACTGCAGTACCCTAAACCCTAGAAAAAACCTCCACCCCATGCCCAATCCCCCTTACCTCTCACTGCTCGTGGTTACTCTCGCCTCGTGGTTCTGCTTCACGTCATCTCTGAGGGGCGGTGCACGTCGTTATGAGGAAACGGAACAGCCTCTGTTTTCTTACAACAACGTGGATCGTCTACATGTTTTTTAGAACACATGGTCATTTACCATACATACCTTTACAACAAAATTTGTTGTAAAGACATGCGTGGTAAATTACCACTCGTCTAAAAAATGTGTAGTAATGACTTTGCGATGTACAACACATGCGTGGTAATGCATGCCTTGTAATGGTATTGCAAAGTAAAAAAGTCGTTGAAATGGCTGTTTACCGATTGAAGCTGGCCCCTGTTCTTCAGTGAGACATTTATTTGATTAATTAGGAGGAAGGAATGTGTTTTTTTTACCGAAAAGTGCATTCCCAGCTGTTGTATTGTGAAAGTGTCCGCGTGGCCTCGTTTCACTTCCGGTGAGAAAGTGGAAGAGTCTATTTGGATCTAAAGGAGTTCTGTTGTTGGACGGGCCGGCGCGACACGTCATCAGAAAACATAGCTAATGGAAAGCGTCCTCCCTGAAGTGTGGAGCAGTGCCATGAGAGGTCAACAAGTGTGCTTCCCACCGCAATATGACCGTACCGCATGACCCATGTGCCACCTCCAGGGTACGGGAGGCAGAAGAGGCATCACAGGTCTTCTTGAAGACCATTGTAGCACTAATTCTACATTTTGGTACTAGGGCATTTTAACTTTGTTTTTCCTGCCAGATACAAAGAGAAGATCCTGTGTTATTCAGTGCCCTCGTTACCTTTTTTGTGGGTTGCGGTTCTTGTCACTTCGCTGCCCCGCTGGTGCACATGACTGGACACCCCACCTTGTGTGCCATCTGCTTGGCCTCTGCCCTCGGATCACTTGTTTCGGTTTCTGGAGTGGCAACATAAACAGTTGCTCCCAAAGGACTAGCCTCAACACTTAGGTGAATATCACCTGCACCAGCATTCCACGGAAATTCTTTTCTAGCTCTCCCACGTTGACGAGGACGTCATGATAGTACGGCTCCGCTCGCAACACCGTATGACGTCATCGGAGCCATAAGAGGACCTCGTCGGCATGCTGAGGTCAGTTTTACCCATTTTTTCCGTGCCACCGAGGCAAACATGAGGACCGAGATATTTTCACATGTATACATAGTATAATAAATACCAATGTAGAGTTTAGCCCTGGAAGGAAGAAGCCACACGATCGGTAACATTTGGATCCATTTCTTTAGGGAGCAACTGCAACAGGAGACGCAGAGGAAACAGTCACCATCTGTTTTTTCAGCCAAACCGGTTTCGGGAATCCTATCTCTTTCTCAATGGCATCTGCTGGCAATGATGATGAAGCATGCACTGTAATTTAAAGAGCCTGCCTCCATGGGCGTGGTCACATAAAACGACCTTCTGGGTCTTGTAGTGCATGAACCAATTGTCTCGAGTGAGTTCATCATTGGAGCAGTGAATAACTGAATGATTAACACCCCTGTGGCCTGATGAAAATGTTGCGCTGGGTGTCCTATTGTCTTTAGTCAGCTGCTCCTGGACACCGGTCTCCCGTATACAGATAGCACCATTGGGCGCCATCACAGGTCCACAACAAGCGGCAGGCTTTCTTCTGCGGCTGGGCTTTAGCCGCAAACATACCAAAATAGAGTTTAGCCCTGAAAGGAAGAAGCCACACGATCGGTAACATTTGCATCCATTTCTTTAGGGAGTAACTGCAACAGGAGAAGTAGAGGAAAGAGTCACCATCTGTTTTTTCAGCCAGACCGGTTTCGGGAATGCTATCCCTTTCTCAATGGCATCTGCTGACAATGATGATGAAGCATGTATGCGTCTCCTGTTGCAGTTGCTCCCTAAAGAAATGGATGCAAATGTTACTGATCGTGTGGCTTCTTCCTTCCAGGGCTAAACTCTACGCTGGTATGTTTGCGGCTAAAGCCCAGCCACGGAAAAAAGCCTGCCGCTTGTTGCGGACCCGTGATGATGCCCAATGGTGCTATCTGTATACAGGAGACCGGTGTCCAGGAACAGCTGACTATAGACAATAGGACACCCAGCGCAACATTTTCATCAGCCCACAGGGGTTTTAATCATTCAGTTATTCACTGCTCAAATGATGAACTCACTCGAGACAATTGGTTCATGCACTACAAGACCCAGAAGGCCGCTTTATGTGACCACGCCCATGGTGGCAGGCTCTTTAAATTACAGTGCATACTTCATCATCATTGTCAGCAGATGCCATTGAGAAAGGGATAGGATTCAGGAAACCAGTTTGGCTGAAAAAACAGATGGTGACTGTTTCCTCTGCTTCTCCTGCTGCAGTTGCTCCCTAAAGGAATATGGAATGGATGCAAATTTTACCGATCGTGTGGCTTCTTCTTTCCAGGGCTAAACTCTGTGTTGGTATGTTTGCGGCTAAAGCCCAGCCGCGGAAGGAAGCTTGCCGCTTGTTGCGGACCCATGATGGCGCACAATGATGCTATCTGTATACGGGAGACCGGTGTCCAGGAGCAGCTGACTAAAGACAATAGGACACCCAGCGCAACATTTTCATCAGCCCACAGGGGTTTTAATCATTCAGTTATTCACTGCTCCAATGATGAACTCACTTGAGACAATTGGTTCATGCACTACAAGACCCAGAAGGCCGTTTTATGTGACCACGCCCATGGAGGCAGGCTCTTTAAATCACAGTGCATGCTTCATCATCATTGTCAGCAGATGCCATTGAGAAAGGGATAGGATTCCCGAAACCGGTTTGGCTGAAAAAACAGATGGTGACTGTTTCCTCTGCGTCTCCTGTTGCAGTTGCTCCCTAAAGAAATGGATGCAAATTTTACCGATCGTGTGGCTTCTTCCTTACAGGGCTAAACTCTACGCTGGTATCGTATAATAAATATATATATATATTCACT
This sequence comes from Lissotriton vulgaris, assembly GCF_964263255.1. Taxonomy (NCBI): domain Eukaryota; kingdom Metazoa; phylum Chordata; class Amphibia; order Caudata; family Salamandridae; genus Lissotriton; species Lissotriton vulgaris. The sequence continues at coordinate 1,729,162,514 of NC_141693.1, forward strand.
GAAAAAAGCATAGGTTTCATGCACGTTCTAGTTAGAAATTAACATTTAAAAAGCCTTAGAAATTCACTGAAAAAAAACATAGGTTTTAGGGGTGTTATAGTTAGTTGGACATTTCAATCGCACAAAACCATAGAAATTCCCCTGTTATAGTTCAGCTAACTATAACTTGCACGCACGCAATGCACTGCTGATGACGTCACATATTACATCACTCATGACATGGTCAGTGACATCACTCATGACATCACTGATGACATCTCACATGACATCAGTGATGACATCATCCAGTGAATGTGTTTTTCTGAAAATTAAATATGTTTTATATATGTATATCTCAAGGTCGATGGAAGAATGGGTATATAAGTGTCTAAATGGATGATTTGTTTTTGTAAAATTGATTGTATAACTGACTGATTAAGTGTATCTTAGTGAATACATGGGTTAGTTAGTAATGTTTAAATATGTAAATATCTCTATCAGTCTCTCACTTTGTGTATATGTGGCTGCATGGGTTGGTGAGTAGCTACATGAGTGTCTATATGGGTTATTAGTTGTTTTTTTGAGTATCAGTATGAATGTCTGTATGGTTCGGTGGGGGGTATTACTTAGTGCATAGATGCATGAATGAGTGATTCACTGTTTGTATGTGTGCAGGACTGTATAGGTCGATGAATGTGTGTATGGGTGTGTTAGTGAGTGAATGACTGTCTCAATAGTGTCTTTATGAGTAACTACATATGTTTTAAACTAGTATATGTGAGTATTGGTGTATGTAAGTGAGTATATGTGAGAGTGAGAGATTGGAAGAGTTCCTGTACAAATAAGTAGGTGTTTCTATAAGTGATTGTTTAAGAGAGTAAGTATGTGTAAGTTTCTGTAGAAGTAAGTGTGGTAGTGTGTGTATAACTGTATATGCAAGTAAATGGATGTTTGATACGCTGTTTGCATGTGTGACTATGTGTGTGATTAACTATGGATGAGTGGCGATGTGTAACAGGATGTAAAGGTGTATGAGTACATATGATGAGTGAGTACATGTATGAGTGACTGTATAGGGACTGTTGGTGTAGATCTTGGAATTACTGAATCGGTATGTTGTAACTGGTATTGGTATGTCCATTGTTGTGAGAATGTTAGTTTGTATTTTTGAGTGTGTGTATCAAAGTTTATATTAGGGTGAGAGGAGGTCTGCCACTCTATCACAAGGATGGTGTCATCAGTAATGTAATCAGTGATGTCATTTGAGATGTTATCAGTGTTGTCATCAATGATGTCACTGGCTATGTCATGAGTGATGTAATATGTGACGTCATCAGCAGCGCATTGTGGGCGCGTGAGTTATAGTTAGCTGAACTAACTATAAAGGGGGATTTGTACGAGTAAAATGTCCAACTAACTATAACGCCCCTGAAACCTATGTTTTTTTCAGTGAATCCATATTAATATAATAAAGAGAGAGCCCAAACCTTTGAGGCGGGTAATCTCAGGAACCACAGCACCAATCACAACACTCAATACAGCGTTGGAAAGGGCAGTTGCAGCAGAAGGACATAGGTTATGCAGACGCCCACCATATACATTTAAAAGGTAAAATAAAAAAACTATGTCAGCAAAGTAGTCCCTTGTGGGCGTGTCTGCGTTGTGCTGTGGGCGTGTGCTGGGGGCATGACAAACGCTGGGGATGTGTGGTACGTTCCGCCCTTCATGCCATGTCTCATGTGTGCTAATCCCACCCTGCTCCCTTTAAATACCCCTGCACCCCATAATCATAACTCACCCTTACTCCTTAAAATACCCCAACACCCTTAAACACTAACCCATCTTAAACCTATAAATATACCCTGTACCCCAAAACCCAAACCTATCCCTAAACCCTAAAAATACCCCTGTACCCCAAAACCCAAACCTAGCCCTGAACCCTAAAAATACCACTGTACCTCAAAACCCAAACCTACCCCTGAACCCTAAAATACCCCTGTACCCCAAAACCCAAACCTATCCCTGAACCCTTAAAATACCCCTGAACCCCAAAACCCAAACCTACCCCTGAACCCTAAAAATACCCCTGTACCCCAAAACCCAAACCTACCCCTGAACCCTAAAAATATCCCTGTACCTCAAAACCCAAACCTGGCCCTGAACCCTAAAAATAACCCTGTACCCCAAAACCCAAACCTAACCCTGAACCTGAATTGGAAGTATTGGTGGGTATGGTTAGATCAAGGTTCTGTCACAGGTTATGCCGCAGATGATCTCGGAGGCTTTAGAATGGAATGGGGGAGGCGGATGCTCTGGGTTGTGCCGGAGAGGAAGGAGGTGGTCCAATCCAGAGCCTTGTCTCAGATCCCTGAGTAGAGGCGTGCACGTAGTGTGCGGTGGCAGACGGTGTCGGGTGGCAGAGAGGTCTAGGAGGATGAGTGCTGCGGTCTCACTGTTGTCCAGCAGGGTCCTGATGTCGTCGGTGGCTGCGATGAGGGCAGTCTCGTGCTGTGGTTGCTGCGGAACCCTGACTGGGAAGGGTCCACGATTCTGTTTTCTTCGAGGTATCGGGTTAGCTGTCTGTTGACGGTTTTCTCGATGACCTTGGCTGGGAAGGGGAGCAGAGAGATGGGCCGGAAGTTCTTGAGGTCTCTTGGGCCTGCCTTAGGATTTTTGAGTAGGACGTTGATTTCGGCATGTTTCCAGATCCCCGGGAAGGTCGCGGTCTCGAGGGAGAGATTGATAACGTTGTGCAGGTGGAGTGTGATGGAGCTGCTTGCTCTGTTGAAGACGTGATGCAGGAATGATCTGACGGAGAGCCGGAGTGGGTTGTGCGCATGGTCTTGATGGTGTCATCGATGCTTACGCTGGCCTAGGCTAGCAGGGGGTCGTGGTCGATGGTGTGTGGAGGGTCTGTTGTGTTACTGTATGTTGGGGCTGTCTGGGTGTTGAAGCTGTCGTGGATGTCTGCTATCTTGCGGTGGAAGAAGGTGGCGAGGGAGTCGCACAGGGCTTGCGACAGCGAGATGTTGTTGGTGTTGGAGCTGGGGTTGGAGAGTTCCTTCACGATGTTGAAGAGCTCCTTGCTATTGTGTGCGTTGTTGTCGAGGCGGTCTTTAAAGGAGGTCCTCTTGGCCACCCTGATGAGGTGGTGGTGGGTGCGGATGGCGTCCTTGTGTGCTGCGTGGCTGCCCGGAGTTTGTTCACGGTATCATTTCTTTAGTTTCCGGCCGGCTTGCTTGGAGGCTAGGAGTTCTGGGGTGAACCATGAAGATTTAAAATCTATAAACAGCTACTGAACAGATTTTCACCAAATCAAAAAATAATATAATTTCTGGGTAAAGTTCTTGCTTTCTGACAAATATGGTGTAAATCAGTTTGGTTATTTTGGCAGCAGCACTGTTCCAAATTCCCTATGGAATTTGCATGGGGAAATTGCGTTTTGCAAGCCCCGTTTTTATTTTCTCTTCAACCCTGGTTGATGGTTCACCCCGAAACTTTCCAGGATGGGCTGAGGGAGGGGAACTTTTTAGGGGAAAGATTATTTGTGTGTGTGTCTATATATATTCTAAGCATTCTAAACAGTCCGGAGCGGCCGCCATCTTGTGTCTCGGTAGGATCGAGACACGAGAGGTGGCCAAAACAAAGAGGGAAATGACCATAAGGGGGCAGAGTAGACCCCCCTTGACCCCCTAGGTTTGATGTGGGGGCCATAAAAGGGCCCCGCGGGGCAAAAAAAAAAATAATTTTTTTTTTGATTTTCGCGGGGTGAGCGCCCGGTACGCGCACCGGTACGCGCACCGGTGCGCGTACCGGGGAGCGTACCATGGGGAAAAAGAATGACAGTTTTAAAAGTAGCTGTTTAAAAAAAAAATGTTTTGTTGTTTTTTTATACATACACATACATATATATAAATGCATATGCATATATATATATGCATATATGTGTATATGTGTGCGTGTAGAGAGAGGTAGAGAGGTAGAGGTGTAGAGGTAGAGAGGTAGCGGTAGAGAGGTAGAGATTAGTAGAGAGAGAAGAAGAGAGAGGTAGAGAGGTAGAGAGTGACTAATAGAGAGTAGAGAGTGAGTAGTAGAGAGTAGTAGAGAGCAGTAGAGAGAGTAGCAGAGAGTGAGTAGTAGAGAGTAGTACAGTGAATAGTAGAGTGAGTAGTAGAGAGTAGTAGAGAGTGAGTAGTAGAGAGTGAGTAGTAGAGAGTAGTAGAGAGTAAGTAGTAGAGTGAGTAGTAGAGAGCAGTAGAAAGTGAGTAGTAGAGAGTAGTAAAGAGTGAGTAGTAGAGAGTGAGTAGTAGAGAGTGAGTAGTAGAGAGTAGTAGAGAATGAGTAGCAGAGAGAATAGTAGTGAGTAGTAGAGAGTGAGTAGTAGAGTGAGTAGTAGAGACTAGTAGAGAGAGAGTAGTAGAGAGTGAGTAGTAGAGAGTAGTAGAGAGTGAGAAGTAGAGAGTGAGTAGTAGAGAGTAGTAGTGAGTAGTAAAGAGTGAGTAGTAGAGAGAGAGTAGTAGAGTGAGTAGTAGAGAGTGAGTAGTAGAGAGTGAGTAGTAGAGAGTAAGTAGTAGAGTGAGTAGTAGAGAGCAGTAGAAAGTGAGTAGTAGAGAGTAGTAAAGAGTGAGTAGTAGAGAGTGAGTAGTAGAGAGTGAGTAGTAGAGAGTAGTAGAGAATGAGTAGCAGAGAGAATAGTAGTGAGTAGTAGAGAGTGAGTAGTAGAGTGAGTAGTAGAGAGAGAGTAGTAGAGAGTGAGTAGTAGAGAGTAGTAGAGAGTGAGAGGTAGAGAGTGAGTAGTAGAGAGTAGTAGTGAGTAGTAAAGAGTGAGTAGTAGAGAGAGAGTAGTAGAGTGAGTAGTAGAGAGTATTAGATAGTGAGTAGTAGGGAGTGAGTAGTAGAGAGAGAGTAGTAGAGAGTAGTAGAGTAGTAGAGAATGAGTAGTAGACAGTGAGTATTTGAGAGTAGTGGAGTAGGAGAGAGTAAGTAGTAGAGAGTAGTGGAGAATATTCCAAAGTTTGGCACAGCACCACTTTCACAATGAGTCCAATCAAATCATATCACTTAGAGTCCTTATTGAAGCGCTGAATCTTGGGGTATATTCAAATGCTTTTATTTTCCTTAAGTTGATGTACCACAGCCAGCCGAAACGTTTCGTTCTGTACAACAGAACTTCTTCAGGGCGTTCTTATTTCCTTCAAGTTATGTCGGTATCCAGTTGTCATATAACTAGATATTTCTTCCAAATGTTAGACGAGACATAAGTATATTCTTATTCAAAGTGACTAGGTATCAATTTTACCCACACAATTCGGGCAGACGAGTAATTTATAGCATCCTCAAAGTCTGTCTTTCAAAAATTCAAAAGTATAGGGCATGATAATCCAAATCCAAATGTTTCTCAAGAAAAGTCATTTACAATCGTTTGGAATATCGGTGTTTGGGCAGATATGATCCAGGGACCCCCAGTATGCAAGGGGAATTAGTCCCCCCTCTGCAAACGCGCCAGTGGCCTGCATTGCAGAGAGGTGTAACAAGGGTGTGGCCTCATTACACTTCTCTGCAATGCAGCTCCCTCGCGCATACTGGAGGCTCCTGGTGGACTAGTTGACCCCAGGGACCCCCAGTATGCAAGGGGAATTAGTTCCCCCTCTGCAAACGCGGCAGTGGGCTGCGTTGCAGAGAGGTCTAACAAGTGGCATAGTCTCATTACACCTCTGCAATGCAGCCCCTGGCGCATACTGGAGGTTCCAGGTGGGCTAATTGGCCCCCATGGGCCCCCAGTATGAAAGGGGAATTAGTTCCCCCTCTTCAAACATGCACGGGGCTGCGTTGCAGAGAGGTGTAAAAAGGGTTGTGGCTTCATTACACCTCTCTGCAATGCAGTCCCCTGGCGCATACTGGAGATTCCTGGTGGGCTTTCAGGTCTTCTATAGTTAGGAATTAGCATTAAAAAAACCTTTGAAATTCACTGAAAAAACCATAGGTTTCACACCAGTTATAGTTAGGAATTAGCATTTAAAAAACCTTTGAAATTCACTGAAAAAACCATAGGTTTCACACCAGTTATAGTTAGGAATTAGCATTTAAAAAACCTATTAAATTCACTGACAAAACCATAGGTTTCACACCAGTTATAGTTAGCTGGAAATTTTACTGACATAAAACCATTGAAATTCCCACGTTATAGTTAGTTGGACTCACTATAACTTGCGCGCCTGCAATGCACTGCTGATGACGTCACATATTACATCACTCATGACATGGTCAGTGACATCACTCATGACATCACTGATGACACCATCCTTGTGACAGAGTGACAGACCTCATTTCAGTGTAATGTAACGCTTGAAACACATATTCAAAAATAGAAACAAACATTTTCAAAAAAATGGAGATACCCAAACCAGTAACAACAACCAATTCAGTAATTTCACCATCTATATACACATCCACTCATTCACCAACAGTTCTATATAGTCACTCATATATATACTCACTCATCATATGTAGTGATACACCTATACATCCTGTTACACATCAGCAGTCATCCAAAAGTTACTCACACACATACTCACACATGCAAATAAACTATTGAACATCCATTTATTTGCATATACATTTATACACACACTACCACCTTACTTCTAAGGAAACTTACACATAATTAAACAATCACTTATAGAAACACATACTTATTTAAACAGGAACTCCTACAATCTCTCACTATATATACTATACTCACTTATATACATCAATACTCACATATACTAGATTAAAACATATGTCGTTACTAATGAAGACACTAGTGAGACAGTCATTCACTCACTAACACACACATATACACACTCATCCACCCATACAGTCCTGCACATATGCTGTCTTCAAAACACATACAAACAGTAAGTCAGTCACCAACCCCTGCAGCCACTTATACACAAAGAGAAACACTGATACAAACATTTAAATATTTAAACAATACTCGCTAATATATGTATTCACTAAGATACACTTAATAAGCCAGTTAACCAACCATTTTTTTTTAAAAAAACATCCATTTACACACTTATTTAAACATTTATTCTTCCATCGACCTTTACAAATACATATATAAAACAAATTTATTTTTCAGAAAGACACACATTCACTGGATGGTGTCATCAGTGATGTCATGAGTGATGTCACTGACCATGTCATGAGTGATGTAATATGTGACGTCATCAGCAGTGCATTGCAGGCGCGCAAGTTATAGTGAGTCCAACTAACTATAACGTGGGAATTTCAATGGTTTTATGTCAGTAAAATTTCCAGCTAACTATAACTGGTGTGAAACCTATGGTTTTGTCAGTGAATATATATATATACATATGTTATATTTCACTAAAAAAGCCAAAGGGTAAAGTAATGTTATAATTAGGTGAATTTGTCAGTGACAAAACTGACGTTTTCAACAACAAAAAAACACACAGAAATTCACTAGTAAGAACTAACAGAGACGACTATGATTTGCACCCCCGCATGCACTGCTTACAACCTCATATTACATCACTCATGACATGTTCTATGACATCATTTATGAAATCACTGATGGCATCTAAAAATACATCATTGATGACATCACGGATGTCATCATCCAATTAGTGTGCTAGTTTGCTTTATGGTTTACATAATGGCAGGTAACTACCATGTTACTTTTCTACCTAATTTTGTACAGCCTGGGTCCAGCTAATATGTGTAATTGTTTACTAAACACATGTGCCCCTAATGCATCATAAGTGTGTAGAGGTATTGAACATGTTATAAATGTTTGTATGAAGAGTAATCCTGTGTGTAGGTGACAGTTGACAACTTGTGTCCATTATGTTCCACACAGGTTTTTAGGCTCTGCAGAAAAGGATTGCAACAGTGCAAGGATTCTACATACAACATACTAAGTATTGTAAGAAGCTTTGAAATATTAGACAGAATAATCTCAGCATAACAATTTCTATGTAACATAGAAGACTATGTGCACCATGTATTAAGTTATGTACATGTGCTAGTTTTTCTTCAGAAGATGCGCTATCTGTAAACATTTCACCACAGTATGAAGGCTATGGGTAGTATAATCTTTAGCACCAGCAGACGTTGCTTATTTTTTGCAGATATTGTCTTTTTTGCCAAATGTTGCATAAAGTGTACACTGTTCTTAGTAGATACTTAGTAATACTCTCTAGTGTATTTCTCATGAGAGTTTCACTGTCTGCAGAGTGGTACAGGGTAAACTCTCTCTATAAAGTCATTACTGCTTACAGTACCCACTACTTCACTCATATCAACTTAATTTCTCAATGTAGGTTTAGTGACTTTCAGGGGTTTGATACAGATAAAAGCTGGCCCTAGTAGGGAATTCATTTTGGAATATATATTCAGTATTTTTAAGAACTTGGCTTTCTCTGAACAGTTGTATACATATTGAACACCATATGCAATGAGGCCATATATCTGTGTTGAATGTTAATGTGAACTATGTTACCCATAAAGTATATGGTATAAGGTCATCGTAACATAAAACCCATCTACACCTAAAGAAGCTGTTTCTGTGATGGCATTAATGATGCTTCTAATTCTTTTGAGCTGTTTTGTACTTACTTTCAGAGCTCTAATGCTATACCTGTTTATAGAGCAATGAGTAAAAAAGAAGCTTGGATGAAGTCATCAGTGATGTTATCAACAATGTAATTTGAAATGTCTTCAGTGATGTAATAAAAGATGTCAGAGAATATGTCATAGGTGATGTAGTATATGAGGTCATACGTAGTGCATGGAGGTGCAAGTTCTAGTTAGCACTGCTAACTAGAACAGGTGAATTTATGTGTGTTTTTTTTAGTTCAGAATGTTAGTGTTGTCACTGACAAATTCCCCTAACTATAACGTTACTTTAACCTTTTTTTTCAGTGAATTTCTAAACAGATCTTTTTATCACACCTAACTATGTTACTATAACATTTGTTTTTTTCTGTGAATTGTAAGGTTTTTTTACCGTAAAGTAATATTTTATCAGCATATGTAAAGTCAACCTCCCCCATGCTCCGACCAGACATTTCTTATGGGGAGGGTAGCACAGAGCTTTATGTTTTTTAAAAGGGAGGGGGCCATATTAGGTCCTGGGGATCCATCCCCCAAGGCCTTTTTTTTAATGAATGGAGAGGAGGGCTGCACAGCCCGCCTCCTCAAGTCTTATTAGGCCCTGGGGACCCCATCCCCCAGGGCCATTTATTTTAATGAAAGCGGATGGGGGCCACGTTACTCCCCTCCCCAAGTCTTCTTAGACCATGGAGACCCCACCCCCATGGGCTATTACTAAAAATTAAAGGGTGGTGGACAACGTGGCCCCCCTCCCTGGATCTGGTAATGCCTTGGGGACCCCAGAGCCACTAATAAAATTAAAGGGGAGGGGGGCTGCACTCCTTCACCCTCCCTGAGCCTTGCGACTGCGACTACCACAATGCAATTTGACACACCCCCGTGAAGGCGGGAGTACTTGCCCATGGGGCGGGACTTTGATTAATAAAAAGCAGGTGTTCCATACTTTAATATTGCCGTGTGATTGTCAGTGGATGGCTTGTGATCAAGGATTCGAAAGAAAGTAGTCACAATTCCAGGAAAACCTATCATTTCAGCCCAAAAAAGCATGATGGAAATTATATCAAAATGTGTGGACTACTTCCTACAGCCCCTTGTCATCACATTGCCATCCTTTGTGAAAGACACCTCTGACTTCCTGAGAAAAATCCAGAATGTTTTATCGCAACCCAATTTTATGGACATAGCATCCCTATACACAAGCATCCACCATTCTGATGGATTAGCTGCAGTTTTGGACAACAGAGCTATTAATTTAAAAGAACATAATCGCATGCTGGTTACAATGAAAGAGCTTTGCCTGCATAACACCTACTTTCTGTTCAATAAGGAAGCTTATCAACAGTTGAGAGGTGTTGCCATGGGGCATGCTTCTCCCCCAGCTATTCGTGTCTTCATGTTGGCTGGTGGGAGGAGCATGTCCTCATGACACCGTATGGGGTGGAGTGGGAATCCCATGTAAAGTACTATTGGCGATACATTGATGACATATGCTTGATATGGGATGGAAGTAGAGAGGCAGCAATCAATTTTGTAACAGCTCAGCTATTAACACCAATATGCAAAATCTTAGATTTGTGGCAACAATCAGTGATGTAAGTGTTGAATTTCTAGAGGTTCTCCTATATATCAGTGAGGGTAGCATTCACTCGAAGTTGCACCACAAACAAACTGCGGGCAACTCAATTTTGCATGCAAAAAGTTTGCTTCCCCTCCACTTAATTCAGAGCATACGGTACGGTGAGTTTGTGCGAATTCGCCATATCTGTAGTTCGCAAACTGACTTAAAGGAGTGCCAGCAGGATGCTTTTGGCTGTTTTTTAAGCCGGGGTTACAACATGTCTATGTTGGTTCGTGCCCTGAACAAAGCAAACGTACATCCTAGAGAGGAATTACTAATACCCAAAAGAGAACGTCTTGCGGCTCAGGTCCCGGAAGCGGAAGGAAATGATAGTGATAAACGTAGTATTAGACTTATCACTACATTTAGCCAGCAAGAGCGTAAAATCCAAAAAATAATCTACTCTCAATGGCCTATAGTCTTAACAGATGTGTCGTTGATACCCGTATTGCCAACCTTGCCTGCCATCACATTCAGGAGGGCACCCTCTATGAGGGATGACCTTGTAAAAACAAGTCCTGAGATAACATCTAAAAGTACTTGGCTGGCCAAATCAGGTTTTTCTAAAAGCAACTTGTGCCATGCATGTACATTTGCCACAAATTTACCACACTATGTGACGGCATTTAGTGAGAAACTGATCCCAATAAAGGATCATTTGACATGCTGCACCGAGTTTGCAATCTATAAACTACGATGCACTTGTGGTCTTGAATATATAGGGAGCACCAAGCTCCCTGTACACAAACGGATTTTAAAGCACTACAGGACAATTGTGAATTCCGACCCAAATTATCCCGTAGCCAGACATTTTAAGTTGGTACACCAGAATAAGTTCAAGGATTTGGAATATTCTGTGTTAGGGGAAGTACCCACACCCAGCTTGGGTGGGAACCGTAAAAGAGAGTTTGGGGCGTTCCAATGAGTGGGCGGAGTCATGACGAGCTGAGCTCGTCATGAGCACAGCTCCACTGTGCTGCATGACGAGCTGAGCTCGTCACGAGCAGCGTGGTGCAGCACGCATCCCCCTCCCCCCGCAGGGGAATAATTCCAGCTGCGAAGGGGTTAATAAGGTTCTCTTAGCCCTCTGTATATTGTATATATTTACGTCATTGGCACTTGCACTTTATCATTATTCAGGTTTGGGAAAAATTCAATGTCTACGCTGCTATAGAATATGTAAGTTGCACAGCACAATTGCACTGGTTAATTGTTTGTTTTTTGCACTGAGCACGGCACTTTTATCATTGTATAGACTGTTTTATTTGGATGAACATGACACAAGGTTAAGCTAAAACAAACTATACATATTTGATTGAAAGTATCCCGATATGAATTGGCTGCTATAAGTAAGGCCAAACATTGCAAAGTCAAACCGGTATTGAAAGTTAAGCTTACTATATATTGGTTTATATATATCAATTGGATATTTTAGTGAGAAAGATGAATTGAAACATGATATCAGCACTAGCACTTTAATATCATGGTAATGTAAGGATCAATCAGATGAAAGTACTCAGAATTAGCACTTTATTTTTTTTTCATATCGATTAAATTCAGACAGTAATGATTTTGGGACCTCATTTGTATACATCATTTAATGGTGTAAGTGACAAAGAAATTGAGGTATAGTTGAGCACTAGCACTTTAATCAAAATACTGAACGTAACATGAAGATGATTGATCTTATTTGAATATTACTGATGTATTTGTAAATTGGAGTGACTGTTTACTATTATTAGCACTCTAATTCCAGTGTTGATCATTGTAAAGTTGTATTATAGTAAGCACCAATCAGCATATTTTGAACATATATTTCTTTGTTTTACAGTGATAACCTATGAATGGTCTTTTTTCATGGATTTTAACATCGTTTTTTTAACAAATCAACATAAACTGATTTATTTAAATTGTATTATATAACATAGATACATATAAGTATGACAGCGATATTATCAGATGTTTGACAGTCGGTTTTCGTTTTCACTAAACCTGGCAAATCACTTTCTATAGTCAATACTGCACACTTTCTGTTTAATTTGTTCCCTGTCATGTGGTTCTATGGTCAATAGTGCACACTTTCTATTTAATTTGTTCCCTGTCATGTGGTGTGTCATGTGATCAAGATCGCGTGAGGCGATCGAAACGTGTCCTGGCAGGCACAGCTTTGGAGGATATAACCTATGGGTGACTAAATCAAAGCACTGCGAACAAGCAACATTGGAGTTGTCTATTCTTTGAAGCATACTAGAGGTCCGTGCCTGGGGGTACCGTTGAGACACTGACGGTTCAAGAGTTGCATATATATATATATATATATATATATATATATATATATATATATATATATATATATATATATATATATATATATTCACTGAAAAAACCATAGGTTTCACACCAGTTATAGTTAGCGGGAAATTTTACTGACATAAAACCAATGAAATTCCACGTTATAGTTAGTTGGACTCACTATAACTTGCGCGCCTGCAATGCACTGCTGATGACGTCACATATTACATCACTCATGACATGGTCAGTGACATCACTCATGACATCACTGATGACACCAGCCAGTGAATGTGTGTCTTTTTGAAAAATAACTATGTTTTATATATGTATTTGTAAAGGATGATGGAAGAATAAATGGTTAAATAAGTGTGTAAATGGATGTTTGTTTTTAAAAGAATTGATTGGTTAACTGCCTTATTAAGTGTATCTTAGTGAATACATATATTAGCAAGTAACTTTTAAATATTGAAATGTATGTATCAGTGTTTCACTTTGTGTATAAGTGGCTGTATGGGTTGGTGACTGACTCACTGTTTGTATGTGTTTTGAAGACAGCATATGTACAGGACTGTATGGATGGATGGATGAGTGTGTATATGTGTGTGTTAGTGAGTAAACGACTGTCTCACTATTGTCTTTTTCAGTAACGACATATGTTTTAATCTAGTATATGTGAGTATTGATATATATAAGTGAGTATATGTGAGAGTGAGAGATTTTAAGAGTTCCTGTTTAAATAAGTATGTGTTTCTATAAGTGATTGTTTAAGAGAGTAAGTATGTGTAAGTTTCCTTAGAAGTAAAATGGTAGTGTGTGTATAGCTGTATATGCAAATAAATGGATGTTCAATAGTTTTTTCGCATGTATGAATATGTGTGTGAGTAACTTTTGGATGACTGTCGGTGTGTAACAGGATGTATAGGTCTATCACTACATATGATAAGTGAATATATATATGAATGACTATATAGAACTGTTGGTGAATGAGTGGATGTGTATGTAGATGTTGGAATTACCTAATAAGTTGTTGTAATTGGTGTTGGTTTCTCCTTTTTTAATAAAATGTTAGTTTCTATTTTTGAATGTGTGTGTCAAAGGTTATTTTATGCTGATAGGAGGTCTGTCACTTTGTCACAAGGATGGTGTCATCAGTGATGTCATGAGTGATGTCACTGACCATGTCATGAGTGATGTAATATGTGACGTCATCAGCAGTGCATTGCAGGCGCGCAAGTTATAGTGAGTCCAACTAACTATAATGTGGAATTTCATTGGTTTTATGTCAGTAAAATTTCCTGCTAACTATAACTAGTGTGAAACCTATGGTTTTTTAAGTGAATTTCAAAGGTTTTTTAATGCTAATTCCTAACTAAAAGTCTCACTTTATAAGTAAGACTGTTAGCGCTCTAGTTGTTCTTTAGAACACTCTGGTACATACTATCATTAGGCTATAGTTGCGCTACATCTGGCTGATATTTGGGCTATATTTGTATTTTTTTGTGTCTGGTGGCCATCTTTGGGCTACATTGGGCTACATTTGGGCTACATTTGGGCTCTAACATATTTACAGCCCAATGTAGCCCAATATATATTTTTTTAAGTTAATTTTCTTAAAAACAACTGGAGCATATATCTTGAGACATAGCAAACGCACATCGGGCTACCAGTCCTTACAATTTTTCAAATTTTTTTTCTTCTTTTTTTTTGCCCTGGAGCGCTCCCGGTGCGCGCCCCGGTGAGTGCCCCGGAAAGCATAGTATTTTGAAGCGCCCCGGTGCGCGAACCGGGAAGCGTCCCGTTAGCGCCAATGTCGCGATCGAAAACAACATGGTGACGCGTCGCGTAAGCGTGACGTATCGCGTAGCCGCGCGATGTGTCTTATGACGCGCTGCATAAACGCACCCGGAAGCGCTCCGCGGCGCGGCCCGGAGCGCGTAACGTAAGCACCCCGGAGCGCGTAACGTAAGCGCAGCGGGTCATGTGACTTGAAAATAACACTTTTCATTGGTTCTCATCATTTTTTTTCTCCAAATAATGGAAGCCCCCTCCTTTTTTCCTCATTCTTACTTTCTTCATTGAGAGAGCAAGAGCTATTTTTGAGCAAACAATGGCATCACTTGTTGCTGCAGCTGGTGCACCCCCACCACCACCCCCACCACCAAGAAAAGAAGGTCCACCACCACAGTTTCTTGGAGGACAAGAAGAAGAGGAGGAAGAAGAGGAGGAGGATCAACAACCAAGGCGCTTCCTCCCTGAAGAACCAAGACAAAGGAACAATAAAGTGCACTTCATTTGGCAATTCTTCTCTTTTCCTGATGACCAAAAAAAGGTGAACGCCCCCAAAGTCACCTGTCTTATTTGTGACAAAGTTCTCTCGAGGGGCAATCCCACCAAGAAATATTCTTTTGGTAATTTTACCATGATCCGCCACATGGAGAGGTGGCATCCCAATAATTTAGCCCAGGCTGAAGTCCAGGAACTTCGAAACAACCCACCCCCTGTGGCCACTGCCAGCCCTTCCTCTTCTGTACCCTCACTTTCTGGTCCTGAAGAACGCCAAATGGTGCCAAATATTCAGCAAAAATTTGGCCAACTCAAATTTGTTTGGATTTTCTGTGGCAAAACATTATGCTATGGTGAACTTAGCGTCACCTAATAAATAATGCTGTACACAACCACCAATGCAGCAAGAAAAGAAAACAGTAATTCTTTTCTTTTTTTTTGCTCCTGTTGAGCCATTTCCAATTCCCTGTTTTCTGTTTGTTCCCTTAAAAAACCCCAAAAAATATATAAAATTGTTCAAAAATACAAAAAAATAAAAAAATGTTCGGAAAAATAATAAAAAATATATAAAACAACAAAAAGAATTAAAAAAAGTTCTTTTCAGAACTACCTCCCATTTATAAAATATTGCCAACATTTTTTAACTCTGCCATTCTTTTTTCTCTTTTGTGCGCTTCCCGGTGCGCTCCCCGGTGCGCGTCCCGGGCGCTCCCTCCTCGACAATCGAAAAAAAAAAATTTATTTTTGCCCCGTGAGACCCTTTTATAGCCCCCACATCAAACCTAGGGGGTCAGGGTGGGTCTACCCTGTCCCCTTATGGTCATTTCCCCCTTTGTTTTGGCCACCTCTTGTGTCTCGATCCTACCGAGACACAAGATGGCGGTCGCTCCGGACTGTTTCGAATGTTTACAGACACCCGAGAACCAATCAGCTTTCTGCGCGCAAGTCGCGTGGCGTGTCCGGAGCGCTCCCCGGAGTGCGTACCGGGGCGCTGCCATAGATATATATAATTCTTTTAACCTAAATTACTCAAAATCCACTGAAGCACATATCTTGAGACATAGCAAAGGCACATCGGGCTACCAGTCCCTACAATTTTGCCAAGTTTGGTGGAAATCCATTCAGCCGTTCGGGCTAAAAGTGAGGTCAACCGCCCTATGGAAATTAACATGGGGAAGACACGTTTTGGGACCCCCCTTTTATCTCGGCCCCCGCTTGACAAATCCCCCCAAACTTTCAGGGAAGGACCGGGGCGCCGCGAGGCCATTTTGAGGAAATTTTCAGGCAGATTCGTCAACCGGCGCAAAGGTTATTCAAAATAGAATTTTGAAATTTAACATTGAAAAAAATCCTAACTATAACTACCTACTGGGGACCGCCAGTAGGTAATATATATATATATATATATATATATATATATATATATATATATATATATATATATATATATATATATATATATATATATATATATATATATAACGAGGAGAGGGCAGGACATTTAAACCTAGACTCACGCCCCCACACACGAGCACTTGCACCTGGCGCTGAAGAGGCAGACCACGCCGAAATGCATCCGCCATAGAGGGTGCGCCATAGAGGATGACAGACACTCTGGCTTGTGCAGCATATTAAAGCGCTTTGAAGGATTCCCCTGTTGTGGCCTTTCTCTTTCAATGAAGGAGTTTTCTTGGATATAATTGAGCGCGCTATCCAGTGTCGCGCTGCTAAGGCTCACGCTGCTTCAAGTGGCCCTGTGTTCACTGGATTCCGCTTTTGCGGTTTGTTGTTTCTCCGGAGTACCGGAATCCACAGGGTCCTCCCACCCAGCGGATGAAGAAGTATGATGGTGTGGAGGTCTACGACGCCACGGGGCAGGTAGGATTTCCAAGCCTGCCCACGTCAGAAAGGATTCATTTGCTGAGGGGGATGCAGCGTTTGGGGACCCGAGGAAGCGCTGCTGCGCTACAGTGCTCTGGAGTTTAAGGTCTGTTTGCTGACTTTGGAGCAATACAATCTTCCCCCACCTCATTCCCGCATATACCTACCAGACTTTGCCACTGCATGCTGGGACTTGTAGACGCTGTCTACGGGACAGGCTACAGGAGGCATACACGCTGGGACAGCATAGGCGTGGGAGGAGCTGCGGTCTGCAAACGAGGAGAGGGCAGGAAATTTAAACCTCGACTCACGCCCCCACACACGAGCACTTGCACCTGGCGCTGAAGAGGCAGACCACGCCGAAATGCATCCGCCATAGAGGGTGCGCCATAGAGGATGACAGACACTCTGGCTTGTGCAGCATATTAAAGCGCTTTGAAGGATTCCCCTGTTGTGGCCTTTCTCTTTCAATGAAGGAGTTTTCTTGGATATAATTGAGCGTGCTATCCAGTGTCGCGCTGCTAAGGCTCACGCTGCTTCAAGTGGCCCTGTATTCACTGGATTCCGTTTTGCGGTTTGTTGTTTCTCCGGAGTACCGGAATCCACAGGGTCCTCCCACCCAGCGGATGAAGAAGTATGATGGTGTGGAGGTCTACGACGCCACGGGGCAGGTAGGATTTCCAAGCCTGCCCACGTCAGAAAGGATTCATTTGCTGAGGGGGATGCAGCGTTTGGGGACCCGAGGAAGCGCTGCTGCGCTACAGTGCTCTGGAGTTTAAGGTCTGCTTGCTGACTTTGGAGCAATACAATCTTCCCCCACCTCATTCCCGCATATACCTACCAGACTTTGCCACTGCATGCTGGGACTTGTAGACGCTGTCTACGGGACAGGCTACAAGAGGCATACACGCTGGGACAGCATAGGCGTGGGAGGAGCTGCGGTCTGCAAACGAGGAGAGGGCAGGACATTTAAACCTCGACTCACGCCCCCACACATGAGCACTTGCACCTGGCGCTGAAGAGGCAGACCACGCCGAAATGCATCCGCCATAGAGGGTGCGCCATAGAGGATGACAGACACTCTGGCTTGTGCAGCATATTAAAGCGCTTTGAAGGATTCCCCTGTTGTGGCCTTTCTCTTTCAATGAAGGAGTTTTTATATATATATATATATATATATATATATATATATATATATATATATATATATATATATATATATATATATATATATAATATATATAGTTTTTTTTATTTAAACAAAGTAACGTCGCACTCAGGATTCTTCGGTTTGCATTTATTAAAAATGCAGTCTCAGTCTGTCAAACCAACGCTTTTCAGCCACACAGGGCCTTGCTCACGATTATAGGACATTACCCACAATTAAATATATATACACTACTCCCAGTTTTAGCCTACAATGAAGCATTCTGGAAGATGTAGTTATCAACATTTCTACAGTCCTTACTATAGAAAACAGACACATTTATCGTTGTTAGTGAGGGGATATTTTCATACAAAACGACTCATATCCTTGTAATTAAATCATCTTATCATGACTAATTCATATCTTGGTTTCAATAATGATAAGTGCACACTATTACGTGATCCAATTGATAGTACCTCAGGCACCCAAGATGATGAATGGGACGAGGTTCCATCCTAAACCCTTACGGAAGAGTATCCCATTTGGGGGATTCAGGGGGGATAAGAAGAAATTGTTCAAAAGATGAAGATGCCAAGAACAACATCCTAGACAGTGCACCAAGATTAAAAAACAGAGGATAGAGACTATGAGATCTAAACAAAAGCATACAAAAAGTTGAAAACACGCCCTCCCCTCTGAGGACTACATTCTCCTAGGGGACCTCAACTTCCACCTGGAAAAGAAGAACAACAGCAACACAACCACCCTTCTGGACAACACCGCCATTCTCGGACTCAAACAACTGGTAAACACACCCACCCACTACGCCGGACACACGTTCGACCCAATCTTCTCCTCCAGCAAGCACGTCTCCTTCTATCACGCTACAGGACGCCACTGGACGGACCACAGCTGCGTCCACTTCAATTTCAGAAAGACCACGTCCCACCACCACCCACAACAAGTCCCCCGCAGAAACTGGAACATAATTACCACCGACCAACTCACCTCATCGCTAAACCAAATCCTTACCACCAAATCATCGGACCCAAATCAAGCAGCAATCAATCTCGCCCAATGGATCACCCACTGCGCTGACGAATTAGCACCCTTGAAAAACCCTCACAACAAGCCAGGCTACAAAAAAGCCTCCTGGTTCAATGACGACCTCAAGAACTCCAAAAAAGAACTGCCGCACCCTCGAGAAAACAGCTAGTCTGTGCTATTTCAAACTGTCTACAAGGAGCCTTTACATAGCTAGGGTGAATCTTGCTGTAATTGCCTATCACCTCCCGGACCCGGCAGAGAGGGGTAGGTCTACCTTTGGAGACTCTGGAAATTACAACCTGCAAATCAAGCGGTTGTTCCCGGACTTGACCTGCCGGTACTGATGTTGTAGCTTACACCCACATTGATAGGCAATTACAGCACAACACAGGTACCTTTGAACCTTTACACACATTGAAATATTCACCCTAGCTATGTAAAGGCTCCTTGTAGACAGTTTGAAATAGCACAGACTAGCTTTTTTATACACGGTCCTGAAGAATCGCTGGTTAATAGACACTTAGCGAGAAACATGTCGACCTGTTTATCTATTCACTAGTCTAGACTCGCACCAGGGAGCATTATTTCCCTTTGAGTTTATTCTACCTCTTTTTTTAACTTGTAGTAAGGGACCGCTAGAATAAACCTGATCCTGGTACCCTTTACCCCAATTTTAACCTCCAATAAACGTCTACACAATACTGGCCCCTCACCCGCACTTCACCGATACAGCAGTTGGAAAAAGATCTCCGCCAAAGAGCCCCTCTTTGAGGTGTTGCCTGTTGGGTATGCACCGCCAACCCAACGAGGAACATTGCCGATGATGAAGCATGACACCTGCAAGGGTGTGTGAGGCCATTATATCCAACAAATTGGATTCCCAAGCGTTCTATCACTACGCACGGGTGTCACCAACACCAAACGTCCACCTGGAATAGGAACAGCCGGGTACCTTTTGTATTTCATTACAATTGGGGCGAACACCTAGCTGGACCTACCACTCCCCCTGAGAGTGGAAAACCCGCCCCCTCACTGTCTCCTTTCTTTGATAACACAAATGTGAGGGAGCCATGAAGCCCCCACAACCACTGAAAGCAGAGCAGTGTCTGTTGCCCGCTGTGAAGCGAGAAGGGAAACTGACACATTGCTTTGGGATACAGGGAGCTGCATGTTTGCCAGCTTACACAGGAGGAGGGGAGCCGGCAGAGACTTCCTTTCTTCTGAGGGCTTCAGGACTAAAATGGACTTCATCCTCAAAGCAGCAGTGTGCCAGGAGGTGGAGAAAAGGGGTGTGGCCTCTGAACTCTCAGCAATCCAGATGTGTCGGTCTTACTGGAGGTAAAAAGAGGGCTAGTGGGACCCTCAAGAGCCAAGGGGACTTCATCCCCAACTAGTAGTGTTTTCAGAGTAGTGGAGAAATAGGGGCATGGCCTCTGAGAACCTTTCAGCAATCACATTGTGTGGGGCTTACTGGAGGTACAGTTGGGGTAGGTGGCCCCCAAGGACACTCAATAGCCAAGGGGACTTGATCCCCCTACTAGCAGTGCCCCAGGAGGTGCGTTTGCACAGTGGTAGAGAAAGGATTTGTGGCCCCTTACCAGGTCTCAGCAATCCTGCTGTGTGGGGCTTACTGGAAGTAATCCCTCCTGTTAACTCCAATAAGTCCCACACAGCGGGATTTCTAAGAGGTCTTCGGAGGACATCCCCTTCCTCCACCACTCTACAAATGTGGCTCAAGGTCTACTTCTGGTTGGGAGATGAAGTCCACTTTACTCCTGAAGGACCGTGGAGGCCAAGAAGCTCTCCTGGTTCCTCCTGTAAGTCCTACACAGCGGGATTCCTAAGCTGGTAGGAGGCCCAGCCCCTTTTCTCCACCACTCTGCAAAAGTAACTGCTAGTTGAAAAAACATAAAAATTCACTGAAAAAAGCATAGCATATGATTAGGAATTAGCATTCAAAAAACCTTAGAAATTCATTGAAAACAAAAAGGTTACAGGGATGTTATCGTTAGGAAATGGAATAAAAATATCTTAGAAATTCAGGTTACAGAGACGTTATAGTTAGGCTCAAGTGGCACTCATACAAAACCAGAGAAATTCTGTTGTTATAGTTAGTGATCTAACAATAACTTGTGCCCCCGCAATGCACTGCTTCGGACTTCACATATTACATCACTCATGACATGGTTAGTGACATCACTGATGACATCCTCAGAATCTCTGAAGCACCCACTCACACCCCATATAACCTTTGATATGTCCACTCCAACTATCACACTACCATTCTCAAACCCATTCACACACACACACCAGTACTTACACAGCCACTCACTGATTCACAGATCAACACTAACATCTACTCACTCACCCATACAGCCACCCCCACACACACCTGCTCTAATACAGCCACTGGCATAACCACTCATATACCCACTCACAAACTGAGTCAACTATAGAGCTACTCACACACCTACTCACTCACTCAGTCAATCACACAGCCACTTACTGATACCATATAGTTGCACACACACTCACTCACTTACTCATACAGATACTAACGCATTCTCCATCACCTTTAAAGTTACTAACACAAGCACACATTCACCCATGAAGCCACTCTCACATTCATTCACTCACCCACACAGTCACTCATATACCCCAACACTCACCCATACTGCCTTTCACATAACCGGTTACTCACCCATATACCACTGACGCACACACTCACTCACCAACATGGCCATACACACACTCACTCACCCATACAGCCCCACACACACATGCATTCACTAACTGATACACAATCACACACTCATCAACCACCCACCCAGACACCCATAGAGGTTCTCAGACAACTAATCGCTCGCCCATACAGAAACTCACGTTCCCACTCCACACAAACAGTCACTCACCCGTACATTCACTGAGACACGTAAGCACTCACTTATACAGTTAGTCACATACCAACTGAATCCTCTAAACAGACACTCATACACCCACTGATTCACCAATACAGGTTGGTATATATTTTACTCTCAAACTTTTTAAAAACACTCAAAGTAACCGGCTAATGTTATCAGTGATGTAATTTGAGATTCATCAGTGATGTCACTGACCTTGTCATGATGTCATGTAGTTCCTCCAAATCTATAAAGGATCTGCGCATTTAGACAGCATAAATTTAGGGATTGATGTCCAGGCTGATTCCAGGCACCCCAAAGGATATGTTAATCTGTGAACCAGCTAGCTCACAGTGCCACTATGAGCTCCTCTTACCGAGGAGCGAATAATTTCTGGCAACTATCGAATATGACAACCCTGGCCTCTCAGTGATCGTGGAAACAGTACAGTACTTTTTACTCAGTCACTCATGCTTACTTTGTATTAGAGAAATACACAGAATAAACGGCGGGGACGTCTTTCAATAAGCATTTATTGAACGAGCGTCATACTAGTATAAATATGTGTGCTGCAACAACCATTCAATCAATCAATCAATCAATCAGGCATTTGTTAAGCATGACTACTCACCTGTAAGGGTCTCAAGGCTGGGGAGTGGGGTTTGGGGAGGGGGGGGGTTAGCAGGCTCTAGTCCATCAAGGGGGCGGTTTGTGTAAGAGCCAGGTTTTTAGGTTTCTTGCGAAGATGGGGAGCAATGTTGTCTGTCTGAGGTGGAGAGGAAGGGCGTTCCAGGATCGGGCCGCAAGCAGCCTCCCCATCTAGTCTTTCTGGTGCGGGGGATCACGGTGTAGGAGAGCTGGGCTGATCGTAGGGTCCTCTGGGGTGCATGGAATTTGAGTCTGCAGTTCAGTTATGCTGGTCCGGTGTCGTGGAGGGCCTTGTGGGCGTGGGTGAGCATCTTGAAAGTGGCTCTACAGGGGTGTGGAAATTAATAAAAATATCTACTTGTCCATGGGGCAGGATGATTCATAAATCTACTTGTCCTTTAACACAAACTTGTCCCTCTGGTGCCATGTAGTGTGATGACAAATTATGAGAGCAATCTCCTTACATGAAAGCTGTACATGTCGTCTGCAGATGACACAATGTTGAGTCCGTAGGTCCTGACGATGGAGGTGAGCGGAGCCATGTCGACGTTGAAGAGTGTAGGGCTGAGGGAGGACCCCTAGGGGACTCCCAGGTGGTAGGTGTAGGGTCGGAGAAGAAAAGGGGGAGTCTGACTCGCTGTGTTCTGTTGGAGAGGAAGGAACGCATACAGTTGAGGGCTTTGTCTTGGATCCCTGCATCGTGGAGTCTGCGTATTAGGGTGCGGTGTCGTCTGTTGCAGCGAGGAGGGCGGTTTGAATACTGTGGTTTTATCTGAAGCCGGATTGGGAGGAGTCGAGGATGTTGTGATCTTCGATGAATGTGGCGAGTTGGCTGTTGATAGATTTCTCAATGACTTTCGCTGGGAACGGGAGCAGGAGATAGGTCTGTAGTTTTGGAGGTCGGTGGGCTCCGCTGAGGGTTTCTTCAGGAGGCGGGCTGCCCTTGGCGTGTTTCAAGTCATCGGGGAACATGGCGGTTTGCCAGGGAGCGGTTGATGGTGTGGCAGAGCATGGGTGCGATGGTGTCGGTGGCTGTATTGAAAATGTGGTGGGGCAGGAGTCCGAGGGGGCCCCGATTGGATTGACTTCATCGTCTTCAGTGTGCCTTCGGTGGTGAGGGCTGTCCAGTTGTCGATCGCTGGCTTCAGGGTGTCGGGGGTGCTTAGTGAGGGTTCAGTGTGTTGGTTGTCTAAGTCAAAATTATCATAGACATAGATGCTCTTGATTTTGTGGTGGAAAAAGGTGCTGAGTTTGTCACAGAGGACTTGTGAGGGAGGGATGTCGGTGGAATCGCTGTTGGGTTGGGCGAACTCCTTGATGATGTTGAAGAGTTCTTTGCTGTTGTGTGCTTGAGTGGAGATTCTGTATTCAATCGCTTTTTTCTTCATTTTAGATATAAGCAGATACTTATGGTTATGAGCACCAGTACAGTAAAGAAAAAGTAGAATTCTACCATAGTGCTAAAAGAATAAATATATGCAGGCATATAGATACATAACAGTAATAATGTACTCCTATGATGCAACCCCTAACTAGAAGAACCTAAATGTACCTAGCATGTATATAGGTGTATAGCCAAGAATGCCCTTAGGATAGAGCCAACCCCATTAGCTGATGTGGGAGACAAAGGACCCGTCTTGGTCTCAAGATGGACACCCCGCAAGGGATGTCATACCACTGCATGCTGGAGTGTCTGCGTGCAGGGACATCAGAGTCTCGCGTCAGCGTGGAAGTCTTTCTTCTCTGGGTTGCCCAGCGAAGATGTAGTACTTATATACCCGAAAGGTACCCTCATGGGTTCTACTTATAAGCAAACTGTGGGCAACTCAGGCAAGGATAACAATAGATATGACCCTTATACAGAGTTATTATGCAGAAGATGGTAATCCTGCTGTGATATTGAGAATCCTCATGCATATTACATGAGGCTAGTATTTGGAGACAACCCCACAACAGTCATGTTGCACCTAACTAGGTAAAAGGTCAGCGCCAAACCCGTTATGTGGAACAACGGTTGGACAGACGTAGGTAAAAGGTTGTGTAACTACCTAGGCCTATATTGGGATTCATAAAAATGAGTGATGTAATGTGTGAGATCATAAGCAGTGCATTGCGGGGCATGAGTTATAGTTAGCTCACTAACTATAACAGCTGAATTTCTCTGGTTTTGTACAAGTGACACCTGAGCCTAACTATAATGTGGCTGTAATATTTGTTTTTTTCAGCGAATTTATGAGGTTTATTTTATTCCATTTCCGAACTGTAAGGTCCCTGTAACCTTTGTTTTTTTTCAGTGAATGCATATATATAAAGAATGTCCACAGTCCTGTAAGTGTGTCTTCTATATTCTAGGAGATGTTAATGTTGTACAATTTTTGTAGCTGGGTACCGTTCTTGGTGTGTGACTCCCCTGGTGGGTAGTGCAGCCAAAGAGGATCACTTTGAACACACTCATATAGTCGTTCAAAGTGATCATCTTTGGATATATGGATGTATGGATGTATATACATATATTTATATATACACATATATATATGTGTGTGTGTGTATATATATATATAGATATGTGTGTGTGTGTGTATATGTATGTATGTATATATATATATATATATATGTATACATATATATATCCCTTCACTTGGTTCCTCTTTGCCGGGTAATTGCAGTGCTCTCATGTCGGTTCGTTTTCCTTGCGGCAGAACCACGCCGCTTTCAATGTCAACAAAATTCACCCCTCACAGAGTGACTAATTAGGACGAACTCGCGTGATCAAGTTGTTTTACTATTTTTATTCTATTTTCGCCTTCAGATAAGTAATGTGGCAAGCAAACACAGATCAATGCATTTCGGGAGCCCTCTCTCTTGCTCACGATCAACCTGGCCCCAGGGTTAATACACATTTAAAGGTTCATTAAATCAATTCCTGGTAACTGTTCATGTTGCCCCTAAGCCTTCTGGAAGTTGTAGTTTTTTAAGTTAAATTTCAATTCAGTGAGAAAAGCCGTGGGAGGGCTGAAACGCGTTGGTTTGTGGAAGTTGTCAAGATTAAATTGAGCCAAAACCAGTTCCAGAGTGCTGCGTCCTTTGTTTTCTCATATATACATATATCTATATCTATCTATCTATCTATCTATATATATATATATATATATATATTACCTACTGGCGGTCGCCAGTAGGTATATATAGTTAGGATTTTATCTCTATGGGATTTTTGAAAATTCTATGTCTAATAGCTTTGGCGTTTGTGGACGGAATTGGCTGAAATTTTCAGGAAAATGGAACATTTTGTTTCCGAGCAGCCCCTGACAATTTGGGGGGGTTTCATCAAGGGGGGGCCGAGAAAAATGGGGGGTCCCAAAACGCGTTTTTCCCATGTTAATTTCCATAGGGCGGTTGGCCTCACTTTTAGCTCGAACGGCTGAATGGATTTGCACGAAACTTGGCAAAATTGTAGGGACTGTTAGCCCGATGTGCCTTTGCTAGGTCTCAATATATGTGCTCCAGTGGATTTTGAGTAATTTAGGTTCAAAAAAAGATATATATCTGGGCGGAGCCTAACCACACATCTGATCTGATTGGCTGTCAGCACTTCATCCAAGAAGTGTTGGCAGCCATCTTGGGACCAATATACATGATATCACCTCATTAAAAAGCATTGTAGTTAATAGAGGGTTTTAGGACTTTAGTTACATTATAAATCATTTGTTGATGGTACCATACTCGTTTTAGGAATTGTGGTGGGTTCTAAGGTGATTTTACCATGTGAAAAAACCTTCTGCTGTGATATCATGAATATTGTTTGAAAGAAAACTAATATCTCATGATTTTCCCACAGTGGTTTGGAAGGGGATCTATAAGCTAAACTGAAAGCATATTTTCTGTAAATTCACATTATCTTTCTCAGTCATGTGAAAATGAAGTCTGACATTCTCAGTAAAACATGTACATCCAACAAGGACAGATACTGTCAGTTGATTCCTTTGTGTTCTACTGCAGCCTCCTAGAGTGTTCTAAAGAACAACTAGAGCGCTAACAGTCATACTTATTACAAAGGTATGGCACACCTGAAGCCATCTTGATTGGAATAAAGTGGTAACTCTTAAAACATTTAATTTAAAAAGAAACAACATGAGGGGGGTATATTTTGCCATAGAAAGTATGATTAGTGCTGCAGAATGAAAAATTAGGGCACATTTTGAGTGACTTCTCAAATCCTTTTCTATTTCATTAAAACATTCTGACATGCAGTCTCCCAAAATGGCCACCAGAGACAAAAGAGCCCAAATGTAGCCCAAATATCACCCAGATGTAGCCCAAGTATAGCCCAATGACAGAATGTCCCAGAGTGTTCTAAAGAACAACTAGAGCGCTAACAGTCCTACTTATTACAAAGGTATGGCACACCTGAAGCCATCTTCATTGGAATAAAGTGGTAACTCTTAAAACATTTAATTTAAAAAGAAACAACATGAGGGGGTATATTTTGCCATAGAAAGTATGATTAGTGCTGCAGAATGAAAAATTAGGGCACACTTTGAGTGACTTCTCAAATCCTTTTCTATTTCATTAAAACATTCTGACATGCAGTCTCCCAAAATGGCCACCAGAGACAAAAGAGCCCAAATGTAGCCCAAATATCACCCAGATGTAGCCCAAGTATAGCCCAATGACAGAATGTCCCAGAGTGTTCTAAAGAACAACTAGAGCGCTAACAGTCCTACTTATTACAAAGGTATAGCACACCTGGAGCCATCGTGATGGGAATAAAGTGGTAACTCTTAAAACATTTAATTTAAAAAGGAACAAAATGAGGGGGTATATTATGCAATAGAAGGTATTATTAGTGCTGCAGAAAGAAAAATTAGTGCACATTTTGAGTGACTTTTCAAATCCTCTTCTATTTCATAAAAAAATTCTGACATGCAGTCTCCCAAAATGGCCACCAGAGACAAAAGAGCCCAAATGTAGCCCAAATATCACCCAGATGTAGCCCAAGTATAGCCCAATGACAGAATGTCCCAGAGTGTTCTAAAGAACAACTAGAGCGCTAACAGTCCTACTTATTACAAAGGTATGGCACACCTGAAGCCATCTTGATTGGAATAAAGTGGTAACTCTTAAAACATTTAATTTAAAAAGGAACAAAATGAGGGGGTATATTTTGCCATATGAATTATGATTAGTGCTGCAGAAAGAAAAATTAGGGCACATTTTGAGTGACTTCTCAAACCCTCTTCAATTTCATTAAAACATTCTGACATACAGTCTCCCAAGATGGCCACCAGAGACAAAAGAGCCTAAATGTAGCCCAAATATCACCCAGATGTACCCCAAGTATAGCCCAATGACAGAAAGTCCCAGAGTGTTCTAAAGAATAACTAGAGCGCTAACAGTCTTACTTATGACAAAAGTATGGCACACCAGAAGCCATCTTGATTGGAATGAAGTGGTAAGTCTGAAAACACTCAATTTAAAAAGGAACAACATGAGGGGGTTAATTTTGCCATAGAAAGTATGATTAGTGCTTCAGAAAGAAAAATTAGGGATCATTTTGAGTGACTTCTCAAATCCTCTTCTATTTCATTAAAAAAATTCTGACATGCAGACTGAAACATGCACTTTGAATACCAGCAGCAGACGTCCCTGGTGAGCAGTAGCTTTACTACAGTGATCTAATGTGCAACTAGAGTGCTAACATTCAGAATTTATGGCAAATGTGTGACACATCTGAATATCTTCTTGATGGAACCAAAGTAAACAAGCATTGAAAATGCAATAGATCTCGCCCTCGTTTAAGTTAAAGCCATTCTGTTTGTAATGAGGTGGCTTTTTAGCTTTGCTTTCATTAGTGTTTTTTCAACTTTCATGTAAATAACATGCATCTGTATGCATATAAGTATATGTATGCATGCATTTATGTTTGTATTTATATAGATATACAGATGATATATGTTTATATATGTATGTATATATGTATATATTCACTGAAAAAACCATAGGCTATAGACCATATATAGTTAGGAATTAGCATTTACAAAACCTTGAAAATTCACTGAAAAAACCATAGGTTATAGACCATATATAGTTAGGAATTAGCATTTACAAAACCTTGAAAATTCACTGAAAAAACCATAGGTTATAGACCATATATAGTTAGGAATTCGCATTTACAAAACCTTATTTTACTCTCACAAAACCATTGAAATTCCATATATAGTTAGTTGCACTAACTATATATCCCGCACCCGCAATCCACTGCTGATGATGTCACACATTACATCATTCATGACATGGTCAGTGACATCACTGATGACATCACTGATGACATCTCAAATGACATCACTGATGACATCACTGATGACAACATCCAGTGACTGTATGTTTCTGTAAAGTTAAAATATGTCTTACATATTGAAGAATGAGTGGATGTATAAGTGTCTGGATGAAGGATTTAGTAGGTGCATAACTGACTGTATGAGTGAGTGATTAAATGTGTCTCACTGAGTGCATGGGTTAGTGACTAAACTGTCTTAATTTGTGCATCATTATGTCTGTTGTTCTGTAAACTGTTGCATGTGTTGATAAGTAGCTATTTGAGTAACTATATGGGTTATTGATTGGTTGCCCAAGTATTTGTATGGGAGACTGAGTGTGTGTGTGGGTGGCTGGGCGGTGTATGACTCTGTGCATAGATGTGTGAGCAGTTGATTCACTAGATGTATGGTTTCAAAAGTGCATGTGGAAACAGCTGTATGGGCGGTTGACTGTGTGCATGAGTGTATTGGTGAGTGAATGGATATCTCAGTGCTACATGTCAAAGTAAGTACATATGTAAAACACAGTACATGTGAGAGTTGACATATATAAATAACTGTGCATAAGAGCCAGTGAATGTGTGAGTGGCTGTATGGATCATTGTGAACTTGTATCAGGGATTGTATAAGAGAGTAAATATGTGTTAGTATATGTTTGAATAAGTAAAGTTTGTATAACTGTATAGTTGAGGAGGCTTTCATCATTTAGGAACCCAAACTGTTCTGCACCAATAAAAAGTGTTATTTTTAGGTCACATGACCCGACGCGCTTACGCGACGCGCCCTCGGGTGCGCTCGGGGGCGCGCCACGGGGCGCGTCGCGTAAGCGCGTCAGATGATTACGTTGCGCGATCGTATTCGCCCGAGTATTTCCGGGTGCGCTTACACCGTGCGTATCACGCAGACGCGGCTACGCGATACGTCATGATGTTTTCGTTCGCGGCAATAGCGCTGACGGGACGCTCACCGGTGCGCGACCCGGGGCGCTCCGAAAAAATGCGCTTTCCAGTGCGCACACCGGGGTGCGCACCGGGAGCGCACCAGGGCAAAAAAAAAAATACATAAATAAAAATAAATAACAATAAAGTATTATATAAATATACAATATAGAATTCATTATAAAAAATATTACATTTCATAGGTTTTAGGCCCTATATATAGTTAGGAATTAGCATTTAAAAAACCTTTGAAATTCACTGAAAAAACCATAGGTTTCACACCAGTTATAGTTAGGAATTAGCATTTAAAAAACCTCTTAAATTCACTGAAAAAACCATAGGTTTCACACCAGTTATAGTTAGCTGGAAATTTTACTGACATAAAACCATAGAAATTCCAACGTTATAGTTAGTTGGACTCACTATAACAAGCGCGCCTGCAATGCAATGCTGATGACGTCACATATTACATCACTCATGACATCGTCAGTGACATCACTCATGACATCACTTATGACACCATCCTTGTGACAGAGTGACAGACCTCCTTTTAGTGTAATGTAACCCTTGAAATAGATATTCGAAAATAGAAACTAACATTTTCAAAAAAATGGAGATACCCATACCAGTTACAACAACCAATTCAGTAATTCCACCATCTATATACACATCCACTCATTTACAAACAGTTCTATATAGTCCCTCATACATATACTCACTCATCATATGTAGTGATACATCTATGCATCCTGTTATACACCGACAGTCATCCAAAAGTTACTCACACACATACTCACACATGCAAATAAATTATTGAACATCCATTTATTTGCATATAAAACTATACACACACTACCTTTTTACTTCTAAGGAAACTTACACATACTTACTATCTTAAACAATCACTTATATAAACATATACTTATTTAAACAGGAACTCTTACAATCTCTTACTCTCACATATACTCACTTAAAAACATCAAAACTCAAATACACTAGATTAAAATATATGTTGTTACTAAAAAACACAATAGTGAGACAGTCATTCACTTACTAACACACACATATACACACTCATCCACCCATACAGTCCTGCACATATGCTGTCTTCAAAACACATACAAACAGTGAGTCAGTCACCAACCCATGCAGCTACTTATACACAAAGTGAAACACTGATACATATATTTCAATATTTAAAAGTTACTCGCTAATATATGTATTCAATAAAATACACTTAATAAGGCAGTTAACCAATCAAATTTTTTTTAACAAACATCCATTTACACACTTATTTAACCATTTATTCTTCCATCAACCTTTACAAATACAAATAATAAACATATTAATTTTAAAGAAAGATACACATTCACTGGCTGGTGTCATCAGTGATGTCATGAGTGATGTCACTGACGATGTCATGAGTGATGTAATATGTGACGTCATCAGCAGTGCATTGCAGGCGCGCTTGTTATAGTGAGTCCAACAAACTATAACGTTGGAATTTCTATGGTTTTATGTCAGTAAAACTTCCAGCTAACTACAACTGGTGTGAAACCTATGGTTTTTTCAGTGAATTTAAGAGGTTTTTTAAATGCTAATTCCTAACTATAACTGGTGTGAAACCTATGGTTTTTCAGTGAATATATATATATATATATATATATATATATATATATATATATATATATAAAATTATATATATATACATACATATATATACATACATACATATATATATCTATTATCTATACTACTATTATAAAGAGAGAACCCAAACCTTTGAGCTAGGTAAACTCGGGAACCACAGCGCCAATCCACACACCCGATACATCGTTGAAATTGCTAGGGTGTGCAGATGGACATAGGCTATAAAAAATAAAAATTAAACGTAAATTTAAAAATTTAACAAAAAAAAAAAGTAGTCCCCTGAAAGTAGCGCCGGCCGCAACGTTGCACTGGCCGCGACGTAGCGCTGGCCGCGACGTGCGCGATGACGAGGAGGAGCGGCGGACATGGAGCGGCAGTGAAGTGAGGAGCGCGGGGAGGAGCGGCGGCTCAGGTAAGGCAAAGGCGAGGTGAGGCGAGGCGGGGCGGGAGGGGGTCGGGAAGGGAGGGGGGCAGGGGGTTGGCCCTGCTACCATCTGCTCCATGTCCGTCCCTGAATACAACAAAAAAACAGCATTAGCGGCGGCTCAGGTAAGGCAAAGGCGAGGCGGGGTGAGAGGGGGTGGGGACGGGAGGGGGGCGGGCGGTTGGCCCTGCTTCCATCTGGTCCGTGTAGCTAATAGGTGGGGTCCGCTGAGGGTTTCTTCAGGAGGCGGGCTGCCCTTGGCGTGTTTCAAGTCATCGGGGAACATGGCGGTTTGCCAGGGAGCGGTTGATGGTGTGGCAGAGCATGGGTGCGATGGTGTCGGTGGCTGTATTGAAAATGTGGTGGGGCAGGAGTCCGAGGGGGCCCCGATTGGATTGACTTCATCGTCTTCAGTGTGTCTTCGGTGGTGAGGGCTGTCCAGTTGTCGATCGCTGGCTTCAGGGTGTCGGGGGTGCTTAGTGAGGGTTCAGTGTGTTGGTTGTCTTAGTCAAAATTATCATAGACATAGATGCTCTTGATTTTGTGGTGGAAAAAGGTGCTGAGTTTGTCACAGAGGACTTGTGAGGGAGGGATGTCGGTGGAATCGCTGTTGGGTTGGGCGAACTCCTTGATGATGTTGAAGAGTTCTTTGCTGTTGTGTGCTTGAGTGGAGATTCTGTATTCAATCGCTTTTTTCTTCATTTTAGATATAAGCAGATACTTATGGTTATGAGCACCAGTACAGTAAAGAAAAAGTAGAATTCTACCATAGTGCTAAAAGAATAAATATATGCAGGCATATAGATACATAACAGTAATAATGTACTCCTATGATGCAACCCCTAACTAGAAGAACCTAAATGTACCTAGCATGTATATAGGTGTATAGCCAAGAATGCCCTTAGGATAGAGCCAACCCCATTAGCTGATGTGGGAGACAAAGGACCCCGTCTTGGTCTCAAGATAGAGACACCCCGCAAGGGATGTCATACCACTGCATGCTGGAGTGTCTGCGTGCAGGGACATCAGAGTCTCGCGTCAGCGTGGAAGTCTTTCTTCTCTGGGTTGCCCAGCGAAGATGTAGTACTTATATACCCGAAAGGTACCCTCATGGGTTCTACTTATAAGCAAACTGTGGGCAACTCAGGCAAGGATAACAATAGATATGACCCTTATACAGAGTTATTATGCAGAAGATGGTAATCCTGCTGTGATATTGAGAATCCTCATGCATAATACATGAGGCTAGTATTTGGAGACAACCCCACAACAGTCATGTTGCACCTAACTAGGTAAAAGGTCAGCGCCAAACCCGTTATGTGGAACAATGGTTGGACAGACATAGGTAAAAGGTTGTGTAACTACCTAGGCCTATATTGGGATTCATAAAAATGAGTGATGTAATGTGTGAGATCATAAGCAGTGCATTGCGGGGCATGAGTTATAGTTAGCTCACTAACTATAACAGCTGAATTTCTCTGGTTTTGTACAAGTGACACCTGAGCCTAACTATAATGTGGCTGTAATATTTGTTTTTTTCAGCGAATTTATGAGGTTTATTTTATTCCATTTCCGAACTGTAAGGTCCCTGTAACCTTTGTTTTTTTTCAGTGAATGCATATATATAAAGAATGTCCACAGTCCTGTAAGTGTGTCTTCTATATTCTAGGAGATGTTAATGTTGTACAATTTTTGTAGCTGGGTACCGTTCTTGGTGTGTGACTCCCCTGGTGGGTAGTGCAGCCAAAGAGGATCACTTTGAACACACTCATATAGTCGTTCAAAGTGATCATCTTTGGATATATGGATGTATGGATGTATATACATATATTTATATATACACATATATATATGTGTGTGTGTGTATATATATATATATAGATATGTGTGTGTGTGTATATGTATGTATGTATATATATATATATATATGTATACATATATATATCCCTTCACTTGGTTCCTCTTTGCCGGGTAATTGCAGTGCTCTCATGTCGGTTCGTTTTCCTTGCGGCAGAACCACGCCGCTTTCAATGTCAACAAAATTCACCCCTCACAGAGTGACGAATTAGGACGAACTCGCGTGATCAAGTTGTTTTACTATTTTTATTCTATTTTCGCCTTCAGATAAGTAATGTGGCAAGCAAACACAGATCAATGCATTTCGGGAGCCCTCTCTCTTGCTCACGATCAACCTGGCCCCAGGGTTAATACACATTTAAAGGTTCATTACATCAATTCCTGGTAACTGTTCATGTTGCCCCTAAGCCTTCTGGAAGTTGTAGTTTTTTAAGTTAAATTTCAATTTAGTGAGAAAAGCCGTGGGAGGGCTGAAACGCGTTGGTTTGTGGAAGTTGTCAAGATTAAATTGAGCCAAAACCAGTTCCAGAGTGCTGCGTCCTTTGTTTTCTCATATATACATATATCTATATCTATCTATCTATCTATATATATATATATATATATATATATATACATATATATACATATATATATTACCTACTGGCGGTCGCCAGTAGGTATATATAGTTAGGATTTTTTCTCTATGGGATTTTTGAAAATTCTATGTCTAATAGCTTTGGCGTTTGTGGACGGAATTGGCTGAAATTTTCAGGAAAATGGAACATTTTGTTTCCGAGCAGCCCCTGACAATTTGGGGGGGTTTCATCAAGGGGGGGGCGAGAAAAATGGGGGGTCCCAAAACGCGTTTTCCCATGTTAATTTCCATAGGGCGGTTGGCCTCACTTTTAGCTCGAACGGCTGAATGGATTTGCACGAAACTTGGCAAAATTGTAGGGACTGTTAGCCCGATGTGCCTTTGCTAGGTCTCAATATATGTGCTCCAGTGGATTTTGAGTAATTTAGGTTCAAAAAAAGATATATATCTGGGCGGAGCCTAACCACACATCTGATCTGATTGGCTGTCAGCACTTCATCCAAGAAGTGTTGGCAGCCATCTTGGGACCAATATCCATGATATCACCTCATTAAAAAGCATTGTAGTTAATAGAGGGTTTTAGGACTTTAGTTACATTATAAATCATTTGTTGATGGTACCATACTCGTTTTAGGAATTGTGGTGGGTTCTAAAGTGATTTTACCATGTGAAAAAACCTTCTGCTGTGATATCATGAATATTGTTTGAAAGAAAACTAATATCTCATGATTTTCCCACAGTGGTTTGGAAGGGGATCTATAAGCTAAACTGAAAGCATATTTTCTGTAAATTCACATTATCTTTCTCAGTCATGTGAAAATGAAGTCTGACATTCTCAGTAAAACATGTACATCCAACAAGGACAGATACTGTCAGTTGATTCCTTTGTGTTCTACTGCAGCCTCCTAGAGTGTTCTAAAGAACAACTAGAGCGCTAACAGTCCTACTTATTACAAAGGTATGGCACACCTGAAGCCATCTTGATTGGAATAAAGTGGTAACTCTTAAAACATTTAATTTAAAAAGAAACAACATGAGGGGGTATATTTTGCCATAGAAAGTATGATTAGTGCTGCAGAATGAAAAATTAGGGCACATTTTGAGTGACTTCTCAAATCCTTTTCTATTTCATTAAAACATTCTGACATGCAGTCTCCCAAAATGGCCACCAGAGACAAAAGAGCCCAAATGTAGCCCAAATATCACCCAGATGTAGCCCAAGTATAGCCCAATGACAGAATGTCCCAGAGTGTTCTAAAGAACAACTAGAGCGCTAACAGTCCTACTTATTACAAAGGTATGGCACACCTGAAGCCATCTGCATTGGAATAAAGTGGTAACTCTTAAAACATTTAATTTAAAAAGAAACAACATGAGGGGGTATATTGTGCCATAGAAAGTATGATTAGTGCTGCAGAATGAAAAATTAGGGCACATTTTGAGTGACTTCTCAAATCCTTTTCTATTTCATTAAAACATTCTGACATGCAGTCTCCCAAAATGGCCCCCAGAGACAAAAGAGCCCAAATGTAGCCCAAATATCACCCAGATGTAGCCCAAGTATAGCCCAATGACAGAATGTCCCAGAGTGTTCTAAAGAACAACTAGAGCGCTAACAGTCCTACTTATTACAAAGGTATAGCACACCTGGAGCCATCGTGATGGGAATAAAGTGGTAACTCTTAAAACATTTAATTTAAAAAGGAACAAAATGAGGGGGTATATTATGCAATAGAAGGTATTATTAGTGCTGCAGAAAGAAAAATTAGGGCACATTTTGAGTGACTTTTCAAATCCTCTTCTATTTCATAAAAAAATTCTGACATGCAGTCTCCCAAAATGGCCACCAGAGACAAAAGAGCCCAAATGTAGCCCAAATATCACCCAGATGTAGCCCAAGTATAGCCCAATGACAGAATGTCCCAGAGTGTTCTAAAGAACAACTAGAGCGCTAACAGTCCTACTTATTACAAAGGTATGGCACACCTGAAGCCATCTTGATTGGAATAAAGTGGTAACTCTTAAAACATTTAATTTAAAAAGGAACAAAATGAGGGGGTATATTTTGCCATATGAATTATGATTAGTGCTGCAGAAAGAAAAATTAGGGCACATTTTGAGTGACTTCTCAAACCCTCTTCAATTTCATTAAAACATTCTGACATACAGTCTCCCAAGATGGCCACCAGATACAAAAGAGCCTAAATGTAGCCCAAATATCGCCCAGATGTACCCCAAGTATAGCCCAATGACAGAATGTCCCAGAGTGTTCTAAAGAACAACTAGAGCGCTAACAGTCTTACTTATGACAAAAGTATGGCACACCAGAAGCCATCTTGATTGGAATGAAGTGGTAAGTCTGAAAACACTCAATTTAAAAAGGAACAACATGAGGGGGTTAATTTTGCCATAGAAAGTATGATTAGTGCTTCAGAAAGAAAAATTAGGGATCATTTTGAGTGACTTCTCAAATCCTCTTCTATTTCCTTAAAAAAATTCTGACATGCAGACTGAAACATGCACTTTGAATACCAGCAGCAGACGTCCCTGGTGAGCAGTAGCTTTACTACAGTGATCTAATGTGCAACTAGAGTGCTAACATTCAGAATTTATGGCAAATGTGTGACACATCTGAATGCCTTCTTGATGGAACCAAAGTAAACAAGCATTGAAAATGCAATAGATCTCGCCCTCGTTTAAGTTAAAGCCATTCTGTTTGTAATGAGGTGGCTTTTTAGCTTTGCTTTCATTAGTGTTTTTTCAACTTTCATGTAAATAACATGCATCTGTATGCATATAAGTATATGTATGCATGCATTTATGTTTGTATTTATATAGATATACAGATGATATATGTTTATATATGTATGTATATATATATATTCACTGAAAAAACCATAGGCTATAGACCATATATAGTTAGGACTTAGCATTTACAAAACCTTGAAAATTCACTGAAAAAACCATAGGTTATAGACCATATATAGTTAGGAATTTGCATTTACAAAACCTTGAAAATTCACTGAAAAAACCATAGGTTATAGACCATATATAGTTAGGAATTAGCATTTACAAAACCATATTTTACTCACACAAAACCATTGAAATTTAATATATAGTTAGTTGCCCTAACTATATATCGCGCACCCGCAATCCACTGCTGATGATGTCACATATTACATCATTCATGACATGGTCAGTGACATCACTGATGACATCACTGATGACATCTCAAATGACATCACTGATGACATCACTGATGACAACACCCAGTGACTGTATGTTTCTGTAAAGTTAAAATATGTCTTACATATTGAAGAATGAGTGGATGTATAAGTGTTTCGATGAAGGATTTAGTAGGTGCATGACTGACTGTATGAGTGAGTGATTAAATGTGTCTCACTGAGTGCATGGGTTAGTGACTAAACTGTCTTAATTTGTGCATCATTATATATGTTGTTCTGTAAACTGCTGCATGTGTTGATCAGTAGCTATAAGAGTAACTATATGGGTTATTGATTGTTTGCCCAAGTATTTGTATGGGAGACTGAGTGTGTGTGTGACTGGCTGGGAGGTGTATGACTCTGTGCATAGATGTGTGAGCAGTTGATTCACTAGATGTATGGTTTCAAAAGTGCATGTGGAAACAGCTGTATGGGCGGTTGACTGTGTGCATGAGTGTATTGGTGAGTGAATGGATATCTCAGTGCTACATGTCAAAGTAAGTACATATGTAAAACACAGTACATGTGAGAGTTGACATATATAAATAACTGTGCATAAGAGCCAGTGAATGTGTGAGTGGCTGTATGGATCATTGTGAACTTGTATCAGGGATTGTATAAGAGAGTAAATATGTGTTAGTATATGTTTGAATAAGTAAAGTTTGTATAACTGTATAGTTGAGGAAATGGAGGTGTGATTGATTCTTTGCATGACTGACTAGGTGTGTGAGTAACTCCATGGATGAGTGACAGTCTGTGAGTGTCTGTTTACACTGATTGTATCTAAGGTTATATTAGAGTCTGAAGAGGTTCATCGTATTATCACATGAATGATATCATCAGTGATGTGATCAGTAATGTCAAATGAGATGTCATCAGTAATGTCAAATGAGATGTCATCAGTGATGTCATCAGTGATGTCATTTGAGATGTCATCAGTGATGTCATTTGAGATGTCATCAGTGATGTCATCAGTGATGTCACTGACCATGTCATGAATGATGTAATATCTGACATCATCAGCAGTGGATTGCGGGTGCGCGATATATAGTTAGTGCAACTAACTATATATGGAATTTCAATGGTTTTGTGTGAGTAAAATAAGGTTTTGTAAATGCGAATTCCTAACTATATATGGTCTATAACCTATGGTTTTTTCAGTGAATATATATATATATATATATATATCACCTACTGGCGATAGCCAGTAGGTATATATAGTTAGGATTTTTTCTCTATGGGATTTTTGAAAATTCTATGTCTAATAACTTTGGCGTTTGTGGACGGAATTGGCTGAAATCTTCAGGAAAATGGCACATGTTGTTTCTGAGCAGCCCCTGAAAATTTGGGGGGGGGTTCGTCAAGGGGGGGCCGAGAAAAAAGGGGGGTCCCAAAACGCGTTTTTCCCATGTTAATTTCCATAGGGCGGTTGGCCTCACTTTTAGCTCGAACGGCTGAATGGATTTGCACGAAACTTGGCAAAATTGTAGGGACTGTTAGCCCGATGTGCCTTTGCTAGGTCTCAATATATGTGCTCCAGTGGATTTTGAGAAATTAACGTTTAAAAAAAGATATATATCTGTAACAGCGCTCCGGGCAGCGCTCCGGTTCGCGTACTTTTCGCGTAACGGAGCTTTGCGAAGCGAAGCTGATTGGCTCTCCGGTGTTTGTCAACATTCTAAACAGTCCGGAGCGGCCGCCATCTTGTCTCTCGGTAGGATCGAGAGACAAGAGGAGGCCAAAACAAAGGGGGAAATGAAGGAAAGGGGGCAAGGTAGACCCCTTCTGACCCCCTAGGATTGATGAGGGGGATATTATAGAGCCACGCGGGGCAAAAAAAAAAAAAAAAAAACGATTTTTTCGCCGTAGAGACGCGTCTTGGTACGCGAACCGGGCAGCTAACCGGGCAGCTAACCGGGCAGCTAACCGGCAGCGTAACGGGAGTCTGAGGAGTAGCTGATTGGCTGTCAACATTGTAAACAGTCCGGAGCGGCTGCCATCTTGTCTCTCTGTAGGATCGAGAGACAAGAGGTGGAAAAAAAAAGGTGTAAATGAAGGAAAGGGGTAAGGTAGACCCCTCCTGAACCCCTAGGATTGATGAGGGGGCTATTAAAGTTCCCCGCGGGGCAAAAAAAACGTGTTTTTGGAGCGTTTGTTTGCATACCGGGTAGCGTTCCGGTAAGCGTAACAAGGGGAAAATCAAGAGAAACAGTAAAATAAAATGTAAAGGAGTAGATTTCCACCAAACTTGGCAAAATTGTAGGGACTGTTTGTTTGATGTGCCTTTGCAAGGCCTCAAGATATGTGCATGTGTGGATTTTCTCTAATTAAGGTTAAAAAAATATATATATATCTGTAAGCGTGCTCCGGCGCGCTTACGTTACGGGTTTGGTTTGCATTGCAGAGACGATATGTCACGGTTATGTGATGCGTCATGAGGCGTCTCACGGGCTATGTGATACGTCACGTAATAAAGAATATATTTTACAGCTATAGATATTAGCTTTTAAAAAACCAATGAAATTCACTGAAAAAACCATAGGTTATAGACCATATATAGTTAAGAATTTGCATTTACAAAACCTTGAAAATTCACTGAAAAAAACATAGGTTATAGACCATATATAGTTAGGAATTAGCATTTACAAAACCATATTTTACTCACACAAAACCATTGAAATTTAATATATAGTTAGTTGCCCTAACTATATATCGCGCACCCGCAATCCACTGCTGATGATGTCACATATTACATCATTCATGACATGGTCAGTGACATCACTGATGACATCACTGATGACATCTCAAATGACATCACTGATGACATCACTGATGACAACACCCAGTGACTGTATGTTTCTGTAAAGTTAAAATATGTCTTACATATTGAAGAATGAGTGGATGTATAAGTGTTTCGATGAAGGATTTAGTAGGTGCATGACTGACTGTATGAGAGAATGATTAAATGTGTGTCACTGAGTGCATGGGTTAGTGACTAAACTGTCTTATTTTGTGCATCATTATATATGTTGTTCTGTAAACTGCTGCATGTGTTGATCAGTAGCTATAAGAGTAACTATATGGGTTATTGATTGTTTGCCCAAGTATTTGTATGGGAGACTGAGTATGTGTGTGAGTTGATGGAAGGTGTATGACTCTGTGCATAGATGTGTGAGCAGTTGATTCACTATATGTATGGGTTCAAAAGTGCATGTGGAAACAGCTGCATGGGCAGTTGACTGTGTGCATGAGTGTATTGCTGAGTGAATGGATATCTCAGTGCTACATGTCAAAGTAAGTACATATGTAAAACACAGTACATGTGAGAGTAGACATATATAAATAACTGTGCAGAAGAGCCAGTGAATGTGTGAGTGGCTGCATGGATCATTGAAAACTTGTATCAGTGATTGTATAAGAGAGTAAAAATATGTTAGAATATGTTTGAATTAGTATGGTGTGTATAACTGTATAGTTGAGGAAATGGAGGTGTGATTGATTCTTTGCATGACTGAGTAGGTGCATGAATAACTCCATGGATGAGTGACAATCTGTGAGTGTCTGTTTACACTGAGTGTATCTAAGGTTATATTAGAGTCTGTAGAGGTTCATCGTATTAACACATGAATGATGTCATCAGTGATGTCATCAGTGATGTCATTTGAGATGTCATCAGTGATGTCATCGGTGATGTCACTGACCATGTCATGAATGATGTAATATGTGACATCATCAGCATTGGATTGCGGGTGCGCGATATATAGTTAGGGCAGCTAACTATATATGAAATTTCAATGGTTTTGTGTGAGTAAAATATGGTTTTGTAAATGCTAATTCCTAACTATATATGGTCTATAACCTATGGTTTTTTCAGTGAATTTTATATATATATATATATTACCTACTGGCGGTCGCCAGTAGGTAGTTATAGTTAGGATTATTTTCAAAGCAAAAACTCAACATTCTATTGTGAATAACTTTGGCGCTGGTTGAGGAATCAGCTCCGGTCCTTCCCTGAAAGTTTGGGGGGGATTCGTCAAGCGGGGGCCGAGATATTTATTTTTTGATTTGCACGGGGGGAGCGCCCGGTACGCGCACCATGGAAGCGTTCCATGGGAAAAAAGAATGATAGAGTTTTAAAAAAATTTAGCCTTTTTTTCAAAATTGGAGGTAGTTCTAAAAAGAACTGTTTTTTTTCTTCTTTTTGTTGTTTTATATTCTTTTAATGTTTTTTGAACATTTTGTACTTTTTTTGGCTTTTATGAACAATTTATATTTTTTTTGTTATTTTTATGGGGAGAAACAAAAAACAGGGAATTGAAAATGACTCAACTGGAGCAAAAAAAATCAGGAAAAAATTAGGGTTTTTTGGGGCAATTGTGGTTGTCACCAGCAAGGAGGATGAGCGTTATGCTCTGTTCACCATAGGAGATGGTCTTACCACAAAAAATACATGTAATTCTGAATTCCCCAAACGGTGGTTGTATGCAAGGGATCGTCTCCCTTGTCTCTGGTCCCGATGGAGTGGGTTACTTTCTTTTGGAGGTGGTGTTTGGAGATTGGGGAGGGTTACTGACCTGTTCTCTCACCTCTGCGGCAGAATAGTTGTTCGGATGCTTGCGCTGCATGTGTCTAATCATGGTATTTTTACCAAAAGAATATTTTTTGTTAGGGTTCCCCCTTGAAAGTTCCATGCCGCAGATTAGGCAAGTCACCTTGGGCGCATTGACTTTCTTCTTGGCCTCTGGGATAGAAAAAAACTCCCATACAATGTGCTGCCTTGGTTTGTATGGGGTATTGTCTTCTTGCAGCCACCTTCTCCCCTCCTCCTCCTCCTCCTCCTCCTCCTCCTCCTCCTCCTCTTCTGGAAAGGGGCGACCACTCGGTCCCCCCGCACGTATGGCAGAGTACCACGATCCCCCCGGGAAGCCATCTTGGGCGGGTGGCGTGTCCCGGCTGGTATGCCCGAAGCGGCGTAGCCGGGGCGCGCTTTTTCCCGCCCTAGAGTGGGCTGGCCTAGACACTGACGCGGCTGGCCACGCCCTCGGGGCAGGCAGGGGCGGGTTTACGCCCGCCCTGAAGACGGATAAAAGGGGACGCAAGACCCGAAGACATCCTCTTGTTCCTGTGCTCTGAAGCTGCACCTCCTCGCTGCACGTGAGCTCGAGACGGAACGAAGAGCCAATTTTGAGCGTTGTAATCTTTCTTTTGTCTTACAGATACTCTGTCGGAGAAATGCCCAAGAAAGGCGGGAAGAGAATGACGACCGAACAGATGGTTCGGGTTCTCATGAAGGAGATGACCGAGCTAAAGAAACGGGTGGCGGAGAGAGACGGGGAAGGGGGGCCGGAACGTCCGTCGGCTGGAGCAGCTCCAGGAGGGAGAGCCAAGAGGCCAAGGAGGGGACCAGCTGGGGGAGACGTCCCGGTTCCCTGTACCCCGCTCGAAGCGCCAACCCCAGTACCGGCGGAGGGGAATCCGATTCCCGTGGTGGTCACCCCGGTGTCCAATGAAGATATGCCGCCCGAGCTGGCAGCACAACTTGCAGCGTGGTTGGGCGAAAGTAGTGAGGGCGCCACGGCTGCCGAGGCGCAGGCGCTTATGAAGCAATTGCGCGAGAAACGTGAAGCAGCCAAGGTGTCCGCCCCGGTTGCAGTAGTTGACAAGCCACAAGGGACGATTGCGACCGCAGAGGCAGCGTCCGGTGCAGGTAAGCGGCCATTGCTGATTGCAAGGGATGAGTCAGCACCCTCTCGTAGAGAAAGGTTGGGTCAACATGTGCCTTTGGCAATTAAGGAAAAGATTTGGGCAGGGGAATATGTGAACATCTTCTCGTTGCTTGTTGATCATTATGAAGTGGAGCATGTTAAGGGTCAGAAAGACCTTATGCATCCGAGTGTTTGGCGCGCAAAAATGGCCGCCTTTAAAGTGAATGAGAATATTGGCAATTGGGGCAATGCATGGGGAATCTTTACGTCGATATTGGGGGAACGTAGGCCCGAGTTGCTTTCCGAATTGCCGACCTATCAGTCGCGAATCATGGGGTACTCGACATCATACCAGGGTAACCATTGGTTTTGCTACGATAATCTTTTTCGAAAGGCTAAAGAGCATAATAAAAGCTTGACCTGGGATTGTTATGATTCTTTGACATGGGATAAAATGAAGGAGACAGGTATGTTGAAAATGCCATTGGTAGGAAGTAATGTTGGCGAATCCTCCCGCCAATATGGGGGGACGCCCTTTCGTTCAGGTACGGGTACCGACGATCAGTCGAGACCTGCCGGCAATACTGGAAAAAGGGGGTTGTGCTTTAATTTCAACAGAGGTAAATGTACTAGACCCCAGGGAACGTGTAAATTTAAACATGAATGTAGTGGGTGCGGGTCGCCCCATCCTGAGTCCACGTGCAGAGCCAAAACGGGTGATAACGGGGGGAGAGGAGGCGCCAAACAGGTCTAACATAGTCCGAGGGGCGCCTTTACCTACCCCGATTGATACCTTGGCGATGATTCCCTGGCTCAGTGAATACCCGGGTCGTGCTTCTGCTGGGGTGCTGCGGAACGGATTTTCGTATGGTTTCCGCATCCCGGTAGGGGACTTTCAGGGTGTGGAGAAGTGTAAAAATCAACTTTCGGTCCTGCAGCATACGACCGTGGTACAGGATAAGATCCGAAAAGAGGTTACTCGAGGTCGGGTCGCCGGCCCGTTTAGTGTACCCCCGGTGCATGATTTTGTTTGTTCTCCTTTAGGGGTGGTCCCCAAGAAAGACCCGGGGGAGTTCCGATTGATTCATAATTTGTCAGCTCCACGTGGTCTTTCTGTTAATGATGCAATAGATCCGGAAGTATGTTCGGTGCGGTACGCATCCTTCGATGAGGCCGTAGCCATTTTGAATCGCCTGGGGCCCGGGGCGCTGATGGCGAAGTCAGATATCGAGTCAGCGTTCCGATTGCTCCCGGTACACCCAGACGACCAGCGTCTCCTGGGTTTCATGTTTCAGGGTTGTTATTACATGGATAAGTGTATGCCGATGGGGTGCTTGATATCTTGTGCCTATTTCGAGAAATTCAGTAGTTTTCTACAATGGGTCTTCACGAAGAAGACGGGTTTCCACCATGTAATGCATTACCTTGATGATTTTCTGTTCCTTGGGGCAGCCGGGGATCTCGAATGTGGCCGGGCCTTGGCCGAATTTTGTATGTTAATGAAGCAGTTTGGTGTGCCATTGGCACCAGGTAAGACGGTGGGTCCTACGACTTGCCTTGAGTTTCTGGGGATCGAGTTAGACTCCAGTGAGGGTTGTTTTCGTTTGCCAGCTGACA
Source organism: Lissotriton vulgaris (assembly GCF_964263255.1). Classification (NCBI taxonomy): domain Eukaryota; kingdom Metazoa; phylum Chordata; class Amphibia; order Caudata; family Salamandridae; genus Lissotriton; species Lissotriton vulgaris. Next base: position 1,729,207,246 of record NC_141693.1, read on the forward strand.
AAGTGTTAAAATTCAGGGCAGCCCTCCGAGTGTGTATAAATGGATCTAAAGTTACGCTGCATCAATTACAGCAGTTGGTGGGACAGTTGAATTTTGCCCTGAGGGTAATACCAATGGCCCGCCCCTTCTCCCGTTCAATTGCCCAAGCTATGGTCGGCCTGAAGGAGGGCCATCATCGCACGAGACTATCGGCTGAGGTCCGCCAGGACATGCGCATTTGGTTAGCATTCCTGGCGGACTTTAATGGTCGAGTCGTCTGGAACGAACCAGCCGTGTCCTCGGAAGAGCTGGGGCTATGGACCGATTCAGCAGGTAGCATAGGTTTTGGCGCCATCTTCGGCACAAAATGGTCAGCACAAAGGTGGCCGACATGGTGGCATGACAATGGCCTGACAAGCAATATTGCTTTCCTTGAACTTTTCCCCATTTTGGTGGCCCTGAGAACCTGGCCCGAAGGGTTCAAAGATCACTCTGTGATTTTTTGGTCTGACAATATGACCGTGGTCGAGTGCATCAATAGCCAGGCTGCATGATGTAAAATGATTTTAAGACTGCTCAAAGAAATTGTCTTACTGTGTATGCAACTGAATGTGCTATTCAGAGCAAAACATGTCCCGGGGGTAATGAATCAGGCGGCTGATGCACTGTCTCGTTTTCATATGCAGGCTTTCTCGGGTTTCCTTCCCACAGCGGACCCAGAGCCGGCACCCTTTCCCGAAGCTCTCTGGTCTCTCGGTGCCCCGAACTTCGTCACCTCGTGGGAGAGAGTCTAGCACCAAGGACGAGGAAGGCATATGAAGGGGCGTTTCGGTCCTATTTAGCCTTTTTGGGGCCCGATAGAGAGGGGCTGTGGGGCCACGAGGAATGGGTAGTGAATTTTCTGATGTCCTTACATAGGGCTGGGAAATCGGTGGCTACGGCCCAGAGGCATCGTGCTGCCATTTCCTTTGTTGCCAGGGCTCATGGTATCCAGGACCCGACAGCGTCTTTCGTTGTACAGAAAGCGCTGCGTGGGTGGCAACGCCTTGAAGGTCGCAGAGTAGATGAGAGGCGCCCGATAGGTTTGGATAGGTTGGCCCAGTTGTTGGCCACACTCCCTTCCACATGTTCATCTCAGTTTGAGACAGTGTTGTTCCGAGCCGCTTTTACGCTGGCATTCCATGGGGCGATGCGGGTAAGCGAACTGGTGGCAAGGAACAAACAGGATGTGACAGGGGGTTTGTGCCAGGAACATGTTCAGATCAGAGGTGAGACAATGACGGTCTCCTTTGTCAGGTCCAAGACCGATCAAGGTGGGATGGGTGACTGCATAATCATACGCAGGATTCCCGGGTCCTCCATGTGTCCGGTAAAGTGTTTAGAAGAATACCTAGCACGAAGGGTGGCATCATGGGGGGGGACCTTGTTGAGACACGCAGGCGCCACCCCACTGACGAAATTTCAGTTTCAGCGGGTGCTTGCGATGTCAATTGCCGCTGCGGGCTTGAACCCGGGCGAGTTTGGGACCCATTCCTTTCGGATAGGGGCTGCTACAGAAGCTACAGCTAGGGGTCTTAATGTTGAACAAGTGAAACGAGTGGGGCGTTGGTCCTCCAATTGTTATAAGAGGTATGTGCGGTTACACATGTTGTGAAGCTGTAATGATGTACTCACGCCTCTTGTTTTTGTTTGATTTTCAGTTGCGCAAGCCTACGAGGCGGGGCGGACTATGCAGTCGACCCAACACCGGGCCAGCGGTCAGACATCACCGGCTGTGAAAAAGGAGGTGTGGGTCGTGGGCCACTCACACGTGAGGCGTGCCGCGGACGTATTCAAAGCAGGTGACATGATTCACGTAGCTGGGGAATACGGGTACAGGGTGTCCTTCTACGGAAGGGGCGGTCTCTGTATTGACCAGTTTCAAACATTTTTCGAGGGTTTGTTAGGGCGGACGAGGTCACCGCCGTCTATAGTCATAGTACATCTAGGAGGCAATGATTTGGTCACCACCGGTAGACGACTTCTCCTGGAGGCAATGCTTTCCACTGTAAGTTGGTTGGCGAGGAGAGTTCCGGGATGCATAATTGCGTGGTCCCATATGATCCCACGAAAGGTGTGGCGAGGGGCTATTTCTATTCATGCTTTGAATCACTCTGTTAGAAAGCTTAATAACAAAGTGAGTAGGTTGTTCCGTTCCAGGACATTGCATTCTATTTCGCATGGCTGTATTAGTGACGACAGTATGTATTTGGGGGATGGTGTGCATTTGTCTCGGGTGGGGAATGAGTTACTCATAGGAGACTTCTTAGCATGGTTAAAAACGTTAAAACATGACCTTTAGGTAGGAGCTTTGTGGGGGGTCCGGATAGCCGGTCAACTATCCGGCCTGTGGCGGTAAGGTCATGATCGGTGAGCACTAATTGGAAGATCCCTATGAGTGGGCGTCACCCAACACGGATGGGAGCGCTCGGGGGAGGTGGCCATTGGCCCCTCAACGGGGAGGCGGTCCCTTCTAAGGATGGGTCGCCGAAAGAAAAGGAAAGGCGGTCAAGGCCCCTTCCTGGGTAGGAGGGGTTACAGCCCCCTCCTGGGGAATTTCCCGGGGCCAGTGACGTCTGCGACGGCAGATGTGGTAAGTTGTGTGGGGTTTGGGGGGAGGTCTACGCTACCTTCTAGATAACCTCACACGAGTCCTCGAACGACCTTTAAATGGCGTCGAGTTTATTGGTGCCCCCGTCAAGTCAAGGGAAATTGGTAGTTGCACTGGAGGTACGCCTCAGTCCTGTCGCCCCTCCCAAGTGGGGGGGGTATTCCTGGTTAGGGATCTTGACACCGGTTACGACCTTGCCGTTGGCCCTTAAACGTTAGGATGTACAATTTCATAATTTCAAGTCAATGTTTTGTAGGATGTTAGTTCGGCTAGGAGAACCTCTGTATTAGAGAATCTGTTAAGGTTAGCCAAACATCGCAATGTGGTAATGAAATTGTACATTAATATAATGTTTTAATTTTTGTTTTAATAAATACGGCCGGGAGGGTCACTCCCTCCCTCTTCCAAAAACTTCAAGAACTGTTTCCGGTTTCCCTCCTTTGGGGATTGTGTTGAGAGGGGGTGGCGGGTATCTCAGCCATATGGAAAGGGGCGACCACTCGGTTCCCCCGCACGTATGGCAGAGTACCACGATCCCCCCGGGAAGCCATCTTGGGCGGGTGGCGTGTCCCGGCTGGTATGCCCGAAGCGGCGTAGCCGGGGCACGCTTTTTCCCGCCCTAGAGTGGGCTGGCCTAGACACTGACGCGGCTGGCCACGCCCTCGGGGCAGGCAGGGGTGGGTTTACGCCCGCCCTGAAGACGGATAAAAGGGGACGCAAGACCCGAAGACATCCTCTTGTTCCTGTGCTCTGAAGCTGCACCTCCTCGCTGCACGTGAGCTCGAGACGGAACGAAGAGCCAATTTTGACCCACCCACCAGCCCCTGAAGACAGCAAGTGGTTTTAATAATGTCTGAATAAAAATTTGATGGATAACTCCGATTTTCGTTTTTTTTGGCTTTTATGAACAATTTATATTTTTTTTGTTATTTTTATGGGGAGAAACAAAAAACAGGGAATTGAAAATGACTCAACTGGAGCAAAAAAAATCAGGAAAAAATTAGGGTTTTTTGGGGCAATTGTGGTTGTCACCAGCAAGGAGGATGAGCGTTATGCTCTGTTCACCATAGGAGATGGTCTTACCACAAAAAATACATGTAATTCTGAATTCCCCAAACGGTGGTTGTATGCAAGGGATCGTCTCCCTGTCTCTGGTCCCGATGGAGTGGGTTACTTTCTTTTGGAGGTGGTGTTTGGAGATTGGGGAGGGTTACTGACCTGTTCTCTCACCTCTGCGGCAGAATAGTTGTTCGGATGCTTGCGCTGCATGTGTCTAATCATGGTATTTTTACCAAAAGAATATTTTTTGTTAGGGTTCCCCCTTGAAAGTTCCATGCCGCAGATTAGGCAAGTCACCTTGGGCGCATTGACTTTCTTCTTGGCCTCTGGGATAGAAAAAAACTCCCATACAATGTGCTGCCTTGGTTTGTATGGGGTATTGTCTTCTTGCAGCCACCTTCTCCCCTCCTCCTCCTCCTCCTCCTCCTCCTCCTCCTCCTCCTCCTCTTCTTGACCACCAATGTAATGTTGTGGTGGTCCTCTTGGTGGTGGTGGTGGTGGTGCAGATGCTCCAGCTGCTGCTGCTACTGTAGCCATTTTAAAGTACAAAATATTTCTGATAGATTTCCAAACAGGTCTTCCTCAGTCAAAGGACAAAGTCAGAATAAGGAAAAAAGGTGGGGTCTTTCATCATTTGGAGAAAAAAAACTGTCCTGAACCAATGAAAAGTGTTATTTTCAGGTCACATGACCCGGGCTTTCATCATTTAGGAACCCAAACTGTTCTGCACCAATAAAAAGTGTTATTTTTAGGTCACATGACCCGACGCGCTTACGCGACGCGCCCTCGAGTGCGCTCGGGTGCGCGCCACGGGGCGCGTCGCGTAAGCGCGTCAGATGATTACGTTGCGCGATCGTATTCGCTCGAGTATTTCCGGGTGCGCTTACACCGTGCGTATCACGCAGACGCGGCTACGCGATACGTCATGATGTTTTCGTTCACGGCAATAGCGCTGACGGGACGCTCACCGGTGCGCGACCCGGGGCGCTCCGAAAAAATGCGCTTTCCAGTGCGCACACCGGGGTGCGCACCGGGAGCGCACCAGGGCAAAAAAAAAAATACATAAATAAAAATAAAGTATTATATAAATATACAATATAGAATTCATTATAAAAATATTACATTTCATAGGTTTTAGGCCCTATATATAGTTAGGAATTAGCATTTAAAAAACCTTTGAAATTCACTGAAAAAACCATAGGTTTCACACCAGTTATAGTTAGGAATTAGCATTTAAAAAACCTCTTAAATTCACTGAAAAAACCATAGGTTTCACACCAGTTATAGTTAGCTGGAAATTTTACTGACATAAAACCATAGAAATTCCAACGTTATAGTTAGTTGGACTCACTATAACAAGCGCGCCTGCAATGCAATGCTGATGACGTCACATATTACATCACTCATGACATCGTCAGTGACATCACTCATGACATCACTTATGACACCATCCTTGTGACAGAGTGACAGACCTCCTTTTAGTGTAATGTAACCCTTGAAATAGATATTCGAAAATAGAAACTAACATTTTCAAAAAAATGGAGATACCCATACCAGTTACAACAACCAATTCAGTAATTCCACCATCTATATACACATCTACTCATTTACAAACAGTTCTATATAGTCCCTCATACATATACTCACTCATCATATGTAGTGATACATCTATGCATCCTGTTATACACCGACAGTCATCCAAAAGTTACTCACACACATACTCACACATGCAAATAAATTATTGAACATCCATTTATTTGCATATAAAACTATACACACACTACCTTTTTACTTCTAAGGAAACTTACACATACTTACTATCTTAAACAATCACTTATATAAACATATACTTATTTAAACAGGAACTCTTACAATCTCTTACTCTCACATATACTCACTTAAAAACATCAAAACTCAAATACACTAGATTAAAATATATGTTGTTACTAAAAAACACAATAGTGAGACAGTCATTCACTTACTAACACACACATATACACACTCATCCACCCATACAGTCCTGCACATATGCTGTCTTCAAAACACATACAAACAGTGAGTCAGTCACCAACCCATGCAGCTACTTATACACAAAGTGAAACACTGATACATATATTTCAATATTTAAAAGTTACTCGCTAATATATGTATTCAATAAAATACACTTAATAAGGCAGTTAACCAATCAAATTTTTTTTAACAAACATCCATTTACACACTTATTTAACCATTTATTCTTCCATCAACCTTTACAAATACAAATAATAAACATATTAATTTTAAAGAAAGATACACATTCACTGGCTGGTGTCATCAGTGATGTCATGAGTGATGTCACTGACGATGTCATGAGTGATGTAATATGTGACGTCATCAGCAGTGCATTGCAGGCGCGCTTGTTATAGTGAGTCCAACTAACTATAACGTTGGAATTTCTATGGTTTTATGTCAGTAAAACTTCCAGCTAACTACAACTGGTGTGAAACCTATGGTTTTTTCAGTGAATTTAGGAGGTTTTTTAAATGCTAATTCCTAACTATAACTGGTGTGAAACCTATGGTTTTTTCAGTGAATATATATATATATATATATATATATATATATATATATATATATATATATATATATATATATATATATATATATATAAAATTATATATATATACATACATATATATACATACATACATATATATATCTATTATCTATACTACTATTATAAAGAGAGAACACAAACCTTTGAGCTAGGTAAACTTGGGAACCACAGCGCCAATCCACACACCCGATACATCGTTGAAATTGCTAGGGTGTGCAGATGGACATAGGCTATAAAAAATAAAAATTAAACGTAAATTTAAAAATTTAACAAAAAAAAAAAGTAGTCCCCTGAAAGTAGCGCCGGCCGCAACGTTGCACTGGCCGCGACGTAGCGCTGGCCGCGACGTGCGCGATGACGAGGAGGAGCGGCGGACATGGAGCGGCAGTGAAGTGAGGAGCGCGGGGAGGAGCGGCGGCTCAGGTAAGGCAAAGGCGAGGTGAGGCGAGGCGGGGCGGGAGGGGGTCGGGAAGGGAGGGGGGCAGGGGGTTGGCCCTGCTACCATCTGCTCCGTGTCTGTCCCTGAATACAACAAAAAAACAGCATTAGCGGCGGCTCAGGTAAGGCAAAGGCGAGGCGGGGTGAGAGGGGGTGGGGAAGGGAGGGGGGCGGGCGGTTGGCCCGGCTTCCATCTGGTCCTTGTAGCTAATAGGTGTCTTGGCGGCTCAGGAAAGGCAAAGGCGAGGCGTGGCGGGGCGGGAGGGGGTCGGGGCAATGTCGGGGCGGGTAGGGGCCTGGGTGGGCGGTTCGCCCTGAAGCCTCATTGCCCCCGGACAACGTTGGGGCGGGTTGCTAATATATATATATATATATATATATATATATATATATATATATATATATATATATATATATATATATATATACTAGCAACCCGCCCCAACGTTATATATATATATATATATATATATATATATATATATATATATATATATATATACATTCACTGAAAAAACCATAGGTTATAGACCATATATAGTTAGGAATTAGCATTTTCAAAACCTTAATTTACTCGCACAAAACCATTGAAATTTGCATATATAGTTAGTTGCGCTAACTATATATCGCGCACCCGCAATCCACTGCTGATGATGTCACATATTACATCATTCATGACATGGTCAGTGACATCACTGATGACATCACTGATCACAACATCCAGTGACTGTATGTTTCTGTAAAGTTAAAATATGTCTTACATATTGAAGAATGAGTGGATGTATAAGTGTCTGGATGAAGGATTTTGTAGGTGCATGACTGACTGTATGAGTGAGTGATTAGATGTGTCTCACTGAGTGCATGGGTTAGTGACTAAACTGTCTTAATTTGTGCATCATTATGTCTGTTGTTCTGTAAACTGCTGAATGTGTTAATCAGTAGCTATATGAGTAACTGTATGGGATATTTATTGGTTGCCCAAGTATTTGTATGGGAGACTGAGTATGTGTATGAGTGGCTGGGAGGTGTATGACTCTGTGCATAGATGTGTGAGCAGTTGATTCACTAGATGTATGGGTTCAAAAGTGCATGTGGAAACAGCTGCATGGGCGGTTGACTGTGTGCATGAGTGTATTGGTGAGTGAATGGATATCTCAGTGCAACATGTCAAAGTAAGTACATATGTAAAACACAGTGCATGTGAGAGTTGACATATATAACCGTGCATAAGAGCCAGTGAATGTGTGAGTGGCTGTATGGATCATTGTGAACTTGTATTAGGGATCGTATAAAAGAGTAAATATGTGTTAGTATATGTTTGAATAAGTAAGGTGTGTATAACTGTTTAGTTGAGGAAATGGAGGTGTGATTGATTCTTTGCATGACTGACTAGGTGTGTGAGTAACTCCATGGATGATTGACAGTCTGTGAATGTCTGTTTACACTGATTGTATCTAAGGTTATATTAGAGTCTGAAGAGGTTCATCGTATTATCACATGAATGATATCATCAGTGATGTGATCAGTAATGTCAAATGAGATGTTATCAGTGATGTCATCAGTGATGTCATTTGAGATGTCATCAGTGATGTCATCAGTGATGTCATTTGAGGTGTCATCAGTGATGTCATCAGTGATGTCATTTGAGATGTCATCGGTGATGTCATCAGTGATGTCACTGACCATGTCATGAATGATGTAATATGTGACATCATCAGCAGTGGATTGCGGGTGCGCAATATATAGTTAGCGCAACTAACTATATATGCGAATTTCAATGGTTTTGTGCGAGTAAATTAAGGTTTTGAAAATGCTAATTCCTAACTATATATGGTCTATAACCTATGGTTTTTTCAGTGAATATATATATATATATATATATATATATATATATATATATATATATATATATATATATATATATATATATATATATAATTTCTATGGCAAAATGAAACCCCTCATTTTGTTCCTTTTCAAATTAAATGTATTAAGTGTTACCACTTTATTCCAATCAAGATGACTTCAGGTGTGCCATACTTTTGTCATAAGTAAGACTGTTAGCGTTCTAGTTGTTCTTTAGAACACTCTGGGACATTCTGTCATTGGGCTATAGTTGGGCTACATCTGGCTGATATTTGGGCTACATTTGGGCTCTTTTGTCTCTGGTGGCCATCTTGGGAGACTGCATATCAGAATTGTTTTAATGAAATATAAGAGGATTTGAGAAGTCACTCAAAATGTGCCCTAATTTTTCTTTCTTCAGCAATAATCATAATTTCTATGGCAAAATGAACCCCCTCATTTTGTTCCTTTGCAAATGAAATGTTTTAAGTGTTAACACTTTATTCCAATCAAGATGACTTCAGGTGTGCCATACTTTTGTCATAAGTAATACTGTTAGCGCTCTAGTTGTTCTTTAGGACACTCTGGGACATTCTGTCATTGGGCTATAGTTGGGCTCTTTCTGGCTGATATTTGGGCTACTGTTGTTTTTTTTTGTCTCTGGTGGCCATCTTTGGGCTACATTGGGCTACATTGGGCTACATTTGGGCTCTAACATATATATAGCCCAATGTAGCCCAATATATATTTTTCAAAGTTAATTTTCAGAAAAACCACTGGAGCATATATCTTGAGACATAGCAAAGGCACATCGGGGTACCAGTCCCTACAATTTTGCCCAGTTTGGTGGAAATCCATTCAGCCGTTCGGGCTAAAAGTGAGTCCAACCGCCCTATGGAAAACTCAATGTTAAAAACACGTTTTGGGACCCCCCATTTTTCTCGGCCTCCGCTTGATGAAACCCCCCCAAACTTTTAGGGGACGCTCAGAAACGAAATGTGCCATTTTCCTGAAAATCTCAGCCAATTCCGTCCATCAACGCCAAAGTTATTCAACATAGAATTTTCAGAAATCCCTATTAAAAAAAATCCTAACTGTATATACCTACTGGCCACCGGCAGTAGGTAATATATATATATATATATATATATATATATATATATATACTAGCAACCCGCAATATATATATATACACACTAAAAAAAACATAGGTTTCACTAAAAAAAACATAGTTCTCAGGGGCCTTATAGTTAGCTGGACATTTCACTTGTACAAAACCATTGAAATTCCCCTGTTATAGTTAGTTCAGCTAACTATAACTCGGGCGTCCGCAATGCAGTGCTGATGACGTAACATACTACATCACTCATGACATGGTCAGTGACATCACACATGACATCTCAAATGATATCACTGATGACATGACTGATGACATCATCCAGTTAATGTGTGTTTTTCAGAAAATTAAATATGTTTTATATATGTATATCTCAAGGTCGATGGAAGAATAAATGGGTATATAAGTGTCTAAATGGATGATTTATTGTTTGAAAAATGTATTGTATAACTGACTGATTAAGTGTATCTTGGTGAATACATGGGTTATTGAGTAATGTTAAGTATGTAAATATCTGTAACAGTCTCTCACTTTGTGTATAAGTGGCTGCATGGGTTGGTGAGTAGCTACATGAGTGTCTATATAGGTTATTAGTTAGATTTTTGAGTATCAGTATGAGTGTCTGTATGATTCGGGGGGGGTATTACGTACTGCATAGATGCATGAGTGAGTGACTCACTGTTTGTATGTGTTGAAGACAGCATGTGTGCAGGACTGTATTGGTGGATGAGTGTGTGTATGGGTGTGTTAGTGAGTGAATGACTGTCTCAAAAGTGTCTTTATGAGTTATTACATATGTTTTAAAATAGTATATGTGAGTATTGGTGTATATTAGTGTGTATATGTGAGAGTGAGAGATTAGAAGAGTTCATGTATAAATTAGTATGTGTTTCTATAAGTGATTGCTTAAGAGAGTAAGTATTTGTAAGTTTCTGTAGCAGCAAGTGTGGTGGTGTGTATAACTGTATATGCAATTTAATGGATGTTTGATACTTTTTCATGTGTGACTATGTGTGTGAGTAACTCAATGAATGAGTGTCACTGTGTAACAGGATATATAGGTTTATGAGTACATATGATGAGTGAGTACATGTATGAGTGACTGTATAGGACTGTTGGTGAATGAGTGGATGAGTGTGTAGATCTTGGAGTTACTGAATAGGTGTACCGTAAGTGGTATTGGTATGTCCATTGAGTGTGTGTATCAAAGGTTATATTAGGGTGAGAGGAGGTCTGCCACTCTATCACAAGGATGATGTCATCACTGATGTCATTTGAGATATCATCAGTGACGTCATGAGTGATGTCACTGACCATGTCATGAGTGATTTAATATGTGACGTCATCAGCAGTGCATTCCGGGCGCGCGAGTTATAGTTAGCTGAACTAACTATAACAGGGGAATTTCAATGGTTTGGTACGAGTGAAATGTCCAGCTAACTATAACGAACCTGAAACCTATGTTTTTTTAATGAATTTCTAAGGTTTTTCAAATGCTAATTCCTAACTATAACATGCCTGAAACCTGTGTTTTTTTCAGTGAATTTCTAAGGTTTTTTAAATGCTAATTTCTAACTATGTCTACAGATATAGGACATGTGAAGAAACAAGAAAAAACGCACTGATAGAAGACAAAGAAATGAAGAAAGAAGCAACAGAAGTCCTCAAAGACGGAGAAAAGTGCAGGAAAAAAGAAAACGTCCACAAAGAACAAACAGAAGAGCAGAAAGAAGCCTTGTTGCAAAATCATCCTGTACCCTCAACTTTTTCGGACGGATACTGGTGGTAACTGAGTCTGACTAAACAGTCCTAGAGCCAGTGCTATGTTAAAAGACACTTAGAATACAGTGAAAACACCTACATACACTAGGGAAAACTATGCGTTGGGGTCCCCCTGTGATTAGCATGACCTCCTCTGTAAGCCCCTAGTATATATTAGGGCATGGGGATTCAAACTACCTCTTAAAACGTGCCACAGGTTGTGTTTGCACACTGGTTAAGGATGGGGGCAGCCTGAGTTAACATATGTGCAAATGCCCTGTGGGCGTTTTAAGTTGGGGGATAAAGTCCCCTTGAATCATGAAGGTCAGTGGGGTCAAACTAGCCCACTAGGTACCTCCAATAAGCGCCACAGAGCTGAGTTGCAGAGCGGTGTAAAAAGGGGCATGGCCTAGACCACCTCTCTGCAACGCAGCACAGTGGCGCTTACTGGAAGCACCTGGTGGGCTAGTTAGCCCCCAGGGGCCCTCAAGATTGAAGGGGAATTATTTCCCCTACTTAAAACACGCCATAGGGTGTGTTTGCACACATCATCTCATGCCCCGTCCTCTCCCTTCCCCACTGTGTAAACACTCCCTGTGGCAGTTTTAAGTTGGGAGATTAAGTCCCTTTGAATCCTGAGAGTCCCTATGGTCCAAGTAGCCCACTAGGTACCCCCAGTAAGCGCCACAGTGCTGCGTTGCAGAGAGATGTAAAAAGGGGCACAGCCTAGACCACCTCTCAGCAACACAGCACAGTGACACTTACTGGAAGCACCTGGTGGGCTAGTTAGCCCCCAGGGGCCGTCAAGATTGAGGGGAATTATTTCCCCAACTTAAAACACCCCATAGGGTGTGTTTGCACACGTCATCTCATACCCCATCCCCTCCCTTTCCCACTGTGTAAACACGCCCTGTGACCATTTTAAGCTGGGAGATTAAGTCCCCTTGAATCCTAAGGATCCCGAGGGTCAAACTAGCCCACTAGGGACCTCCAGTAAGCGCCACAGAGCTGCGTTGCAGAGAGGTGTAAAAAGGGGCTTGGCCTCTGAACACCTGTCTGCAGCGCAGCTCCCTGGCGCATACTGGAGATACCTGTTGGGATAGTTGCCCCTCAGGGACCCTCAGTATTGAGAGAGAATTAATTCCCTAATTTACAACTCGCCACTGGGCACATGGTGAAGGAAGGGGGCATGGCCTGACGTGACATGTCTGCAAACACGCCCCGTGGCGCGTTTTAAGTTAGAGAATTAATTCCTCGACAATCCTGAGGGACCCTGAGGGCCAGCTAGCCCACCAGGTACCTCACTATGCGTCAGAGAGCTGCGTTGCAGAGTGGTGTTCAGAGGCCACGCCCCTTTTTACAGCACTCAGCAATGGAGCTCTCTGGCGCTTACTGGAGGTACCTGGTGGGCTAGTTGCCCCCCGAGGACCCTCAGGATTGAAGAGGAATTAATTCATTCATTGTGGCTAAACGGCGAAAAGACGGAGATCCTTGTGTTCGGCGAGAAGGAAGACATCTGGTCGGCGGAATGGTGGCCCGTATCCCTGGGGGCGTGCCCGGCTCCAACTCTTGCAGCACGAAATCTGGGGGTTATGATTGACCCTTCCCTCGACATGGCCCTCCAAGTAAAAGCGGACTATCTCCACCTGCTGGGGCATCATTGGAATCCTGCGGAAAATCAAGCACTACCTGTCCGTGCAAGCCCGGAAACAAACTGTGGTAGCTCTGATAACATCTCGGCTTGATTATTGTAATGCTTTATACGCGGGAGCCAACAAAGGCCTGTTGCAAGGTCTTCAATCGGTGCAAAATGCAGCGGCGAAGTTTGTACTGGACCTTCCTAAAAGGTTGTCAGCTACCGGCAAAAGGAAATCTCTGCACTGGCTTCCTATTGATGCCAGGATCTTATTTAAAGTGCTTTGCTTGGTGTTCAGTGCCTTAAACAGAAAAGAGACCGGAGGTGTAAAAGATCTCCTGTTTCCTTATGTTCCTGCTAGGAACCTTCGTTCCTCCTCGAAACTGCTCCTCAACGCTCCTCGAGTGCGAAGAGCTAAATGGGGAGGCAGAGCCTTTTCCAATCTGGCTCCAAGATGGTGGAATACTGTCCCTCTAGAAATTAGGATCCTACCCTCACTACAACCTTTCAGAAAGGCCCTGAAAACATGGCTCTTTGGCAAAGCCTACCCTTAGCTCTTTGGTTTCGCCTTTTCGTTTCTCATTTTCTTTGTAGGCGCCTTGATGCCTCCGGGCAAAGTTGCGCGTTTATAAGTTTTATTTCATTCATTCATTCAATTCCTCAACTTAAAACACGCCACAGGACGTGTTTGCACACATGTCACCTCAGGCCCCACCCCCTCCCATCACCACTGTACAAACGGGCCCCATGGCGCGTTTTAAGTTGGGGGATTAACTCCCATTGAATCCTGAGGGTCCCTGAGGTGCAATTAGCCCACCAGCTACCTCCATAAGGCGCTACAGAGCTGCGTTGCAGAGAGGTGTAAAAAGGGACATGGCCTCAGAACAACTCTCTGCATTGCAGCCCCCTGGCGCATACTGGAGGTTCCTGGTGGGCTAGTTGGCCTCCAGAGACCCACAGTATTCAATCGGAATTCGTTCCCCATCTGCAAACGTACCAGGGGGTGCGTTTGCAGAGTGCAGCAAGGAGGGGGCGTGACCTCCGGTGTAATGCTGTTTTTTTTAAGAAGGGGGGCTGTGTGGCCCCACTTCTTTTTCTAATTTATTGGGCCTGAGGACCCCATCCCCTGGGCCTGCCACCTAATTAAAAAAAATAATTGGAAGGGGGCCGCGTGGCCCCCCTCCCGAGGCCTTAATCGGCCCCAGGGACCCCATCCGCCGGGGCATGGCCTTATTTTATTTTTTTTATCTTTTTGAGGGGGGCTGCATTGCCCCCCTCCTCAGGCCACTGATGACCCAGGGGACCCCATACCCCAGGCCGGCCTGTGTTTTGTTAAATGTAATTATTATTTTTTTAATTTTGGGGAGGGGGGCCGTGTGGCCCCCCTACCGGGTCTCATGTAGCCCCGGGGACCCCATCCCCTGGGGCTTGCCCTATCCATTGGGGACTGTCGGGGTCCCCAATGCCCCCACAGTCTGGCCGGCTCTCCTTTTCCCTCAGGAGCTGGCATTTCTTTTCCACATGGGGAGTTGCTCAGATGCAGCTCCCCATGTGGAAAAGCAATTTGGTTTGCATTTTGAAAGAAGGAGCAGGTTTCCCTGCTCTCTCTTTTAAAATCCAAATCAAGTTTGCTGTGGCATGTCGGGTGCCGCGAGGTGGGGCTCAAGCCCCCCCACACAGGTTTATTTATTTTTTAAAAAGTCCTGCGGGGTGGTGGTCCACGGGTCTTTGGGGGCCTTTGAGCCCACCACCCATGTATATTGAAACCCCAGGGGTGGCGGTTCACGGGGCTGGGGGGCCCCTCGGTGCCCCCATTACATTAAACCTATTGCCCCCATGACTTGGCCCCCCGGGGGGCTAATTAGCAACAAAGTGCAGGCTCTTTTTTTTCACGTCGGGATGCGCGGATCCTACGCGCATACCGCAATTTTTAAAACAAACACATTTTTGGGGGGGGGGCCTGGGGGTCCTTGTGGGAACCCCTAAGCAGGCCTAGGGGGTTAGGGTGTTTCTACCCTGCCCCCTTTGCGTGTTTTGCGTGTTTCTTTTTCTGTTTTCTTGTGCCTCGGTTCTACCGAGGCACAAGATGGCTGCCAACACTTCCTGGTTTGGAGTGTTGACAGCCAATTAGCATAAAGCGCTTGTTTGGGAGAATCCGCGGCCCTAGATATGTGTTTTTAGTTTTGAATTTCTCAGCAACTACTAAATGGATTTACACCATTTAACAAAAAGGCACCTTTCTGAACCAAGGGCTACCTCTTTGCCAAATTTGGTGTAATTCCGTTCAGCAGTTCGGGCTGTAGTCGTGTCTAAAAGTTCCTATGGGAAATTGCATGGGGAAAACACGTTTTGGGTTCCCCCTTTTTTCTCGGCCCCGGCTTGACGAATCACCGTGTAACTTTAAGGATAGGAGCGGACCAGAGCTGGCCATAAGTTTGGAAAACATTGCAAAGATTCTTCAATCGGGAATTGGGAATAGAATGCTGCGAATTTCCTATGGAAAATAGGTCCTAACTATAACTACCTACTGGCGACTGCCGATAGGTTATATATTACCTACTGGCGATAGCCAGTAGGTATATATAGTTAGGACCTAGTTACCATAGGAAATCAGAAACATTCTATTGGGAATAACTTTGGCGCCGATTGAGGAATCTGTGTGTAATTTTCCTTAAAATTGCCTCCCTCCGCTCCGCTCCTTCCTTGAAAGTTTCGGGGGGATTCGTCAAGCGGAGGCCGAGAAAAAAGGGGGGTCCCAAAATGTGTTTTTCCCATGTTAATTTCCACAGGAAACTTTAGACACGGCTACAGCCCGAACGGCTGAATGGAATTAAACCAAACTTGGCAAAATGGTAGAGACTGGTATGGAAATGTGCCTTTGCTATGTTTGGTGAAAATCCCTTAAGTAGATTTTGAAAAAATTGAATGTGAAATGTAGCCCAATGCAATTTTCCATAGGACCTCGGCTACAGCCCGAACAGCTGCATGGAATTACACCAAACTTGGCAAAATGGTAGGGACTGGTATGCAGTAGTGCCTTTTTTATATTTGGTGAAAATCGCTCCTGTAGTTGTTGAAAAAATTGAATTTTCCCAAAATATATATCTATGGGCTGGACACCGTAAGTGCACTGTAAGCTTACTGTACTCTGTACCTTCCCGAGTATGAGCATCATGCTGATTGGCTGCCACTGTCTGTCAACACTCCAAAACAGAAATTGTTGGCAGCCATCTTGTGCCTCGGTAGACTGAGGCACAGGAAAGCAGACAAACAAACGTCTAGAACTCAAAAAGGGGGCAGGGTAGAAGCACCCTGACCCCCTAGGCCTGCTCAGGGGGTCCCACAAGGCCCCCCAGGTCCCGTGATTTTCCAGAAAAAAAATTGGGCCTGGGGGGGGGCCTTGTGGGACCCCCTGAGCAGGCCTAGGGGGTCAGGGTGCTTCTACCCTGCCCCCTTTGCGTGTTGTGCACCTTTGTTTCACTGCTTTCTTGTGCCTTGGTTCTACCGAGGCACAAGATGGCTGCCAACACTTCCTGGTTTGGAGTGTTGACAGACAGTGGCAGCCAATCAGCATGCCTTTCACAGGAAAGCAGCATGCTCGTTGGCTGTCAACACTTCTAACCAGGAAGTGTTGGCATTCATCTTGTGCTAGGTAGACCGAGGCACAAAAGAAGCAGAAAAACAAACGTGTAGAATGCAAAAAGGGGACAGGGTAGAAACACCCTGACCCCCTAGGGCTGCTCAGGTGGTCCCACAAGGATATTAACATATTTAAACGTTATCCGCTAATAGAATTAACATTTAAAAAACCTTGAAAATTCACTGAAAAAACCATAGGTTTCAGGCCTTATATAGTTAGGAATTAGCATTTAAAAAACCTTTCAAATTCACTGAAAAAACCATAGGTTTCAAGCCTTATATAGTTAGGAATTAGCATATAAAAAAACCTTTGAAATTCACTGAAAAAACCATAGGTTTCAGGCCTTATATAGTTAGGAATTAGCATTTAAAAAACCATTGAAATTGTTCCTATATAGTTAGTTGTAATAACTGTATTTCACGCACCCGCAATCCACTGCTGATGATGTCACATATTACATCATTCATGACATGGTCAGTGACATCACTGATGACATCATTGATGACATAATTCATGTGATAATATGATGCACCTCCTTACACTCTAATATAACCTTTGATACACCCAGTGTTAAATCCAGACTACCATTCTTGAAACCATTGACACACCAATACCAGTTACTACATACGCACTCACTGATTGCTAGGTTTACACACACATCCACTTATTCACCCATAGAATCACTCATACATACAGTCACTCATCAATACAACACTAACATATACACTCATACCCCTATATAAACACCCACACACTGCCACTCATCCATGGATTTACTCACACACCTAGTCAGTCATGCAAAGAATCAATCACACTTCCATTTCCTCAACTATACAGTTATACACACAACACCTTACTTATTCAAACATATACTAACACATACTTACTCTCTTATACAATCACTGATACAAGTGCACAATGATCCATACAGCCACTCGCACAATCACTGGCTCTCATGTATAGTCATTTATATATGCCAACTCTCACATGCACTGTGTTTTACATATGTACTTGCTTGGACATGTAGCACTGAGATATCCATTCACTCACCAACACACACATGCACACAGTCAACCGCCCATACACCTGTTTCCACATACATTCTTGAACCCATACACCTAGTGAATAAACTGCTCACACATCTATGCACAGTCACACACCTCCCAGCCACACACACACACACTCTGTCTCCCATACAAATACTTGGGCAACCAATCAATAACCCATATAGCCACTCATATAGCTACTGATCAACACATGCAGCAGCTTACACAACAACAGACATACTGATGCACACATTCAGACAGTTTAGTCACTAACCCATGCATTCAGTAAGACATAATTAATCACTCACTCATACAGTCAGTCACGCACCTACTAAATCCTTCATTTAGACACCTATACATCCACTCATTCTTCAATATGTAAAACATATTTAAACTTTACAGAAACATACAGTCACTCGATGATGTCATCAGTGATGTCATTTGAGATGTCACTGACCATCTCATGAATGATGTAATATGTGACATCATCAGCCGTGGATTGCGGGTGCGCGAAATATAGTTAGAACAACTAACTATATAGGAGCAATTTCAATGGTTTTTTAAATGCTAATTCCTAACTATATAAGGCCTGAAACCTATGGTTTTTTCAGTATATATATATATATATAGTGAACAAGGCGGCAACGCCGAAACGCGTCTAAGCAGACACTGGTCGAATAAATCGAGTTTGGATTCAGATTCATGGTGTCAGCGCCTTCTTCAAATCGTACAAGTTTGGCAAGACTGAATATATATATATATATATATATATATATATATAAAGCAAGAAGTCGCGCACTCAAGGATTTCAGTTGTGAGGTTTTAATCACCGGATATCGCTACGCGTTTCGACACACCAAGGTGTCTTGTTCGTGTGATCAAGACACCTTGGTGTGTCGAAACGCGTAGCGATATCCGGTGATTAAAACCTCACAACTGAAATCCTTGAGTGCGCGACTTCTTGCTTCATTGCAAAACTTTGGAATTGTTTATTGAAACTTTCGGCTGAGGGTTTGCCGAACTATTCGCGCCACCTGACCACGGGAGGAGGTCCCAGCAGAACCCAGTGTGCTTCAGAATATATATATATATATATATATATATATATATATATATATATATATATATATATATATATATATATATATATATATTCAGTCTTGCCAAACTTATATATATATATATATATATATATATATATATATATATATATATATATATATATATTCAGTCTTGCCAAACTTGTACGATTTGAAGAAGGCGCTGACACCATGAATCTGAATCCAAACTCGATTTATTCGATCAGTGTCTGCTTAGACGCGTTTCGGCGTTGCCGCCTTGTTCACTACATCTGCACCTACATTGAGTCCATACATATATACAAAGGAGCCATGGGCGTGTCTATCAATTAGCATACAGGTTAAATCCAGATGTTGCCATGGTTACATTGTGGCAAACCCTGTATGTTGAAAAAGTCTTTTCTCAGTTTTTACACTTATGGCGAGCATTATATCAGAAATATTTTTCAAACATATTCTAAATTACTAGAATCACCAAAACATGTGTTTAAAATAATATTCACAACCTTTTCATCATGTAGCATGGTAATATTCACAGCTAACAAAAAGGTAACTTAAAAAACATTTGCTGGAATTTTCCGTGAGAAAATTATAGTTTAGCACACTTTGCTGCAGTTTCCCCGTGCTCTTGCCATGGATGTTCCTAATAAAAGGTCCTTTCCTAGTAGGCCATCTGGTTTGCCTGTATCCCATTCTCTTACAGACGTCCCAAACATGTCAGCGTACATGTTCGGAGATAACCCAGATTGGTCTGAGTGAGCCGCGCTAAGCCGCAGACCAGATGTGCCGCTATGTAAGTACTTTGCGCGTTTAGCAATTCATGTGTTTGAATGCCTATTGATGCTGCTCGTGATCTCTCGGCTACGGTTACTGCATTGCTGCCCAAGTGGGCTTAACGGCTCGCCTATTGTTCCGTGGTAGTTACAAACATTAACGTAGGTCACTGGGCATTGTGTGAATCACTACTGTTAACTTAAATACAGTGAAGCTTAATTATACGAACCATGCCATATCTGGAGTTAGGGGTGGGGCATTACGCGTGTACCTATTACGAACAAACATCCACATCGTACTTCTCTGAGTAGAGTGAGTGGTTGAGGGGATACGCAAAGCAAAGTGTCTAAGTGTGTTGTAGGGTATAAAAAGGGTGATAAGTGCTGTGTGTTCAGGCATAGTCCTATGTCTGCGATGTGCTCTTATGTGCCCATGTGTAACCCGTGAATCGTGTAGTAGGTGAACTGCAGATGTTAATCGAATGGTAATCGGGGGAAAGGAATGAAAAATAGATGTGTCGAAATCTACTCGTTATAAGTGGACACTTAAGGCTTCGTCCGCATTCAGGCCGAATGGGATCTTAGAGTTCAAAAGTATAATGTACCTTGACTCTAGGCGGCGCAGCGCTACTGGGCGGTTGCCTCCCCTCATGTTTTTCGGAATGCTATCAATTACAAAATATTGGATGTTTTTAGCATTACCATTATGGGTCTATATATCCAACACGACCTCCCTCCAAAGAGAAAGACGAGGCCACCACAGGGGGACCGTTTGGAGCCAGCTTTTATTGAGGAACACCTCCGTACAGACGAATGCATTTCGGCATGACAGCCTTCTTCAGCGCCTGGGTTATTCTGCAACAGAGAAGGAGTTCATATGTCGGTTTAAATACCAGCCTCCCCCTTGCTGTTCTGTGCTTGCTCCACCCCTTCCAGGTACAGTCAATAAGCATATGCCTCCCGTTTGGCGCTAAATTGTTATCGCCTACAGGTCCCAGAATGCAAAAGAAAAGTGGGTAGGCATTGCGGGGATAGGAGCAAGTACGGGCTATGATGTTGTGAAGTATACCCCAAAGTACGAGTGTCCCAGGATTCAGCGAGCTCCTCTGGTCCCCTAAATCGCAGCGCCCCTCAGGCCAATGGGGTTCTTGTAGCGGGGGCCAAGCGGAAAATCCGCCCCGTCCAGAGAGCAGTCGAATGGCTGCTACACCGCACCACATTGCCCACGGCTCGAGGGTGGGCCCAGGGTAAATCCAGTAACCTGGAAACAACGAAGATTCCACCGGAGCAGAGACCAGTGAGACCCGGACCATCTTGATGCTGCGGGGGCCTCGTACACGCGACACTGGACATCGTGTTATTGAATCCAACACGACCTCTCTCCAAATAGAAAGATGAGACCACCACAGGGGAACCGTTTGGAGCCAGCTTTTATTGAGGAACAACTCCATACAGACGAATGCATATATATATATATATATATATATATATATATACTAGCAGCCCGTCCTGACCTTGTCTGGGAGCAACAGGCTTCCCAGACCCCCGCCCGCCCCGACATTGTTCAGCAGCCCGGGCCCCCGCCCGGCCCGTCCCCCGCCTGCCCCGAGCCCCGCCTGCCCCGACCCCCGCCTGACCCGACATGGGTCCCCTTACCTCAGCCTCCGCTCCTCCCGCCTGTCCGCTGCTCGCACCGCCGCTGGCCTGTCCGCTGCTCCTCACGTCACCGCTCCTCCCCCGCACCATGTCCGCCGCTCCCTTACCTCAGCTGCCGCTCCTCCAGCCTGTCCGCTGCTCGCACCGCCGCTGGCCTGTCCGCTGCTCCTCACATCACCGCTCCTCCCCTGCTCCATGTCCGCCACTCCTCGTCGCGCTCCTAGATCCCACTCCTCCCCGCGCTACTGACGTGAGCACGCACGTCGCGGCCGGCTCTACTTCAGAGGGACTACTTTTTTTTTTACTGTAAATTTTTTAAATAAAGTTTTTTTTTTACATTTATGTAGCCTATAACCATCTACACACCCTGACGGGTGTGTATCGGGTGTGTGGATTGGTGCTGTGGTTCCCGAGTTTACCCGCCTCAAAGGATGAAAGCTCTTCCTTTATTATAGTAGTATAGATATATATATATTCTCTGAGCAAAGCGTCCTCTACGGGGGGGAGCATCTTCAAGCTGGTGCCGGTGGTGAGTTAGGACAAACTCGCAAAATCTTGCAACAGCAATTTTCTTTTAACAAAAGACACTGCACTCTTCTTGAAGTTGTTGTTTCAGTTCATTTTGACCTGTTTCCTTCTTCCTCCTACGCGTTTCGAACCAACAGGTTCCTGATCATGGTAGCAAACATAAGTCCATTGTTTATTTTGCTTTTTTATACAGAGTCACCATTTTGCCTTTAATGATGCATTATGGGCTTTGTAGTTACTTCAACATAGATGCCGGCTATTTTATAGCCTATCCATGTGTCAAACCAATTTTAGGAGTCAGGGATTACTTTACCTCCAGTGGGGTTGTTAATTAGCTGCCAGTGTGGTTCATTTGGCGCTAGAGATTGAGAGCACATATTTGGGATAATCATTGGTATGGTTACCCTTAGTACATGATATTTCCATAGGTAATAAATGATAATTATTGTTGCTCACTATATGATATTGGACTGAGTGTCCATTATCTAAGTTTTCGGCTAAGTGCCCGGGAATGCAATCCCTATCACATAAAGGTGTTTTATTACTGACTCCTTCAAAGGTAAGGCACAATGGATACCAATAGTTAAAAAAGAATATAAATGTATAATTTAAGCATTATACTTCTCAAATTTTAATCTATTTGCCTATACGTGTGATATGTACATATATACAGTGGTCTATAGTGCAGTAGAACAGGCGATAATGTGTTAAAGAGACAAATAAAGAGAGGGAAAAAAAGTGAGTAATAAAGTAGGAGAGGAAGGGACTCTAGAGAAGGAGCTATTTATAAATGGGGAAAGATAAGATTGATCTTATTTGTCACAATTGATGCAATTACAGATTGTGGTTTTAAATATTTTGATAATTCATTTCTGATTTATGTATCATATTTTCAAGTGGACATGCATTTCTTCATCCCCGTTTAGTCCCCACGGTGTTCTAGTTTTGAAGCGTATTATTAATTTGGACTCCAGATGTTTCAATTTTTGAATGTGGTTACCTCCTCTTTCACATTCATTGATGATTGCAAGTCCAGAGTATTTGATATTTTGCCAGGTTTTATTGGAATGATTTTGTAAATGTTTGGCTATGGCATAACTGTGATCGTTGTTTTGGATCACTCGTATATGTTCCAATATCCTCTTTTTTAGTGAACATATGGTCGAGCCGATATATCGTTTGCCACAGTGACATTCAATTAAATAGACCTCAAACTGAGATTTGCATGTTATTTTGTCTTGAACTTCAAATGTTCTTCCTTTTTGGTCTTTAATGGTCTTAAGATTTTTGCCTATCTTGCAGGCTTTGCAGACCATTCATTTAGTGAAGCCCTTCTGTCTTTTTTCCAGCCAAGTTTCAGATTTTTCATTCTTAAAATGACTATGGACCAGTGTATCTTGGAGGAATGGCGCCTTTCTATAGGAGATTAGCAGTCTCTCTCTCCAATCAGACACCCGATGTCAGGATCTTTTTTTTAGCACACTCCAGTACTTCATCAGTGTTATTTGAATTTTGAAGCTTTCTTTGGAGTTTGTTAAGATTAGTCGAGGTTTATCATCATCCTCTGTTTTACTTCCATCTTTATTCCTCACAATTAGAGGGTCAGCTCTGTTTCTTGATCTAGCTCTTGATTCACCCCGTATGATGTCGATGTTTTTGTATCCATGTTTAGTGAAACAGGTTTTTGTTTCTGCAAATTTTTTCTCCATTTCGCTTTGCTCAGAGCAGTTTCTTTTCATACACAGAAATTCACCATACGGAATTCTCCATTTGAGTGACTGAGGAGGAAAGCTTGTGCCATGAAGAACGCTGTTCGTTGAGGTTTTCATCCGAAAAACTGTTGTTTCTAGTTTGTTGTTCCTGATGTATACTTTAGTGTCCAAAAAGTCAATTTCTTTCTTTTGTATGTTGTAGGTGAATTGGAGACTAACTTCATTCTGATTCAAAATTGCTATGTACTCTATGAGCTCTTGCTTTGGACCCTTCCATAGCAGGAAGAGGTTGTCGATAAATCGCAACCATAATACAACAACGGTCGTGTATTGTTCATTTTCTTCTCTCCAAGCTATGTGTTCCTCCCACCAACCCATGGTGAGATTAGCATAGCTTGGAGAGAAGGAAACGCCCATAGCACATCCACATTTTTGAGAGTACAAATGCTTGTTGAAAAGAAATTTTTTATTTGTCAAACAAAGTTTCATCATGTCCAATAACATATTGGTATGCTGTAGTTCACCTATGGGGCGTTGTTTCAAAAAGTATGTTATGGCTTTTAATCCTACGTCATGATTGATGGACGAGTATAGGGATACAATGTCGATTGTAGCTAGTAGGTATTCATATTGCCACTCAGTTTCCATTATAATTCTCAGAAAATCTCCAGTGTCTTTAATAGCCACAGCTGGAAATTATCGTACGGACAGGTGGTTTGTGCAGAGTCGTATGGATTTTTGGCAAGAAGTATATCGTTGGTGTTATTGGATGGGATATGGTTAAGAAGTTTTTCTCATCTTGACTCAATAATCCTTTGTCATGCCATTCAGATATTCACTTGTGTGCATCTCTTGTCATTTCAGCAATAGGGTTGGTTCTTAGCAAAGTATAGTTGGTTTCATCACTTAGCTGTCGGTATGCCTCTTCCACATAGTCATTTTTATTTTGAATGACAATGTTACCGCCTTTATCAGCTGGTTTTATTTCTATTGCGTTGTTGTTCTTGAGAGCTAACAATGCTTGGCGTTCTTTGATTGACAAGTTTTCTTCTTTAATTGTTTTTGTGTTTTGCATGACTTCTAGTTCTGCCACAACTAGGTTGTGAAAGGTATCAATCCGGTTTCCGGAATGTAATGCTGGACAGAACTTAGATTTGTTTTTAAACTTAGTTCATGGATGTATATATGTAGGTATCCCCATTTCTGTCAGAATTCTGTGTCTGTATTTTCTGTCTCCTCTAATTGATAAATCAGTTCATAGGCAGTTCTGAGACTAGTTTCAGCGATGATGTAGTCTTCTTGGCCTGCTGCTTGATTGGAGACTTCACCTGTTGTGCCAGGCATGGGCCTTGGTGATAGTTTTAAAAAAAAACGTTTTTAGTTTTAGTTTGCGGATGTATTTGTACATGTCTATCCTGGTCTCTACTTTATCTTGATGTTTTTTCAGGACAGAAACTTAATCCTTTATTCAATAGAGTCCGTTCAGTTTGTGATAGATTATAATGGGATAGATTGATTATCAGATTGGAATCAGTTTTTTTCTTCACAATTGTTTTCACTTTCTCATTACTGTTCTGTCTCGAAGCTGATATCTTTGTTTTTCTGATTCTTCTTGTTTTTTGTCTGGATGTCGGTTCCCAGCTTGTCCTCTTCTTCAACACCTTCTGTGTGTCTTTCCACGTCCTCTTCCTTTTGTTTTTGGATTCTGTTGATTCTGTTGGTTCAAAACGCGTAGGTTATAGGAGGAAACAGGTCAAAATAAACTGAAACAACATCTTCAAGAAGAGTGCAGTGTCTTTTGTTAAAAGAAAATTGCAGTTGCAATATATAAATATATATATATATATGTATATATATATATATATATAAATACATATATATATTCATAAAAAACGGCGTTCCTCACGAGCGCTCAGGCAAAGGACGTACAGACAACAATCCACTCGTCAGTCCAAATTGTTGGTTTATTACTTCATAAACCTACGTGACGCGTTTCGCACTCCACGGAGTGCTTGGTCACACAAGTTGCACCAGTAACCATACATCTTTTATGTTTAAATTTTTTGCATTACTGTGGACATGAACATGTCACCATTTTGTAATGGTGTATCATACATAATTATACCATGGTAATCATTTTTAAATCAATGTGGTCAAATCATGAAACATAATTGCATGACCGTTCTTATAAACAGTAATCTTGCAATGTCCAAAATGTATATATGCAAACCATTCTGGTAAATTCCTAAGTCATAATTGTAAGACCGTTCTTATAACTAGTAATTATTACGTCAAGTAGATTCTGTGTATAATGTACATAGATGTTGTCATAGCCCAGAAGCAGGTATCCAATATGTGAATACCGCGAGGGTAGCTGGTTCCGAGGGGGCTAGGGGAGGTGACGACTGTAGCGTATGTCTACACTCCACCCCGGGGAGACGTCAACCCCGTCACAGGTAGTCAAGGTAACCCGTGTCAGGTAAACAATACAACCCCGATGGGAGATAATCTATCCTATTTTCATGGAAGATTAAGGAACTGATACACGGTAGGGTCGCCGTGTAGAGCGAGGGTTGACAGGTGCGGTTGACAGGTGCGAAATCATGAGCTTTACTCCTCCTGTTAGTGAGGAACAGCTAAAGTACATGCCGGCGGTACAGGTCTGCTAGTAGACAGGGTTCATAACATGTCACGTATCCAGTCCTAGTTAGTGGACTGAGGCTCAAGACCTGACAATAGAACAAGACCATGTCTATATATATATAAAATTTTGTATTTTATCATTTCCGCTTCCTGCACTAGTCGAGCGGTATTTGAAATGATATTTGTTGCACATGTCACTTTAAGCGCAATGACGTACTCATTATTTTGAATATTTAAGACCCTTGTTTGTTTCAACTAACGTCATGTGATCAAGCCTCGTTTGGGAGGTGAAACGCGTTATGGCGGATGGCTGGTGTGATTAAATAAATAAATCACCGAAAAATTGGCACGAAATCTGGGCTCACTCTCGTTATTCTGGAAATCTGTGGAAGAATGGCGTTTTCATAATCTAAAAGTACCAAGGAGCGTTCGTGGTACGCGTGAAAGCCCCTCTCCGAACCTTGGGCGTGGAGCAGCAGGAAGCTGGAATCCCGTGACCCGGAATTGGAATCTCTACTCCGGTAGGAGGAAGCTGCCCGAGCCCCTGCGAGCGAGCACACGTACCTATCCCGGCGAAAGGAGTTGCAGTGGACCTGGCAAAGCGCGGGGGGAACTGACGATAGCCGAGCCCAGGTAGGACAGCTGTTGCAATTCGCAGTGGAGAGTGTGCAAAGCGGCAAGCGCTAAAGAACTGTCAAACAGCGTTTTGTCCGTTTGTTTTCTTCGGTGTGTTATCACTCATACACCACAACTAGCCAATATGTCTGCCAACGTGTTGAAACGCAGGGAGGAGGATGCGGGCCACATGTTTGTGGAAAACCCAGAGAGTTAAGTAACATCTACCATTGGGGGTGCTGTAGGAGGTGCCGATAGCCCCAACATCAAGGAAATATTTCGTAAATTGGAACGACTAATGAAACGAGAACAGTCTAAGTGGTGGGAGCATACTTCCCTTTCTAAATTTCTCGATGTCAAGCGCGTCCCGCGGGGTTTGAGAAGCACTCTAGCCCCGAGCTATGAGAACCCGGACCCGGCGATGTTAGCCGAATGGGCGGACACAAACTTGGAATATTCCGCACGTCTAATGGCAATACTGGCAAAATACGCTGACAGCGATAGAAAGAAATTGCAGTTGGAAATTGAAGCAGTTGAGGCTGAGCTAACAGCAATGGAGGTAACGGAACAAATCACGAAATTACGACAGGAGATGATGATAAGGCTTGCGAAGGAAGAAGAAATAATTAAAAAAAGAAAAGCCTTCAAGTTTGAGAGGGACAGGCTGGACTACCTTCATGGCCAAATTTTCACCTTTGCTCGCCGTTCTGACACCATAAAAGCACAAGTGGGTAAAAACAACCCAAAGACAAGGCAAGAAGCAACAGCATCAGCCTCATCCACAGATTTAAGTTCAGCGGCAGAAAGTGATTCTGATAACGAGCAAAGGAGGAGAAAAAACTTAAAAGAGGGGTTTACCAAATTATCACCGGCACAAGAGGTAAATTGCCTCTGCGAGAGCCGGCGAGACACTTTGAGATCCAAATCGAAGGTAAACCCCCAACAAAGCGCCAGAGGGCCAACTTCAAACGCCTCCAACGCCGGAAATGCAACGAGAGGAAATTCGGCCGGAGGAAAGAGGGGCAATCGGGGAAAGGGGGGCAATTGGAACAGATTTCAAGCCCAACCATCGACTTCGGCACAATTGTAAATCTAACAGACATTATCCTGAGCGACAAGGAGAAACAAATCCTAAGCTTGGGTTTGTCTTATTGCCCCCCCAGCAACATGAATTATGCTAACCTTAGAATGGATACCTTCCGCTTCATTAGAAAATTAAAACTGTGCAAGTATCATCGTACGCATCCGTACAAAGAACGCAATACCCTGGTGGCAGCCAGCCCCACACTATGCCCAGTCGGAGCGGATACAACATTCAATGAGTTATGGAGTTTGCAACAGGAGGGGCTCCCTAACACGCAATCTCAGCAAACAAACAGGGATATGATTAGCATTCTAACATCTACGCCGTTCAAAAAGAAATCTACATTTTTTCCAATTATGACCCATGACAACATAGATCTTTACCAAGACTTTATCATCAAAGATTTGAAAAAGCTGTACACAGCCACAAACAAAAAACACGCTGTTCTGAGCAGACAAAATCAACGCTATAACAGCCTAATAAAGAAACTCAAGGCCGACAAGAACATCATTGTGAAACAGGCGGACAAGGGGGGAAATGTCGTCTTATGGCATCGAGACGACTATGTAAAGGAAGCAGAATCACAGCTCGGGTATCTGGACTGCTACAAAAAGAGTAACCTAATTGTAATCAAAACCGCCTGGTCGGAGTTGAATTCTAAACTTGTGGCTTGGAAAAGTGCAGGCTTAATCTCCAACGACGAATTTAAATTCTTGAAAAAAGATTGTCCTGTGATACCAACATTATATTTATTGCCAAAGGTCCACAAAAACATATCTTCACCACCAGGTAGACCTATATTGTCGGCAATAAACAGCGCAACTGAAAATATTTCCAAGTACATAGACTTTTTTCTAAAGGAATGGGTAGTAACATTACCATCTTATGTAAAAGATACCACAGACTTCATTTGCAAGCTTAATAACCTGGCATGGAATGATGACTATATCTTAATGACTTTGGATGTCACTGCCCTATACACCTCCATAAGACATCGGGATGGGATGAAGGCAGTGGAATATTACCTGTCAAAACGATCGGATTTATGTTCTAATCACAATCGTATGATTTTGGACATGTTAAGACTCTGTCTAGAACAGAACTTCTTCCTTTTTAATGGGCAGGTATACCAACAATTGAGGGGGGTCGCCATGGGGGCCTGCTTCTCCCCAAGCTTTGCATGCCTACATATGGGGCTGTGGGAGGAGCGGGTCCTTATGGGCGTATATGGTGACATCATGAGCTCACATGTTGTATTGTATTTAAGATACATTGACAACCTCTTTCTTGTTTGGAAAGGTGGGAAATCTGAGGCAGAGCAATTTGTGGAACAATTAAATGTCAACTCATATAATCTACAATTCACCTCTCATATAGATGAAACCTCTGTAAACTTTTTAGACGTCCAAATTTACATCGAAAATCATCAGCTAGAAACCAGGCTATATAGGAAAGACACAGCAGGCAATACAGTGCTCCATGCCGCCAGTCAGCATCCTCGCCACTTAATCAATAGCATCCCCTACGGGGAGATGCTAAGAATGAGAAGGATCTGTAGCACGGAGGCTGACTTTAAAATAGCACAACTAGAATGCAAGGAACGCTTTTTGGAAAGGGGCTACAAAGAAAACATTCTTGAGGCAGCTATAAGAAAGACTAACTCTATCACTAGAGAGATAGCTCTAATACCTAAGAGCAAAGAACCCACAGACAATTCAAACAGCCTGCATGTTAACTCTAGAGTTATAGTTCCTTTCTGCCGGCAGCATTCCGAGATTAAAAAGATTTTTCTAAGAAATTGGAATTTGATAAGGGGAGATCCCATAATTGGTAGTGATGTTTCATTAAGACCTGAGATCACTTTCCGCAAATCCCCATCAATGGAAAATGCACTGGTGAGCAGTACTCTAGAAACCAAGGTATCTGGGACATGGGAAGCCCTGAGTACAGGCTTCAGAAAATGTGCTTTCTGCAAAGCTTGCAAAGTCGGAGTAAATAAAACCCACTACACAAGCCCCTTTAGAGAACATCCGATCCCCATCACGAAAAGACTGACGTGCAAGATGGAGTTTGTTGTCTATGTCCTGCAATGCCCATGTGGCTTGTGCTACGTGGGCAGTACTCGACCTGTGGCACATAAACGCATTCTCCAGCACATTAGAGCTATAGTCAGCAAGGATCAATCGTACCCGGTGGCACGCCACTTTGAGGTGATGCACAACAGCGACCCCAGTGGTCTGCAGTATTACCTAGTGGATATGGCCATGCCTCTCAAACGGGGGGGGTGACAGAGAGGGCAAACTTCGTTTCCTCGAGACAAGATACATTCTAGAAATGAATAGCAAAAATCCGACTGGACTGAATGATCGAGAGGATTTATACACCTGTCTCAAGGACTCGTAAGCCCCAATGTCCATCATTAAAATTGTACATATGCAACCGCAATTTAGGCGATTTCCTTCTTTCTTTGCAAGTTTCAGAGCTATGGGTCCGCACTCAGTTACTCTCAATTGGAGGATGTTTTTCACTTAATTTCAGTAACTGTATGGGATATCTCTCATTACACACTAAACATTATCAACCATTAAGTGGAATTAAGCTCTTCGGTTCCCTATAACTTCCTCCTCTTTTTCTGTGAAACATTAATTTTCTTTCTTTATAACATTAGGTAATTATTAGGCAACACGGGCACTTTATAGTTTTTTTAATTTCTAATTCACAGCTGCCTGCGAGGGTCTTGCACTTTTAACAAAAAACATATTTTTTGTGCTTATCTTGACATTTTGTTAATTACAACGGTACTGGGTTTCTTGTGTTTTCACTCTTATCCAACATCAATTATGACACTTTAATGATTCATAAGTCTAAGTCAAACATGAATGCACATGCATTCAGTGTTTCTTAAATGAAATATATATATGACTGGACCTAATATGTACATATGTAAATATTGATTCAATGTATATGGATAGATGGATTGGAAAAATACATATATTTTTATAGTGCATCATTTTTGTATATAAATTGTATATATGTAATATAGGATTTATATATATATATATATATATATATATATATATATATATATATATATATATATATATATATATATATATATATTTGATAGCTCTTTTGTAAAGTGGACATAATGAATAATTTTGGATTTGGAGTGTTTCGATTGGTGAATTTATTCATGTAGAACTGTTATGAACTGCACCTCATACCGTTGGGAAATCAATGTATTGGAATTGAATACGTTGGGCACTTGCCCTCAATTTTGTATTTTATCATTTCCGCTTCCTGCACTAGTCGAGCGGTATTTGAAATGATATTTGTTGCACATGTCACTTTAAGCGCAATGACGTACTCATTATTTTGAATATTTAAGACCCTTGTTTGTTTCAACTAACGTCATGTGATCAAGCCTCGTTTGGGAGGTGAAACGCGTTATGGCGGATGGCTGGTGTGATTAAATAAATAAATCACCGAAAAATTGGCACGAAATCTGGGCTCACTCTCGTTATTCTGGAAATCTGTGGAAGAATGGCGTTTTCATAATATATATATATATATATATATATATATATATGTACCCACCAGGGGTGTCGCAAACCAAGAGCGGTTCCCAGCTACAAAACTTGTACAACATTACTATCTCCTTGAACGTAGAAGACACTTTTAGGACTGTGGAAATTATTTCATTTAATGAGATAAAGCAAAACAGCTCCCTGTGTGTGTCCCTTTCCCATTTTTTCCCCCAGAATTTTTTCCCTAATATCATTTTTGCTTTTATATTTTTTACAAGGAACAAGTGTGATCTAGTTTTGGGACAAGTTGGTTTAGGAAGATTAAGTATGTGAAGGGTTTGTGAGAGATATGTAGGGCAGTTCTGTGATTACGTCAAACACCATAGTTAGTGGTTTGCATGACAAGGTCTTAGGTGTATTTAATAACCAACCCACAGAGTGTTATTTGGAGGTGGAGGGTATGTATCTATGCAGGTTGAAGAGTTTAAAATTGGGATCTGGAGGTTAGAAGAGTGAGAGTATTGTCACCTTAGAGTTGGTAGGTGAAGCCAAATGAGGTGATACCATCATCAATAAAGTGAAGTAATACTTTTGGTAATATTTCAGCGTATGTTACAGATTACTTACAATTTGAGCCTTCTTATTAATCAATCACAAACTACCCTAACAGTAAAAAAAGGCAATCTTTTATTTATGAAGAATCTTTTATGCTTGTTTTGCTGTTGTTCCTCATAATATAGTTGTTAAATGTGGCCCATCTTGGTGAGAACATGTTTTGAGTTCTCTTGCAAAAGACACAAACACAGAACTAACTTGGTTTCTACAATACTTAGCAATCACAACTCTGGGTGGAGAACATGGGTTAGGTAGTCTGTGCTGCAACTATATCAAGGAAACCCCTATATTCTCCATACAAGGCAATTACCTATAAGAAGCTTTGAAACAAAGAACATTAGAATAGAAATGTCTTACTGAAAATAGAGACTTCTCTCGCTCGTCTTTACAAGGCACCCTGTTGTGCACGGTTTTGAAAGATTTACAGGAGATCCAATTCTGTGACTCAAGGCCAAGATGAAGTTACCATGGCTACATTTGCTAAAGATTATAGGGACACCTGTGCAATGCAATGCAATTCAACTCTCTCTCTCTTGCTTTCTCACCTCTCTTTCTTCCTCACTCAATAATCACACTCCAAACTGACAGTACTAGAAGACAGCTGGAGTCACGGGAGCCTAAAATATTATTGGTGGGGCACAAATGCTCACCTGGGACACACCTTTCACTAGGGTACCAGGCTCAAGGAACAAAGTGCCTTTGCTATGGCACGGAGGCCTGGAAAATATCTGGGCTTTCATCTGAGTTCAGCGCCAAGGATGGTCCTCCTGGAGTCTACAGCACATGCTCCACATCCCAGCAAGGGAAGGAAGCACTCCGCCAAACCCAGTAACCCTTCTTCAACAAGCCACTGCTTTTAATCCCTTCATCGTTATCTGTTTTCTAGTTACACATTACTTTTCCTCTCCTCTCTGCTCTTTCTGTTCCTAACAGAGGTGGCTTTTTCCAAAACTTCCTGGTGAGATAAATGATATTCCAGGAAGCGGTGTCAGGAATGACACTGCAGGAAATAGTGTTCCATGAAGTGATATCACGTGATATGCAGCGTTCACCCAGCGATTTTCATTAGGTAGAGGGTTAGCAAAGTAAGTAAGAATACTTTGATTTTGGTAATTTAGAGCCCGTGCTGGAGTATGTGGTGATACAAGGAGGCAGGTAGTGACTAGTAATCTTCACTATGTGCCTCTGCCGACATGGGAGCATATGCAATACCAGAACCTCTTAGTCATGCTATCGCCAGACTTAAATATTGTGGGGCATATTAGCAACAAATAGCGATATTTATCGCTAAAAGAGCTTAGCAACATTTTTTTAATCATTGCTCATCGCCGAGTTTTATCGCAGAGATAACATGCTATTAGCAACGTTTACCTTAAATGCGATAAAATATCCGTCGATAGCGGCTCAATGCGTGAATAGCGGTGGAAATCCAGTGATATTCAGGCATTATCGCCAATAGGGTCTTAACCTGAATATCCACCTCCCATTGGATATACAGGTTAAGAAATGGTCTGAGCAGGTGTTAGGTTTTGGCGATATTCGCGCTTAGCTCAAATTTTTTTATCACTTCCCATGTGTTGATAATAGGCGATAGCGATGTTAGCGACTCCTTTTAGTCGCTAACAGGTTGGGTACGCCCACTTTGTATGTCATTAGCGATAAATATCGCTGACATGCAAAGCGGGCCCCAAACCGGTCACTATCGCTTACAAGCTGGCTTGCTACTAGGGCGATAAAATTATCGCCGCTTTAGCGGGTAAGAGTCCCGCTAAAGCGGCGATAATGCCCTTGATAATATGCCCCTCTGTTCTAAATATCTTTTACAAAAATAATGGCCCGTTATCGTTAATAAAAATTCTACACACAATGGCTGATATTTTTTTAAACCAATACTGAAGTATTTGTAGTTATGTTGTTGTTTCTGAATAAAACGCACATGGAGCATCAAGGCTCTGCCAGGTTTATTATCATAATATAATACCATTAATCTGATACCATAAATATAATACCATCAATCTGATCTCACAGTACTCACTCAAATAGTAAGGATTATGATGAGGAAGAAGTACCAAGGACCAAACACCAGAAAATCACACACAATATTATTCCAAGTCAAATTCTTCATTGGCGCAATCCATCCTGGAATTGTTCTATGAATGGTACTGCTTGCTTTTAGCTGAAGGGTGCTGAGGGGTTGGTGCTTTTAAAGCAGTGGAGGTAGAAGCAAACCCAAATTATATGGTCAAAAATGTTATAAGATTAATGGAAGGCAAACTCCATGTTCCTGCCTTAAAGGGGTAGACTGCACCACAAAGAGTAAATGATTCTGGCAAGAAAAAACGGACTTGAGGTAATGAAGAAAACTGGTAAGTAATCCTGGTAATCTCAGTGACAATCCAGAGATAATGAAATATTAACAGATTCTGGTGCATTACCCACTTGACTTCTGGATTATGAGATTCCCATTTCATGGGTAATCGTTGTATGTAAATCTCAGTCGATGTCTGTGCAAAAAGTATGAAGGAACGCAGGAAGTCAGGGTCTGTTGCAGTCGAAAGGTAGAAAATCCCCTGGACAGAAAAGATGAAAGTGATGTACTCTCGAACATGTCTCTTTCTGTCTCCCTCTCTTAGCGTTACAGTCTCAACTAAACAGAATCCACCACGGAATGGCATCTTTCTTGGTCTTTGTGGGTTTGAAAGGATCGAGAGAGGAACTGGGACTTAAGTCAACCAATTGTTGGATCTACAAGCACAATGATCTGGACGGCATGTAAGTGAGGGTGTTCAAATCAAAGGGTTGGAATTTATGTGAGCAACCCATGACTGAATTGGCTAACATCTGCCTAGATAGTACAACACTTGCATCTGCA
Organism: Lissotriton vulgaris; assembly: GCF_964263255.1. Classification (NCBI taxonomy): domain Eukaryota; kingdom Metazoa; phylum Chordata; class Amphibia; order Caudata; family Salamandridae; genus Lissotriton; species Lissotriton vulgaris. Next base: position 1,729,242,117 of record NC_141693.1, read on the forward strand.
ATGTGTCTATCTAACCCTGTCCAAGTCGATGATTGCACCAATATGGCCAGTAGGTCCACCCAATGAAGCTATACATCACTAAGGTCTCTTTTACTGATTAGTTTCAGTTTACACACGGAGAGCCCGATTCACAGAACTAACTTAAGACAAAATCCTAAACTTACTACCATTTTGGTATTCACAAAAGGCACTTACTCATTTTGGTATTCACAGAAGGCACCTACTCATTTCGGTATTCACATAAGTTAGGACTCCTAACGTTAGGACTCCTAAATGCCTTCTGTGAATACTGAAAGTCTTAAAGTTATGATTTTTCTCAGTTTAGGAGTAGTACAGTTAGAACTCCTAACTTTAGGACTCTTAAATACCTTCTGTGAATACCTAAAGTCTTAAAGTTAGGATTTTTCTCAGTTTAGGAGTAGTAAAGTCAGGACTCCTAACTTTAGGACTCCTAAATGCCTTCTCAGTTTAGGAGTAGTAAAGTTAGGACTCCTAACTTTAGGACTCCTAAATGCCTTCTGTGAATACCGAAAGTCTTAGAGTTAGGATTTTTCTCAGTTTAAGAGTAGTAAAGTTAGGACTCCTAACTTTACTACTCCTAAACTGAGAAAAACCCTAACTTTAAGAACTTCGGTATTCACAGAAGGCATTTATGACTCCTAAAGTTAGGAGTCCTAACTTTATTACTCCTAAACTGAGAAAAATCCTAACTTTAAGACTTTCAGTATTCACAGAAGGCATTTAGGAGTCCTAAAGTTAGGACTCCTAACTTCTGTGAATACCGAAATGAGTAAGTGCCTTCTGTGAATACCAAAATAAGTAAGTACCTTCTGTGAATACCAAAATGGTAGTAAGTTTAGGATTTTGTCTTAAGTTAGTTCTGTGAATCGGCCCCAGAGTTATTGTTTGGACTCAGGACTTTTGTGTCTGACCTAATATCCAAGTAACTGGACCGCATGACCTGCATGAGCAGATCTGGAAATTAATTGGACTGTGGATGTGGTTGCAGGATTGTTCCACTTCAGCTTTCCTTTTAATGTGTGTTGCTTCAGTTGGCAGAGCCAAGATGGAAAAATAATTGATCATGGTTTATAACTAATTAAAACTTCCCTTAATTGGTTTAACGTTCAATATCATAATTCATACCTTTGGAAACTCAAGTGTACGATCAGATAGGGGTCACACTGCACATTTAGGTGGGTTCCTGCTACCCCGGAATCTTGGTTCTGTATTTGAACAACATAGCTCACAGAAGCAGCCATGAGACAATATTTAGCACTCAATACAATTTCCAAGTATGTGCTGGATAAGGCTTACCCCAGATGCTGTAGATTTTGAAGCTGAAGGTCAGTAAAGAACACCACGGCATTAGACATAAAAATATCGGTAAGAGCATATCATGAAGATAATTCATGTATGTGGTATTTCTATAGCGTGAACCTGGCCAAAAGGAAGCACAGCGCTGGACAAAGTTAAAGAAAAGCACAAAGTCAACAAGTGTTAGGAGAGGTAGCTGGTTTGTGGATGGTTAATGCATTGTGATGTAGTATTCTTTAACAGGGTATGTCTTCAACTCTTGCCTAAATTGGAGCAGCATTGAGATGGTCCTGTTTCATACAGGGATGTTGTTCCAGATCCTGGGTGCATAGATGAAAAAGATCTGCTACTTTGTTGTTTGTACACTTCTTAGTCTGCAGTTTGATAGCATCCTGACTCTGGGTGTGCCGAGAACCACCAGTGATGATGAGCTTGTCTGCAAGATACGCTGGAGTGCTGGTTGCCATGGTTTTGCAAGTCCGGCAGCTGGTTTTAAAGAAGGTGCAGGCCGGCATGGGAAGAGGATAGAGTTCTATAAGAATGGGGGTGTGGCCTTGGAGAAGGCTGTGGACATTATCCAAGTGCAATACAAGAGGGCTTAAACAGCAGTTCTCAAGTCGTTTTCTGGAAGAAACAGTTTCACTTTCATTTGAAGAGAGAGCTGGTACCTGGTGTCTTTGTTTTTGCCAATGTGTAACTTAAGGGTGACGCTGGTGATCTGGGTGAATCCAAGTGAATTCAGTATTTGGTGAAAGTTGTGGTTTGAAACCGTCAAGGTTCATGTTATTGAGCCAGGTTTGTACTGTTTCTTGTTTGTTTTTGTGATGGAGATGAAATGACTGGCACTGGTCGATCTACGAATTAAGGGCCACTGGGTCATCTGAAATCCTCAGTATGACCACATAGAACGTTGGAGTGCCAAGGTGGCACAACACATATTGCTACGTTCAAGGGTGACAATGGAGGGATTGGTGCCAGAAAGTTGAATTAGGGCACCTAAAGTTGTTATGACAAAGTTAGGTGCTTGGCAGATGGATAAATGAGGGTCAGCAGTTGAGGAGAACACCCTAGGAGGTGTGCCGTCACGTACACATAAAAGGGGCTAGCTGAGGTACATGGAGAAGTGATCTATTTGAATTTGGGCCAAGGATGGTCGACTAATTGACTGGTTAGTGCTCACAAAAGAAAATAGTCTGTGAGTATAGCTTTTGTCCGAGGAAATGGTAAGATGTGGGCAGCAAGTCAAGATATCACATCAGAGAGATGAGGACCAACAGAATGAGGTGTGAACCCCTGGGAATGGGTAACCAGGGATCAACAGGTGAGGGTGAATCCCTTGGGGACCATAGGTTCAGATCTTGATAAATCATCTTACAACAGTATGTGATTGGCCTTTCAGGTATGGCAAGATTCTGTTTTGTCTCTGTATCACTAACGAAGTGCTCATTCACCACGAAAGCAGCATCTTGAAACTGAAGTAACTAGACATTAATTGAGATGAGACCTGTTTTGATCTATGGACCAGAAGAGTGAGTTGGAGGATGCAAAGTTTGATGAGATTAGAACCTGCAATGTGGAATAAAATCTGGCAGGTTCATTTAAGGTTCAAGAGGCTGGTTAGAAAATCAATAGCAGATTGGGGTCAGTAGTAGTTGAATTTGAATAGTGCTCCAGGCATTACCTGCATCAGAAAGCTCTTTCTTTGTTCCCATGCAGGAGAATCAGATATGCAGCTCTGAACAAAGAGGAGGTACCTGGCAATATCCCTATGATGTTAATCACCTTTCCATCGGCCAATGACCCAGGCTACCAGCAGAGACACCCAGGTATGCCACCCTATCAATCGGTTTCTTGCCTGAACCAATATGATACCCCAATATGAGACTACTAGCTACCTCAAAAAAACTCAGCAATGCTTTTTCCGCTCACTCACACACCAAATAATATATATCTCAAGATGCATCACCACCCACTTCACTTGCTGAATAAAAAAAAGGAAGAGTCCTGATCTCTGATCCCAGGTCCTCCTAGGGATCCTCTATAAAACTGTATAAAGGTAAAAGTATGTACTTGACCTCTCTTCCGTTGCCCTCTACAACAGAGAGATATATCCCCACACATAAATGTCTACCTCCACCCTAATCCGCTCCCCAAAGGATTTTCTACCACACTTGTCTGCAGCCACTGAGAAAATTGCAAAGTTTTACAACACTTTAGTCTTCTGGATCCCACCACATGATTCCATCTGCAATCATAACTAGACTAGACCGGAGTGAAATTAAATTTACATTGCCTTAATTTGTGTAATGTCAGGAATTTCGTGTTATGCTTCTTTCACAAATTTCCCAAAAATGACTCCATTATGCTACATTGTGTAATTCTGCCATATCCTCTACAAAAATATATTGTGGAAACGTAGGAACAATACAAACACAAGCAGCGGTTGTGGGTGGTGTGTTTTGGTGCTAATTTGTTTGAACAGTGCCCGTCTTTGCTGTGAAATTGACAAAGGGATACATTTCACACTAGAATGTAGTGCAAAAGCCATATTTGCATTTCACATAATTAAAAATCATTTCACGTCATTTTCTTGAACTTTCATGGAATTATGCTTAAGCAAATTATCCGAATTTCACACACCCTTTATCATACCCTTCACACTCTCCAAATATCAATGTAGAGCCTGATTTAGAAATTGATGGACATGGTGCTCCGTTACAAACACGACGGAATGCCCTGCCCCGGCAAGCCCTCTGTCTGCCTGCCTCATTTAGGGGCAGATGTTTCAAAATACCTATTTGCAATTCTCAAATAGCGATTTTTTGAGAATCGCTATTTGATAATTACAAAATGGTATGTATCTAAAAAATCGCTATTTTTTTAGCCATTTCTTATTATTACTTAATTGCGAATAGCAAATTGCAAATTTGCAATTAAGGAATAATTTCCCATTCATTTCTATGGGTCAGGAGGCCCTTAGGAATGAATGGGAAGTTATTCTCAATTTGCGATTCACAATTTGAGAATCGCAAATTGAGAATAATTTCAAGGGTGCGAGGGTGTCATAAGGACACCCTGCTGCACCCCTGAAATTCACATGTGTGCACATATGTCGCACATACATGCCCTATGGGCATGTACGTGCACCACATGGCACCTTCACAAATGCAAAAAAGTGCATTTGTGTAAGAATTCGCAAATTACCACCAACTTGAAGTTGGTGGTATTTTGCGATTTCTTAAGGAAAAATTGCTAAATTGAAATGCTTGATGCATAGCATTTGAGGTATCGCAATTTGCGATTCCTTAAATGTTTACGCAAAATTAAGGAATCGCAAATTTTGCGATTCCTTAATTTTGCTATACATTTTTCTTCATACATTCCACTTCGCGAATTTTTAGTCGCAAACGCTGCTTTTTTGCGAATTGCAGCGTTTGCGATTAAAATTTTCCTTGAAACATCTGCCCCTGCGAGACGAGTGGACCTTTACTATTTTCTCAACAGAGACCCCAAAGGCTCCATTCATGGAATACCTTTAACTACGGACAGATGGGGTCGGGGCTTCGGGTGGAAGGAGATTGCACCGTTCACCCTGTTTAGGGTGGACGGTATAATGCCTTTTTTGCGTATCCATCACCACAAGTAAAAACCTGAATGTGAGAGATAGGAAAAAAATAATAATGACCTGTTTTTTAAAAACAAATTCCTTCTTTGGGAGTTTGTTTTTGAAAAAACAAAAAGCTGTTGAAAAGTTTGATAGCGTGCCTTCATAACTGATGATACAGTTTGTAAAACCTTTCCTATATTGATAGGAACCGCCATGACACCTGTCAGTGTAGAGAGTTGTCCTCGGGATTGGCAGACAACTCTAAATTTGGCGGGCAGAAGTTTTTCCGGATGTCAATTGTATCTTATTATTTCTTATTCGGAATTTGTTAAGCGCACGGTCACCCAGAGGTTTCATGGCGCTGAGAGACAGAAGGTAACTGATGAGGCAGAGGTGACAATGCTCTAACCGTGCGCTTGTTTGAATAGCCAGGTCTTCAAGGCTCTCCTGAATTCTACTAGCTTAGTGCAGTTCCGAATAGACAGGGGAAAGGAGTTCCAGATTTTGGGGGCGAGGTAGGCGAAGCGAGATCCACCTAGGCGTTTCTTTTTGTACATGGGTAGCGAGAGAAGGGACAGGTGGGCAGAACGAAGATCCCGGGTCGGTTCGTATTTATTTATGAGATGGTTAACGAACTTGGGGCTTTTGCCGTGAAAGGCTTTGAAGGTTATGCAGCCTACCTTAAAGGTGATCCGTTGGGCTATGGGGAGCCAGTGGAGGGAGGCTAGTAGGGGTTTGGCCGACTTCCTGCGGTTGCTCTTAAATATTAATCTAGCCGCTTGATTTTGAGCAATCTGCATGCGTTTAACGAGGGTGAGAGGAAGGCCCAAGTAGATAGAGTTGGAAAAGTCCAGACGTGAAAGGACCAAGGCGATTATCACCTGAATGAGTGCAGAATGAGACAGCAAATGGGCGATTTTTTTTATCTTTCTTAGCTGAAAAAAGCAGGAAGAGATCACTGTTCCGACCTGGGTTTTCAATGAGAGGTCGGAGCAGAGAGTAACCCCGAGGCTTTTCACTGACTGGGTGGGGGAAGGAGGGGAGCCCATCGAGGCTGGCCAGAAGTGGGGGCCCCAACTTAAAGCGCTGTTACCAGGGAGTACAAGCTCGGTCTTTCCAGGGTTGAGCTTAAGATGGTTCTGGTCCATCCAGCTCTGGATGTGCAGCATGGTGGTTTGAAATTCCTTAGTAGAGTCCATAGAGTTGAGGGGGAATATCAGCTGCAAATCGTCCGCATAGTTGTAAATGGTGACATTTCTGTGTTTCAGGGAGTGCAGTAGCGGTTTGAGATATAAGTTAAAAAGGAGGGGGGATAATGAGGAGCCCTGTGGGACACCGCAAGAGGTGGAGAGTTTGGGAGCAATGAAATTCTCCAGTTTTACTGCCTGGGATCTGTCCGTTAGAAAGGACTTGATCCAGTCGAGGGCAGCGCCGTTGAGGCCGGCTTGTAATGTCCATATGGCCCATATTGCAAAAGTGTAAGCACAAAGAGGTCCAAGGGTGTGAGGTGAAACACTAGTAGCATTCTTCATTTGCCACAAGGGCATTCAGAGAGACCTTCTGGGACCCGCTCAATAGGAGATTTACCACAAGGAGGCTACAGCGCAGACTGTAAACCTACACAGACATGGCATTATGGCAGAACACTTACTGTCATTATCAACATAGCAGGGGCGCTCTTCACCCTAGCCCTTCGGGGGTCTCTCTGAGGTACCCATAATGGCAGGTGAAGTCTTTAACTGCACGCAACATGGGTAGATGCTGTTTGTTCGACGGCTCCAGCACTCAATAAACAGCAGGGTTCCCCAATTGGGGTTTGTCCCCTTTAGCACAGCTAGTATCCCATTCACCTGGGATAATCCTTTTTAGAGTAAATCACATTTTCATCAAACTTGAGTTGCAATGTTTTAATTTTTTTATTTTTCAATGGTGGTATTCGGTGCTCATCATCCCACCTAATTTGAAGTAGTGATACTTTGTATTATATTGATCAACAATGAAAGTGTTGTTTTACATCATCCCATCGCAATGCATTTCGGGCCTATGTAGACCTTCGCCAGTGAATAGCAATTCTCACCATTGAAAAATAAAAAAAATACAACATTGCAACTCAAGTTTGGTGAAACATTGATTTACTCTAACAAGGATATCCCCAGGTGAGTGGGATACTAGCTAAAGGGGACGAACCCCAATTGGGGAACGCTGCTGTTTATCACAATTTGTTTACATTCAACGATCAGAGAGTGTTACCCTTTATGCACACAACAAACCGAATACCCATTTGGTGCAAGATTGGAAGATTGGGAGTGCATGATTCCTTACATTTGTGACTCCAGCATTCAATGACATAGTGGGTGAGCCCTGCTCAGTGTATGTGAGGTGGCATGCTCCTGTCCATGTTATAACCGTCAGTAAAAAAGGAGGTGGAAAAACCTATAATCCTAAGAGACTAGGATACCTGAAGCCATTTTTGTGGACAATGCTCCAAAGGCAATACTTTAGAAAGGCCTAACAGATGGGTAGAAAAAAAATCCAACTCGCAAGTAATGCAAAGTGAAAGCATATGTAAACACAATTCAAATGTAATGAGTGGATTAATGGTATTCAAGACTCTTGGAATGACAATCCCAACAAATATCAAGGAGCTACAAGTGATGACTCAGTGCAAGTGAAGTCAGGTGGAGTAGTGTGAATGATATTTGTTGGAATTATCATATGAAGATTCTTGATTATGATTATTCCAATTTTTAAATTTGCATTGTGTTTACATGTTCTAACCATGTTAACATATGCAATAGAGAATGTGAAATAGACACAGGAGACTGGTTTGCAAATGGAAGTGCGGGTGTGCCCTGCACTACAGTGTTAGTACGTCACATTCCTTTATCTAGTCACAATCAGTTGGTTACCAATATAAAATGTAGCCCAGTTCAAATCCTTTATCGAAATCTTTAAAACAGCTGATAGCCATTCTCCACCCTGCTTAGCCATTCCATCTCCCTATAACCACTAACTACCCCATTGACTCCCAGGTCCGGCTTTTTACCCACTACTTCACTATTCCAGCCTTTTGAGCTCCTTAAACTCCGTAGGTGTAAGAAATTAAGGGGCTTATTATCAAGACAGGAGCTAAAATTATCGCCGTTTTAGCGGCAGAAAACTGCCTCTAAAACGGTGATAATAGGCTAGATTATATACTTTATGGAATTCCAATTTAAGCCCATGCTAGATGTCCTTTACCTTTAACATGGGCTTCAATTGGAATTCCATAGAGCATATTATCAAGCCCATTATCGCCGTTTTAGCTGCAGTTTTCTGTCGCTAAAATGGCGATAATTTCATCATCTGTCTTGATAATATGCCCCTGAGTTATTTCTTGGCAGGGTAAGAACCCACCTGAAGTAATAATCACAATTCTAGTCAAGGTAAATATTTAAAATCTCTAAATAAACCTGAACTCAACCCCCTGGTAGCTATGTCTCAGTCCTCTTCTGATCTTCCACAAGTCCAGGAGTGTTCTGAAGTGAATGCCTAGAGATGCTGGCCCCGGCTAGTAAATGGGAATGACCTCTGGGGACACCCTAACAAATGGGGTAAATGTGAGGCTTAACCCTTCTCATATCTGGGCATTTTCAAGATGGTCAAAGTCTTTGGCCATACTAAACATGGGCTTTGTGATCTGAGGGTTTTAATCTGGGAATGTTCTATGGTAATCCTAGAGTCCGCCCATATCCAAAACTAAATTCCAATTTTAGGCTGTCTCGGTACCTCCAAAAAACTCCAAGGCTGAAGTCTGGTAGGGAAGGACAATGGGGAGCTTAGAAACACCCTGACAGTGGATGCACACACATTGTTTAGGCATTCTGTTTCTCTTCTTTGAAGTATGCTTCAAATATTTAATATAAATCCAGCAGACTTATCAAGCAGGTCTTACTATTCCAGCACTGTGATGACACTGTGATGTCAAGCAGAGGCCCGCTGTTATGAATGCCGGTCCACTGTGAAGACAAAATAAGGGTGCAGGCCTCAAGCTCATCTGCTTGTGACAGCCTACCCATTTTTGAAGTTAATCGGGTTGCTGGGCTCAGCCAGCAAGCTATCCTATCAAGGGCAAAACAACAATACCTCCCCACCCCCAAGGCCTTTTGTCCTTATCCTGGAAGAAAGTTCACACCCCATCCATAGCTAATTACTGGCTGGTAGTACAAAATGCAGATTTAGCTTACAGGGATTTCAGATAGGAGAAAGGTAACTTTTTAAATGTCTTCTTTATAAAATATTTCTTAGAAATCAGACGCCACCAGTGAATTGGGCCTGTAAAAAATATTTTAAACAGTCCAAAACTTTAATTTGTATCTGATTCCTAGGCAGAGATAAAATTTATGAAACGTAATATTGCTTCCTAATGCTTTTCTATGGAACAGTCAGCCCTGCTGCAGAGAACATTGCTTTTTGGGTATTTCACTGTAAAGACATGCTTAACATTAAACTTTTACATGTCTTACTTTTACATGCCATGCACACTGCCTTATTCGCAATACGGCCTACTTAGGGGTGACTTATAGATTTTTAAAAGGAAGGTTTAGGCCGGTCACAATGATTTATTTTTCCAGGTCAAATTTGCAGTTAAAACCTGCACTGCAAAGCTACTGGTGGCAGGACTGAGGTTATATTTACATAGTAACTGCAATGGATGGCACAATTGGTACTGCAGTCCATTTGTGACATTTAACTTACAGGTCCTGGGTACACCTTGGTCCAATATACCAAGGACTTACAAGGAAATTAAAAATGGCAATCATATATTTAACAGTTTTACCATGTTGAAAGAGAAGCACCAGCACTTTACCCCTTGTTAGCTGGGGAAAAGTGCATTGAGTTCTGTAGCAAACAAAAATTAGATTCATAATAAAGGCAAAAAAAAGAAATTGGGGCGACCCTTCATAAAGGGCAAATTTCCAACATTCACAAGATAGAAACCCCCACAAATACCTAAGGTCACAATCTTATCTGCCTTCAAAGCATTGCCCAAGAACTATTTCCCACCTGAAAACCCCCCAGCTTACAGTGAGCCAACTACATTCAACTGCTTTGGTTAGAGCAATACCCCATCCCAGTACTGATGAGTATTGCCCACCATGGACTAGTGTGTACTGACTATCACCCTTTTCCATCAAAACACCATCACCTGTGTTTTATTTCTATTGGCGGTAAGGATCTTTAAGGCGTAAAAGGCAGTGAGGGCATCCAATAGCTATTGAGGACTAATAGGCATATGGTCAAGACTGAATAGGCCATCTGAATAAAGGAGTACATTTATATGGGTGGTTCTAACTTGAGTGGGAAAACTCAACACCTGTGCCTGAATACAAATGATCTCTTAAATAGCAATCCCTGCTCAAATACTGTCTATGCAGGTATCATAAGTCAGTCTACTCTATGCATATTGCTCGTAGTTGGTCAAAACCCAGATCTAAAAACAGAAGCAAATGTTATTCCATCCAGTGCTTCTGAAGACGTTTTAGTTACTGTGAGAAAAAACAAACTGATTTGGGCAGCAGCTCTTCTTTCAATGACTTAATAATGTTTGTCAAATTAGTGATTGAAAAGAATCCTACAACATTATATCAGGTAGTTTCTCCAAGAAAGAATCTGGAACAATTGATTTTTTTGTAGGACGCAGCAATAAAATAGTTTGGAGAAGGATTAAACTATTACAATCCCAGCTATCATAAGCAGCCAACGTTTCCTCTCTTTTTCAAAGCTAATAGTTTCCTTACTTCAACCCATGATCATAGCTTACTTTTATTTTTAAGGTGAAATGCTCCAACAAATTTTTAAAACATTTAAACAAAAATTATGGAGAAAATGGAAGCTAACAAACGGACCTAAAAGGACATGAAAAACAAAAATCAAACCTACTCAACAGTAAAATAGCAAAAATTGTTGAAGCATTTCAAAGCAGGAGGTGACCAGAGCATGGAATTTCTTGTAAACTTCAAGACTATTCACAAAGATAAATTTGGCCATAAATGTAAAATTACAACCGAATTTAACTCAGTTACATGTGCAAGGAATTCACAAATGAATTTCTGGCTGGTGTAAGCCCAATTACATTTGCAGAGATATCCACCACTAGTGCTGAGGCGTCTGCATCTCTATATGTTACTGAAGGGTTGGACTGAGGGTGTTCCAAGGCATGGTGCATCTTGGGAGTTTGTGAACACCCACAAACTTGTATGTTTGTGGCCATTCACAAACTCCAAGCATTTCCCTTTCCAGCCTTCATAGGGTTGGCAATATTTACTCCAGGCAAGTGGGAGAAATACCTTTCCAGAGTGAAAATTTAGTGGGAATGTAGTTGAAGGACTTTATACACAGGGGTAAATATTTTAGCCACAGAGCGAAAAACAAATAAAAATGTGTATTTACACAGGGATTCCATTCCTCTGTGCAAAGTGAACACTGTACAGAGGCAATTGAACCAAATTGCGGATCGCTTGGTGGTTCTATGGATCCAACATGGAAACCATGCAAATTCCAATCGAAATTAGTGAATTCTAGAAAGTAGCAAAAATCCATTTCGGCTGATTTAAAAATCTGAGAGCATTTTTGCTACTTTTAATGTTAATAGGCCTAGGGGCATATTATCAAGGAGGGCGTTATCGCTGCTTTAGCTGCAGGAAACTGCAGCTAAAGCGTAGTTAATGGGCTTGATAATATGCCCTTGAGAATTCTAATAGAAGCCCATGTTCACACCAGAACATGGGCTTCTATGGGAATTCACAGCGGCATATTATCAAGCCCATTATCACCGCTTTAACGGCAGTTTCCTGCTGCTAAAGTATCAAGTATCAAGCTGCTCCATTTTAATCGGCGACCTGACTGGATTTTTTTGTTGGGAGAAGTTGGATAGCCAGACTATTGTGTTATGAATTGGAACTACAGCAACCATAATGCCGAGTGCAGACACGCCTGAAGGGGTGGAGCCAAGAATTTAAATCATTTATACATTTTCGAACTTGATTAAACCTAGCAATTTCGCCCAGCGAATTTCCAGTTAACCAATTGCAAATGATTTCTGGTGGATCCAATTTAGGCACATCATTATACAACTATATAAAATTATTTTGAACAACGGACTGTATGTGTCCAATAGAGGAACCACAGGAGGTTCTACTGGTTCGTCAAATAGTAACTGGAAGCAGGAGCCACAGCTAGACACGAACCAATTGCAAGGCAAAACTAAAATTATTTGGAATTTTCTTTGGAGTAGTTCTTTATTGGTCCAAAAAAGATTCCCCCTTGATCTGGTAGAAATCCTTTGTAATTAGCCTTATAGAATTGGCGTCAGTGCTTACAGATCTCCTGGTCAACTGTTTACGTGAAATGCTTCCACTTTTAGGACAGAAGAGGGTAGAGACGTTCCCAAAGGTAGTGATCAAAGTCGGCTCAGTGAGCAGAATGTCAAATTTAGGACAGGTGATAATATATTGCGATTGGTCCGCAGGGAAATCCTTCATGGCTATACTGACTATGACCCCCTACAAGTGGTTCGAGGAATGGAAGGATGGCCGTGTGAAGCACAGAGGCCCCGAATACCAGGCCTACAAGATGGCGATTGCACAGACAATGATAGACACAGCTATGGAGAGGTTCCCACAACTGAAGGATAAGGTAAAGTGTGTTAATTCCACATAAACAATGCACCACGACACAAGCAGGCACACACACTGAGACATCATTACATACAAAGAAAAATGCCTAGTTACTCAAACATGCACAAAAAACATACAGACCTGCACAAAGACCCATTCACACGTGAACCAGAATACACAGAAATTCACACATGCACACAAACACAGTTATTCATGAACATGTACAAGAAAACAAGTTTTAGCTGCAGTACATCCTAATCACTGAGGCCCAGATTTACCAAGGGCTTGCGTCGCTGTTGTCACGTAAGGTGACGCAAGCCCTTAAGTTAGATTTAATATGCCACACAGAGCCACCATGCGTGGCTCTGCTTGGCACAGTAATTCTGGAGTAACGCAAGGCAGCACAGGTTGCTCCCCTTAGTTTCTCTGCGCTAGGAAGAAATGCCATGGGTGGAGCAAGTGTGTTCCCACACATCCACCCATAGTTTTTGCACATTTCCAGATATACTAACCTAAACCTGGTAATGCGTCCAAATGCCACGCCTTCCCAGGAGAGGCGTAATGTAAAAGAACTGTTTATTTCTTCTAATTTTTCCTCTTTCTAGGTGTGCTGCATTCTGCAAAGAATATAAAGAGGAAAATGCCCCGAGGATTGTTTTTGTGCGCAAAGAAATCCTGCCTGAAATGAAGGCAGCCTTGCACAATGGTGCAAGGGTGCCTGTCTTGGCGCTTGCTAACCATAAGTGTGCCAGTGCAGAGATAGAGCAGGAATGTGCCATATGTCAGTTAATATGGCACATTCCTGCCCTTTCCATTTAAAGCAGCACAGCAAGTTGTCTTGTTTCATTTCACCAAATGTTAAGTAAATCTACCCCTAATTGTATGCAGGATACTGATGACTCATTCATCCAACTCGCTGATATTCACACAAGCATTCAAATTTCATAAAAACACTTACATAGAGAAATTCTTAAAAACACTGTCACAGACCTATTCACAGAAATGCAGACATTCATAGATTCTTATTAACATTTCTAAACAACATGTACACAAACATTCACACTAACAATGACACAAAGGCGTTCACAGATATGGTGACATAAGCATTCATGCAAATACAAACACACAGAAATGTCTGCTATACAAACACACAAAGAGAGCCAAACAGACACACAAGCGCAAAGGTACTCACTGAAACGGGGCCAGACTTGCATGCAGGTAAGCACAGAGACACATAATTTACTGAAAGATGTACACTTAAACACGGACATTCAGATAAACACAGACAACCAGATATCATTCACACAAATAGGAAAACACCGCCTTCCACACAAGCATGGCCACAAAGAAATTTACATATTCACAGTCTGTAATTGACACACAGATATGATGGCATTCATAGAAAAATTGACAAACGTGCATGCACACCTAAAAATGTATTGATTATTTTATGTATTTATTTACTAATTCAGGGGTTTATTAACAAGCCCCTTGTGCCGCCGGTGCATCACTTTTCTTAACGCACTGGCAGTGAGTGTGGTGTATATTTCCAAAGCCACGCAAAGTCACCCTGCGTGGGTCCTTTTCAAGGCCTTGTAAATACGGCCCCTTTTCACTCATCACTTTACATGAAAGTGGCGTGCCATGGGTGTTGCTGTGGGTGTTCCCACAGAACACCCATGGATTCTGCCGCATTCCAGATTTACAACATTTCGTAAACCTGCGAATGTGTCAGAATCCTATGCCTCCCCGGGGAGGCGTAAAGAGGCGCATCAAGGAGAAATACTTTTATTTCTCCTCGTTTTTTCCTCTTTCTGTATATGCTGAATTCTGCAGCACACATAGGAAGAGGAAAACACTATCAATGATTGTTTTTGGGCAGAAAGGTGTACCTTCACAATCAGCCCCGCAATGCAGGCACCCTTTTGCAAGGGTGCCTGCTTTGGAGCATGGCAGCCAATTGTGCGCCAGTGCAGAGAAAGCACATATTGTTGTAAATATGACACATCTCTGTGCTTTTAAAATGGCACAGCTCGGCGCAGCAAACTGTCTTGTGGTGCCTCGCTGCGTCATTTTGTTGTAAATAAGGCCCTCAGTATTTATGAAGCACATCTCCAGCCCCAGGGGACATCATGGCGCTAAGTTAAGCAAGCCTCCTAAATTGCCAGGTAAAACAAATATTAACAAAATATATGAGTTTTCTCAGGCTTCTGCATCCATCAAATCTGCACTGCTCCACACCACACATCATTCTGCATTTCCTAACCACAACTCCTTTCAATCAGCCCTGACTACTGGAGGATGGCCCAGGGGCCCTAGACCTGCCTGATGCCCAGGGTCTCCCATTCCCCTTGATTTTACACATTCTGCACTAAAGCTGATGGTGGTGCTGGGGTTACTGACTGTGTTTGCACCTGATTTGTATTCCGTTGCATGTGTGGAACAAAATGATTCTGGTTTCAGTCTACATTCCCACTTTCAGTGGCCGATTTTACTACAGTGATAACAAGCAGTCCTCTTGTAGTAGTGTATTTTGTAACACGCACAGCTGCACCAACAGGGCGTCCCGGCGCTGTATAACGCTGTGGAACCCTTCCTGGCTCTCCCTGTGAGATGCCCCTCCTGGGCACCCCCAAGGTGAAGCCAGGCATCCCAGTGTTGTAGGGGCCGTTGTGGAGATTAAGCAAGCTATTGCCCAGAGTTGCAGCGTTGGACCCATGATTAGAGTAGGCTCCGAGGCGAGAATTATCGAGTCCGCGGACATTGAGCCCAAGACCCTGCCGCGTCGGGACTTGAACCCTGGTCCCGGACCTGATCTCTGCTTCAGAGTCTGCTGCTCTAACCAGTGAGCCGCACTTCTCCAATCTTCTTCAGCATATCAATATTTGCATTCACTCCAAAACTCGCATTAAGGAGAGGAAAGTCACAAAATTTACCAGGGTTCGTATTGATTACGAATCCGGCCGGATTTATACTTTTGCAAAAAAATTCGACTTGGCAAGACGACAAAAAATTCAAAGTGTTCAAGTTGATCTGCGCCCTGCCTACCAAGGTGAAGCTAGCTCAGATACTGGTTCAGAACAAGAGCAGGATCCCGAGATATAAGATTAGCTGTTACAGAGGAATTCCGTTTTATGTTGATGGAACAACAGTCAGGTCATTGTTCCGGAAGGGGAAGAGGCTGGGTGAGAAAAGGCAGAGGAGAAGGAGACAAAGACGAGGAGGTGAGGGATACAGGAGGAGCGCAAGGATGGCAAACAAAGAGAACATTGCGCTCGAACACACTGAGATAATTGATGCATCAAAAGATAATGCAACTATTATTAACTTGAGTTCTGTGGAGATAACAGAGGATGAAAAAGCAATATTGAGTTTGGGACTATCCTATTGTGACAGCAATGATTTCAATTATCCAAACAGTAGAATGGACCTATATCAATACATCCGTAAACTCAAGTTATCGAAAATGCATTCAGGAAAGCATACCAATATCCTTCAACCAGGAGGACAAACAACAGCCTCTGAGAACGATACAAATATTTTCAGTGTTAATGATATACCGGCATTACAAGACATGATAATCATACTCGATGACACGGCCTCAACGGAAAATGAGGAAATATTGGGACTGGAATCTAGACTAGAAGCAAGTGACCATACACCACTCAGAGCACCATCCAGGTTTTTACCACAAACTGTTAAGTATAACCTGGTTATCTTTGGAGAAAATGTAACTAGGGATCAAAAAAATTGTACATGGTGGAAAATCTGAAAAAACATAAAAAGGATCACAGGAAATCTTCATTTCATAAGACAGTGAAGAAAATACAGGATGAAGATGGTCTCCTTATTAAACCCTCAGACAAAGGGGGAAATATTGTTTTATGGGGAAGGGAGTAGTATAAAAAGGAAGCTCTGAGTCAATTGCAGGATTGTAATTGTTATTGTAAAATCAACCCCAAACAGTATGATAAAGTGATAATAGAGTTTTTTGGAAGGCTAGATACGTGGAGGGATGAGGGACTTTTAAGCTGGGATGAGCACAAGTTTAATAAAATAGAAAAACCAACCATCCTAGTATTTTACATGCTCCCCAAAATCCATAAGAACCCGACCAGTCCACCAGGGAGACCCATTATTTCATCATGTGGTAGTCTATTTGAGAATGCTTCCCGTTACATAGATTATTTCCTTAACCCAATAGCCAGATCCCTTCCCTCATACATCAAGGATTCAACCGATTTTTTAAAATGTATTTTTGATATCTGATGGGATAATGAAACTATGGTTTTATTGACACTAGACATCTCTACGTTGAATACTAGTATCAGACACGTAGATGGTCTGAGGGCGAATGAATATTATCTTAACAGAAGACCAACTTGCTTTTCTGCCCAGAATAGAATGATCCTGGAACTGATGGAATGGTGCCTCACAAAAAATATATTCCTATTTGGTAACGACTACTTCCTGCAGGAAAGGGGGACCGCAATGGGCACCTGTTTTGCCCGAGTTATGCCAATTTACATCTCGGCTGGTGGGAGGAACGGGTGCTCGGGCGGTCCCCTGGACCATTGGACTGAACATGATCTATTGTGGGTTAGATTAATCGATGACGTCTTAGTGCTGTGGCAGGGACGGAGGCGGAAACAAATTATTTATTGGTGACCTCAATCAAAATTCCCTTAATTTGGAATTTGTGGGTCAATATAGCAAAACCACAATAGACTTTCTAGACTTTAGAATAAGTCCAAGGAATGATAAACTAGAAACAACAGTTTTTCAAAAGAGTACTGCAGGCAATTCCGTCCTCCATGCGGACAGTGCTCACCCTGCAGCATTAATTAGAAGTATCCCCTTTGGGGAGTACTATAGAGCAAGGAGAACATGCAGTACTGAGGAGGAATTCGATAAAATTGAAAAAGAGATGACTGGTAGGTTCATCCAAAGAGGTAACAAACCAGGCATTCTGAAAGGAGCTGCTAGTAAAACCAGGAACTTAAAACGAGAGAAAATTCTGTTTGAACCATCAAGAACTAAAAGACAACAGGAACAAAATAAAATCCAGGGAAATAAGATCAACTCTAGATTTATTACTACATTTAATACAAAACCCAAAGAAGTAAGATCTATACTAAAGAAACACTGGTATTTGGTAAAAAACAATCCAGTGTTAGGTTCCAGAGTCCAAAAAAATCCTGAGATCACCTATAGAAAATCTAAATCATTAAAAGATTTAATTGTGAGTAGTGAATTTGTGGATAGAAAGAAACGTTCATCTGATTGGTTAAAACAGAAACCTGGTTTTAAAAAGTGTACAAAGTGTAAGGCATGCAATCATGGCATGAATCGAACTAGCCTTAAACACCTTTTAATAAAACCATTACCATCAGGAGCCCCATAACTTGTAAAAGTAGTTTTGTTGTTTATTTGTTACAATGTTCATGTCCAAAAATTTATATAGGTAGCATGACTCTACCTGTACATCAAAGAATCCTCCAAAACAGGCGAGCAATTGTCAATCAAGACAGAACATATCCTGTCGCGAGACACTTTGAATCACATCACCAGAGTAACCCTGAGAGTCTGCAATATACTTGCATAGCAGAAGTCCCCAAGAAAAAGAGAGGGGGGAACAGGGAAAGAGAACTCTGGAGATTGGAGACATATTATATTCTGGATTTTAATTGTAAAGAACCATTTGGACTCAATGTGGACGAGGATCTATATCTATGTCTGTCTTGAAGTAACTAGAAGAGTATAATAATGAAATTTGAAAAGTAGATCTGCACTAGTAACCATGAACTGATTGTGTTTTTAACTTAGAATATTTTTTCAGTGGTAGTGAATTGAGTTAATATTTACATGATGTGGACCTGTACATTAGGCTTATTCTTGCACTTTAGAGACCGTTATACATTTGCACTTTGCACTTTATGATGAAATTGCATTGTTTTTGGTATGCATATGTAACACAATAGTACATTGATATGGAGTGAAATGTTTACTATGAGAGAGTTGATTATAGTTTACAAAAACACTTGCACTTTATTTTTATAGTACTGTATTAGATAAGAGTGAAATGTTTACATTGAGAAAATTATCAAGGTTTACATAAGCACTAGCACTTTTTTCAGCACTTTTTTACATAAGGTGAACCTTCCATTTTTAGAAATTGTAGGGTTTTATTATGTAAAGAGTCGTTTTATCCATACCAAATTCTTGCTTTTTAGAAATACAAATTAGCAAATGAAGTACTGGCACTCTGTGTAAGAATTGATGAAATACTAGAAACAGCACTTGCCAAAGAAATTGTGAGAAAAAACGAACTAGTATGAATTCTACGAAGTAGGCACTAGCACTTTAATTACGCAATGCATGCACACGGGAGTTAATGAAATGAAATTCCCAAAGTATACAGTCAAAATGTGAAAATATTAGCTGAAAAGGAAAATATCTTTTTATAACATTTGTGCATTGATGGCATCTACAAAAAGGCTTTGTGTCTAATAACGTTGGTGAAGTAACACATTATAATATGGCCGACGTATTATACAGAATTGAGACGTATTTGTGAATGTTAAACCCACTGTCTGTTTTTACTACCCCTGTATTTTAATCAGGCAACAATGGTGGTGAGACATCGTGAACAAGGGAGCTTGACTCCCGAAACGCGTAGATGTATTTTGTCATTTTTTATAAATAAAAGGACTTTCGTAATCTACCTTGGAGTGCTGGATGATTTATTATTTCAGAAGATAAATCCTATATCCAATATGTATGTATGTATATATTATGGGAACATCATTTATAACACAAAGTCCCGCCCATGTGGGCGTGTGCAGCAAAGCATCTTGGTACTCGAAGTCCCTTACAATAAAACCACAGTGGGTGCAGGCATGTCATGCTGAATAAAAGTTTGTTACCCTCCCTACTTACTCCAGTTTCAAAATCGTAGTGAACAACGCAATTAAAAGGACCTCCCTATTAATAGACAAAACAGCTGTCTCAAAAAAATAACACGCCTGGACCGTGATTCAAGGCTATCAGAGGCTGAAACCTCAACCATATTTACTCGATCATTTCTCCCAGGAGAGAAAACAGTACTTAACGTTATTGCGGCTGGGGTCATTTCCATCAAAAGATCTGACACCAAAATGGAAATACCTCTGGCAATCCAAGGAATGTCGCTTATGCGGAGGTCGGGAAGAGTCCCTTTTACACCTGCTATGCATATGCCCCTCCCTTGCAGCTACCCGAAGAACGGTCCTTCGGGAAGCCTTAAGGAAGGAAGAAATACGGACATGCAGAGCTGCTGTCATCCAATGCCTTGGAGGGTCATCAATCCAACTGTCCTGTAGAGCAATAACATTTCTCAAAATGGCAGCAAGAGAGCTGGATAAAAAGGAAATTATTCAGTAATTTAATTAGTTCCAGCATACCCATCAACGGCATTGTCTTAATGTTTTAAATTCCTCTGTTTTAAAATTTAAAATGTATTTTTATTTAAGGTGGGTTCCCACCCTTTTATGATTTTTTAATTGAAATCAAATAAAAGTATTCATGACTGACTGACTGTTACCCAAGTGGGTTCCTTTAACTGGAAAAGTACTGCCTGCGCTGCCATGATAACCCCACAGTAAAGGACTCTCCTGTCCTCTCGGCATGCCGTACTTGCAGCCCCGCTCTTCCGCAGCAGGACGTTCTTGCGGTTAGGCGTACCGCTACGAATCCACACAAAAAGTTGCCCTGATGAAAACGCCTCACACAGCGAGAGCTCCACTCCATTTATTGTAGGTTGCCGTGACAGTTCCTCATAGCAGCCAAGACTTTGCTTCAGTCAGTGATCAACGGCAGAGTGTTGCCCGGAATGCGTTAGGCCAGTTTGAAGATACTGAAGGAGGGAGCTGTTCTGCTTGCAGCCTGCAATAAATACAGAGTAAAGCTCTCTTATGTGTGGCTTTTTCACCGGGGCGTTCTTGGAGTTTGATATATATATATATATATATATATATATATATATATATATATATATATATATATATATATATATATATATATATATATATATATATATATATTCAAGCACAGACATTAGAACAAGGTGAAGATGGTAATAAGACAGGATAACATTGCGACAGAAAGACATGGATGCTTGGACAGGGAGGAATGAAAAATGGGAGAGGGAGGTATGGACACTGGGGTAGGTCACATGGGGACTGAACACGGAGACGTGCACTGGGAAGAGAAAACATGAACACTGAGCCTAGACAACTTGGACACCGAGACAGGGAGAAAGTGGGATGGAGGTTCACTTGGACAGTATTACACATACTGTGACAGGACAACATTAACACTCGGGCAAAGAGACCCCTATACTATGACTGAGGAACGCACCTTAGCTGCTGCCTGGACACCAGCATGTCACGCATCTCCGCTGCTTCAAGGCAGCAAGAGCTTGTTCTTCTTCAGCATGCTCTCAACACAAAGCACAAGATAAAACACTGTTGTTCTGCTCAAGCCGATCCGGCCCACTGCGTGAGTTAATTCATAAGTAAACAATGCTAGATGGATGCTGGTAGCTTCACAGCGCCTCACGCTTCACTCCTTGCGCTGCTCTGAAATAGTCCAAAATGCCAAAAGTTACTCCCAACTCGAGTCAGCGTCTCAACATTGCTGACGGGGACCATACTCCTTCTGCAGTAGAAACTCTTCTTTAGTGATCTCCATAAAGGTCAATTTCATGCTGTTGTTTCACTGCCATAATTTGGTAGTCAAACCACGAAATCTTCTTGTACATACCAACTTTAACATTGTTGACACTTGACAGCAAAGTCCTTTCAACTCAGCAGTCACCCTCTAGAACAGTTGCACACAGTACGCTGGCATGATCAATTGCCCTGGACTACTGTCTGTCTGATGTACATAGACACTTGTGGGACTGCCAGGTGCAATTTTTCCCCACAGGTTTCAAACTCCTTTTCTTTGTAATCCTCTTAGTTCCTCTAGTTTCTTCTAAGCTTCTCTAGTTTCCTCTTAATTTCGAGTTGCTTACGCATAGTTTCTTTTCCACCCCTCACCAGTGTTACAATCGAGGATGTAGTCTTTTAGCTAATAAAAGATGTATGTTGTTTAGGTTTCGATCAGGTTACAGATAAAGCATGCAAAGCCCCACCAGGAGCAGCATCCTGCTGCTCAGTCCTTCTCAAACCAACTGTTCACTCATCCAAGCACAAACACACTCAACAATCCAACCATCCAAGGCTACACTCACTGGCTGAATTCAGGGAACATCAAGACTGTGGGGAGAACGCCTAAGGGACCAATGATGGGGTGGAATCCGCATTTTGCCCCACATCCCCAGTTCCACCAGAATGCATACACCCAGTCTTTTTTTAGACTGGGGCCGACAAGGCTGGGGGAAACGAAAAGGAACCAACCAGGTCCACTGGGAACAACCAGAAGCAGTGAGGGACAATACCCGGAGCAAGACGGGGGAACAGAGAGCAGGCCCAAGAAACAAATAAGCTTAGTGACGAATTTGTCCTCGTACACACTAAACAAAGCTGAAAAAACCATTTTGGAAAAAGGCCTGGGGTTCATACCCACTCCCCGACTTGATCGGTTTAAATTGCTTTGTGAGCTTAATGAGTTCTTTAGGAAATTGCGACTAAAGAGCTTTTTTGAAAACAAGGACAATGAAGTAACTGACACAATTCAGAGTGACACACCATGTAAATGGAAATCCAATTTCACCCCTCCATCACATCTCATACCTCCTGAGATTCTAGTCTTTGAACAGGCGGTACTACACGAGGTGGAAACCCTAATCTGCCCCGCTGTGTATAAGAACTTAAAAGCAGTTGAATACCAGGCGATTCAATCACTGAAGCAAAACACTACAATCGTGATTAAAAGTGCCGACAAAGGCGGAGGCATAGTGATTCAGGAAAAACTGGACTACGATCGTGAATGTAAACGATTACTGAGTAATAACAACAACTATGTTCTCTTAAGAGAAGATCCATTGGAGAGTCTCCGTGATGAGATTATTGAACTTGTCTCCACAGCTGAACGGGACGGTTGGATATCAAAACGTGAATCTGATTTTTTGACGTCCTCAAGCGGGAAAGTACCGTATTTTTATACGTTACCTAAAACACATAAGAACATCCTGCCACCACCTGGACGCCCGATAGTCTTGGGTATCGGGTCTCTATTAGAACCCCTATCTCAGTATTGCGATTTCTTTCTGAAGCCAATAATACAATCTACAGAGACGTATATAAAGGATACAAAGAGCCTGCTAGCGATGCTTCGCACAATCGAGATGCCGGAAGAACCATGATTTCTGGTTACTCTCGATATCGAAAGCCTTTACACCTGCATACCACAAGATGAGACCATTAAAGTGGTAGCTGAGGCTCTAGATCAAACCACCTGGAATTTTACAACAACTCGCGCCTTTGTAGTGGATTGTGCAACATTAGCACTTAAGAGACATTTTTTTGAATATGAAGGCAAGATCTTCCTTCAAGTAACAGGGACCTCTATGGGCAGCACTTTTGCCCCTTCGGTGGCAGGACTGTATGTCTATAGTTTCGAGAGAAAATACATCTTGGTTCCGCACAACCCTTTTGCCTCCAACATCGTTCTATGGCAACGCTATATAGACGATGTCCTCATGATATGGAAAGGTGAAGAGGCAACCCTACTTCCTTTCTTTACCTGGATTAACACCTGCGATCCTCACCTCAAATTCACTTATGAGCATGTAAAAGAAAGTATCACCTTCCTCGACGTGACGATAAACAAACGAGATCATCTGATCCAAACAAAAACATTTTACAAACCAACATCTAAAAACAACTTATTGCATTTTTCTAGTTTTCACCCTCGATCACTGAGGGGAAACGTCCCGTTCGGACAATACCTCGGCATCAGGCGGAACTGCAGCGAAATGGCTGATTTCAAGATGCAAGCAGATGAACATTTACATTTACATTTACATTTACAACTGACTGAAAAACTGGAATTGTGTGGCTACCCAAAGAAGATTCTCCTCAAAAGTCAGAAGAGAGCCACCAACCAAAACAGAGATGCCTTGTTGGATTCATATCCAAAAGAAACATTGCCGGAGGTACCATTAACATGCGTAACCACCTTTAACCCTCTGTCTAATGCTGTAAGCTGCTGCATACAAAAGAACTGGAAAATCATAACAAGTAACCGGTTTGAGTGGGAGAAACCTCTTTTTTCCTACAAGAGAGCGCCAAGTCTAAAAGACTCACTAGTCCATACCCGTCCAGCAAGACAACAGAACAAACAGGAAGCAACAGTATTGAATGCCTGGGGGCTCCCAGCAGTGACGGGCCACTTCCCATGCGGGGACTGCAGTGTGCCATTTAACTACTCATACCAAGTTCCTAAATATTGAACCTGGAAAACAATGGGAACAACGCAGTCACACAAACTGCAATACTAGCAACGTTGTGTATTTAATAACATGTACATGTGTCCCTAATTATGTGGGAATGATGAATAGACGCGTCAAACTGAGGATTTGTGAACATCGGAGTAGCATCCGATGTAAGAGGAATGCAACAAAATTGACTAACCACTTTATTGAGGAGAATCACACACCAAACGACATGCGTTGGACCATCATCGAACAGGTTGTGGGTGGCAATGAAAAGAGCCTGTTCGAGAAAGAACAGCGATGGATCCATCGTCTGTCCAGTCACCGTTTAGGATTGAATGATGGCATTCCGTGGGGTTCCGTGCTGAGACGCTAACCTTCACAAACATTAAGGTCTCCACTCGAGTCTGTACAAATGCGTTCCCCACACATTCCAATTCTGAAGTAAACAGTGGACACTTTTCCCTCTCTAATAAATCACATCTCTTCTAGCCAAAACAGAGCATTCTGTGAACACTAACAGGGTTGTAGATGCCATCAAACAGGATTACAGTACACTTGTATTAGGTGAGATACCAATATCACTTGGTGCTTTAAAATACTAACATAGATTTCAGTTATTATTACAAAGGAATGTTTGCCAGTTAGAGCACCTATAACCATTGATATTAACTCACAGGTATGAGAACACTTGTAATAATAAGCACTATAGTTGCCTGTTACAACTAAAAAGCAAATACTGGCTTTTGCTTCGCTGATAGCATCGCAAGGAACTAAATACAGCAGTGCTTTTATTAAGAGCTCAAAACATCCTTTGAGTCCTAGGAATAAGATCACTGTAGCGTCCGTGTTTTGCATATAATCATGTTTGCACGCCATATTAGTACATGGGCTTTATTAGGAATCCACACGAATGAGAATACTCAACACTTTAACTTGAGTGACTTGACATCCTTTTACGTGCATTGAATATGCCCTGTCTGTTGTCCGTGCTAGCTTTAGGACGGTACAATAAAGCTTTGTGATTTGTCCTAGCGTAAAACATTCCGGGACCCTTTAAACTATCTGAAGAAAACGTCACGAGTAGCGAGTCACGTGTCTTTTGTCACGTGTACCGCGAACTACGCTATTTCAAACTACCACGCCCGAGCACGGTGTTCATTCGGGCCACGGCATTGAAAGGCTAGGTCGCCAGAGGGGAGTCGCCTGCTAGACAGTAAGTGGAGAATTGAAGGGTTATTTACTCAAAGGAAATTACGATTGAAAAGATGAAGATAACGTTACTATATACGCTAGGGAGATACTGACTTTGCTTTTCCAATCGATTTTAGATTGTACGGCGTGAAGAAAACCCTTGCCGTGTCCGCCCATGCTGCACGGAAATTAAGCGCTAGTTGTGAGTTCTGTGAGAGGTTTATTTATCTTCCATGTTTTAATACATAACGGAGTCTGTTGGGGTTCCGTTAAGGCCAATTCATGGGCTTTTTAAAAAACGTGCATATGCTTTTCATTTCCAATTTGCTGCCATTGAGGCACAGCTCGGTCCTAATGATTAATCCGAATGTCATGTAGTTCTCTTGACAATAATAGTCCTGTGGAACACAGTAATTGACTCTGCAAAAACCAGTCATGTTTCTAAATAAGATAAATGCCATTAAGTGACAAATAATCTCAGTCAAATGATGGCATTCAGAGCACGATTTTTGCTTGCATGAATGTATCATATCACAGACATGGGTGTTACTTGGTGAAGGTAACAAGTCTGGAAATACTGTACTGTGAATCTTCAAAGGTCTATACAGAACCATATGAATAGTTTACCTCTGTTATTTCTCTTTTGTTTTCTTTTCACAGGTACTTGGCCCCAGTAAATTACTGGGTGTGCCTATACGGTTAAAGCCATGAGTAACTTTTTATATTTTTCATTTTTCACACTAATATCCTCACGGTTGGGTGCGCCTTAGTGCGTGCACACCGCCGGAGGATCACACTTATGGTCCTGACGAATGCTGAGCGATTGGCTCTGATAGCTGAAACATGTTGACCGACCAAATTTACATAGGACTAAGAGTTTCCAAATAACGAAACCTATCTATAAGTCCAAATATCACCTGTTTTTAACTAATGCGGGTTGGACTATTAATAAAGTAGTTGACAGTCACAACTACGCATTTTTTAAACTTTTTTGCACTCACTTAGCACTATTTTGTTTTTTCACCACATCAACACACAAAAGAACCAGCTCCGCTGTAAACAGACGTTGAAGCACACTGGAAGGGCACTAGGTCCTTCCAGTGGGAACCCAATGATGAAGCATTTCACCACTAGGTTGGAGAGTGAGGGTTCTTTTTACAACTAACCTCTATGTGTTTTTTCACCAGGTTCCACGTTTTCCCTCATAGGAGTTTTCACGTGAGGCGTCATACTTCTTTTCACTCTTTTGTTGTTTATTATCATTGATACTAGGGGTAAAAGAGTGACTATTTATACCCTGACTCTCCTGTTGTTTGAACTAAGGGAGCAAGGGGCCACAACACTTGCTTTGGTAGCTCAGCTAAGTGGTCCAAGTTCAAATCCAAACCTCCCCTGCACCAAAATGAGCCATCCTGGGGAAAATAAGGTATATCCCTGTACCTTGGTTTCCTTGTCACTAAAAGTGGG
Source organism: Lissotriton vulgaris (assembly GCF_964263255.1). Taxonomy (NCBI): domain Eukaryota; kingdom Metazoa; phylum Chordata; class Amphibia; order Caudata; family Salamandridae; genus Lissotriton; species Lissotriton vulgaris. The sequence continues at coordinate 1,729,268,779 of NC_141693.1, forward strand.
AGTGCCTAGAGGTGATTAGGTTTTACATTGTGGTACTTAGAGCATAAATATCATCCCAATGTTGAAATATATGGGTGAGATGGATTATTTTCCGGATACGGGAAAGTAGAAATATGTTCTGCTGCAAGGAAATTTGGAGTAAATATGGCCAAACTGGATTTTACAACATAGTTTTCCAAAGTAATTAGCTATAAATACAAAGGTTTTACAAACCATTCTGAAGGAGACCCATTTTGTACTCTACATTTTACTTCAAGGATCTGTCACAGCACCAAGCAGAATTATTTCTCCGCTCCAGCAAATCATGTATGTACCTTTCGAAAAAACTGTGCACCCATTAGAAACACTTGATGCGTAAAACACAAAAAATTGTGCCACATGGGAAGCAGTGCCTCATACTGTGTGCCCATTCTTACTTCAGTATGAATTGTTACTACATCATAATATTAGTGCCTTGAAATAAAATACCATCAGAATTTCTGACATTGTAAAAAGAATTCTATGAAAGGGTGCTTCCGTCAATGCCAGACGATCCTTAGGGGCTGTTTATAACGTAGTACAATATGTACCAGACTGCCACTATAAGTACTGCTTAATAAAGAAAGATGCTCAGCTTGAAGCGGTGCTGCTATAGCATGCTTCTGGCATGCTATAGCAGTACCGCTTGTGAAGCTGCTTATGGTGTCATGGTTAGTAGCTCTTAACATTCTTTCCTTGTGTCGCAGTTCTCATATGTGAGAAGTTGGCCTGATGTATGATGTCCACAGTTCTGTGGGCACCCTGTATCAGTCCAAACAATCCCTTAAGGTGGTGGTTGTAAAGTCAACCTTATAGACAAGCTATCCTAGGGGTAGCATGGACTAAGCAGTCTTAGGCTTAACTCAAGAGGGCATGTGAAGCCAGCTGTTTTACCATATGCAATCCTGTAATATCAAATGAAAGGACACCTCAAAAGTTATATATTATAAAAATATATGTATTTATTACTAGAATAATCCTCTGTACTCTTTATGAGTGCAGAGGCAAAAGCGTTTAAACAAAAGCACAGTTAAACATTCAAAAGTTGCACAATTTTGGACAGGCCCGGTGGCCACTCAAACCATGTACTAAAATAGTGGTATAAGTACCACCTCTTGAACAATGGTAAAGACTAGGGCGTTGTGAATCGCTGGGACTACTCGAGACTAGCAGTGATGAAGTCGGGAGAGGCCCGCGGGACACAGGAGCAGTGCCTAAAGCACAAGCATGCACCAATGCAAAGTCAATGGCGCGTAAAAGTTATCGAGTTACTGTTTTGGCAGTCTTCCGACTGGAATAGAATTCCCCCACTTTAAACTAGGACACTAGAGGTGTAAACCACTACAGGAGCACCGGTGTTAGGTCGTTACCTCACCAACAGGAACCGAGTGCATAGGTGCCAAAGTGTGTCGGGTTTCGTCGTGGAGATCTATGGAGCCTGGAGATGAAGATGCTGCAGGCGGCCAGGAGAGAAGAGTCCGGTTGGATCCAAGGGTGGATCGAAGATGTAGAGTACCTGAAAGCAGAGGGGACAGAGTCTGGGTCACTAGCCAGTGGCCAAGATGGAACCAGGAAGGAACCAGGCGATGTCGGGCGCAATCAGGTGGTTGTTTTGAAGCTTGTCTCCGCTGCCACGTGGACTCTGGGGCATCAACGATGACCAGGAGTGGAGCACTAGCTGTCCCTCAAAGGCTCTCGCTGTCAGCGGTGTCGGCTTCCAGATCGGAGGTAACAAGCCTTGGCAAGTGCAACCCACGCAGGATTTGAAGATCGCTTCTTACTCGGACCAGCAAGGTCAGAGCAGTGGCTCCTTTTTAGGGAAGCGAGGGCCAGTCTGGAGCAACCAGACTAGCAGTGTAAATTTAAAGGTTTGTTGGATCTGGGGCCACTAGCCAATGGGCAAGCGACCGGACCAACGCGTCGAGCAGGAAAATGCAAAAGGGCCCCACGCAGCACTCGATGAGTGTGGAGGGGAGATCTTTGGTGCACAAGCTATTAGGGGCTGGGGCTTCTCAAACCCCAATGCACAGCTTCAAGGGTGCCCCGGAAGCTGCACGGTCAGAACTTTGCAGTCTTTTCAAGATGGCCGGCTCCACGCTTCACGTCGCCTCCACGGGTCTCAGATTCGCTGGGACTGTGGATCGAGCTGTTAGAAGTCAGGTAAGCTGAGTCTTGTTGATCTCTGTTGCTCGAGTTCTGGCGGGAAATGCAACAAAGCAAACTGTTGGGTGCTGGATGATGCCTGTTTGCACAGGGTGGTCACTCCTTGACCACAAGGGAGATTCTTCAGTCTTCCACGTCGAGTGGGATGTCGAAGGGTCCAGAGTTCTGTATCAAAGTTTCGTTCAGGATAATCTAATGCTCCTGGGCACATCTCCTACCTTTATTCCAAATCAAGGGGCTGGATTACCTGCTAGATCCCTCCTATGGGTGGGACCCAGGAAGGGGGTGGTTACACCCCTTTCCCTTTGTCCAGTTTCGCGCCAGAGCTGGGACTGGAGTGTCCCAGCACCGGTTTGAACTGGACTATGCATGGGAAGCCTTGTGCTCCCCAGGCAGTGTCTAGTTTCATTCAACCCTCCCTGCTACAATCCACTATCTCCTGTCTGGAGTGGTGTAACACCTCCCTGTGACAGGATACCATTTGTCCAGGCCTCCCCTGCCGCAGTTTCGGTCAGCAGCAGGAGGCCAGACTTGTGTCTGTGGCAGCAGCGTCCATTTTGTGATGCTGGGGCTTTGGTTAGATTTAACCGCGTTTAAGCAAAGTAACATGTCTTCTCCCTCTAGAAGGGTGGAATGCTGCCCCCGTCGCCAGGACTGGCGAGGGGGTCGTATTCCAAACATGTTTTGATAAAGCCAAACCAAAGTTAGCAAGTAACCGCAAGGATTATAATGCACTTAAGAGTATATGGTATGGCAATATCCTGGAACAGCTAAGGGAGTTGATCACGACAGCTGCAGACAGGCTCAGCTCATGCTAGAGCACCATCTCACATAAAACCAAGCACTCTGCCTCCAGGATTGTTAAGGCCTGCCATAGGAGTGACTTATAGGTATATATGTGTCCAGATATAGGTTTAAATATAGGTATACTATATCTAAGCAAGGGGTGATTACACGACCTTGCTCCAGCTGAGTGATCAGCCAGTTGTGTCAGTTTGGATAGCCAGCCAGGGGTGGCAAAAGATATGCTGCAGGCCCTGGTAGGCCTTGGATGCACCTATGCCATGGGTACCTATAGTACACTGTACAGGGGCTGATAAGGTGACCCAATATCCAATTGGAGAGGTACCTAAGGTACATGGAGTCCATTTTACAGAGAGAGCAGATAGCCTGGGGCCCTGATTAGCAGGGTCCCAGGCCAACTAAGTCGAAAACCAGCTAAACACTAGGCAAAAAATCTGGGGTAACCAAAGCCAGGTATCCACCTTCCTACATCATAGCAGACAGACGTTTTATTCCTCTAGGTTATACATATTGTCTACAATTCTGCGTAGCATCCACTACAGCATACATTATCATGCCATCATCCTCACTGTCAGAGTGTCCACAACACGCTTCGCATGACTCAAAGCAATTATGGAGGACTATTGTGACGGTCGTGCAACTAGTATAAAATCATCCCTAAGCAGGAGTTTGTCTTTGAAAAACCAATAACTGATGACCCTTACACCCCGGGCGGTTTCTCCCTAGGTGTGGGGAAAATGATAATTTTGTTTCTACCACCAGGTTTTCCCTGGTGGCCCCAGACAGAAAGAAAACAGATCAGACTGTCCACTCTAAATAGTGTTGGCAGTCTGATGTACTTACACCAATGGTCCCAACTTCCTGGCCCTATCCATGCCAGGTGGAGCGTTGGTTTGACAGAGAGAATACACTGTCACGTTTGTAGGGGTGTTCCATGTCCTCCAAACTCTAAATCAGACCCCAGTGTTTCCTTTCTTAGATGTTTGCCTGTATCCTCAAAGTAAATCTGAAATTGGTTTATTGCGTCCTCTTAAGCAGTTTAGATCCTTCCTCATTATTGGTCATATTTTCCTTAGAGAGCTGTTTGCAAAGCTATAGGGCAACTGGGGATGCAAGATGAGGAGCGTTCAGGGATTCTCTTGATCAAACTCCATCAGAATTTGGCAATCACATTTTTGGACAATGTCATCAAAAAAGTCAGAGATTCCAAGGTCTGTACTCCCATGCTGTACAATTTGCTAACTTGACTCTCCCTTCTCTTGGCTGAAGTTATGTGGTGGGATTTTCAGGCGACTCAAAACCTCATTGTCTATTAGGTTCTGTCAGGCACACTAAAAGCTCTCTCACCTAGGTCTAAAGTAAAATGAAAAATGTTTAGATTGTGACGGTTAGATTGCATTTTTCAGTTATTGGGATATAAAATAACTTTTTTGAAACTATAGAATATATCACAAGCAGTACAGATATAAGAACTTTGAAGTACCAAAATTTGCAACAATCTACATACTTTAAGGCAGGTTCACCATTCCTTTTCAAGACTTGTCACTGGTAAGTGTTGATTCTGTGTCCTCCTGGTGTCTCCCATTGAGGAGACTGCAGCTCTGGTGGGCAGTGGTGTGCACGGGGCTGATCGAGATGGCAATGAGGAACATGTTTTTATGTCTGCATTTGTGCAGCCTGGGTGCTTCCTCCCTGTTGATCCTTTGAGGCCTTAGAGCGCTTGTGGCGTCTCTCACTTGCGAGTACCACTTCCCATCAAGACACTTTCTCCATGTGGACAGAGAGCATGGCAGAAGCTCTCGGGCCACACATGGGCCTTCTGTAAAAAAAAAAAAAAAGAGACAGCCTTCTGACCTAAATCCATTTCACATATTACCTTTTCTTTTTCCAATTCGAGCATTTGTGTAACATAAGGCCTACGCAGCCCCCACGGTGCAGGTGGGGCAGAGCTCTAGGTGTCCCGCTCAGCACAGTACGCTCCACTGACTGGGTCCGGGACTAGCTACTTTTAAAGTTATGTTCATGCGCACATGTGCCGGCAATGTGCGCCATGATGTTCACATGACTCATTACACATGGTGCGCTGTATGCTGCAGGTCACAGGTTAGATGAGTAAAATTAACTAGTAGTCACGAAATCACAATCACATGTCTTGCGGTGGGAGCTGCTGTATTCAGATCCCCCGGTTTGCGAGACTCAAGCCATGGCAATATTGCGACTCTGGGCCCAAGCTTGTCGGTATGGACTGCTCTCTGCAGGCTTTCCGTTTACTTGTGTACATTTCAAAATTTCAGCCAATTCTGAGTTTCGGAACCCATACAGAACACGTTATTAGCAGCATTACTGCATCAACCGCTGCTCGGGTTTCAAGCCAACTACTCGGTGGAACTTCGAGTATTTTACTGCCAAATGATGTGTTGAAACCTACCCACCCAAAGAGCCACAATGCTGGAGTCAGCCCTATTTGTAAAACCAAATATCAAGCATTTCTTAGGCTGGTCTACGCAGACCCTCTTGCAACCCCATGTCCTGGTACATGCAGGTTAGCAGCTTTAGAGGCCACTATGTCTGTTTGTGTGAACCGGTTTTGGTATTGGATTTACAATATTATGAGGACAGTTTGACATCCTTCTTCAGCCCCTCTGTAGGGTAAATAGAGAAGCATTCAGAATTTCTTACATACATGCAACCAATTAAGCAGTCTGGTGTTAAATGCGTCAGATGAGTGGTTAAACCTGCATGAGACATAGTACCATCATGGCAACTGCCCCGCCCCTATTAGCATGCATCCCGCAAATAAATACACACCACACAAGTATTAACTTGCGATTAACTGCTGTAGGTTTATTACATACAACGTTATGTAATCTTGTGGGTTAGCTTACGGGCGATACAAGGGCAGGCAGCATTCTCGCCACCTGCCTGCCTGATGAGCCAAGCAGCACCGTGGCGAACCACCTATGTACTGCACCTTCAGGTGATCCCCTTCCAAGATCACATGACCATTGGTCCCTTATACTCACGCCCATTTCGGGTCAGAGCGTAGCTAGGCAAGCCCCCGGTTGCTCAGGCCCACAACCGCCCGAAGGATTAATGGGGCGCCCACACAGGTTCCAGGAACCTCAGATGAGGCCTCTGGGGTTAGGCTCTGGCACCCCTATGTGCCGCGCTGAGGTACCCTTATGTACCCATATGCTTCCAGATCGCCCTGTAACTCCGCCACAGCTCTGGAGGTGGCCACCGTCACCGCCAGGGCCCCCCACTAAACCGCTCTTGCCTTTACCTGCAACCCCTTTTGCGCTAACGCTTCCTGTAAGTCCAACAGGAACAAGTTCATCCCTACTGGTGATAGGTGTACCCCGCCTGCTTCAAAGTATCCCTTGACCCTCTCTTGGATAATTAAGTGTCTAATGAATCCCAGGCCCCTCTGCTCAGTAAATTTGTGCATGGAGCTGTTCACGCGTCTCCTGGAGCGCTCCACCGCCTCGCAAAATTTCGCCCCCTGCCACACCCTACGTGGCACAATCTCTGACCACCAGAGCTCACACTGCCCCATGCGCTTGCTGACCTCCCCCAAGTCGGATTTCATTGTTTGCAGGAGTAAAGTCCTCCCAGAGGTAGTGAGGTCGTTGCACCCAGATGTATCACCAAACAATTGGGCGGGGCCCCCATCGTAGCTAGGGAGTGCTCAAGTCTGTTCATGAGGCTGCTACATTTCATTCCAGGGTAACCCAACCATTCAAACTTTGTCTGTGAAAATCCACGCATCCAGTTACTGATCGATGCCCAACTGGCTATTCTGGAGATGGCTGAGTGCTCAATGACCCATACTCTGAACCCTGATAAAACAAAGGACACATTTCAACTCAGTATTTTTATTATTCAAAGCCATTTGGCCATTGCACTAAAACACTGCAAAACACAGCAAACCGTATTAGCACACTACACTGCAAAACTAATTTCTACAACACAGACGCCTTCAAGGGCGGATATAGCATTTGTAACATTGAGACTCTCAGCGTCCCACTTTTTTCACACCTGCGGGTTTCATGCCTGATTTAAATGCAGTGGTGGCTGCCCCAATCCTAAATGAATAGCTGGAATATTTCTTGTCAGTCTGGAGGAGGCCAGCCCTGGACAAGCATGCCCCCATTATACGCTCCATCTGAAACATGGTTAGAGGCCCCCAGTCTGCATGGATCAATAAATAGTCAGGTGCCACTGGGCGCAGCGCTACGTACTCCCTGACCTTGAAGACCGGCAGTATCTGGGGTCTCCCAGCGGCATTAACACCACCTCCACACCCTTCCCTGCCTGGTCTATTTTGGACTTCCTGAGGTGGATAGTCAACTTGTCCTCCAAACCAATATCCGATATGGACAAGGCGTTCCCTGAACTGTCAGTTTTCAAGCGCGCCACTAGCTCACTAATGCGGAAAGCTCAAAGAAATGCCAAGCAGAATGCAGCTGCAAATAGGGAAGCCTCAAAGGGCGAGTGGGTAACAACTCCTAGGACATCCAGCATGGCCTGTAGTATTGTAACCTTGATTGGGGACCTGCTGTCTGGAACCCTAGGCTCCTCTCTGGCCCACCCTTTCAGGGCTGCCCTGATGATAAAGGACTTGGCTGGGCCCTGCCCTCCCCTCAACTTAACATCGTAGCTGACTGCCGCCAAATGTCCACAAACCCAGGAGCGGCTTTTTCCCTGTTTTTTGGCCTAAACCACAAAAGCCTGGACTTTGCCCTCCATGGGTAGCCAAGACAAGCCCAAGGCATCCGCCACTTTATTGAATGAGGCCAGCTGGGCCAGGTAACGTTTCCTAGTACCTGGGGCCAAGGACCGTTCCCCAAGTGCTCTCAACTCGTGCTCCACTCCAAGAAGGGGGTCATCTCCGCTCTCGCCTACAGCCAGGCCTCCCAGAAACAGAACCAATGAAAACAAGAGAGAGCGTCAGCTGCCACGTTCTTGACCCTCTCAATATGCCTGGCCCTACATTCAATGTTGCAGCGCAGGCTCCCTCTGGCTAGTTCCCTTAGTAAGCAAAGCACCAGCGGGCTCTTGGCTGTTTGTCCATTGATGGCCTGCACCACCGCCAAGTTGTCAGACCAGAATAGGACCTTTCTATCTGACAGGATCTCTGGCCACAGGTTGAGAGCAATGATGATAAGGAACAGCTCCAGGACGGTAATCTTGGCGGTGATGCCACGCTTACGCCAGGCGTTGGGCCACTCCTGTGCACACCATTGCTCACCCAGGATTGCCCCAAAGCCCTCCCTCCCTGATGCATCAGTGAACAAGCTAAGCTCGGGACTGCCCACCCATGGAGCCCTCCAGATAACCTACCCATTGACATGAGACAGAAACTCACCCCACATGGCCAGGTCCTTCTTTAGGCCTAATGACAGCTTAACAAAGTGGTGCTTCTTGGAAACCTTAGCTGTGGCCCTGGCCAATCTCCTGGCAAACACCCTCCCTACTGCGATGACTCTGGCTGCGAAGTTAAGCTTGCCCAAGAGGCTTTGCAAAACACATAAAGGAGCCTTGTCTTTCCCCAGCAGTGACTGGATGTCCTGTTGCAATGCCGGCACCTTCTCAGCAAGGGTGTCTCGACACGCCCATCACCGTGTCCAGCTCAATGCCCAAAACGTGAGAACTTGCGCAGGGCCTTCCGTCTTACCAGGTGCTAACGGCACCCTCAGGTGTCGGGTCAAATCCTGAAAGCATTGTAGTCCCCTGCTGCACTCCTGCGTACCCACAACCCCGATGAACAGGAAATCGTCAAGGTAGTGAGTCAACCCCTCCACGTTAAACTTTCTTGAGAGTGCCCACTGCAGGAATGAGCTGAGGGCCTCAAAGAAGGCACAAGACACCATACACCCCATGGGCATGCACCTGTCATAAAAGAATTCCCCCTGCCACTTGAAACCAAGAAGGTGCTGGCTCTCTGGGTGGACTGGCAGTAGCCGGAATGCTGACTCAATTTCAGCCTTAGCCAACCATGCTCCCCTGCCCGCCCTCCTGACCATGTCAACCGCCATGTCAAGGGAACAGTATGAGACCGAGCAGGTAGCCTTCTCCAGCAAGAAGGTCACGAGTCACCCTCCGGGTAAAACAGGTGCTGGATCAATCTGAAGGCCCCTGGTTCCTTCTTAGGGACCACACACAAGGGAGAGACAACAAAGTTCGGGAGAGGAGGTTGCTGAAAGGGGCCCGCCACCCTCCCCAGGGCCACTTCCTTCCTAACCTTAGCCCCTACCACTTCAGGGTGATCCCTAGTTGACTTCAGGTTCTCAGAATCCATGAAAACCACTGGCCCCTGATAAGGAATTCTGAAGCCTTCCAGGAACCCTTGCGCTAATAAAGTTCTGTCCTTAGCATTAGGATACTCCCGTAACAGAGGTAGCAAGTTAGGAATGACAATGGGTGACGGACCTCTGTCCAGGGACTTCCCAGGAGTCGCACCAAGTTCAAGAATTTGTATAGCGCACTACTCACCCAGAGGGTCTCAAGGCGCTTGGGGAGGGGGTGCATTATTTATCGAACAGCCAGGTTTTAAGTTCCTTTCTGAAGGAGATGTGGTTCTGTGTAAGGCGGAGGTGAGTGGGGAGAGAATTCCAGGTCTTGGCCGCCAAGTAGGGGAAAGATCTGCCTCCCATGGTGGATCTGTGGATGCGCGGGACTGCGGCGAGGGCTTGATTGGAGGATCTTAGTTGGCGGGTGGGTGTGTAGAAGGACAGTCTTGTGTGGAGGCATTCGGGTCCTAGTTTGTAAAGGGCCTTGTGTGCGTGGGTGAGGAGACGGAATGTTATTCTCTTGTTGACGGGAAGCCAGTGGAGGTCTTTCAGGTGACTGGTAATGTGAGCTTGGCGAGGGATGTCCAATATGAGTCTGGCTGATGCGTTTTGGATGCGTTGGAGTTTTTTCTGTAATTTGGCTGTGGTACCAGCGTAGAGGGTGTTTCCATAGTCCAGTCGGCTAGTGACCAGTGCGTGCGTGACAGTCTTTCTTGTTTCGGTGGGGATCCAACGAAAGATTTTCTTGAGCATACGAAGTACGTTGAAGCAAGAGGATGAGATGGCGTTGACTTGTCTGGTCATCGAGAGGGAGGAGTATAGGATGAAGCCTAGGTTACGAGCGTGGTCTGTGGGTATGGGTGCCGTGCCCAAGGCCGATGGCCACCATGAGTCGTCCCAGGCAGAGAGGGATGATCCTAGGATGAGGACTTCTGTTTTGTCTGAGTTAAGTTTTAGGCGGCTGATTTTCATCCATTCGGCTACTTCTTTCATGCCTTCGTGAAGATTGGTTTTGGCGGTGGTAGGGTCTTTGGTGAGGGAAAGGATCAGCTGGGTGTCGTCAGCGTAAGAGATGATGTTAAGGTTGTGTTGTCGCGCGATGGATGCAAGGGGACTCATGTAAACGTTGAAGAGGGTGGGGCTGAGTGATGATCCTTGTGGTACTCCGCAGATGACTTCGTGGCTTCTGATTTGAATAGGTGGAGTCAGACTCTCTGGGTTCTCCCGGCGAGGAACGAGATGATCCAGTCTAAGGCTTTTCCTTGTATGCCGATGTTGCTGAGGCGTTGTATGAGGGTGCTATGGCAGACTGTGTCGAAGGCGGCGGACAGGTCGAGTATGATGAGGGCAACTGTTTCTCCGTTATCCAGAAGCGTTCGGATGTCGTCTGTCGCTGCAATGAGGGCGGTTTCGGTGCTGTGTTTGGCTCGGAAGCCGGACTGTGAGGTGTCGAGGGAGTTGTTGGATTCAAGGAAGGCGGCGAGCTGGCTATTGACGGCTTTCTCAATGACTTTGGCAGGGAATGGGAGGAGGGAGATGGGACGGTAGTTCTTAAGTTCAGAGGGGTCTGCTGTGGGTTTCTTCAGGAGGGCACTGAGTTCGGCGTGTTTCCAGCTTTCTGGGAAGGTAGCGGAGTTGAAGGAGCAGTTGATGACATCACGGAGATGGGGGGCGATGATCGAGTCTGCTTTGTTGAAGATGTGGTGGGGACAGGGGTCGGTTGGCGAGCCTGAATGGATGGAGTTCATTAGGCGGATGGTGTCTTCAGTGGTGATTGGGTTCCAGGCGCTAAGGTTGTTAGAGGGCGGTTTGGGTTCGGAGGTGGGTGGAGTGGACTGTTCATTGGAAATGTTCTCAAAGCTGTTATGTATGTCGGCTATTTTGTTGTAGAAGAAAGAGGATAACGAATCTCAGAGGTCTTGGGAGGGAGTAATGTCGTTTGAGGCTGCGGTGTGGTTGGTAAATTCTTTGACGATGTTGAATAGTTCCTTGCTGTTATGGGCGTTGTTGTCGAGTCGATCCTTGAATGCTGATTTCTTGGTGGATCGGATCAGTTGGTGGTGTTTGCAGGTGGCGTTCTTGAAGGTGGTCAGGTTGTCATTGGTTGGCTTTTTTCTCCATGTTTTCTCAAGAGTACGGCATAGTTTCTTGGATTTCTTAAGGTCATCGTTGAACCAGGGGGCCTTTTTGCTACCCTGTTTGGTTTGGTGGTTTTTCAAGGGTGCTAATTCGTCAACGCTGTGAGTGATCCATTGTATGAGATTGGTGGCAGCTTGGTTTGGGTCCGATGAGAGGGCGGGAGGGTTTTGTTTGAGCGATGTGAGGAGTTGGTCGGTGTTGATTTTGTTCCAGTTTCTTCGCGGAATCGGTTGTGGGGGGTTGTGGGTCGAGGTGGTTTTGTAGCTGAAGTGAACACAGCTGTGGTCCGTCCAATGGAGATCTGTGGTGTGATCGAAGGAGATGTGCTTGCTGGAGGTGAAGATTGGGTCGAGCATATGTTCGGCTCCATGGGTCGGGGTGTCAACAAGTTGTTTGAGTCCGAGGTTTGCCAGGTTGTCTAGGAGGGTAGTGGTGTTGCTGTCATTTTTATTTTCCAGGTGGAAGTTGAGGTCCCCCAGTAGAATGTAGTTCTCGGAGGTGAGGGCATGTGGGCTGATGAAGTCAGTGATGTCTTCGTTGAAATGTGTGCGGGTTCCTGGTGGTCTGTAGATGAGGGTGCCTCTAAGTGTGGTCCTGGGGTCGGTGTGGATCTGGAAGTGAAGGTGTTCGGCGGTCGCGAGGTTATCGTCGGAGCTGGTTGTGATTCGAATGGTGTTCTTGTGGACGATGGCGATGCCTCCTCCTGTTTGGTTGGTGCGGTCTTTACGGATGATCTTGAAGGTGTCCGGTATGGCTATGGCGATGTCGGGGGCTGATGATGCGTTCATCCAGGTTTCTGTAAGGAATGCGACGTCCGGTGATGCAGTATCGAGTAGGTCCCAGAGTTCAGTGGCGTGTCTGTGGACCGAGCGGGTATTCAGCAGGATGCATTTCAGGTGGTTAGAGCCGGAGTTGTGTTTTGAGGGTGGGAGCTAGCCATAGTGGTGGGAGGGAGACGTGCAGACTTAGCCATTGTGGAGGGGAGGGGGTGGGGCATTGTAGCCGGGGGCGGCAGGTCGGCGAGCCTACTTGTCTTGTCGGGCAGGCACCGTGCGGTACTCGCGCTTGTCGCACGAGGTGGCCGAGTGTATGCCGCCACACTTGCTGCAGGTGTGGGAGAATTTACAAGCTCTCCCCCAGGAGCATGCCCCCACGTTATAAAGCCTGCACGTCCCATTGAAAAGTCTTCTGGTTCCCTGCTTCTGCCCCCAACCACGGCCTCCCCGAAAGGGCTGCCTAAACTGACCCTTCTTGTCCTGCCTCTGGCCCTTGCTCATCTCCCCCTTCTTATAGTTAGTAGTAGACTTCTCGCCGGCCTTAACCCTGCCCTTGACCATATGCTGCATCCAAAGACGCACTTCCATCTGGTCCCACCCCAGTTCTGGGCACATGACCATCTTCTTCCTAAATTCACAGTCGTACTTGTACCAACCCATCCCCCGTTTGTCTTTGCCTCATTGTTGATGATGCTGGCATTTTCAAACAAACCCGGCCCCTGTTCTGGGTATTGCTCCATCACTACCGCTGCCAGGATGGTGAAGGTCTGTCCCCATGTCTTAATTGTTTTTTTAGGCCAGGCCTGAAAGCACACCTTCTTATGGTCTTCCTTGCCGCCCATTTTCCTGGTGTCCACTCCCTCCGCCCCATGCATCAGCAATGTAAAAATATCAATAAACTCCCTCCACCAGATTCCTTCCTTAGCAAGTGGCACTTCACACGCTAAGGAGCACCGGCCTGACATCAGGGGGGCCAGTGTGACTAGTGGCCCAGGCGCCGAAAGCGCAGTGTGCGTCGCTGCTGGAGGAGTGGGATTGCTCGCTGTTGGGGGCGCGGGTGGCGGGATCGCGGCTGTGGCAGTTACTAGGAGGGGGGGGGAATGCTGTGGACAGAAAGGCTGACTCTTCCCTTTGCTGGCAGCCTAAATCCTGTGCGGTCCCCACTGTCGCTTCACCACCTGTAAGGGTGATGTGTGTACTCAGGCATCCCTGTGTCCCACCTGCAACATCCCCACCACCCCAAACCTGCGTGATCGATGGGCCGCCCTGAGCCTTCACTGGTGGAGCTATTGACACTACCCCCATGCCACTATTCGTGTTGGTCGTCGACGGCGTGGCGCAGGCCAGGGGTACCATCGGTCCGACTGCGGAAGGGGGAGGGGCAGACACCTGTGTGGCTGCTGCCTGTGGATTTTCAGTGGTCCGACTCTTAGCTGGCATCGGGTCTGCTGGGAAGTCTTTTACTGTGTGCCTGCGAACCCTTTTGGACCTGGTGGGGCCTGTCTCGTCAGTGGGCTCCTGTCCCGTAGGCGAACCAGACATGGCGGTATCGGAGTCATCCTGACTGTGCGCTTTCAATAGCTCGGTGGCCCACTCCACTCCCTTAGCCCTGACCATCTCCATAACGGCTGCCAGCTGCGCATCTTGGGAGGTTCCTGGCAGGGAATCCTCCACCTGGGACATCTGTGAGAAAAGCGGGGGATCCCTGGCTATTCATACTGATCAGTTTGGACCCAGTTCACCTGAAAAAGAAATGGAACCATAAGCCAGCAACCAAGCTGAAGGCGGCAATCAGATCTTCCTGTCCCTCCCATCGAGTGCTCATCCCCAGTCCCCCACAAGGTACTTACTTCACTGTTCGTTGCAACGATCTATCCTGACGACCCTTGCGTTCGGAGGGGGGGTACTTCCCGATGACACTGCCTGCGGAGGATGAAGATAAAATGACTAACAACTCAACACCTGGTGACTACCAGGCACTGGAACGGCTCACTTCTTGCCAGCCCGTCCTGTCCCCTCCCCCCTTCACTTGTGAGACTCTTGTGTCCAACCCTGCTTTGTTCAGCCGGACATTCACCCCCACCATGTGTATTACCTCAGAAAAACGCCTCCTGTTGGGTGGGACCGTGCTAAACCCTAAACAGCGACAAGCATCAGAGGGCACGAACGAGGCTGAAAAGCAAAGACAGCACAGCTTGAGAAAAGGCTAGACATAAACATAAAGCCGTGGGTCCCAAGGTATGACCCATTTGATGGCCGCAAACCAGGTGCTGTTCTACTAGAACACTGTCCTCCTCCCCAAACAAATGAGTTAATATACCTACTAATTTGGCACTTCCAATGCCTAGTAGTGCACGGAAGAAACCTTAGCATGAGAATGAGCCACACAATTAAATGTTGAGGGGCCCCCGCAGCGTGCGTCGCCCTCTTCTCCATTACCTGCCAATGCGTGTTGACGCGGAGCCTTAGATAGAGGGGAAATGCCTTCTGTCCTTTGACCTGCACAGATAAATCAAATCAATAAACACATACACACCTCCCAGCGCTATCCTAATCCAGTCATAATGCGTAGTGGCGAGGAGACCTCTATTGTAGGCAACCAAGCAGTGACACATGCTAGGTATTCCAATTCAACATGAAAGCATGTCCACTCATAAATTTATGGTGGCACAGGAGGATAATGACATGTCCAGAATCACTGGATGCCTGAATGCTACAACCCAGGTGATAGTGGAGAGACTCTGACACTACCAGCAACGGTGCCTATTATGTTGTAGGCACTACACCCTTCCTCAGCACCCAAAGATTCTTTAGTAGGCCCGAGACCTGAGACCCGAACCCCTGAACCAGGCCCATGCCGGAATTAAGGGCGGAGCACTCCTCCCGGGGGAGGCCAAGGCAGGAGAGCAGGGGCTTCCCCCACGCCCGCGGCGACCTCCCTGCAATACTGGATGCTCCCACGCACTCACATCCGCTTCCCTTACGAGCCTCACAGAGCGGGCCGCCGCATAAGCACTAAAAACGGGCACTACACAATAATAATTATAGAGCTACCATAACATGCCCTACAGCGCTGCAGGAGCCATACACAAACCTGATTACATGCGCTCCTTATAATGGAGGCGCTACACCTACAAGCAACACAGCGCTGCAGGAAGAGGCATATTCCCCAGCGAGGGCCGCGCTAGCTCACATATACATTGACAATGACTCCCGTAAGCGACCACCAAAGCCCTCCAATCACGATGTAGGCAGCACTAGCCCTGCTGCCTATGTGCGCCCGAGCAATCCACGACAGGGCGCGTGGAGCAATGCTGCGGCCGAACGCGTCGTGATGCGACGGCCCTTGGTAGCAAGGCCGGGAGACAGCATCCGCCCCAGTCCTTCGGTTCGGTCCCGAGGCGTGCTACATGCCGCTCACACCTTCGCATTAACCCTCGCCTTGCTGACCCTTCTCCAAGGCGGGTGGTGGTTGCTCCATTGTATAACCTCCTTAGAATTACTATGAGGCAAGGGGGAGGTGGGAGGCCTAGGCCCCCCGAGAGAGTCGCGACAACGCCCTCCTATTGTAGGCGCGAGCGATGCCATTGGAATGTAAGGCTGCGGCCTATAGCACACCGCGAACATGGGGGGTGGGTAGGGGCCTACCACCCACCCGAAGAGCTGCGGCAAGGCCTCCATTAGTGTTGTGCAGAACGCTGCTACTTGGTATCGCGTCAGCGGCATAGTGTACAATGAGGATAGGAAGGGTGGAGAGGCCTAGCCCCCCCCCCAGAGTGAGTCGTGGCAAGGTCGCCTTTGGTTAGGCGCCGCTCGATTTGGAAGCCTTGGCCTTAGCAAGCCATGAACAGGGGGGGGAGGCCTAGCCCCCAACCGAAGAGCTGCGGCAAGGTCTCCGTGGAGTGGCGCACACACTGCCACTTAAAAGCCGCAGTCTAGTGCACGCTGAGGACGGGGGGGTGGGGAGGCCTAGCCCCCCCAAGAGCGAGCTGCGGCAAGGTCGCCTTGATTGGCGAGGCCGCAGCATTGGCACGCCGAGGACAGGGGGCGAAGAAGGGGATGGCAGGATATCCTAGCCCTCACAGAAAGATTTGCGGCAAGGACGCCTCATTAATGTAGGTGTTTTATAATGTAGGGCCTACCCTGAAAAGGGGGGCCCAGACCTTACCCTCAAACAAGAGTCCACTGCAGCCCGCGGGCCCCAACCCTGCACTCCCAGACCCATGTCCTGCTCCCCTACCACCAAACACCCCGGCCTTCAATATATGTGAAATTGCGCAAGGCCGGGGCAGGAGCTGGGACGGTGCCACTCACGGCCAATCCCCACGTGAGGGGACCCCAGCTAGGTCGGGGAGAGGGGGGGTCCTAAAATCAGGCCCGCAATTACTATCCTCGTGGTCAACGACCTCGATGGAGAAGCAACAGGCCCCAAAAGCGGCGAAGCACACAGCATGTCCACCCCCCAGGCATCCACGGCGGGTCCGGTGCATCAAAAGAGGCAGAAAACATGGCGAGGGGGACTTATGTACTCCTCTCCCTGCCTGACACACCGGATGTGACGCAGCACGCCCACGACCCCCAAGGAGACTCATCCCTTGGTCAACCCACCTTGATGGAAAAGGGGGGGGGGAACGTGGGGGGGAAGCCCAATGCTACTAGAGGGCCGCCCTCCTGAGTGGCCCCCTGCGGTGGCCTCAGGCAGCCGCATAGTGGTTAATTTTGCATGAGTCGCGAGTGCCAGTCTTTGGAGGTCGGCAATTTCTAGTTTGAGGAAATAGTCAGTTATTGTGTATGGAATTTAGTGCATCTGATGATGCATCTGCATTTACTGTGCTCCACAACCGCCCCGATGCCTCTTCATTTGCTTTGTAGTCACTTGTGACGCCTATTATGGCATAGCCGAAGTTTCCTGTATCTAAATTGCACCATAGCAGATGGTTTTATTTCGGACATGAAATGCAAATTTATATTCCAGTCCCAAGAATTATGAGCTCGATTTGCATAAGGTGTGTATAATTGTAAACAAATAATTGTAAATCCAGTACTTGTATAGCGCACGAATCACCCCCAAAGGGGTATCTCGGCGCTGGGGGCCGATGGGAAGATTAAGCGAGCTATTGCCCAGATTTGCATGGTGCTGGGCAGAGTCCTGCCGCCAGAGCCAGGGATCAATCCGTGATCTCCAGCGTCAGTCACCCTGGCCATGGCGCCAAACCTCATCTTGCTAAGACAGTTGTGCAATGTATCGATGGACAGCTAGCGCCCTGCAGGACAGAGTAGAGGACTATCCTGGAGTTATGCATGAGGACTGTGTAGTATTCTCCACTGTCGTTCTGGGTTTGCTCCTTTTCAGAACTAGTCAGATGTGGCAATCCTTCACATTTTAAGACTGGCAGATATTGCCCAGCAAGAAATATTACATGTAGAGACTGAAATAAAATATGCCATTTTGCCGAAGTGTGCCAGAGTCAAGGTAAACAGACAAGTAAAATCAACCCTGTAGTAGCGAACCTAGGGAAAGACATTTTGGAAGACCAGTTAGAAAAATTGCAAGAAGATCTCCACGATATGGTTCTAGTGGTAGCAGTTGACAAAGTGGAAGCTGGTGATCCATCCACTTGCGTAGATCCATATGTGGACATATCCGTTGGAGACATGGTAGTTAAGCTACTTGTTGACATGGGTGCAAAAATATCCATAATCTGTCAAGAATTGTTGAATGATTTGTGGCCTGGAAGGACACTTGAACATCCTGATCGCACCCCTGTTTCTTACGAGGGACATCGCATTGAATTGTCGGAATTTATGGAAGATGTTTTAGTTTTCAGGGGGAGGAGGATGTTTGGGAAGATATATGTTGCGATCAAAGGTTTATGTATATTGGGTTGGTTTCACCAAGGGTTGTTTAAGATGATTTTGAAGCCTGGAACTGCTGACCAGGTCGCCATTGTGGGAATGTCTGAACCAGATCTAGTAATCAACTGTTCAATAGATAAGGCCCACGCAGCATTTCCCAAAGTACCAGTTCGGGAAATGCTAAGGGTTTCTGACATAAAATAAAGGTCAAGGATGGGTCCATTTCTGTAAAACAAAAACTAAGGAATGTACCTTTTTCTGTAAGGTAAGACTTAAAAAAAGAATTAGTGAAGCTTTGTGACAATAGTGTTATCGAACCCATTGACTCTTCGTTGTGGTTGTCTCCCTTAGTAGTGGCCCGCAAGAAGAATGGGGAGCTTCGAGACGGTGTTGACTTACACAACCGAAACAGGGCAATTTGGGTCCATTCACACCTGCTCCCACAGTTTTCAGATTTACTGGCGGCAGTGTTGGGGGCGAAGTGGTTTAATAAGCTGGATCTTGCATCGGCATACCACCAGTGCCAAAACCTGAATCTAGGCATTATACCGCTTTATTATCTCCTGTGTGTACATTTCAGTATCGTAGGATGCAGTTTAGATTAGCTTCAGCAGTATGAGTCTTTCAAAGGATTATGTTTCCGTTACTCAAAGGCATAGATGGTGTAGTCGCTTTCCAGGATGATGTGCTAATTTTTGCCAAGACCAAAGAGGAACACAAAGTCATTCTTCATTGTGTCCTTTCCATTCTCCAGGAGAATGGTGTAGTTCCCAAAAATCTCCAAGTGTGAATTTTGCAAGAATAGTAAAGTAAAAACGTCTTGATATCCCAAAGTGGAAAAACATCATGGCTCGAGATTTAAAACTGCTCTTTAAAGTTTATGCGATCAAATGTCTTTCGTCCTGTTCTCCCTGTTCTTGTAATAATTAAACCTCGGCATCTCACTTCTCTCTCCCACACTTCCTCATTATATGGGAGATATCAAGACGTTTTTACTTTGGGACATTTGAATGGACAAAAGAGGGTTTGAGGAGATTAATGGCGAAGGGAGGATGAAAGACTGGGACCATCAGGGAAGTTGTTAAAGTTGGATTAAGAGGTTGGAAAAGGAGAAACAAGAGGATTCTGCGTGCTTAACACGAAGGATATAATGATAGAGGAAAGACCAGATGTAATGCGCAGACAGGCTATGTAAATGAATGAAAAAAGTATGTTTATGAAATGTTGCCGTAATTGTATTCAAGAGTGTTAATAATTATTCCGTTATTATTATTTATTGTAGTGACCCCCGAAGAAGGGCCCATGAGCAGCCCGAAATGCATTGGGTTTTCATATGAAATAAAGACTGCTTGCGTTGAACTTTGCATTATCCATATTCTTACGAAAGGCCTGGATTGGCACAGTCTGAATACTAGAAAATTTAAAATTGGCAGTTTTATCCGGTCTGTGGATTTGGATTTAAGAGTGAAAAATAACGATTTAAGAGAAAGAAAAAAGATTACGGTGAAAAGTTGGAATATTATAAAGTAATGGTTAAAAATTTTGGTGAAAACATGCACGCCAGGGGCGGCATGAAGCTGTGCGAATGGTTCTTTGGGGCTACATGGTAGTCCCATCACTTAGAAGTACATTTTGACTAATGGCAGTGGGGCAAACGCCTAACAACCGATCTGCACGCAATTGGCAATAAAGGAAAGATAAAAATGGAGAAGAAAAGAAATGTGTTAAAAAAGGTGTGCATCCCTCCACTACTTAAAAACACAGAGGATATATACATACAGAATAGGGTCTGTTGGCACTATCATACAATGGAGATGGACAGGGTAAGAGTGTGTATAACAATGTGTGATTTACACATGGATATGTTATTCCCAATACACGAGTGAAAGTTGAATGCGCGCAATGGACGCATACAGCATAACGGCATGTTTAGGTCAAATAGACCCATGAACAGCTCATTTACATAGTCACAGATCACGTATCACAGTGTGATGAGAACGCAAGCACTCCAGGCACAATGGGAGTGCAGTTGTTGATAATTGTGATAAAATGAATTGCAAAAATGGTTTGTTTTTTGTTTCCTTTCACAATTTTTCTTACAGGCAGAATTTTGATCTTTAATCCAGATGGAGAGATAAGTATAAACCTCCATTATTTTCACGAGGGAACAGCTTTCTGTTCCGTCAAAAAATATATATAGGAAAATTCCTTTACCAACACCAGGGAGGGAACTTTGTTTTGCCCTGAAGAAAGCCCAGGACCTTACAGGACAGAGACAAGGGCTGAAACATGTTGGCACGTCATTAGGGTCAGAGGACCATAACCTCCAATTGACCCTAGTTTTTCCTTTATTTTAATATCCACTACGTCCCTGCAAATAAAGGGATACCTGGGGAACGCAGTAGGATTTTTATCTTTAGACCCTCTAGCCTATATCTCTTTAGTGCTCCTTGAAATATGGTTGAGCCCACCCTGACCTTTAGGAGTCAGGGTGAACCCGATGATGAAGCATGACACCAATAGGGTGTGTGAGGGTAAAATAACTAAAAGGAGTTGCCTCCTTCCCAGCATCCAGCGGAGTACGCCACGTAGGATTCAATTTGAGCTTCATGGTTCTGGATTCTTTATGGTTATTATGAACTAAGAAAATGGCAGCTTTCTAAAAGTGGTATTTTCAGAATTACAATTTAAAATCCAACTTCACCATAAGTTAGGATTTTGGAGACACCAAATGTAGGGGTCCCATCTCTTCCCAATTGGAAACTACACTACACTCTAAGATGTAATAAGGTAATCCCAATGTTAACCTATGGAAGAGATAGGCCTTGCAGTTTTAATAAACAAATGTAAGAGTTTTTCACTATCTGGACATGTAAAAATTAAAGGCACATGTCCAATATTTTAAAACACTTACATGTATAAAGGAGGAATGTTTGGCCTGGCAAGAGGGTTAACTTGTGAGGTCAATATGGCAGTTTAAAACTGCACATATTAGCTCAGCAGAGGCACGCCAGAGACATGTTTAAAGGGCTACTAAAGCAAGTAGCACAATCAGTGCTGCAGGCCCACTAGTAATATTTAATTTACAGGCCCTATGCACATGTAGTGCACTTTACTAGGGACTTATAAATAAATTAAATATGCCAATTAAGGATAGCCAATGCTACCATATTTTAAGTATAGAGCACATGCACTTTAGCACTGGTTAGCAGTGGTAAAGTGCTCAGGGTCCTAAAGCCAGCATAAATGATGTCAGTAAACCAGGAGGTCAGAAGGTAAAAAGTCAGGAGAGACCATACCAAGAATGCCAGATCTAACACGCGGCAACCAGGTGGGGCAGGTAGCTACAACAGATGGAGCAAGGGCCAAGGTGAAGGCGCAGTCTGTAACGTTTAGTGCAGCTCATCAGCCCGACCCGAAGACAGAACTTGTGTCCATATGGCTGGTTCTGAGAAAGCGAGGGACACTGTATGCCAACAGTGAAGACGAGGCTTTGCGGCTACCTCACAGGAGCAGGACTCAGGCTGGATGCTGCATGATGCACAATTTGGTGATGAGGGAGTGGGTGACAGAGATGTGTCTGTAACAAGTAGAGATGTGGGGGCTATTGGATGGGAGGACAATTAGATTTTGGACGACAAGGAGGATACTTTGGTGGAGGGTGAGATTGTTGATGGGGCACTGTTGGAACAAGAATGTTTGAAAGCACCTCATGATTTGCATTGTGGGCGCAAGCTTACTAACAGGAGCAAGAAGTTTGATGTTTTGCAGAAGACAGTGCCCAGATCAGAGGACAAGTAGGCAGTGTATACAGACAGAGGCATTGCTGGTATCAGGACAGACGGCTTCAGAGCCGGCCTCGACCTTGAGGCAAGTGAAGGCATCTCACAGTGCCTTGTATTGAAAAAGGTGCTGGGTTTAAGGTGCATTCAGTAGGGGTGGAGGCAAAGGAACAGTCCACAGGAACAAAGCTTCATCTGGCTTGGGGAAGGCACGTACAGGATTGAAGGATAGGTGCAAATTCAGTGGCAATAGAAGTGGAGGGGAAGGATGAGGTGGGGAACAGCATGTGGGCAAGGAAACGGAGAAAGAGCACATTGTGGAGAGCCACAAAAAGGAGATCAAGAAGATAAAGCATAAAAATCTGACTTACATGGGTATTATGAAGCCATTAGGGGCTCACCTAATGCTTGAAATGAAGCAGCATATATGGAAAGGGAAATATATTGAAATATTCAAATTATTACATAGAGAAGTGAGGGGAAAGAAGGGATCAAAGGAGAAGGAATATGAGCTAAGAAAGCGGCACAGAGTGCCCATAAATATTGAAACTTGGACAGAGCAATTCCTAATTTACTCCAGTGTGTACTGGGAAAAATGTCCTGAACATTGTGTTGCATTGTTTAGGAACATAGATGTGGTGAGGAAAGCGATAACATTTGGCAGATGGGCTTGGGTACGACAAGAAGTTCAGGGCCAGGATGGCAGCAGCTGGGGTTTTGGGCAGCTAGACCAAGAGTTTTCCTTGCAGAAGATGACACTAGAGAGACCAGCTCTGTCTACTTAAACGACGAGTGGGTGGGCAGTCATTTATAAGCTCTTTCAGAGACATACCACCCAAGGAGGGGTGGGTGCAGTTGGGAGGGGACAGGCAGGGAACACGATCATTTGTTGGTCATACAACCAAGGTTTGTGCATATGTGAATACTGCAATTTCCGCAATTAATATGTAAAGTGTGGAAGAAAGCATATGGTCACCCAGTATGGGCCACAGGCAACAGGTTTCGGGACACAAGGCAGAGCAACAGAAACATAGGCAGAGGTGGAGGGGGACAGAAACTTTAGGGAAAAGGTATGTATACAAGTTAAGATCGGGAGATTGCGACACTGGTAGTCAAGGTTAGGGGAGCAGGAGGAGAAAGAGCTGTTGCTGAGGAGTTTTGAGGATGGTTTTGGTTTAACGCCTTGCCCACAGCCGAAATCCCACCCCTGTGCGGCACATTCCGATCGCGGGCGTGGTCATGACGGCTGGCAGCCGTCATCAGCACACAAGCACTGTGTGCCATGACGGCTCCCAGCCGTCATCAGCATCGAAGGGCTTAATATGAAGGGCAGTGAGAATGGAGATGGGGTGAGAATTTGAAGTCAACTAGAGGAAAGTTGCTGAAGGAAATACAGGAAGGACATATGGAAGGCTCATTCGAGGAATGGCCTTTGGACAATTTGCTTGTGTCACCGATTGGCATGGTTCTTGAAAAGGAATGAGGTGAGTTTCATTTAATTCAGGACATCTCATGGTCAGACGTTTTGCAGTCAATGATGCTGATCCCCATCTACAAAGCCCTGAACAACCAAGACCAGCATACTTCAACCACCACATGAAGTTCCACCAACCCACCAAACACCTTCACCTCCTCCCCCTCACTAACAACCCCTGCAACAGTGGAAGTCGCTCCTTCTCCTTTCCTCGCTGTGGAGTCCTGGAACGACCTACACCAGCACATCCTCTCTGCTGGAATTAAGGATAGGACTCAAGACCTGGCTGTTCAACTGAACTCCCTCCAACGCACTTTTTCGTGGATAAGGCTTTGCCAATGGGTTGGTTCATTTCTCATTTGCTTTTAAAATTTTTACCAATTTTTTGCAGCATTTGTTTCAATGCTTAGTTGGGAAGAACAACTTTGACTCAGTACTTGGATGATTTCTTCATAGTGGAATCAGCAGGTTCAGAGGAATGTGAATACTTACTTGGTACGTTTCAGGAGCTTATGCAGGCGTGTAGGTAAGCCGTTAGCACGTTGATAAAGTTTTGACCCAGTGGAAGAGATTATTTTCTTGGAAATCAGGCTGCCTCAGGACAAGAAACAGAGGTTGTTAGAGCTACTGGACGCGATGTTGTCAAAATCCAAGGCGCAGGTCAAGGACATATAGGTCCTTTTAAGGCATCTCAATATCCCTTGCATAGCTGTAAGGGTTGGGCGTTTGGGATTAGCTTTGTTGGGGACATCAATGCTGCATCATAGAGTGAGGTTGAAGGCAGGTGTGAAGGCGGATCTAAAGGTGTTGCAGACATTTTTTAGGGACTTTAATGGGATCCCCATGGCAGGGATGGGAGCTGAGGTGGAGTGGACATTGGAAATGTTCTCAGATGCAGCAGGGGAACACGGTTTTGGCAAGGACGGTGATGTGCAGAGGAGTCGCCAGAAGAATGGAGAGGGCGGTATGATATAGCCTTCGTGGAGTTTTTTTCAAATGGTGGTGGCCGCGTGCCAATGGGGGCAATATTTAACAAACAAGTATGTTCAGTTGTGGATAACCTAGAGGTAGCAAGGGATCCAAAGGGTTGGCAGTTGTTGCTGGTTTTTTTTTAGAATGCCTGAGATATCATATGATTTTCAGAGCACAACACATTGCAGGAGTTGACAATGGAATTGCTGATGCTCTCTCTCATTACCCGTAGCAGAGGTTTTGATGGATACTACCATGGATGGATGAGAGGACGGAAATGCCAGGACATTTGTGGATGGTGGAAGAGAACTTAATACAGCTCATCATTGGTTCACTGTCTGAGTCTACATGACGGGCTTATGGCATGGCGTGGGGTACGTTTTTAGATTTAGCAGCTAGGCGTGTCGGCGAGGGAGTAGCTGCCAGACGCGAGGATGTGATACAATACTTTGTTATTAATTGGGAAAGGTTTGTAAGCAGTCACGACTGCTGGTAAGTTGTCTGAGTTAGCTTTTTAGGGTAAGCTGTTGTGAGGTTATGAACCATCAGTGTGGGAGAATGGGAAAATAATTTTGGAAGGATGGGTGAGGGAAAGGGGAAACAGGGGCAAGGTGAGGTGTACGGTGATGCTCCATCAACTGAAGGGAGTGATTTGGGTACTTCCTCATGTTTGCAGGGACGGCTAATGAGAGTTTGAGGTTTTCGTTGTAGCAACAAGAAAGCAATAGTGGTGTATACAGGAGGATTAGATGAGTGAAGTTTGAGTGTGGAGAGTTTGTTAGTGGGTTTTAGGGGAGGAGGATGTGGGTGGATAGTTGGTAATATTTATAGTGAGGCCAGGTTTAATGTTAGTCTGTACAGCTTAGTGCCAAGGATGTTTGGCTTGCAGTTTTTGGGCACCTGTTTCATTTGAGCGGCCTTTTCCCACACTAAGTAATGGTATCCTGTGTTTCCTGGATGCGCCATCCTGCCCGAAGGCCACTGAACACAGCCTTAAATTGTGTAGGACCACATGTGTTAGCAAATATAACCCTTGGGGGCATATTAGCAATAACCTCGTTAAAATTATCGCCGGTTTAGCGGCAGGAAACTGCTGCTAAAACTGCAGTTTCAACCTCACACCCCCACACACCCTCACACACCACATTACTCAGGAACACCACAACATCACTCAGGGACACCACCACATCACTCAGGGACACCACCACATCACTCGGGGACACCACCACATCACTCAGGGACACCACCACATCACTCAGGGACACCACCATATCACTCAGGAACACCACCACATCACTCAGGGACACCAACACATCACTCAGGGGCACTACTCAGGGGCACCGCGACATCACTCAGGGACACCACCACATCACTTAGGAACACCACCACATCACTCAGGGACACCGCCACACCACTCGGGGACACCACCACACCACTCGGGGACACCACCACACCACTCGGGGACACCACCACATTACTCAGGGACACCACCACATTACTCAGGGACACCACCACATCACTCAGGGGCACCACTCAGGGGCCCACCACATCACTCAGGGACACCACCACAGTACTCAGGGACACCACCACATCACTCAGGGACACCACCACATCACTCGGGGACACCACCACATCACTCGGGGACACAACCATATCACTCGGGTACACCACCACATCACTCAAGGGCATCACCACATCACTCAGGGACACCACCACATCACTCAGGGACACCACCACATCACTCAGGGACACCACCACATCACTCAGGGACACCACCATATCACTCAGGAACACCACCACATCACTCGGGGACACCACCACATCACTCGGGGACACCACCACATCACTCGGGGACACCACCACATCACTCGGGGACACCACCACATCACTCGGGGACACCACCACATCACTCGGGGACACCACCACATCACTCGGGGACACCACCACATCACTCGGGGACACCACCACATCACTCGGGGACACCACCACATCACTCGGGGACACCACCACATCACTCGGGGACACCACCACATCATTCAGGGACACCACCACATCACTCAGGAACACCACCACATCACTGAGGGGCACCACCACACCACTCGGGGACACCACCACATCACTCAGGAGCACCACCACATCACTCAGGGACACCACCACATCACTCAGGAACACCACCACATCACTCAGGGACACCACCACATCACTCGGGGACACCACCACATGACTCGGGGACACCACCACATCACTCAGGGGCACCACCACATCACTCAGGGACACCACCACATCACTTAGGAACACCACCACATCACTCAGGGACACCGCCACATCACTCGGGGACACCACCACACCACTCGGGGACACCACCATATTACTCAGGGACACCACCACATCACTCAGGGGCACCACTCAGGGACACCACCACATCACTCAGGGACACCACCACATCACTCAGGGACACCACCACATCACTCAGGGACACCACCACATCACTCAGGGACACCACCACATTACTCAGGGACACCACCACATTACTCAGGGACACCACCACATTACTCAGGGACACCACCACATCACTCAGGGACACCACCACATCACTCAGGGACACCACCACATCACTCGGGGACACAACCATATCACTCGGGTACACCACCACATCACTCAAGGGCATCACCACATCACTCAGGGACACCACCACATCACTCAGGGACACCACCACATCACTCAGGGACACCACCACATCACTCGGGGACACCACCACATCACTCGGGGACACCACCACATCACTCGGGGACACCACCACATCATTCAGGGACACCACCACATCACTCAGGAACACCACCACATCACTGAGGGGCACCACCACATCACTCAGGGACACCACCACATCACTCAGGAGCACCACCACATCACTCGGGGACACCACCACATCACTCAGGGGCACCACCACATCACTAAGGGACACCACCACATCACTCAGGGACACCACCACATTACTCAAGAACACCACCACATCACTCAGGGACACCACCACATCACTCAGGGACACCACCACATCACTCGGTGACACCACCACATCACTCGGTGACACCACCACATCACTCGGGGACACCACCACATCACTCGGGGACACCACCACATCACTCGGGGACACCACCACATCACTCGGGGACACCACCACATCACTCGGGGACACCACCACATCACTCAGGGGCACCACCACATCACTCAGGGGCACCACCACATCACTCAGGGGCACCACTCAGGGGCACCACTCAGGGGCACCACTCAGGGGCACCACTCAGGGGCACCACCACATCGCTCAGGGACACCACCACATCACTCTGGGACACCACCACATCACTCTGGGACACCACCACATCACTCTGGGACACCACCACATCACTCTGGGACACCACCACATCACTCTGGGACACCGCCACATCACTCGGGGACACCACCACACCACTCGGGGACACCACCATATTACTCAGGGACACCACCACATCACTCAGGGGCACCACTCAGGGACACCACCACATCACTCAGGGACACCACCACATCACTCGGGGACACCACCACATCACTCGGGGACACCACCACATCACTCGGGGACACCACCACATTACTCAGGGACACCACCACATTACTCAGGGACACCACCACATCACTCAGGGACACCACCACATCACTCGGTGACACCACCACATCACTCGGTGACACCACCACATCACTCGGTGACACCACCACATCACTCGGGGACACCACCATATCACTCGGGGACACCACCATATCACTCGGGGACACCACCATATCACTCGGGGACACCACCATATCACTCGGGGACACCACCATATCACTCGGGTACACCACCACATCACTAGGGGACCCCACCACATCACTCAGGAACACCACCACATCACTCAGGAACACCACCACATCACTCAGGAACACCACCACATCACTCAAGGGCATCACCACATCACTCAGGGACACCACCACATCACTCAGGGACACCACCACATCACTCAGGGACACCACCACATCACTCAGGGACACCACCACATCACTCAGGGACACCACCATATCACTCAGGAACACCACCACATCACTCAGGGACACCACCACATCACTCAGGGACACCACCACATCACTCGGGGACACCACCATATCACTCCGGGACACCACCATATCACTCGGGGACACCACCACATCACTCGGGGAACCACCACATCACTCGGGGACACCACCACATCACTCGGGGACACCACCACATTACTCAGGGACACCACCACATTACTCAGGGACACCACCACATCACTCAGGGACACCACCACATCACTCAGGGACACCACCACATCACTCGGTGACACCACCACATCACTCGGTGACACCACCACATCACTCGGTGACACCACCACATCACTCGGTGACACCACCACATCACTCGGGGACACCACCACATCACTCGGGGACACCACCATATCACTCGGGGACACCACCATATCACTCGGGGACACCACCATATCACTCGGGGACACCACCATATCACTCGGGTACACCACCACATCACTAGGGGACCCCACCACATCACTCAGGAACACCACCACATCACTCAGGAACACCACCACATCACTCAAGGGCATCACCACATCACTCAGGGACACCACCACATCACTCAGGGACACCACCACATCACTCAGGGACACCACCATATCACTCAGGAACACCACCACATCACTCAGGGACACCACCACATCACTCAGGGACACCACCACATCACTCGGGGACACCACCACATCACTCGGGGACACCACCATATCACTCCGGGACACCACCATATCACTCCGGGACACCACCACATCACTCGGGGACACCACCACATCACTCGGGGACACCACCACATCACTCGGGGACACCACCACATCACTCGGGGACACCACCACATTACTCAGGGACACCACCACATCACTCAGGGGCACCACTCAGGGACCCACCACATCACTCAGGGACACCACCACATTACTCAGGTACACCACCACATTACTCAGGGACACCACCACATCACTCAGGGACACCACCACATTACTCGGGTACACCACCACATCACTAGGGGACCCCACCACATCACTCAGGAACACCACCACATCACTCAGGAACACCACCACATCACTCAAGGGCATCACCACATCACTCAGGGACACCACCACATCACTCAAGGACACCACCACATCACTCAGGGACACCACCACATCACTCAGGAACACCACCACATCACTCAGGGGCACCACCACATCACTCAGGGACACCACCAAGTCACTCGGGGACACCACCACATCACTCAGGGGCACCACCACATCACTCAGGGACACCACCAAGTCACTCGGGGACACCACCACATCACTCAGGGACACCACCACATCACTCAGGGACACCACCACATCACTCAGGGACACCACCACATCACTCAGGGACACCACCACATTACTCGGTGACACCACCACATTACTCGGTGACACCACCACATCACTCGGGGACACCACCACATCACTCGGGGACACCACCACATCACTCGGGGACACCACCACATCACTCGGGGACACCACCACATCACTCGGGGACACCACCACATCACTCGGGGACACCACCACATCACTCAGGGGCACCACCACATCACTCAGGGGCACCACTCAGGGGCACCACCACATCGCTCAGGGACACCACCACATCACTCAGGGACACCACCACATCACTGAGGGACACCACCACATCACTGAGGGACACCACCACATTACTCAGGGACACCACCACATCACTCGGGGACACCACCACATCACTCGGGGACACCACCACATCACTCGGGGACACCACCATATCACTCCGGGACACCACCATATCACTCCGGGACACCACCACATCACTCGGGGACACCACCACATCACTCGGGGACACCACCACATCACTCGGGGACACCACCACATCACTCGGGGACACCACCACATTACTCAGGGACACCACCACATCACTCAGGGGCACCACTCAGGGACCCACCACATCACTCAGGGACACCACCACATTACTCAGGTACACCACCACATTACTCAGGGACACCACCACATCACTCAGGGACACCACCACATTACTCGGGTACACCACCACATCACTAGGGGACCCCACCACATCACTCAGGAACACCACCACATCACTCAGGAACACCACCACATCACTCAAGGGCATCACCACATCACTCAGGGACACCACCACATCACTCAAGGACACCACCACATCACTCAGGGACACCACCACATCACTCAGGAACACCACCACATCACTCAGGGGCACCACCACATCACTCAGGGACACCACCAAGTCACTCGGGGACACCACCACATCACTCAGGGGCACCACCACATCACTCAGGGACACCACCAAGTCACTCGGGGACACCACCACATCACTCAGGGACACCACCACATCACTCAGGGACACCACCACATCACTCAGGGACACCACCACATCACTCAGGGACACCACCACATTACTCGGTGACACCACCACATTACTCGGTGACACCACCACATCACTCGGGGACACCACCACATCACTCGGGGACACCACCACATCACTCGGGGACACCACCACATCACTCGGGGACACCACCACATCACTCGGGGACACCACCACATCACTCGGGGACACCACCACATCACTCAGGGGCACCACCACATCACTCAGGGGCACCACTCAGGGGCACCACCACATCGCTCAGGGACACCACCACATCACTCAGGGACACCACCACATCACTGAGGGACACCACCACATCACTGAGGGACACCACCACATTACTCAGGGACACCACCACATCACTCGGGGACACCACCACATCACTCGGGGACACCACCACATCACTCAGGGGCACCACCACATCACTCAGGGGCACCACTCAGGGGCACCACCACATCGCTCGGGGACACCACCACATCACTCGGGGACACCACCACATCACTCGGGGACACCACCACATCACTCGGGGACACCACCACATTACTCAGGGACACCACCACATCACTCAGGGGCACCACTCAGGGACCCACCACATCACTCAGGGACACCACCACATCACTGAGGGACACCACCACATTACTCAGGGACACCACCACATTACTCAGGGACACCACCACATCACTCGGGGACACCACCACATCACTCGGGGACACCACCATATCACTCGGGTACACCACCACATCACTAGGGGACCCCACCACATCACTCAGGAACACCACCACATCACTCAAGGGCATCACCACATCACTCAGGGACACGACCACATCACTCAGGGACACCACCACATCACTCAGGGACACCACCATATCACTCAGGAACACCACCACATCACTCAGGGACACCACCACATCACTCAGGGACACCACCACATCACTCGGGGACACCACCACATCACTCGGGGACACCACCACATCACTCCGGGACACCACCATATCACTCGGGTACACCACCACATCACTCGGGGACCCCACCACATCACTCAGGAACACCACCACATCACTCAAGGGCATCACCACATCACTCAGGGACACGACCACATCACTCAGGGACACGACCACATCACTCAGGGACACGACCACATCACTCAGGGACACCACCATATCACTCAGGACCACCACCACATCACTCAGGGACACCACCACATCACTCAGGGACACCACCACATCACTCGGTGACACCACCACATCACTCGGTGACACCACCACATCACTCGGTGACACCACCACATCACTCGGGGACACCACTACATGACTCGGGGACACCACCACATCACTCGAGGACACCACCACATCACTCAGGGGCACCACCACATCACTCAGGGGCACCACTCAGGGGCACCACCACATCACTCAGGGACACCACCACATCACTCAGGGGCACCACCATATCACTCAGGGACACCACCACATGACTCGGGGACACCACTACATGACTCGGGGACACCACCACATCACTCGAGGACACCACCACATCACTCAGGGGCACCACCACATCACTCAGGGGCACCACTCAGGGGCACCACCACATTGCTCAGGGACACCACCACATCACTCAAGGACACCACCACATCACTCAGGGACACCACCACATCACTCAGGAACACCACCACATCACTCAGGGACACCACCACATCACTCAGGAACACCACCACATCACCCAGGGGCACCACCACATCACTCAGGGGCACCACCACATCACTCAGGAACACCACCACATCACTCAAGGGCATCACCACATCACTCAGGGACACGACCACATCACTCAGGGACACGACCACATCACTCAGGGACACCACCACATCACTCAGGGACACCACCACATCACTCAGGAACACCACCACATCACTCAGGGACACCACCACATCACTTGGTGACACCACCACATCACTCGGTGACACCACCACATCACTCGGTGACACCACCACATCACTCGGTGACACCACCACATCACTCGGTGACACCACCACATGACTCGGGGACACCACTACATGACTCGGGGACACCACCACATCACTCGAGGACACCACCACATCACTCAGGGGCACCACCACATCACTCAGGGGCACCACTCAGGGGCACCACCACATCACTCAGGGACACCACCACATCACTCAGGGGCACCACCATATCACTCAGGGACACCACCACATGACTCGGGGACACCACTACATGACTCGGGGACACCACCACATCACTCGAGGACACCACCACATCACTCAGGGGCACCACCACATCACTCAGGGGCACCACTCAGGGGCACCACCACATTGCTCAGGGACACCACCACATCACTCAAGGACACCACCACATCACTCAGGGACACCACCACATCACTCAGGAACACCACCACATCACCCAGGGGCACCACCACATCACTCAGGGGCACCACCACATCACTCAGGGACACCACCAAGTCACTCGGGGACACCACCACATCACTCAGGGACACCACCACATCACTCAGGGACACCACCACATCACTCAGGGGCACCACCATATCACTCAGGGACACCACCACATGACTCGGGGACACCACTACATGACTCGGGGACACCACCACATCACTCGAGGACACCACCACATCACTCAGGGGCACCACCACATCACTCAGGGGCACCACTCAGGGGCACCACCACATTGCTCAGGGACACCACCACATTGCTCAGGGACACCACCACATCACTCAAGGACACCACCACATCACTCAGGGACACCACCACATCACTCAGGAACACCACCACATCACCCAGGGGCACCACCACATCACCCAGGGGCACCACCACATCACTCAGGGGCACCACCACATCACTCAGGGACACCACCAAGTCACTCGGGGACACCACCACATCACTCAGGGACACCACCACATCACTCAGGGACACCACCACATGACTCGGGGACACCACTACATGACTCGGGGACACCACCACATCACTCGAGGACACCACCACATCACTCAGGGGCACCACCACATCACTCAGGGGCACCACTCAGGGGCACCACCACATCGCTCAGGGACACCACCACATCACTCAGGGACACCACCACATCACTGAGGGACACCACCACATTACTCAGGGACACCACCACATCACTCGGGGACACCACCACATCACTCGGGGACACCACCACATCACTCGGGGACACCACCACATCACTCGGGGACCCCACCACATCACTCAGGAACACCACCACATCACTCAGGGGCACCACTCAGGGGCACCACCACGTCACTGAGGGGCACCACCACGTCACTGAGGGGCACCACCACGTCACTGAGGGGCACCACCACGTCACTGAGGGGCACCACCACGTCACTGAGGGGCACCACCACGTCACTGAGGGGCACCACCACGTCACTGAGGGGCACCACCACGTCACTGAGGGGCACCACCACGTCACTGAGGGGCACCACCACGTCACTGAGGGGCACCACCACGTCACTGAGGGGCACCACCACGTCACTGAGGGGCACCACCACGTCACTGAGGGGCACCACCACGTCACTGAGGGGCACCACCACGTCACTGAGGGGCACCACCACGTCACTGAGGGGCACCACCACGTCACTGAGGGGCACCACCACGTCACTGAGGGGCACCACCACGTCACTGAGGGGCACCACCACGTCACCGAGGGGCACCACCACGTCACCGAGGGGCACCACCACGTCACCGAGGGGCACCACCACGTCACCGAGGGGCACCACCACGTCACCGAGGGGCACCACCACGTCACCGAGGGGCACCACCACGTCACCGAGGGGCACCACCACGTCACCGAGGGGCACCACCACGTCACTGAGGGGCACCACCACGTCACTGAGGGGCACCACCACGTCACTGAGGGGCACCACCACGTCACTGAGGGGCACCACCACGTCACTGAGGGGCACCACCACGTCACTGAGGGGCACCACCACGTCACTGAGGGGCACCACCACGTCACTGAGGGGCACCACCACGTCACTGAGGGGCACCACCACGTCACTGAGGGGCACCACCACGTCACTGAGGGGCACCACCACGTCACTGAGGGGCACCACCACGTCACTGAGGGGCACCACCACGTCACTGAGGGGCACCACCACGTCACTGAGGGGCACCACCACGTCACTGAGGGGCACCACCACATCACTCAGGGACACCACCAAGTCACTCGGGGACACCACCACATCACTCAGGGACACCACCACATCACTCAGGGACACCACCACATCACTCAGGGGCACCACCATATCACTCAGGGACACCACCACATGACTCGGGGACACCACTACATGACTCGGGGACACCACCACATCACTCGAGGACACCACCACATCACTCAGGGGCACCACCACATCACTCAGGGGCACCACTCAGGGGCACCACCACATTGCTCAGGGACACCACCACATTGCTCAGGGACACCACCACATGACTCGGGGACACCACTACATGACTCGGGGACACCACCACATCACTCGAGGACACCACCACATCACTCAGGGGCACCACCACATCACTCAGGGGCACCACTCAGGGGCACCACCACATTGCTCAGGGACACCACCACATTGCTCAGGGACACCACCACATCACTCAAGGACACCACCACATCACTCAGGGACACCACCACATCACTCAGGAACACCACCACATCACCCAGGGGCACCACCACATCACCCAGGGGCACCACCACATCACTCAGGGGCACCACCACGTCACTCAGGGACACCACCAAGTCACTCGGGGACACCACCACATCACTCAGGGACACCACCACATCACTCAGGGACACCACCACATGACTCGGGGACACCACTACATGACTCGGGGACACCACCACATCACTCGAGGACACCACCACATCACTCAGGGGCACCACCACATCACTCAGGGGCACCACTCAGGGGCACCACCACATCGCTCAGGGACACCACCACATCACTCAGGGACACCACCACATCACTGAGGGACACCACCACATTACTCAGGGACACCACCACATCACTCGGGGACACCACCACATCACTCGGGGACACCACCACATCACTCGGGGACACCACCACATCACTCGGGGACCCCACCACATCACTCAGGAACACCACCACATCACTCAGGGGCACCACTCAGGGGCACCACCACGTCACTGAGGGGCACCACCACGTCACTGAGGGGCACCACCACGTCACTGAGGGGCACCACCACGTCACTGAGGGGCACCACCACGTCACTGAGGGGCACCACCACGTCACTGAGGGGCACCACCACGTCACTGAGGGGCACCACCACGTCACTGAGGGGCACCACAACGTCACTGAGGGGCACCACCACATCACTCGGAGACACCACCACATTACTTGGGGACACCACCACATTACTTGGGGACACCACCACATCACTCTGAGACACCACCACATCACTCGGGGACACCACCACATCACTCGGAGACACCACCACATTACTTGGGGACACCACCACATCACTCGGGGACACCACCACATCACTCGGGGACACCACCACATCACTCGGGGACACCACCACATCCCTCTGGGACACCACCACATCCCTCTGGGACACCACCACATCACTCTGGGACACCACCACATCACTCTGGGACACCACCACATCACTCTGGGACACCACCACATCACTCTAATACACCACAACATCACTCAGCCCAACCACATCATCACTCAGCACCACAACAGCACTATCCTTGCTTGCTACCAACAAGGATTGCCATAGCCAATAGGACTCGCATTAGGAAAGTGTAAGCTATTGGCTTTGTAAATAACAATGCTATTAATTGAAATATTTTCAAAGCCAACACATATTAAAAAAATATGTAATTTACAATACCAATAGCTCACACTTTCCTAATGCGAGACCTATTGCATTGCAAATGCTTGTTTACTTTTGTGTTCTATTAAATATTCTGCTATTGTGAAACCCTAACAGTTTTGCATTAACCCATTAACCACCAGATCACTCAGGAACACCACCACATCACTCTGGGACACCACCACATCACTCTGGGACACCACCACATCACTCTGGGACACCACCACATCACTCTGGGACACCACCACATACTCGGGGACACCACCACATCACTCTGGACACCACCACATCACTCTGGGACACCACCACATCACTCTGGGACACCACCACATCACTCTGGGACACCACCACATCACTCTGGGACACCACCACATCACTCTGGGACACCACCACATCACTCTAATACACCACAACATCACTCAGCCCAACCACATCATCACTCAGCACCACAACAGCACTATCCTTGCTTGCTACCAACAAGGATTGCCATAGCCAATAGGACTCGCATTAGGAAAGTGTAAGCTATTGGCTTTGTAAATAACAATGCTATTAATTGAAATATTTTCAAAGCCAACACATATTAAAAAAATATGTCATTTACAATACCAATAGCTCACACTTTCCTAATGCGAGACCTATTGCATTGCAAATGCTTGTTTACTTTTGTGTTCTATTAAATATTCTGCCATTGTGAAACCCTAACAGTTTTGCATTAACCCTCAATTCCTTACACGTTATATGCTGTACAAAGTTGTATTCGGCTGAGCATTGAAGCGTCCAGAATTTAGTAAACCTTGGCACGTTTTGCAAACTGATCAATAAACAGGGTCTCTTTACATGGCACTTTGTCAGTCAAAGATGGACAGCTATGTTGTACAATCAACGACTTGATTTATCTGTTGAACATCATTCAAGCCTTGACTTGGGATTTCCAAAAGTAAAACAAAGGTATACCTCAGTAAAATGAAACTGTATATCAGTGTTTCTCCTCTCCCTCTATGGTCTTTCTCTCCCTCTCTCGTTGATCCACTCTCTCCCTTTCTTTCCTCGCTCTCATTCATTATCTCGCCCTGTGTATGTGTGTCTGTCTCTCACTACCTTTCTGTCTCTCTCGCTAGTCTTCTCCAAGCTTGTTTCTCACTCTCTCATCTCGTCTTTCTCTCTTCTGTCTTTTCTTACCTTGGCATTGTTGACACACTCTTTTCATTGATTCAATTTATTCTCTAGTTAATCTCATCCCTGGTGTGTTTAGTCTGTCTTTTATTTTTCTTTTCTGTCTTGTAATTTTTTCCATCGCTTCTCTCCTCAGCGTGTTTTCCTTCTGTATGCAAGTATGCTACAATTTGTCTTTTTTCTCCTCTCTTAAGCTCCGCATGAATCTCTTCAAATTCTTATCTCTACCACCATCCCTCTCTTTTGCCTTTCGACCTTTTTCATCTAACTCAGTCTGTCTTCCCTTTTGTTTCACCTTGCTAATTAATACAATGACGACAGAAAAGGCAAGTAGGGACTGTGTGGTGTATTAGGTTGAGGCAAGATGAGGGATTGACGGACCTCGATTTGGGGAGCAGAGGTCACTTAACCTTTCAGATGGCTATGAGCGCTATGGGATAATGTGCATGTTACATTTCTGAGTCTTGTTTTTCTGCATAGGTGGAGTATATGGATGCTGCTACCCCGCTCTCCAACCAGTATTTCTTGGGGGCTCCTTGTGGTCACATGTATGGGGCGGAGCACGACTTAGGGCGCTTCCAGCTGGAGGTGGCCGCCTCCCTCCGTGCAGAGACTCCAGTCAAAGGGCTCTACCTGTCAGGTGAGGTTAGCGGGAGACACAATGCTTTGTCCTCTGTGTATGCCCTGTTCTCAGGCAATGATTTTGTATTCATCATTACTCTCCCTCTTCAGTACTTCTTTCTTCCTGAGCTCCCCCTAGTATTTTCCTCTTTTTCCTACACATCCCACTCTTCCAGTGGCCCCAAAGCGTTCACTTCTGGTTCTCTCCCTTCTCAATTTTTTTGGGTTTCTCCACCATGGCTCCCTCACTCCTGCAATAACCTCTCACCTCTTTCCTGGGGTCCCCTGATACGCAGTACTATAAAATAAATAGGTGGCTTTTTAGTGTATGTCAGATAAGTATCATAGATATTATAACAGTTAGTGTATCCAGCCTATGTAGAAACCTGTGGTGTTTTTTAATCACAATTTTTTTGGTGACATGCATAAACAATTGTACTACTGAATATTGATAGCAAAAATGTCAAGATAGAAAAGCATTGAACCTAAAATATCAGTTTTTTTAGTAGAAATTCGGTGCTCCCTCCTCTGTTTAGGGTGGGTCTGATAGCATGAAGTATAGTTTTCCTCTTTTTCAGTAAAATGATTTGTTTTCACAAGCAATGACTTACAGGCACTGTTCTCCCGAATCAGCGGTTCCCCTGCTACATTTAGAGGTGAGGGAACTGCCAGCTTTCTGCTTGTGGAGCCCCAACGATCTCGACCTCCACCTCCTGAGATGGTGACCCGCCATCCAGTCTGTTACAGTGGCAGAAGCAACGCCCTGTTTATTTGGTTCAAGGAGTAGGGAACCAGAAACATGTCAATGACATAGAGACAAATCTATATTCTTGGGGCATATTTACAATAAAAGGGCGCAGGGCGGCAGCGTAAGCAATTTTGCTGAGCCGGACACCCTTGCGTTATCCCCTGTGTTGGGGCTAAAACTGCAGCCATGTGCCAACCCAGGCACCCTTGCACCATGGTGTAAGGTGCCTGCGCTGCAGGGATGATTGTTGTTGTGCAGAAAGGCACACCTTCCTGCACAAAAACAATCAATTGAGTTTTGCTCCTTCTATGTGTGTTGCACAAGTTACTTACCTTCGGTAACGATATATCTGTAACAAACAGTAGTTAGTGTTAGATTCCTTACCTTAGATTCTTTACCTTAGAATATCCCCAGGCGTCAGATTGGATCCGGAAAGTTTTGCGTAGCAGTACCCCTGCACGTCGGTTGGCGTCGTCTGCGGCTCCGCGTCCGTCGTCAGCGTCGTTGGCGCCGGGATGGCGTCGAAGTACTTAGACGCCGCCCTAGCACGCTGACCTCAGTTCTTATGCACAGCTCTTCTGCGCCAGGAACGCAGATCCATGATAAAAACCCACACTGGTGCCATGAAACTAGGGCCCTCAAAGGGAAGAACCTTAACCCTAGATATCGGTTCGCAGAACGGGGAGGATGGGTGGGGCAATAAGGAATCTAACACTAACTAGTGTTTCTTACAGATATATTGTTACCGAAGGTAAGTAACTTGTGCATCTGAAAGAAACAGGTTAGTGTTAGATTCCTTACCTTAGAATAGATACCCCAGCAATACCAACCCCGGTTATGGGTCTGCGAACCAATGATCACACCAGAAAGTCCTGGAGAACAGAACAGCCAAAAAAGCCATCTCTCCGGACTTGGCTTTCCAGGCTGTAGTGTCTAGCGAACGTGTGCAGCGAGGCCCATGTAGCTGCCTGACAGATGTCCTGCAAGGGGGCTCCCCGACCCAGGGCAGTAGTAGCCGCCGTGGCCCGAGTGGAATGGGCCCTCAGCCCAACAGGAGGCTCCTTTTTAGCCAAAGAGTAGCATACCTTGATGCACAACACGATCCACCGAGAGATGGTCTGTTTGTGCACCGCCCGTCCCTTCTTAGCGCCAACGTAACCAACAAAGAGCTCGCCGTCCACCCGGAACTGGCGTTTGCGGTCCAGATAGAATGAGAGCGCACGTTTTGGGTCCAGACGGTGGAGCCTCTCTTCCTCTTTCGAGGGATGCGGAGGAGGAAAGAAGGTGGGCAAGGTGATGGACTGCCCGATATGGAAGGCTGTGACTACCCTGGGCAGGAAAGAGGGGCGCGTTCTCAAGACAACTTTGCCCGGATGGACAGAAAGGAAAGGAGGTTTGAAAGAAAGAGCCTGGAGCTCACTCACTCTCCTGGCAGAGGTGATGGCAACCAGAAAGGCAGTCTTAAGAGTGAGAGGACGAAGAGGGCAATTGTGAAGTAGCTCGAAAGGAGCGCACATCAAATAAGTAAGAACAAGGTTCAAGTCCCACTGAGGCATCACGAAAGGAACAGGAGGAAACATGTGAGTGATGCCCTTCAAGAATCTATTTACAACAGGGGACTTGAAAAGAGAAGGTTGATCAGGTAGCCTTAAAAAGGCTGAATGGCAGAGAGGTAGCCCTTGATAGTGCCCAGAGCAGAGCCCTGCTGGACAGAGAAAGAAGAAAGAGGAGAACCTCTAAAAGGGGGGCAGAAAGGGGATCCACAGCCTTTGCTGTGCACCATGCCACAAATTTGTTCCACCTGCAGGCGTATACCGATTTTGTGGAGGGACGCCTGGCTGCCAGAATCACATCACAGACCTCAGGAGGCAAGTCAAATGGCCTCAACTGTCGCCGCTCAATCTCCACGCATGGAGGTGGAGACTGGACAGGTTCAGGTGGAGGACCGTCCCCTGCTGCTGCGACAGAAGGTCCTCCTGAAGAGGCAGAAGAACCGGGGGATCGACTGACCTGCTGAGTAGCTCGGGATACCAGTATCTTCGTGCCCAGTCCGGAGCCACAAGGATGACTTGGGCCCGGTCGTGCCTGATCTTTTTCAGCACTCTGGGCAGAAGTGGTATAGGTGGAAATGCGTACAACAGACCGCAACTCCACTCGCGACGAAAAGCGTCTCCGAGCGAGTACCGCCTTGGAAATTCAAACGCACAGAACTGATGGCATTGCGCGTTCTCTTCGGTGGCGAATAGATCTAACCAAGGCACTCCCCATCACTGAAAGAGGCCTTGCGCCACATCCGAGTTCAGACGCCATCATGCACCAGCGGCTGAGTTCGTCCGCTCTTGCATTCAGGGAACCTGCCAGGTGTTGAACCATCAGGGTGACGCCCTAGTGTTCCAGCCTTTGCCAGAGGTGCAGAGCTTCCTGACAAAGGGTCCACAACCCCACCCCGCCCTGTTTGTTGCATTACCACATGGCGGTGGTGTTGTCCGTGAACACCTGCACTATATTTGGCGTCCAAGCTACCAAACTCTCGGCTACCTGCTTTGGCCTTCTTAGGATGTTAAGGAAAGTTCTTCATCTTTTACCCATGGAGGCTAAGCAGGTAGACATCCAGGGTTTGATCCAGTCCGGCCTGGACTTTACAACGCCCTCTACCTTGCTGCTCCAGATTATACACTGCGGAGACTCCAAACAGTGTAGAACTGTGCAGCTCGCACACTGCTTCAGCTCCCTCGTCGACAATCAGTAAGAGCTGGCTTGATCAGCCTACACTGGTTGCCAGTACGCCAAAGAATCCACTTCAAAGCCATGTGTATCGCCCACCAGGCTTTCTGGGACACTGGTCCTCTGATCACCCGTGACCTAGTCTCCCACTACCAACCAAGCAGGAATCTCCGCTCAAACCAGGCCTTTATGGCCACAGCACCCAGAATAAAAAAGGCCAGATCAGGTGGTAGGACCTTCACACATAATGCGGCCAGGACGTGGAACGCCCTACCCCTTCATCTGAGAACCAACCCCAATCTCTCCTCATTCCATAAACAGCTTAAAACATTCCTCTTCAACTCCCCACAGTAATTCTCTGCCAGCCCTCTTGCTTCCGCCAATCTCCTCTGTTGGTTCCTAGCGTTTGGACGCCTCCGGGCAGCAATCGCGCTCTACAAATCCACATACAATACAATACAATACAATACAATACAATACAATATTTCCCCGGGCAGAGGGAAGGAATGCCTTCAGTGCGAGTCGGATCGCCCGGAGCTCCAGAAGATTGATATGGAG
This sequence comes from Lissotriton vulgaris, assembly GCF_964263255.1. Taxonomy (NCBI): domain Eukaryota; kingdom Metazoa; phylum Chordata; class Amphibia; order Caudata; family Salamandridae; genus Lissotriton; species Lissotriton vulgaris. The sequence continues at coordinate 1,729,311,271 of NC_141693.1, forward strand.
CTGGGACTCCGCTGGAGACCAGAGGCCTCTAATCTCCGCCTCTCCCATGTGGCCCCCCAGCCAAGGAGGGACGCATCCATCACTACTACGTGCTCCGGTTGGGGTAGGGAAAGGGATCTGCTGTTGACCCAATCATGGTCTGTGATCCACCACTGCAACTGTCTCGCAGTGCCCTCCGAGATCAGGACGTGGTCGGACAGGTTGTCCTGATGCTGGGCCCACTGAAACTTCAAGTCCCACTGCAGAGCCCACATCCGCCACCTGGCGTGATGCACCAGAAGGATGCAGGAGGCCATCAGCCCCAGAAGCCGCAGGGTCAACCTGACCGAGACTCGGGATAAAGGCAGAAAGATCAGAAACAGAGCCTGAATATCCCTAGCCCGCTGTTCGGGAGGATAAACCCGAAACTGCGCCGAGTCCAGAACCGCTCCGATGAAGAGGAGCTTCTGAGAGGGACACAGGTTTCTTTGGCACATTGATGGAGAATCCCAGCAGGTGCAAGAGGTCGTCCGTAGTCTGGAGGTGACTGACGACTGTCTGGGGCGAGCCCGCCTTCAACAACCAGTCGTCGAGATAGGGGAAGACTGACACCCCTAATCTGTGCAGATAGGCTGCGACCACCGCCATCACTTTCGTGAACACTCGAGGGGTGCTGGTAAGGCCGAAGGGGAGCACAGTAAACTGAAAATGTCGCGGCCTACGTGAACCACAGGTAACGCCGGTGGGCCGGCAGGATGGGGATGTGAAAATATGCGTCCTGCAAGTCTAACGCTACCATCCAGTCTTCTGGGTCTAGCGCAGCTAAGACCTGAGCCAAAGTCAGCATCTTGAACTTCTCTTTCCGTAGGAAGCCGTTGACGTTCCGCAGGTCCAAGATAGGGCGTAGGCCCCCTTTGCCCTTCTTGGGAACCAGAGAGTAGTGGGAGTAACAACCACACCCTACTTCTGGCCCAGGAACTCGCTCAATGGCCCCCTTGGCCAAGAGGCCGTAACTTCCTCTTGCAGAAGTTGCAAGTGATCCCCTGACACGCGGTGGTACTGTGGTGGCATGGCTGGAGGGGTCGCCTCGAAGGGGAGGGAGTAGCCCCTTTGGACGATTTGCAGCACCCACCTGTCCGATGTGATGGAGCGCCAGTGGAGGAGGTGATGGCGAACCCTCCCCCCCCCACTGGTGTCAAATGTGCCTGAAAGCTCGGACTAGGAAGGCTTTGAGGCGGATGCTGCGGGGGAGAATGTGGACTGGCCTCGCCGCTGTCCCCTGGCACCGCCACAGCGGTTACCACGTCTGCAGCTGCGCTGGATGTTAGTCTGCGGCCCCTGGCTGGTAGGACGTGAGGAGGTGCCCCTTCCTTGGCCCCGAAAGGAGCGAAAGGCAGAAGTTTGGCGCTGCCCGACAGGCACAAGGACTTGACCGTAGCCCTGGAGTCCTTGAAAGGCTCAAGCAACCTGTCTGTCTTGTCGCCAAAAAGGTGACTGCCATCAAACGGCATGTCCATGAGGGAATTCTGGACATCAGCGGAAAAGTTGGCGGACCTCAGCCAGGTGTGGTGGCGAACCACCACCGTCGTGGAAATCGCCCAGCGAGTCCGTGGTATCCAGCAGACATCGGTTAGAGTACTGTGCTGCATCCCGCCCTTCCGCAAGGGCTTGAGCGAGTTTGAGCCGGGCCTCCTCTGGGCAAGCTGGCAGCACGTCCGTGACCGTGTCTCACAGAGAGTGGGTATAATGGCCCAAAAGGCAAGCGGTGTTGACCGACAGCAACCCCAGACTAAGTGAGGAGAACAGCTTCTTACCGAACTGCTCATACCTTTTGGATTCCCGATCAGGTGGTGCAGTCGGGAATGCGGTCTGGGAGTTAAAGGCCTGGATAACCAGGCTGTCGGGGGTGGGGTGGGTGGACAGGAAGCGAGGGTCGCCCGGGGCCGGGCGGTGGCGCCTGGCCACGTTCCCATCTACAGGGGACCTGTAGCGGGCCTGGACCAAGTGCCCAACAGAACGTTAGTAAGGGCCTCATTAAACAGCAGTAGAGGCTCCTAAGAGCTTGCCTGCGGTTTAAAGACCTCGGTGAGGAGGTTAATCCTCACGGCCGCGACGGGGAGCTCAAGACCCAAGGCCTTGGCCGCCCTCATCAGCACCACGCTGTAAGCAGCCTCCTCCTCCTCCTCCTCCATAGCCACGGTAGGAGGGGAGACGGGGCGAAGTGTCCAAACCACTGGCCTCCCCTAGATCCACTGCCCAGTCCTGAAACGACTGGCACTCTCGGAGGTCCTCAGACCCCTCCCAATCCCCCTCGCCACCCATCTCCTGATAGTCAGGTTCAAAGGATGGGGCCGGATCATAGAAGAATTGCTCTTCTCTCAGCGTCGAATGCGGCCGACGCTGGATCCGGACCGAGGAAGGTACCGGGGACGACGTCGGGGCGACACCCTGGTGGTCGGCGTCGGCAGAGGGGTCGTAAGGTCGACCAGCGGCGACCCGGATCAGGACCTGGATCCGGTGGGGCCCTGCGGTGTCGACTGCGTTGGGGCGCCGGGGCCGAAGCACCCGGCCCACTTGGGCTCCCAGTCGGGGCAGCGGGCCCGAAGGCACCACAGCAGGACCCGACAGAGGAGAGAGCGACCTCATGGCCATGAGGAAGGCATCGATCTCCTCCCTCCGGCGTCGCGTTCAGCCCAGGGACCGGCGGATATGGAGCTGGCAGCGGCGCCTGAGGCTCCGGCGGAGCCACGTGGGCGGTGTCACCGGAACCCCTGGCCGTATCGCGCGAGCGTCGGGGGGGTCGGAAGAGCGATGTCGCCTCTTCGACTTCTTGTGCCTCTTACCTGAGGACTTGGAGCCCGACGAATGTTGTCGACTCGCCGAGCTTCGATGACTGTGGCCCGCGACCGGTCCTTCGACCTCCTCGACCTGAACCGTGAACGGCGCGGGGCCGACTGCTGGAGCTCGAGGCGCTTACGGGACCGCTTCCGCCTAGCCTTCGACGTCAAGGCCCGGCAGTCGGGGCACGACTTGTCGTCATGGTCGGCCCGAGGCAATACAGGCACCGGCGATGGGGGTCGGTAACCCACATCACTCGGTTGCAATCGTCACAGGGCTTGAACCCAGGCATCCCTACCAGCACCAATAGTCTTGCGACTCGAAAAAGGATCAAAAAGATTGAAAAAGTTAGTCAAAAAGTGACTAAGGAGTACTGCTTTTTCCGGATCTGCGCTTGCTGGCGTGGAAAAAAGAAGAACTGACGGCAGCGCGCGAGGGCGGCGTCTAAGTACTCCAACGTCATCCCTGCACCAACGACGGACGCGGAGCCGCAGACGACGCCTACCGACGCGCAGGGGTACTGCTACGAAAAACTTTCCGGATACAGTCTGACGCCTGGGGTCATTCTAAGGTAAGGAATCTAAGGTAAGGAATCTAACACTAACCTGTTTCTTTCAGATACAGAATGCAGCAAAACATAGAAAGAGCAAAGAAACGAGGAGAAATAAAAGTATTTCTCCCCGTTGGCACCACTCTTACGCCTCCTCTGGGAGGCGTACGTTTTTGGCCCTGCCTCAGATTTACAGATCCATGTTGGAGAAGTGTGGCTCATTTTTTAAGGCGGCAGACCCTGATGCAGAGGTCTGGCCCGGACCAGGGTTCAATTCCCGCCTCGGCGGGTCTTGGGCTCAATTTCCCTGGACCTGATCATTCTCGCCTCGGTGCCTATTCTAATCATGGGTTATTTATTTATTTATTTATTTAGTGTGTTTTGATATCGCGCACAGCTACCCCAACGGGGTGTCCCGGCGCTCCTGTATAACTACATGCAGACCTTTGATGGTAAAATGAGGCAGAAGTAACTCAGCAGAACAGGTGAGTTTTGAGTGCTCGCCGGAAAGGTTGTTCATCTTTGATCAGCCGGATGGCAATAGGAAGTTTATTCCATAGGGCCGATGTCAACACTGGGAAAGTTTTCCCACCTGAGCGGGATTTCCTAAATCTAGGAACCGACAGGGAGTTTTTTGACGAGGAACGTAGGGTCCTGAAGTTATTATAAGGAATCAAACAGGAAGACAGATATGCGGAGCCTTTACCCTGCATTGCCCGATGAGCTAGTACCAAAGCTTTAAATTCGGCCCTTTTTTGCAGTGGTAGCCAGTGGAGTTTGCGGCGGTGAGGGGTAATGTGCTCACGTAGGGGGAGACCGGTAACCAATCGCACCGCCGCATTCTGTACTGTCTGAACACTCTGCAACTCTGGGCAATAGCTTGCTTAATCTCCACAACGGCCCCAACAGCACTAGGATGCCTGACTTCACCTTGGGGGTGCACAGGAGTGGGCACTTCACAGGGAAAGGCCAGGAAGGGTTCCACAGCGGTATGTGCATAGCGCCTTGAGACCCCTTCGGCGGTGATTTGTGCGCTATATAAAAACACTACATTTACATGTAAATCTGGAGCAGTGTCAAAAAGCAATGTGTGTTGCGTTGGAATGCCAACAGCAACACCCAATGCACACCGCTTTGCTACAGAAAACTGCATTGAGGAGGACCAAATTGGCTTAGTGCTGCTTTGTAACTATGGAGCAGGGTACAACGCCACTGGAGCGTCGCAAAAAGTGACACCCAGTGGCGAAATGCTGTTGTGAATATGCCCCCTTGTTTTAGAGGTTTTTTGTCTACAAAACAAGAAAAGTCACCACAACACCTTGTGACCCACTTGTTATTCACCTTTGCCAAAAGTTGATCCATCGTTCCTGCAGATGCACTTTATAAAAAGAGATCCAAAGCAAGAATGTGGGGACACCTAAATATGGCGCGCTGTCTTCCACCGGTTTGCCTTGCGGGCCACATGCTGATCTCGAAATGTTTATCGTCCTCTTGGAATACGGGAAAGCAAGTATCCCTGGCAGGGCAGATTGTTTGCAGATTGTATCGTCTCTTCGTCTGCACTTTGATAAATGTTTGCTGGTCTTTATTTCCAGCGTGCAATCGTTCGGTGAGTGTCTGTGTATATAGTTTTGGACCACTGTGCAAGTTCAAAATTGTGTCCAACTGATCTGTAATATTCTAGCACGTTGTATAGCCACAAGTGTGTTGCACTACATCGCGTAGCATGTTTACAGCCCTGCCAAGTAGCACGCATCAGGGGTTATTCTAACATTTTTTAAGTGCATCTCGCCACATACCCGAACTAAAATGCTTTTGTCACGCATATTTAGCCCATCTGAAGTGTTTTTCTTTAAGTGAGGCTTGACTACAACCAGCGCTGGATTTGTTTAATCTTTATGCACTATGAAGCGGGTCCAGAGAAGGGGTGACTGTGGTTGCCATAGAAACCTCTGGACCCAGATAGTTACAATCTATGTACGTTCTGTCTTGTCTGTCATGCATGACTGGAAATAATTATCAAAATGTCTTTGGAGAGACAAACACAGTGGCTGACTGACATACAGACAAGCGCTTTATGTACTGCGCACATCTCCAATCCAGGGACAAACTGGTGTCGAGCGCAATCTGACAGGACCCAAAGGGCTAGTCTGACTGGACAACCTGTGGCCTGTTTTTTGGCAGTCTGCCTCCCTTTTTTATGGACAATTGGAAGTTTTTCTCTTTATTTCCCTAATAGTAACACAAACATTACCTGCAGCAAGCACAAATGCATGCAGCCCTCCATGCCATGCAAAACACCTATCCGGCGTGTCTTTATTGCCCATTTTTTTATCTACCTGGCTCGCTAATGGGGGATACCTTGATTTTGGGTAACCAGTCTATATTCTGTCCCAGTCCGACCCTGCTCCAGTCTCAGACTCTGCTTCTGACAGATCACTCACATATCAGCAGTCAGTCCATGAACCCAGAATGCATATCGGATAATTTCCCAACAGCGCAACAACCCCAGATACCTTTCATCCATGAGAGGGATGCAGTCCTGTTTACCAGTGTCATTTTAAGGCTGCCCCGGGAAAGATATAATTTGGGGGCCCCCTAGCAGCTTTGCTTTTTATCACCTATGCTGCCACGCCTGTATGCTGCTCAACAGTATTATACTTTAACTTTCACACAAAAACAGCTGGCATGTGTCTTGTCTAGGGCTCAAAAATCCCTAAAATGACACTGCACAGAGAGTGGCAGAGTCGGAGGTAGAGGCAGGAAGGTAAATCAATGAAAGTGAGACTGAGTGAGAGAAAACTGAGAAATGTCACCTTACCAGAGAGCCCCTTAGAAAGTGGGGCCCTGGGGAATTGCACACGCATTAAACACGTCTCTGCTGTTTACATTTCAAGTTGTACTTACTATTAAATTCCTTATGAAGATATGCTTTTACCAGATGTGTTCTGTGGTAAATAATTTTACCGTATCATTTTTCCATATAATTAATTATCAATAAAAGACAGCTCATTCAAATGAGAGGCAGAGTCCGTGGGATCTGAGTCATACGGGCTTTAATGAAGGATCCTCGAGGATCGATATCATGTTCCATCACCACTAAGGCTCAGGAAGGGACATTCAACGTTTTATTAGCATTACACATTATATATAGTAGAACAGTATGATTGAAACCAATACAGTAGGCGTAACAGGTGAAAAGAAAGAGATAAGAACACATGTGCGTAACAGGAGGCGTGTAAAAAGGCGTACACATGGGCGTGCACTGGACATGTCAGAGAAACGTCATAAGAAACGTCACATGTGGGTGGATGCATAGAGAAAGTTGCAGGATCAGCAGAAACCTATGACCTGAATGCGCGCGCAACTGAGCATGACGTGTAACTGGGGAGAACTGGGGGCTTTGACTTTAGCACTAGTGGAGGAGACTGGTGTCTGGGATGTCAGGGCAACCTGTACCTATGGCATATCTGGTATCTCATGTTTGGGGAATGTAGTGTCTGAAGTAAAAGGTCTCTCGGGCAGAGGCCGTTCAATACTGAATGCTAGTGCGTGCATACGTTTCTTGGTGCAATGCACGGAGCCATGGGCCTACCATGGTAACGGGTTCAGTAAATCACTTGCAAGGAGGACAGGAAGGCCGGGCCCTTTGCTCTGCAGCCGGGAATATGTTTACCTATTTCACTAGACTGGAATGTGTTTTCGAGGAGGCTGAGCAGATAACTGTAGGCAAAATACGGTCTTGGCAGGCAGGCAGGCCAGGCCGAGCCGGGCACCGCTTCGCTGGGCAGGAAGTAAGGCAGAGGTCAGGGATGCATACCTAAACGGCAGTTTTCAGAAACAGAAGAGACTTCGGAGCCTCAATTCAGGGCCTAGCTCGGCAGAGCCAGGAAAACATGGCTTCGCGTTAAAAGTGCACCATGTAAAGACGTTGGCAACATAGGTTTAGAAACCAAATTAATGTTGCTTTCTTGGAGAACTTGGTAGATAACATGTTAACGTTGGACGCAAATGCATTTGCGTCTTCATTTTCGGCCATGGAGGGAAAATGCACGGAGGTCATGCATGTACATGGGACGTTGGGGTACACGATAGGGGACATACCTGGTCATATAAAATTCGATTTACCTCATTCCCTCCTTGTCCCCTACGTTCCCTTCAGGATATATCTATGTTCATGAGACCATCTATCTGTTCATATAACATCATTTGCTCGTCTTTTCTCATTCGAGCTCGGGATCGTGGACTTGGATGGGGAATACAGGATGTGGCGCACAAGCCGCAGATCGCTGGCCCACATTGTAGACAAAGACAACAACTGAATACTATGACCAATGTTATTCCAAGGAATGATAACAATTTCCATCCCCAAGCGGATATCGCACTCCAGAGCCAACCGGACCAAGTCCAGGTGTCTGGATTCTGGTGCATCTGATGAGCTATGGTATGGAGCCTTGCTATGGCCTTATACACGGATGGCGCGTTATTAGGAATAAACACGCAACAACTGGATCCGATGACTCTACAAGCCCCGCCCCTATCGGCCAGGATGACGTCAAGGACAAGGCGATTTTGAAGAACAACAAGTCTCATCGCAGACTGTTCCTCGGTCAGGTTACCTAAAGCAAAAGTAGTCTCGTTCACTACTGCTTCCAAAGTTCTGGTCAATCTTCGAATTATCTTACTATTTTGGACAGGACCTACAAACCAAAAATATCCTTTAATATAATCTTTGTACTGATCCCATGATGATTCAGAATAATCGATAACGGGAGGAAGGTCTCTCTTATGTCTCACATGTACAAGGTTTGGATTTCGATGATAATCAGGCGGGGCTAGGAAAACAGGTGGCAATAGGAACGCAATATAACACGTCCCATCCCAATCTAATGGCAGACGTACATAGGCTGTCTGACCACATATAAAATAAGAATGACGGGAAGCTTTGAAAGTAGACTTTCCCTTATCACTGAATTCGACCACAGTACTACAATCACTGTGTCCTAGATGTACTGAACCATTCTTTCTAATGCATAATTCACCTTTCACTGGTAAAACTATAATAGATGGCAGGTCTATATTAGTCTCAGACTGGACGTTCAAAATCATGAGATTAAGTGTAAAATTCCCTAATCCATACACTTCATTTTCTAGATCGGTCCCTGTTCTTTGGGGAAGACCCTCCTTGTCTGGGAAACATACTTTATTCATAACTGTATTCAGATCTCCCCATATCCAATTGCCTTGGGAAACCTTGGACTTACTATCTAGGGAAGACATTAAAGTAAACCATGCTCCACATGTACCATTGTGTGTAAACGGGTAGGGAAAGAGGGGCAGAGCTCCCTTGTACTTCTGATAGGGAGGGAGTCGGCCACATACCCAGCAATTGGTGGCATTGCTGGTCTGGTGAGAATGGTGTAACATACTGATAAATGTATTGTTGCGCATTGCTAGACGATAGGATAATTCGTGGGGAGGCAGGTCACTAAAAGTGTGCTCTACAGTGTCATTAGAGGAAGCATGTACATGAGAATCAAGAGGAAAGAAAACATGTAGCATTAAACTTATGCATATGATCGTAAGACTCAGAAGAAACATGAAAATTAAGGCGATAACACATCGACTGTGTAGATTTTTACAATAGTGTCTTCTCTTTTCGATTCGCCTATCTCTCTCACTATGTGGGTCTTTCTTATACATGTCAGAAACCTGTCTAACCGCTTCACCCGAGGGGGACTTAAACAATTAAACGCTGTCTGACTTACTAGACCTTAACTTGGAACGATACTCCTGTTGGGGAGTTTTCTCTAGCAGGGGGAGTTTAGAGTCAGTATCTAAAAGTGGGCAGTCCTTAATCGGAGTCTCTGGACACAGTCCGTGACATTTTTTAATGTGGCTGGAGTGCAGCCATCCCTTGCGACCTTCCAGCTTGACTGCGGTCCTCGTTGACATCAACACCAACTTTGGCTGCTTCCATCTGGGTTCCAGCGGACTTTTCCTGTCGAAGTTTCTCACGTAGACAAACTCGCCGGGGACGACTTCATGCGGTTTTACTTGGGTGTTGTCTGGAAAGGCAGCCGAGACCTGTGAACGACAAGATTGTAGTGCAGACATCAAGGAGGCCAAGTAATCTGTCAGCATAGTACTTTCAACATCTGTAATTCGTCTGGGCATAGGCGTACCCCACATATTCGGGGGACGACCAAAAACAATCTCATACGGAGACAATCCTGTTCTAGAATGAGCTACCATTCGCATGTAAAAGAGTGCAACTGGCAGGGCTACTATCCAATCTACACCTTTTTCTGCACAGACTTTTGCTAGGCGTGTTTTTAGGGTTTGATTATGTCTCTCGACGAGACCTGCGACTTCGGGATGTCGGACACAGTGGAACTTCCACTGGTAACCTAACAGGAGTGATACCTGTTTCATAAGCTCGGACGAGAATGGCTGTCCATTATCAGAGTACACGACACGGGGCAAACCATATCGTGGGAAAAACTCACGGACCAGCTGTTTGGCAGTGGTTACAGCAGTGTAATCGGGAACTGGATATGCTTCTGTCCATCGGGAAAGAGCACATACGACTACAAGGACATACTTGAATCCTCGGCATCTGTCCATCTGGATATAATCCATCTGGAGGACTTCAAAAGGATGGTCAGGAGGATGAATTCCACCTTGTTCCATGGGAACACCTTTGCCTGGATTGAACTGACAACAGATCATGCAAGTACGCACTTTCTGTTTCACTGCTGCTCGTAAATGTTTGTTGAACCAAAGATTCTGTAAACTGTCTAACATGGCCTTCTCTCCTAAGTGTGCTGGACTATGTGCTGTGTTAATGATGATTTGAACCATAGAGTCGGGGAGGAACCATGTGGCTCTTCCCTTCGTCATCCATCCCTGATCTGTCTGGATCCCTCCTTGTTCAGTCCATTTCTTGATTTCATCTGGGGTTGCATGTGTCTGTATGTCGAGTACATCTAGTGTGGGATCCTTAACTGTCAGGCAATGTGTCAGTGAAGTTACTTCAGTCTTTGTTATGTTAGTCGGTATGTCTGCCTGAGCTGTTAGTTTGGCTGTTCGATCTGCCAGGTCGTTACCCTGGGAAATAGTGTTGGTGACTTTGGTATATGGTTTGCACTTCATAACGGCTATGGCTGTAGGCAAGTGTATTGCTTCTAACAGGGCTTGAATGAGGGGACCGTGCTGGATCTTGGCACCGTGAGAAGTTAAAAAACCTCTCTCTTCCCAAAGGACACCGAAGTCGTGAACGACTCCGAATGCATACTGTGAATCTGTGTATATGTTTACTTTCTTGTTCTTATCTAGTATACAGGCTTGGGTCAGAGCAATGAGCTCTGCAGCTTGAGCAGATAGTGTGTCAGTACGATGTGTTTCTATGACTTCAGTTTCAGTGGTCACTGCATATGCGGCCACTAACTCTCCTGTGCTTGTTCTCATACATGAACCATCCACGTAGAGTGTCAGGTCTGGGTCGGGCAATGCAATGGCTGTCAAGTCTTGTCGGGGCTTTGTCACTGTATTAATGACTTCTACACAGTCATGTGGTGCTGGATCAATTGTACTCGATGGTAACAATGTGGCAGGATTGAGTATGTTACAACGTCTGATTTCTATGTGTGGCTGGAACAGTGTCAGTTCATAACCTGTCAGTCGTGCTATGGTCAAGTGTTGAGTCTGGGTACGGTTCAGAAGAACTTCCACGGAGTGAGGAACCTGTACTGTCAAGGGATGCCCTAACACTATGGAATCGCTTTGTCTGATAGCTAAAGCTGTTGCTGCAACTGATTTTAGGCACGCAGGCAAAGCCTGGGCTACTGGATCCAATGTACTAGAAAAATAAGCACAAGGCTTGTGGTGTCCTGCTTGATCTTGTGTGAGAACAGATAATGCTGTGCCATCGCGTTCTGTGACAAAAAGTGTAAAAGGTTTGCTGTAACATGGTGTCGCTAAAACTGGTGCTTGACATAAAGCTTTCTTCAAGTCATTAAAGGCTTGTGTATGTTCTTGAGTCCAAGGGAGGACAGTCGAAGTCGCTGCCTCCTGTGTTGTCAACTGTATGAGTGGCTTGGCTAGAAATGCATATTGGGGAATCCATTGTCTGCAGTACGAAGTGAGGCCAATAAAGGCCCGTACTTCCTTTTGTGTCTTGGGCTGTGGCAGATGTGCAATTAACTGGATACGATCCGGTGTCAACTGTCTACCCCTCTTGGACAGCAAGTGTCCAAGGTATACCACTTGCTGGGCACAGAATTGTAGCTTCGAAGGGGACACTTTATGCCGCTTTTCGGCCAGAAAATATAAGACTGTCAGTGACGCGCGCTCGCAATCACGTTCGGTCCGGGCTGTGATTAACAAGTCGTCGACATATTGCAGCAAAGCAGTGTCAGTAGGCATGTGAATACTGTCTAGTTGTCGTTTCAGTGCTTGGCTGTAAATACTAGGACTTTCCGTGAACCCTTGAGGTGCACGTGCAAATTTGAAGCTTCGGCCATTTAAACAGAACCCGAAAAGGTATTGGCTATCGGGGTGAATGGGGACACTAAAGAAGGCGTTCTTGAGATCGATTACAGTAAAGAACGCAGCTTCGGAATCAATGGCAGTCAATAGTGACGAAATATCTGGGACTACTGGGTACTGCGGTATTATACATTTATTGAGTTCTCGAAGATCGATCACCAATCTGTAGACTGGAGGTGCATTTGGGTCAGTTCGTTTAAGAATCGGAATGATTGGAGAATTACATACATTGGAGTCAGTTTCTACGACTACTCCTTGGGCAATGAGCTCGTCAATAATTTTCAGTAAGGCTGCTACAGCCTCAGGGGGCAATTTGTATTGTCGGATTCGGGGCAGAACAACACCTTGCTTGAGTGTGACACGATAGGGAGTAATGTGCATACAACCTACATCAGTTGGACCTTGCGCCCATAAATGCTGTGGAACATTTTTCAATCTTGCATCAAAATCTCTCAACACATAATGACCCTTAAAGTCACGTAAAAATAATCTCACTCCTTCCGGAGAACAACATATTACAGCTCCTAGAGCTTTCAGCGTTTTAATACCAAGCACGTTTTCAGGACATGATTTCGTAAGTAATAAATCTGTAGTTCGGGACAATGGACCAACTGCAAGGGGAACTGGCTTTGATACTTCGTTAACAATAGGCTTTCCTGAAAATCCAAGGGAAACATTCTGTGAGCCTGAGAGGGGTGCCCCTGGAACCTCGTCATGACTAATGGTAGTTCTGCTCGCCCCTGTGTCAATCAAAAATGTTCTGTCTTACCCTAATACTTGACTATGTACATAGGGACCCTCTTGATCTACAGGAACCTCGATAAGGGGCAAGCCAACCTCCCTCTCTAGGCTGTTTCATGTATACTGCTGATAATCGGGGTAATCGGACTGTGCATACTGGTACATTTGCTGTGTGACATGTTGTGTTGCGGCAATGGGTTGGGGTTGTGGTACAGCTACTGTCTGTTGCTGTGCATTCTGTGGCAGTTGCGTATTCTGTGGAATATTCTGTGGAACGTGTTCTGGTCTAGGCGGACGCGGTCTTTCTTTTGTTTTGCCTGTAGCAATATTGTGTCTTAGAACGGCACATTCATTTATGAAGTGACCTGGCTGTTTATAATAATTGCAATTCCCTTTAACAGGAGCTGCAGAATGACTAGTCTGTGTGTTACCTCTCTTCTGACCATCTGCTGGAACGGACTGGGCAACTAGTACTTTCATTTTCGTGTCTTTCATACGTCTCTGTTCATGATCGTGTTCCTCTCTAATTCAGTTCTGGTGGTACTGTAACATTTGTAACATTTGGGAAGGCGTATTTGCTTGCCATGTGCTTTCGACTTTCAATACTCTGTTTTTAACCTGGGGTAAGGAATTCTCGACTAATTTGGTCACAAAAAGATGTGGATATGACTCGCTACTTGTTTTCAGGCCACTATTAATAATGAAACATTTCTCGAATCTAGAATAAAAATCACTAGTGCCTTCGTCTTGTTTCTGTTTGCAGGCTGAGATTGCATCCCAGTCTTCCTTTTTAACCGACAATAACCTAGGCAAAACCTGTACTAGTAATCCTGGTAATGCTTTAGTTTTGGTCCCGAGACCTGTACCTGGAATACGTGTATTTTCTTCGTCCTCTAATTCAGTCCAGATAATCTTTTTATCTCCCACCTCCCATTCTTTTTCTTTCAGTTTTTCGTAAATACCTGCTGGCAACAATACTTTTAACATTTTGAGAATGTCGGGATACGTATAGTCTCCCATGAGTAACATGTCTTTTAATTCACGGTGAAACCCTGCAGGATCTTTATCATGACAAGGCACTATTTTCTTCATTTCCAATAATTCCATTTTGGTCAAAGGAGTGTATACGAATACGCGTTGAAGCGTACCCCCTGGAATCTGGACGGGATGAACTTCTCGTAAGGGATTCTGTCTGTCCAGATGAAAAGGCTGTCTTACTGGAGGTGGAACAGAAACAAAATGTGGAGTCAGGAAAGTTCTGTATTTGTGACGTTGTTCTAGAATGGTATTAATTAAATCGGTACCTAGGCCTCTCCATCTTTTTAGGAGTAATTCTTCCAATATATTATATAGTGGACCTGGGTCAGAATGCTGGCTTACATATAGTGTAATGAGATGTTGAATCATGTACATACCAGCTAGTCGCTGTTCGTCTGGAGAAAGGCTCAAAAATGTTTGCGCTACAGAATCATCTTTATATATACTATCATTCCCAGCCCATTGGACTGCTGACCGGGCTAGTTCCTGATCACGCATCGTATTAAGTTCATGGTAACCTATTCTTTCTTTCAGTATTTTATCAGTGTCTTGAAATATATGTTCAAGAGAACATTGTTCTGGTATGGGGGAAAGGAAACGTTTCTTGTTTTCTAGACGAATGGGTCTGCATTGTTACGATTTCTTTACGGATCTTTCTGTACATGGCATCTATGCAATTTTGTTTATCATGCTATATTATTACTCCATTTCATCAGTACATCCATCTCTTCTTTGACAGCACCTGGCCGATCTCGTTCCCTTATCAAACAATTAATCAGGAATCGTAAGATCATACTTTGTGTCTCAACCTTCTGATGTGCCATGGCCTCGCGAATACATTCTGGTCTCTCCCCTGTTCTAATAAAATGATATATATTGTCTAGATGGTTTGTCATTTCTGGTAATAGCATCAAATAATTTGCAACGCGACGTAAACGTAACGAGATTAACATCATGTCTCCCTCGCCAGGTACTGGGTCATATCTGCAATCTGTAATGTACTGTCTAATGTTCGCGAAAATCGCAGCTTTCGGTGTGCGTTGTAATGCTGCTTCTCTGTATGTCATTCGTTTTACTTGAGGCGGGGTGGTTACTTGAGGCAGACCTCCTACGGCGCCTCCTGAAGCGGAAGCGTAACTATCAACTAACTGTGTTGTTGCTGTTGGTGGCATAAATTGAAAAGTAGGTGCAAGTAAAGTAGGCTGACTCTGGGTTGCCGGTATAGCAAAAGGATTGTAAGGACTGGTAGTAGGAAGAACAGCAGTAGTAGTAGTGACGGGAATAGTTGTGACAGGGACAGTGGTGACAGGATAGGAAGTGACAACGGGTGAAGAAGTCGAGTCTTGAGCGGGTGGGGATGACGTGTCATGAGCAGACTGAACGGGCTGAGTAGGCTGCTGTACATTATTAACAGGTGGTACGGGTACATTAGTATATGCTGGAGCTACGTCATCTAAATAGGAAGAAAAGAAAATGTCTGCTGCGGTCTGTTTGTGACGGAGTTTAGTCGGAACCAATGGTGGTGGCAAGTTACGGGGTACTTCCGGGGTCGCCTTGGGCAGGCCCTCGGCAAGAACAGGATACATGCCTGTAATGAGTGCGTTTCTTTGACGGTCTAATTGTTCTAATCTGACTTGTTCTCCTTCTTCTAGTAACTCTTTTTCTCTAGCTTTTTCAGATTCTTCTCTACTTTTCTCTGCTTTCCTGATTTCTTTCTCTGTTCTTCTATGCGATTCTTTACGCCACAATTCTATGGCATCTTTCTGGGATTGTCTGGCTTTCTTTTTCCACAATGCTTCTTCTACTCTTATGATGCATTCAGCATCCCATGTCCCTGAGACAGGCCATCTATACTTCTCTTCCAGGTCTTTGGTGTAGTCCACCCATAAATCTAGATACAGTACGGCATCTAAGCCATGCTTATGGTACATAAAATACCCTGGAGTGTCCCTAGGCGGGACGGGAACTGCTTCTTCGAGTATCCCTTTCCTAGTTCCTATCTGACGTAATTTCAAGAACAGTGGCATGACTGGAGTGATTCGGACGTGAACACAAACACAGTAATGAATAGCAAACAATCATTCACACCACGACATTAAAACACATTGAAACATTTCAGACTGAATTTACCTGGTACATAGAAAACACATATTCTGAAAATCTCGAGATACAATACTAGAATACTGGACAACTAGATGCACTGCTAAACAGTACAGACAATACCGGTCCCATAAAGAGACACGTCGGACCGTATCCACCTAAGTGAACACGTCTGGACCAGGTCTGTGTACCCAGACCTGTCTTGACCGGGCACAAATTAATGAACCCGTCTAGATGCGTTCCCAACAACGGTACTCACCGGGAAGCAATAAACTGAAGGCCTCGGAAACTGGACTGGACTGGACTGCTACGACATCTGACTGCTACGCATCACGCTACCACGCATGCGCTTCGGAACAGGTGGGCCTCCGGATACCTCGGACCTTGCTCTCTCGACTTGGGCTCTGGTCGGGATCCTCCGCATTCCTCACCGCCTCGTCTGGACGCCGGACCGCAGTCTCCGTCTCCCCCGTGGGCCCGAGGGAAGATAGCAGGAAAACCCGCAAACGTGCACGGTTTCCGTCGCGGCTGTAGAAGGGGTCAAAGCCTGCGTAACATCGCCGGCGAGTGGGGAAGGGGGGGTCCCTGTTCGGGCACCAAATTATGTGGTAAATAATTTTACCGTATCATTTTTCCATATAATTAATTATCAATAAAAGACAGCTCATTCAAATGAGAGGCAGAGTCCGTGGGATCTGAGTCATACGGGCTTTAATGAAGGATCCTCGAGGATCGGATATCATGTTCCATCACCACTAAGGCTCAGGAAGGGACATTCAACGTTTTATTAGCATTACACATTATATATAGTAGAACAGTATGATTGAAACCAATACAGTAGGCGTAACAGGTGAAAAGAAAGAGATAAGAACACATGTGCGTAACAGGAGGCGTGTAAAAAGGCGTACACATGGGCGTGCACTGGACATGTCAGAGAAACGTCATAAGAAACGTCACATGTGGGTGGATGCATAGAGAAAGTTGCAGGATCAGCAGAAACCTATGACCTGAATGCTCGCGCAACTGAGCATGACGTGTAACTGGGGAGAACTGGGGGCTTTGACTTTAGCACTAGTGGAGGAGACTGGTGTCTGGGATGTCAGGGCAACCTGTACCTATGGCATATCTGGTATCTCATGTTTGGGGAATGTAGTGTCTGAAGTAAAAGGTCTCTCGGGCAGAGGCCGTTCAATACTGAATGCTAGTGCGTGCATACGTGTCTTGGTGCAATGCACGGAGCCATGGGCCTACCATGGTAACGGGTTCAGTAAATCACTTGCAAGGAGGACAGGAAGGCCGGGCCCTTTGCTCTGCAGCCGGGAATATGTTTACCTATTTCACTAGACTGGAATGCGTTTGAGGAGGCTGAGCAGATAACTGTAGGCAAAATACGGTCTTGGCAGGCAGGCAGGCCAGGCCGAGCCGGGTACCGCTTCGCTGGGCAGGAAGTAAGGCAGAGGTCAGGGATGCATACCTAAACGGCAGTTTTCAGAAACAGAAGAGACTTCGGAGCCTCAATTCAGGGCCCAGCTCGGCAGAGCCAGGAAAACATGGCTTCGCGTTAAAAGTGCACCATGTAAAGACGTTGGCAACATAGGTTTAGAAACCAAATTAATGTTGCTTTCTTGGAGAACTTGGTAGATAACATGTTAACGTTGGACGCAAATGCATTTGCGTCTTCATTTTCGGCCATGGAGGGAAAATGCACGGAGGTCATGCATGTACATGGGACGTTGGGGTACACGATAGGGGACATACCTGGTCATATAAAATTCGATTTACCTCAGTTCCTGCAGTTTATTTCCATTCAAAGTGTGACTCTTGTATAGTGCATGAAAAGTTAATGGGGTTGCCTTCTAAATGTTTGTTTAAATTCACATTATGGGTGGGTGTGCATATTGAAGTTTGAGTGAAATCCCTGGGATGACGATTAAGGCAGTAGTGCTTCTCACAGTGCATGCTTCTGGCTCAAAAAGGTGTTCTGACCACATGTTCATCTAATTCTGGCCTCTCTACAGAATACACAGAAAGACTGTAAACTCTGCCCTAAACTGTAATAGTGATATATTTCAAGTTTTACTTGATCTTGCGTTTCCTAAGAGTACATCCTTTTTGTAGATGTTGTGTTCCTGTAGGTTTTTTTTCATACCAAATCTGACTTTTGAATGATATGTATTGTGAACGGACTTGCCCATAGGCATCTGGATAAATTGAGGTTATGTGTGGGTGTCCTCATGACGGTGTACGACTGACAAGACTTGAGTAGATGCTGAAGTCAGTAAAACCTGCTCTTAGTTAACCTTCTACAGCTTAAGTTTTTATTTGGTGAGTGTTCAATTCCTTGACCGTCAATCTAGTTACTATCATCTTACAAATTTAGGTTGACAGAAATGGTAAGCGAATTCAAACTGATGCATTAAACTTGGACAGTAATGGTGCAGTATTTGAAGACAACAGCATACAAGCATTTGCAATGCAATAGGTCTCGCATTTACATGAGTTTAAGCTATTTACATTGTAAATGACAATGCGTTTTATTTATGTTTTAAAAAACAAAACATAAATAAAAGGCATTGTCATTTACAATGCCAATAGCTCAAACTCGCGTTAATGCAAGGCCATTGCATTTCAAATGGTAGGCATCACGGAGAACGGGAGGGAGGGCGTATGGGGGGAAGAAGGCACCGACAACGGGAGGGCGTGGGGGTAAACAAGGTACGACAACAGGAGTGAAGGCGTGAGTGGGGTAAAGAAGGCACCAAAGCACGTCATGTCTGCAATAAGAGAAACTAAATAACACGTACCGTGTAACAACAGAAGTGAAGGGGCTATTCACCATGGGAGGTGACAAATGAAGAGGAGGCGGAACTAAGGAGGGACTTACAAGTCTATTTACGAATCAGAAACCAGCATTTAGGACAGACAATGACACAAGCCAATGGCAAATATGTGTGGAGAGTGGGTGGGGCTTCTATTCTCTACTCCACTACAACAAGCCTCGCAGGCTCAACCTAAAAATCTACTATTCAAACAAATCTAGTTCTCTCGAATAGTACGGTTTGTCTACTGCACGACATACCTCTGTGTTCTGGTGTGTTTCGTCTTCAGTTGGTCCTGGGGTTGGCACATTAGTATTTCATTAATCATGGTCTGGAACCAGAGTTGACCAAAACTAAAATGTCAGTCTTGTAAAGTGGCACATCAGAATCTTAGAAGAGGGCTGCTCTGCACACATTATGCCTTTGCCCAGTTTGTGCTCTGCTGGAGCACTGGTCCATGGTTTTCCCAGAAATCCACTCACATGAACGTTTTATGTGCTCAAATGTGAAAGTACTTGACTAATTGGTAGTGGAATCAATATTCTATGCACTAAAATCTGCATTGTGGGAAGATGTGACATACTTGTATGCAGTCAGTGCTGCCCAAAGAATCGACCACACTGTCCGCCCAAGAGAGACCGGATCCTGCAAGGTTTTTGACATGTTTCTGGAGCTCACTCAGCTGTTGCAGGGCCTTGATCAGGGCTGGAATATTCAATGAGTACTATGTATTTTGAGATCAGATTTTAAAACAGTTTACTTTTTATTTTTTAACATAAAATTGGAAAATTAACTTGCCTAAAACAGAGGCTATTATACATTTGTGTGAGTTTTAATGGGTAATTGTGGCAACTCCAGCCCACATACTTTTGAGAGAAGGGAGAGACTTAAAGGCTGTGATGGGAAGTGATGGCTGTATAGAAAGGGCATGAGGAGATTGATGTCTTGTGTATAAGCAGAAACACTGGAAATATGAGGCGAGGAAGACCAAATTATGTAGCAAGAAAAGGCAAATTATGCAGTACATTTTTTGACCCATGACATCAAGTTGGCCAGATAACAATTGTATAGAGCCTTGTACTGTGTGGTAATAGGTGTAGCAGCAATTTAGTAACATTTTGCTCATTTGAACTAGAAACATTTGTTTGTTAAACTGCAAATTGTGCAGCGGGGGATGGATTGTGTGGCAGTAACATAATTATGAGGAAAATATTGTGGATGTTGATGCTCATAATTCTAGTGATCCACTGTATAAGTGGGGCATAAAGAGAATCAGTCGATTTAATGTGTATTTTATAGCCTGGTCTATTGTGCAGGGGTGTGTGTGCTCTAGCACTGTATTGTAGTGTAAAGGGAGTAAACTGGAGTGTTGTAGAAAGGAGGTGGTATGCTGTATAGGGGTAGACTGAGGGATGTGGTGTGATATGAGGTATTCGAGTATGCAGCGTTTCTTGGCGCCTCACATTATACAGGTGTGGGGTGTTGACCATAGTTTTTCCAGTGTAGAAAGGATTGTGTATTGTAATGTTATGGTTGCCACTGGAGTGGTGAGGTTTGGTATGATTTATTGAGGCAGTGTTAAGGGTGAACTGTAGTATTGTGCACATGTGGTGTTTAGGCATGGTAAGAGGGTGCTGAGCAGCTGAATGATCAGATGAGGTAAACATTACTCTGGTTCCAAATAAAGGTGCTCGGTTATTCAAGGGTACTTTTGATATGGAACCGCCTGTTGTCAAGAGATCACTGTGGTGTACAGGGGATTGGTACGTGGTGTACAGTGCTGATCCTACACACACCCCAACCTCTACTTCCACCCATGTTGCCTGTACCAATTAGTGCCTCATGCCATGCTGTTAAAAAGTGATAAACTCCACAGTGGGTTTATTTTTTTTGCTCAGATGCGAGAAAACACAACGCCCTTAGTTAGGCGTTTACTGTTACAGCCATGAACAAAGCCTCTTTCGTTTGGAGGCTTTTCCAGAAACCCAGTACATCACTTCTCTCTTTGAAAGCAAGGGTGCTGTAAGATATGCCCTCTGGATTGAGGCATGACGGCGCTCATACCTTGAGGCACGGCGGAGCTCGTACTTTAGGTATTTGGCCACATTTGAAGACCTTTGCTGCTGGATCTGTGGGTGGCACCCCAATACTGGTTTGGCCTAGAATGAGTCTCTAAGCCATATTGTTAGGGAGTAATGGAGCCATATGCCTGCATGTCTACACTTGTGATTAGGTGCGAGACTCCAAATTTATTAACCAGAAATGGTTATTTTGCCCTTCTTCCGCTTAAAACGTTCACTACTTCAACGTAAGTTTATGGGGAACTGAAAATCCTATGATTTTCATTTTCCTAAATCTCCCTCATACCTGCTTCAAAATTTCGGTGTATATATATTACGGTTTTGGAGGTGCAAGTGAAAAAAAGGTTCCAACTGTGCTCCATCCCACTCCTCTCACTCGTTATTGGTGTTTAGCCCTATGTCCTGCTTTTTCAGAACTCCTCGCCTTCCCTTCGTGTGTGTGAACTAAGGGGAAAGTGAAGACAGACCCCGGGTTTCTCCTGGAGCACACTAGCTCCCTGGGAGCACCATACCAGTAAACCTGATTTTCATTTTTTTTGCAGATTTATATAGCGCAAACTCGACCTAAAGCACCAATTACGTTACACAAGGACACATTCATTTTTGGTAGGCACGGGGAGATTAATGGTTTGCCCAGAATCATAGGGTGCTGAGCAGATGCAGAGGCTCAAACCTGGTTCCCAAAGTCGGGAGCTCTGGCCGTGAGGCCACATCCTAAAGTCATCCTCTCCCTTTTCTTCCGTTTCAGACACACTGCACGTGTGACAGACTATTGTATGGGATTTATTTAGCAAAAGATTGCCTTTTTCATTATTTGGTATGATATTGACTTTTTCATTATTTGGTATGATATTGGGTCTGGGTTGACTATCTTAGTCCTGGGCACTCCTTAGGATTGATAACACTCAGTGTGTTGTGACGTTTTATATAAAATGGTGGATGGGCATCCATTTGATGAGGTGTTTGCATCAACTTATGTTTTTTAAAAAATATTTTTCTACGAACATGACGTTGCGTATCCGATTCTGATCTTATTTCTCGCCTACCTGCTTCCTGCCGCCCTCCCTTCCTTGTCAGCTATTTGTGTGTGGTGTTCCCAGCAGCCGCTCAACAGCGGTTCATTGATGTCGAGGCTGGGAGTTGCTCATTTGATGATTATGGTTTCATCTTCTAACCTTTGAAGCATTACGGCGATAATGATTCACCTAGTCACGCCTAATGGCATTTGGTGAAGAATCTCCACAAACATGACTACAACTTCCAGAACTAACTGTTATGTTTACTGAGAACCCTTGACACAAGGTGACGGTGCGCGTCACCTAGTAAACCATTTGTGAAGAGTTTTGTCTCCGTAGAGAGCATGCTCTGTGCGGATTCATTCCAGGCATTGCTAAAACTTTCCAAAGTGCACACCGGGATCTGTGGTTCCCCATGTCTGTCAGAACAGAGAATTCTGAAGTGAAAATGGCAGAAGTAGTCAGTAGATCAGAGTAACTTTGATTGATGTCCTCTCGAGTGTGCGTAGGAGGGTACCTCTGGAAAAGGAGAGGCACTGTGTTCACTAGCCCTTGTCCAGGCGTTGGGTACGGGAGGCGAATGGGTGACATGTTTGGCAGACTCCACGGCTCTTTGCAGCAGGGTCTTGGCCCCTCTGAGTCCAAAGCCCATGCGTTGGTTTAGGGACACCTGCTGCTCCCCCTCACTTCACTAGGGTCACCCGCATGAGGCCCTTGTTTCCATTTGATCCTCCTCAGCTTCCGTTCAGTGCGAGCGCGCACTGAGTAGCCATGAGGCTTCCTGTACCCAATGTTTTACACAGCTGGCCCAGTGGCCTAATGTATAAGGCATCAGCCTCCGGAGCTGGGGATTATGGGTTTAAGTCCCACCTGGGTTGCGTCAGGAGATTTTTATACTCCCCAAAAAAGAAACCAGCAAGATTGCAATATAAAATATATTTGGAATTCAATAGGTCTCCAATTTAAATGCAAGACCTGTGGCATTGGATTCAAAGTGGCCACCATTGTCCCGGCTGCTTTAAAAGTGAATGCACGCTCGGCGCGTTGAATGTAAGCGAAGCATGTCATTGTGCTTGCAGTAGGACAAACTCATTCAAGAAAATAGAACATGTACCGTGTAAGAACCAAGTAAAGGGGCCAGTAGCCATGGGAGGTTACAAATGAAGACATTGCTGTACTAAGGAGAGACTAGCAAGCTCATTACAAAATCAGAAGCCAGCATTTATGAAGGACAAAGACACTAGCCAATGAAAAATATGGGCGGGGCTTCTCTCTCGTACTGAACTACAACAGATCATCGCCAGAGCAGTGCTTGCACGCTGGCTCAGGCTCTACCTAAAAATAAACTGTGCTGCTGTTTTCATTACCGTTACATCTTGGGGGTAATTTCTCATTTGAGAGTTCAGTGTCAGGAGTAAAAATCAGATTCTCAGGCATTTGGATCCGTTAAGTTCATCGCCATATGGCACATATCTTAAGTGAGTCATCTCAACTACCACTGCATCTAGTCTGTCACACAGGCATATTGCTTAAATTATATAAGTAGATATTAAAATCTCCTACCTATAAAAACAGACCCTCTCTTTATGCTTTTCTTGGAACGTAACTATTTATAAATCAACTGTGTAGATCTATTAGCAAACATTTTATGGTATAAGTAATTCAGAACTATGTCATGAACTTCAGGTAACATAAATAGCAGTTGATCAAAAGGGAGTGCATTTGGTTTGATCAGGAACGAGAGTAGAGTCTTTAACTGAAATCATTGTGGCTAGCCCTGCTGTGGCTCTGCCTGTAATTGATGGAATTGTGTGGTTACAGAATATGTGGTATCCATCTAAGCAGAAAGCGTCTTTATCCCATGTCTCTTTTCAAAAGATGATGTCATATTCATTTGTAAATGGCAGCCAGTCTGGTTTGAACAATTACAAACCAATTCCTGCAATGTGCTAGGAGAGTAGCCTAGTGGCCTGGTAGGTTGAAGCACCCAATTCAGATGGTGATACAACCAAATCGCCGGCGGATGCTTGTGGACTGATCACAGTAGGCATAGCCCTCTGACTTTCCATTGGGTGAACAAGGATCCGAGTGATTGTTTTTACCAGTCAATCTATCTGTTCCAGTGAGCCCAGAATTTCATGTATTCTTTGTCTCAATGTTATATGAAATTAGGAGCCATCTTTCATATCGGTGTTCATAACAGGGTGAAATTCAGTGGGTATGCCAGCTGGTCTATCAAAATAACCAAGCAGTTGGGCCTTGATTGTGCCAGTATTATAGGCTAGTGTCAGGCATTGAAGCTTCTTACTACAACAGGGTTTTCAAAATGTATTTCCACACCGTCCTCTATGGACCCTATTGGGTGATTGCCAACCCATACAATCCTTCTTGTAGTTAAAATGTAATCAGACAAAACTTTTGCCCACCCTGAGGGCTTTTGTAGCGAATGGGCAGTCTTATTTTTTTTTAAACAAAACGGTCTTCTCTCTGTGATGGAGCGAACATGGAAACGTCCTCCAGCACATTAACATTGGGAGTATATTCTGGAGGGAGCTGGAGATAGTCCCTACGTGCTGGACAAATTGCTCTTTTGTCATAGCTAATTATTTACAAATTGGCTCTTCGCTCATTACCATCCTGCCTGTTTTTTTGCTCCCTTTAAGGAAAAAAATGCAGGTTGTGTGGGTTTGTTCAAGGTACTTGGATATTTCACGCAGGAGGTGGACAGTATTTTGAGCAAGATGGATAAGCTGAGACACTTACTGGAATTTTTCCAATACCTTGCTCATATGCTTTCAGTTCAGTGTTTTTATCTAAAATTTCAATGCAAAAAAACCCTAAAAGATTATTTGAACTTTTCAAAATGTTTCTTGCAATGCTCCTTTAGTTTATTTCCAGAGCAGTCATGTCAATCAAATTACTTTCCCTTGGGGTACTAGCTTTCTTCTTACGGCAATTTGTAACATCAGCAGTTACCACTCCTATTATTTGACTCTTTTCACCGTATTGTACTTGTAATGTAGGGGTCTCTATTATTTTTCTCTTAGGGGTAGTAGGTACAATGTTCACTTCAGAGATGTCAGTGAAGGGGTTTGTTGTATTTTTAATAGTTATTTGAGCTCCTTTCTGGTCTCCATCTGCTCCAGTGCCAATGGTCCCTAAATACAATGTGGTCCTTGCAAACGCTAAATCCTGGTTGAAGTTTGGGGCCTGCACCCCTTCTGGATTGCGGACATGACTGTCTCTGTGCAGCCTCTATCCTCCCCTCTGCCAGCCCAATTGAACTATTATTAGCCCCTATCATGGTTGTCAGGCTGTTGGTAATAGAGGCGGCTGGTGGGCCTGCGTTAACTTTTTACTTCTTGATAATGTTGCTTTTCGCATTGGTAAATCTGGGAATAATTCAGAATCTGTGGGTGGATGCCTGGGAACACTCGCTCTTCAACCACGGAATGCCTCCCTGGGGCAGAGGAATGCAAAGCAGCTACTTGGTGCTGCCTTGAATTACTCCAGATATACCAGGCCATGAAGGGCCACGCAGGTTGGCCTTGCCTGACAAATCTCATTATAGGTTTTGTGTTGTCCTTCGTCCCCTTGCGTGGAGCCGGGACTAGGCAAAACCCTTGATAAATATGCCCCCAGGTATTCTACTTGCTTTAGTCTCTGTCTTAATGTATGCTGGTCATTGTGTTATCACTGTCATTAGATGCTATGCATTTGGAATTGTTGGCTATTTTGCCACAATAAGTCGGGTTTTCACTTGGGTGTTGTGAGCTTGTAAACAGGTTTATACACAGATGTTTGTGGGGGGGGGGGGGGTGGTGTGTGTTTATTAGCGCATTTGTTTGTAAGTGGTGCATCTGAGCATGTATGTGCCACTGCAGGTGATTTCAGTGTGGAAACCTTTCTGATGTACACAAACCGCCGGTCTCCACGCGTTCCATCATTGGTTGCCCCCTTACCCACCTGAACCAACATGGCAGGCCGTTTGGTTCTCTCCCCTACCCCAGTGTATAATATTTCCGATCTGGCACTCTTCCCCATCTTCTCTTGTAGTTTCATGGAAGACTGGCAGACTCAGACAGAGAAACAGAGGCAGACATACGCGTACTTCACTCTGCATGCTGCAATGTGGCGGTGATGTGATGTGGTGTGGTGAAAGAAGCAGAAGCACAAAGTGGTGACGCAGTGTGGTGAAAGAAGCAGCAGAGCATAGTGTTGACGCGGTGTGGTGAAAGAAGCAGCAGCATGTGGTGCCAGCAGTGTCTCTACCACTAGCAGTGGAAGCGTACTAACCGCATACCTGCGTGTGCATGAACACTTGCAGTGAACCAAGGGCTCATGGTATATCTCTTTACCTCTACAGGACAGGATGTGTTCAGCGGTGGCATCGCTGGTGCGGTCCACGGTGGTCTAATCGCTGGTAGTGCGATTCTAAATCGCATCCTTTATCTGGACCTCATGCTTATGAAGAAGAGACTGAAGAGGCAGAGTGCCAAGAAGTCTGCTTGATACCCTGAGGAGATGAAGACTGGATTTGCCAATCAGCTAGACAAGGATCTGCACTGTATGAGGCTCTTGAGGTGCTCCAATGTGTCAGAAATGTCACCTTTGACCGTTTGTATTGAGCCTCTGAGATATCATTGTGAAGACTCTTCCCAAGATGGCTGAAGATAAGTATGCGCTTCAGCAGTGGTTCGGGGATGAAGGCAGGGTATACGTTTTTGCTAAATAGACGTAGTCATATTTGCCACTCTTTCGTGGGCGCACTATCAAATGCCTTTAACCCACGAAAACATTGCAGTAAATATCATCACATGAAGCTACATTAGCAAAACAGGTCAATACCTCGCCTCGAATCACGCACTGTATCCTCGGTCTCTACTTCCTACCACTCTCAGCTCATGCAGTCCTTCTCTATTGCTCTCTCCCTCTTATCACCCGCACCCTCCTTCCTGAGGTATCACATCTATCCAGTTTATTAATAATACGTTATTACCTCCAGGTAATGTCTGCCGGAATTTCAGTAGACAAAACAGTCCGGAAACGGGATTACCATACAGAAAAATTGGCCACGAAGACTGTTTCCACGTATCCAATGGAAACATTTGGATTTGGTCCCAAAAATCATCGGGGAAATGCTGTAACCATGTGTCAAAGGTGCTCCTAGTCCTACCACCACACTGCTAATCAAGCTGTTACCAAGTGACCTGATCTAGCTGGGATAGGTGAGAGTAGTCTCCGTGTGCAGAACGAGCTGTCAGCAGCGCAAATGAATTGAACAAACCAAACATACAAAGCAGGTCAAAAGAACCCTTTAGGCGAACATCTAGCTTCCCTGGTGGTTGTCCCTTAGCTGGTGTAAATCACTTAGGCCCTCATTACAAGCTGCTCGGTAATTGGTGTGATATTTGTCAAACCTGATGAAATCTGACTCCGTCGAGTTAAAGTTTATCTGGTGTGATGAACACCACCCAATTGCAAGTTTTTGGGGAAATCCGAGGATGTGTCTGCTTACTGCACCAAAACTGCATGTTCCAGTAAATACTGGGATTTTTTTCCCGATAAATATCAGCAGGTGACCTCATACTTTCGATGTGTATGTTAACAGGAGGTACTGCACATATTACAAAAAACTGAGCCTCTTTAATGATGGCCTAAGTGTCTGAAATAAAATTGCGATTCTCAGTTTCATTGTGACATTCGGTGTGAACATCTGAACGTGTATTCAAGTTTAAAACTAGATTTGGATGTCTCCCATGTGCTGAATGATTACAAGTAAATATAGATGCTTGACTTGCTATTTCCCCCATTTCTATGCAGTATTTTTGTCTGAATGTATTCTAATTACTTCTTCTAACAATGCTGGGTGTTTAATTTATGGTGGAGGAGTCAGCGGGGGATTACATTAATGAACTTTCAAAGAATCCACACTACTTTGAATGTTATTCTTGTTTAAGAAAATGCTATTTTCGCTGTTTTTGTCTTAAGATTAATTACTTATTTTTCTTCCTGTTGAGTGTATCCACTGTGATGTGTATTGAGAAAGTAATATGTAATAAAGTACAATCGTGGCACACTGGATGAGATGGATAGAAGATTCTTTATTCAGGAACAGCAGGTGTCTACAGGTAAAACGTCCTACCCACACAGCGCCAGCAGCAACTCAACCATGAGTGTTCAATAGCAACTCAAACCCAGGTGAAGGCTCTAGACTGAGGAACCCTGGGCTCAATGTGATGCATGGAATAGGATGACAGGCAGATCATTGCACAGTGAAGCATGGAATAGGATGACAAGCAGGTCATTACACAATATTAATGGGTATTAGTATTAACTTTTAAATTGTATTTCTACTATTCACTAAGCTTAACTTTTAAATTGTATCTTTACTATCAGCTTGATCCACTAAGCTTTTAACCATACTGTAGCCGGGAATTGCCCATTGCACTTTTTTCTCCCCTCCTCTCCGCTTGAAGCACATAGCGCGGTCTCTGCACCTCCCCAACCCCGCATTTCCATACTCACCGGGTCAGTCTCAGCCGATTTAGGCGCTGAGGGCATTTTTCCAGCCCCGGGCGAGATCAAAACCGCAGCGGCCATCTTAGGTGGGGGAATCGTAAGACACATTCTAGTGGCCAGCATAAAAGGGGACGGGCATGCCTCCGCAGCGGACGCGACCAGCGGGCGTGCCGGACCTGCGCCGGAGTCGTGCCAGAGTCCTGCCCGTCTGCACCCGTCCGCGGCCATGACGCGGCCGGTGTGGCCAGAAACTCTGTCCATCTCTGCCTTCCTCCCGTCATTTCCTACGGTAGGGAGACACTTTTGAATCTTAATCCCAAACATTGTACTTTGACGCACAACCCTACCCCTGACCTCTCTTCATTACCTTACAAACCCTGTAGCACGCGAAAGGGAGAAGATAACCCTAGGAAACAATGCCACCTCCTACAGGCACCCGCCCGTCACCCTCCCGCACGCACAAATATAACCATAAAAACGGGCTTGATCAACTGCCGATCACTAGTGAAAAACTTCCTATACATAGCTCAATCATTGGAGGACAACAAGTGGGACCTCCTTTTTCTAACCGAAACCTGGTTAAGGGATGAAACCAACCCTGCCCTATGCCTTGCCATACAGCCAGAATACAACATCCTGTGCGCCAATAGAGAGAGCCACCACCCAGGTGGAGGAGTAGCCATAATTTACAGATCTCAATGGACTATCTCCTCCTTCTCTTACACTCAAATAGAATGCATTAAAGCACTACCTTTTTGTATTAAACTGGCCGCTAACCTCACATGCTCAGGCCTATTAGTTTACCACCCTCCCAAATCCAAGACATCCCATCTCCCTGCCCTCCTTGACTATGTCCTTCAGGCAACCTCTCGTTATGCAAACTTTACCTTGATTGGGGATTTCAATCTCCATGTAGAAAAGGCCACTGACCCCACCATTCTTAATTTCCTCTCCACTTTATAGGATGGCGGTCTAAATCAACTAATTTCCAGCCCAACCCATAAGGCCGGACACACTTTGGACCTAATTTGTACCAACCTTGCCGATATTTCTATAAGTGAACCTTTCCATGTGATCTGGTCTGATCACTTTTTTATCCCTTTCTCCATTTCTCTACAGCACCAAGACCGACCCAGACTTCCGGCCAAAATAGTTGGTCGTAATTGGAGCAAGATTTCCTCAGACAGTTTAGCAGCACATCTTCCCTCGGCTGCCCCTAAGGAAGCCACAGACTTGGACACTAGACTGACCAACTTTAATAGCTGGATTTCCTCGGCTAGTGACCATCTCGCCCCCATCAGGCCCATCAAAACCTTCCGAACTGCCCCCACTGCACCCTGGTACTCTGACGAACTCCGCAAATGCAAATCGGCCTGTAAACTATTGGAGAGACGCTGGAGACAATCCTACTCCCTTGATAGCAAACTTAAATACAAATCTGCCCTTAAAGACTATAGGAAGAGGATAACCGACCATAAAAGAATCCACCTTGAGGAGAAAATTAACTGGGCACAAGGATTGACAAGAGAAATATTTAACACCCTCAGAACTTTCACTGACCCGTTGGCCCTTAAACGACAATCCTCAGTGTCACAGACCCTTTGCGATCACCTCTCCGACTATTTTGAGGATAAAATCGCCACCATATATGATTCCTTTCCTTGCAATACCAGCCCAGGCACTAACGAAATAGGTACAGTCCACTCTGACTCCGCCCCTGCCCCTGCCTTCACTAATTTTGAAGAGATTACCTTAGACCGCTTTATGGCAGAATTATTAAAATGCAGATTTGGCTCTCCTACGGACCCCTGGCCGGCCAAACAATACAAATCCTTGGCGCCCCTCCTCAATCCCGTTCTAAACGGCATATGGAATGACTCCCTGTAGACAGGCATCTTTCCAGACTCCTGGAAGCATGTCCGACTAGTTCCCATCCTTAAAAAACCCAATCCAGACCCTAATGAACCAGCCAACTACAGGCCTATCTCACTATTACCCGCACCTGCCAAAGTGCTCGAAAAGCTAGTGCAACAGCAACTAGCTAGCTTTTTCGAAGCCCATGGTGCTTTACATGACTCGCAACACAGGTTCAGACCCGGATACAGTACCGAGTCAGCACTAATTGAGATGGCCGATTCCGTACGGTGGAAGATGGAAGAGGGGTCAAGAGCGGTGTTGGTGCTGCTCGACTTGTCAGCAGCATTTGACACCGTCTCCCACCCCGTCCTTCTTGACCGTCTCCAGGTAAAAGGCTTTCAAGGCAAGGCCTTGGAATGGCTTGCTTCTTTTCTGTCT
Organism: Lissotriton vulgaris; assembly: GCF_964263255.1. NCBI lineage: Eukaryota > Metazoa > Chordata > Amphibia > Caudata > Salamandridae > Lissotriton > Lissotriton vulgaris. Next base: position 1,729,341,800 of record NC_141693.1, read on the forward strand.
AATCGGACACAGGCAGTATTCACCCCCCCCTACACCTCGGACAGTCGCCCGCTTAGGTGGTGTTTCCCCCAAGGCTCCTCACTAAGCCCCCTTCTGTTCAATGTTTATTTCTCCCCCCTGGCCGAGATTATTGCCCAATCAGGAATAAAGGCTACTTCATATGCTGATGACATCCAGCTCCTGTTCTCCTACGACAACCCCTCTCAAACCACCTTTGATCCATTAAAAGACTGCCTCCGCAACATCGCCCGATGGATGGACAACAACTTCCTCCGGCTTTACGCCGGAAAAACCGAGGTCCTCTTTTTTTCACCAGCCCTCGCCACTGGACTCCAACCTCTGGTGGCCCCTCGACCTGAGTATGCCCCCTTTACCAAAGGAATCATTAAAAAACCTAGGGGTTAGATGGGATTACAGCCTCTCATTCCATAAACAAGTTCAGACGGTGTCCGCTGCCTGTTTTTCCAAAATCAGGATGGTGAAAAAATTCATCAATTTCCTACCCAGCAACACCAGGAAAACAATTGTCCAGGCACTGATCACTTCCCATTTGGATTATGCCAATGGCCTGTACATAGGACTGTCCACAGGCCTCTACCATCGTCTCCAGACAGTCCAGAATGCTGCAGTATGGCTGGTCTGTGGCATTTCCCTCCATGAGCACATCTCGCCACATCGGCGGAAACTACATTGGTTACCAATTCAAAAAAGGGCAGAATTTAAAGCTTTAACTCTGGCCCACCGTGCTGTAAAGGGAAAGGGCTCTGCATACCTCTCCTCTTGCCTCCGCCCCTACAGTAATGCCAGACTCCTCGTTCCAGCTCAAAAAACCTCCTCGCCACCCCCAGATTCAAAAAAGTACGCTCCGGTGGTAAAACCTTCCAAGTTTGCACCTCCTCCCATTGGAACAAGCTCCCTATCTCCTTCCGGATGATACAGGACGAACTCCCTTTCCGCAGAGCTTTAAAAACTTTCCTATTCTGCTAGTTCCATCTGAGTTAGACCCAGCATACGTATTCACAGAAGCGCCGGGACACCCCGTTGGGGTAGCTGCGCGCTAAATAAAACACACTAAATAAATAAATAGTATAAAGAGTTTAGGACTGATGTTAAAATAAGACTGAATGTGCTACACTGCACGAAAGGGTACCTAGGCACCCGTGTTAAATATGTATTTTATAACTTGCAGATACATTTTCATTTTTTTGAAAATAGGCTAAGAGTAAGGATGTACAATGCTCAAGGTTTTACATGTGAATTTGTTATACGACAACTCCACTGACTTTCCAAGTGGTGCATAAAAGCAAAGGTGCTGAAGTGCTGTTCATCAATACAGTCTCTATATACGTGTGGTTTACAGTGTGAATTAAACTATAAGAAATGGTTAGAGTGCTGCGGTTACTACTAGTATTTTATGGAAGTATATTTGCAAACACACGCCTATTCTTCAGCAAGGTTTTCTCCAGTCTCTAGTTAAGAAAACACCATCCTCTATATAATTTATTGCATCCAAAACAAACAGATGTTAGGTAATTGCTGATCGTTGAAGCACTACAGCACGTGTCCCTGCGAGTGCAAATATTGGCACTTGGCTGACATGCAATTCAATCAATCAATCAATCACAGACATTTATAGAGCGCACTACTTACCCGGAGGGTCTCAAGGCGCTTGGGGGGTGGGGTGGTGCTGCTACTGCTCGAACAGCCAGGTCTTGAGCTTCTTCCTGAAGGAGAGGTGGTCTTGGGTCAGGCGCAGGTCGGTCGGGAGGGAGTTCCAGGTCTTGGCGGCCAGGTAGGAGAAGGACCTTCCTCCTGTTGTCGTTCTTCGGATGCGAGGGACGGCGGCGAGGGCGTGACTGGCTGATCGGAGGTGGCGTTTGGGAGCGTAGAAGTTGATGCGGTTGTTGAGGTAGCTCGGGCCTTGATCGTGTAGGGCTTTGTGTGCGTGGGTGAGGAGACGGAAGGTGATTCTTTTGTTGACGGGGAGCCAATGCAGGTCTCTCAGATGTCCGGAGATGTGGCTGTTTCGTGGGATGTCGAGGATGAGTCTGGCTGAGGTGTTCTGGATCCGCTGGAGTCTCTTCTGGAGCTTGGCGGGGGTTCCGGCGTAGAGGGCGTTGCCGTAGTCCAGTCGGCTGGTGACGAGGGCCTGGGTGACCGTCTTCCTGGTCTCGGTGGGGATCCACCGGAAGATCTTCCGTAGCATGCGCAGGATGTTGAAGCATGACGAGGAGACGGCGTTGACTTGTCTGGTCATGGAGAGGGAGGAGTCCAGGATGAAGCCCAGGTTGCGTGCGTGGTCTGTCGGTTTGGGTGCGGTGCCCAGGGCGGGGGGCCACCAGGAGTCGTCCCAGGCGGAGGGCGAGGAGCCCAGGATGAGGACTTCCGTCTTGTCTGAGTTCAGTTTCAGGCGGCTGGTCGTCATCCACTCGGCTACATCTTTCATCCCTTCGTGAAGGTTGGCTCTGGCGGCGGCGGGGTCTTTGGTCAGCGAGAGGATCAGCTGGGTGTCGTCGGCGTAGGAGATGATGTTGAGGTTGTGTTGGCGTGCGATGGCCGCGAGGGGGCTCATGTAGACGTTGAAGAGAGTGGGGCTCAGCGAGGATCCTTGAGGGACGCCGCAGATGACTTCGGTGGCCTCTGACTTGTACGGTGGTAGACGGACTCTCTGTGTTCTTCCGTCGAGGAGGGAGATGATCAATTCCAGTGCCTTCTCCTGGATTCCGACGTTGCTGAGGCGCTGCACTAGGGTGCGGTGGCAGACAGTGTCGAATGCCGCGGAGAGGTCTAGGAGGATGAGGGCCGCTGTTTGTCCGTTGTCCATTAGGGCTCGGATGTCATCGGTGGCAGCGATGAGGGCGGTCTCGGTGCTGTGGTTGGCTCGGAAGCCAGACTGTGAGGGGTCGAGGGATCCATTCGTCTCGAGGAAGGCGGCCAGCTGTTTGTTGACGGTCTTCTCGATGACTTTGGCTGGAAACGGGAGGAGCGAGATGGGGCGGCAATTCTTGAGTTCGGTGGGGTCCGCTGTTGGTTTCTTTAGTAGAGCGCTGAGTTTGGCGTGCTTCCAGCTCTCCGGGAAGGTGGCGGTGTCGAAGGAGGTGTTGATGATGTCCCGCAGGTGGGGTGCGATGACAGCGTCGGCCTTGTTGAAGACGTGGTGAGGGCAGGGGTCGGTCGGAGATCCGGAGTGGATGGAGTTCATCATGCGGACGGTGTCTTCGGTGCTGATCGGAGTCCAGGCGCGGAGGGTGGTGGTGGGGGGCGTTGCAGCGGTCGTGGCGTGCGTCGGTTGAATGCTGAAGCTGTTGTGTATGTCCGCGATCTTGTTGTGGAAGTAGGAGGCGAGGGAGTTGCAGAGGTCTTGCGATGGGGTGATGTTGTTGTTTCCGGCGTTGGGGTTGGAGAGCTCTTTCACGATGTTGAAGAGTTCCTTGCAGTTGTGTGCGTTGTTGTCCAGCCGGTCCTTGTATGCAGTTTTCTTGGTGGCGCGGATCAGTTGGTGGTGCTTCCGGGTGGCAAGCTTGAGGGCGGTCATGTTGTCCGGTGTTGGTTCCCTTCTCCAGACTTTCTCGAGGGCTCGGCAGTTCTTCTTGGAGCTCTTGAGTTCGTCGGTGAACCATGGGGCTTTCTTGCTGCCGGGTCTGCTGGGCGGGGTCCTCAGTGGGGCGAGTTCGTCCGCGCAGTTGCTGATCCACTTCGTGAGGTTGTCGGCGGCCTGGCTGGGGTTCGCTGAGCTGGCGGGAGGGTGCTGGCTCAGGGAAGCGGCGAGCTGGTCGGCTGTGATCTTGTTCCAGCTTCTTCGGGCAACCTGTTGCTGGTGGTGGTGGATCGTCGTTCTTCTGAAGGTGAAGTGGACGCAGCTGTGGTCCGTCCAGTGGAGTCCTGTAGCGTGGCTGAAGGCGATGTCTTTGCTGGATGAGAAGACGGCGTCGAGTGTGTGTCCGGCGAGGTGGGTGGGGGTGGACACCAGCTGCTTGAGTCCGAGGTTGTCGAGCAGGGTGATGGTGTTGCGGTCGCAGTTGTTCTCCAGGTGGAAGTTGAGGTCTCCCAGGAGGATGTAGTCAGCGGAGGGGAGGGCATGCGGGCTGACAAAGTCGGCGATGTCCTCGCTGAATTGTGTGCGTGGTCCCGGGGGTCGGTAGATCAGGGTGCCTCTGAGGGTGGTCTTCGGGTCGGTGTGGATCTGGAAGTGTAGGTGTTCGGCGGTGGTCAGGGTGTCGTCGGTGTTGGTCGTGATGCGGATGGTGTCCCTGTGGATGATGGCGATGCCTCCTCCCATCTGGTTGGCGGTGCGGTCCCTCCGGGTGATCTTGTAGCCCTCTGGGATGGCGATGGCGATGTCGGGCGCTGAGGAGTTGTTCATCCAGGTTTCCGTGAGGAAGGCGACGTCAGGAGCTGTGGTGTCGAGGAGGTTCCAGAGTTCGATGGCGTGTCTGTGGACGGAGCGGGTGTTGAGCAGGATGCACTTGAGGTGGTTGCTGCTGGTGTTCGGCTTGGCGGGTGCTGGTGCGAGGCAGGTCCGGATGCAGGTGAACTTGCAGGCGTGGCAGCTGAAGGGTCCGTGGGTGCGTCTCGGGGTGGCTCGGTAGCATCCCGGGATTCGGCCGGTGTTGAGCGCGTTGAGGTCGGCGGCGTCGTACGTCCGGCAGGTGGGCTGGGGTCTGCGAGTTCCAGGGGTCCTGGCACTGGGCGCGGTCCAGGCGCGGACGGGCGCAGACGGGCTTACCTTTGGCGCGCCTTCGGCGCTCAATCGGCGCTCCCGCTGCGCGCGTCCGCTGCGCGGTCGCTCCGGGGGCGTCATAAGAAGGGAGCCGGTGGGGAGGGTCTGCGGGGAGGCGGGAGCGGGCCGGCCAATCGGCTGGCGGGGGGACGGGGCCGCGGGCTGGCAGCGGCGGGAAAAAGAAGTCGGGCTTAGTGGGCGGCCCTGCGGCGGCTGGGGCAGCGGCGGGAAAATAGAAGGCAGAGGCAAGGGGGGCGGCCCTGCGGCGGCTGGGGCAGCGGCGGGAAAAAAACGAATGCGGAGGCTTGAAGAGCGGCCCTGCGGCGGCTGGGGCAGCGGCACAGAGAGCAGGTAAGCAGCGGGCAGAAGGAAGGCAGAGGGGGCGACCAGGCCAGAGGCGCAGTGGTCGCTCCCTAGGAAGGGTCTGGGTCCCCTTAAGAAGGGAGCCGGTGGGGAGGGTCTGCGGGGAGGCGGGAGCGGGCCGACCAATCGGCTGGCGGGGGGGCGGGGCCGCCGGCTGGCAGCGGCGGGAAAAAGAAGTCGGGCTTGGTGGTCGGCCCTGCGGCGGCTGGGGCAGCGGCGGGAAAACAGAAGGCAGAGGCAAGGGGGGCGGCCCTGCGGCGGCTGGGGCAGCAGCGGGAAAAAAAACGAATGCGGAGGCTTGAAGAGCGGCCCTGCGGCGGCTGGGGCAGCGGCACAGAGAGCAGGTAAGCAGCGGGCAGCAGGAAGGCAGAGGGGGCGACCAGGCCAGAGGGGCAGTGGTCGCAATTCTGCTCGACACACGCATTAAACTATTAGCTTTCATGACATTACAGCTCCTTCTCACTCATTCATCTAGAAGTCCATCGAAACCAGGAAAAAACATTTGTAAAACACTAGATTATTATTACTGTGTGGGGGACAGGGGTGAATACTCACCTCAAGGAGTAATCACATCCCCTGTCAAGGTGAACCCTCAAATTCACTAAATTAACCTGAGCTCAACCCTCTGGCACAGAGCAGACAGGCTTAACTTAGGGCAATGTGTAAAGTATTTTGCAGTACCAAAACAGTCTTAAAGTCGAAATACAAAACAATAAAACTCCTAAATACAGTGAAATTAAGAAAACTTTAATGAACAAATAATTCAAAAATTACGAAAATCCGATAGCAGGAACTGGAAATATTAACTTTTTAAGTTTTAAGTACAAATAGCGCCAAATGCGCTCCGCTTGAGATCAGGACCTGGAAGACATGTTTGCTAAGGAGTGGGCGGAAGCTCGGGCATCTCCGAGGGGTGCGGCAACTACCACACGCTAGCACCTCATCCTGTTAAATTATTTACATAGGACCTATCTGACCTGACACAGACTCTATCGGATGGGGGTGATCACCTTGTATCAAAGCCTGAGGTGTCAGATGCACACAGGGGATTTCCTCCACACTACTTGGGGGTGCAACTGACTCCACACATTCTGGGAGGGTGTTCTGAACTGTTCAGAGCATGTTCTGGGGCAGCCGAATACATGGCACCCAAAGCTTATTTTTCTGCATATCACGCATGGCATGAAAATGAACTGGTATGCATTAGCACTCCTTTGCGTGGGTCTCACAATAGTTAAAAGGGATATTGCAAATCACAGGAAGTCAGAGACCCTACCATCAGTTGCAGAATGGAAGAGGGGCATGGACCGGTGCATGGTCTGGGAACAGCCGGTTTACGAGGCCAGGGGGTGCCCTCAGAAACATGAAAGAATATGGGGCTCGTGGGCGGCTCACAGGGGTATCGTTCGGACACGCAGACATTCCAATAGCAGGTGCCTTGACAATAAAATTCAGACAAACATGGGACTGGGGCTTCAGTCCGAACGTGTTGTATAAATCCAAGAGAATGGCCGGGTGGGGAGTTGGGGGTGCAGCGCTTCCATTGTCCTGTGTTTATGTTGTCATCACATGAAAAACCTAATAAATGTTATTTTTAAAAAAAGGAATAGCGCCAAGAAGCATAAAGTACTAATGATAGTCAATAGAGGTCAGATACACCAACCAGGTTCGTCCTGGCCGAAGATTTTATCTTCTGACCTTAGTGCTTTAATTCCCAATCCCCCAAATGAGTACATTTCTAAAGCTCCCAGGACCTTGGGGAAGGCACTTAGAGTTTCCTAGGGTGCCATACAGAGGCCAAACAGCAGGACCAGAGACCGTCCAGGTCCTGTTGCCACTGATCAGTTGGGCAGTTGCAGGAAAATGTCTCTTGTAGCTTGCTGTGTTCCTGTAACTTTAACAGGTCGGTCTTATGACTCTTGAAGTCCACCATTTTGCTCTGAGTACAAGAGAGAGCAGGACAAATCCTTCATGGCTCTTTTCAGGTCTCAGACTGCAGGTTCAGGCCTCATCTGATCTTTCTGAGGTCCAGGAGTGTTTGAATGGGTTCCACGGATGCCACATTTATGTCTGACAAGAGCTAATGGGTGAATATGACTCTTCGACACGCCATGACCAATGAGGTAAAAGTTCCAGGGGCCAACCCTACCCATTTTCAATATGGCAGAAGTCTTTGGCCACACTAAACCTGGGCTCTGAATGCTTTGGGTGTGTGGTGAATGTACTGTGGTAATCCTAGTGCCCTCCAATATCTTACACTAAAACACAGTTTCGGGCAGCCAGTGTAACCACAATCAACCCTGAAACACACTTCTGGTAGAACAAAGTAGGGTTTCCCAGTAACCAGACAGTGAATACACAAGAATTGTTTTGGCATCCTGTTTAGACCTGGATGAATTTAAATTACTCTGAGTTAGCATAATTTGGGGATTATTGCGTTACACAAAATTCCTGGAATTACTCCACTTCAAGTAATTATGCAGCTGTTGTTCGTGGTACTCTTGTTTAAATTCATCCTCACACTAAAAAAAGATACTGTTGCAGGGATTCTGCTCCTACACAGAACTGTGCACAGAGACTTAAGACCTTCGTGAATTAGGGTGTACCAAAACTCACCTCAGTACCCAACATCCCCTACCAGACTAGCATCAGTGACTCATTGGTTCCTTGTCCTGTAGCAAAACCCCCAATGATTAGTCAACCCAGAATATGCGACTTAAGATACCTCAGGCAATGTGGAAAACAAGAACACTCTTTCATTATACTCTCATACCAGTCCAAAACATGGAGTAAAGGGAGACACGAGCAAGTTTGAAATGTTTATTTCTAACGCTGTGATCTCAGGCGCAGTACCTTAGCTAATACAAGCAGACATATTATTAGAAACAAGATTGTCAGCATAGTTACTATTCCATAGAATACAAAGGGAGAAAGCATGTTATAATGTTAAATGGAAACAGGTTTTAAATATACCTATATTTCACCCTCCCTTGCTAGTAGGTTATTTTATAACTTCTAGAAGGTCTCAAAGGCTTACATAGGCGGCCCCATACCTATGGTATTTAGCATAAGTAGATCACATCAGATTCTGCACAAGCTCTTAGGAAACGAATGTTCTCCAAGTGTGTGTGATCATGCCTACGCAGTGCATTATTAAACGCACCAATATCAGAGGTGGCCACAGCTGCATATGTGTTATGACTAGAATGTGCGCTGATCAGTTAGAACAACAGCCACAGTGTCTAAGATAACCTTGACTGTCTCGGCTCATGCTGTATAGACTAAACTAACAAAGCAGCTTAGAAATACAGCAAAACAAGTGATTCTCATGTGAAGCAAAATACTCAGTGTTCTCTAAACAATAGCGCAAGTGCGTGTCGTGTGCAAAGCAGAACAGGAAAGTAAAAATAGCGTTTAAACTTCTAATAAGCCCATGCCAACTTAACACTGTGTGAATGTACGAGTCATCCCCACAACAATACAAGGGTGCATTTCGTGCTAAAATATAGATCAAAATGACGGATTTGCATTTTGCGGAATTACATGTAATTTTGCATAGTTTTACCATAATTTTGCATAAATATGCTAAAGCAAATTACACAAATTTCCCCCCTAATCCGGTTTCCCTTCCTTTCAAGTGCGCCCCCAGTGTATATGTAAAACACCACAGACAGAATTCTGATGGGTATGGGTAATTTATTTTATTTGTACATGATTATTAAAATCTTTACAAAACAATAAAACATTGCTATAAATTGCTAAAAATTCATTTTGTGCGATTCCCACGTTTACAAATTCACTTAATATCAGTTTATAATTGTCAATAAAAAAGGTTTCAAACGATCATCAAGAGTCTGCCTTTCATTGGTCTGCACACAGCGTGCTCTTGTGTCTTTTTTCTGCTAAATAAAAAAATGTTACGACCCAACAGTTTAATTTTGTTCTAGTAGGGTCAAAACACAGTTTGACAGCCTGCCTGCATGTCCGAATGCCATATAATTTGAAGGATGGACGTAATAAATTGTACCTCAAGTCTTTTAATTTAGGGCAGATACTCCTGTTTCTTGGGTCATGGCCTTTATGTGGCGGTTGCCTCTTTTTTTCCATCTGGGTTTCTTTGCTGGACTCCTTTATCCCCACTTCTTCAAGGCTATCCTCAGTTGTGTTGTTAAAGTGCTTAAAGAGGTATTTTATCCATGCTTCCTCCGTTATGTTAGAGTTTAGGCCAAGATGGTCTGGATTCTTTATTCTTTTGATTATTTGCCAAAACCTTGAACTGTTTTTCCGTTTAACCTTGTTGAAGATTTTGGCCCATAACTCGTCATTTTTTTGTTTCTTTTTTTCCCATTTCTTCGTTTTTAGCAGTTTTTTTGCTTCCTGTAGGATAATTTGTAAGTCGTGATTTGTTGGGTCTTTTCGCATCTGTCTCAGTGTTGAGTTTATTATCTGTTTTTGCGTTTTCCTTTCTGGAGTAAGTTATTGTTTGGTTAATGGCCCCTTTTGATGGCTTACCCTGTTTGATGGCCCTTTTAATAGTTTCTCGCTTATAGCTAGGATGACATTTTGCCATACTTCTGACGGTTTTATTGTGGAACTTGCCACTTGAGTAAAAAAGAGTTTTCGCTGTAAGGCTTATGGAGCTGATGTTGCTGGGATTGCACCGAAGCTGCTTTAGGTTTGAAGTCACTTCAATGTTAATGCCTGTAATGTTTCGGTCTTGAGAAGTGAGTTGACTTTTATTGTAGCTTCTTGAGGCAAGTGATCGCTGAGGTTATTGGTCCCTATCTTAAATGCTGTTATTCTGCCAAGCATATTTAAGGATGTAAATGTAATCCAAAAGGGAAGATTGCCTTTGTGAATGAAATGTTGCGACTGGTGGATTGTCTTCTGGGTAGCGCCTGTTCAAGGCTCTTAGATTATGGTGTTCTAATTGCTGTTTTTTTAGTAATTTGTGGGTTTTTTAATTTTTGGGTAGCCCCATCTTGGCACTTCCCATGCGGCCCTAAGTTATGGTCAAGGCCGTCACCTGGACCCAAACTAATAAGATACATGTTAAAATCGCCTGCCAGGATAATAAAATCGGAATCCTCTTCATCCATTACTTTTTCCATGGCTTTTATCAGTTCCTGGGCATCTTGCCGTTTCCGTTTGGGGTGGATGCAAGTGTTGATTATTATAACTTCTTGAAGTTGGCTGTTTAACCGGAGTGCGATCTTTGCCGCCTGCATTACGCTTAGAGGTGCTTTTTGAGATTCTATTGTTGTAATCTCACCTATTGGTGCTATAGAGGCAAAAATCATTAAGCCCCCTGATCTGCTGCCAAAAATTGAGCATTTATTTGCTGGGATACAAGATGTATACCCTTGCAGTTCAAATGCCTTTTCCTCCTAGGTGTCTTGAAGCAATAACAAATCAAATGATTTTAGGTATGGCAAAAACTCTGGATTGTCGCTTTTGCTGGCTAAACCATTGATATTCTAAGTACATTTGCTAATTTGTATGTCCGTATCCAAGGGGTGATCAGAGTTATTTTCCCTTTGTCAATATGTGTGGTCTACTGCATTGATGGTACGCTAAATTGACCTCCAGTTTTGTGAGGTGACCGGCAAAGCATGACATGGGTTTCTTGGCGCTTGTCTTGTGAAGAAAGTTTTTGTGTCTTGGGGTGAACTTTTGGAGAAGTGCTCCTTGCTCCTTTTAATACTGAATTGGTGTTTTTCTGCGAGGGTTTCCTGACGTGGGGTAAAAGAGGTGTCAGATAGTGAGGTTGCTTTTCAATTTCCAGTTTTATCCCCCATTTTTTAAACGTAGCCTCTTCCTCCAGGATTTTTTTTGGCTATCTCTATGGAATTCCAGGTTGCTTTAGTTGTGGATCTTTATTTGACAGAAACTATTTGGAGAAGATCAGAGGAGCCGATGTTTTCTAAGCTTGTGATCGAATGTAAAAGTCTTAATATGTTCCCTCTGTTCAATATGTCGTCTCTACCTCGAGACGTGTATTCTGGAGTGAAGAGAATAATGGTTGTTCTTTCCCCATGTTGGACTACTGTTTGCTTTGTTAGCGACCCCTCGCTGCTGGAGTGACCAGACTGTAGAGAGCGGATTGGGCTGCTAATAACTGGGCTGGTTTGTTGCGTACTTCGATGCCTATCTCTCCCAGGTTCTCTTGTGGTGTCAATTGCTCCACGTATAGATTGATGAGATAAATCTGCATTACTAGTCTGGGCTTTGTCTCAGATTTCTGTAATTTGAATGTGTTTGGTCGTTATTAAGTCGAAGTTATGGGCAATTTGAGCTATTTTTGCTTGAGGAAGACGCCGCTTGCTATCTCTGAGTCGAGGTTTCCGGGGTATGTCTCCGGATGGTGTTGCCGAAGCTGCCGGGGAGACAGTGATGGATGACGGAAATGGACTCTCAGGATCCTCGGGCAACGGTGAGAGTGGAGGTTGATTTGCATCTGCGGGTTTACGACCGTAGGTTGTTGCTGTTGGGAATAAATTTAATTGCTGTTCTTTACAAGACCTTCCATCAGTTGGAGGCCTGTTTCTTTCCTTCCTTTGTTTCTTCCTGCAAGTGTTGCGAGGTCTGGGCATTGACTGATACGCGGTCAACTGTGGTTACAGAAGCTGATGGTGAGTGATCTGTAGGTGGTTCAGCTTCCGTTTTCTCTGACGGTGGTGGTAGGGCTTCCCTACCCACCAGGGGTAAATTGATGTTTACTGCCAGTTCTACTGCTGGTTGAACCGTAGGCATTGTTGATGTTCCAGACAGTTCAATGTTAAGTTCTGGGATCTGTGAAGCTGTTGATTTTAGGTCTGATATTAGATCCCCTAACATAGATGGTAAAGTTGATAACTTATCTACGATCGAAATGCAGGGGCATGGTGATGGTGTCGCTTGGACCACTTAGGCCGCTTTCTGACCCCTCTTATGAGCCCGTTAAGTTTTGATATCTTCCAATCAATTCCTGAGATGGAATCAGCCATTGTCTGTAGAACGGTAAGCTGCAAGTTCATTTTATGAGATTGAAATTGTAGGGCTGCGGCTGAGTCTTGCAAGGTGTTGCCCATATAGATTCCGGGAATGGATTTCCAGTATTGTTACTTTTCTCCAGTCTTGGGAGATTGTTTACTTCTATAGGTGAATTGAGGTGAGCTGGTTGCAAGTTATAGGAGGCAACTAATTCTTCTCATTCCGGCTATGAAAGTCATATCATTGTTCGTAGAGTGGGAGTCATTGTATGGTAATAGAGTCTTGCAAGGTGTTGCCCATATAGATTCCGGGAATGGATTTCCAGTATTGTTACTTTTCTCCAGTCTTGAGAGATCGTTTACTTCTATAGGTGAATTGAGGTGAGCTGGTTGCAAGTTATAGGAGGCAACTAATTCTTCTCATCCCGGCTATGAAGGTCATATCATTGTTCGTAGAGTGGGAGTCATTGTATGGTAATAGAGTGCGACGCACTGGGGGCGTGTTTGCTGTTGGCCTGCTGAGTATTACTAGTTGCTCCCAGGTGTCTGCTTGAGTTATTTGAAATGGTTTGGTTTGAATAGGAGAACTATTGTTCAGTTGAGAGAAAGCATATTGCGTTTTTCCATCCCGGCTGTCCAGTTCCTTAGTCGTTGCTAATTGTTCCACCTGGGTTACTTGGATTGACTTCATTTGAATAGGAGAACTATTGTTCAATTTAAAAGATGGGTCTTGTCCTTTTCCGTCACGATGATCCTGAACCTTAGTTTCAACTGGTGAGTCTAAGCTTTCTCTGTAAGGTATGCTTGCTTGACATGGTTTTGTCTCGATTTGACTGGCTGAATTAGAGTGTTTCGCCAGCTCAGAGAATTTGTCCAACTTCGGCGAGCTCCACAAGCTATTGTTTGTGATCCTTTTTACAGAACAGGGCGAACCCTATATGTACCTGCTTTGACTGTTAGCTCCTTTGCCTACCGGATGGTGAATTCAGTCACTCCTCCACTTCAGGATGATGTTGGCATTCCGGTTATTGACCCGAGAGGAGGTTGACTATTAACCCCTAAGAACAGTGATGTCTCTACTGGATTGCTGTGGAGAGGGCTGCGGTCAGTTTTACTTGACAGGAGTGGTGTTTGCAGTCCTTTTTATTTTCCCAGTCTTGGAGTAAATAGCTCTTCCAGGGTCCTTCAGGAAGGAAAATTTTGTGTACATCTGTGGTTGGTAGGTGCATACCTTTTTCCTCTCAGGCATTCCTTCAATGGTTATGAGGTTGTGCAAGTCCTTTGATGATGAAGTAGAAGGCGGTAATAACTGTGGCGATGACTACGATGTCTATGGTGCCAATGACAGCTGAAGGGCCAGTGGAGAGGACAGTAACTGTATGTTGTCGCCGAAGTTGACAGAGATTAGAGTGTCGGCTGCCTCTAAGTCGTGGGCTTTGCATGCTGCTTGCCCTACAATAGATGGACTTAAGGGAGTGCTCTGTCCCGGTGTGAGAACATTTGCCATTGTTTTTACAGATATGTTTTCAGATACCTTTTAATTTTTATTTTCATTTGTGGTTACGATTACAATTGCAGTGATTGTGCTTTTACTTGTCATGTTGGGTTCGTCTTTGTATGCATTATGGAAGTTGGGGGTTTTATCCCGGGGTTTAGTTGACTGCGGCGTCATTATTGCCTCAAGTTTCCTTTTCCTCGACTTGGAGTTAATTTTTGGTTCGAGTAAGGGCTGCCTAATTCTGCTGGATCTCATTACTCCTTGTGGTTTTTCTTTTGTTTTGGTTTTATTGGGTAATTTGTGTTTGAATTTGAGAATTTTTTATGTTAGTGTTTTGGTTACTTCCTCTCTGTAAAACTTCCCGACAGGGTCTGTTGCAGGGCTGTTCACTTGACCCCGATTGGTCCCAGGTCCAGTCCAGTCCAGTCCTCGGTCCTTAGTGCTTAGTACTGAACCTAAATCTGGTTATCAGCTGCCACGCTGGACTCGCTGGACTCCTACCTGTAAATGTAAATGTATTTGAGCTTATATAGCGCACAGCTACCCGCAGTGGGTTTCCCGGCGCTTGCTTAGGGAACCCGTCCTGGTATTCCCCTGTGAGATAACCCCGGCAGGGTATCCACAAGGTGAAAGCCAGGCATCCAGCCGCGAGGGGCCGTTGTGGAGATTAAGCAAGCTATTGCCCAGAGTCGCAGAGTGTGAACCCATGAGTCGAGTAGGCACCGGAGCGAGAATTATCGAGTCCGTGGAATTTTTAGCCCAAGACCCGCCGAGGCGGGGAATTGAACCCTGGTCCAGGGCCGATCTCAGCTTCCGGGTCTGCCGCCTCTAACCCCTGAGCCACACTTCTCCACTCTACCTGGGCCCAAGATCATGCAGGTAGCTGTCCATAGCGTCAGTACCATTAATGCTATTAGTGCTGTTGCTTTGCCGCTCTGCTGCTCATAAATTCTATACAGTCCTGCAACACTGGCAGCAGTGGCTTAAGCGCTGGGGGATAGTGGTGGATAGTGCTGTAGTGCCGTCGATGTAGGTGATGTAGTCGATGTAGGAGCCTCAGCGCTCTACTTGAAAACACTGCTGGAAATCTTGAAATCTTGTTTTATTCAGGTCCCAGGGAACGGGGTACAGAGACAGCAGAGGCTAAATCAGGCCACCCAAGTCTGGCCCACCTGCAGCGCAAAAGCACAGAAGCACATTCGCACAAGGCACAGAGAGGGAGACGAGGTAAGGCAGGGAGGCATTGAGCAATGTAGCAAAGCTAGGGCAGGAAGGTCACACAGGACGCTGCAGGCTGTACCAAACCTAATTGGGCCGCCTTTGCAGCGCACTTGGGCACAACACTACGCAGTCGACTAAGCAACCGCACTCCCTGCCTTTTGCTTCAGCCTCAGCGCAGTTTTCAGTATGTCCGCACCCCACTGCCGGTTCCTGATATACCCGCAGTCGGGTCCACGGTTGGATCCGCACTGAAAACCACTCCACCGCACCTCTGGTTCCTCAGAACACTGGTTCTGGGGTTGTTGGGGTTGTTAGGCTCCCATAGAGTCAGGAGCCGCTCGATCGCTGGCTAGTACGGAGCTCCACCCCTCCTTCGGCGCATGCGCAGGAAAGCAGGGAGCTTAGTATTAAGATTTTTAATATTTAGGACATTAAGGCCACCACAGTGAAAAATAGCTTTTGAGTTCTGGTCACTGTAAGGATGTATTAACATTGCATTTCTATATGGCCTACTATAAAATAGCATGAACTCTGATTTGTGGCCTCCGGGGCCTACATAGACTGACTTATCAATATTTAAAAAGGAGTTTTGGACCTATCAAAATGGTTTATTTTGGCAGGTTAAATTGCAGTGTCTAAACTGCCACAGTCAGGCGACAATGGTAGGATTGAAGCCATGTTTTAGACTGTCACTAAAGTGCATGGCACAATAGGTGCGGCAGTCCACCAGTGACATTTAACTCACAGGGCATTGATACATTTTCTACTATATATTAGGGACTTATAGGTACGTTAAATATTCCAATTAGGAATATAACAATTCACCATGATTGAAGAGAGAGCACCGGCATTTTACAATTAGTTCGCAGGGTTTAGTGCACAGAGTTCTAACGCCAGCAACAACTCTTATTTTCTACAACATTGCTCTCTATTCATGTGCTTATCTTTAACTAGCGTTAACAGTCACTGAGGTGGCAGAAGAAACTGGCTATACCTGGCCCATTTTATTGTAATTCTCTCTCCCATGTGCAGTCGGTTCCTTCGTCTGCAAAACTACAAGTTCAATATTATAAGACCAGTTTTAATTTGTACTGTATGTCCAGTACGATCTCTAAGTGGGGGGTGTGATAAAGGTGGCCCGTTGTCATCTGTTCGGGGCGATACTGTGCATGTGTTTGCTACATGTCGAGAGTTGGAGACCATAAAAGAGGGGAAATGTTTTTTTTGTTATACTCAAGTTTCAGGTAGACCTAACCCCCTTGTTAATCCTGCTAGGTGTACAAGAAGGGGAGGTGTGTGGAAAAGGAAGATCTCTCCTTGTGTGGAAAATGGAGATCTCTCCTATTTATAAGAATTAGCATTCCGGTTGTGTACTGCCTCCACCTAACTGAATCCTAAGCGACCTGCTTTTCATCAATGGCTAGTCCGGCTGTTGGCAGCGCATAATCTTGAAAGGTCTATATGTATGAGGAGAGGCACATGGTCCCAGAAAAAAGGGGTGAGGACTTGGGCACACTGCTTGACTTGGTTGGCATGTGACTGAAAGAATGACCCACCCAATATAATCTAGGCTCGGTAATTGGAAAGAATGAATTGATGTTTTAGGCAGTTAAAGTATAGCTGCTTATTCACAATGCATTTTAGGATTCACCTTCTTCAACATTTTTCACTATTATAATGAATTTTTGATCTACTCTCCTGTTGCTGTTTTTCTCAGTATTATTTATTGTATACAGGGTATAATGTGTAAATGGTCTTGAACTCTCACCTATTGTATGGGGTGGTCGGGGGTTCATTTTTGTTGTATATTCAAAACTGCAATAAAAAAAAAAATTCAAAACATACTTCAATCAGGAAATTGTAAAGCGCGCTACTCACCCGTGAGGGTCTCAGGGCGCTGGGAGGGGGGAGGTGGGGGGAGAGAGGGGGCGGTAGTAAGCAGCTCCGTTGAGTCGAAGAGCGAGGTCTTGAGGGTCTTCCTGAAGATGTTCAGAGAGGGGGCGTGTCTGATGTCGATTGGGAGCTCGTTCCATGTCTTGGCAGCGATGTAGACGGAGGCTCTTCCACCCGTTCTGGCTCTGCGGATGCGCAGGGTTTTGGCGAGGGCGGCGGATTGGAGGTTTCTCTTGGGTACGTGGAAGGAGATTCTCTCATTGAGGTACTGGGGTCCGGTGTTGTGGAGGCATTTGAAGGCATGGGTGAGTATCTTGAATGTTACTCTCTTCTTGACGGGGAGCCAGTGGAGGTCCTGCAGGTGTTGGGTGATGTGTTCTTGTCAAGGAATGCTGAGGACGAGTCTAGCTGCGGTGTTCTGTATGATCTGGAGTTTGCGGAGCAGAGACTTGTTGATTCCGGTGTAGAGGGCGTTTTTGTAGTCCAGTCTGGTTATGAGTGCGTGGGTGATGGTTTTTCTTGATTCGGGGGGATCCATTTGAAGGTCTTGCGAAGGATTCGGAGGGTGTTGAAGCTGGTGGAGGCAATTGACCTGTCGGGTCATGGAGAGGGAGGAGTCGAGAACAATGCAGAGGTTCTAGGTGTGGTCCGTGGGGGTGGGCGGGCTACCAAGGGCGGTGGGCCACCAGGTGTTGTCCCAAGCGGTAGGGGAGGGTCCGAGGACGAGGACTTCTGTCTTCTCCGAGTTGAGCTTCAGGCAGCTACTACTCATCCAGGATGCGACGTCCTTCATTCCTTCGTGGAAGCTGAGTCTGGTGGTGACGGGATCCTTGCTGAGGGAGAGGATGAACTGGGTGTCATCGGCATAGGAGACTATGTTTAGTCCGTGTTGTCTGATGATGGAGGTGAGGGGGGCCATGTAGATGTTGAAGAGCATAGGGCTGAGTGGCGATCCTTGAGGTACTCTGCAGTTCATCTCTGTGGGTTCGGAGAGGAAGGGTGGCAGTCTGATTCTTTGGGTACTGCTGGTGAGGAAGGAGCAGAGCCATTCGAGGGTGGTTCCCGGTATGCTGGCGTTGTGGAGTCTTGCTGCTAGTGTGCGGTGGGAAACGGTGTCAAAGGCTGCAGAGAGGTCGAGTAGGATCATGGTCGCGGTGTGGCCTTGGCCGAGGAAGTTGCGGATGTCATCTGTTGCAGCCAGTAGGGCGGTCTTGGTGCTGGGGTTGCTTCGGAATCCGGATTGGAAGGGGTCGAGGATGGAGTTCCTTCATCTTTTCATCAATACAAGATGAAAGTTAAAGTTCTGACCCCACTCCCAAGAATCAATAGACCTTGATGCCATTTTGTTTTGTTATGCTGTGCAGATGAGCTTGTCTACTATTCTTTACCTGGCACTGGTGTAGTACCTCTGTTGGTGAAGACAAGCTTTTCTGTTATTCTTTTGCTTGTCTCAGGTTCCATCACAGTGCTGGCAGCAATGTTTGTCTGCCCTTCTTTGGTCTT
Organism: Lissotriton vulgaris; assembly: GCF_964263255.1. Lineage (NCBI taxonomy): Eukaryota > Metazoa > Chordata > Amphibia > Caudata > Salamandridae > Lissotriton > Lissotriton vulgaris. Next base: position 1,729,359,969 of record NC_141693.1, read on the forward strand.
ATTGTGGTTGCCATCCTGCTAGGGTCGGAAAGCATATCTGCTGCTCTTTGCCTGGTTCTAGCGCCACCTAATGGTGAGGTTAGTCCAGCATCTTGATATATCTGTCATATCAACAAATTAATTCAGAGACAGTGGCTTGTTGTAGAGACAATGCAACACTATGTTCAGATGGCGACGACAGCAATTGTATGGTACGACTTTGCATAGCACACTTCCTTATCCCTGTATTGTTCTGGAACAAATAATATGATCACCTACTGTGGGGGAAGGATGGCCTAGGTATTTTGTCATGGTAAGATGTGTACGAATTACAGCTATTAAAATGGCTTCATAAGGCAGTAGGAATATTTTGATCTAACACTTTTCCAAAAAGAGGTCAATACATTTTAGTTCACTTTCTTGGCTCTTCACAGTCGACACACACACACGTCATGCATTAGGAACTGGGACCAACCTTATCAGATGCAAGGTCAAAAACAGAACTCTTATTCTCATGGATGGTAATCTGTATGAACGAAAAAGCAGAATTGCAAACATCATTTTCAGAGAAATTTCTTTTAGAACTGTGACCGTATTTATGTCATGGCTCACACACATTAATCCCATGTTTAAGACACTAAAACCTACTGCATGGCATTCATGAACATCAAAAATAACTCAGTGTCCTGGATTTTTATCTCCATGAGAAAACGCTTAGAAAGATGCAACTCAACTGTATAGTGCTACCTACAATGTAATATGTGGGTTCATCCAGAAAATGTATCTCTCTTTTATGGAACCCATAAGCCAACAAACTGTTAGCTTTCTTTACATTTTGCTGTCTGCCACTAAATTAAAAATTAACTGTTAAGGAGTTGAGAAGGAGAATAGTCCTTATAAATGAAAAAATCAATTAAAAATAACTGTATTCGGCATAAAATGCCATAAAAGTAGATTTAATCTTACAACACACTAATACAAGTCTAAAACATTAATCAGAAAAGTGTGGCCATGCCATAAATATACGTCTAAGACCAGAAAAAGAAGTGCTTTAGTGCATCACGAGACCGGGCAAATGGGAAAATACTTAACTTTTTTTTTTTAAATCATTTATTTATTTTATTTATTTATTCAATTTATATAGCGCGTGATCACCAATAGGTCTCTAAGTGCTTGTACTCGGAAAGACCGAACATTACAGAAACAGGCAACCAGATTATAGCACGCCCCATGCATCTTGAAAGAGCACCGTTTTTAACATCCGACGAAAAATTCATGTAAAAGCTTATAAATAGGGCATACAGAATAATTTCTCAAAACGCTGGCACACCAAAAAAGAATTAATAAAAATGCCCTATTGGTTACAAGCCACTTGCCTAGTTCTCCACATAGCCAATAAAAAACGAGATACAGCCAAAACAATATATTGGCTTACATCAGACTTCAACTTTCGAATAGCCATGTTTATGTGCTCTAGTGCCCGAACCTCCTATTTAAAAGATAGGTAGGGGAGAAAAAAACACACATGCTCTATTGTTTCCTTTCTCTGTCCCACAAGAGGGGCAGACACAGACTGCTGAGTCAGATTTACGGGCCCATTTCAAGTGTAAGAAGCAACTGGTAATGTTCCATATCTAAAAATGCAAATAAAGCATGCGAGCCAATGAAAACTCAATTTCATCTAAAAATCCTTCATAGGTATAGGTTACTTTAACTAGTAAAAAGTGTTCCGTCATAATGTCTAAGTCAGAGTCTGAGAGTATCTGACCCAATTTATACTTAAGATAACTTTCTCTAATTTCGCGTTTACTAATGGCTAATAGCTTCTCTGGTGCTTCCCACAAATCACTACACTGAATCTTAACAAGAGTGTCTTTCACATGTCTGAACCATGGGCGGTTTCGTGAACCCATCAAGACCAGCCTGATATGATGAAAGTACCAGCATGGCCCAAATCCATTGCCAGTAAAGTATGGGCCTTAAACCCACTTCCTATGTAATAGACCGCAAACCCAAATCAAATTTCAAAGGAACTAGCGGAGTGCTATTTGGGAGAACTTATAATTGTTTTAGGAATCTGTTCTCTGAGACTTGCAGACTGGAGATGTTTTTATGCCCCCGGAGTTCAGAACCATGGATAGCAGCTCCTAAAGTCTGCACCTTATAGATTTGAACAACTGGCAACATTGGACGATATTGAGAACTTTGTTTTGCTGTAACTAGCTCCCCATTAAGCTGCATACTTTTAATTCTCCTTTTATCAATGTAGCAGCACCAACCCATGTCCTCTGCATGAGTCAGCCCTAGATATTCAAAAACCTTAACCCAATCTAGGGGAACACCTAAAAGTTTAGGATTTGCTTGGGTAGAGTGACCTAGATTAAGAATTATGTATTTTGCATTTCCAACATTTACTTCAAGGCCCCTTTAGTCGCAACATTTCTCAAAGCAATGTAAAATATTCTGTAAACCCATACGGGATTTGAAAACTACAAGAGTGTCATCTGCGAACATTAAGGCTGGAGCCTTGATGCTAGCCAACCTAGGAGCATCACCATCACAATCATGCAGGAAGGAAATCGTATCATTCACATACAACAACAAGCATTTACAATGCTGTGGTCTCGGCATTATTAAAGCTAGAGCTATTGGCATTGCTCACGATTTTTTTTTTATCATAAATAAATGGCATTGTCATTTACAATGCCAATAGTTTAATCGTTAAATAAATGGCATTGTCATTTACAATGCCAATAGCTTAATCGCTCGCAAATGCATGACCTATTGCATTTACACCCACACAGAGCCACACGCACAAAGCCACCCACACACATATAAAGAGCCACCCACACAGAGTCATTCACATAGAGCCACCTACACAGCCACCCTCACACAGACAGAGCCACCCACACATAGAGCCACCTACAAAAAAGCTATCCACACAGAGCCACACACAGACAGAGCCACACAGACAGCCACACAGACAGAGCCACACACAGACAGAGCCACACACAGACAGAGCCACACACACACAGACAGAGCCACACACAGACAGAGCCACTTATGATCCAAGCTTCTGATAACTAAAGGCATAATGCCATCACTGATAGATATATGTAATGACCATATGGCTAGGCCCTCCTCATTAAGCCTCGAGGTGGGGGCGGGGGGGCGAGAGCAGGAGGAAGGAGAGCTGCGGGCCGAAGGGGGGGCAAGAGATCTGGATGCACAAACAGGGTGGCAGAGTCAAGAAAAACGGCACAGACGCAGAGACTCTGGAGCGGCAGCAGGATCCACGATGCAAAAAAAAAACAACAGCGTCCGCAACTCCGAAAATTTTCGGATTCGGGGGCGTGTTTTGGCGTTCTGAGTGACGGATGACGTCACTGCCGAAAGAACAGCAAAACTTACGCCCCCGAATCCGAAAGAGACGGGGCTTTATTAGAGTGATGCCCCTCTCCTTAAATGGCTGGTCTCCGTTTAGGAAGCCAGCCAATAGAACAGAGACGGAGGAGAGAGGCAGGTCAAACATCGTACTAAAGGACATTAAATCTCCTCCCGGAGACTGCGCAAGCGCAGCCTTCTCGGTCCTTTAACAAATGACGCTCCGAAGGTGCCAAAATCCGACATTTTCCAGATTCTTCGGTGGCTGAAAGGGGGCAATGTTTCAATGGTCTACGCTTGAAATGCGCTGGCTGCACATGAATTAGTTTTCCATTACGGCGCATCTAAGAGGACTACACCGAACCAACCCCACTGCGGTAACTCTGCAAAATATCCTGCCAGAGATATTTTAAATTCTCCAATATCTACTTAGATACTCATATTTAGGAGGGAGCTCCATCAGCAGAGCCAGTTCATGCTTTCACGATCACGCCCACAAACGGTTTGTAGTAGGAAGGTCAGACGCCTACATCCCAGATACCCAGATATGAAAACAAAGGGACACTTGCATCTAATAAACAGTCTTGCACCATTCGATTCCCAAAACACACAGAAATAAGGCCTGTAACATACATACGATGCTAGTGAATTAAAAAGCGTCAGCGGCCAAATTTAATCTAGCATCCTAAAAAAATCACAATAGCGGTGTCCAACGTAGGGCAGGTCTATGTAACGTTTTCAGGATAAACTGCAAGCTATGTATTCGCTCAATTACATTGTATGTATGAAAATTCATCTTATCTGTATTTGCCGAAAGGCAGGAATAGAATAGGAAACTTCTGTGATCAATTTAAAACAAGTTTTGCGCTGAATGGGAAGAAATGTGTGCATGTGTTAGCATTTGCAACTTTATGCACATTTTAGCACAATCCTGAGAAATAGAGGAAGAATAAGGTAGCAGGAAAGTGTACAAAAAGATAGAGGCATAACTGGAAAAGAATTAACAAAAGCAAAAGTGAAGCCTAGTGGAGGAAAATACTTCAATACTACTGAAAGATGGGACAGTACTTTTGGTAGCCAAACACTGCCAAAGGAAGACAGCTGATACTACAGGCATCGCTGTCGACCTGTTTCTAGGTTTAAAGCCAGCCAACCAATATGGTTTGATAAAAACGTATATATTCAATATACTTAAAGTTGTTTTTAAACAGCCATCTTCACCCATTGGTCTACTGCAGTGTCATTCACGTTTTGCTTCCACCCACCTCAGCAATGCATGGCTGCTTTCCGGGTCTCTACCGTAGACTGCAGTGCACCGCAAGTGCCATTCATTTCTGAAGGAGCATGAAACCCATTCCAAATGGCGGGCAGTGCAACATTCAAAGAGGACTGTCGGCGAATATGCAGGTGCATGTTCAGATGGCAAGCTTGTAATGTTTCTGCACACCTTCATTACGAAATCAATGACTGCAGTCTAAGTGTATATGGGCATTCATTATTGATATTTTGGCAAAAAAGGTTTACAAACCTTTTTTCCCAATAAAAAAATCTGCCAACGCCAGTCAGCTGGCAGCCAAGGCCGGGCTCCTGCTTTGCAAATTGGCGAGGAAGGAGAAAACTTTCTGAATTAAGTATTTTATAACAGCCTAACGAGCCCATGTGAGGCAGAAAGTGCAGTACACTGCCTAATCACCAAGGTCTAGTTTGAACACTCCGCTCCAATTCTCAAGCATCCAAACGTACACATTAAGACTTGGAGTATCACTGATACATACAGTAGTACAACAAGATTACATGCGGAGATGTGCAAGTCGATAGGGGGCTAAAAGAAGGTAAAGAGTCAAACCACCGACATGTTTAAACTTTTTGACTTACCGGGCCTCGGATAGTAGTGAATAACTAACATGAGTCAAATGTGTGGTGCACATGCTTTTTAAAATCCCAGCTTTACTTCCGGTGTGCTCAAAAGATGGCAGAGTAAGAACCGTTCAGATTAACAAACCCCCAAGACAAACACGGAATCTGGCCTACCACCAGCCCACCAATATGAGACGAGATCCACTAACTGCACCAATGAGAATCTGAGGTCTAGACATTTTCCAAATCAATGCACAACATGTCTTTCCTGTGTTGATCCAAGAAGACTGACCGAGTAAAGGCAGTTTATCCTCTACATCATCCACTGCTCATCTTTCACTAAACACCATCACGTCATTGCTGACAAACTTTCAAATTCAATGAATGCATCTCACTTGTTTTAGATTTCACTTGCTTACAGCATTCATATTCACTTCCTCCAAAATCTACATTGTATAACTCCGCCTGACTACGTGCTAGAATCAGGAAGTAGGGCCTACATCACTGATCCCAAATGCAGATCTTAAAATTCTGCTGCAATGATCTGTACTTTCCCACTAAAGTGATCTAGCCAGCGTCCTTGACACCCATTTCAAAGCAGTCATTCTCAAACCCAAAAAAAGACGATCCTTCCCGGTCCCGTCTCTCCTCAGCTGTGGAGACACCTTCTGTTCGGCAGGCATGTCGCGGAGCTCCCCTTACTTCCCCAGGGGTGCAAACAGTTGCTCCTTCTCCGCTGATCCATGGAGCACTGCGGGAACGGACTGTGCCCCTTGGTTCGGCCCCCACACCCCAGGGGGAGGGAGATAGTGGCTGGACCGGGGGTCTCAGTGGAGGCTACCCCAGGGAAGCATAGCCCGAACACCAATGGAGAGGATTGGCGGGAGATAAGGGAAGGGAGATAAGGAAGGAGAAAGAGCGGGCCCACCAGATAATAGGGCTGGGCCAGCGTAGTTGTAAATCTAGGGTTAGGAATGTGGTAGGGACCTTGAGGAACATAAGATCCGGCCACCACTTATATCTCAAGGTGTATATGACTTCTAGTTTCAGAACTCGTTCAGCTGCTCCTGAAATGCCCAATGTTTATTTAAGCTGTTTACCTCAGCAGATGGCGTTCTTCTTCAAGGAGTCCATGCTTTGATCTTTAATCTCAATTCTGGCCCGAAGGAGCAGCAGGGCCTTCGATTGGTTCATTACTTGCAGATCCATCCTGATTCAGTCTGTCCTGTTGGGACCTATTATGGTTCCCATGCTTACTTGTGTAGAGACTTGCACACTGGCCCCAATATCTATGCTGGTTACTAATAGAGGGCAGCTAGCTTTTTAATGGGGTGCCTGCAATGGTTCATCTACTGAGCAGAGGCTCATCTTTTAACCCTGAGAAGTAATGGCTATTTGACAAACGTCGGAGTTAACTACAGATCACTCGACTTGCAAAGCCTTTGGTGCATGCCAGTGACTAACCTGCACCAAGAGTGAAAAAGTGCCCCAGGAGTGATGTTGGGGCACCTTTCCAGGATTGTCCAGGGCCATTTTCAAAATCCATTGGTACAAATTATGCTAGCTCTGCAAAAACGCCATATAGTTGCCCTTCCTTGTTGTCTTGAAAGACCCTTCTGCACCGTGCTCCAGACACCCCAACTCTAGACCGGATTTATGCACAACATGCATCTCTTGCACTACAGGGTAATTAACAGTCCTTTTGCTCCTCGAGGACCTCGACTTGCACTGCTGGCCTACAGGCCACGCCCAGCTGGCCCCATTTCCACATCAAAGAAAAATAAACCCTTCAGGCACCAAGAGAACTGTTAGAGTAACTGGGAGCGGTTCTTCCTTTAACTGCCACTACCATTTTTTATCATACCCATTCATCCATGCAATACATAGACTATAGGTCTTATTTGTAGTAAATATTTCCTTTATTCACCATGATATATACTATAAAACCAGATCGTTACATAAAAACCGATGCAAGAGAGGACCGTTCTTTTCTCAAACTCGTGTGTATCGTAATCCTTTACCCATACGGCAATTTTGTACCACTAAGATGTGCCAATTCAAATCGGACTTGTTTCCTACTCCATATAAAACAGTTACAAGTCGTGTGCAAATGAAACTTATATCATGAAGTCTTTTACATAGAAACATACAGATTAAGAAAGGATATGCTATAAACCATATATAGAAACGTTGGCGCGTTGTTTCGGTTGATTACCATTGGCTGACACCACATTCTTCAGTACAGATTTATAGATTAAATCTATTGTTGACTTTAAAAATGTATGCTACTTTTGTATATTGAGGTTCAACTTTTATGGTTCTAATCAATAAAATTTGGTCCATATGTAAAAAAAAAAAAAAATGTGGTAGGGAGATTTAAAGGTGGGCACCGGGGAATTTTGTCAGGAGAAGAAGTGCGGCGACAGAGTGTGAGGTGAGGTGGGGGAGGGTAGGGTCTGGAGGTGGGCTGCAGTGAAGTGTATAAAGGAGGAGGAGAGTGAGGGGCACGGGACAGCTGGGGGTGGGCGGGTGCGGAGGCCGAGTGTGCGGAGAATGATGCGCAGGGAGAGGGGGGGGAATCGGCTTCGGGATATTAGCAGGGGTCCTGCTCACTGATGGGACAAAGAAACAGGTGAAGAACGGGAAGTGCGCAGAGTGGGTATTGCTGATAAAATGTCAAATGAATCGAAGCCTAGCAAAGACTGAGCAGGGCTGTGGCGGAAGGGAGAAGAAGTGTGTTAATTAATGCCCGCAATATTGGCTGAGCAGCAACGGCACACGGGGCCTCTGGGGATGGGGGGACTGCTGGGGGGTCCTTTGTTTGCTGGCACGGTTGTATGTCGCCACATCGCGCACCATTTCATTGCGTGCCTTTACCACGTGGTTATTACTTCGTGAGATCCACAACATCGGCAACTTTGACATCGGACGTTGTTGCCTCGCAAATGCGTTCATGTGTATGGGCAGGGCTTTACGTGGGATGAAAAAACTGGGGGGGTCTCTCAAAGGGGCGTGCCCAGTGTAATTAGGGGCGTGGCTTTAAATCACTTACGCAAACAATCTGTGCTTAGCATAGTGTGCCGCCCAACTTGTAATTTGCTGTTTCCGTCATTGCATCCAGATATTTGATACAAGGAGCATCATACCTACAATAAGTAAGTGATATTGGCTTTGTCAATGGTTATTACTTGCAGACGATAAATAAGCTGCAACTATAACTTGTATATAATATTGACAAAGCTTCCAATTAAATCCTTGGTGACCCTACCACAATGTTGCTGCTCCTGAGTTTCAGAAAGAGAAGGGACATCCAGAAAGAAAATGACTCTTAAAGGATTTCCCTTCCCCCACAACGCTCCCCTGGCATGACGTCATGCTGTAACTTCTCTAGTACTGAGAAGTGAGCAGTGTGAGCAGCGCACATCCATGTGCCTGCTGCTGTCTCGAAACGGGTCTCTATCAGGCTTTGTTTTGCGCCATGGCACTTTTTTCCGGACTGCAGTGACAGCAAACAGCGGTCATTGCAGTCCTTGAAAAAAAACGGGCTGCCTGTGTCAGGGCTCAAAACAGAGCCCGATAGAGACCCGTTTCGAGGCCCCCAGAAAAAAACTGCTGGTGCTCAGACCCCTTAAGACCCGGCCCACTTCAAGCCCTGTGTATGGGTTAGTACTTTACTCCGCAGGCTCCGAAATCGCACTCCTTTACAATGCGATTTGTGTTGTCCTACCCCAGTTTTTGCATTCTTTTGGCTGAATGCCTGATCCCGCCTCTCTAATGCCGTGCACCCACGACCCCACCCCCCCACCACTCCCCCCCCACCCCTCCTGGGCACGATGGCAATATATTGTGCACTAGAAATTACTGCATTATCAAAATGCTACCATAAAATTTGGGAAAAACGTATGGGCGGGGGGGGGTATAAAAGTGCGTGAGACTGTGGCAGAGTGAGTGTGTGAGTCATAGTGTGTGGGATACTTGTTTTGTGATAGAGAGTTGGTGATGGCAGTGCTTAATTAGTTAATTTAAAAATGCATGTCCTCTTCTTAGTTGCTAGTTTGCACTAGAGCATTCCTCCCGCTTGCAGCTCCTAAAATATATTCTTGTGATTGTGGCAAAACCACTTCATCCTTCTCCTAGTGGTATGTGTTGCTAAAGATATGGATGAAGATGTGGGCTAACGGGCAGAGCTGCCGAGTTTGGAGGTGGGAAACCAGGTTCGAGTCTCGGCGACCTCTCGGGATCCTGTTATTCTGGGCAAAGCACGTCTCCTTGTTCCTACCAAAAAATGAATGTGTAATGTAACTGGTGCTCATGTGAAGCTCTCCAGTTCCTTTCTTTTGTTTTTAAAAAGGATGCTAGCGGTCCAGTCAGGAGCAGCCTATGATATGCCCTGTGACACCGATTAAAGGCTAATTAATGTCGTATAAGTGCCGCTTTGTGATATTATTCGTGGTATGAACAGTTGCCTATATTAGAATATACATTTCAGATCACGTGAATTATTTGATGGAATGAGAAGATTTCAGTCCACGATAAAAACGTACAACAATGAAAATTAAGAATGGAAAATATAGGATATAAGAACGTGCAAAACTCCCGAGTAGACCTTGGCTTGGAGGGGCGACCATAATATCCTGAGACCCGGGGAGCTGACCCAGCCCTTGAATGCTTTATGAGGCAAACTTACAAATTAATGGATACGTTCATAGACATTTTCTGACATTATCGTTTGTTATTGGTATTTCTATTACACACACGTTCATCCACTCACATTTTTTGCACCTACATCCATCCACCCATTCTTCACCCATCAACCCTATCATCCATCCACCCTTACATCCCTACTTTAATCCATCCATCCACTCATTCTTCATTCATCCACCCACCTTTTGGAACCTACATCAATCCACCCATTCATCATTCATCCACCCCCCCTATTCAACGTTTTTATTCCATCAAGGTACAAGTGTGAGTGACATCACGGTGATTACATTGCGATTTCAAGATAGAAACGGGCTTGACATGTATGACTTTCCACATGATTATATTGCGCTCATCAAGCTTCAAGCTTTTCACTTTTTATGATTCCCACGTTTTTATCTCACCTAGCTGCATGTTTGACTGGCATCGCGCGTATGACTTTGAAAATGTAAAATGTAAACTTCCACGTTTTTATTTATTACATCGCGCTGAACAAGCTTCCAGTTTGAGTGGCATCGCGGCCGACGCCTTGACATTTTAAGACTTTCCAAATGTAAACGTTCCTAGTTTGAGTGACATTCAACATGCGATTGCAAAATTGAAACAGGCTTCGACATTAACATGGGCTTGACATTGACATTTTATGACTCCACAAATATAAACGGTCTAAACGGGCTTGACATTTTATGACGGGTTTCACTTCAAGTTGTAGTCACATGTTATGACTTTCAAAAAGTAAACGGACCAAGTTTGATTGACAATCAACATGGTTACATCGCGCAAGTTTGCAAATTGCGTTGTTGTTGCTTACGTTGCAATGCCTTTCGATGTAAACGTCGAAGCGTTGCTATGGCATGCGATGTAAACGTTACTGCGATGTGTTAATTGCGTTGTATTGTGTTCGCGAAGCGATCACTTCGTTGCGATGGGTGTTTCCCGCTGGCACAGGACGGTGGGGTTGAACAGGGGCTGGTAGTGGTTTGTGTTCGGGCGGTATAGATGCAAGGGGGGATGGGAGGCATGTGGCGCGCGTCAGAAGGGGGGCAGAGGTGCCACGGGGCTCAACACAACATCAATAGCAGCGGAGGGGAGGGGGGGCGATGAAAAGGAGATCAGGTGCGAAGGATGGCATGGGCGGGCACACGGGAAGACCGGAGGGGCGCACGGGTAGGGTTGGCTGGTTACAGATGGCTGGGGTCTCAGCTGAGTGTTTGGGTGCAGGGATGGGGCCGGCAGCACAGGGTATGGCTGGACAGGACAGTGGAGGCATGTCTTCCACGGGGCGGACGGGTGGCGCTCGGGGCACTTGAAGGAACCGACTGCAGCACGCAGGGTGGAGTGGCAAAGGAATAACGTGGGGGGAGCAAGGACGGGCTGGCAAGAGATGGGTGGAGAGGTGCACACCAAACGTAGAATGAGAACGTACCTCTGAATGCAGGATACCTATGGCTGCTCCACACGGGTCTGGAAGAAACTAAGGCAGGATTCTGGGATTGCAGGGGTTCCCGAATTGGAGGCGAGGTCTGCTTCAAGGGGGAACTTCTGCCTGCAAATACACGGCAACTGCACATTCTTTGTTTTAAACCTTCTGCTAAGCTGGGAGTGGAAACCCGCCTCGTGAAAGAAACGTTGTGCTTGCAAAACCCAGCCCCGTGATGTCCGTGTCCGTTCACACATCAGGAAGACGAACTGGGGCAAGCTGCAACAGGGATTACAATACTGCACAGATAGTAAAAGCGAGATTTGGAAACAATAAAAACGGCATAAACAGACTAAGAACGGCACAAACAGGCTTACCTCATGTCCTCACTAGACGCTGCTCGAGCAGCAAAATGGCGTCCGGCAGCTCTAAAATTTTTCGGATTGGGGGCGTGGTTTTGCGCCCTGAGTGACGGGCAACGTCACAGGGCTAAAGAATGCAAAAAATCACGCCCCCAAATCCGAAAAAGACGGGGCTTGTTTGAAGTGATGCATCTCTCCTCCAATGGCTGGCCTCCGTTTAGGAAGCCAGCCAATGAAGGAGAGAGAGGGCAGGGAGGCGGAACCTACAGCGCACTCAGAGTCATTAAATCTCCAGCCTAAGTCTGCGCAAGCGCAGCCTTTTAGGCCTCCGACCTAAAAAGAGGGTAGGGGCAAGCACACATACCTGCCTTAAGCTTCGATCCACAGAAAAAGGATCCGTCAGTCCACACCGCTCTTGTGCAAAATTATCTATGTGAAGTCTAATTAAAGTCAAAGGCCCATAGCAGACAAAACCTGCCAAAGATCAAGTCGAGGTACCATGTTGAAGTCCTTCATACTGCCCCACTGCACTCTACGCATGTTACTAGATACAGCAATCCTTGTATCTATTCTATCCTCTTGGGAGGACTTCAAGCCTAGAGCAACAAAATCTATTTCAAGTGAGAGGGCAGTATGGGCATTATCTACACCAATTGTTCTCTGCGTACTCTTGCTCAGTAATATTGAGAAAGGAGAGGGAGATGTGAGGTGTGGCTTAGAAGAACTGAACACAGGACAACTCAACTTGTACATTTCTGTTTTAAAGAAAATACTTTTATAGGAGAAACTAGGGAATACGCGCAGAACCATTCATTTATCATGTCTCATACATCCTCCTTTAGCAAGGTGAACGTCAGTTTCAGATTAAATCTTGGAAAACCTATATGTAGTTTACTTTTCTTCTTAAAAGCCCTTTCTATCGAATGTCAGAAGGCAATTCTTTCTCCACTGTTTAGACAGTGGGGTAGGGTAATAAATAAAGGGTGTAAATTAAACCTTCATTGTACAGTCTAGTTCAGTCCCAATTGTTGCTATCCCCTATCCTCATAAAATTGTAACCCATAATCATTTAAACTTCCTTGAGTAGAACATGAACAAGTGCCAACAAAGCCAATAGGTCTCGCCTTTTGACTGCTATGCAGACGATTGGCTTTGTACTAGGTTTGCTAATGCTCTTCAGCAGTGGCAAAAATAGGAAAAAATGCCTTTTGTCATTGCTGTGCAGCATCAGAAGAAAGAAAAAAGCACTATGATGTTTTCGCATATGTTTATGCTTCAACACACAAACGCACGTGTCCTATCAATTAAGCGTCTCAGTGTGAAGACGCATACACACAAATGCATAAACATGCATACATGCCCATAAAGCATAACAAAGTCTCCATTTTGTTTTTTTTATTTACCATTCCAAGATGATATCAATGTGTGTGATAACGTAGTTTGGTAAAGGGGCGGCCAGGCTGCAAAGTGCATCTGCCATGCCCTCCCCAAAAAATGTTTTAAAAAAAATTTTAAACACCATAATGGGAGTGGCAGGGGAGCAATGCGAATGGAACAAGTCATTTTTATAGAAAGATCAGGACAGGGTGGAGAAATATAAAAAAAGATAAAAATCAAAAAGGAGGGGGGGGAGTGGGAAAGCAATGGGTAAGTCAAGGAGGTGTAGGCGGGCGCAGCCTGAACACATGAAGAAGTGGAAATAGCTTATGAGCAAAAGAGCAAGAAAACGTGCATTTTGAGCAGTGGAAGGATGAAAGTCATCGAATCAAAAGGTTGGTGAAAAATCTATTCTCTGTGGAATGGGACAAACCCGAAGAAGTGGAAGAAAAGCCAATGAATAAGAAGCCAACACATGAGATTTACATTAAAGCTAACCAGTGGTTAGAAGTGGGCTGGCCCGAAGCCCACTGTAAGTATTAGTATTGTGCACAATAGATTAGTTTTTTAGGTGAGACCTAAAATGTCACTCCAAAATGTATAACAAGCATTGGCAAAACTAAGTCATGCCGCAGGAATTAACTTACCTTTCATCTGACCTTTTGTACAGCATCAGCTTAAAAAAAAGTACTGGCAAAGCCTAGAGGTCAATTTACTGAGGTAATGTATTCAAGCACAAGCAGCCAAAAATACACACAGGCTAATTGTGCCATGTCACTGTAACTTTCTGTATGGCAACACAAGTTAGTAGACAAAGAGAACCGTAAGACACAGGCTGCATAAATACATTGCAAATATTAAGTACATATTTGTGCATGCCAGTGCTTCCATGCCTTATCACATTAAAGGCAGAGGCAGACGGTAAATAACAAGTACAAACTTGCTAATTAGTCTTTGCTTTAGTTCCCAGTATTGTAGCATCTTTCTGCTTCCATTTCCAGCCAAAGTATTAGAAAAAGTCATCAACCAACAACTCTCCACACATCTGGAACAGAACCTCCTATTCACTCCTCCCAATCCAAATTCCATAGGAACCAAAGTACCAAGACAGCCCTAATCACGGCTACTGACAACATCTGAGCCCTACTCGAACGAGGAGAGACTGCGGCTCTGATCCTCCTAGACCTCTTGGCAGCCTTCGATACAGTCTCCCACCACACACTCATCACCAAGCTGCACAACATAGGCACCCAAGGAGTCCCCTTTCCCCCTTCACCTCTGAACCCAAAGAAATCATCTGTGGAGCACCCTAAGGATCCTCGCTCAGCCCCACCTCTTCATTGCTTATATGTCACTACTGGCAAGCATCGCCAAAACCCACAGACTCAACATCATATCGTATGCCAACAACACAAAACTCACCCTCTCCTTGTCCGAAGACACCACCAAGACCAACTTCCAAAACTGCATGACAGGTGTCACCAACTAGATGAAGAGCAATTGCCTGTAGCTCAACACTGAACTTCCACCTCGAGAACAACAACAACACCACCACCCTAATCGCCAACCTCCGCCTCAGACAACTCGTCACCGAACCCACCCACGCCGCCGGCCACACGCTTGACCCCATCTTCTCCAAAAGCACCCACGTCGCCTTCAACCACATCACCGAACCCCACTGGACCGACCACCGCTGCATCCATTTTACCTTCAAGAAACAAACCACGCACCACCGCACCCAACAGCTGCCTCGCCACTGCTGGAGCAAAGTCACCAAGGACCAGCTGACCCACACCCTCGCCCAGAACCCACCCACTGACCCCACCGACCCAGACACCGCCGCCCGTAACCCCAGACAGTGGATCGACGACTGCGCCAACACTATCGCCCCACTCAAGAAACCCTCCAGCAGCCAATCCAGCAAAAAAGCCACCTGGTTCACTGAAGAGCTCCAGACCTCCAAACGTACATGCCGGAAACTGGAGAAGAAATGGCTCCACGACCGCACACCGGACAACCACGCAGCCCACAAGGACGCCACCCGCAGACTTCACCAACTCATCAGAACAGCCAAGAGATCTTCCTTCAAAACCCGCCTGGACAACAACGCACACAACAGCAAAGAGCTATTCAGCATAGTGAAGGAACTCTCCAACCCCAGCGCCAACACCAAGGGATATCCCGCCCTCGCAGGAGCTGTGCGATTCACTGGCCACATTCTTACATTGCAAGATCACTGATATCCACGACAGCTTCAACACCTCGACCGCCCCGACTACGGCAGCACCCACCCCGAACACCACCTGCACCAACCAGCTGACCTCCTGGTCCCACGTCAACGACGGCGAGACACGCAAGGTAATGAACTCCATCCACTCAGGATCACCGTCATACCCCTGCCCATCCCACGTATTCAACAAAGCAGACACAGCCATCGCACCCCAACTACAGAAGGTCATCAACATCTCCTTCAAGACAGCGACGTTCCCGGAAATCTGGAAGCACGCCGAAATCAACGCCCTCCTCAAGAAGCCCAAGGCGGACCCCAAGGACCTCAAGAACTTCCGGCCCATCTCCCTGCTCCCTTTTTCCGGCAAAGGTTATTGAGAAAATCGCCAACATGCAACTAACCCGCCACCTTGAGGACAACAACATCTTAGACCCATCCCAGTCTGGTTTCAGACAGAACCACAGCACTGAGACAGCCCTCATCGCAGCCACAGACGACATCAGACGCCAACTAGACAACGGCGAAACATCAGCCCTCATCCTCCTGGACCTTTCAGCCGCCTTCAAAACAGTCTGCCACCGCACACTAAGGACACGCCTCCAAGAAGCCGGAATCCAGGAGAAGGCCTTGGACTGGACCACGTCCTTCCTCTCCGGCAGAACCCAGAGAGTCCGCCTCCCACCCTTCCGATCCAAAGCCACCGACATCATCTGCGGCGTACCCCAGGGCTCCTCCCTCAGCCTGACCCTGTTCAAAGTCTACATGGCCCCCCTCACTCAAGTGGCCCGACAACATGACCTGAACATCATTTCCTAAGCTGACGACACCCAGCTCATATTCTCCCTCACCTAGGACCCGCACACCGCCAAAATCAACCTCCATGAGGGAATGAAGGCCCTCGTCGAGTAGATTAGGAGCAGCCGTCTGAAACTGCGCTCGGACAAGACGGAGGTCCTCATCCTCGGCCCCACCCCCTCTGCCTGGAACGATTCCTGGTGGCCGACCACACTGGGAACACCCCCAACAACCACCAACCACGCACGCAACCTAGGATTTATCCTCGACTCCTCCCTCTCCATGTCAAAACAGGTCAACTCCATCTCTTCCTCCTGCTACAACACCCTCCGCATGCTACGCAGGATCTATAAGTGGATCCCGACCGAAACTAGAAGAACAGTGACCCAGGCCCTCGTCAGCAGCAGGCTGGACTACGGCAACGCACTCTACGCAGGAATCCCAGCCAAACAACTACGACGGCTGCAGCGCATCCAAAACGCCTCTGCCCGCCTGATCCTCAACATCCCTCGTCGCAGCCACATCACCCTCCACCTGAGAGACCTGCACTGGCGCCCCGTCAACAAGAGGATCACCTTCAAGCTCCTCACCCACGCACACAAGGCACTCCACAACACCGGACCAGCCTACCTGAACAGCAGACTCGGCTTCTACACCCCTGCCACCAGCTCTGCTCCACCAACCTCGCCCTTGCTGCCGTTCCACGCATCCAACGAACAACCTCCGGTGGCAGATCCTTCTCCTTCCTTGCAGCCAAGACCTGGAACACCCTCCCTACCCATCTTATTTATTTTATTTTTTATTTATTTAGGAAGTTTTCTATAGCGCGGTCAAGACCCGGAGGTAGCAGAACGCTTTAAAGTAATAGAATGACAAAAATCTGTATAAACATATGCATAACATAAACATAAACATGAACATAACATATGTAAGGTATAAGCATTCAAAGAGTGACATTGTAAGCGGAACATGGGTGAGTTGCCGAGCTTCTTTGGATTATGGGATTCACTGTAGTCACATAGTTCAGGGGTTGCTTGCTGACCCCGGTTATCCACAGCCAAGGGAGCGGATCAGGAACAAGGATTTTAGTTGCCTTTTGAATTCCACAAAAGAAGGAATAGTTCTGATGTGCGGGGGGACGGAGTTCCAGATTTTGGGGGGCGTTTCCATTGAAGGAGCAGTCCGCTGTTCTTTTTTTTCTGGTTTTGGGTAGGATGAGCAAGGAAGGAGTTAGAGCTTCTCAGATTCCTGGCTTGGCCTGCTTTTTTGAGTTTATTTGCCAGGTATTCAGGTTTGCCGGTATGGAGGGCTTTGTGTGTTAGGCAGGCCGTTCTGAAGTTACTACGCATTTCTACTGGGAGCCATTTGAGTTCCTGGAGTGCTGGGGAGATGTGATCCGATTTTTTGAGGCCGGTAATCATTCTAGCTGCAGCATGTAGTGTTGTTTTGATCGGTGCCAAGTTCGATTTCAGGATGCCTGTTAGGATTGCGTTCCCATAGTCTAGCCTTGACAGTACCCTCATGGCCAGTTTGAGATCCTTGTTAGGAATGTAGGGTTTGATCTTGTTCAACAGTCTGAGGTTAAAGAAAGCACCTTTGGCTGTATTCTTGATGTGTTTTACCATGTTTAGTTTGGGATCTATGATGATGCCAAGAGATTTAACAGAGTCGGCTAGAGTAAGATTTCCTTTAAGCGCATCGGTAGCTTTTAGCCATTCGGAGATTTGCGGGTTGTCTTCCTTGTTCGAGATGAGGAGTGTCTCAGTTTTGTCTGGATTCAGTTTCAAGTGATTGTTTGTCAGCCATTTTTGAACATCTTTCAGGACAGCATTTAGTCTATGTATGTCAGTGAGAGAGGAAGTTTCCAGATAGATTTGTGTATCTTCCGCGTAGAGGTGAAAGCGGATGTTGGCTTTTCTGAGTAGCTTGGAGAGTGGTTCCATATAGATGTTAAAGAGCTGGGGCGAGAGCACCGAACCTTGTGGGACGCCCTTATTGACCTGTTGGATTTCGGAGGTGAAATTCTTGATTTTTATTATTTGTGTTCGGTTGTGTATGAATGAGGAGAACCATTTGAGAACTACTTCGCCGAGGCCTGCTCTTTCTTGAAGAGCCTTGGTGAGGAGTTTGTGATCCACCGTATCGAATGCTGCAGAAAGGTCAAGGAGAATGAGGAGGCAGCATTTGTCTGAATCCAGAGATCCATGGATATCGTCTATGATGTTCAGCATCGCTGTTTCTGTGCTGCATCCTTGTCTGAAGCCAGACTGGAGGGGGTCTAGGAGATTGATGTTGTCCAGATGATGAGTCAGTTGCAGGAGTACACATGGTTCCAATGTTTTGGCTAGTAGAGGGAGGTTAGATATTGGTCTGAAGTTGTTCAGGTATGTTGAGTCAAGACCTGTTTTTTTCAGCAGGGGGTAACTTGCCCAATTTTTAGGCAGTCAGGGACCACTTCGTTTTTTAGGGAGCTGTTTATGATTTTGCCCCACATAGGTGCAAGAGAGTGTTTCATTTTCATGATTAGTGAGGGAGGAATGGGGTCAGAGATATGAGCTGATGGTTTGGAGGACGAGATCAGCGAGATTATCTCTGCATCTGGGACGGGGCGGGAGCTAAGCCAGGGGGTGCTCAAAGAGCCGGGAGAGAGGGCCTGAGGAGCAGCCGAACTGGTCTTCTTGGGGTGTGAATTGTTGGGGTCAAGTGAAAGTTCAATTTTTGTGATCTTTTCGTTGAAGTAGTGGGCGAAATTGTCGCAAAGATCTTTGGACGCTAGCACAGAAGAAGACACTGGTTTGGACGTTTGTTGCCTGATGATGCTGTAAAGTTCCTTCGGTCTATTTTTGGCTTTGTCCAGAGCCTCGCGGAAGAATCTGGATTTTTTGTTTTTGATGTGGTTGTTGTATTTCCTTCGGGCTGCTTTCAGTTGATCACGAAGGATGGCAGTTGGGTTGTTTCCCCACTTTCTTTCCTTGGCTCTTAGAGTTCTCCTTTCTGCGTTGAGGTCAGCGTTGAACCACGTTCTGGAAGGGATAACTCTGCTTCTTTTGAGCTTTAGTGGTGCAAGTTTGTCGAGTGTGGACACTAGCTCGGAGTTGTAGCAGTCGGTGAGCTCATTGGTGGAAAGGTGCGCTTTATTGGCCGGAAGAAGAGAGCTTAACTGATCATCCAGGATATCCAGGGGTATTTGAGAGAGGTTTCTTGTCCATTTGGGGGAGTATTGGGGGGGTTTATGTGAGGTAATGGGGTGATTGATATGAAAGAGGATCATGTGGTGGTCTGACCAGTCGACGGGAAGGATGTGGTTGATCGTGATTGATTTCTTTTGTGAGATGATAGCATCCAGTGTGGCTCCTTTGTAATGAGTCTCCTCTGTGCAATGTTGTTGCAGGTTGTTATCATGAAGGAGGCTGGATAACGATTGGATTAGGGGATTGTGTGTCTCATTCCAGCGAAGGTTCAGATCCCCAAGAATTAGGTTATTGGAGTCGCCGAGTGCGCCTTGTGCAATCAGATTGGAAAGTTGTTCTCCAAAAGGGTTGTTTTTACCTGGGGGGTGGTAGAGCAGGTGACACCGTAGTGAGTCTTTGTCATTGGTCTTGATGATGGTGGATAGGCATTCGAATGTATCGTAGTCAAAAGAGGTGGTTTCCGAGATGTCCAGGCTGTCCTTGTGGATGATAGCCACCCCTCCTCCCCTATGCTCTATCCTGTCTTTGGTAATGAGGGAGAAGCCAGGTGGTACCAGCATGTCAAGGCAGAGAGGGGATATCTTATTTAGCCAGGTCTCTGTGAGGAACGCAATGTCAATATCGTGAGTGAGGATAGCTTCAGCTAGTTCTGTTGCGTGCAGTGAGGCCGATCTACAGTTGATTAGCAAGCAATTGGAGAATTGCTCCTGAACGCTGGCCGATTTATCTTTGATCTCCCTTGGTATGGCGGTGAGGACCGGGTATCTCTGAGGTTTCGTGGTGGGGTGGACTTTCTGGTGACCTGTGATTACTTGGATTTTGGATTTGGGAGAATCTAAGGCGGGGGTGTTGTATGTGGCGGCTAGTAGGGCTGCTTTGCTGTCTGACATAGGTGCTGCTGATCTTAAAGGCCTTGAAGTCAAGTGTTTGGTGTCTGATAGGGGGTTAGGAGGAGCACCCCCTACCCCAGTGCCTTGAGACCCTCACAGGTGAGTAGTGTGCTTTACAAGTTATTATTGATTGATTGAACACGGACAAGAGAGAGGTACTGATTTTCAGAAACAAAAGATCCCTCCGGCATCCGGGTGGCCCTCAAAACTCTGACCTACTCCTACCCCCACTGATCACGCGAGGAACCTAAGCATCATTCTGGACAACAACTAATCATGACGAATCAGGTCAACTCTGTCTCCTCCTCCTGCTTCTACATCTTCGGCATGCTTTGTAAGATATTAAAATCGCTACCACAGCTCAAGACACACCAATGCCCAAACCCTCATCTCCAGCCGGCGGGACTACCACAATGCTCTCTGTGCAGGGATCGCAGCACACCTCAGACAGCTACAGATCATACAAAACGCCACAGCCAGACACATCCTGGATCCCACTAGACCATGTGTACTCATAAGCATTTCCCCAGGGGCCACAAACTGTGGTCTGCGGTGTGCCCGAGGGCCGCATTATTGACTGCACAGTGGGAGTGGGGCTTTGTAGGAGGGTTGAGGTGTGCGTCTGGGAAGTTAATCAAATACACGGTGTGGTCAGTGAGTCACAGAGTTATTTATGAGGGTTTCTTTCCTTACTGCCCTCTAAATTAAGCCCCTAGTCTCTAGAAGATTCATAGATTTGACAAAACTGTGTTATGCTGAATCTGAAGCGCAATATCTCTACAGCACCTAGAGATAAGCCTTCTTTGCTTGCTATCGCTACTTTAAGAAAGGAAAGTGTAAAAAGGACGTAACTTGAATATTGAATTGAAATGAAATAGAATTGCACAACGTGAAACAGAAACATAGGATCAATCCCGGCTTCCAGACTTGTTTGGTCCTAGGCAATTGCCTAATTTCACTTTGTCTCCTTTTTCTTCATTAGGACATATAAGAGCACCCTGAAATACATGAGTTCAGGATATATGCTGTACAACCCTATTATGTTTGCTTTAATAAACTATAATGTTGTACATGTATAATAACAACCCTAACCACCCAGAAGGTTCCACATGGGAATAGACTTGCCTCTTAGTTCACTATTGACATTGTTGTCAGGGTGTGAGAAGGCATGACAATTTCTACACTCATTTTTTGAAACGATCAGTTATAAATAAAATACTTCTGAATGCACTTATCTATTCTGAGGTGTCACGCTTCTGCCTGTACATGAATACACTTTTTGAACTTTAAAGAGACTTATTGATATTTTTACACATTTGTTGCAAGATGTATTAAAAATAAATATGTTCCTAAATTAACTTTTACAGGGCACCTTATTTGCTTCTTTTCTTTTAATTCAGTTAGCATGTAGATAAATACTTTCCTGCTTATTAAACAAATTTGTGAATGTTTAGTGCTTTCTGAAGTAAACAGAAGCCCTGCTCAGTCATTCCGTTGGAGGCCGCATGTGAAGGTCAAGAGGGCCGCATGCGGGCCCCGGGGCTGTACTCTGAGTATCAGAAACTTAGACGAACCCACACAACCCCCTCCCTCAGTGAACTCCACTGGCTCCCTGTACAGAAAAGATTCCAGTTCAAGCTCCTGACCCATGCATACAAGGCCCTACACACTGCTGACCCACCTACTTAAACCAAGGTCTGAACGTCCATCAGCCTGCCAGACTTCTCCACTCCATGCTCCTTACTCTAACCCTCACCCCCTGCATCTGATTTAATGATGCAGAGGCCTCTCCTTCTCCTACCTAGCAGCAAAGACATTAATTGAGCTACCCTTTCATCTATGAACCTCCCCATCTCTTCCAGAGTTCAGAAACTCCCTGAAGACCTGGCTATTTGGCTAATCCACTGGACCCTGCCAGCACCTGGATACCCTCACGTGTGACAAGTTGTGCTCTACAAATCTACTGGTTGATTGAGTAGCACTATGCTCACTTTGCCTCTGACATACTTGTGCTTTCCCAAACATATGGCAAACAAGTGTACATAATTCAAGCAGCAAGAGCATACTGCTGGAATAAAGTAGTTTAATAATATTGGTGCCCTGTTGGGAAGTATAGTTTGCGATTCCCTTATAAGATTGTGCCCTAGTCGCCCTCTGCAATGACTGAAACACAAATAAGGAATAGCACATTGTGAACCAATTAACAGGTTTAGGTATTCATTTTATAGTTACACAGTATGATTCAATTTCAGAAAAATAAACCGGAGGCGGACACAATATCAGCAGTCATCATATAGGTATATCGGAAATGATCTTTGAGTAACTTCTTACATGGAGTGCAAAATCACAAAGTGCGAACTTTTGCCATTCACGAAAGAAGTGACTATCGGGGGCAAAATGGAGGCCCCTGTGTTAAGTACAAATACACTTGAGCAAATTAGTGTAAGTACTGCTTTATTGTCTGTAGCTTAAGGCAACACGTCCAGCTTCTCAGCCAAGTCCTCTCGCAATGATACATACATGCCCTGAGTTCTAAACCAACGATTCCAGGAGGGAATCCACAGTTGCCAAGCAATACATTAAGGTAAGAACACAACACCCTGGGTTACCTCCGGGGGAGGGGGGTGGGGGGGACTGGGCTTCTGGGTATTGAGGGGGGGGGGGCCTCACCCTCTAAGCCATGTCATTGCATGCCTTGCAGAATGCATGCAATGGCATGAAATAAGAAATAGTTAAACGATCTAGAAAGTCACTCTGCTTTACCGTGCAAGCCCCGGTTGTGTAGGTGGGGCCCAACCATTCAGGGGGCCCCCATTGAGCCCATTCTGCAGGGGATGGTGGGCATCACTTTGAGTTACGCCACTGGTAACTATAATACAGTCAAATCAAAATCTGAAGAGGAGAAATACAAATAAAAGCATTAAACTTAAAGCATGGCATTCCTACACTGGTAATCCAGACGAGCTAATCAATTATAATGGGAACTTGCGCCGCAGAGGAAACTGTGTGAGTGTCTGCCATTCACAATCGCGTCACTGAGTCTTAAATAGACTGGAACCACAGAGTTTTTCCTGAATTTCACCTCCCTTTTTCTAAGCCCCAGCAGAAATGAAATAAAAATACGATTTATAATATAAAACTCACTCACTGACTAGAAAAACGGAACTGTGAGGAGGAAAACCTGTGTCCAGTATGTTTTTAGAGCACCTCTATACTCACTGAAACAATGGCGTATTACAATCCAAAGCGGTACAAAAGGGGGTGGTGATGGACGGAGCATCTGAACCAATCAAACACTCACACCCTGTGCCTCATGGGAACAGTCCAGCCCGAACTGCCAATCCATGCCTTCCCTGGACCGGAAACAAGCTTCCTAGGACCGGTTTCTTGCATTACAGCCGTCTTCAGCCAGGCTAGCTTGAATCCAGTGGCAAAGTGAGCAAGGGACTCACGTCTGAGCCTACCCTGCCAACTTATGGCGAACAAAGCAGTACAAAAGGGGGTGGTGATGGACGGAGCATTTGAACCAATCAAACACTCACACCCAGTCAACAGATCTGGGTTTAATCCATCACCGTTCTTTAGCCCACTCTGCCAACCCAGATCAGACATGGCCATATGCAAATCAGTCTGACCCTGTGCCTCATGGGAACAGTCCAGCCCGAACTGCAAAGCCATGCCTTCCCTGGACCGGAAACAAGCTTCCTAGGACCGGTTTCTGGCATTACAGCCGTCTTCAGCCAGGCTTGCTTGAATCCAGCAGCAAAAGAGGGTGGCATGGCTTGGCAGTTCGGGCTGGACTGTTCCCATGAGGCGCAGGGTCAGACTGATTTGCATATGTAATGGAATTGGATTTGTAGAGCGCGTGGCTACCTGTGGGCGTCCCAGCACTATGAGTATAGACTTTAGCAGAAGAACGGAGGCCTAGGAAAAAGGAAGGTTTTTAGGACTTTGCGGAATTTCAGGAGGTTGGCTTCTTTCCGAATATTGAGGGGGAGGGAATTCCAGAGCTTTGCGGCGTTGAGAGAGAAGAGACGTCTGCCTGTTCGTGCCTTCTTTATTCTGGGAGTGTTTGCAAGATAGAGGTGGTCAGATCTTAACGCTGAGAGTAAGCATGGGCGGAAAATCCGATTCGCTCGTGGATTTTGCGGATTTTCGGTAAATTCGCAATCCGCGAGATTCGCGAATTTCCCACAAAATCCGCAAATTCGCACACAGCGGATTTTTTTTCTTTGCGGTGTAAGTTCGCAATTGCAAACATGTAGGTGCGGCGGGCAGCAACAATCTCGCACTCGCGAAATTACAAAAATTGCAATTCCGCACAAGAAATCTACTAGCAAGCAGCATAGACCTTCTGAAAATGATTATTTTTATCAGAATAACTCCTCAGGTTGACATTTGCCTGCACTTTTTTTAGATTTGAGGCCTTTTGATTTTCTTTGGATAACTTTTGGATTAGAAATCAACTTTCTCATATAAGCTTGGTGGGGCATTAAAGTTGCTGTAATGCTGCTCTGCAGAAAAACGAGTTTTGCAAAAGTGAAAGCAGGTTCAAAAGTTCAAACTCATCATTAGTAACCGTTCCCTGTAGTGCTTCCTGACAAGGGCCCCTCCAAAGTTCAGTTGCTAGTTGCAACAATTGTTCAGTTGCTAGTTGCAACAATTGTATGACCCTGCTCTGACCCTCACAGCAGTCTCATAGAATAGCTACAAGTAGGCCACAAAGGTCCTGGATAAAAAAATTGCACTGCAACAGAAAGCAAATTACAGATAAGGATGCAGGTGCCAGACTGGAATTTTAAAACAGTGACACATTAATAAATCAACCCCAAATTAATTCATGTCAGTTGAAGCAGGCAGGTGTGCTTGCTTTTTCCCCCCATAATCTACAGTGATGATGAACCAGAGGGTGGCATAAGGCATTGATGTACCAGAGGGTGGCATGGGTAAAACAGAGGGTGGCAGGGGTGAAACAGAGGGTGCTGGGAACCTATGATGATGAACCAGACGTAGAAACAACATAATCGTGACCGTTGCGAGCCGACATGTAAGTTCACGATTGCGAACTGTTACAAAACCCTCGAAAACTGTCAGAAATCCCTGCGAACTGGCAGAAATCCTTGCGGACACACAAAAAAAATTCGCGAGAATTTGCGGATTTTGCGGATTGCGAGTTCGCAAATTCACAAAATTCGCGAACGCCAGATTCGCAAAATTCGCCCATGCTTAGCTGAGAGTCTTTTTGTATCCTGTCAGCAGTCTAGCTGCCGAGTTCTGGATGAGTTGGAGTTTGTTTATGGTAGTCTCTGGGGCACCTAGGTATAGGGCGTTGCTATAATACAGCCTAGAAAGGATGAGGCCCTGAATGAGGAGTTTTCTGGAGTGGGGAGGTAAGAGAGGGAGGATTTTCCATGCGGTGCGGAGTAGGCCAAAGCACACTTCGGCGGTTTTCTTGGCTTGGGTTTGAAAAGAGAGGTCTTGGTCGGGCCAGATGCCAAGACTTTTAATTTCACTTTTTTGGAGGGGAGTTGATCTCATGCATGTAGGCCACATGGAGTTAAGGATGGATGTGGTTTTGTGGCCCAACAACAGTAGCTCCTTTTTATCTCCCTTGAGTTTGAGGAGGGATTTATTTATCCAGCTAAAGATTTCTGAGAGACCGGATCGTAGGTTCCCAGAGGAGTGGTCTGACTGGTTGAGTGAGACGACCAATTGTGTGTCGTCTGCGTATGTAATCAGTTTGATCCCGAAAGTGGCGACGATGTCCTCCAGTGGGGACATGTATGCAACGTCGGAATCCAGGAGAAGGCACTGGAATGGATCATCTCCTTCCTTGACGGAAGAACACAGAGAGTCCGTCTACCACCGTACAAGTCAGAGGCCACCGAAGTCATCTGCGGCGTCCCTCAAGGATCCTCGCTGAGCCCCACCCTCTTCAACGTCTACATGAGCCCCCTCGCGGCCATCGCACGCCAACACAACCTCAACATCATCTCCTACGCTGACGACACCCAGCTGATCCTCTCCCTGACCAACGACCCCGCCGCCGCCAGAGCTAACCTTCACGAAGGGATGAAAAACGTAGCCGAGTGGATGACGACCAGCCGCCTGAAACTGAACTCAGACAAGACGGAAGTCCTCATCCTGGCCTCCTCGCCCTCCGCCTGGGATGACTCCTGGTGGCCCCCCGCCCTGGGCACCGCACCCAAACCGACAGACCACGCACGCAACCTGGGCTTCATCCTGGACTCCTCCCTCTCCATGACCAGACAAGTCAACGCCGTCTCCTCGTATTGCTTCAACATCCTGCGCATGCTACGGAAGATCTTCCGGTGGATCCCCACCGAGACCAGGAAGACGGTCACCCAGGCCCTCGTCACCAGCCGACTGGACTACAGCAACGCCCTCTACGCCGGAACCACCGCCAAGCTCCAGAAGAGACTCCAGCGGATTCAGAACACCTCAGCCAGACTCATCCTCGACATCCCACGACACAGCCACATCTCCGGACATCTGAGAAACCTGCATTGGCTCCCCGTCAACAAAAGAATCACCTTCCGTCTCCTCACCCACGCACACAAAGCCCTACACGATCAAGGCCCGAGCTACCTCAACAACCGCATCAACTTCTACGCTCCCAAACGCCATCTTCGATCAGCCAGTCACGCCCTCGCCGCCGTCCCCCGCATCCGAAGAACGACAACAGGAGGAAGGTCCTTCTCCTACCTGGCCGCCAAGACCTGGAACTCCCTCCCGACCGACCTGCGCCTGACCCAAGACCACCTCTCCTTCAGGAAGAAGCTCAAGACCTGGCTGTTCGAGCAGTAGCAGCACCCCCCCACCCCCCAAGCACCTTGAGACCCTCCGGGTAAGTAGTGCGCTCTACAAATGTCTTGATTGTCTTGATTAATTGATTAAAAAGTGTCGGGCTCAGGGACGAGCCCTGTGGCACGCCGCACTGGAGAGGGATTGCCTTGGAACGCACACTGCCTTCGGAGACCTGGAAGGTTCTGGAAGGTTCTGTTATCTATGAAGGATTTTAGCCATGCAAGGGCTGAGCCCGAGACTCCCAAGCTGCTGAGACATTGGATAAGGATCGAAGGCTGTGCTTAGGTCTAGGAGTATCACAGCTGCTGAGCCTCCTGAGTCCAAAATCTGCCTTGCCTCTTCAACCACCGCTATCAGGGCCGGGTCTGTGCCTTGGCCAGGGCGGAGACTGTCTGGGAGCAGCGAAGAAGTTCACCTGCTTCCAGGAAGGCGGACATCTCTAAGGGGTCTAGCTGGGGCTTTTTTAGTAAGGCTCTTACTATGACTCTTTTCCAGCTTGGCGGGACGGTGCCTTGGGAGAGAGAGGAGTTGATTAAGTTAGTAGCCAGTGGGGTGATGGTTGAAGTCACTGATTTCAGGATGTTGAGTGGTGCGGGATCAATAGGGGAGTCACTTTTTATTGATTCAAGACTTATGAGGAATCCCTCCCTGGTGATAGGGTAGAAGGAGTCAAAGTGAGGCGAGACATTTGGGGCAATGGGAGAACTAGGTTCTGGTGGCTGGTCTGTGGTTGGGAGGCTTTTTAGAATATTTTGAATTTTCGTTGAGAAGAATTCTGCAAGTTGGTTGCGTCTGAGGCCTGAGGTATCGGGGTGGGGAGCGGGTCTGGGACTTTGAAGAGTTCCTTAACAATACAGAAGGTCTCTCTGGATGAGTTTGTGGAGGTTCGAATTTTATCATCGAAAAAGGCAGCCTGGGTAGCTTTAAGGGAGGCTTTGTAGGACCTGATGGCTGCTCTATATTCAGATTTCTTGTTATTGGCCCAGTCTTTCCTCCAGGAGCGCTCTAACTTTTTGCATAGCTTTTTTTGGTCCCTGAGTTCAGAGGTGAACCAGGGGGATTTGAAGGGTCTGCTTTTTTTCCTTATATTTTCCTGGGTAGAACTTGGTCGAGTGAGTTTTCTATCAAGAGTGAAAAAAATGTGTCTGCCTCTAGGGGGTCTGGATCGTGTGTGGGGGCTGAGAGCTCTTGTAGGTTTTTCCACTTATCCAGGGGGAGTTTGGACGATTGCGTGTAGGCGGGGCTTGTGGAGTTTCAGTGATGGTTTGCCAGGTGAACGGGATTAGGAAACGGAAATGGTCAGACCATGGGATGGGTAATGGTTCCCTGGGTTCTAGAGCAGTAATGTTAGAAAATATTGGGATTCTTGACACTACTTGCGTGATAAGCAAAGCAGAACGTTTAAGCATGCCCCCAGGGAACAGATATCTTCATCATCCATAATCCCGGAAATGACGTCTGCAACAGCAGGCAAACAAGAAGGCACTGAAAGCAACAAAGGACTAAACTAGCATAGGTGTGTTTCCACCTTTCCTAGAGAAAAATACCGGCTTTTTTTTTCATATATGAGGCCAGATGCAGAAAAAGTAGGAATTGTGATTTCCTAATTGCGAGTCCTAATGGATACATGCCAAACTTTATAGAGAAGAAAGTAGGAAAATTTTGAAAAATAATCAGCATTTTTAAAGCGCTATTAATCACCCGTGAGAGTATCCAGTCGCTGGGTAACAGGGCTCAGTCAAAAAGCCAGGTCTTGAGTCTCTTCCTGAAATCCTCCAGCAAGGGTGACATATGGAGTTTTGGGGGAGGACATTCCAGGACTTGGCGGGGACGTGGGAGAAGGAACGGCCTCTGCTATGGGTTTTTCGGATGTGTGGGGGTCTGTGTGACGGTGAAGGAGGCCGAGCGAAGGTCTCTGGACAGTTGTTGGAAGTTCAGGCAATGATTGATGTATGCTGGCCCTGGGTTGTGGAGGGCTTTGTAGGAGGGTCAGTATCTTGAATTGGCATAGTTTCTGGACGGGGAGGTGGTGCAGGTTGCTAAAGTGTGAAGTGATGAGGGTCTGTGTGGGCAGGTTAAGGATGAGTCTGGCCGCTGAGCTCTGTATTGTCTGTAGTCTCTTCATGAGTTTGGTGGGGGTTCCTGTGTACAGTTCATTGCCGAAGTCCAGCTGGCTGGTGACTAGGGCTTGAGTGACATTTATCCTCATGTTGATGGGGAACCATTTGAAGATTCTTTAGAGCATGCAGAGGATATGGAGGCAGGAGGAGGAGATTGTGTTGATCTGTTGCTTCATGATGAGTTTGCTCTTCAGGATGATTGCGAGGTTGCGGGCATGGTCTGTTGGTGTGGGAGTGGTTCCGACTTTGGCGAGCCACAAGATTCTTCAGGGGAAGCATTGTTGCAGAAAATCAGCACTCCAGTCTTATCCATGTTGAGCTTTAGACAGTTGGTCTTCATCCACTCAGCGACGTTCTTCATGCAGTTGTGGAATTTGGTCTTCGTGGTGGAATCTGCTGAGAGCGAGGGGATGAGCTGAGTGTCGTCGGCATCGGATATGATGTTGAGGTTGTGGGTTCTGATGATGTTGACTAGAGGTGTCATATAGAGGTTGAAGAGGGTGGGGTGTGGGACGCACCTTGAGGGATGCTGCAAATGGTGTTGTTGAGTTCTGAGACGAAGGGAAGTAGGCGGATTCTCCAAATTCGTCCTGTGAGGAATGATGCTATCCATCGGAGGGCATCTTCCTGGATCCCGAAGTGGTGCAGTTTCTGGGAGTGTGGTGGGATACGGTGTTGAATGCTGCAGAGAGGTCGGGGAGGATCAGGGCTGCCGATTCTCCTCTGTCGAGGAGTGTGGATTCGTCCGTGGTGGCGATTAGGGTGGTCTCAGTGCTGTGGTTGGTGCATAAACTGGATTGGGACGTGTGGAACAGGTTGTTTCTCTCCAGGTATTCAGTGAGCTGCTGGTTGATATCCTTCTCGGGGACTTTGGCAGGGAAAGAGTGCAGCGAGATGGGGCGTTAGTTCCCGAGTTCGCTGGGGCAGCGGTGGGTAACTTGAAGAGACTTCTCCGTGTTTCCATGCATCAGGAAAGGTGGCTATGGCAATGGATGTGTTGAGCATGGCGGTGAGTTGGTGGCTGATATCCTTGTCTCCGAGGTTGAAGAGGTGGTGGAGACAGGAGTCTGTGGATGCTTCCAAGTGGATGGAGTTCATGATGTCAGTGGATGATCGGGAGTGGCTTCCGTTGGAGTGAGAAGGATGTGGAGGTCAGTCAGTTGTACCTCGAAGTTCTTGTAGATGGTGAATATCTTGTTGTGGAAGTGTTCTGCACAACAAGAGTTCCTGTGAGGGAGGGATCACTTTCTCAGTGGCTATAAGGCAGGAGAACTCTCTGACCATGCTGAAGAGTTCCTTGGTGTGCTTGGCGCTAGGCTCAATGCGGTTTGCCAGGGAATATTTTTTCGTGTATTTGAGTCACTGAAGGTATTTGTTGAGGGCTGAGTAAAAAGTAGCTCGGACTGTGGTGTCTCTGCTGGTGCACCATCTTCTTTCCAGTTGTTTGCAGTTCTGGAGTGCACCAGCTGGCTTGTTTGGTGGCTCTTTGGGTTTTGGGTTCTTTGATATTGGAGACACTCGGGCGGTGAATGTATTTCTCCCATTGACTTCTATTGATGTAAGGCAATTTCAGCCTGGAGATAGCAAAAAATAAAGCCATTTTGGCAGAATGAATCGTGAGTTTCCTGCCTGAATCAGGTCTATTGGCATGTTTGCTAAGGTAAGAAAGCATACAACTATTAAATAGTGATTCCTAGTAGGTATCAAATCTACTTACCTAATGATTATTAATGAGGTAGATCGCAGTTTGCGACCCATTAGGAATGATAGCCATCACAGGGATGGCATGCATGCCAATTGACCTGATTCAGACAGGAAACCCGATTTTTTAAGCAAAAAAATGGCTTTATTTTTTCTGTCTCCCACCTGAAATTGCCTCTGCTTCAACAGATGTCAATGGGGAAAATACATTCCACCGATTATGCTTTTTTAAATCTCCAACTTTTCTCTTCTAAAATGTTGGCATGGATGGGATGGTGGCCTGCTGGAGTCAGCAAACCACTATGACCGTGATTGTTTTTCAAAAAAGCAATCTTTTTTTGGGGGTTGGAATGCAGCCCGTTTTCCTAAAGGAAAGTGTTTCAAAAAAGAAAATGCAACGTTTAAGTTAAATTTTGTATGAGCTGGTAGTGGTCCATTGCACCACTGCCTGCTCTTAAAAAATATTTATTTTAACATTCTCAAAGGGAAAAGGGTCCCATGGCGATCTCTTCCCATTTGCGATTGGGTTACCACCTCATTTGAGATGTCGATAAAATATTAATGTTTTGCAACCTGAATTCGATCTCAAAACATTAATACATTCCATTCAAATTTGGTATTTAGAAATGACACCCTAAACAAGCTCCTTCCAAAAATCGAATTGGTATGTATTCGCGATACCAAATTGAGATTCAATAAACACACAGTGCCATTCGTGGGTATCTGGTAGTGCGAGACGGGGGGAAAGTCACAAGTTCAGACTGACCGCGATGGCTTGTGGGCCGGATACAGGGACCAAGTTAGTCCAGCTGAATGAGTTACCTTCAAAAGTCCAGCGTGAAGAGTTCCTTTCGTCTGTCAGCTGGGCAGTTGCAGGGAGCAGCAGGAGTTTGTTATGTTCCTGTACCTTAGAACAGGAGGTCTGTCAGCTGACCCTAGTAGTCACTTTAGCCTGGGATGAAGAGTACAGGTCCAGTCTAACTTCTCAGCAAGCAGGACAGCAGAAGCAGGGCTGAAAAGTAGAAGTCCACCTGGCAGCAGAGCAGCACACAGCAGTCTTTCTGTGGTATCCACAGGTCCAGAGTCGTAAAGATGAATTGGGAGTATGGTCTAAGGGTCCATTATTTATAACTGGTACCTACTTTCAAGTAGGAGAAGGGTCTGGGGGTTTCCACCCCCAGGGGTGTTTAGAATTTCCTGCCCCCTGCCCTGGCCCTAGCTTTTCTGGGGTTACAAAAGACTAGTGTCAAAACCCTCTGTGAGTATGCTGGGCAGAGTAGTAGTGATGTGCATGGCTGACAGGTGACAGCTCCTCCCCTCATCAGGTCAGAGTTGGCTCATCCTGCCAGCTACTATTCCCCTTTGTCTCACTGTTTGGGAGCAATACACAAAGACCAACTGCCAGCTACACCTAGTCATGTGACCCAAGAACAGGCTGCAAGCACCAAACGAGTAGGACCAAAAAAGCACAACTTTCTAAAAGTGCCATTTGTAGAAATGCAACTTAAAATCCAAATGTAACATTTAAGTAGGTTTTATATTAGAATTCTTTAGACATCAAACTCAACATTCCTACTTGCTCCCAATTGCAAGTGAGCACTTATTAAATATAATAAGTTAACCCAATGTTATCCTATAAGAGAGGCAAACCTTGCAGTAATGAAAAACAAATCTGAGGGTTTTTCACTACTAGGACATGTAAAAGTTAAAAGTACATGTACAACTTTTTAAATACACTGCACCCTGCCCTATGGGCTGTTTAGAGCCTACCCTAGGGATGACTTATATGTATTAAAAAGGAAGATGTCGGCCTGACAAAATGTTTACTTTGCCAAGTCGAAATGGTAGTTTAAAACTACA
The DNA here is from genome assembly GCF_964263255.1 of Lissotriton vulgaris. Taxonomy (NCBI): domain Eukaryota; kingdom Metazoa; phylum Chordata; class Amphibia; order Caudata; family Salamandridae; genus Lissotriton; species Lissotriton vulgaris. The sequence goes on from NC_141693.1 coordinate 1,729,392,664, forward strand.
CAAACAGGCTGCAACGGCAAGCCTGAGACATGTTTAAAGGGATACTTAAGTGCGTGGCACAATGAGTGCTGCAGGCCCACTAATAGCATTTAATTTACAGGCCTTGGATACATGTTGTACCACTTTACTGGGGAATTACAAGTAAATTGAATGTGTCAATTGGGTGTAAGCCTATTCTACCATGTTTAAAGGAAAGAGTACAAGCACTTATGCACTGGTTAGTAGTGGTAAACTGTGCAGAGTCCTAAAAGCCAACAAAAAAGGGTTCAGACTGATGTTGCAATCCAAAACATTGTATGGTTCCTTGCTCGTGAATGTAACTGGTGTAATTTGTTGATGATGTCTAATAAAAAGTTTTATCATAAAAAAAAGGGTTTAGAAAACAGAAGGGTGAAGGCAAAAACTTTGGGGGTGACCCTGCAAAATGGGCCATGTCCAACAATCCATATTCATTTTCAATGTGACATTAGTGTCTTTCTTTATTTCAACTATTATTCATCAATCATTAAGGCAACACTGGAATATATTTGATAATGCTTTATTTGTATATTTGCTGCCTTACGTATGTACAGAGAAGAGAAAAAAACAGCTTTAGGTGATTTTCTTTATTTGTGTACCGGCTCGAATATTAAAATACTGGTGATGCCAGTAAAACTGGCTGGGTGGCAACCCAATAATCCACAAGCTGGTGTATCTAATCCTTTGCATAACCATGCAGAGAAGAAACACAGCAGAAAATAATAAACACACATTTTTATAATCAAGTCTTAGACAACACTGCCAAGTACCACACATCATGGCTTAAACTAAGGCATTTTAGTGCTGATGTCTAGATCCCTGCACTAAAATGCATTAACCATGCATTAAAGCGCCCGGGGACCACCCCACAATGAGGAGCATGCTCAACGAAGCAGCTGCATAAATAATCATCCAGCGCACTAAAATCTGCATGCTCTGCCTGCTGTTGCTGCCCAGTACCTGCAAACTAACAACATTTTCTCACAACATCACAAATTTAAATCTACATTACTATACATTCATTGAGAACTGCACTGGCGGGCTGTGTTGTTTGCAACAGAAACACTAATAAGTAAAGGCGGCTGGACTCCAGATCAATCAGACTGTGCCCACCTGGCCTGCACCTGAATCTTTCTGGGCGGACCACCTGCCCACGTGGTCTGTCACAGTGACATGATAAAGGGTTTCTATAACTAAATGCACAATTAGCATTAACATGTTAAAAGGAAATTAACATGTAATTGAAATTACGATATTCGTAAATGTAGGCCCCAAATTCAAAATAGCAACTCTGCTTGCAGCCATCTTTTAGCACACAGTGATTGTTGGACCTGGCCCTTTTTGCAGGGTCATCCCTGAACTTTTTGCCTTCCTCCTGCATTTTATCTGACCTGTTGTTGGTGGTTTTATGACTCTGGGCACGTTTTCACTGCTGATCAGTGCTAAAGTGCATATACTCTCTATTGTAAATTGATGTAATGGAATTAGTGACTCCATGATTGGCTATTTGATTTACTTGTTAGACCCTAGTACAGTGCACCATGTGTGCCCAGAGGCTGCTGGTGGGCTTGCAGCACTGAGTGTGCCACCCACAGAAGCAGCTGGTAAAATATGGCTCAGGCCTGCCATTGCAGAGCCTGTGTGCAGCCTGGGGCTGCCATGTAATCTTGGCAAGTGCACCCACTTGCCAGTCCCTAAACCTTCCCTTTTCTACATATTAGTCACCCCTAAGGTAGGTCCAAGGTACCCCCATGGGCAGGGTGCATTGTATGTAAAAGGTAGGACATGCCCTGATGTGTGTGGCATGTCCTGATAGTGAATTACAGCCAATTTCGTTTTTCACTATTGCAAGGCTACCTGTTCCCTTAGGCCAGAATGGGCAGGTTGACTATAACATCTTATAATCTTAACTGACTTGGGGAACTAGGTAGAAATATGAGTTTAGTATGCCTGAACTCAGAATGTTAAAATACATGTTTTAGTGATGGTGATTTTTACATTCTATGTTTGAAAATACCACTTTTAGAAAGTAGGTATTTTCTTGCATGCCCATCCAGCATGCCTCTGCCAGGTTTTTATATTCCATGTCTGGTTTGTGAGTGACAGGGGCTGGGGTGGCTCCAGGAGCCTGGGTGAGTCAGCACTAGGCTGAATAGATCTATCTGTAGTGGTGGGAGGAGTAGCACCTGGGCCTGAATAGGTCTGTGCCTGCCTTCCACAATGCTGGCTCCACCTCCTGTAGTGTGTCTGATGATCCTGGCCCACACTGACAAAGGAAGCAGTTGTGCACTGGCAGAATGCACCCAGAACTGGTTTGGACTAGGTACAGACACTCTCTGCCTTCAGAGACAAAGGATTTGTGTGTATAAAATGTGGGACCCAGACCCCAAAACTTTAGATCACTTCTGGGAATCAAGACAACCCTTTGCCAAGGAGAAGAACCAAGGAAGCTGAAGGAGGAGACTGCCCCTGTGCTGTGCTGTTGGGGTTGGCCTGCGCTTGTTACTTTATTGCCAAGGAAAGGATAAAAGGAACTTTGTGTGTACTTTTGCAATCTTGAAGAAGAATGTCCAAGGGCTTGAATTGTGCTTGCCTCCTGTTCTGAAGTATAAGGACACAAAGACTTCACCACCAGCTCCCCCTGAATTTCCTTGCTGGGAATTCTACTTGAAGAGAGGTGCCTACTGTTGCTTGGGCCCTCTGAGAAGACTGCGTGTCGCTGGGAGCTGGAAGCGTGACGCAACAAAGAGAAGCGCGTTGCCGCCGCAGCAGTTGCCGTTGCATCGCCGAAGAAGCGTATCCCCGCCGCTGTTCGCCGTCGCATCACAGGTGAAGCGTGACGCATCTCCTGAGAAGCGTGTCGCCACCGCAGAAATCGCTGTCGCATCACCGGAAGAAGCGGGTCGCAGGGCCTATCGCGGCTCAGAAGTTACCAGGTTCGCCGCATGCCCGTTGGGCGTGCACGCATCGCATCCAACGTTTTCGCATCGCATCAAGACACCATTTTCTCGCATCGCACCGGATCGGCACATCGCATTGAGACACCATCTTCTCGCATCGTCACCGGGCCGCAGTAAGAAAGAACGCATCAACTCCCCACACAGTGAGGAAGCAATGCATCACCTCCCCTGCACTGCTGTAAGGAACCGACGCATCCACTCCCCTGAGTGTAAAGAAAGGCGCATCAACTTCCCTGCGACCCTTTTGTTTGTTTGCTTGATGCATCAACAGTACTTTGAGAGTAAAGGGTCTCATTTACCATCTACATTGAACTAAGCTATTTCTACCATTTCAACGTCAATTTCTTTTTCGAATTTAACAACATTTTTATTGGGAGTTTAAGAAGTGAACAGCCTTGTAATACAAGCATAAGTATAAAGTATAAAAAATACACCAAGATCATAAAAAAAATATACGTAATGGCGTACATAAGTAAAACATATGAAAATGTACACAAGAACATTGCATCATTATCTTGAGGTGGAAAACATATCTGTAGGTAAATACATGTTAACAACAGTATTAGAGTCGAAGGGTATGAAATATTGTAGGCGGTAGGATATAGCAGTTACGCATTATGGACTATGTATGGGGACTATGCAAGTAGACACATGATAGATGTGGTGAACCTCTCAACATATGATCATGGCGGTTTGTGTCGGTCAAAGTAGTCGTCCAAGGAGGACCAGATTTTTCTATGTGGGGGGGCGCCAAGGGGTAGATGTGAGGGCTATGTTATCGGCCCCTCTGAGGTTGGAGATCCAGTTAAGCCAATGGGGGAAAGAGGCCTTACTCGTATCCTTCCAATTATTCAGTATAATCTTAACCGCCGTTGTCAATAATAGGTCAAGTAGGACTTTGTCATTATCATCGAGCATGTCGGCTTTGGTGAATCCCAGCACCAGGGTGGAGAATTCTCTTGGAAGAGAGATATGCAGGACTTCGGTAATGAGATTAAAGATTCTGTCCCGGTAGTTTGTGACACAGGGGCATTTAAATACTAAGTGTTCAAGGTCACCACCTTCCTTTAGACAATTCAAGCAGGTATCATCATCTCTAATGTTGTGTAGGAAGAGCCTCTTGGGTGTCCAGAAGGCTTTGTGGAGTAGCCAGAATTTAGTTTGGGAGAGAGTAGGGCTGATTTTGTGACTTGTGGTGGACTCCCAAGTCCTGGCCCACTCCATTTCCGAAGTTGGTGTGGAAGAGTAGGATTCCCAGAATTGCCTTAGAGAGTTAGTTAAGGCGGATTGTTGTGGACGGATTAGTTTGTATATCCTCGATACTTGATGGCCAAGTTTATTAAGTTTAGTTAGGAAGCCAGGAGGGAGGGGGTGAAATTCCCAAGTTTCGCTTTTGTTAATGCTACTTTGACATGTAAGAAGTTATAGAACTCTATGTGTTGGAGCTGATATCTCTTTTGAAGCTCGTCAAAGGAGAGCGGTGTCAAGTCGGTAAAGAGTTGGTGGGGGAATAATATTCCTTTTGCTATCCACTGGGCGTTGTGCAAAGGTTTTCCTTTATATGTCAAGGTGTTGTTTTGCCAAAGTGATTCCCATTTTGAGTTCCTAAATTGGTGCGGTAGGTGTTTGCTCACCTGAAGTAGGGCTGTCTTTGTGTTTTTAAAGATGGGGCCTGAACCAAGGGAGGGGCGAAGCTTGATGGTGAGAAGGGAGGAGGGGTCAAGGCCTTGGAGCAGGGATTTTTCCACTGTCAGCCATACCGGGGTGTAGTCCAATTGTGGTGTTAGCCAATACGATCCCTGTTTGTCCAGAAAGGCGGTTTGATATAACTTAAAATTCGCCAAGTTAACCCCCCCCCCCCAGGTTTTTATCTAGACGTAGCTTTTTCAGGCTAATTCTGGCCTTTTTTCCTTGCCATAGGAAGGAAGAAATCAAGCCGTCCAGCTTGTGGTGGAAATCTTTGGAGAAGGTAAGGGGTAGCATTGTACTGAGGTAGTTGACTAAGGGGGATATCATCATTTTTATGGTTTCTACTCGACCCCACCATGTAATAAAACGGGGGACCAACCGTAAAGAAGTCGTTTGATTTTGGCAAGGGTAGTGGTTTCGGTGTGTCGGAGCGTGCCCAGTAGGGTGTCAGTAAATTCTATCCCCAAGTATTTGATAACATCCGTTTGCCATGCCAGACCGGAGTCGCCTAGGACTTCACTAGTGGTGTGTACATTTAGGGGCTTGACTTCGGATTTGTCCTTATTTAATTTATAGCCTGATAGGGCTGAATATTTACCAATTGAGGACATGAGACCTGCAATAGATTTCCCAGGGTCTTCCGTTTCAATTAAGACGTCGACAGCGTAAGCTGCTAGTTTAACCTGGGTATCCCCGAATGATACGCCCGCTATGTCCTCGTTGCGTTTGATGTCAGTCAAGAGGGGTTCGAGGGCCAGGAGGAACAGTGCCGGGGAGAGCGGGCAGCCCTGCCTGGTTCCCTGGTGAAGTCGGAATGTATTGGAGAGGGTGCCATTGATTGCTATTCTAGCGGAGGGTGATGAATATAGGGCCATCACCATTCTAATAAAGGAGTGGCCTAGGTTGAATGAGTGCATGCATTGTTGCAGAAAAGACCATGAAACCTTGTCGAAAGCCTTTTCAGCGTCAAGAGTTATTGCTACCATCGGGGTGGACGAGTTCTTGGCTTTTTCTAATAGGTGGCACAGAAGTCTAGTGTTGTCGTTCGACATCCGGTGTTTCAGGAAACCTACCTGTGAGGGGCTGATTAATATGGGGAGTAAGGTGTTTAGTCTATTTGCCAGGATTTTGGCATAAATCTTGCAGTCAAGGTTTATCAGAGAAATGGGGCGATAGTTTTTGGTTTGGAGGGGATCTTTCCGCTCTTTGGGGATCACTATAATGGTGGCTTCACTCATTGAGGGGGAAATACTACCGCTAGTCGCGGTGGAATTGAAGAGTGTTTGGAGAGTGGGGGTGAGTTGTTTGTCAAACGCCTTATAAAAGGCCGCAGAGAACCCATCGGGCCGGGGGCCTTATTGTTCTTCAGTGTTTTGATGGCCGCTGCAATTTCTGCATTTGTGATGGGGGACCCCAGTTGGGTCTTGTCGTCTTCTGACAGTTTGGGAAGCCGTAGGAACTCTAGGTAGTTGGTGCAGGCTTCTATGTCGAGGGGTTGGTTATTCTTGTAGAGGTCCTCGTAAAAGGGCTTGAATGTGTCTAGGATTTTGGACTGGTTATTGTGGGTATTGTTTGTGGAGTCTTTTATGGAGGAAATAGTGGATAGTCTCTGTTTGTGTTTGAGGTAAGAAGCAAGGAGTTTACCTGCTTTGTTCCCCTCACAGAGTTTTAGGACCTTGAATCTATTGATCCATACTCCAGCTCTTTTACTAGTGATGGTATTGTACTCATATTTCTTTTTGGTTAAGAGGTCAAGAGTTTTGGAGTCGTTAGGGTTGGATTTGTGAGAAGACTCTAGGTTTCCAATCTGTTGTTCCAATTGTTCTAGGTCTTTATTTAATGCCTTGTTAGTTTTGGCTCTGATATTAATGATAACCCCTCTGATCGTGGATTTGAGCGCGTCCCATAGGGTGTTAGGTGCGGTATCTGGACAGTCATTCATCAAAATGTATTCCTCAATGGCGTTTGCTATTAGCAGTTTGTTGGTGGGGTCGTTTAGGGTTTCCCCATTAAACCGCCACCTTCTAGGGGGGAGGAGTGATCGGGAGCCAGCAAGTTTGGTGTGGATACAGGCATGATCGGATATTAATTTAGGGGCTATGTCTGTTTCTTCAATTAGGTGGGTGAAGGAGCTTGAGATTAGTATAAAGTCAATACGCGAGTACGAATTGTGTGGGGCAGAATAAAAGGTGTAATCCCTCCCATCTGGATTTTGGAGGCGCCAAGAGTCTTTTAAGCAGTATCGGTCGCAGAGGCGTAAAAGGGCTTCGTGGGAGCGGGAAGGGTGGAATGCGCATTTGGATTGCCTGTCCAGTATTGGGTCAAGAGGAAGGTTAAAGTCACCCCCTACCACTAGCAGGTCGTCTTGTGGAATATGCTCAATTGAGTGGGATACTGAGTCCCAGAATTCAGGGTCATCTGAGTTGAGCCCATAGATGTTTACCACATGAATAGGGTCGTCATCTCTTTGGAAATGGGTCACTAATAGCATACCTTCCGTGTCATGTGTGTGTGAGACTACTGACAGGTTGGATTTTTTCGCAATCAAAGTAATCACTCACCTTTTTTGTGTATCGCAGGGGAGCACAGTATGTGTGAGGTCCAGTGTAAGTTAATAAAGTGTGAGTCCTCCTATGACAGCTTGGTTTCCTGAAGTAAGAGTATATCGCCTTTTGACTTAGCGAGATATTCAAACACTTTCCTTCTTTTCACCGGGTGGTTGAGCCCTTTGGCGTTCAGGGAGACTATGTTAAGGCTCTCTGTTAATGACATGGTGTTAGCCATCGGTGTGAATCAGAGTCGTTAAGTAGGGAGCTGGCAGAAAGCGTCTGATGCGCGAGTTATTAAGGTCCGTCTGTACGGTCTGGAAGGTTGGTACAGACATTGTCCCATTATGTTCAGTGTGGTTAGCATGTGTAATTCAGTGTGGGATGATGCAGCTGCAAGTAATAGGTGGAAGTTAAGACAACAGTAAATGATGTACCAGCACAAAACAAACATAAATAAAAATCAAAACAAAATGCAAGTAAATTCCCTTGAACTTTCTTCCTTCTCAACTCTCTGCTCCTCCCACCCCCCAATTTCTCCCATTTTCTCCCCCCTCTCCTCCCTCCCCCCCTCCTCCCAAATATGTACGTAGGCAGTACGACGGCAGTACCTTTGCTAGGTAGAACAGGAGTAACAGATAACAAATCAACAGTCCCAGTGATGGAAACAGTTGGGCAAGATTAAGTCTCGCTGTAAGAGTAGAAGCAACAAATAACAAATCAGCAGACCCAGTGTCAAACTCGGCTGGGTAAGATTAAGGTTGAGTCTAGTCATAGGAGCATATTGACTCTAAGGGCCCGATGTAGGTAAATCTACATTTACCACTTCATAAATACCGAATCATACCGAATCGGTATTTATGAAGTGGTAAATTAGAGGGGGGGAGATGTAGGTATTTCAGATTCGGTAAATACCGAATCTGTAAGATTCAGTATTTACCGATTCTGTAAATACCGATTCGGTATCCCCCATTGCTTCCTATGGGCCTTGAAGCCCATAGGAATCAATGGGCATTACCGAATCGGTAATTACCGATTCGGTAATTACCGATTTGTGCAAGGGTGCAGGGGGTGTCACTTTGACACCCTCTAGCACCCCCAAAACAGGCATGTGAGCCATGTGGCACACAGACATGCCCTAAGGGCATGTCTGTCTGTCACATGGCATAGGTGTGCATGCACACATGTGCATGCACACCTGGATTCGGTATTTTAACACCCAATTGGATTGGGTGTTAAAATACCGAATCTGAAGGGCCTGTGGGACAGAAAGTAGTCCCACCTACATCCCAAATTTAAAAATCGGTAAAATTACCGATTCGGTATTTTTGCAATTCGGTAATTTTACCGAATCGGTAAAATACCGAATCGGACAAAAAAAGGTCCCCTACATCTCAGTAGGCCAAATACCGGTCGGAAACGGCCGAAATCGGCCGTTTCCGACCGGTATTTGGTACCTACATCGGGCCCTAAATGAGGTTCGAGTAAAGCAGTAAGTATTAAACTATCGATCTAGATAGGCAAAAGCCTGGGGAGTTTGCGATAGACGCACTGTATAAAACAACAAATATAGAAATGTAACCCACATCAGTACATTAGAGTAAGGTAAGGCTATAAACCAAATCTCATCTCCTAGATCACTGATGGGGCCCAGTCGGGCCCAGTGTATGAACTCACGATACAGGTGGTGCTAGTTGTCAAAGGCATCGGATTCAGGAGAGAGTTCCTTCAGGTCTGGCGTATCTCGAGCACCCGATCATCAATCAACAAGCAAGTTGGTTCAAGGAATCAGGGGTCCGTATGGATACCGTCACGAGCTGTGTGAGTTGTCGTTTTTCTCTTGTTGGAGGATCCACTTGACTGGTCCATTTCCTGTGCAGGGCAGTCTTCGAGGTGGCACGCCAGATCTTTCGGGTCTGTGTAGAATCGAGGGCGGCCGTTTACCATGATCTTGAACCTGGAGGGACCTGCGAAGGAGAAGGTAATGTTTTTTGATCTGAGTTTGTCACGGAGTTCGAGAAAACCTTTACGCCCTTCCACCGTGTCCTTGGAAAAATCCTGCGTGAATATGATTCGTTGACCTTCCCATAAGATTGAGTGGTTCTACCTTGCAAATTGGAGGATCATCTCGACGTGTTGGAATCTGAGCGGTTTGCATATCAACGGTCGGGGACCTTTTGTTTGCTTGTTAGTGAAGGTGGGAATCCTGTGCGCTCTATCAAGCTCGAGGCCGTGAGGAAATTCGATCTTGGTGATCATGGGAATCCATGATTCTAGAAAGGCTACGCATGACTCCGCGTCTTTTTCTGAGTTTTCCGGTACGCCAAAAATTCTAATGTTCCCCCTTCTGCTCCAATCCTCCAACTCAGCGTTATGACGTCTATGGGCATCCGTGCTGTTCTCTAGGCGCTGTATCTTTTTCGCCGATTGTCGTGACAGGTCTTCTACATCGCTGATGCGTTGTTCGGCTTCCCCCAAGCCTGTATTTACTGCACTCATGTCCGCTCTAATTGCTGTTAGTTCGAATTGCATGGAGTCTGTTTTAGCCTTGGTGGACTTTGATAGATCGTGGAGCTCTGCCAGTTTCTTAAGAATCATCTCCATGGTGGCCGCCATGTCTGTTCTGTTCTTAATGGGGGAATCCGAGATCACCGGGTCCGGTTTCACCTTTTTATTGTTAATTCTGCCTTCCCTTTCCGCCACTGTAGCAGGACGTAGTGGTGGAGGATATTTTAAGGAGGACTTCCCTACCCTGGTAGTCACTCTTCGTTGGCAGTAAGAATGATCTTGAGGGGAAAATGGTCTGTATGGTAGGTTGTCGGGTATTTATAGCTATTGAGTAGTTGTAGAGGATAGTAATACCCAAATCCGGCAGGAGGTCGCTGCTTGGTGGCGGGATGAGGCTACTCGCAGGATGGTGGTGGCCAGCGAATGGATGACAGACAATAGATAAATCAACTCTGTCCTCTGAGGTGAAGCCTACACTTGTTAGAACCGATGTTGCAGTTCAGGACCTGGTGAAGGGATGGTTCTGATGAGGGCTGCTGTGGGCTTGAGCAGGGCAGGACCTCGGTGCACAATTGTTGAAATGTGATAGACAATAGGTTTCTCTCCTCGTGGTGCGTGATAAGAGAGGGTCTTATCACTGTCAGGGGTTCTCACTGTGGGTCGGTAAACAAGAGGCGTTTATTTCGGGATGACGCTGGCGAGATCGACGTGGGTGCCTCCGCCATTTTAGGGTCAGGCGGGTCGGGCCGATTTTGAATTGCAGCGGCAGAATTAGGTGGGGCTCTCACCTCGTAGTGGCTTTGGGGTGTTAGTCTGACTTTCCGCTCGCCCACAAGATCTTCTAGAGGGTGTTAGCCGATGTTAGACATGGAATCCAATGCTCGGCGTCAGGCAAGGTCGCGGAGAGAGGGCAGCGCCATTTTATCTTTCCCGCGAGGTTGATGTGCGCTCAGCTGAAGACCATAAAATAACGTCTATTTTTAATTACAGTATTGTGTTTTTTTGTTGTTTGGTCTTGTGTTCAGTCTAGTTAAGAGTACTTATTTTTATAAACTGGTGTGGTGTCCATTTGTAGTGTTTTCACTGTATTACTGTATGTGTTCACAAATGCTTTACACACTACCTCTGAGATAAGCCTGTCTGCTACCAAGGGGGTGAGCAAGGGTTATTTTAGAAGTGCAGCCCCTTACCCTAACTAGAAGCAAGGGTCCCTATTTGGACAAGGGTACCTACCTCTGCCAACTAGAGACCCATAGTTCTAACAGTGATCTTTTAATTTCTGTCTCACTCTGCACACAGACTTATTGTGTAACAATAATCTTGAAAACAATGTTTTGAGATGCAATGTCACTTTCCGAGGTACAGACTGATGTTTCTTCCTCAGGGCTATGTAGCACACTGTATTAGTGAGAGCGATTGTTCCCAAAGCTTCACCTATCGGGACCACAGTGTGATTCTCATGAGAACTAATCCTTGTATAATATGGGGGAATATTTCTACCAACTGTTGAGATGTCTGATGGGAACCAGGGATGGGAATTGCATTATGTGAATTTGTGGGATAGTGCTGACAAATTGATCGTTCAGTTCATGTGATTCTAACATAACTGTATTCATGTATATATTTTATTGCGTTTTACATTATAAAATAGGCCCATTCCTGAGGGAAGTGGGCTCACTCTCTCCTAAATTTCAGGAGACGACTCCACATTGATCTGACCTCTGATTTGTAACTTTTATTTCTTTCTCTAGGGCTGAACTGTGTTTGGTTCTGTAAGTCTATGCTAGTGACAAATTGACTGAGTCTAATAATCTATTTTGCTATCTGTTATAATTTATAACTTTCAATAAACCTTTATGGTTTCATTCTAAATTCTTGTCAGTCTTCATTGTAAAAATTAATGTGTTTTACATTAATTTCTGAATTGTTACTGAATATAAAATCAAATTATCATACATATCCAGTTGAGGAGCAACAAAATTCTTAGGGGCTTATCACCGCTCCCAGTCCGCCGGAAGTGCTGTACTAATTTGCACAAGCATTGGCAAACCCAATAGGTCTCAGCAATCCGAGAACTATAGACGTTGGCAATGTTAATGCATTGTGTTCATTATGAAAACAGCCCCAGAGCCACACACAAATGCATTTACATTGCTAACGCCTATAGTTCTCAGATTGCAGAGACCGATTGGATTTACCAATGCTTATTATTTAATAGATGTTTCCAATAACCTTAGTGGCTTAACAGGACAGTTGCTTAGACTGTGTTTATGAAGCAAGCCTCATGACTGGTAGGGCCAGACAAGTCCCTTATCTTACCTCACAGAGTGAAAGTATAAACTCTCGCCGCCTGAGAGTGCTAAAGGCTTGTTATTTCGGTTAATTTTCCAAAGCATGTCTGACAAAACGATGGAGGGACCACAGGGGCTTCAGAAATGCTGGAAACTATCCTTTAACCACAAGAGAGTAAAGGCAGTAGGAGATGTGGAGAAAACAGAAGCGGGTGCAAGGAGGTCAAAGGAGATTAATGGCGCGTAAATACAGCGGGTAAAGGAACACAGCCAAGAAAGGGGAAAGAAAGACTAGAATTAAAAAACCGGCAGAGAATGTAGATTACGTTCTCTTCCTTGGAGAGCAGGGAAAGGTGGGCTTGGGAGAAATGAGACAGACATGCAACAAGGGAAAGAATAAAAAAGGCAGTTTTATAAGGAGTTTCTGCCTATGGGCCGTAGAGGCTTAGCGCCCCATGTAAAGTCACTGTTGGTGACCATAATTACATGCAGTTTTAAAGTCTCCATTGCAACTCAAGGATACTTTCACTTCTCTAAATGACTCATTGCAGAATACGAGCATTAAAGTACCTCTTGTGAACACAGGAAGAATCAGATAATTGTTGAGCATAATGTGAAATGCTGCATTACGTCTGTCCAGCACTGGGACCGCTCACCTATTTTCTAAATATTCTAAAAAGTAGTCCCCAAAACAAAGAAGGATAATGGCCGCTGTGTATGTTTAGCAGTAGTTGCACGGTGCTCTCGGGGGGGGGGGGGGGGCTAAACAACGGGAGAGGCATGGCGTATGCATGCCCGTGACAAATGGGGAGCACGCAAAATTGAGCGACGGCGGTGCCAGCCAATGACAAGCCTATGGGTGGGCAGAAGCCCATAATGTAGATACAACATGTCTCTCTTAGAGACAGTGCATGCACACTGTCTAGAGCCAAGACCTAAAAAAAGGAAACCATGAACAAAAAAAACTTTGGGAGCCCTTGGGTAGCGCTCTTAATTCATTGGACTATTAAACAGTTGTTTACATTTTTCTTCCACTGACCACAGCATGCTCCATGGGGCAATGGGTAAGAATGCTTCAGCCATAGGCTCTAATACACTGTGATGGCTTTTTACCTCATAATGTGCGCAATTGCTTAAAAAGAAGTGCACTTCACCACTGGGGTTGGTAGCCCAATACTTTACTTTGTCAATACCTTATTTTTCTTTCTATTCTTTATTTATATGTTATTTCAATTCAAATGTTATGTATCCTTATGTGATAAAACAATATTTTCAGATTACAGTACTCAAAACCTTTTCTTGGCATCAATAACAACCATATATACCTGTTATGTGCATTAGAAATAATAATTATGTATATGCGTTCCAAGTACACATGGCTACTGGAAAGCATACATAAACATTTTGCTAAAATAATATGGAATAGTTCATTAAAAATACATTCTTATTGCAAATATATTGGCACCACATTTAGTCGACACCATGTTTTCCTTTTTTTCTATTTCTTCTAGTGCCTTATGCTTGCAGTAAAAAAGGTAACCATTGCACCAGCTTGCTAATGCCAGACCTATTGGCTTTCCCAATACTTGTTCTAAATGTAAATAAAGGATAGATCTTTTAAAAGAAATGTTACAGCGTAGACACTGACCTTTAATGCTTAAGATGACACCGTACAAGGATCCACGACTATCCCACCATATTGGAACATTAACTCGCTGAACCATCTTGCTGGCACAAAGAAGTTGTGTTTGATGGTAAGACTGGACTGTGGTTTCTCGATGTTAGTGAATGTAACAGATTCCAGAATTATTTTGCCTGAGTTTTCAAATGTGTGATTTTATTGTGTGAGAGATCAAAGAAGAGAAGCAAAATTAAACATTGTCTTTCCAATAAGGGGGACCCATGGTATCACAATTTATAATCTGCAGAGAACACACCCGCATGATTGAATGACTAAATAAATGAACGATGTGTGTGTGATTAGTGGTATAAAAGAGTTATGATAGTGACAATAGTGCAGTAGAGGATGAGAACATTGATAGATTGAACATTGAAAGATTTGGTCTATTGTGTAGAGAAACTGTTAGGTAGCTGTGCACTCTACAAATGACGTTTCATTCATTCATTCATTCAAAGACAGAGAAACAGGGATGGAGAGATGGTGACAGAGGTGCAGAGGCTGACGAACAGAAAGAGAACAGTAAAAGGCAACGAGTACATTCAGCAGAAAGGGCCTGTAAAGTCAGGACGGACATTCTAGGAAGAGAGTAAAAAGAAAAGAGTGAAAGGGAGGAAAGGAATATACCGTATTTAGTAACAGTGAGGAGGAGACAATGAGAGTGCAAAAGACTGAAGGGCAGAGAGCGAAATAAAGCAATGTATTCAGTCTCAGCAGCTTTTCACAGCCCAATGTGTATTCCAAAGATAAGGACGTGCACCTATTAGTGCAATGTGGAGATGGGGAGAGCACCCGATTGGTCATGTTTCACTTGAGCACATGGCACTAGTAAAGAGGTGGAGTTGGTAATTTTCGCTTTCTGCCAAGAGGACAGAGCCTTCTTTTGCCCAGGACACCCCGGTAACAATGATCATGCCCATCCTGACCCCCAGCCGCTGTTTTTTTTATGTGCTCAGTTTCATTTTGCCATGACTAGTGTTTGTCTCCATGGTACTATGCTCCTAATTCACATGGGCAAAACTGAAAATTAGGCAGATGGCATCAGTTGCTCTGCCTCGAACTATTTCAGGGCGGGCTCTAGCGAACTTGTGCCAGTCGGCCGGGCTGGGGCATGGCAATGCTTGTCCAGGAAGGAGGGTGAAACATGGGACATTTAACTGGAAACCCCTATCCCAACTGGCATGACATGTTTGACAGAGCCTCTCACTTTGGAAAATTGTGGCACCTGTAACGCAATATAATAAAACACGCAAAAAAGCGCTATGGAGGCAGCCTCATACAATGCTTGGCAGCCAGTGAAACGCCAGAAATATTGTCAATGAAAAAAATCTGCAAAAGCATTGCACTTCTTCTTAGACACTTGAGATTTTGAGCCGAATTACAGTTTTAAGTTTATCGTTGACTGAAAAAAAAGATGGCTTTAGTCTAGTTTGAGGCTTTACACGTTCTTAGAAAAAAAGCTGCTTTTGTTTTTTTAACGGCAGATTTATTGGCATAACTCAATCTCATACCACACTGCAAAATGTTTGTAAGCCTCCCTTGTATTGTATTGTAATTGCATTTATACAGCGCTTACTATCCCCGACAAGGCATCAAAGCGCTTTTCGGGAAGTAGCACACTACTTCGGAACCCATAAAAGATTAGTGTTGAATTAGTATATTGAAATACGAAAGTAATTTGAGAGCTAGATAAGTTAGTCTGTTATTTAGATTGAGAAGGATAGTGGAGGATTAGAAGAGAGAAAAGGTTTGAATTTATGTAGTGTTTGCTACCACTGATAAAGCGTTGAAGCGCTTTTCTGTGAGTAGCACGCTACTGTGGAACCCAAACAGGATTAGTAGGGAATTAGTACAAGAAGTATGAAATTGATCTGAGTGGTGGACATGTTAGTCTGTTATTTGGATTGAAAAGGAATAGTGAAGGGATAGAAGAGGTAAGTGTCTAGATTTTCTTTTTCTTTTTTTGGAGTTCATAGCAGTAGGAGGGGATATGGGTTGACTAAAGGGGAGGAGCAGGGGGAAGAGTCAGAGGGAAGAATTAAGGAAGGCTTGTTTGGGAGATCTAAACAGTAAAAGAGGTATTAGATGATGCAAGGAGGGGTAGAGGAGGGAAGAGTCTAGAAAGGGTTATTTTGGGATCATATTAGTAGTATGGGGTTTGGGATGAATGAGACAGTGGAGGTAGAGGATATATCGATAGAAGTATAGGGTGAGAAATAGGGTAGTGCATTGGAAAGAGTAGTAGAAAGAGGTTTGAGATGAGTCAGAGTTGAGGTAGAGGATATATTGAGAGCGGTATAGGGTGAGAACTAGGGTAGTGCATTGGAAAGAGTAACAGAATAAGGTTTGAGATGAGTCTGTGGAGCTAGAGGATATATTGCGAGAGCTATAGGGTGAGCTCTAGGGTAGTGCATTAGATATGATGAATTAGAAGGAAAGTAATACATATAAAGATACATAAGTACATGGAAGGTATATATATATATATATATATATATATATGTATATATATACAATGGGACGGCCCGGTGGGCGTTTGCTGTCTTTGTGCAGTTTGGGCAGGTGGTAAAAGGTCGGGGTAAGGGGTTGGCTGTTACGGAGAAAGAGAAATTCATCTTTGCTCAGCATGTTGGATTCATGCCATTTCCCTATTAACCTGTCATAACTCAGAATGCTTTCCTGGTATACTTCATTGGTACACTTGGTATAAAAGTTAGTGTCGGAGAGCTGGCGTAGTGCTTCGTATCTGTAGTAGTCTCTTGTTAACAACACCACATTCCCCCCTTTTATCCGAGGGTTTAATTATGATGTTATTGTCCTTGGTGAGGTTATGTAGAGCCAGTTTTTGTTGCTCTGTGATGTTGTGTTTCACAGGATGGTTAGCCTTTCTATACTGCATGAGTTCTTGAGTCATGGCATCAGTGAAGGCGTCAATAGCATCCCAGGGCATCTGTGGGATGAAAACCGAAGGGGGTTTATATCCACTCTTTTCCCGGTCTTGCTCAATTCCAAGGGCCTGCGCTCTCTGCGCTCTATTCATGGTATCTGATGGACTGTGTGCGGAGGTTCCTTCCCGCAATTCCCTCAAGAGTTTCAAGAGCTTCCATCTCTCTGCCCGTCAGGGCATCCGTGGCTGTTAGTCTTATACCCTTGTCACCAGTTTCTTTCAGGTGAGGACGCAGCTTAAAGTGTTTATGTAATTTGAGCTTGCGTGTAAATCGGAAGAGATCGATTCGGGTTTGAGTGTATTCAAGGGGGGTGTTAGGGCAAAAGGTAAGTCCAAGGCTAAGTAAATTTGTTTCGCATTCTGTTAAAGTTCTATCCGTTAGATTCACCACAGTTAAATTATGGCTTGTGTTGGTGGTCTGGCCGGAATTTACTTTTTGTTGTTGCTGCGAGTTCGATTGCTCCAGTTGTTGGGCTTCGCTCTGCCTCTGCCCCTTGCGCCACCGCTTGCCGCCGCCTGATCTCCTTGTCCGCCTTGTTTTTTTGATTGGTGTTGTTGGGCCAAGTCCGGCGGTTTTGTTTTGCCGTCTCGCAACCAAGCTCCCTTGATTACCTCGAATTCCTGGTGAAAAGGAGTTTTCTCACTTTCATCGGAGATGTCAGCCCGTGCTCTTTGTTGAGTTTTCGCTGCTGCTCTTGTATTCTGATGTTCGTCCCCAGATTCATTTTCAGTCACATCCGACTCGGATGTGACGATTTTGGTTACTGAGGCAATGCTGGACTGGAGTGCTTTGCGCGAGGCATCGTATTTTTTAGCATACGTTAATATGCGGCCTTGCAGGTAGTCATCCTCGTCTCTTTCGTACTTTTCCTGTTTTCTAGTACGTATTTTCAATTAATACTTGGTGAGACAGGATTTCATCTGGGTTTTCAGTTGGACCACTAGTTCTTTGTCCAATTCCTTATCCAATTCATCCTCCAAGGTCTTTATTTCTTCCAGCGCTTTCTCTCGGTCACTCCAAGCGTATTTGATTAATATCTTGAGTGTCCCCTCCGAGGCAGTGTGCATTTCCCAGTCAGTCAGCAGCTGCGGGTCCCGGTTCTCGTACGAGGACCCTGAGACCACGTGGTACCTGTTTTACTTCCACATAGCTAGTGAGACTAGTGGCCTCCCACCACTTTCGGATCTCACGTTCATGCAGTTTTTCTAGTTTTGCCATCATTTCTTTTGTTCTCATATTCTGTAAATCAACTGGTGGCACTTTTTCCGTGATTCTTTCTCGTCTATCACGATGCTTAAACATGTCCTGTGCCGCATTACGGCGTTCTGTATCAGAGAACATTGCACCGGTTGTGAGGCGCCCGTTACAAGATAGAATATAAGCGCATCAGTTTGATAGGTGTAGCTTAAAGGAACTCCGTGATGAGTGAACACTCCCTGGCGCCTTGCCCCTATGACCGCTATGCTCGTTATGCTATCAAGCGAGAGATGCAGAAAAACAGTCTTGTGACGGTCCGCTTACTCGCCGTGTTATTCCGAGGTTTCTCCGGGTGAAAGCCGGTGTGAGCCGGCGTCCTCCAGGCGTCCTCCCATACTCTCCACGGCAGTCGTGGACCGCCTACCAATCGACCTTACTGCTAGCGCTGGGGCGGTGCTCAGGAGACTGCTGCGTCCAACGCTCCTTTCCCTCGAAATCCTGTGCACTCGTAGGCGGGTGCTGTCAACGGCTCGAAGGAAGCCGCGAAACACTGCGCTCATCAATCCACTGTTGATCCCCCGGAATGAAAACAGCACTCGGGAGGTTCCTCGTCACAGAGTAGTTTATTAACTATAAGCTACACCACAGACGCGTTTCGGCGATTTGCCTTCTTCAGTGTGTGTGTCCACACGCACAACAAGGTACATATATATCAGTCAGCATCTGATTCGTGTGAGGGTGACATCACAATGGTAAGCATAGACAGAGGACTATATCCCTCCCCACCACAGCGAGCTCCATTTTGTAATGGTAAATATAAACCATGATACAAAACTAAAACACATGCAGTGTAACATTGTGCAACCTACAGATAGGTACAAGCGCTGTAGTGGAAGGTAACATTCATCACTATGCTAAGATTGAATACATATATATATATATATTACCTACTGGCGGTCGCCAGTAGGTATATATAGTTAGGACCTAGTTACCATAGGAAATTCTGAACATTCTATTGGGAATAACTTTGGCGCCGGTTGAGGGATCTGCCTGTAATTTTCCTTAAATTTGCCTCGCTGTGCTCCGCTCCTTCCCCGAAAGTTTGGGGGGATTCGTCAAGCGGGGGCCGAGAAAAAAGTGGGGTCCCATAACATGTTTTCCCCATGTTAATTTCCATAGGGACATTCTGACAAGGCTGAACGGAATTACACCAGATTTGGCAAAATGGTAGGGACTGGTATGCAGCAGTGCCTTTTGTATGTTTGGGGTAAATCCCTCCAGTAGTTTTTGAGAAAATTGAATTTGAAATTTTTCAAATGGCATTTTCTTTGGGACCTTTAGACACGGCTACAGCCCGAACGGCTGAACGGAATTACACCAAACTTGGCAAAATGGTAGGGACAGGTATGCAGTAGTGCCTTTTATTTATTTGGTAAAAATCCCTCCAGTAGTTGTTGAGAAAATTGAATTTGAGCAAATTATATATCTATATGCGCTCAACATTCTATTGGGAATAACTTTGGCGCCGATTGAGGAATCTGCGTGTAATTTTCCAGAATTTTAGCCAGCTCCGCTCCTTCCCTGAAAGTTTCGGGGGGATTTGTCAAGCGGGGGCCGGAAGGGGGGTCCCAAAACGTGTTTTTCCCATGTTAATTTCCATAGGGACCTTTAGACACGGCTACAGCCCGAACGGCTGAATGGAATTACACCAAACTTGGCAAAATGGTAGGGCCTGGTATGCACATGTGCCTTTGCTATGTTTGGTGAAAATCCCTCCAGTAGTTCTTGAGAAAATTGAATTTGAAATTTTTCAAATGGCATTTTCTATGGGACCTTTAGACACGGCTACAGCCCGAACGGCTGAATGGAATTACAACAAACTTGGCAAAATGGTAGGGACAGGTATGCAGTAGTGCCTTTTCTATATTTGGTGAAAATCCCTCCAGTAGTTGTTGAGAAAATTGAATTTGAGTAAAATATATATCTATATGCGCTCACCGTACGTGTACGGTACGCGTATTGTACGCATGCGTGCGCGTACCCTTACGTGCGCGAGCAAGTTTCTGATTGGCTGGCAGTCGACTGTCAACATTCCAAACTGTCCAAACCAGGAAGTGTTGGCCACCATCTTGTTTTTCAGGAGAACTTAGGTACAAGAGAGCCCAAAACAAGAGTGGAAAACACAAAAAGGAGGCAGGGTAGAGACCCCCCCAACCCTCTAGCCCTTCTCAGGGGGTCCCAGAAGGACCCCCAAGGGCAAAAAAAAAAAAAACGAAAAAAATCGAGGGGTACGCACACCGTACGCGTACGGTACGCGTACAGTGCGCGTACCCCGTGATTTAAAAAAAAAATTATTTGCACTTGGTGGTCCTCCTGGAATCCCCTGAGAAGGGCTAGAGGGTCAGGGGGTCTCTACCCTGTCCCCTTTTCGCGTTTTCCACTCTTGTTTTGTGCTCTCTTGTGCCTCACTTCTCCTGAGAAACAAGATGGCTGCTCAGGTGGTCCCAAAAGGATAATAACATATATAAACGTTATCCGCTAATAGAATTAGCATTTACAAAACCTTTGAAATTTATTGAAAAAAAATATAGGTTTCACGCCTGATATAGTTAGGAATTAGCATTTAAAAAACCTTGCAAATTCACTGAAAAAACCCTGGGTTTCAGGCCTTATATAGTTAGGAATTAGCATTTAAAAAGCCTTGCAAATTCACTTAAAAAATCATGGGTTTCAGGCCTGATATAGTTAGGAATTAGCATTTAAAAACCATTGAAATTGCTCCTATATAGTTAGTTGTACTAACTATATTTCGCGCACCCACAATCCACTCATCCATGGAGTTACTCACACACCTAGTCAGTCATGCAAAGAATCAATCACACTTCCATTTCCTCAACTATACAGTTATAAACACAACACCTTACTTATTCAAACATATACTAACACATACTGATGTCATCAGTGATGTCACTGACCATGTCATGAATGATGTAATATGTGACATCATCAGCAGTGGATTGCGGGTGCGAGAAATATAGTTAGTACAACTAACTATATAGGAGCAATTTCAATGGTTTTTTAAATGCTAATCCCTAACTATATAAGGCCTGAAACCTATGGTTTTTTAAGTGAATATATATATATATATATATATATATATATGTATATATATATATATATATATATATATATAGATAGATATAGATAGATATAGATATATATATATAGATATATATACATAAGGAAGGTAATATATGTAGATTAAAGTTGCATTTAATAAACCCCGGCCTTCATTTGTTGTTGTACTTTAAATTAATTTATTTGTTTTTATTTTTTGTAATTCAATAGTGAAGCAATGGTAGATAAATAGTTATGATAAAAGACTGAACTATTTATGCAGTCACTTTTATATATGTTAAAACATAGAATAATGTACCTATGGGCTACATGTATGAAAATTGTATATTGTAAATACCTAATTGCAAATTTCCGAGAATTGCAATTAGGTAATCGCAATTTACAATGTATGAAACTCAAAGCGTTTCATATATCAATTCCTAGGGGGTCGGAAATCACTCTAACTCATTAATATTAATAAGGTAGATCGCAGTTTGCGACCCCCTAGGAATTGCAAAAATCATAAGGATGGTGGTCTAATGGGGGTCAGCAGACCACCATGTCCGTGATTGGTTTTAAATAAAGCAATCTTTTTTTTAATGCAGCCAGTTTTCCTTAAAGGAAAATGGGATGTGTTTCAATTACAAAAATGAAAAGGTTTCTTTTAATTTTCTAAGAGCAGGCAGTGGTCCGTGGGACCATTGCCTGCTCTTAAAAAACATGATGTAACCAACATTCACAAAGGGGAAGGGGTCCTTTGGAGACCCCTTCCCATTTGCGAATGGGTTACCACTTACTTGAAGTAGACAACAGAATGTGGGAGCACACCGCTGACCTCTCAGGCAAGGTTCGCCCCAGGCATTCTGGGAAATGCAGTCTCTTGTAGCTCGCTCCGATATTTTCGAGTATTTCGCCAAGGATGGCGCAGATAGTGCTGATCTCTAGACACATGTTTCTGGTTTATTAACCGTCATCAGTAGAGAATACAATCTTGTATTTTAGGGTTTGCTGAGTAGGCTGCCAAACATTATATCAGGTCTGGTACCTCTCACTGGCATGCAGGTGCTTCATCCACAAGCTCGTCAGCTCACCCCACATTTGAAAGACTATATGATGGTTAAAGAACTAGAAACATGTGTCTAGAGATCAGCACTATCTGTGCCAACTGTGGCGAAACACTCAAACACTCTTGAAAAAAGCAAGTAACCGAAACTGCATTTACCACAATGCCAGGGGTGAACCTTGCTGGGAGGTGAAGCGGTGTGCTCCCACCCCTGTACCTGTTTAATAGTACTCCCGTGAGTCAGTGAGCTGACGAGCTCGTGTATGAAGCACCCGCAAGCCTGTGAGAGGTACCTGACATGATAAAGATGTTAGCAGCTACTCAGCAAACCCCACAGTTGAAAGACTGTAATCTCTACTGATGATGGTTAAAGAACCAGAAACACGTGTCTAGAGATCAGCACTATCTGTGCCAACTGTGGCAAAACACTCGAACACTCTTAAAAAAAGAAAGTAACCAAACCTTGCTGGCAGGTGAAGCGTTGTGCTCCCACCCCTGTTCTGTTTAATAGTACTCCTGTGAGTCATTGAACTGACGAGCTTGTGGATTAAGCACCCACAAGCCTGTGAGAGGTACCTGACCTGAGAAAGATGTTGGCAGACTACTCAGCAAACCCCACATTTGAAAGACTGTAATCTCTACTGATGATGGTTAAAAAACCAGAAACACGTGCCTAGAGATCAGCACTATCTGCGCCAACTGTGGCGAAACACTTGAACACTCTTAAAGCAAGCAAGTAACCGAAACAGCATTACCACAATGCCAGGGGCGAACCTTGCTGGGAGGTGAAGAAGTTTGCTCCCACCCCTGTTCCTGTTTAATAGTACTCCCATGAGTCATTAAGCTGACGAGCTCGTGGATAAAGCATCTGCAAGCCTGTGAGAGGTACCTGCACTGAGAATGATGTTGGAAGCCTACTCAGCAAACCCCACATTTGAAAGACTGTAATCTCTACTGATGATGGTTAAAGAACCAGAAACAAGTGTCTAGAGATCAGCTCTATCTGCGCCAACTGTGGCGAAACACTTGAACACTCTTGAAGCAAGCAAGTAACCGAAACTGCATTTACCACAATGCCAGGGGCAAACCTTCCTGGGAGGTGAAGCGGTGTGCTCCCACCCCTGTTCCTGTTTAATAGTACCCCCGTGAGTCATTGAGCTGATGAGCTTGTGGATGAAGCACCCGCAAGCCTGTGAGAGGTACCTGACCTGAGAAAGATGTTGGCAGCCTTCTAAGCAACCCCCACATTTAAAAGACTGTAGTCTCTACTGATGACGAATAAAGAACCAGAAACACATGTCTAGAGATCAGCACTATCTGCGACAACTGTGGCAAAACGCTCGAACACTCTTGAAGCAAGCAAGTAACCGAAACTGCATTTACCACAATGCCAGGGGCGAACCTTGCTGGGAGGTGAAGAGGTGTGCTCCCACACCTGTGTCGCGGTTTCATGTGGCCAGGGACCGAGAAGACTAAATAGACAAAACACATCTTCCCTGGTTGTGAATGCGGGCACATGCAAATGGGGGACTACAACACCCAGAAGGCAGAGGGGCACAATAGCAGGTAAACAAGGCAAGAGACGGGGGAGGCATGTCCCTATTTAAGCTCCGCCCACACAGGAAACTGGGCTTGACAAACTTCCTCGGACTTAGAGTGAGTACCAGAGCCGTACCTTCGGAGTTTTTGACTCGGACCTTCTTTCTTGTATTTCCCGTTTCCCTAAGACCATTTCTGAGCCCTAGAGTGCCTCTGGTTTCCAGATTTGAATTCCGCGTCCCTGAGAGTCGGAGTTAGCACGGAAAGACGCTCTCATCTCACGGACGCATTCTTGTTTACTTTCCTTGTCTTCGGAGCCTCGTAAGCGGAGCCATCTTTGAGATTCGGAGTCGGCGCATCTTGGGAGTCAGAGACTGTGGATAAAGGCGCTCTCCTTCCAAGACGTTGTACTGTGGTTCTTTTTGTGGTGTGTACATACATTTTATACCCTGCTGAATTCAAGAAACCACGTTTGAATTTAATCCTCAGTTTGTTTACACTATCGTTTATTATCTGGAACATTTACAACGGATGTGGTTTAAGGTAATGTTCCAGTACCTCAGCATAGCGCTATTCATACCTGTATCCCAGCTGGGACTAGTGCTTTACTTTATTTTTAGAGATGCAGGACATATTTTGAGTCTGATATCAAGACTGAGTGACAGGATTCACTGTACGTTATATTGGTTCCTCATCTCAAGCATCGCACTATCGTTATCCCTACCTAAATTCCTTCTAACCAAGGATTTCATTAACCCATCAATCTGGTGGGATTCAAAAGTGCCAGCATAACAACTATGTGAGTTGTAGACACCTATATGAGTACATTGGGGATTCTGTGTGAATGCATGTGGTGCATCTGATTCTCTTCTCTCTTTCTCTCATATGCAGCATGTCCCGATGGAGGCTAGCTTTCTAGACCAGACCTGTGAAGAAACAGGAGTGCTTTATTATTTTGTCCCCTTCCCTTTTCCCCTATGTACTTCTCTACCCGCTTTGTGACTCTATATTGCGGTGAGGGTAGTGTTTGGGGTAAGAAGGAAGCTACTCTTCACGGCATTGTTCCTGCTGGCTGTTATAAGAAGGTTAGTGGCGTATTTACTACCTGGTGCCTCTGACAGCCCCTGACAGATTGTGAAGCCTACTCAATCTGCAGTAGCACATCTCACCGTCAAGGTCAGGTAAACATGGAGAATGATCACACCATCACTGTGGCCGCGTTATTGGATTCTGGGGGAACCGGCAATTTCATCGACCTGGAATACTCCAAGACTATAGGTTCAACATGGGAAAAGAAGAAATCCCCAACCAAGGGGAATGCAGTGGATGGAACTGCTCTAACCTCAGGTCCTGTTTGGTATCATACTGCTCCGGTTATGATACGGTTTGGAGAAGACCATTACGAACACATACAGTTCGACATCATAGACGCCCCTCAGTTTCGTCTCATCTTGGGAATGCCATGGCTTACCTTACATGACCCTGTGGTCGGATGGGCCGCTCGTACAGTGATCCTGAACTTGGAATATTGCAAAGAACACTGCACCCAACAGAGGATATCGCTTCGACATCCCCAAGAGGAGTCCAAGGCTAGCCTCCTAGCAACTGCATGCAAAGCTCCCGTTTATTGTTGTGCCACGTCCCTACCGAGGGAGTATGAGGATTATCGGTTGGTGTTCGATAAACAGATGGCTACCCAACTTCCACCCCATAGAGCCTACGATTGCCGAATTGAACTCCTTCCGGGGGCTGACATTCCTTGTAGCCGGGTGTATGCTCTAACAGAGCCTGAAACGCACTATTTACAAACATACCTGGATGATAACCTTGCTTCTGGATTTATCAGGCATTCTTCATCCCCTGCTTCTTCGCCTCTTTTTTTTTATATCGAAGAAAGATTGCAACGAATTGCGCTCATGCATTGACTACCGAGCTATCAATCGAATAACGGTAAAAAACCGGTACCCCTTACCTCTGATACCGGTTTTGTTGGACCAACTAAAAGGGAGCCGATATTTCACGAAATTGGATTTACGCGGAGCCTACCACCTAGTAAGGGTCAAGAAAGGCGACAAATTGAAAACCGCCTTTCGAACCAAATTTGGGCTTTTTGAGTACCGCGTTATGCCGTTCGGGCTCTGCAACGCCCCAGCGTTGTTTCAATATTTCATGGATGAGGTACTTCGGGGATTACTGGATATGATATGCATTGTCTACATAGACGATATCCTTGTTCACTCATCCAGTCTTCCTGACCACATTCTCCATGTGAAAACAGTTTTAGACCGCCTCCAGACGCATTCACTTTACGCAAAGCTGAAGAAATGTTTGTTCCATGTTCAGGAGGTTGCGTTCCTTGGATACATAATCAATGCAACAGGATTCCAGATGGAATCAGGAAAGGTGGAGGCTATTACTCATTGGAAATCCCCCCAACATGTGAAGTCAGTTCAACGATTCCTGGGTTTTGCGAACTATTACAGAAGATTCATAAAGGACTTTTCCAAAATCATTCACCCCATCTCCAGTTTGTTGCGAAAAAACACTCCTTTCATTTGGGGAACAGAAGCAGTAAACTCCTTCACCACGCTGAAGGAGAGATTCACTCAAGCCCCTATTCTGAGGCATCCCGATCCACAGTTACCATTCATAATGGAGACCGACGCCTCTCATCATGCAATCGGAGGAGTATTGTCCCAACGTCATCCTGCCACTGGACAACTCCACCCAGTAGCCTATTTCTCCAAGAAATTTTCTCCTAGTGAATGAAATTACTCCATCTCGGATAAGGAACTACTTGCCATCAAACGGGCATGTGAAGAATGGAGGCATTACTTACTAGGAGCACATCATGTTATCGAGATCTACACTGACCACAGGAATCTGTTATTCCTGAAAACAGCCAAGGCATTAACACCACGTCAATTAAGATGGACCTTATTCTTTTCGGATTATGATTTTGTTATAAAATACAGACCGGGTCCCCAGAATGGTAAGGCGGATGCCTTATCCCGTATTGATGATCCTGAAGGCTCTGAATCATTGGACAATAGTGAACCTCCTTTTATCCTTCCTGGGTCATGCTTTCCTGATACGTTGTTGGCACTGACCACATCCCAAGATTTCATTGAGGATCTCAAGGTATCTGTGGATACAGTAGACGGCGAGAAGTGGAGACAGGAATCCAGTGACTGTCGAACAGAAAAAGATGATCTATTATTCCATTATCATACCTTGTATGTTCCTCACGACAACTTGCAAAACCAAGTGTTAGCATGGGCTCATGATTCAACACTAGGAGGACACATGGGAAGATATAAGACCATTGCCACCATCAAGAGGTCATTTTGGTGGCCCTCTTTGAGGAAAGACACAGAAACATATATATATACACAACTGTGCTGTTTGTACACAAGGAAAGGCGAGTCACAAAAGGCCACCCGGATTATTGCAGCCTTTGACTATTCCTCCTAAACTATGGCACACAGTGTCTATGGATTTTATTCTGGAGATGCCGCCTTGTGAAGGATATACGACAATATTGGTGGTGGTGACCACCTATCAAAGATGGGTCACTTCATACCCCTCAAGCGATTGCCCACATCATCGGAACTGGCCTGGGTGTTCCTGCAAAACATCGTCAAACATCATGGAATTCCATGTATTCTAATCACCGATAGAGGCACACAGGTTACCTCTCGTTTCTGGAGGGCGCTGTGCAAAACAATGCAAATCGAAGCCAAGCTTTCAAGCAGCTACCATCCTCAAACCGACGGCAAGACCGAACGCTTGAATCGAACCTTGAAGCAATACCTCCGTTGCTTCACGCTCCAGAACTCATCTGAATGGTATCCTTTGTTATGGACAGCCGAATTTGCATACAACAAGGCCAAGCATTCCACCTTGGGTTGTTCCCCTTTCTTTTGTGTTAATGGTTATCATCCCAACATGCTCCCGTTTGACTGGCCTGTGCATGCCCTACTACCCAGTATTCAAGAACACCACGCTCATCTCAAAGCTGTGCTGCTTGATGGCAAGGAGCATCTCTTGGCAGCACAATATTCGCAGAAACAATTCGCTGATAAGAAAAGAAGCCCGGAACCGGAATACAAAGTGGGGGAGAAAGTTTGGTTGGCTACCAAGAATCTCCACCTTAGAGGAGTTAAACTGATACCTAGATATATAGGTCCCTATGGTATTGAGGAGGTTATCAATCCCGTGGCTATGAAACTGTCTTTGCCTGTCTCCTGGCATATCCACCGTGTCTTCCATGTTTCCTTGCTTCAACCCTGTCCTTCTAGTATGCGCTTACCCAAACGTCCCCTCCCTGTGGAGGTTGAGAGCCAGGAAGAGTATGAAGTACACATCCTCCTAGATTCCCATGTGGTCAGGGGTCGAGTGGAGTACTTGGTTGAATGGAAGGGTTATGGTGTTGAGGATAGGACCTGGGAACCTGTGCAGAATCTTAACTGTCCTGACTTGGTGGAATAGTTCCACGCTAGGCATCCGGGGAAACCTGGACGACCGCAGAGTCGGCGTTCCTTGAGAGGGGGTTCTGTCGCGGTGTCATGTGGCCAGGGACCGAGAAGAGTAAATAGACAAAACACATCTTCCCTGGTTGTGAATGCGGGCACGTGCAAATGGGGGACTACAACACCCAGAAGGCAGAGGGGCACAATAGCAGGTAAACGAGGCAAGAGACTGGGGAGGCATGTCCCTATTTAAGCTCCGCCCACACAGGAAACTGGGCTTGACAAACTTCCTCGGACTTAGAGTGAGTACCAGAGCCGTACCTTCGGAGTTTTTGACTCGGACCTTCTTTCTTGGATTTCCCGTTTCCCTAAGACCATTTCTGAGCCCTAGAGTGCCTCTGGTTTCCGGATTTGAATTCCGAGTCCCTGAGAGTCGGAGTTAGCACGGAAAGACGCTCTCCTCTCACTGACAAATTCTTGTTTACTTTCCTTGTCTTGGAGCCTCGTGAGCGGAGCCATCTTCGAGAGTCGGAGTCGGCGCATCAAGGCGCTCTCCTCTCGAGTGCACCGGCTCGCTACAGCTGCATTGCCATCAGTATCACGAAGATACAATCAGGTATTTCTGTAGAGAGTCTTGGGAGTCGGAGACTGCGCATAAAGGCGCTCTCCTTCCAAGACGTTTTACTGTGGTTCTTTTTGTGGTGTGTACATACATTTTATACCCTACTGAATTCAAGAAACCACGTTTGAATTTATTCCACAGTTTGTTTACACTATTGTTTATTATCTGGAACATTTACAACGGATGTGGTTAAAGGTAATGTTCCACTAACTCAGCATAGCGCTATTCATACCTGTATCCTGGCTGGGACTAGTGCTTTACTTTATTTTCAGAGGTGCAGGACATATTTTGAGTCTGATATCAAGACTGAGTGACAGGATTCACAGTACGTTACATTGGTTCCTCATCTCGAAGCATCGCACTATCGTTATCACTACCTAAATTCCTTCTTACCAAGGATTTCGTTAACCCATCAATCTGGTTGGATTCCAAAGTGCCAGCATAACAACTATGTGAGTTGTAGACACCTATATGAGTACATTGGGGATTCTGTGTGAATGCATGTGGTGCATCTGATTCTCTTCTCTCTTTCTCTCACATGCAGCATGTCCCGAGGGAGGCTAGCTTTCTAGACCAGACCTGTGAATAAACAGGAGTGCTTTATTATTTTGTCCCCTTCCCTTTTCCCCTATGTACTTCTCTACCCGCTTTGTGACTCTATATTGGGGTGAGGGTAGTGTTTGGGGTAAGATGGAAGCTACTCTTCACGGCATCGTTCCTGCTGGCTGTTATAAGAAGATTAGTGGTGTATTTACTACCTGGTGCCTCTGACAGCCCCTGACACCTGATCATGTTTAATAGTACTCCCATGAGTCATTGAGCTGACGAGATCGTGGATGAAGCACCCGCAAGCCTGTGAGAGGTACCTGACCTGAGAAAGATGTTGGCAGCCTACTCAGAAAACCCCACATTTGAAAGACTGTAATCTCTACTGATGACGGTTAAAGAACCAGAAACAGGTGTCTAGAGATCAGCACTATCTGCACCAACTGTGTCGAAACACTCGAACACCCTTGAAGCAAGCAAGTAACCAAAACTAAATTTACCACAATGTCAAGAACGAACCTTGTTGGGAGGTGAAGCGGTGTGCTCCCACCCCTGTTCCTGTTTAATAGTACCCCCGTGAGTCATTGAGCTGATGAGCTCGTGGATGAAGCACCCGCAAGCCTGTGAGAGGTACCTGACCTGAGAAAGATGTTGGCAGCCTACTAAGCAAACCCCACATTTAAAAGACTATAGTCTCTACTGATGACGAATAAAGAACCAGAAACACATGTCTAGAGATCAGCACTATCTGCTCCAACTGTGGCAAAACACTAACACTCTTGAAGCAAGCAAGTTACCGAAACTGCATTTACCACAATGCCAGGGGCGAACCTTGCTGGGAGGTGAAGCGGTGTGCTCCCACCCTTGTTCCTGTTTAATAGTACTCCCATGAGCCATTGAGCTGACGAGCTCGTGGATGAAGCACCCGCAAGCCCGTGGGAGGTACCTGACCTGAGAAAGATGTTGGCAGACTACTCAGCAAACCCCACATTTGAAAGACTGTAATCTCTAGTTAGAACGGTTAAAGAACCAGAAACACGTGTCTAGAGATCAGCACTATCTGCGCCAACTGTGGTGAAACACTCGAACACTCTTGAAGCAAGCAAGTAACTGAAACTGCACTTACCACAATGCCAGGAGCGAACCTTGCTGGGAGGTGAAGCGGTGTGCTCCCACCCCTGTTCCTGTTTAATAGTACTCCTGTTAGTCATTGAGCTGACGAGCTCATGGATGAAGCACCCACAAGCATGTGAGAGGTACCTGACCTGAGAAAGATGTTGGCAGCCTACTCAGCAAACCCCACATTTGAAAGACTGTAATCTCTACTGATTACAGTTAAAGAACCAGAAACATGTGTCTAGAGATCAGCACTATCTGCGCCAACTGTGGCAAAACACTTGAACACACTTGAAGCGAGCAAGTAACCGAAACTGCATTCACCACAATGCAAGGGGCGAACCTTGCTGGGAGGTGAAGCAGTGTGCTCCCACCCCTGTTCCTGTTTAATAGTACCCCCGTGAATCATTGAGCTGATGAGCTCATGGATGAAGCACCCGCAAGCCTGTGAGAGATACCTGACCTGAGAAAAATGTTGGCAGCCTACTAAGCAAACCCCACATTTAAAAGACTGTAGTCTCTACTGATGACGGATAAAGAACCAGAAACACGTGTCTAGAGATCAGCACTATCTGCACCAACTGTGGCGAAACACGCGTACACCCTTGAAGCAAGCAAGTATCCGAAACTGCATTTACCACAATGCCAGGAACGAACCTTGCTGGGAGGTGAAGCGGTGTGCTCCCACCCCTGTTCCTGTTTAATAGTACCCCCGTGAGCCATTGAGGTGATGAGCTTGTGGATGAAGCACCCGCAAGCCTGTGAGAGGTACCTGACCTGAGAAAGATGTTGGCAGCCTACTAAGCAAACCTCACATTTAAAAGACTGTTGTCTCTACTTATGACGAATAAAGAACCAGAAACACGTGTCTAGAGATCAGCACTATCTGCGCCAACTGTGGCAAAACACTTGAACACTCTTGAAGCAAGCAAGTAACCGAAACTGCATGTACCACAATGCAAGGGGTGAACCTTGCTGGGAGGTGAAGCGGTGTGCTCCCACCTCTGTTCCTATTTAATAGTACTCCTGGGAGTCATTGAGCTGACGAGCTCGTGGATGAAGCACCCGCAAGCCTATGAGAGGAACCTGACCTCAGAAATATGTTGGCAGCCTACTCAGCAAACCCCACATTTGAAAGACTGTAATCTCTACTGATGACAGTTAAAGAACCAGAAACACATGTCTAGAGATCAGCGCTATCTGCGCCACCTGCGCCGAAACACTCGAACACTTTTGAAAAAAGTAAGTAACCAAAACTGCATTTACCACAATGCCAGGGGCAAACCTTGCTGGGATGTGAATCGGTGTGCTCCCACCCCTGTTCCTGTTTAATAGTACCACCGTGAGTCATTGAGCTGACGAGCTCGTGGATGAAGCACCCACAAGCTTGTGAGAGGTACCTGACCTGAGAAAGATGTTGGCAGCCTACTCAGCAAACCCCATATTTGAAAGACTATATTCTCTACTGATAACCGTTAAAGAACCAGAAACATGTGTCTAGAGATCAACACTATCTGCACCAAATGTGGCGAAACACTCGAACAATCTTGAAGCAAGCAAGTAACCAAAACTGCATTTACCACAATGCCAGGGGCGAACCTTGCTGGGAGGTGAATCGGTGTGCTACCACCCCTGTTCCTTTTTAATAGTACTCCCGTGAGTCATTGAGCTGACAAGCTCGTGGATGTAGCACCCGCAAGCCTATGAGAGGTACCTGACCTGAGAAATATGTTGGCAGCCTACTCAGAAAACCCCACATTTGAAAGACTGTAATCTCTACTGATGAGAGTTAAAGAACCAGAAACACATGTCTAGAGATCAGCACTATCCGCGCCAACTGTGGCAAAAACACTCGAACACTTTTGAAAAAAGCAAGTAATCAAAACTGCATTTACCACAATGCCAGGGGCGAACCTTGCTGGGAGGTGAATCGGTGTGCTCCCACCCCTGTTCCTGTTGAATAGTACCCTCATGAGTCATTGAGCTGGCAAGCTCGTGGATGAAGCACCCGCAAGCCTGTGAGAGGTACCTGAC
Source organism: Lissotriton vulgaris (assembly GCF_964263255.1). NCBI lineage: Eukaryota > Metazoa > Chordata > Amphibia > Caudata > Salamandridae > Lissotriton > Lissotriton vulgaris. Next base: position 1,729,425,008 of record NC_141693.1, read on the forward strand.
CTGAGAAAGATGTTGGCAGCCTACTCAGCAAACCCCACATTTAAAGACTGTAATCTCTAATGATGACGGTTTAAGAACCAGAAACATGTGTCTAGAGATCAGCACTATCTGCGGCAACTGTGGCGAAACACTCGAACACTCTTGAAGCAAGCAAGTAACCGAAACTGCATTTACCACAATGCCAGGGGCGAACCTTGCTGGGAGGTGAAGCAGTGTGCTCCCACCCTTTTTACTGTTTAATAGTACTCCCGTGAGTCATTGAGCTGACGAGCTCGTGGATGAAGCACCCGCAAGCCTGTGAGAGGTACCTGACCTGAGCAAGATGTTGGCAGCTTACTCAGCAAACCCCACATTTGAAAGACTGTAATCTCTACTGATGATGATTAAAGAACCAGAAACACGTGTCTAGTGATCAGCACTATCTGCACCAACTGTGGCGAAACACTAGAACACCCTTGAAGCAAGCAAGTAACTGAAACTGCATTTACCACAATGCCAGGAACAAACCTTGCTGGGAGGTGAATCGGTGTGCTACCACCCCTGTTCTTGTTTAATAGTACTCCTGTGAGTCATTGAGCTGACGAGCTCATGGATGAAGCACCCGCAAGCCTATGAGAGGTACCTGACCTGAGAAATATGTTGGCAGCCTACTCAGCAAACCCCACATTTGAAAGACTGTAATATCTACTGATGACAGTTAAAGAACCAGAAACACATGTCTAGAGATCAGCGCTATCTGCGCCACCTGTGGCGAAACACTCGAACACTTTTGAAAAAAGTAAGTAACCAAAACTGCATTTACCACAATGCCAGGGGGCGAACCTTGCTGGGAGGTGAATCGTTGTGCTCCCACCCATGTTCCTGTTTAATAGTACTCCCGTGAGTCATTGAGCTGACGAGCTCGTGGATGAAGCACCCGCAAGCCTGTGAGAGGTTTCTTACCTGAGAAAGATGTTGGCAGCCTACTCAGCAAACCCCACAGTTGAAAGACTGTAATCTCTACTGATTACGGTTACAGAACCAGAAACACGTGTCTAGAGATCAGCACTATCTGCACCAACTGTGGCGAAACATTCGAACACTCTTGAAGCAAGCAAGTAACCGAAACAACTGCATTTACCACAATGCCAGGGGAGATCCTTGCTGGGAGGTGAAGCGGTGTGCTCCCACCCCTGTTCCCACTTACTTGAAGTAGGTGGTATAATGTGAATGTTTTCAGACCGCATTTCGGTCACAAAACATTTCTACATACTGATGCAGTACGGTATTAGGGTGGGACGCCCTAAACAGGCCCCTTCCTAATAGGGTTTGCTGCATGTAAAAAGCATTTTTTGCATACGCAAATGTGTTGTTATTGGTTAATCGCCCGTTTGCGTAGACAAAAATGTTTGATGCATGTGTCCCTATAAGTGATAGGTACATATTTTAAGCAGAACTAACGAATATCAATATTTCTAAAAGCATAAATATTATACATGTTTATACAAAGCAATACACATATGTATGTACATATCTTTAGTCCAAATAAATGCTTCTTTACAGAGGGATTTGCTGTATATTTATGTTTGAGTATGGTGGTTATGTTGGTAAGAGCCAATTCTTGAGTAGTCTTCTGAAGATAAGGTGGTTATCGGTGGACCTTATGTTTGGGGGTAAAGAGTTCCATATTTTGGCTGCTTGAACAGAGAAGAATTTGCCACCCATGATATTTTCTTCTACGGTGGGATTTTAAGATGAGGTGCCACTCTAGATCAGAGGTTCCTTTGTTGAATGTATTTGGTGATTTTATTCCAGATGAAGAGCGGTACTGTTCCATGTACTGCTTTGAGGGTGATACAACGCAGCTTGAATGTGGCCCACATCTTCTGTAGCTTGTCATGGCATTGTCAACTCCGGCTCTCAAACGTAAGGGTGACAAAATGGATGCCAATCGAATTCCCCTAACAATAATGGTTTCCAAACATGTTTCAGGAAAGCACTTTGGCTAAAACATATGTAGAAATAACATGTTGCCCATCTAAAAGACAGCGCATTCTCTCCACTCTATTGTTACAGTGTAAAGTTGTTACCCCTGGCAAAGGACAAACTGCCTCCTCCCATGCCTAAAAGACAGGCATAATTCTCATCTCTAGGGCTGAATGCTACAATACAAAGGGTCATGGTGAGCAGTTCGCCATGCAAAGTCTTGGGCTCCTTAAAAACCCCAAATTTGCTAACCCAGAGTACAATCATTGAAATAGGTTTCGCCATTTATTAAGTTAAAGCCATTTACTTTGCTATACAATACCATTAGCAAAGCAAATGGCTTTAACTTAATCAAAGGCGAGACCTATTGCAGTTTCAGTTTTTTAAGCCAACAGCAACATGCTGTTAGACCTGTCAGCCCTTTGGGTGGTCCCTCCTATTATTTATTTATTTTTGTCTCCTTTTTGCCTTCCAACTCCTTTCATTTTTATGTCCACTTGACTTTTTGGTGTTGTTCTTGGGGTTAGGTGCTATCTTATTCCATAACGTTTTGAGGCCTTGTCGCACTTCTCGGAAGTAGTGTATAAGAGAGACACAAAATGGTGGCTGGTAACTGCCACATTTTTTTCCTCAGGGACCTGAGCCATAGGATTATACTGGGAGGAATCTAGAACCTTCTGGCTCATTCTGGAGAACTGGACCTAGGGTATATAAGGCCAGAACCTTAGCGGCCATTTTGTTCAGCAAGGAGTTGGTGGGAGTTCAGGCTGTGGTGTCAGGGGGGAATAGAACCTTGTGAGGGTTGACTTCTCCAGAGGGTTGCTCCCTTATTTCGGTCACCCCCCCCTTCTAACTATAGATATGGCCTCACCCGAACTTTCCTTTGTTTAAACTTTGACTGAGAGTCCTCGTAGTAAAGAAAAAGGACTGACCCTTCCACTGGGTGGACACCAGAGACTGCTGGGGCTCATGTCAAGCGGACCGATCAGTTAAATTACCCCATCAAGAGGAAGAGCTGACTGAGATTTTGGCAACCTCTGGGGGAGACGGTTCTGGGGGAGACGGTGAGAGACCGACCCCCCTTTTCTCCCTCCGGGTCCCTTCACGAACTTGCACCTGCCCTGGCCTGTCCCCTCCTACCTGTGAGTAGAGGCGCTGCACCGAGGTCGCCCCTTCTTCTCTCCTTTCGGGGGCAGATGGAGCGAGGGCCCGCTGAAGTGGGGGAATTGGCCGACTCACAGTGTCGGGATTGAAGGCGCGCCGGTAGTGTGGCTGGTCGCTGAGGCGACCGACTGCAGCGCAGTCGAGGCGGAGGGCTCGGCAGAGCAGAGGGGGCGGAACAGAGGAGAAGTGTCCCTGGTACCGCGCAGGCCTGAGGAGCCTGACGGCGGCGCAGAGGGGGCGGAGCAGCGGTGAAGTATCCCCAGGGCCGTTTCTGCCATTAGGCAGGACTAGGCAGCCGCCTAGGGTGGCAAAAGGGGGAGGGCGGCAAAAAGCATGTGTGCCTGAAGGTCGGGGTCACTTGTAAGGCCAGAGCTTTCTAAGAGTCCTGTCCGACTCCGAGGACGCCGCATGCACAGCACTGTGCCCCCATCTTGAACACAGGGGAGGGCGCCTTGAGTCCCCAAGGAGCAGCAGAGGAGCCAGTGGGGGGCATCATCAAGCAGGGCCCATGGCTCTGCTCAGAAGGGCGTTAGTTAGAAGGTGCAGAGACCTGCCCGCCCGTGGCCCCGGCCTTTAGCAGGGCCTCCCTCCCAGTGCCCGCCTCTAAGCACTTGGACAGCTTCAGGTCACCAGCTGTGGGCAATGCACAAATATTTCTATTAACGTCAGTGCCGAACTGCTGTGGAGGATGTTACTCGGAACTTTGAAGTGCCTAATCCAGTTTTTGTCATGTTGGTTTCTTTTAAGCATACAATACTCACATAAAAAGGTTTCCCATTTTCCGAACTGGTAATGGAGGTTTGCAATGCCTGCATTCAGAACACACATTATGTGGAGTTAAGCCAGCCCTTTCATGCCAATCATTAGCAGGGCAGATAGCGGTTATTTCAGAGAGGGAGTGAGAGCGTTACTAGGAGCTCGATCCTTCAGTAACACCTGCCGCTCTCACCTAGAACGTCGATGCAGATGTGAGGCAGGCCCAGGAAGCCCTGGCCAGGTCCACAGAGCCTTTCATTAGCTCTGCTTTTCATCCGTTCCACAGAGCTGGATGGGCTCAATCTCCCATTAAGAAAGAATCTTTGCCTTTGATTGCAGCCAGCCGGCACTCAGGAAAGGCATCCTCACGGGCCCGCAGAGGCTTGAGGATATTGGCTTGCCAAGAATGGATGTCTGTCCAAGCCAGAGCTAGACATCATCCCAGGGCCACCGCCAGCTCGGCGCTGTCATCCCCGCAGGCCCCTTCTAGTGAGTTGTAATGGTGCAACGCTGCAGAAGACGCATGTGCCCAGTCCTGAGAAAGCACTAGAGACAGGCTTCATTTCTTAGCGCCGCCTAGGTTTTCTGTAGTACACAATATGAAGTTTATTTCAGGCAAAAGTTTTATTTTTAATGGTGTTGTCTTGAAAATGTGCTTCTGATAATTGTTTTATTTTTGGATCAATGTCTCCTCCTGGTGCCAAGAGGAGAGAATGTGGGGTAAGGGCCAGTGATGCCAACATAGGAGCTGGGGAACCAGGTTTGAACCCCAGCGTCAGCTGAACATCCTGTGATTCTGGGCAAATCACTTAACCTTCCTGTGCCTACCAAAAATGAATGTGTCCTTGTGTAACATAAGTGGCCCTCATGTAAAGCGCTCCAATACCTTTGGATCGAGTTTGCCTAAATAAAACTGCAAAAAGTAAACTTACATTGGGTACAAATCTGGCCTCGCTTTAGGTCCTTCCATGTGACTCTGAAGGTGTTCAGAAAATTACAGTAGGGCTCACTCCCACCTTTGTACAGGCAGCTCAAAGCTGTAAACCTCACTGGCGCTATTTTGGAGTGTGGGCCAGCTGAAGTGGACAGATCTACAAACTGCACCTGCCCGATCCCGAGGAAGCAGGCACGCCTAATCTAATGGTGCTCCCCAGCTAGCACTTCTGGATGAAACAATTTGGAGTTAATGCCAGTTACATAAAGTTTTTATTTGATGGTCCTTCGTTTGTGTTTAACAAGTGTTTTTGAGCATTTGGTACAGATTTAGGTCAACTTCACCCCTTTCTCCCACTGCCCCCTCCAAGCCATATACTGTTTCTTAGCCGTGGGCCTCCACTTGCTAAACTTGTGTCTAGGGTTCAAATTGCAGCTGTTTTGGACACAAATCCCGGACGCCAGCAGAACGCAAGAACAGCGGAAAAAGGATGTACCCAGGGAGACAAATCCTGGGACTTTTCCCAGACTTGTCGCAATACTGTTCTGTGCTTTTGCTATAACTTTTAAAGCAAAAAAATCTGGACATGGGAGGGGCGGCATTTTTCAATTCACGCCTAGGGTGGCAAAACACCTAGAAATGGGCCTGAGTGTCCCTGGTGCCGCACAGGTCTAAAGAGGAGCCTGACGGCAGCGCTGAAGAGGCGACTGCGCGGCAGTGCTGCCGCTGATTCCCCGCGCAGGCCCAGTGGAGTGCGGCACTCAGGGCGGCAAAGTGGAGGCCTTGACGTTCGGTCGGGCCCGAACATAGGCGGCTGCATCATCACAAGAGCGTATTTTCCCCGCGCAGGCCCAGTGTGTGAGACGGCCGTGCCTGCGAGGGAGTAGGCGCTACATCTCAAAGCTGTAGGTGTGGCTCAGTAAATTCCAGTTGCCTAAATCGACTGACACAAAAACGAATAGTTCTAAGGCCACAAGTAAGCTGGGGTCTGGGGGCTGGTGTGGGACATAAGCCCAGAGAGAACGATTTAGGGCCTAGTGGGTGGTCTGAACTCTGGAATCTGAAGTAAACACTGTTGTGTAGCCAAGGGAACTCGAGTGACAGGATCACTGCATTGAGACTTACCAGTCCTAGAACTACTGCTAGCTTACCTCTAAAGTTAAATCAAAAGCTAGAACAATTTGTATGACCAGTTCTACTGCATGTTTCAGATGAAAATTGTTCTTATTTTACCAGGAGTGAATTTTACTGTCTACTGCTGTGTCTTGGCATAAACTAATGTTATTAGAACAGAGATTCATAGATGGTCTCCAGACGGTGGTAATGTGCAAATGTGCTTCTTTAAAGTGAAGTAGAATGTTTTTCCTACTAAGATTGATTTGAAACCCAAAGAGTATTGCCTGAAAGATCCCATATTAAATAAATTACTGAATTAATTCTCCCCAAGAAAACCCAGTGCTAATACTAAATGTACTGTCGTATGATTATTGATGCAGGTAATCCAATGTGGTTGTGACAAAAGAAGATAGCTTGAGAAACTTTTATAAAGCAATCCGTATTTTTCCAACCTGGTTTAGAGTCATTCTTTTTCCGGTGGATGTGCGCTGAGTTTCTGTCCATGGTGTGATGCAAGCTACACACAAATTGCCTCTGAATTTAGCCTTACATACTCTGCGCCAGGCTACCCTATGTGGACTGGTAACCCCAGGTTTAACACAGGCGTACTGAGATTTCTCAGCGCATAATCTTAGTGTTAAAAGCCACACTCTAAGCCTACAAATCCAAACTACTGTTGTCCAAAAAGCTATTAGTGGAGGATGGTAGTGTCAGACTGGGGAAAAACACAGATCTGGGCTCCAAAAAGTAGAGTGACATCCACTCACTAATCGTGTCTCTAGACATTTCACAGGACGCTGTTTTACAGTCCAGGCTCGTTGATGCACACATCTAACACAAAACAATAAAAAAGGTACTCAGAGTCGCAGACTAAATGGAGTACATGTGGGCCAACATATCATGAGTGATGGAGAGAGCGCGAGTGATGGAGAGAGCGCGAGTGTGTTTGGGTGCTAATTCTAGCCTGTGGGCCCGTCTGTGTGGCTCTGGGTTCTACAGATGACTGCTCTTCTAGAGTCACACCGGAGCGTGCAGAGTTTTAATCACACAGCAACGGACTGATTATTAAATGCAGCTCTCCCCGACACATAATCTGCCCGTGTGTCTCTATCAGCGCTGCCGGTACACGCTGGTCAATATTTTATTTTCTAGTAGCGAGTATCTTGGGAGGGAGGGCGAGGGGTGAGAGAAAAGTAGACCAAAAATTGTTTGTGTGTGTAAAAGGCCGCTTTATTAGGAAACAGGTGCACATTACAAATACCAACCTTGGCAAACGCCTTACAAAACTAAACCTCGCTAAATAAATAAATAACTATCCACTCGGGCCCCCAACCCCCACCCCTAACATATTTGGGCCCTCCCCACAATACATCAATAAACATTATAACATAATTATACATTACGTCATCAATAAAACATTACGTCATCAAAAAACATTTCGTCATAGATAAAACATACGTCATCATTAAAACTTTATTCGTCAAACCACAACTGAAATAACATTGGTCATGTCCTCCGTAATCATCGACCCTGCCTGACCCTGCACTCCTGCAGATACCCCCTTTACAAAACTAAACGGTCAAACCATGACCAACATACCCCGGCCCCAGTCAAAGAAATACTCTATCGAAAATTCAACCAACAATCTGCCTAAAATCGTACTGATACACAAAAACCCCGCCACCCAGAAAGGTAGGCAAGTGGGGGGGGGGAACACACAACGCCTCCCTTTCTGCCCCCCAACACGCGAAGCGAACAGAAAAGATAGGGGGATCAACGCTGCATAGCCAATGCCCGTGCTAACACCTCACGAAGCTCCAATAGATAAAGATCCATGCCCACCCGTGACAAATGGACTCCATCATCCCGAAAAAACTCAACTGACTCAAATTTAATGTCCCTGTGCGAGATCCTGCTGAAACCAAGTCCCCTGCAGCAACGAGACACCTCTGAATTCACCTTCTTCCTGGCCCGATCAACAGCCCTGGGGTTCACCGCCCCTCTCCATCCCTCTCCATGTCCTACGCGGTATCAACTCCGTCCAGAACACATGGCACCCAGACCAAAGCTCCTTGATGAGGCCTAAATCCCGTTTCATAGCACGCAATAAAACAACACCTTTCGTGGCACAAAGATCATTTTCTCCCAAATGAATAACCAAAATATCCGGGCATAAACCGCCCACCATGGTATTGTTCAAACAAGGGATTAACTCTCTCCAGAGCATCCCACCTTTACCCTTCCATACAACGTTAAACATTCGATCATTAAAACCAAGTTGTTCTCCAAAGTAGCTTCGTGCCGCCTGGACTCTGGCCCACTTTACGAAGGAATGCCCCACTATCCAGACCGTTACCACTGGGGAGCGAGGTCCAGCAACGGATCCTGAAAAAGAAAAAACAATTAGAAAACATGACTAAGAGGAGGACGCCTGCGCTTCCTCTGCCGAGCTCCTCACATAACGCTGGAAACAATCAGAAGACCAACGCCCCAACCGCATAATATCCCTCTCAGTCCAACCTCTGTGAAAGGCCTCAGTGGCTGCACCTATTCGGAAAGAATGGGTCCCATATAAATTGCTATCGAGACCAATGTGTTGAAGAGCTTTGCGTAAAACCATCCTTAACTGATAAGTTGTGACAGGGGTGCCATTAATATGTTGGAAGACAAGAGCCTCATCACCACCCCCACATAATGAACGCCAGCGCCGCGCCAGCAGTAAAGGGCAAGTGAGCTTTGGAGCACGCGCCTGTAAACACACACCTTTTCCCTTACCCGTCTGATCAGTTTTGGAGCTGGACAACCATACATGAACACCCTCATCATAACAAAAAAACGTCCTTCCAATGTAAACCACCCTTATGTTTGGACCCCAACAACTCCGAGACCCTAAAGGCTCCAAAAAACATAAACGCCATGAGCATTGAGAAGACACATGCCTCAAAATCATCCGAACATACCATAGGCAGGACTGTGATTAATCTGGCAAGCACTTGCCAAGAGAGGGGAGCCCTGGATCTACCAACATGCCCCTGCTCCCTGGCCCAGCCCTCAAGCATCCTCCTGCCTATCTCACCCGCTGACGGGGGGGGTAACCCCACAACAACTTTCCCATAAAAGCAATACCCGCTAGCTTCCCAGCGATAGTTACTTTGGTGAGGCCCTTATCCATGAGGTCCAGTATAAAATTGATCACATTGTCCGACCGCCGAGACAGGTCCTCCCTTCTAACAGCACCAGATTCCAGGAATTCCCTACAAGCCAAGGAATAAGCAGAACGCGTAGACACAGACAAAGAACCTACCACCAATTGTACGACCCGGCCTCGCCTACGCGCCACAGATGAGTCGGCATCGGAGTCGGGGATCTGTCTGGGTCCCTCGCCAGTCCACGGAATCTCCCCCACTGTGAACGAGACAGAGCATCTGCAATGTCATTGTCCACGCCAGGAATGTGTAAGGCACGAAAATGAATGTCGTGTTTCAAACAACCCAGAAAGAAAACTCTTATAAGTTTCAACACCTGTTCGTCTCTGGCAGACTGTCGGTTCACTACCTCTACAACAGCCATGTTATCCACACGAAACAGCACCCTCTTGTGTGCCAATTCCTCCCCCCACAGTGTCAAGGCCACCAATCGAGGGAACAATTCCAAGAAAGTGATGCTGCGACCACCATTCAACCATTCATCCGGCCAACGTTCCGCACACCATTTACCATTCCAGAAGAGCCCAAAACCATCACTGCCAGCCGCATCAGAAAACATCTGTACGTCCCACTGAAAATCAACGTCTCTGACCAAGGGAAAACCATTGAAAGAATTCAGGAAAAACTTCCACATTCTCAAGTCCTCTTTAACACCAGCAGACAAACGCACACAATGGTGGGGCAAGTGATGTCCTGCTAAAGCCCTGCCCAGTCTTCTACAAAAGGTCCTGCCCGCTCTCACAACTCTGCAAGCAAAATTCAAATGACCCAACAGCACTTGAATATCTTTCACCAACACTTTCCTTTTAGACAACATTGACTCCAGCAGTTGCACCATGTTGACCCTTTTGTCCTCGGGCAGGCGAGCCGACATAAGAACAGAATCAATTTCAATACCCAAGAAGGAAAGGACCGTAGTAGGGCCCACTGTCTTTTCCGGAGCTAAAGGAACTCCCAGATCCTCCATGAGCCCATGGAATGTGTCCAGAGCGGTCTGGCACTACGCGGAGCCCGGGGATCCGACAAAGAAAAAGTCGTCAAGGTAATGTGTCACCAGGGAATGACCGGACTGATGGGAAAAGTACCATTGCAGAAAAGTGCTAAAACACTCAAACAGAGCACATGATATTGAACAGCCCATCGGTAGAGCCTTGTCCACGTACCAATTACCTGCGAATTGTATACCCAGAAGGCACCAGTCGTCCGGGTGGACAGGCAACAGCCTGAAAGCAGATTTGATGTCACACTTGGCCATCTCAGCGGCTGCGCCCGCGGTCACAACAAGTGACATGGCCATGTCAACCGAAGAGTAGGAGACCGACACCGCCTCCGGGTCAATAAAATCATTAACAGATGACCCCTCAGGCCACGATAAGTGTTGAATGAGTCTAAACTGTCCCGACTCCTTCTTCGGGACAACACCAACCGGTGAAACAATCAAATTAAGTAACGGCCAATCTTGGAACGGGCCAGCCATCCTTCCCTCCTGAACCTCTTTAGTAAGTTTGTCTTGGACAACTGCGGCGTGTTCCGACGCCGATTTTAAATTGGCAGACCACCTCCGTTCCCGAGATCCTAAGTAACCCAGTCGGAAACCAAACTGAAAACCTTCTAATAATTTTAGCTTTGCAGACTCATCCTCGTAACCTTGTAAGGCAATACGCAACCTGTCCAATTTAACTGGTGTACGAGCCTTTGGCCCCAGAACCCTTAGCACCTCTGGATCCCCGACCCCCTGAAAACTGTGAGGACGTATTGGAATTTCCTGAACCCGACTGTTTACCCTGCTGGCTTCCCGATGGCTGGTTGTCCCAGCATTTGGATAACGGGTGTTTCCTTCCGCAACCTGAGCATTCATGCCTGAATTTACAGTACTCTCTTGTGCAGGAGCCCCTATTAAATTCCCAACAGAAACCAGATCCCGATGACATGGTTGTCGTGGCCCCCACCCCTCCCCGGGTGGGCTTCCCCTGAAAGGGCCGGTAAACTAGCGGTAAATCACTGGCCGTAAAGACGGTCTTCCCCCCAGCTGCTGACCCCATTGTGTGCTGCCATAAATCCATATCGAGCTCACCCCATTTCGCCTCAGGGTCCCAGGCCATCCTGGCCCTAAATTCCTCGTCATATTGAGACCAGGCAAAACCACCCCCGGTGATCTGAGCTTTACGAATCACGTCCATGTATTTAAAAAGGGAAACGCTGCGCTCAGGGAACTTTTCGCAATATACACTAGCATAAATCAGAAAAGCAGCTGTCCAATTCTCGATATTCAAGGGCACTTTAGGGCGTTTAGCCAGCTCAAATTCCTCCTCTTTAGAGCCCTCCTTAGACCGGACTTCCCGGTGTAGAAGCTTAAGGAGCTCCACATACTCACCGTTCCAAATTCTTTCTTTGGTACTTAGCATTAGATGAGCACCCAAAGGTTTCGTAACCCCCATGTATGGCAATTTTCTGATTTTCAACTCCTTACTGGCCACTGGCTCTTTAACATTGCTGGAAGCACCAGCCATAACACCACTGTCCACTTTGTCTGTAACTTTGCTGGAAGCACCAGCCATAACACCACTGTCCACTTTGTCTGTAACTTTGCTGGAAGCACCAGCCATAACACCACTGTCCCCTTTATCTGTAACTTTGCTGGAAGCACCAGCCATACCACTGTCCCCTTTATCCGTTACAACCATCACTTCGTCAGTGCCCACTGCAGTGTCTTGAACATAACGACCTTTGACCAGACGGCCATCACCAAGGGCCACATCAGTTTCACCACCGGTACCCACAGACACCATAACAGGTTTGGCCTGTGGGGCCGTTTGCTCACCTGGCAACAGAGAGACAGCTCTCGATGGCTCCGCCCGTGGCGCCGAGGACAATGCATCCGGTCTGCGAGGCGCCCTACCCGATGGGCCGTGCTCTCTTCTCCCTTGCAGTTGCCTCTGGACCACTGGAGCCTGTAAAACACTATGAGAAGCATGAGAGGGCACCCCCCCCCCCCTCAAGATCCCGCAATTCACCTTCCTCAGGACTCTCTTCATCGTAGTCCAATACCACCGAATCCACACTGGTATGCATCAAGTCACCACGGGTCTTACCCAACCCGGTATCCACAACTGTACATTTAAAAGATTTTGAAACTCCAGGGGGGGGAGCAGACTGTACGCGCCTGTACCTCCCTGCACGTTGACTCTGTTGCTCCATAGCCGCCGGCAAGGCCTGCCACCTATACCTGCTACTCGTTGGGGCCAGCGGGGTCACGCCAGACCCTCGTGTGCTGGCCGCGTCGGGCTCCCTCGGTGGAACAGAGAGGGCCGCGCTAGGCACTCTCCTCACTTCCCCTTGGCGAAAAGGGACTGGACCGCGCCCTGCCAAGTCTGGAACTCCGCGCCTAACCTCTTCCTGCAAAGAAAAAGTTTGGACTGGTGTGCTAGGGTTCCTACCATCCACAAACCGACCAGAAACATTCCCCCTCCAGTTAGAATCATCAGCCATTCTCCAAACCCCTCTCTAAAGAACGGCCACGTGCTTCAGACCTCAAAGGTACCTCCCGAACCGGAGAACCACCTACAACCTCCTCGTCTCCACTATGATCCGAATTATGAGGTGCCAATGCCGAAGAAGAAGAATGCCTATATGCTCTTGAGACTGACTCTTGGCCTGCTAACTCCTTCTGAAAGCTACGCTGCGCAAGGCCCGCTGCGCCAAAATGTTCCCATCCAGGAGAACCACACATAAAATAAGGACCCCCAGAGGCCCCAGATAAGTGAGGAGCTGTACTCCTGGGCCCTTGTATAGGCCCGCCACTCACCTGGCCAAAACCCCTATCCGGACCCAACAAAGTGCCCTGAAAGTTTACCCCCGTCGCACTCAAGACCCCAGGAGCCTGAAACCTTCCCAGACCCATTCCTGAAGTACCAAAAGCCGCAGAACCGAAACCAAAAACTGGCTGACGATTCTGTAAACCCGATTGAAAAGACCCACCACACATAAAAGGAACACCCCCACCTTCCGCCCTAAAACCCTCCACATGCTCCAAACCAGAAATTGCACGACCAAACGAACCACTCTCGCCCATTTGGGCCCATTCGCCCTCACCTCTAGAGCCGCCACCCACAGAAACTACTTCACCAGCCGACGAGTCCGGCGTCGAAAACAATAACGGGCTCCCCACATTACCCCCAAATTCACCCACCCCCGCATCAACCTCTTGCGCAACGACCTGCAAACCAGAAGACAAACCAACCCGAGGCCCACCTGCATTCCCATCATGCCCCTCCCCCGCAAGAACATCGTGAGGAATCCGTCCTAAAGGGGTTAACAACATCCTTTGACCAGCCTCAGGGACAAACTGAGTCTCATTAACGACTAACATGGCGTCCTGGGCCCCGTGTTCAACCTGTTCCCGCTCCGAGTCCTGCAAAACAAATTGAACCGACCCCCTACGCCCCCCGCGCACAGGGGCACCATCCGAAGACTGCCCCCGCCACTCAAACAACGGGTCCGAAGCAGAGCGTTTCTTGCTTCCTCCCCGGCAACTCCTGCCCCCTTTCTTCGACCCCTGCCCCCGCCCTGCCATAACCGGAAACTCCCCCGCTCCAGAAACAACTTCCGACTGAAGCGCCGGGGCTTGGGAAGGCACCCCCCCCCCCCCCCCCCCCCCCCACACACTCAACACCCCTTGAGCCTCCAGAGCCTCAGAAGTACCGGGCTCCCCCCCGAACCATCCTTTGTGGGGCCGGCTTCCTAGACCGGGAGCGGCCCCTCTCGCTTACCTGACTTGGACGTCTCCTCTTCGGCGACGAACATGCCATTACCGCAGCCACCACACCGGCAGAGGCCTGGCGTTGCGGCCTAGCCTGCCCACCTCCTGCGAGCAAATCCAACCGACCGGCATCCGCCAACAGGCGCATCGCCTCAAGAACTCTTGCGTCTTCCATTACTAAGCTCTAAGTACAATCGCAATTGGCAAAGAATGAAAAAGAGTCGCACAAACACACAAGACACTCTCGCACAAAAAGCTAAAGCACCTAGCCACCAGGTCACCAAACCTAAAATGGTGGCGGTTAGCGGGAAAGGGGGAATTTATACTTGGGCTGGCTGGTCCTACTAGACCAGCCCAAAAACTAGAACATTCTGGCAACTTCTAGAAATAACCCCTCGCAGCCCTCCCAAACCGCCCGGGGGAGGAGACCTCCCGTCGGTCGGCTCCCTCCCCCAAGCCCCCCTTGTGTCGACAGTGACAATCTGTCCGCAGCTCATACAGCTCAAAAGAGCTATTAAAGACTTGTGCAAAAATGTACATTTATTTACAAAAGCATTCAAACTAATTAAAAATAAACAGGTTTTGGGTGGTCTCACAGTGATTCCTAGAATGGAAATCTGGCAGTTTAACACCGCAATAAACGTGTTTGTGAAACTGTGTCACCTCTGAACATGCCTCCGAAAAGGAGAACTCTATCTGTGCAAGCTGAGAAGAGCATGGAACGGGGGATGGGCAAGAGTCAGACACCATACTGTGGTAACGGTTTAGTGTTGCTGGGAGGCGGTGACAGGAACTGGAAGGGCGGTCATCTTAGTTAGCGGCCGAGCCCGGTCACTAAGTAGAGCGTTTCCCAGGCGCTCAGAGTTAATAAAGAAACTTAAACCACACCCGGGCTTCAGAGTATTAATTTGGTGATTGAACTGCACTTCTATAAATGGTGACGAGGCGGGACTGACTACATCGAGGACCCAAGAAGAAAAAAAAAAAGAAATTAGCACTGAAGGAGGCAAAAAGGAAGCACCGGAGACACTAGCCCACAAGACATCCACTACTCGGAGCGCGGCAGAGGGTGAACACCGCACAAGAGTACAGCGCCACTCGAGCAGCGGACCAGGTAGGAGCAGCCACGGAGCTCAGGCCAGACACAGTTCTAGAGGGTAAGGCGGCCGGTGAGCACGCCGGGAAACACAGAGCCCAGCTGCGAGCAGAAGCGGGAAGCCTCGGACAGCGCGCAAGAAGGGGCCACACAAGCGTGGCGACACTCCACACCCCGAGTCACGAGGGTGCCAGGGGTGCCTGCGACCTCAACCATGTGAGAGAAGCAAAAAGCACCAAACGGGCGGAGGGAACCAGGGGAGAGCTAACAGCCCGTCCAGAGAGAAAAGGCGGGAAGCAAACCTGGACGCCAGAGGGGCATCAGGCAGCGACGACGGCGGCCATACCCAGGGGGGGAAGAAGAGAAGAAAGGCAAGCACCAGGGAGCCCACCCAGCCACAACGAGCAAGCCCGAGCTCAGCCAAGGGACACCGGAAGGATGGCGACACCCTGCAAATCGCTCACCAGCATGGTGCCGTTCCTGCCCAAAAGAGGAGAACCCACGATGCCGTGGGAGGACTGGAAGAGGTACTTTCTTAATTATTTGTCGGCACTGGCGGAAGAAGGCGACACAGAATTCTCGAGCCCAAGGAGGAAAAAGATTCTCCTGCACAATTTAGGGCCGGAAGGTATAAGAGTCTACGACAACATAGTGAGGATAACAAGGCAAGCGACGGACACAGACGTATTCCAACACGCGATAGAAGATCTAGATGCGCACTATAGACCAGTCGTGTGTTTGGCCATAGATCAATGCAATTTCTTCCAGAGGAAGCAGGAGAGCGGCGAGACTATTGATGAATAAGTCGCAGCGCTACAAAAGTTAGCCTTAACATGCAAGTTCGGTGACCTACATGATGAACTGGTGAGAGATCAAATCATCATGCACACGTCAAACACAGCAGTACAAGAAAAGTTGTGGGTGAATGGAGATGCGCCCCTCAAGGAGGTATGGGCTTTAGTGAAGAAAGCAGAATTATCCAAAAGATGTGCAGAAGCGGCCAGGAAGGACACGGGAAGCAAACAGACAGTATGCAGAGTGATGGTGAACAGCAAAGGGGACAAATCCAAACAAGTGGGACTACCCAGGAGCCAATACGCAAAAATAAACCAGCAGAATGCGGGAGCCCCGCAGAAGACGAATAGGGACAAGAGGACTAGTTGCTACAGGTGTGGTAGCACATCACATGTGGGAAATGACAAAGTGTGTCCCGCATTCAGAGCGAAGTGTGCGTTCTGTGGCATTTTTGGCCATTATGAAAAAGTCTGCAGATGAAAAGCCAGAGGAGGAGCAGTCAAGTACATCGACCAAGGTAGCCCTGATGAAGAGGAGGCGCAAGGAGGAGAAGAATACCTTGAAGAAGTTCTCTACATAGCGGACCAAGTGCTGGACGTGGACTGCAAAGGTTCCAGCAAACCGGTACTAAAAATGAACATAGGATGGTGATGATCGATATAGTGGCAGACTCTGGATCCCCCATCACGATTGTGCAGAGAAAGGTATGGGAAGAAAAGTTTCTAGAGGTAATAAGGAAGGAACTACATCCTACGGATTTGAGACCAGTCACCTACACAGGGCAAAGAATACCTATGTTATGATATTGTCCTTCAGTGTTTGAATTCAAAGGACGCCAAGCCGAGTGTAAGCTGTACGTGTCGGAAAAGGGGCCATCAATACTTGGATCGAAGGACCAAGGTGCCCTGGGCATTCAACTCAATCCGGGAGGAGTGGAGAAGGTGATGCTTACGGATACGGAACAAGGATACGAGGGAGAAGCGTGGAAGAGAGAGTATCCTGATGTGTTCAGCAGGCAGATAGGAAAGTTGACAAAATTCACGCACATGATACACTTAAAGGCAGGAGAAAAACCTGTGAGCCACAAGGCCAGAAACATACCGTTCCGCTGCCGAGAAGCAGTACAAGAAGAACTAGAAAGGTTGGAGAAGGCTGGCATAATAAAGGCCATTGAAAGCGCGGAATGGCTGTCGCCCTTAGTGGTGGCACAAATACCCAATGGGAAGGTGAGGTTGTGCGTGGACCCCAGAGAGCTCAACAAGAACATACTGGTTGACAAATTTCCCCTACCACGCATTAACGAGATGCTCATGAAAGCCAAAGGAATAAAGTGGTTTTCCACAGTGGACCTATCCTCGGCATACCATCAAGTAGCATTGCACCCCTCATGCAGCCACCTCACATCCTTCATTACACCGTTCGGGTGTTACAAATTTGTGAGGATGCCATTCGGACTAGCGGCAGCAGTCTTTCAAAAACTGATGCACAAGATGTTCCAAAAGGTGGAAGGAGTACAGTACTTCCAGGATGATATACTCGTAATGGGGAGGTCCAAGCCGGAGCACAACGACAAGCTACATGCAGTACTGGTGATACTAAAGAACAACGGACTTACAGCTGAATGGGGAAAATGCTAATTTGGGGTACCGTCGGTGACATACCTAGGACATGAAATCAGCAAGAAAGGTATTGAGCCTAAGAGGGCCAACTTGGCGGCCATAAAAGACGCACCGGCCCCCTCCAGTAAGGAAGATGTCAGGTCATTCCTAGGGATGGCCAAATTCTACTGTAAATTCATCCCACACTTTGCCACTACACACACCATCTACGACAACTACTAAAGGAGAGAAATGGGTTCAAGTGGGACAAGGAAGAGCAAGAAGAATTAGATGCATTGAAAAAGGAGATGAGCGAGGCCATACCTCTCAAAGGATTTGATCAATCAGCAGCATCCATACTAACCAAAGACGCCAGTGACAGAGGGCTGGGGGCGGTGCTGATGCAAAAATCAAGTACTGGAGAGATCTCTACGGTCTGCTTCGCGTCCAGATCCCTGGCCCCAAATGAAGAAAAGTTTAGTGTCATTGAAAAAGATGTTGGCCGTGGTGTGGGCGATGGAACGGTTCCGGCAATTCCTATGGGGGCTAAATTCTTGGTGCGCACGGACCACAAACCCCTGATAAAAGTGCTAACCTCAAATGGACACGCACACTCCACACCGCAGATAGCGAAAATGGCGCTCAGGCTTCTGGATTATGTATACGAGGTGGAGTACATACCAGGCCCCAGGAATAGAGTCGCTGACTTCTTAAGCAGAGCAGCAGCTAAGGAGGAATCAGAAGAACAGGAACCCCCTGGATGGGAAGGATACATGGTAGCGACCATGCAGGACATGGAACAAGTCATCAGCGAACAAGAATGGGCGGAAGCATACAGCCAAGATGAAACCCTGGAAACTATCAAAGGATATGTTACTCATGGATGGCCGGAAAAGAGACATCTAGACAGCCAGATGAGGAAGTACTGGGAGGTGAGAGAAGAACTGTCGTTAGGGGAGAATCCCACGTTCTGAGGGGGGACATTCCTCCCCAAACGCTGATGGAACACCTGTTGGCGATTCTGCATGAAGGACATCATGTAATCACGAAGACCAAGGCGTAGGCAAAGCAAGCATACTGGTGGCCTGCAATTGACGCCCAAGTGGAGAAGTACGTGAGGATGTGCAAATCATGTGCCAGGGCGGACAAATCTCAGACTTTGATAAGGCCGCAATTGGGAAAATTTCCTGCGCCTAGCAGCCCCTGGGAAATGGTATCCATTGACATCATTGGGCCCATCCTCAACATTGAAGGGGTGCAGAAATACCCCATTGAAATGGTAGACAGGTACTTGAAATGGCCGGAGGTGGAAGTGACAGAAACGGTGGACACTGAAACAGTGCTGTCTTTCCTGAATGCGATATTCGTGAAGGAAGGAATCCCCAAAGTGATAACCTGCGACAATGGCCCGCAGTTCGTGTCAACCAAATGGGAGGCGTTCATTGCCCGGAACGGGATAGAGGTGAAACACACCCCCGTCTACCACCCGGCAGGGAATGGGTTGGCCGAACGGTTCAATAGAGTGGGAACCATCCAAGCAGCAATCAGCGCAGGTCAAGATTGGGAGAAGGAGCTACCCAAAATGCTATGGGCTTCCCGCATCACTCCTGGAAGCACAGGTTACAGTCCATTCAAAGTGTTGAAAGGGAGAGAACCGTTCACCAAGAACAACCTGGCGTGGAAACACATGGTAGTACAAAGCAGGTGGTCCCCTGCAGTGGTAAAAAGGAACCTGGAGAGAGCACAGGAAGTATACACAGAACATTAAAACAAAAGGCGCAATGTGCAAGGAGTGTCCTTGGAGAAAGAAGACTAGGTGAGGGTGAAAGTGGCGACGTTGAAAAAGAAGGGAGAAAGCAAGTTCACACCACCCCTCAAAGTCATTGAACCATACGCCCGATCAGCACTCCTAAGCGATGGCAAGGTATGGTCACAAGACCGGATGGCTAAGTGTAACAAGATCCTGAAATATGGAGACGGCCTCTGAAGGAGGATTGGACCCTGTAGGAGAGGTGCAAAGACATGGAAGTGGAAAAAGATCAGAAGAGCGAGGAGAGGAGTGTGAGAACGGTAACATCTGGGATGGAGAAGAAAAAAGAACAGGGGAAGAGAAGACTCAGAAGGAAAGTAGGAAGGAACTGGGCAAGAGTAAAAGTGAAGTGGAGCAAGGAAGCAACGGCGAGAGACATGGGCAAAACGCAACCCTTAGACCAAACAGAGGTGCGAGTGAGATGGAAGCAGTGAGAACAAGAGCTGGCAGAATCGTGAGAGTTCCTAAGAAGTTTGAGGACTTTACTATGAGCATCAAGTAAGACTATTCCATTGCACTTTGTTGAGGGTGCTGAAGGGGGGAGATATGTGGTAACGGTCTAGTGTTGCTGGGAGGCGGTGACCGGAACCGGAAGGGCGGCCATCTTAGTTAGCGGCTGAGCCCGGTCAGAAAGTAGAGCGTTTCCCCGGCGCTCTGAGTTAATAAAGAAACTTAAACCACACCCGGGCTTCAGAGTATTAATTTGGTGATTGAACTGCACTTCTATATGTACTGCATGTTGCTGCCATTGCCCAAGGGCAGGGTCCCGCGAGTGGTGTGTGCGGCGGCCGCCATTCTGAAACAATAATCACAGGATGTTGAGTTGACGCTGAGACTCGATTTTGGTTCCCAAGATACAGAGTTGGCAGCTCTGACCCTTACGTAGTTTCCATCATAGAGTTACTGTGCACACCTTTGTTTGCCTATTTCTTCATAAACTGTGATTGTTTTAAGCACTGCTGAGCATGCAGCCCGAGTGCGTGATCCCCTCTGATTCACGCTTACTTAGACAATTTGAGGGATAGCACCGTATTCGCGTTCCTTACACGGGCGCACAGCATGTTCTTTCATTTGATAATAATATTTGGATGTTAAGAAATTAATCTATGTACTCCAAAATATTGTGCTATAAAGACTTCTCCTGGCCGCCTTGCATGAGATTACCTCCTATCCCCAAACCCGAAGTCAAAAGTCTTGGCATTTGGTTGGATCAGGACCTCAATTTCAAAACTCAGGCCAGAAAAACCTCGGGCACCTGCCTAGGCCTCATTCGAATGGCGCGAAAAATCCTCCATCTAATCCCCTTCCAATCAAGGAAACTGCTGATGCAAGGACTGGTGAACTCCAGACTGGACTATGGCAACGTCCTGTACCTGGGGGCACCGGCATCAGTCATCTATAGACTACAATGCGCCCAGAATGCTGCTGCCAGACTCCTAACCGGAACCAAATCGAGATGCTCGGCTAAACCAGCACTAAAAAACCTACACTGGCTCCCGGTCAAAGAAAGGATTACCTTTATGTTATGTTATGTTATGTTAGATTGCATTTTTATAGCGCTCGGCTACTCGGAAAGAGTGTCCCGGCGCTTTCCACAGGCAACTTACAGTGTTTGATCAACATAACAGATAAAAACAGACCCCGATAGAGAAGAAAAAAATAAAACCACCTAAACAGAGAGGTTAAAAAGCCACGTCTTCAAATTCTTCCTAAAATGAAGCAGGTTGGGGGTACTACGCAGTGCCAAAGGGAGCGAATTCCACAACTGGGAGGCCTTGAAGCTGAAAGAGCGCCCCCCAGTACGTGCCTTCCTCACGCGTGGAACCACAGCAGTGAAGAGGGATTCTGAACGCAGTGAGCGAGCCGGGCGGTAGAAGACTAGTCTTTTTTTCAAATATCCAGCGCCTGAGCCAAAAAGAGCCTTGTGCATCAGGGTCATAGATTTGAAGACAATCCGCTTCCGAATTGGCAGCCAGTGGAGCGACTGCAGTAACACAGAAGCCCGTGCTCGTCTGTGCAGACCGAAGATTGCCCGGGCTGCCGAGTTCTGTGCCACCTGCAGACGCTGGACTAAGTAATCCAGAAGGCCTAGAAAAAGGGCATTGGCATAATCAAGCCTAGATCCGATGAGCGCCTGCACCGTAATCCGTCTGTGCTCCGCGGACAATAAGGGAAGAAACTTGCGGAGCATTCTGAGGATACCGAAACAGGTGCCGGACAGGCCAAGGATGTGCGCTCTCAGAGATAGTTTGTTGTCGAGCTTAACACCCAAGTTCTTGGCAACCAAGGATGATTGTGCCGGAGGACACATGGCAGCCGGCCACCACTGCCGCCACTCGGGATCGGAGGCACAGCCAAAGAAAAGAACCTCCGACTTGCTGGAGTTGGCCTTCAGGCAGCTTAGCTGAAACCAGCTGAAGACCCTGTCCAAGCAGTCCCGGATTCTCTCCCCATCAAATGTCTGATCTTTTTCACAAGTGAAGAGGAGTTGTGTGTCATCGGCGTAGGACACGATCTGGGCTCCGTAGGCCTCCACCATAGCCGCCAGAGGGGACATAAAGATGTTGAATAATGTCGGGCTCAGCACAGAGCCCTGTGGAACCCCAACACCCAAAGGCGGCATCTCGGCTGAGCTCTGGGATACCCAGACCGTCTGGCGGCGGCCCTCCAGGAAAGA
Organism: Lissotriton vulgaris; assembly: GCF_964263255.1. Lineage (NCBI taxonomy): Eukaryota > Metazoa > Chordata > Amphibia > Caudata > Salamandridae > Lissotriton > Lissotriton vulgaris. The sequence continues at coordinate 1,729,446,884 of NC_141693.1, forward strand.
TGTAAACCATCTGAGCACCGTCCCCCTTAGGCCGATGTCATATAGCCTGGCGAGCAGCGCCTTATGGGGGACGGTGTCGAAAGCCGCCGACAGGTCCAACATGACTAACATGGCCTTGCCACCCCCATCCAAGGTCTCCCTGATGATTTCAGAGACCTCCACCAGCGCTGTTTCCGTGCTGAAGTTCGGACGGAAACCGGATTGGGATGGGTGGAGCAGATTGTTAGACTCCAAGAAGTTTGACAAGACGCCATGAACATGTTTCTCGGTGATCTTGGCCAAGGCCGGAAGAAGTGAAATTGGCCTGTAATTGGCCAAGACCTCGGCATCAAGACCTGGCTTTTTCAGGAGGGGGATCACCATCGCCCTCTTCCAGGAGCGTGGGACACTCCCCTCACTCAAGGAGGCATTGAGGATCGGGTTAACCAGGGGATTCACCACTGCCGCCATCCCAGCCAAAAATTTGGCGGGGCAGGGGTCAAGTGGGGATCCAGATTTAAGACTGGCTAACAGAGTTCGGGACATGTCACTGGAGACAGATGGAAAGTCCTCCAGGATAGCCACAGGCGTGGCCGGTGTTCCAAGTCCTGTTCCAGGATCACAACAAGCCTCCGCCGTGCTCTCCGAGAAGGAGGCCTGAATAGCCTTAATCTTGTTGGTGAAAAAGATGGCAAGATCACGCGCCCACGCATCGGGTGACACAGGCGGGGGTGAATAAGAGGAGGGAGAGGTGAACTCCTTCACAATCGTGAAGATCTCCTTGCAGGAGTTCGCTGAAGCCTCAATCCTCCTGGCGAGGTATTCCCGCTTGGCAGCAAGAATGTCGCGATGATAGGCCTTCACTGCTGATCGATAGGCAAGTTTGGCCTCCCCATCATATTGATGGCGCCAGGCCCGCTCAGCAACCTTACATAGGCTGCGAGCCATGCGTAGCGCCTCTGTGAACCAGGGCGCAGATTGCCTTTTCACCGAGGACCGGGGGGTTACCCTAGGAGCAAGGTCATCCAACCTCTCAGTCAGCCATTGCTGCAAGGCCTCCGTGTCTCTTTCCAGATCTCCCGAGAGAGAGCAAGGATGTTCCGTGAGCGCCTGCTCTAGCATGGCTGGCGTCACTCTGTGTAATGCTCTCGATGCCGGTCTGGGCACCAAGGGGGCGCAAATGTCAGAGCGTCCTACCTCTAACACAGAGAACCCAATCAGCTTATGGTCCGACCAGAGCACAGGCCGCGTTTCAATGTCGACAATAGGGACAGAGGAAAACACTTGATCAAGGGTGTGCCCTTTTTCATGTGTAGGCCCCGACACAAACGGTGCCAGACCGAGCGGTGATGTAATGTCCAGTAATTTAGCCCCATCCGAATCGTCCGTGACATCTAGATGAAAATTGAAATCGCCTGCCAGCAAACAGTGCTGTGCCGACAGCGCCAGCTCCGAGATGGCTGTCTGTAAGTCCCCCCAAAAGGAGCCCACCGGACCAGGAGGCCTGTAAACTAACAGACCCTTGAACGCCTGGCTCGGAGACAGTTTCAGCATAAAAGCGAGGGATTCAGAGCTCCCAATGGAGTTCACGGGAAGAACAGAGCAAGACCTTATGCATCTCGCACAAAATAATGCAAGGCAGAGGCCCTCCGATCCTGATACCCTTCGTCAAACCCCACCATTCTAACAAGCAACTCAGGTCAGACTCCCTCTCCCTTGCCACCGTTCCCAGAATAAAAAAGTCCCGTTCCGGGGGGCGCTTGTTCTCCTATAACGCCCCAAAACTGTGGAAGGCCCTCCCACTCGCCATGCGGAGAGAACATAACCACCTGACCTTTCGAAGGCAACTAAAAACCTGGCTTTTCCCATAAACCTGTAAATTCTTCTGTTCTCCCCTCTGGAACTTAAGTCAAGACATCGCTGGGACGCCCTAGGGTAGCTACGCGCTTTACAAATCCCAACTCAACTCAACTCCATTTATTTTCAGGTGGTTAATCGCACGAGAAACGGCGTGTTTTGAATTACTTCTCATGCTTCAGATATGCTAATCCAAGCCTTTTTCTGGGCACGCCACAAAACACGGAAACATCTTCAGAAGTGAACCAAAATACCCATTGCATTTCGAGCTCTAGTGGGCTCTTCTTCAGGGGTTTCACTACAAATAAAAAACATGTATCAATGAATTATTATTCCAAACCTAAGGGCAGGGTCCCACAAGTAGTGTGTGTGGCAGCCGCCATTGTGAAAACAATAATCACAGGATGTTGAGTTGATGCTGACACTCGATTTTGGTTCCCAAGATGCAAAGTTGGCAGCTCTGACCCTTATGCCATGTCTTATATTGGCAATTAAGCACTCAGATCGTGGTCAGTGGATACAAGGATGCCAGTTAACTTGTAAACGAGTTGGGCATGTTGGTTCTCTAGAGCGAGCTCCAAAGCCCTGGGAATCAGCGTTGGGAGGGGTGTGAGCAAACCTGCAGGGACTGGGAGATGGCGGGGTTCCACAGACCTTGTGTCACGCAACAGTGTGGATGTTATTGCTACGAACCAGCCTGCATTCTGGCGTATAACAGTGACTTCTGTGATCTGCTTACATGTCAAGAAAAAGTGTAAACGTGTTTAAACAATACAGTAGTGGAGCCACCGATGGTCAGCCCTTATTTAAATGTCATTATCATGTTTTGTATGGCCCCAAGTGTGCCAACGAGCGTTCTGTCAGTTAAAGAACATAGGCACAATGTGCCCAAGCTCACACAATTTGGTTAGGCCAGCAGACTTATCCACCAGAACACTTGTCAGCTTGACTGCGTCCTGTCACCCCTCTACCCCCCTCACCTCCTCCGCCCCAGCCGTTCGGAGTTCACCCATTTCTAGTGAGTAAAAAAAAAAGAAAAACTGGGGATGGAAAGTAACAGTACTTCAAAGAGTTTGTTAATCCAGAGAGAGTGGGACAGACCGTGTTTTCGATGGAGCAGGCAGCTTTGAATATTGTGTTGGTCTGTGTAGGGTCGTCCGAGGTGCCTAATAGGGGCCGAGGAGGCGCAGACATCTGGTTTTACCTCAGCGTTCTTTGAATGCGATGGCAGCTTTCTGTGGACCAACTCCAACCCCACGTGAACGGAGAGAAATTTTAACATACAGAGATAGCATTATTGAAATGCAGTGAAATGACTTATCACAGAATGCAGTTCACGCACATACACAAAGCAAAAAAAAAAGCAGGAAGGAACAAGCTCCGATTCGGGAGCGGATTATGTCCTGGCGAGTTCACGCAAATAATAAGCATGGCCTGTCATGGGACGTGAACAGCTCTTTAAAGGGCGGACAGAAGATGTGCACTTTACTGGTGGCGAAAAAGAAAGTCCCTAGAGTATCACGCCGCCAGTAAAGCATCCAGTCCCCGCATGCACATCTTCTGTCCCACCGCGTGCACGCATGGAATCCGTATCGATTCCAAAAGGCCCCTCCCCATGGCGACAGCAATGCATGCGCTGCTCACACAAGGCCGAGATCTAAAAATTGGATGCAGCTGGGAGGTGGGGGTGGAAACACACTGGTAAGGCAGTCTAAAAGTATGCAAACAATGATTTCATACCCTACTCAGGTGGTTCGCACCTGGAATGTGATCTCAGGTGGCCCAAAAACAGGTCTATATATAGTAAGATTTTCAGTAAACGACAACGGAAGTATCAGTGGAGCTAAAAAGTGCTGTGCATCAATATTGTCTGGGCCTGTAAACTTTGACGAGCGGGCCTAAATATACTCCTGGGTTGTATAATGTTGTCCTTAGTACTTAGTTTCATGTTAGGTTTTATCTATTGATATCTCTGTTTCTCAGCTGTTGTGACTGCCAAGTTGTAATCTAATGTATCCTAACCCTTTTGAAGGCAACAACTGGTTTGACCTTACCCAGTGCTTACTTTGAGCCCATGTTTTTCCAGTGCTCAGCACCGGCACTTAATTGTCACAACTGGGGCTTATGACAGCTTGCCACATGGTAGCACTGTTTGTCTGATTTAACTAAGCACAAAATCAGTTGTTTATTAATTTAAAATTTGTTAAATTACTTATACCCACTGCCAAGCTATTGTTATAGATCGAATTACTCTATTTGTAAGGCTGGTTAGTGATTGTGTTGGTGGCGTGTACACTGGGTGGTGCAAGCTAAAGTGGCCTCCTGACGAGGACCCTGGTACCTCCCCCTCCCCCCCCCCCCCAAATTAAGCACTGGCCTTATCCCATCTGCATATGTAGAGTAAAAATACAAGAGGTGTTTTCATTTGCACCTGTCTTTGTAGCTGCTTGCTTAGTATGCCTACCACGTGGAGAGAAGAAAAGGGAGTGCCCTTTGACTGCTAATTTGCATATGCCCTCCTTTAAATATTTGCCTGCGAGTTGGTTTGTAAACACATTACTATATTTAATGTAGCCTACAGCCCAACAAGGATAACACTGGTGGCACGAGCTGTATATTTTGCAACTGTGACATACCAACCTGGCAGATGAGCCCCACAATGCGAGGTTAGGTATGTTCTCTGCAACACGTCAGCACTCCAAGACCTTGATAACCCCGATATGGCTCTCCTTGTCTAGACTGAGGGGGATGGGGTAGTGACTAGCCGGTACCCAAGTGAATGGATCACACTATCTCTAATGCGCCTGCACCATGATTTTGGGCTGAGTGGTCGCTCCCCAGCGTGGTATCGTTCTGCAGCGCTTTGCTTTGCTTTTAAAAGTGCCTCGTATTTATTGCCTACTGTTTGCCTTGGTTGCTGCTTTATTTGTATGCACTTTGGTTTTTCCCTGTGTCACTTTCACGCTGATTGCGCGTTTTCCCCCTAGCGCTCCGCTCTGCTCACCCCTCCGCCTCCATTTTATTTGTTGTTGTGCTCCTCTGTAGCCCGCCCCGCCTCCCAGCTGAGACGCCCTCCCACTGTCTACAAACAGCGCTCCACTCCCTGGAAACGCTGTGATTCACTCTTCGCTTTTGGGCTGAGTGGTCGCTCCCCAGCGTGGTATCGTTCTGCAGCGCTTTGCTTTGCTTTTAAAAGTGCCTCGTATTTATTGCCTACTGTTTGCCTTGGTTGCCGCTTTATTTGTATGCACTTTGGTTTTTCCCTGTGTCACTTTCACGCTGATTGCGCGTTTTCCCCCTAGCGCTCCGCTCTGCTCACCCCTCCGCCTCCATTTTATTTGTTGTTGTGCTCCTCTGTAGCCCGCCCCGCCTCCCAGCTGAGACGCCCTCCCACCGTCTACAAACAGCGCTCCACTCCCTGGAAACGCTGTGATTCACTCTTCGCTTTTGGGCTGAGTGGTCGCTCCACAGCGTGGTATCGTTCTGCAGCGCTTTGCTTTGCTTTTAAAAGTGCCACGTATTTATTGCCTACTGTTTGCCTTGGTTGCCGCTTTATTTGTATGCACTTTGGTTTTTCCCTGTGTCACTTTCACGCTGATTGCGCGTTTTCCCCCTAGCGCTCCGCTCTGCTCACCCCTCCGCCTCCATTTTATTTGTTGTTGTGCTCCTCTGTAGCCCGCCCCGCACCCATGGACCTTTCTCTTGCTACTCCTGTAAATTCAGCGGTACCGACAACATCTCCGCTACGACCACACCACAGATTCCCGACCCCAACCACCTACAATGCATCCTTCTCAACACCCGATCGGTCCACAGACACGCCATCGACCTATGGAATCTACTAGACACCATCTCTCCAGACGTCGCCTTCCTAACAGAAACATGGATGAACGCTTCCTCTGCCCCAGACATCACCATTGCCATCCCTGAAGATTATAAGATCACACACAAGGACCGTACCGGCCACACAGGAGGAGGAATCGCTATCGTCCATAAAAAATCAATCCACATCTCAACCAGCTCTGACGTCAACCTCGCCAACTCTGAACACCTTCACTTCCAGATCCACATCGACCCCAAGACCACACTCAGAGGCACCCTCCTCTACAGACCACCAGGACCCCGTGCAAAATTCAGTGAGGACATCACGGACTTCATCACTCCACACGCGCTCCCCTCCAAAGATTACATCCTTCTGGGAGACCTCAACTTTCACCTTGAAAAGAACAACGACCGCAACACCATCACCCTCTTGGACAACCTCGGACTTAAACAACTGGTCACTTCCCCCACCCACATCGCAGGTCACACACTCGACCCCATCTTCACCTCCAGCAATCATGTCTCCTTCAGCCACACTACGGATCTCCTCTGGACTGACCACAGCTGCGTTCACTTTACCTACAACAAGCCGAAACCCACCAACCACCTCCAACCAACTCTGCAAAGAAACTGGAACAAAATCACCATCGACCAGATCTCCTCATCGCTCCTTCTAAACACCCCAGCCCACTCTTCTAACCCAGACCAAGCCGCCGCCAACTTCACCCTATGGCTATCCAACACCGCCGACATTCTAGCACCACTGAAAAAACGTCAAAGCAAACCTGGCAGCAAGAAGGCCTCATGGTTCAACGATGATCTTAAGAAGTCCAAGAAACTCTGCCGCTCCCTTGAAAAGGCCTGGAAAAAAGACCCAACCACTAGCACCAAGGACGCCTTCAAAAACGCCACCCGCACACACCACCAACTATTCCGAAAGGCCAAGAAAACAGCATTCAAGGATCGACTAGACAACAACGCCCACAACAGCAAGGAACTTTTCAACATCGTCAAGGAATTTACCAACCCCTCGGCCAACTCCAACGACATCACCCCCTCTCAAGCCCTCTGCGACTCCCTGGCTTTATTCTTCCACAACAAAATTGCAGACATCCACAACAGCTTCGACAACCAACCCGGAGACCAACCCACCCAACCATATGCTGAACATTCTCCCCCCTTGAACACCCTCAACGATTGGAACCCAATCTCCACTGAGGACACCATCCGCCTGATGAACTCCATCCACTCAGGATCCCCCACAGACCCATGTCCTCACCACATCTTCAACAAAGCAGACTCGTCATAGCACCGCACCTCCGAGACGTCATCAACTGCTCCTTCAACTCCGCCACCTTCCCGGAAAGCTGGAAACACGCTGAACTCACCGCCCTTCTGAAAAAACCCACAGCGGACCCCACCGAACTCAAAAATTACCGCCCCATATCGCTCCTTCCTTTCCCGGCCAAAGTCATTGAGAAAGCTGTCAACAACCAACTCGCCGCTTTCCTCGAAGCCAACAAATCCCTCGACTCCTCACAATCTGGCTTCCGAGCAAAACACAGCAAAACACAGCACTGAGACCGCCCTCATCGCAGCAACAGACGACATTCGAACTCTACTGGACAATGGAGACACAGTCGCCCTCATCCTCCTCGACCTCTCTGCAGCCTTCGACACAGTCTGCCACAGCACCCTTTTACAACGCCTCAGAAACATCGGAATACAAGGAAAAGCACTTGAATGGATCACCTCGTTCCTCACCGGAAGAACCCAGAGAGTCCGCCTTCCACCATACAAGTCCGAGGCCACTGAAGTCATCTGTGGCGTACCACAAGGATCCTCACTCAGTCCCACCCTCTTCAACGTATACATGAGCCCCCTTGTGGCCATCGCTCGCCAACACAATCTCAACATCATCTCCTACGCGGATGACACTCAACTGATCCTTTCTCTCACCAATGACCCCAGCACCGCCAAAACCAACCTACACGAAGGAATGAAAGAAGTTGCCGAATGGATGAAACACAGCCGTCTGAAACTGAACTCAGATAAAACAGAAGTCCTCATCTTAGGTACATCCCCCTCTGCATGGGATGACTCTTGGTGGCCGGAAGACCTTGGAAAAGCACCCATCCCGACAGACCACGCACGGAACCTAGGCGTTATCCTGGATTCTTCACTTTCAATGGACAGACAAGTCAGCGCCGTATCTTCATCCTGCTTCAACATTCTTCGCATGCTCAAAAAAACATTTCGCTGGATCCCCACCGAAACCAGAAAAACAGTCACCCATGCTCTTGTTACAAGCCGACTGGACTACGGAAACACCCTCTACGCAGGTACTACCGCTAAAATCCAGAAGAAACTCCAACAAATCCAAAACGCCTCAGCCAGGATCATATTAGACATCCCGCGTAACGAACACATCTCTGGCCACCTGAAAGACCTCCACTGGCTACCCGTCAATAAGAGGATCACTTTCCGACTGCTAACCCACGCACACAAATCACTCTACGACATCGGACCAGAATGCCTCAACTCACGACTGTCCTTCTACACCCCCTCCCGCCAACTACGTTCTTCCAGCCAAGCCCTCGCCACTGTACCCCGCATCAACAAGACCACCATGGGAGGAAGATCCTTCTCATATCTGGCAGCCAAAACATGGAACTCACTCCCCACTTACCTTCGCCTTACCCAGAACCACCTAGCATTCAGAAAGCAACTTAAAACGTGGATATTTGACAAGTAATCCTCCTCCCCTCCCTAAGCGCCTTGAGACCCTCTGGGTATGTAGTGCGCTATATAAATTCTTTGACTTGACTTGACTTGACATACAGTGCCACACACCAAGGTGAGAAAAAGGCAGAGTCTGGCAGAACTGAGTTTGTGAGACCTAAATGGAAGGGTTGTAAAATCCAGGGGTGCTGCAAGGAATTTGCCTAATTCATGTGGCTTCAAACTCTTAGTGCAACAGCAAACTGCCGGGGGCAGTAGACCAGGCTTGTTATGCCAACACTCTAAATTATGTTTGATTCATTATTTCTTTCATTAAGAGAAACTGTGAGGTTTGTGTACCCTGGAATGCCTCCAACTCACATGAATCCCACACTGATATGTTGAACTAGTATTGTCGAATACAGCTGCTCTGAGGTAGTAGGGTGCAGAACTTCTAATGATGATTAAGGAATAGCTATTGGCCAGTACTGCTGAGAAACTTGGCCCAGAGTAGAAGAGACTGTGGTCCTGTGTCGGTGATGCGGGTTTTGCACAACCAAAAGAACTTGTAACCCCAAAAAGATACCAAATAGGCTTCATGGGGCCATGAAGGTGATCAAAAAAACATTTATAAGCAGCACAGTTAACCACGGAAATACCTTTAAATGTCTCAGAGGTGGGGCACGTGGAGGACCCAGTGATGGAGCAGATTTCATCGGGAGTCAAGCATTGTTTTATTTTTGTGCTTTAGACAGTCTCAATTTAAATTAACACACATTTTGGTGCAAGTAAAAACACATGGCACATGAAAATATGAAAATGAGGCCTAGTCAGTCTGAAATGCTTGTGCTGAATTAACATGTGGTTTTGCAGTGTAGAGAAAAACTTGTAATTTAAGTGGCCTTTTTAGATGTGAGGAATAACCATAGAATGTGTTCTCTCTTCCCAGCTCATTTTCTTAGTAGTATTCAAAAGAAGCAATGGTGAGAGTACCACACAATGTAGCACAGACAATAACCCAAATTCACAAGTAGAAATAACTCAATTGTCTATTCCGGTTTGATGTCCGCTCAAAACCCCAAAAGGATCCACCGTCCTAAGATCCAAAAAATGTCCAATACAATTCCAATGATTCGAGGGAGCGGTCCACACTTCTTGAGAATATCACAGGGTCAAAAATTGTTGATTCCCAAGTTTTTATTCACGTATCAGTCACCAAATGACGACAGCTTCCATAATAAATTTCAACATCTCAAATGAATCCAAATTAATCAAAACATCAAAACATCAAACAGCCGACGCGTTTCGTCCAGTGAAGGACATCATCAGGGCTTCCAATAGTTATTCGACAGATAAATCTCTTATTCCAGTCTACAATAGATAATGACCACAATTCGATATCTCTTTAATAAATAGGATCCAAGTTAGGACCTCAACTTCCCTTTGTTTCTTCCATGCCTCCTATGCAATTCTCACTTTTTTATTTTTTGCATGTTGTACACAAATAAGAAAAGCTGCATTAAACTAATAGCTTGGCTAGGTAAACATGTATAAGGGGTATTAGTATGAGGGAAAGAAACATAATGGGTGTATTTACACAGAGTTAATATTCTTTTGTGTTTGTTTTGTTTTCGGGCCTCAGAGAAAATGGCTGCCTGTGAATCCAGCAAGGCTGTGAATTGCATTAAAAAACGAGAGCATGCACAGATGATACCAGCTTGCCTCAATGCCACTGTGAACTGTACATTCTTGTGATTGTGCCAATGTACCAGTGTTAGTTAAAGTATCCTTCTTGCCTGCGATATGACAGGAAGGAATATTAGACTGAAGCATTTTTTCCTAGTAAATGTTGCAAAACATATAAATGTATTAATCATTTGCACTTCTTTTGTCAAAACTGGTATAGTTTAGAATTTAGAATGAGTCAGGATGGCGAGACCTCATGCCATTGTGATTAACCAATCAGGTACAAGCTTTTCTGAATATGAAACATTTTTGTGTAGTCTGCCAAGAATTAGAGTATAAATAATGACCTCTTTGGAGGTGTGGATGGCTTTTAGGCTCATTTGGCTTAGACTTAGGCTCTTTAGGCTCTGCTTCATTCACATGGGTTAGGTACGAGAAAGGTCGCAGGAGATTGCTGCAGCCTTGGGAGGAGATTGCTTCCAAGGAGTGGGGAGGTTTCTTGCTCATATTTATTTAGAGAAGTCCTTACACGACATATTTTTGGCACGGTAGGCCACATTCCTTTGAGGACTGGTGAAGGACACAGGCAGGCAGATTTAGATGCTAACATTCTAAGTTTATGCTTTGACTAGTTAATTAGTTTTTGAGAAGATTTATTTGTCTTATGCATTTATTTCTCTTAATGAGAGATTTTTGCAAATTATTTAATTATTGATTAGCCTTGCAAGACTGTTTTACTTAGAAACTCTTTAAGAGTTTTGACTGACATTTTGCGCCACATTTTCCTTTCTACATGTGATGCTTATACGCAGACTGTAATATGTTCTGTATTAATGCTATTTTTCCTGTTTTCCAAATTCTGTAACCCGATTGATATCTTACTAATAAATAAAGGGTTAGAGAAAACCTTAACTTTTGACTAGAAAATAAAACCCTTTGAAATACTCAACAACTCTCTTCATTGGCTTAAATAATAATAATAGCATTTTTTTGACTGTTCCTGTTTATTTAACGTATACTGAAGGAAGTGGCAAATAGAGGTAGCATGAGGTTTTGCATTGAGAAATTACCTCTGTATCACCGGACACAGGCAATATGTAAGGAAAATATGATGCCTTTTAGCGGCCATAATGATCAGGAAAGATTGAATAATTAGCGTTACTTGCAGTTGCCATGAAAAGGCCACTGCAAATGGAAAACACTTTTAATGAGTTCTAGAGCTGCGTTATTGATCCATCACTAATTCAAGTACAGAAAGACAGAAGAGGCATGTTACTACTAATAAATACCTATAATTGTTCGTATAGGCCTCTTTAGTATCCTGTCATGGCCTTTACAGACTGGGTTCTGGAGTCCGATAACATATTTTTAGTGTGCACCTCTCAAAAAACGTGAATTTAGCTGTATGTACCCTCTCAGAGCCTTCCTGCCTCTACAGGGGCACACACACATTTTGTTTCCATCGATTTGAGTCTTAAAACAAATCCGCGGATGGATTCTACTTTCAACAGCTTGACCTATAGTCACAAAGCAACGAGTTTCCCTATGTTATAGATGTTTTAATGTTGACAGAATATTAGAATAAATCAAATCCGGGATAAGGTCGATTGATCTGAGCTGAAAGCAGCCCCTGCTGAAATTAAAGAGTCTTGTGGAAAGGAAAACTATCTTGCACAGTAACAGCAAATTAGACATTGAAGCTGAATTAACAATGGAGAAAAAGCGGGGATACTTTACATATGTGCCCAGCATCATCTGGGCTGCTTAAATCAGCCATAAACTGGATTACCCACAATATGAAATGCAGATAAACTGCTCCCAGAAGCTCGGCACCTTGGAACAATTAAATGCATGTCATAAATGTGCTTGCCACACAGAAAATTCAACCCTTTCCATGAGCAACCAGCCCACTCACTCATCTCGAGATATTGTGCTTGACCACACCAGATGGCAGTGTGTGGCAGGGGGGTTAACGGACGCCTGGTCCACTTGCCCCTATGAAAATAATGGAATACAATTCCCAATGAATGTGTCTGTTGTGCGTATGGTATGTATAACCCCCATTTTTACTAACCATAACACTTCAAAGAATAATAAACCGCAATTATCACATATATGCAAATCATCCCCTCTCTATGAAACAATAGCTATATAATGGATCCAACAGGCCTGTTGGCTTAAAAGAGCAGGGTATGGTGTGAGAACAGATGTTGTAGTACTTGGGGGTCTGGGTGACGCTCCTTCCTGATCTCGCTTGGTCCCTCAATGTTAACCCTCTGGTGAAGCGGGTCCACTCTGATCTCCTTCGATGGCAGACATTGCCATTGAACCTTATGGGCAGGATCGCTCTCTTCAAGATGATGGTCCTACCCAGTTTCCTTTATATACTCCAAAACCTGCCCCTCGCATTCTCGCGTCCTGGTGTCGTGCAATGGATGGCCTGGCCATTAAATTCTTGTGGGGGGGTCGGAGGCCGAGACTGGCCCTTGATACCTGCAGGATTCCGCCCTTTGATGGGGGGTTAGGAATGACAAACCTTCATCTCTATTATTTGGCGAACAGGTTTCTTACCGTACATGACTGGTTAAACGGCGGTTGGGCGGATCCGCCTACCGCCTGGAACTGCATGCTTTGGGTTTCTCAGGTATCATGGGGATGCTCTACGGAACTGCTATCCCCCACACTTTGCCAGAAGTTACTCGTGGGGTGTTTCTGGCCTGGCGAGCTGGCCTGCGCCACACCCGCTGATTGGGTAGGTTAACCCAATACACCCCTTTGTGGTGCGGATAAGGACTGAAAGGCCGAAACCGGTCCGAGGATGCTTGTTTCCAGTCCAGGGAGGACCTGGCTTGGCAGTTCGGGCTGGACTGTTCCCATGGGGCACAGTGTCAAGACTGATTTGCATATGGCTGGGTTTAAACTGGAATGGCATGGTGAGCAAAAAAACGATAGATTTAGGCCCAGATCTCTGTGCTGGGGTGAATGTATGACATTGTTCTGCATTCTGTCCATCAACTGTTATTTTTGCATTAGAATGACTATATACTGCGGCGTGTTCCCACTTTCCTCCTGCACTGTGGCCCAAATGCAGCCTTTTGTGGACAGCTGTGACATAAAGCCTTTTAGTCTTCCAGAGGGACAGAAATTGTTCTAGAGCTCTTCATGAGTAAATTATGAAGAGCAGCACACCCTGGTCGCTGCTAGTGCTCAGCAGTTGACCGCTGGCGGGGAGTGATGCAGAGTAAATATTTCGAATTGTTAGATTACATGGGAAAAGAGCCAAAAGGTATTAACTCGCAGCTTCACGCCGTCTTTTAAACAGGTTGATATGCGTTGCTGCTTTTGTTCTAAAACATGAGCATTGTATTTAAACTCATGACAGACATGTTCCTTAGAATAGGTTATTAGCACCTAAAGCGCTTAGTTGCTTAATTATAATTTAGGGTGAATACGTGTTAACCGGAAATAGATTCCAACACGCAAAATCATAAACTGCTTACTTCGTGAAGAGAATTTGTTAATGACCAAGTGTGCACGGAAAGTACAACTTTATGTTGCATTTTCCTTTGTGGTCAGATTTAATGTAAGCAGGTAAGATTTTTAGCGTGAAAAAATATTTTTGCAACAAGATCGTTCAAGCTCCGTTATCGTTTATAAGTCCCTTACTTTTTTTTTAGGGATCTACTTTTGTTTTAGAAGATGTTGAAACCTATTTATTTTTCAAGTAGCACTTTTGCCAGTTTTATTCAACCATACAATTGTTTTTGGCAGGTGTCCCTGTTTGATATGTTGGGTTTCAGCTGACACAATTCTGAGCTACACTTCTTGTGAAAACTGAAATACAGGAGGTACTGGAGATTGAAAAACACTCTGAAGTCCCCGGATGAGTGATGTTACATTCTTCAGAGAAAGTCACAAGGCTTCACTAGATTGCTTTTTGGTATTAGATTATCATGGTTTTATATGGTAAATGTAAATGTGTTTGTATTTATATAGCGCCTTTTCCCCAGAGGTCTCGTAGCACTGTATTCATACTGCTGTGGAACCCTTCCTGGCTTTTCCTGTGAGATGTCCACTCCTGGGCACCCCCAAGGTGAAGCCATGCATCCAAGCGCTGCTGGGGCCATTGTGGAGATTAAGCAAGCTATTGCCCAGAGTCACAGAGTGGGACCCATGATTAGACTAGGCACCGAGGCGGGAATTATTAGGTCCGGGGAGATTGAGTCCAAGAGCCGCCGAGGCAGGAATTGAACCCTGGTCCCGGGCCAGACCTCTGCATCAGGGTCTGCCGCTCTAACCATTGAGCCACGCTTCTCCACATGGTCAGATGACCTCTGCTGTACTTAATCTATTTACGGCATTATCAAAAAAATATGTTTCAAATCTTGTATTTTCAATTAAACAACCACCGGAGACCCTGATTTTCTATTAAAAACATAGCTTTGGACTATACCATTTCCCGCTGAAAGGCAATACGTCTCTTCATGTGTTCCCATACCTGGCTTGTCACGCAATTTGGTGCTTACTTTCCCGCCATATTAAAAAACAGTAAGTGTTTCAGCACCCAAGCAAATGTGCTGCATAGCTAAATACATATGAGGTCCCAAAGGCGAGACCGATGCATTGCAGATGCTTGTTGTGTTTTGCCCTTGCCCCGCCTGCCATCAGCAGACAAGGGTGAGAATCACCTCCCCTCTGACAGCGACTTTGAAGTATGCTGCCAGCACAGTGCTCAGCAGCAAGCTGTACAGAGTCAAGCAGCCTATCAGCATCTCTGAGAACTACTGAGAGATCAGTTTGCCACAAGCCAGTCACAAGCAGACCTCCGCGGCAAACAATTATAATCAGCACAGACAGGCAGTAGCTCTCAGCCAGACCCCAAGACACAGACACAGTGAGCCAGGCTCCACCAGTAACATCACTGTCGGCAGTATGTGAGGTGAGCCAGAGAGAAGAAGTCCCGTTACAGTACTGAACTTTAGATCTTTGCAAGACTTTCCTACAGACCATCTTCTCTGAGAGGCATGGGTGACAACTGGTGGGGGTAGTGACAGCATCAAGTCGAGTGGCAGAGATTGAAACTGCTGGAAATTTAGCTGGAATTTGAAGTTTTGCTGTCATTAGGTGTCTTTATTGAACTTAGTAATTAAAGATTATTTGTTCTGTGTACACCAGGCCACTCTGACTGACAGTCTGCGGATGTTTACATAAAGGTTTGGCATGAGTACCAGTCATCCTTAAGGGCTTCTGGGAAGATACTTTGAGTAAGAGAGGCATTCACAGCAGTAAGTAGAGGTAAAACAGCATCTCCAGAGATCTTTGATGAAGAACAATGGTAAGACATCATCCTTAAGAGAAGTGGCTTTGAGGGAGTGGAGTATGTCAGTGAGATCTGGAAGAGATAGGGCTTTGAAGGCTGACGATTTCTGGATTCTACAGGGAGGGCTCGGTGTAAGACTGATAAAGGCTTGGTATTATAGATGTGTTGTTGGATCCCTTGTATTTCCCAAACAAAGAGGTTGAGTGGTTTGCATTTTCTGAGGAATGAGGAATGAGTGGGCCCAGTAGGAGGTTGATGCAGTGCTTGATTGTCTTGAGCAGTGTTCCGATTCTAATTTTGTTGTTTTAGAACAAAGTACCTGAGACTACCAAGTCTGGTATGGCTGTGCCAGGGAGAAAAAACAAATGATGGTTGCCCCACCCTATATAGGGCAGAATGCCCTTCACTCTGAGCCTGCAAACCTGTACATTTAATTTATTTTATTTTTCTTAAACAGGCTATGCATCTATCCCAGGCCATGGGACTTATTATGAGACTTAAGTTTAAACCACCTAAAAAAACAGTGGAAGATATCCTCATTCCGGCATGATCACAGGTGCTGTTGAATAGTAGGGCAGAGATTGAGATGGAGGTCACCCTAGTGAAGGGACACATTAACCTGAGTATTCCAAGAGGGGTAGTGGTCAAGAAGGAGGCAGTCAACACTGTATAAGATAGACACTTGTGACCTCATGTTGGCAGACAGCACCTCACCATGCCAACAAGAGGCCACAAACTAGACTAGACTTCCATTCTTCTGACAAGTCTCCTGCCCAGGGTAAAGCATGTTTGAAATGCAGCAAGGCCAGCCACTTTGCTAGGGTATGCTAGGGAGGGGGAAAAAAGATGAAAGACCCCAGTGCACCAACGTCTCTCAACAGCCCTAGAGCACCTGACACTGGAAGAGGACCAGCAAAACATAATGAAGTCCACATAACCTGATGAACTCAGCAATTATAAGGAGGATCTTGTATGCCAAGGAGGGCAGGAACAGGAGGCAACCTCAATCAATGTGTGATTTTAAGATCACAGGGATGCACCCTCCTTGGCACAGGGGCATCAGTCAATGTGATGGACCTCTAAAAGTACCAGAAATTACAACCCAAGCCACTGATTGACCCAAAACACGCCAAAATCTGCAAGTACGGTGGACAACAGCCACTACTCCTGGCAGGAGTGACAGAGGTAGCCATCCACAATGGAGTTGTAGAAGAAACAAGCATGCTTTAATGCCACCAAGCAAGTAGAGGGGACACCCCTTGGCTGACTCACAGCAGAAGACCTGAAAATTGCCTTTTTGCAAGAAGCGTACATAAGGCCAGACAGTCAAAATCCTCAAGGACTTCTCACAGCTATTTGAGGGACTCTGATGCCTCAAAAAGTCTCGGCCAACAAGCTTCACATTGACCAAACAATCTGGCCCAAAGCAGTCTGGCTCCAGTGAGCGCCTTTTCACCTGCGGCTTATCTTATTTTATCTTATGCTGTATTTATAAAGCGCGCTGACACCGGAGGTTTCCTGGCGCTGTGATTAAGATTGAGGGTGGGAATCGTAGTTTAAGTGAGGTTTGAGAAGAGCCATGTTTTTAGGCTCCTTCGGAAGCTTAGTAGGGTACCTTAAGTTTTTATATGGAGAGGGAGGGAGGGAGTTCCACAATTTAGGTGCCAGGTAGCTGAATCTACGGCCACCCAGTTTTTTTAGTTTGGCCATCGGAGTGGTGAGAAGGTGGAGATGGGCAGAGCGAAGGTTGCGAGCCGGGCAATGAGGGTTGAGAAGGGATTCTAAGAAGGCCGGGCCCTTGGACTGCCGGGCCTTGTATACCAGGCAGCCGATTTTAAAAGCAGCTGCTGGTGGAAGAACTACTAACACTGGAACAATGGGAGTAATGGAGAAGGTGTCGGGACTACCCTTTCAAAACAGCCTGGGCAGTCTGACTGTGCATGGATATGAGCCTTCCAAACCAAGCAAGATGACATGAAGGACACAAACCTATACCGTGGTTAACATAATTGTGGACCTGAATGGAGTGAAATGGTGTCCAAGTAGGTCCTAAATGAGAGGTATCAACAGCTGATGCTGGAGCTTGACAGGTAGTACAATACCACATTCAATTGAGGAGGTACCAACAGTAACCCTGGGCGTAGTAGCGCGATGCGTAGCTACGCGAAGTGCACAACGCAAGCAATGCAAACTGCGTAGTGCACTGTGCAAAATGCTGATTTCACAGTGCCGGATGCTTGTCCGCACTGTGCAATCATTGCAAACCGCATCTTGCACAGTGCAAGCAGTTGTTTTCTGCCCCTCGAGTAGATTAGTACTCAAGCAGCTTTCTCAACGCGGACTGGTAGTTTCTCATTGCGAGCATACGCGAGCACTCGCAATGAGAAACCCGACCTCCCAGCGTTGAGAATCTCGCCAGGAGGTTTATTTTCCACGCTTGCGATCGGCAACTTGATGTTGCTGATCGCAAACGAGGAAAAAGTCTTGCCGGGAGGTTATTTTGCTCGCTCGCGGTCGCCAACTTGACGTTGAGGACCGCGAGCAAGTAAAAAATGCCCGCTACGTTACGCGTTTTTGCACTGTGCTACATGCAATTTGAGTAGCGCATAGTTGCGCAAACTACGCGAGCGTAGCGTAGTTCTACGTCCAGGGTTAACCAACAGCTCAATTTTAGAGTATCATCTGAGGCAGAGGTATTCCACAATGACATCAGGAAAACCCTCTCAGGCCTGGAGGAGGTGTTGAATATCAGTGAGTACATCCCAATATATATTTGATGACATTGGAAAGGTCTTCACTGCTGCCTACGCGGGGTGCTAACAAAAACGATACAAAAGGAAAAAAATGTCTTTCTTCAAGAACCAGATCGATATCTTCTTCAAGAACCAGATCGATATCTTTGGGTATGTCTTTTCTACAGATGGTATTATTGTAGACCCTCACAAGGATGAAACCATACAAAAAGTTCCTGACCCATTGAACGCTATGGAAGTACAGAGTTTCCTTGGCTTGGCTACTATTGACTAGCTCAAAGACCCCACTGGCCTGACGAAGGTGGACACCTGGTGAGAGTGGGATATCAAGGCAAAAATGGCCTTCCAAGAAGTCAGGAATGCTTTACCCCAAAGGTGCCACAATGGCATACTTCAACTAGTGTAAACCCACAGAGATTATCATAAATGACTGCCTAGTGGGGCTGGGGGCAGTGGTACATAAGAACATGTACAAGTAACATGGACACCCATTGCGTATGTGAGTAGAGCTCGGACTGACACTGAGGCCCACTATGCCCAAATTGAACGTCAAAGATGGGGAGCGCAGATTCCACGCTCCACTCCTAAATTGAACGTCAGGCATTAGCCATCAAATGGGGCTGTCATCACTTCCACCTCTACGGACACGAGTTCAGAGTGGCGAAAGATCACACACTCCTACTTCCTCGGTTCCCGGGAATGGCTCAACACCCCCATTGAGAATAAAAAGTTGGTTAATAAACTCCAGAACTACAACTTTATAGTGACCAGGGACCAGCAGCTCCATAGACTACCTGTCTAGATACCCCCGGCGGATTCTAAATGTGGGGATAAAATCAACACAAACACGAGGACTTCATCCAGCTGGCCACACATGAAGCGTGCCTGAAAGCAATATACCTAGAGGAAACAGCAACAACATTCTACGAGGACTAATGAATACAGAAAGCCATTAAATCAACACAATACCAAAAATGGAAAAATTTCCTGAGTGACTACAGATGATGGGGCCAGACAGAACAAATGAGGATGACCCAGTTATGGAGGTAACGGCCTGCTCCTACATGGGTGTCACACTGTGGTGGAGCCAACATTGTGGAAGCATGCCGTCAAATTCACCCATTAAGGACACCAGAGCGCTGCCCGAATGAAAGTCCAACTCACGGAAATGCTCTGGTTACCTGGAATGGATGCATCAGTAGAAGAGTTAATAAGGACTTGCAATGCCAGCCAAGTGATGGAGTGGCATCCCTGCATAGTGCCCTGAACCAGAATTACAATGGTGAAGATAGACAGTCACTCAAAAATTATGGTGGTTGATGTCACCTCATCCACAGGATTCCAGAAAGTATGCCATGTAATGGAAAAGACATTTGCAAGGTTTAGGCTACCATTGAAAGTCGAAACAGACAACACCACCTCCATTTCAAAGAACAGAGTTCAAGGACTATTTGAGTCACCTGGGAATTAGGCATCAGAACAGAATGCCACAATGGCCCCATGCTAATAGGGAGGTGGAACGATTCATGAGATCATAGAGAGCTCTCAGTATAGTATCGGGGTGGATCTAAGGCATGATCTTTAGTGGGGACTACGTCATTTCATGAGAATAGAACAGAATACACCAGACAGCACTACTCAGTGCCCACTCATGTTTAATTGCAGACATGGGAAAGCATCCCAGCTGATCCCAGCTGGACCCACCTGGAATCCTAAATCCCTTGATTTTGCTCAAGTACAAAGGTGGTGCCAAGATACCAGTGTCCAACGGAGCATCGTTCGAAAAGAACAAACCCCTCCAGCTACGGGTGGGAAACCCTGTACTTATTTGGCATTGACGCGGAGGTGGAAATTCCAGACACTGTAAGAGCGACCCTTGACCCTGTCACCAGGCAGGTCACACCCTCAGCCACCACACGTTCCTCCTAGGTGACGCTGCCCACTGCTGCCACTCGCTGTACCCTGACCGCTGTTCTCCGTGGTTTGGTCTTGCTTCCTTCATGCCTTCGTAAATTGTATCTGTGATTCCTGTGTATCTGTGTTTACTTGCTGCTGCCACTCGTTTCTGTACCCCACTGTCTGCCTTGCTGTATTCTGTGCCACCCCTCCCGCTACCCCCCTCGCTCTCTCCCACCGCTGCGGCCCCGCCCCTCTGGTCACCCATTCGCCACCCCGCTCCCACCTCCCAGCTGCTCCTCCCTCTTCCCCTCATATGGAGGCAGCGCAGCGGGCGCACCGAAGACGCGCCTAAGGCAAGCCTGTCTGCGCCCATCCACGCCTGGACCGCGCCCAGTGCCAGAACCCCTGGCCCCCGCAAAGGCCAGGAAACCCAACTGAGGTACGACACAGCCGCCCTCCACAGACTCAACACCGGCCAACCTTCCACCTGCTACCAAGCCATCCCAAAGCGCACCCACGGACCCTTCACCTGCCAAGCCTGCAAATTCCCCTGCCTCCAAACATGCACCCCACCCTCCGGACCAAGCAACAACAACAACCACCTCAAGTGCATTCTACTCAACACCTGCTCCGTCCACAAACACGCCATCGAACTCTGGGACCTCCTCGACACAACAGCACTGGACGTAGTCTTCCTCACAGAAATCCGGTTGAACACCTCCTCAAACCCCAACATCGCCATAGCCATCCCAGACTACTACAAAATTACCCGTAAAGACCGCATCAACCAAACCGGAGGAGGAATCGCCATCATCTACAGGAACACCATCAGCACCACGACGAACACTGAAGATACCTTCACCGCCGCCAAACACCTACACTTCCAGATCCACACCGACCCCAAGACCACCCTCAGAGGAACCCTCATCTACAGACCCCCGGTCCCGCGCACACAATTTAGTGAAACCATCGCCGATTTCATCAGCCCGCACGCCCTCGCCTCATCAGAATACATCCTCCTAAGTGACCTGAACTTCCACCTGGTGAACAATAACGACAACGCCACCACCTTGCTCGCCAACCTCGGACTCAAGCAACTGGTGAACACCCCCACCCACTACGCCAGCCACACGCTCGACCCCATCTTCTCCACCGGCAACCACTTCTCCTTCAGCCACTCCACCGGACTACACTGGACTGACCACAGCTGCATCCATTTCACCTTTAAGAAGACTACATCCAACCACCGCCCGCAAAGTCACCACAGAGCAGCGAACCACGTCACTGAGCCAGAACCCACCAACCGACACCACTGACACCAACGACGCAGCCCGCAACCTCACATAGTGGATCACCAACAGCGCCGACGGCCTAGCTCCACTGAAGAACCCCCCAGACAAGACCGGCAACAGGAAAACCACATGGTTCACCGACGCCCTCAAAGAATCAAAGAAATCATGCCGAACTCTCGAGAAAACCTGGCGTCGCGAACAGACGACAGAAAACATGACAGCTCTCAAGAACGCCACTCGCAAACACCACCAGCTGATCCGCACCACCTAAAGGACATCGTTCAAAGAGCGGCTGGACAACAACATACACATCAGCAAGGAACTCTTCAGCATCGTAAAAGAGCTCTCCAACCCCAGCGCCAGCAGCAACAACATCACACCGTCGCAGGACCTCTGCAACTCCCTCGCCACGTTCTTTTACCGCAAGATCGCCGATATACACGACAGATTTGGCACCCAGACCCCGCCTCCAGTCACCAAACCAATGCCCCCTACCACCACCCTCAGCGCCTGGACCCCCATCAGCACTGAAGACACCACCCACGTCATGAACACCATCCACTCTGGCTCTCGCTCGGACCCATGCCCTCACCACATCTTCAACAAAGCAGACACCATCATCGCACCCCACCTCCGGAACGTCAAACAGCTCCTTCTCGTCAGCCACCTTCCCAGAGATCTGGAAGCACGCAGAGACCAACGCCCTTCTGAAGAAACCCACAGCGGACCCTGAAGACCTCAAGAACTTCCGACCCATCTCCCTTCTTCCCTACCCTGCTAAAGTCATCAAGAAGACCGTCAATAAACAGCTGAACGCATTCCTCGAGGCAAACGACTCCCTTGACCCTTCCCAGTTCGGATTTTGAGCCAACCACAGCACCGAGACCGCCCTCATTGCAGCCACTGACAACATCAGGACCCTGCTTGACAACCGCTCTCATCCTCCTCGACCTCTCAGCCGCCTTCGACACCACCTGCCATCGCACCCTAACAACCCGCCTCCACAATGCTGGGATCCAAGGAAAAGCCCTGGACTGGATCACCTCGTTCCTCTCCAACAGGACCCAGAGAGTCGGCCTCCCTCCCTTCCGCTCCGCGGCCAATGAGATAATCTGCGGCGTACCCCAAGGCTCTTCGCTCAGCCCAACCCTCTTCAATATCTACCTGAGCCCTCTCGCCGCCATCACACGCAAACACAACCTCAACATAATCTCCTACGCCAACGACACCCAGCTGATATTCTCCCTCACCAAAGACCCAGCCACCGCCAAAACCTCCAGGAAGGAATGAAAGACGTCGCGGAATGGATGAAGCTCAGCCGTCTGAAACTGAACTCAGACAAGACGGAGGTCCTCATCCTCGGACCGTCCCCATCCGCCTGGGACGACTCATAGTGGCCCACAATGATGGGCACAGCACAGACACCCACGGACCACGCACGCAACCTGGGATTCATCCTGGACGCCACCCTCACGATGACCAAGAAAGTCAATGCCATCTCATCCTCATGCTTCAACACCCTGCGCATGCTCCGAAAAATCTTCCTGTGGATCCCCACCGGAACCAGAAAAACTGTCATCCAGGCCCTCGTCACCAGCTGACTGGACTAAGGGAACGCCCTATACACAGGAACCACAGCCAAACTTCAGAAAATACAGAACGCTTCCGCACGACTCATCCTCAACATCCCTCGCCACAGCCACATATCTGCCCACCTGAGAAACCAGCACTGGCTCCCCGTCAGCAAGAGGATCACGTTCAGGCTCCTCACCCACGCACAAAAAGCGCTCCATGACAGGGGCCCGAATACCTCAACAAACGCCTCACGTTCCACACTCAGACCCGCCAACTCCGCTCTGCCAGCCTCGCCCTCGCCACCGTCCCACAGATTCGCAGAACCACCACCGGAAGAGCGTTCTCCTACCTGGCCACCAAGACGTGGAACTCCCTCCCCGCCCACCTTCGACTGACCCAGGACCATCTCACCTTCAGGAAACACCTCAAGACCTGGCTATTCGAGCAATAGTAGCACCCCCCCCCCCCCTCCTCCCTCCCTCCCTTCAGCGCCTTGGGACCCTCACGGGTAAGTAGAACGCTCTATAAATGTACTGATTGATTGATTGATTTAGTAGTCGGTGGATTGTGGAGAGAATAAAGGGTAGTATGATGTGGCAACCCAAGGAGAACAAAAAGGTGACTAGGAACTTTCTTTGTGGGTCAAAAACATATTGAGGAGTAAGGTTGTTGCCGAGGATCCAGTGGAGGTTCCAAAGTTGGCTCTGAACCCAGTGAGGTTGTGCTGAGCACCCCAGCAGGAGCGAAAGGCTGGTTGCTTCTACCTAGGCCAAAGGACTACAGGATCACGGTAGGGAAGAATTTGGGGCACAGGTGTGAGAGAAACATCCACTTTTGACTCAGTTAAAGATGTGATCTACAACCAAACCCAGGTGCAAGCCAGGAGCACTGGGATTATGTTTGCAACCTTCACTAGGGGAGTGAGGAACTAACCAATGCAGGTATGGGACTAACTAAAGTAGGGAGGGACTTTAAGAGCCATCTGCCTCCTATGCGTGATTAAAACATACATAACATGTATCCCAAGGGCCTGGGCTGGCCAAAGGGTTAAATAAATGGGCAGCTAACCACTCGGGTGTGGAGCGTTGTTTGAATGACTAACATTTCTGGGCTAGGCCAAGCCCTTTTCAGCCATATCACGCCCTACCCCGCTCTGCCTCTACAGATCTTAAAACTCTGGAAGCACCAGTATTATAAATCACAACAGCAAGTAGGACGCACTTATAACCTTATTGGTGGTTGTCAGCACTCTTTCTGAAATGCCAGTTTTATTTCTTCAGTCTAACGCGCATTTTGGGAGCTTCACATATGACCAAGTGTTCTTAGGGCCTCCTGACTGTAGGCATTAGTTGCCGGACCTGTGCATCCCTCAGCTCTGATATTCTATCAGAGGAAGCGTATTGTTGGAACTTTGAAGTTATGACATCAGAGGAAGTGTATTGTTGGAACTTTGAAGTTATGACATCTAAGTGACCACCTCTTTCTATCGCTTAGACCCGATAATGTGACTCGCTCTGCCCCAGTCTTACTGGCCTTTCAGAAAAACGGGACTCTTAGGAATTCCCGAAACTTCCCTATGCGTTGGTCTGGTACTGCCCAGTGCAGCTTTAAATGAAGAAACAATAAGTGCAGGCATGCATCAAACTGAGCTAGGGGTGTGGATACTGGGCTGGGCTAGGGGTGGGGTTAGGGGCAGGGCATGATACAAAGACATTTTATCATCTGGCGGCTATCCATTTTGAACTTGCATTGCCCTTGTTAGTAGTCTCAAATTTCCCATATGTGCAGCATCCCTCTCCACATGTGGCACGTATAGTCAATAATAGCCAGTTTGCTTCCATGACACACTGAAATATGTATGCAGCCTAATGAGTTTAAAGTGATCTTAACCTATGCTATGTGGTCTTAGGACATAAATGTATAAACTTGGCTCAATACTATTATCTTAGGCAATCCTTGTCTTATCTTGAACCATTGCTGTGGATTAGGCCACCACTGAGTGATATTGGACCACTCGACAGAGTACGCAGGCTACGAAAAGATCAGGGTGAGCACACAAGACCTACTTCATTAGTGTATTATAAGTATATACAAGGGATAAAGTAACCCCTGGGGTACATTATAAGGATATTGCAAGTCACTAAGAAGCTCCATAACCATATAGAAGAATGAGGCAGAGTTCCTTTATAAGGTTATGGAACTACTTGGTCAGTTGCAAACATGGTCACAAGAACACCTTTCCCACAAACCACTGTAAGCCTTGGTATGTAGCTCTTTCAAAGGAAAGAGCAAGCATGTTTGCAAACATGAAGAATAAAAACAGAACCTCTAGTGCAAAATTAAACTCATAAAAATGTGTTTGATATTTGTTGCAAGCAGATATTAGAAACCGTTCAATACAAATCAGTTATGTTAGAACTGGGGGTCTCTAGTTGGCAGAGGTAGGTACCACTGTCCAAATAGGGACCCTTGCTTCTAGACGGAGTAAGGAGGAAACCCTCTTAGATAACCCCTGCTCACCCCCTTGGTAGCTTGGCACGAGCAGTCAGGCTTATCAAAGGCAATGTGTGAAGTATTTGTACCAAAACTCAGTAACACAGTGAAAACACCATAAACTGCCTCCACAACAGTTTAGAAAAATAAAGGTATTTAATCTAAACTACACAAGACCAAAAACAACAAAAATCCAACATACACAGTTCAAGAATATGGTTGCAACAGTGCTCTTAAAGTTAGCGATAAAATAATCCACAGTCGCGTCACGTTTTAGCCACAGTACCTTTCTTTGTGACAAAATGTTCCAAGCACAGAAGCTGTAGCGATAGAAAACAAGCAATGCGTTACTCCTGAGACCCTGGGGAGGCGTTGGCTACAGCCCCGCTGCAGCAGCGGACGTGTTGCGATGAATCCGATCTGTATGGAGAGGAAAGCAATGACTTGTATGGATTCCGGTGCGTAGGTTCCGTAGGAAGTTCTCTCGCAAAGGCACGATGCGATGACCTCGGGGGGCTGCGACGATCTTCGGGGTGACGGTGCACGGTTCAGCGGCGATCTTCCTCTCGCAGCTCCTCGATACGATGGCTCTGCGACGATGTACGCAGCGACGTGAAACAGCTCACAAACCGGCGGGTCGTCGATCTCACTCAGTGATGACAGGCTCTGCGACGATACTCGCAGGGATGATTTTTTCCCTCTAGCGAAGGGTGCAACATCTGGCAGCCGCAACAGGCGCTTCGACGATCTCGACCTTTGTGGCGGCGGGAATTTCCTCGCACTGACGGTGACGCGCTCCACAACCAAGCGCTGCAATAAATTTTCTGTAGCAAAGTCTCTCAAATCTTGGTTTCCAGCTTCCCAACACAAGTACAACTTCCAGAGGCACCACACATGGGCCAAGCACTCCTGGAAGGACAGAACTCTCTCAGTAGAGTTCAGGGAAGCTGGGGGTGAAGTCCTTTTGTTCCTGGGACTTCATAACAGGGAGCCAGCTCTTCTCAGGCCCTTCGAGATTCCTTCAAGCAAGGGGACACAGCACAAAGCAAAGTCCTTCCCCTCTCCTTGGCAGCAAAGCAACAGAAGGTCAGTCCAGCAGAGCAACAGCAGGACAGTCTTCCTTCTTCAGTTTCAGCTTTCTCCTTGGCAGAGGTTCCTTCTTGTTTCCAGGATGATCTGATTTTCTGTAGTCAGGGGTCCTATACTTATACCCCTAAAAGTATTTGTTCCCTTTGTGCAGGAGGGCTCTGAGCCCGGTCTGAACCAGTTCTGGGTGTTCCTTGAGCACTTTGCTTTTCTGGCTTCTCCTTTCCTTTCAGGGTGAGGGGCATGGTCGTCAGCCGCCCAGCAGGAGGTGGAGCCAGCATTGTGGATTGCAGGCACAGCCCTATTCAGGCCCAGGTGCTATCCCCTCCCACCACTCAAGATGCCGATGCAGTCATTCAGCCTAGAGATGACTCAACCAGCCTCCTGGGGAATCCCCAGCCCTTGTCACTCTCAAACCAGAGAGTCAATTCACAAACAGGCCAAGGTACACAGACGGGTCAGACAAGAGAACAGCAACTTTCTAAAAGTGCTGTTCTCAAACACAGGATTTAAAAACAACCTTTCCTAAAAGATGTGTTATTAAAGTCTGAGTTCAGGGATACTAGACTTTTATGTCCTACCTTGCTCCTATGGGAAGATATGCTGGTAGCCACTGTAGCCAGAATTCCCCATGATCGCCTATGGAGCAATAGTGAAAAACGAAAATGGCTGTAATTCACTACCAGAGCATGACACCTGCACAAGTACATGCTCTACCTTTCACATACACAGCACCCTGCCCAAGGGGGTACCTTGGGCCTTCCATAGGGGTGACCAATGTGAACAGAAAGGGAAGGGTTAGGCCTGGTCAGTGGGGACACTGACCAGGAGGACATGGCAGTTCACAGACTGTGCACAGGCACTGCGGTGGCAGGCCTGAGACACCATTTTAGGGCCACTCATGTGAAGTGGCACAATCAGTGCTGCAGGCCCACTAGTAGCATTTGATTCCCCAGCCCTGGCACACTCAGTGCACTTTACTAGGGACTTCTTGGGAATACAAATATGCCAATCATGGATAACCAATCACAATAACAATTTACACAGGGAGCACTTCCACTTTGAAACTGATCATTAGTGGCAAAGTGCCCAAAGCATCTAAACCAACAAAAATGAAATCCAGCACAGCATCAACAATACAGGAGGTAGAGGCAAAAAGACAGGGGGTAACCACGCCAAGGATGCCAGGTCCAACACATGTCCTCTCCAGCTGAAAGTAGGGAGAACTGCCCACCCTCTCGGGAGTTCTCTTCACTAAGGCAGAAAAACCTGGACAGATCAGCATTGGCGTGTTCTGTGCCAGGGCGGTGTTCCACCGTAAAGTCCATTCCCTGTAGGGAGATGGACCACCTCAACAGTTTTGGGTTCTCACCCCTCATCTGCATTAACCATCTGATCTAATCATCTGAGGGGGACTGTGGTCTGTCTGAACACGGAAGTAAGTTCCAAACAGGTAGGGCCTCAGCTTCTTCAGAGCCCAGACCACAGCAAAAGCCTCCCTTTCAATTGCACTCCACCTCTGATCCCTGGGGAGTAGCCTCCTACTAATGAAAGCTACAGGATGGTCCGAGCCCTCGTCGTTGATCTGTGAGAGTACTGCTCCCACACCATGCTCTGAAGAGTCTGTCTGCACTATAAACTCACTGGAGAAATCAGGTGCCTTGAGCACCGGTGCTGTGCACATGGCAGTCTTCAGGGTATCAAAAGCAGTTTGGCAGGCTTCGGTCCAATTTACTTTCCTGAGCTGCTTCTTGGAAGTCAGCTCTGTCAAGGGGGCAACGATGGTGCCATATTCCTTGACAAACCATCTGTAATACCCAGTGAGACCTAAAAAAGTTCTCACCTCTGTCTGGGTCTTGGGGGGCTCCCAAGCCAGAATGGTATCAATCTTCGCCTGTAGGGGTGCCACCTGGCCGCTCCCCACTTGGTGTCCCAAATACACCACAGATCCCTGCACTATCTGGCACTTGCTGGCCTGGATAGTGAGGCCTGCCCTTTGCCGAGCCTTCAACACTTCACAGAGGCGTTGCAAGTGTTCCTCCCACGTGGAGCTGAACACAGAAATGTCATCCTGGTATGCAGCGCTGAAATCCTCCAGCCCGGTGAGTACCTGGTTAACCAGTCTCTGGAAGGTGGCAGGGGCATTCTTCAACCCAAAGGGCATGACTCAAAACTGGAAGTGCCCTTCTGGCGTTGAGAATGCAGACCTCTCTTTGGCCCCATCAGTTAAAGGCAATCTGCCAGTACCCAGAGGTTAAATCAAACGTACTGAGGTACTGGGCAGCTCCCAACCGATCCACGAGTTCATCAGCTCTGGGGGTGGGGTGTGCGTCAGTCTTCGTGATCGCATTGAGCCCATGGTAGTCCACACAAAACGTGAGTTCTGGAGTGGCATCGAGAGCAGCAGCCTTTGGCACCAAGACCACTGGGCTAGCCCAGGGGCTGCTGGAGGGCTCAATCACCCCTAACAGCTGCTTCAATTATGCTCCGTGGCCTGACCTGCCTTTCATTTCGGCTGCTGGCTCTGCCAGCATGCATTGCGACATTAGAACTTGACTGTGATAACTCATAGTCAAGTTCTGACATCTTTTCTTTATAATTGGCAACTGAGTGAGTCACTAGTAGGGGTGGGTAATAAATTCTGCTCTGCTGGAGTTCGCAGAGTTTTGGTCACTCTTTGTTACACTTGTAACGCTGAGTTACAGCCAAACTCCACCAACCGCCATGTGACAAAGTTTTTTCTTGCATGCGGCTCGCAGAGTAAGTTGGTGAGAGCAAGTGAAAATTGGCATCCCCTAGCACCATTTCAGCCGCTAGGAGGGCACTTGGTGAGATTTTCCTCAACACAAGCGATCGTTCACAATGAGAAAGCTGCAGCTCGAGTAGAAAATCGACTTGAGTGGGAGCAAAAAAGAGCAGCGCCCTTAGGCCCGCCATGTGGTGCCGTCTGTGCTGATTTTGCAGCGCAGCAGGGTACCGGTCCTAAAGTGGAGCGCGACGTGCAGATTTCTGCCTGCTCGTGGAACTCTTCAGAATCCTGCAGGTTTCCTGCAACTCTGCAAGTTCTGCTCACCCCTAGTTACAGATTATAACGAAATCAGAGACACGTTTACACAGGGATTACAAAATCCCATGCATTATCGATTTTATAATGGAAAAGCTGAGGAATTGTATTTTTGAAAGAAAAAAACTGTGTATATTGGAAACCGTTCAAAACCTAAAATTATGAACAAATCAATTGAAGATAGTTAAAAATGTTTAACCTGGCCGAAACATTGGCCAGTTTAGTGATGATGGGGCAGAATGTATGACTAAATAACTACTTCCTAAACCACGACTTTCTGAACTACGAAAGCTGAACAACGAGCTATGGTAAACCACTACAGTTTTTTATAACGACTTCCTAAACCAAGAAAAAAACAATTTGTGACTGCCCATTAGATGGCGCTATTGTAATAATAATACTTTTTCAAAGAAAATTTACATTGCTCATTACCCATTTATATTTTTATTTTTTCATGTTATATTTTAATTTATAGTTATATTTTCTAAAACCTGACAAACTACAAATTGTTGAAATTGATATTAAGCTTAAAAATGTAAATCTATAGAAAAACGAAACATTAACATCGATTAAGCATATTTTTGATAATGTCATATAATTTTATTATTAAAAATATTTTTTTTTACAAAATGTTGACACTGATTTATAATAAAATGTAAATCACCTACCTGACAACATCAATGGGGAGGAGGAGAGACTCGTGGTATTTTGTTCTCCCAATGTATTACCATGCTGGCATTATAAAGGCTGACTGCTTTCCAACCTTCCTCTGAGCCAGTCAGCCTGATATCACCATTCAGTTGTCATGTTAGGGGTGGGGGACGTGCATAGCCTAATTCAAGAAGAATAGAGCGCTATCTTGTCAAAATCTGGGGCATGGAGAATCACGCACCATAGTGTGCCCTGAACTAATATCAGAGAGTGCCAGTTAAATCGGTTCTTCTTGAATTAGGCTAATATTTTGAGGAGGCGTCTCAATGTGATGCAGCACCTGATAACCCATTGTGACCAATAGGAATCGGCTAATATTTGTGCACATTGGATGACTCTTTTACTCCTCAATGCTGATTGGATGTAGTCCCAGCAAAGATTATTGGAGTAAACATCTTCCGGAACAATGGTGTTCACTTGTTTTTTTTTACAGCGGTTTTCTTTAACATTGTGCCAGAGAGTTTGCCTCTCTTCGGTTTTCAAGTTTATTTAAGGGGTGTGGGGCGGAGATGAGTGACGTGGGCAGTCCGAGGTTCGGAGTCCAAGACTGAGGTAGTAGCATGCATTGCAGTCCGGGAAAAGTCGTGGTTAAGGGCTTTGTGGTTTAGAACTTCGGTGTTCAGGATTTGTCGTGGTTCATGTAATGATACTCTTTCTTCCCCCAATAACTCTCGGAGTCGGATGACGGTGCCAACTTGTTTATTCAAGTACATACATACAAGGAGCGCAAAGCATGTCCTGCGCCCAGCCTGCTCGCGCTCTCAATGCCGCGCTCCGCCTGCCGCGCCTCTACGTCAACGCACGTCACGTAGCCACGTGACGTGCCGTGCAAGCGCGCTCACTACATATCTCCCTTTTTTCCAAAGAGTTATGTGAACAAGTCCTGACTCATATCATAGTCTCTGAACCTCACTGGTGGGACCACCGCCCTGCCCCTTCTCGTCAGTCTTACCGGGGAATTGGCTGTCGTTGCTTCTTCACTCTGTCCACTCTCTAGCGCAGCCGCGCCAGGCACACTCCGACTGCTGTCTTCCTCCGGCTGACATTCTGCACTGGCCCCTTGATCTTCGTTACTACCTTCTCCTAAGTCCGGGTCTTCACCTCCATAGTCACTGGAATGGTCACTGTTGCTCTCACTCTCATCCCTGTTGTCTCTGCTTCTCCAGTTGAGTATTTTATTGCACCTGGCCATGCGATCCTGCGACCACACGTTTCCATCGCTCAGCAAGGCCGCCCGGCCCTTGATTTCCACAACTCTCAGGGGCCTGCTGTACTTTTTTCCCCTTTTCTCTGTAGAGTGGGCAGTCTTACTCTCACCCATTCCCCCTTTTCGAGGGCCGTGTCTTTTACATTCCTCCTCGCATCATAGTGTTTGGTATACACTGCTTGTGCCTTCTTCAGATTGGCTTGCACCACTGCCGGTGACCACTCACTCTTGATAACTCTGTCCTTCCATATCCTGTTGTCTTGGGTGAACGGCTCCCGGCCCCTTAATATCTGGAAAGGGCTATAGCCAGTGTTCGTGGGAGTTATCCGATACGCCCACACCATGTGCCATATCTCCGCCTCCCAGTCTTTGTTGTCTGCAATAGCCGCTTGTATCGAGCCCATCACCACTCTATTGAAGCGCTCCACCAACCCATTCCCCGCCGGGTGGTATATGGATGTGTGTTTAGACGCTATTCCATTTCTTTGCATAAATTGGTTCCATCTGTCAGAGCGGAATTGGGGCCCATTGTCACTGAGGACACACTTGGGGATGCCCTCTCTCACGAAGGTCTCTGCCATGAAGCTCACTATTTTCTCAGTGTCCATTGTTTCTTCGATCTTTACTTCCGGCCATTTCGAATAACGATCCACCATTACACAAATGTATTTCTGTATACCCTGTGCATTCAGCACTGGCCCCAAAATGTCTATGGACAGTTCCTCCCACGGGTTTTGTGGAGGATCAATCTTTCCCAGGGCAGGGCGCAATGGTTTGAGCGTTTTGTCCGCGCCTTGGCACCTCAGGCACTCTCTCACGTGTCTTTCCGCTCTTATGTCCATTCCTGGCCACCAATAATTCTGCTTGGCCCTTAGTTTCAGTTTTCCCACTCCCAGGTGGCCTTCGTGTAACATGTCCATCAATCTGGGTATCATCGTTGACGGGGGTATGACTCTTTCCCCTCTGTATATAAATGTTCCCTGGTCATCCATAGATAGTTCCTCTCTCACCTCGAAGTAGGGAACAAGGCCGCGCTCTAATTTGCATTTGTCCGGCCAGCCTCTCACAATGTAGTCCTTCACTTGCTCCATGTTCGGGTCTCCGTCATATGCCGTTTTCCATTCCTGTTTGCTGATAGATACTTCGAGGTCCTCGGTGAGTGCGACCCACTCTTCCCCCGCCTCGGGGCATTCTGTGCTGGGCTCCATCGCTGCCGCCCTACTCAGGTAGTCCGCCACTTTGTTCCTGTTCCCTGGAATGTGTTCAACATCATAGCGGAACTCCATTAATTTGAGCGACATTTTCGAGATCCTCGGTGTTGCTTCCGCATGTCCACTAGATGTGAGCACTTTGAGGAGGGGCTTGTGATCAGTCCTCAACCGGAACCTCGTGCCCCACAGGAACTGCCGGAACCGGGACATGGCCCACACCACCGCCAACATTTCTTTCTCAATCACACTATATCTCTTTTCAGTGTCATTCAGGGTGCGGGATGCGAAGCATATGGTCTCGACTCTCCCCTGACCTCGGTCTTGCATGAGGACTGCCCCCAGTCCTTTATCACTAGCATCTGTGGTTAGTATGGTGCTTCCTTGGGGGTCGAACCCTTGCAGTGGAATTGCCCCTGCCACTTCTCTCTTTATCATTTCAAATTCCCGTTGAGCTTCCTCTGACCAACAGAACTCGCTGTTCTCACGGGTTGACAGCCTCATGTGGTGAGTTTTCGAGGCGAAATGTTCAATGAATTTCCCATAGTATTCCGCCATTCCCAGGAATGACCTGACTTCCTCCTTGGTAGCTGGTGATGGTGCGTCGCAGATCGCCTTTACATTTTCACTCTTGGGAGTCACACCTTGAGCACTGATTTCGTGGCCCAAGTACGTTACCTTCTCCATCCCTATCCGGCATTTGGCCCATTCTGCTGTGAGGCCCTTCCCTTCCAGGATGCCCAACACCGCCTCCAGCTTCCTGTCGTGGTCCATCCTGTCCTGGCCCATCACCAATATATCATCCTGGAAGTATTGCACTCCCTTGAGGTCCTGAAACAGCTGATGCATGAGCTTTTGAAATACCGCAGCCGCCGAGGCTAGTCCGAACGGCATGCGGCGGAATCGATAGCATCCGAAGGGAGTTATGAAGGATGTTAAGCTGCGGCTCTCTGGGTGTAACGCTATCTGGTGATACGCTGAAGTCAAGTCTATGGTGGAGTACCTCTGAATACCCCTTGTGCTGGCCAGCATCTCCTCTATCCGGGGAAGAGGAAACTTCTCCACCACTATATTTTTGTTCAATTCACGTAGGTCCACGCATAAACGGACCTTTCCGTTTGGTTTCTTCACCACCACCAACGGCGATAGCCATTCAGCACAGGCTATCGGCTCGATGATCCCTCTTTTCTCCAGCTGTTGAAGTTCTTCCTTCACGTCGTCCCTCACTGCTAGCGGGATGTTCCTCACCTTGTGTGCCACCGGTACAGCTCCTTTTTTGAGTACGATCTTGTGTGCAAATCTGTCGAGTTTGCCCACTGAGCCTCCGAAGACCGTTGGGAACTTCTTCCTCCATTTATTCGTGTCCAGCGCTTCCTCCGGCTCCGTCAATAATATCTGTTCCTTGCCTCCTGGGTCCAGCTTGATGCCCAGGTCTCCTTGGTCGAGCCACCCTAGGACGGAGGGACCTTTCTCGGAGACATATAGTTTGCACCTGGCCTCTCTGCCCCTGAACTCGAAGTTCAATCTCCTGCACCCGGCCATGGGGATTCGATCACCGTTGTAGGTAACGGGACGTATGTCCAGCTTGTCCAGCTCGGGGCCCAGTCGCGGAGCGAACTTCTCTTCCCACACGCTCCGGGGGATGATGGTGTAAGTGACCCTGTGTCTGCCACCACCTGGACTTCGACGCCTCCGATCTTCATTTCCATGACGGGTTTCATCGTTCTTCCTCCGCCGGTGCCACGGCCTCGGTCGTTTATGCTTAATATTTCGTCGTAGATGCAGAGGACTGTGATCACCTCTTCCTCTGCTGCTTCTTCTGGCTCCTCCGATGCTTGGGCCACGTACTTCACTGCGTTCTTGGCTGCCTTCTTCCTGCACGCCTTTTCAAAATGGCCGATTATTCCGCAGAACGTGCATTTGGCGCGAAGCGCAGGGCACTTCCGGTCGTGCGCCTCGTGCGTCCAACTGCCGCATCTGTAGCAAGGCCGTTTGTTTTTTCCGGCCTGTTTGCCAGGGTTGCCTGGGCTGTTCCGCCATTTGTCGGGACCCTTTTCTGGCTGTTTCCGTGCCTGGTTATCCTTGTGGTGTTCTTCCTCGTCTACTTTGTTCACCGTCCCGCCGGGCACGATCTCCTTCTTCGTAGCCGCAGCACATCTTCGTGCCAGTTCAGCCCTTTTCACTATCACTAACACGTCCTTGAGAGAGGTGTCCCCTGCGGCCCATAGCTTGTCCTGCACGCTCGTGCACGTGGTGTGCATCACCACTTGGTCTTTTATGAATTCACTTTCCCAGTTGGCATATTTGCACGATACCGCCAGTTTCTTCAACGCCGCTACATACTCTTCCACCGTTTCCCCGGGTAGTTGCTTCCTTTGCTGGAAGTTAAACCTGTCTACTGAGACGCACACCGAGGGTTTGAAGTGTTCTTCTAGGTCTTCCAGCGCATGGGCATACACATCGTCATCCTCAGTCTCTCTCTTCTTCGGCACCAAGCTTTTGTAGATCCTTAGACCTTCAGGGCCCAGATTCAGCAGCAGGATTCGTTTCTTTCTCGGCGGCTTGAACTTCTCCTCACTCTCGTCTTCCATCACTTCTATGTAATTGTCTATGTATTCCTTCCAGTCCTCCCATTTCATGAGCGGTTCTCCTGGTCGGGGAAGGAACTGGACTGGCGCTATCGCGTAGCCCGCTTGTGCATTCATCTTCTCCGCCCGGGATGCGGGTAGCGTACCTTCCAGGCTTCTCGGACTCCCTGGTGCACCGTTTCGCTCTTCCTTCTTGAGCAAGGGTGGAGGGCTGTTCCTTTCAGCCCTTTCCTGTTCGGGTGGAGTAGCCAGTGCGTATCCCGGTGGGCCGTGACCGTGACTGGCTTCCTACCTCGGTTGTTCAGGGTTCTTCGACCGTCGCTATTTGTGCTCTCGGTGCTCTGTTCTCCTTGCTGATGGTTGCGTTGCGCTCCTTGCCGTGCCCTATGAGGATGGGGTCGCTGTGCGTACCCTCGGGCCTTCCTCGTTTCTCCTGCGCCACCACTCCGTTCCGCCGTGCTTCTCGTAGTCTGCGTGGTGGGGGTCGTGGGTCAGTATCCCACCCTCGTCGCCACTGTAATGATACTCTTTCTTCCCCCAATAACTCTCGGAGTCGGATGACGGTGCCAACTTGTTTATTCAAGTACATACATACAAGGAGCGCAAAGCATGTCCTGCGCCCAGCCTGCTCGCGCTCTCAATGCCGCGCTCCGCCTGCCGCGCCTCTACGTCAACGCACGTCACGTAGCCACGTGACGTGACGTGCCGTGCAAGCGCGCTCACTACAGTTCAGACTTCGTTGTTCAGGTAAGTCGTAAATAATACTTCGTTGTTAAAGATGTTTCCCGATGGGGCACTTTCCCAACCAGAAGAAGCATTAGCCCTGAAATGGTGGGATGAGGGTATGGGGATAGGATGGGATGATGGGTAGGGTTGACCTGGGTACAGGAGCAGCAACAAACTCCTAACGACTTGTCTGGGCTGCAGTTCAGAGGGTGAAAGATTTGTCTCGAGCCTGAAGCACAACAGTGCTGGGCAAATACATCTGATAGCCTTTCCACCCAGGGAGCTGGCATATCCCATTCCTTGGCATCGTGTTGCAACAGTCCAATTGAGCACATTATCTGACGCTTTCCAAATACAGCCTATCAACTTGGTGACGGAGATTAGCGATGGGCTTGAGCTAAAACGGGTTGGCACTCTTGTGAAAAATAAAGGCAAACTGACGAGTTAAAAGGGTATTACTGGCGCTCTATGGGGGCTCA
Source organism: Lissotriton vulgaris (assembly GCF_964263255.1). NCBI lineage: Eukaryota > Metazoa > Chordata > Amphibia > Caudata > Salamandridae > Lissotriton > Lissotriton vulgaris. The sequence continues at coordinate 1,729,483,350 of NC_141693.1, forward strand.
TCACATTCTCCCCCAGAGATGCATAGAAGGGCTGGACTGAGCTTGCCTCCCTAACTAACACCGCTTTATATAGTGCTTGCTAATGCTCTCGTGGCATCTAAGCACTACACAAAACCGGTGTTAGTATGAACAAGGCAACCAGCATACTGTTTGTGTTTGTGTCCCTCAGGGCTCGATATGGAGCCCTGCGCTTTTTAACATTTACATACAACCCCTAGCTCTGCTAGCAAAAAGTAGAGGGTTGTCATTGGTTTCTTACACCGAAAACACCCAGCTAGTCATCGCCTACTCAAGAAAATGTCAAGATAATCTTTTTAAATTTAAAGAGGACCGGTTAGCCATCTCTGACTGAATGACAGCAACGTGATGGGGAGAGAGTGCCCTTTGGTCTGAACAGTGGTGGCCTGACAAACTAAAACCTGCACCCCTGCCGAAAAAGGCAGCAAAAAACCTAGGCTTTTGGATTGACAGTGAACTTTCATTCAATGCACAATCCAAGGTCTTAGAGGGATCCTGTTTTGGTCTCTTAAGAGGGCTGAGACCTTTACTTGGCTATTTTGCACCAAAGGTCCGGCAAACAATTCTTCAGGCCACAATTTTATCAAGGTTGGACTATGGCAACTCCCTCCATCTAGGCGCCAATAAATCCTGTATTGCTCGCCCCCAGAGAATCCAGAATGCGGTGGCTCGCACCCTGCTAGCACTTCCCAAATGGTGTTCGGTTGCGCAACTTCTGCCTAAGCTGCATTGGCTGCCGATAGCGAAAATAATTAACTTAAGTCTTTGTGTGTGGCCCACAAAATGTTGACACGTCAAGGACCGCCGATTTTAGCAGATCTGCTGGTCCGATATGTGCCAAATCGCCCTCTGCGTTCAGCTAACTCTGGTTCGGTCTGCACTCCCCACTTTAACAGAGGCAGAGCAGGAGGTCGCACCTTCAAGGTTCAGTCGGCTCACCTTTGGAACTCTTCAGATTCCAATTAGAGGACTTCAGAATCACCTGGCTTTTCGAAAGGCTTTAAAGACCTGACTTTTCCCAGCGTAGGTTGCTCTCCATCTGCTAGAGTGGTCTTGGCCCTTGTTTAGGTAGCGCTGGGACGCCCAGTCACTGGGGCAGCTATGCGCTGTACAAATCTCAAAATAATATCAACTTCAAAAGAATAAAAAATTAGGCCAGCCCAGTTTTAGAGCATGAACTGCAGGGGGCATTTCAGTTTATGAAGCAAGTTTAGAAAGGTAAGAAGCTGTGCCCCATTGATAGTCTTTATTAGCAGTCAGTATCCGTATCAAAAAGCTTTATTCGATTTTGTTTTAAAAATCATAAAAGCGTACATATAAAAACAGTGTTAAAATGAATACATACATACAATAACAGTGTGACTAGAGATTAAAAGGACATATGCCCAACCTCCGCGTTCCAAAATAAGACATGTTAATGGTACAGTTTATCATTATCGGCTGTGGTAATGCTTACTGCATCCAAAAATTGCGACAATTGTGCAATTGTTCGAATCTGGTGGGAGCAGAGAAACTAATGCCACGGGATACACAGACCCCCCCCTTCCCAGCGGATGGTAATGCTCTTATGTTGGTCTAAGCAAAGGGATGTTTGGCTTACAGGGGTAAAAGTCAAATATGTCCCAGGTGCATATAGGGCCATCTCCTTCTTGGGGCGGGCAAGATCTTAAGTACGGGACGATGTTCCCATTTCTGAATTTAACCAGTACCAAGTCCCCGGGAATGTTTTTAGGTAGTGAACCTAGTCAGTTCACCCTTCTGACGCTCAGGATTGCGCCATCTTGGTCCGATGGTAGGAGTCTATTTTTCCCTAACCAGAATATGACCTTATTTAGTTGGTCCTGCTGACTTTCGGCTTTCCCCAAAACAAGTGCTGGTACACCTGAGAGAACGGACACATATGGCGCGGCTTCTGGAGGAAGGTGAATACGAGGTGGTCTGTTTAATTTGGTCTAACCCCAAAAGGCCTTGATGGAACAGATTTGAGGGGGACTTTGGGTGCAATTGGAGCTGGGTTTTTGGGTGGTTGTAATCTAAGTGGGGCGTTTGTACGTTTAGGGGTTGACTTAGATGTTACCAAGGATGAAAGTGGCTGGGAACGGTCAACATTATTGCTAGGTGTCAGAATGGTTGTGATTGCCTTCTCTAGACCTGAGAGCCTTTCCCCTAAGGAATACATTTTTTCCACTAGCGTAAAAATGATGGCTTTAACAAGATGCTCGATCTGGGTCAGTAGAGACAACTGGGGTGGGGTATTATATTGTCTGATTTATCTGCAGACTCCAAGGTAGTGGGCAGGTTGTTGACAGGTAAATTAGGACTTACAGATAGTTTTTGTAGTTTGGAATAGTTCCCTTGGGGATTGTCCTCGTGGTGCTTTCTTTTAGTGGATAAAGGCCGAGAAAGGGATAGGTCTTGGATATTATCTTTCATAAGTGAAGAGGAAGGATACCGTAAAATACCGTTAGTATGTAAAGAGCTGGTGCCTTGAATAGGAGAAGGTGATGCCACTGCGGCGTACTTCGTGTTGCATATGTTGTTTAATTCGTACCACAGAGACAGATTTTGTATTCTTACAGGAGCTTGTAGGGGAGATTGCATACTGAGTAGAGAGTGGCAGGGAGAGTTGTAGACTATCTCGTGGACAGTAGGCAATATGCTAGTGCTATTCATGTGATGCTGTTGTAGCCCTTGGCGCGGGCCCCTCTCAGAAACAATGTTTGTGCCCTCCTTACGTGACATTTTTAATATGGGTTAAATCAAACAGCAAAAATAGTCAGTCAGTGAGAGGAGGCACTCTACCTCTTTACACAGAACGATCAATGGAGAGGGCCCGTCCCAACCGCCTCAGACAACGGAGGGCCGAATAGGAGCAAGATTAAATCACTGCAGGCGGGGGGGGGGCGGGAACGCCGAGGGAAGAGGCAGCAGCTGAGTAACACAGAGCCTGCTGGACCTCGCAGTCCCTCGGCATCTGTGGCAAACCAAGTTCTTTCCCCTTTCCGCAACCTGCACAGTGACAAGCGCTAGCAAATGCGCCGAAATCCCACGACGTCCTTCCCTCGCAGCCGGGAACAGCAGCACACAATGAGCGTCATTACCACAGCCGATAATGATAAACTGTACCATTAACATGTCTTATTTTGGAACGTGGAGGTTGGGCATATGTCTTTTTAATCTCTAGTCACACTGTTATTGCATGTATGTATTCATTTTAACACTGTTTTTATATGTACGCTTTTATGATTTTTAAAACAAAATCGAATAAAGCTTTTTTTATACTGATACTATTAGCAGTCATAACTTGCATACATAGAGCTTTGTCTTGGGTATGAAGCAAGTGGGGGGGGGGGGGGGGGGGGACAAAAGCCCTAGAAATGGTCTGTCATACCAGAAGCTGCAGTCGCTTGCTTGAAGTAGGTCACAAATGCACAAGGCATGATACGTAACTGTGTACATTTAGGGGCAACAGATTATTTTACCTCATCGCAGCTGATCCCTGGGAGAGCTTGGTTGACGATAGTCATCTATAGACATGTAGCTCAACAGTCCTGCAACTATGTGCTTGGACTCCGAATGACCTGTAAATGAGTCAGTTGGGGCAGAATCACACTAGTCTTTTTTTTTGTTTTCAGAGGCACTGCCCTTTCTACCCCTGGTTGCAGAGGTCATAAAGGCAGTGACAGGAGCAGACAGTAACTGAGATTATGAAGCCGTGTTTCCTACTTTTATATGGACCACAGGGAAAAAGGAGTGTTGAGGGGCTACGCTGCCACCAATGTTCGAATTGGGGGTCTCTAGTTGGCAGAGGTAGGTACCTTTGACCAAATAGGGACCCTTGCTTCTAGTCAGGGTAAGAGGCTACACTTCTAAAATAACCCCTGCTCACCCCCTTGGTAGTTTGGCATGAACAGACAGGCTTATCTCAGAGGCAGTGTGTAAATAATTTGTGAACACATACAGTAATGAAGTGAAAACACTCCAAAATGGACACCACACCAGTTTAGAAAAATAAATCTTTACTAGCTAACCTCTTCGGTGCTCATGACGAGACCAGCTTATCGTGAGTCACAGTGGAGCTGTGCTCATGACGAGCTGGTCTCGTCATAACGGCTCCACTCCGCCCGTGATTATTTCGCCAGCACAAGCGAGGAATCAATCAGTGGGCAGGGTCATGACGAGACCAGCTCGTCATGAGCACAGCTCCACTGTGACTCATGACGAGCCGCGCTCCCCTCGCCCCCCCCCCGCACAGTGGGAGAATTACCCCCGCAGGGAAGGGTTTAACCCAAGACCAAACGACAAAAATCCACAATACTGTAAATAAGTCTTTAAAATGGTAGAAGTAGCTTAGTTCACTTTATATTGTAAATGCAATACTCTCACAGTACCTGGGATGCGCAACGCAAAACCAACAAAAGGGTCGCATGGAAGGGGATGCGCCGTTCCTTACACTCAGGGGAGTTGATGCATTGGTTCCTTACTGCGGCGCAGGGGAGTAGTGGCTCGCTTCCTTACTGTGTGGGGAGTTAACGCACCGGTTTCTTACTGCGATCCGATGACGATCCGGTGTGATGCAACAAAATGGCGTCTTGGTTATGGTGTGACAACGTATATGCTATGCGTGCACGCCAGACGGCGACACGAACTTCTGAGCCGCGACAGGCCCTGCGATATGCTGCTCCGGTGACGCGACTGCGACCTCTGCGGCACGCTTCTCCGGTGAGGCGACGTGCTTTGGTGTTGTGATGGAAACAGCCGCTAAATGCTTCTTCGTCGATGCGACGGCAACTGTTGCTGTGGCGGCACGCTTCTCTTCGTTGAGTCGTACTTCAAGCTCCCAGCGACACACAGTCTTTTAGAAGGCCCAGCACAACAGCAGGCACTTTAATTCCCAGCAAGGGAATTCAGGGGGGAGTGGGTGGTGCAGTCTTGTATCCCTGAGACTTCAGCAGGAGGCAAGCACAGTTCAAGCTCTTGGAGATTCTTCTTCAAGATGATGAAAGCTTTTTCTCCTTTCTTTGGCAATGAAGCAACCACTGCAGGCCAACCCCCAAACAGCACACAGCACAGGGGTAGTCTACTTCAGTTTCTCTGGTTCTTCCCCTCAGCAAAGGGTCGTCTTGATTCCCATAAGTGATCTAATGTTCTGGGGTCTGGGTCCCCTTTTTATACATACTTTGTCTCTGAAGGCAGAGAGTGTCTGTACCTAGTCCAAACCAGTTCTGGGTGCATTCTGCCAGTGTAAAACTTCTTCCTTTGTCAGTGTGGGCCAGGGTCCTCAGACTCACCACAGGAGGTGGAGCCAGCATTGTGGAAGGCCGGCACAGCCCTATTCAGACCATACTACACCTCCCACCACGTCTAATGCAGATAGGCCTATTCAGCCTTGCACTGATTCACCTTGTTTCCTGGAGCCACCCCAGCCCCCGTTACTCAAAAACCACACATGGAATACACAACCTAGCAGAGGCAGGCTTGGATGGTGAGGCAAGAAAATCCCTACTTTCTAAAAGTGATATTTTCAAACACAGAATGTTAAAAACAACTTCACTAAAAGATGTATTTTATCATTCTGAGTTCAGGCATACTAAACTCGAATTTCTACCTAGTTCCAGTTAGGATTATTCGATGTTATAATTAAACTGCCCATTCTGGCCTATGGGAACAGGTAGCCTTGCAAGAGTGAAAAACTAGATTGGCTGCAATTCATTATCAGGACATGCCACACACATCAGTGCATGTCCTACCTTTTACATACAATGCACCCTGCCCATGGGGGTACTTTGGACCTACCGTAGGGGTGACTAACATGTAGAAAAGGGAAGGTTTAGGGACTGGCAAGTGGGTGCACTTGCCAAGTCGACATGACAGCCCCAGGCTGCACACAGGCTCTGCAATGGCAGGCCTGAGCCATAGGTTACAAGCTGCTCAGGTGGGTGGCCTAACCAGTGCTGCAAGCCCACCAGCAGCATTTGATTTACAGGCCCTGGGCACATGCAGTGCACTGTACTAGGCTCTGACAAGTAAACCAAATAGGCCAATAATGGAGTCACTAATCCATTACAATACTTTACAATAGGGAGCACATGCACGTTGGAACTGAATAGCAGTGGCAAAGTGCCCAAAGCATCTAGACCAGCAAAAACATAGCAAAAACACAGGAGGCAACAGCAAAAAATGGAAGGGAGACCCACGCCAATGGTGCCAGGTCTAACACAGGCTATCTATTAACTTGGTGACTGACATTAGCGATGGGCCTGAGCTAGAACGGGCTGGCACTCTCGTGAACAATGAGGGCAAACTGACAATTTAAAAGGATTTTACTGGCGCTCTAAGGGGGCTTATCACATTCTCCCCCAGAGATGCATAGAAGGGCTGGACTGAGCTTGCCTCCTTAACTAACACCTTTATATAGTGCTTGCTAATGGTCTCATGGTATCTAAGCACTGCACAAAACAGGTGTTAGTATGATCAAGGCACCCAGCTAACTGTTTGTGTTTCTATCAACTTAGAAAGGATAAAAAATTAAGCCAGTCCGCTGAGTTTTGGAGCATGCATTGCAGGGGCATTTCAGCTTCTGAAGCAAGTTTAGAAAAGCTTGAACCTGTGCCCCATGGATGGTCTTCATTAGCAGTCATAACTTGCATACATAGAGCTTTGTCATGGGTACAAAGCAAGGGGAAAAAAAACCAAAATAAACAGAAACTGTGTCATACCAGAAGCAGCAGTCGCTTGCTTGAAGTAGGTCACAAATGCACAAGGCATGCCACGTAACTGTGTAGGGGCAACAGATTATTTTACCTCAGCGCAGCTGCTCCCTGGGAGAGCTTGGTTGACGATAGCCATCTAGAGACCTGTAGCTCTACAGTCTTGTAACGATGTGCTTGGACTCCGAATGACCTGTAGGTGCAAGTCCGTTGGGGCAGCATCTGACTAGCCCTTTCTTGGTTTTCAGAGGCCCTGCTCTTTCTACCCCTGGTTGCAGAGTTCATAAAGGCAGTGACAGGAGCAGACAGCAACTGGGATTATGAAGCCCTGTTTACTACTTTTATATGGACCACAGGGAAAAAGGAGTGTTGTGAGGGGGCTAAGGGTGGATAAACATTAATCCTATACCTGGCGCTAGGGTTTATGTTCCTAATAAACATTGTTTTGTAGATTTGAAAGCACATTATCACCAAAAGCGCCGTAAAGTGCTCTCATATACAGCTATAGAAACCACAACTGAAGAGGAGTTCACTATGGGGTGAAAGTTGCTAGATTTGTCCGTGCTCAATGGAAGCCTGGTCAGCAAAGGTGTCACTACTGCTACCTTATGTTTTTTATTAAAGTGCAGTCAAGTGGCCTTCGAGGAATTTTAAACAAGGTCAAGGTGCACCACTTTAGGATTTGTAGACACTGATAACTTTTGATGAAATTAACAGCAATAATCACATTAGTTTGTTACTTGTGTTCTTTTAGAGTTCTTTATTGAGTTCAGTTGAGAGTAAAAAAACACACAGGAGCTACAGCTGACGCGTTTCGTCCTCTTGGGACTTCTTCAGGGCACAATAAAGGGTGAGTTAATGTCCTTGTATCCTTTCCCGCAGTTATTTGGATTCGTAGAATTGTCTGACGAAAATCTGTGCTCAAATAGGCATCCTGTTCAACAAAATAGTTTTCTGTGGAGGAATCTGATCTGACCACGCTGTTCTTGATCTTAGGAGAAATGTATCTATTTGTAGTCTCGTTCTGCAACAGCTCTTTTATAGCGGGATTTCAATGTTGTACATATGATTCTCATCAAGAAATGGGTGATGGTCCAAAACAGAGCTGGAACCAGGGTAAAAAAGCATGGAATGTAGATTCTGTCTGACTATCTATAATTGTTAACTTGTTGTAGAGGGATTGGTTATTGGTCCTCCTGCTTGGACACTCTTGATAAAGTGAGCCAAAGCATCCCCTGGTTCCTAGAGCAGCAGCTACCTGACGGAGGAGGACGTTATAGTGCATAGTTATCTGGTCATACGTAAATTCAGGCTGATTGCGATGGAGTATGGGCCGGATACAGGGACCAAACACTAGGTTAACCCCGCTGAAAAAGTTAGTTTCTAAAGTCCAGCTCAAAGCGTCCAGCTTGCGGTGGAGGAGGTCATAAGGAGAAGGGAAAGCATTGCAGATGGTCATTGCTATTGTGCGAAGATCTTCTCAGGCGTCGCAGAAGGTCGCTGGTGGAGCTACGCATTGGCAGTCACCGCTGGCTGTAGTGTGGAGTGCAGATCACGAGTCGGCTCACTGGTGCTTCACATTGGCTGTCGGTGAGGGTGGGAAGATCTTGGAGTGAACGAATGGGCCCCTCCGCAGTCTCTAAAAAGCCAAAACGTCAAGATTTCTCCTTTTCTTATAGAAGGAGGTCAACTGATGCTTCACCAAGGGTCCTAGAACCAGGGAGCACCTCTTTGGGATCAGGAACCAACTCCAGCAAAGGCCAGCATGGCTCAGGCAGGTCCAGATGCACTTCCAGGCAGGTCCAGTGCAGCAGATCAGCTGGGACATTACAGAGAAGCGTCTGGAGCTTGCTGTGTCTCTTTAGTTCAGGACGGGAGGTCAGTCAGCTGACCCTTGGAGTCACAGCCTGGGATGAAGGGTGCAGGTCTAGTCTACCTTCTCAAACAGCAGGCCAGGCCTCAAGCAACAGGGCAGTCCTTCTGTAGTTCAGGTCTACAAGTGTACTGAAGAAGGGGTCTGAGGGTCCCATCATTATGCCTGGTGTCCACTTTGAAGTGGACAAATGTTTTGGAGCCTTCTCGCTACAGAAATGTCAAACGTGTCCTACCTCTCTTCCATGGTCTCAGTGTGTTTACAGGCACAATAGGTTAGTGTGAAGTACTTTGTATGTGGCTAGTGTGAAGTACTTTGTATGTGAGCGGAGGCAGTGTCTTTGAAGTACAAGTGTTACATATGACAGCTAAACCTATGTCAACACGTAAAGATCTAACCAACCCCTAAACCCCCTATTGTGTGGCTGTCTGGGAGGAATACACAAAAGCCAAATGCAAAATACAACTAATCATGTGACCAAATGGTTAAAATTTCTAGAAGTGGCATTTTCAAAATTGTGACTTAAAATCCGGCTTTAAAGAGGATTTTAAAATTATAAATCTTTATATTGTAGATTTAGAATAAATCATTAGACCTCTGTACTGATTCTACTTTCCCTCTCTCCTTCGCTGCACCAGTTAATGCTCTATGTTTAAAGTTTAAGTAGTGGCATTTAAATTGTTTACCTGTGGGCACAAGAGTTTATAAGTTTGTACAATGTTATGGCATTTCATTGCTGATGTGCTTTGACCAATTTTAAAGGAGTTAAAAGTGTGTTCTACTGATTTCTAGAAGTTTCATCTAAAGGTTTTGGGATACTTCTCCATCTGCAATGTCAATTAATGAATAACAAGGTATGTTGAACACAACACAATCGCATTGAATTGCTGCTTCATTACTCGTATATTACTTGAAATGTAATACCATGAACTGCAAGCAGCTATGTATGTATGCGTGCCCATGCCTTTACATGCGTAAGTGTTAAGGTTTGCAGAAAGAGTGTTCAAGAAAGGGTTTATGCGTGACGGCAGGTGGTCACAGGTGACTGGTTTCATTGAAGGCTGGTGGTAATTGCAAGTAGCAGCTGAATGGTGACGAGGTAAAGGAGTGTAGATAGATGTGGTTGTGCATATGGGGCAGGAGATGTCAATTGAGCTGGATGTGGTTTGGCGGCACATATATACGTCTGGAGGGTTAAGGGGAACAGAAGCAACCTAATGGTCACCAGTGTGGTGAAAAGCTCTACTTTAGCAACACTAGGTACAATGTTTAGAGCGCTTGATAATACTCTTGGTATCTCACCGGGTAAAACTTCAGCATTTTTACAGATCCACACATGGTTTGCCAGAGTGAAAATACCATCAACATACTACAAAGGAACATGTCCTTCCCCCCCCCCCCATCCCACTACCATTTACAATTTATACAGGGTTCCAATGCTTGTTTCCATTACTGCACCACACTTTCAGCTACTGTGCTGACTCACAGCTACTTTCCACTGCCCCTTTTCTGTCTGATTTGCAATGCAGTATCGATAGCTATTTTACCCCTCCTGCAGCTCACACATCTGCTATAACGTACTCCTATCTGTGTCTGTCACACTCCACCATCCTGCTCCGTGTCCGCCCTCAAACGTCATTTGGAGAAAACACCTGCACTGAAAATATTTCTGTGAAAATGAACTTCAATTAATACAGTATTAGTGAAGAGTTATAGTCCCCAGCTTCAGCCCACATACAAAAGTGATCTCCATTTTCCATCAAACCACTCACTCATGACTTTCAAGTGACCAGATAAGCCTCAATGATACCCGAACACCGATTTTGCTGGAAAAAAAATATGTATTTGCTTCTTAACAAAAGATAAAACACAACAGTCATTCATATAAATAAGCCATGGTCATCTACACAGTAGAGAATTCAATAGTGTCCAAGATACTCTCAGTATCTACATAAATAGCAGCCCCCTCTTTTGTTTGAAAATGTCCCTTCCATCTGTCTCAGACCCTGCATGAGCATCGCACCCCCCCCTATAACAAAGCCACTAGGGTGCAAGGCCCTCCCGCTCCCAGACTGATGTTTCAGAAGAATCATGGTGCCATCCTACCCAAAGAGGCACTCTAAAGTCTGTTGCTATCCATCTGCAACTACAGAGTCGGATGACCAGAGGTGGGCACACCAAATCTTCAAACTTGGAGCTGGACAAAAATTAACTATCTCTCCCATACTCGCCGATGAGAGTTTTCACATTTTCCAAAAGAGAGGCGGTGATGCCAGAAGACAAGGATGGCCGGACTCCCAAAGAAGCCTAGTAGGACATGGACTTGCTGTGGTTCTTTGTGGGATGCTCATTACAAATTACAGCCAGTGTTGAGTTTACAAGGCACTTCTAATAGAGAGTCTAATCAAGGAGGCCTGTGCCTTAGAAGGCGGATTGGATGCGAGTTTCTCCAGGATTGGCATCTTCGATCATCAGACTACTATAGGCGGGAGGCTGACTTTCAGGTGCTGGATAAAGGAACGGCTTAGACGTCACCTACAAAGGGAAAGGGCAAATAAATAATTGCAAAGATTTATTTCAAGCAGCAGAGCAGATCATAAGAGACAAGAAATTCATGTCTAGAAGTACCGCTGAGTTGGGAAATCATGACATTTGTAATTGCCACATTTTAATTTGTAGAGGAAATTACAAAATTTCGTCCTGCAATTACTGTTCTAGTACCAAAACCCACTCAGCCATATTGATCTATTTAGAGACAGAGGATGCCAGCTTCTCATAAAAATGACCAAGTATCCATAGACCCCAAAGAAGCAAAAAAGGGAGCTTGAAGTAGCGGGATTACCAGCTAATTAGCTTTCCTCATTACTAACTAGTGACTTGACCTTTATCATTCTGTCAACAATGTAAGTACTTGAAAGGTATGGATAGGGATATGGAGTGTTACCCAATGACAGACATTCGTGGTCCCCTGCCTGGTTTACATAATGCTATCAATACCAACCCCACCCCCTCACCACCTTCAACGAGCATTTGCAATGCAATAGGTCTCGCATTAGGAAAGTTCGAGGACTTGTAAACGACAATTTTTTTATGTGCTGGTTTTGAAAATAGTGAAAATAATAGCTTTGTCATTTACAATGCCAATACTTGTAATTTTTGCAAATGTTATACCTATTGCATTTGTAATAGAACATGTTTTGTCTTTATGTGACTTTGATATATTGATATTACAAAGAACAATGGCTTATAATTTTTAAAAATGATTAATACTTAAATAAAAGATATTTTAATTTAGAATGGCAATAGCGTACGTTTTTTAAATTAACTTTGTGAGGATTATGTTCAGTGTATTTCATTGAGAAGAAAATCCAAGAACAGAAGTGAAATATTAAAAAAAAAATTGTGACATTTCTAATAAAGCTTGAAACATTGTGAGAATAGATAAATAGTTATATATAGTGAGGTTGATAGATAGATGTATAGATAGATATAGAGTGAGTGCGATAGATCGAGTTTGTGCGATAGATAGATATATTGAGTGCAATAGATAGAGTGAGTGAGGGCGATAGATGGAGAAGAGAAGAGAACATGCAGTTAGAGAAGGAGGCATGGTGGAAGAGAGTAGCAGATCAGCACAGGAAGAGAGAAGATAACAGGGAGTCATAGAAGGATGTGGGTGGAAGAGAGGAGCAGGTAAGCACAGCAGAATTGAACAGGGAGTTAAAGAAGGAGGTGGTGTGGAAGAGAGCTGCAGATTAGCACAGTAGAAGAGAACAGTGAGTTTGAGAAGGAGGCGAGGTGGAAGAGAGTAGCAGATCAGCACGGGAGAGAACAGGGAGTTAAAGGAGGAGGCGGGGTGGAAGTGAGCAGCAGATCAGCAGAAGGAGAAAAGAAGAGAACAGGGAGTTAGAGCATGTGTGTGGAAGAGCGCAGGAGATCAGCACAGCATAAGAGAACAGATTTAAAGAAGGAGATGTTGTGGAAGAGAGCAGCAGAATAGCAAGTGAGAAGAGGAAATGGAGGTAGAGAAGGAGGCGGGATGAATAGAGCAGCAGATCAGCTCTGGAGCAGAGAACAGACCAGGGAGTTCGAGAAGGAGGTGTGTGGAAGAGAGCAGCATAACAGCACAGCATAAAAGAACTCAGAGTTAAAGTGGAATGCGGGGTGGAAGAGAATAGCAGATTGGCATTGGAGAAGGTAACAGGGAGTTTGAGAAAGAGGCGGGTGGGAGAGGACAGCAGATTAGCACAGGAGAAGAAAACGGAGTTAAAGAAGGAGGCGGGGTGGAAGAGAGCAGCAGATCAGCACAGGAGAAGAGAACAGGGAGTTAGAGAAGGATGGAAGGTGGAAGAGATCAGCAGAAGAGAACAGGGAGTTAAAGAAGGAGGCGGTGGAATAGAGGAGCAGATCAGCACAGCAGAAGAGAACAGGGAATTAAAGAAGGAGGTGGGGTGGAAGAGAGCAGCAGATCAGCACATGAGAAGAATAGAACAGGGAGTTAGAGAAGGAGGCGAGGTGGAAGAGAGCAGCAGGTCACCAGAAGAGAACAGGGATTTAGAGAAGGTGCAGGGTGGAAGAGAGCAGGAGATCAGCACGTGAGAACATAACAGGGAGTTAAAGTATGCTGCGTGTGAAAGAGAGCAGCAGATTAGCACAGGTGAAGAGAAGAGAACAGGGATTTAAAGAAGGATGTGGGACAAAAAGATGATAGAAAGAAAAGGGGGGACGGAAGTGCTGTTTGTGTAGAGTGTTTTTTGTTGCATACTAAATGTAAGAAGGAAAGGAAACAATGAACGTGTTAGGGCGCGTAAAGTTACATTTAAAAAACATTTAAGTAAATAAAATATATTCGACGCATGCAAAATTCCTCGGCAAGAGGTCAAGTTGTCAGTCAGACAAAGCGAAAATCACAACAAAATGACAGAAAGAGAAGGCGGGGCGGAACTACACGGAAGGGGCGAGATGGGTGGGCGGAGTCTGTGCGCACGCGCGGCGGAGATCAAAGAAAAGGCATGCGACCATATGGAGAGTGAGTGGGTGTGCAGCCTGGTGCGCTAAATGCGTGTCGCAGCAAAGGAGGAGCGTGGCGCCTGCGCGCCACCACATTTTCGAACCAAAACGTCCACGTGCACTTTGTTCATTTGTTAAATAAAGTTCTACAATAATTCCAATTTAAGCAGAAAACACGTAGCACCAACAGACATTAACACAAATAAAAAACCAAAAATCTAATGATGTAGAAAAGGCACCTACTGACATCGTACGAACTAGGGGGCAGAGTGTAGGAGGGCAGTGTGTGAGGGTGAGTTGTATGAGGGCACCGTGTGAGTGTGTAAGGGTGCGGGCTGTGTGTGTCCGCGGGTTGTAAGAGTAGAGTGTGTGTGTGGCCTAAAGTACTGTGAGTGTGGGAGAGCAGTAAAATGGGGGCAGTGTGTGAGGAGAGGTCAGTGTATGTGTTCTGTGTGAGATGGGGGCAGTGTGTGTAGCCTGTGTGCAAAGGGGGCAGTGTGTGTGGTCTGTGTGCAAAGGGGGCAGTGTGTGTGTGTGTGGTCTGTGTGCAAAGGGGGCAGTGTGTGTGTGGTCTGTGTGCGAGGGGGCAGTGTGTGTGTGGTCTGTGTGCGAGGGGGCAGTGTGTGTGTGGTCTGTGTGCGAGGGGGGCAGTGTGTGTGGTCTGTGTGCGAGGGGGCAGTGTGTGTGGTCTGTGTGCGAGGGGGGCAGTGTGTGTGGTCTGTGTGCGAGGGGGGCAGTGTGTGTGGTCTGTGTGCGAGGGGGGCAGTGTGTGTGGTCTGTGTGCGAGGGGGCAGTGTGTGTGTGGTCTGTGTGCGAGGGGGGCAGTGTGTGTGGTCTGTGTGCGAGGGGGCAGTGTGTGTGGTCTGTGTGCGAGGGTGGCAGTGTGTGTGGTCTGTGTGCGAGGGTGGCAGTGTGTGTGGTCTGTGTACGAGGGGGGCGTTGTGTGTGGTCTGTGTGAGAGGGTGGCAGTGTTCGTGTCTTGTCAGTAAACTGTATTTCTATGATCTTTAACCCCTTCGCTGCTGGCCCGTTTCCGCCGCTGTGCGGTAAACAAATGAACAGGGGCGGGCCATGACGAACCCCAGCCGTCATCAGCACACGAGCACCGTAGTGCATGACGGCTGGGGTTCGTCATCAGCATGCAAGGGGTTAAAAGTTGTATTAGTATTGAAGAAAAAAACAATCTGACACAGGCTCACGTAAATGACTGCAGTGCGTTGTAAAGATTTGCAATTCAATAGTTTTTGCATTAGGAAAGTGTGAGCTATTGGTATTGTAATTTAAATTAATTTTTAATATGCTTTGGCTTTGAAAAAATATAAAGTCCTATTGGCTCTGGCAATGCTTGTTGGTAGCAAGCAAGGACAGTGCTGTTGTGGTGCCGAGTGATGATGTGGTTGGACTGAGTGATGTGGGGCTGCCCCAGAGTGATGTGGCGCTGTCCCAGAGTGATGTGGCGCTGTCCCAGAGTGATGTGGCGCTGTCCCAGAGTGATGTGGCGCTGTCCCAGAGTGATGTGGTGGCGATGAGATGAGCGAACAAGAAGGCGGGACAGAAGTGCTGTTTGTGGAGAGAGGGTTTCTTTTTTTGCATACAAAATGTAAGTAGTAAAGTAAACAATGGACGTGTTTGGGCCCGTACAGATAAATTAAAAAAACATTGTAAATAAATATAATAGACGCATTAAAAACTCACAGACAGGAGGTAAAGTAGTCAGTCACACAAAGCTGAAAATCACAAAAAGATGACAGAAAGAAAAGGGGGGACGGAAATGCTGTTTGTGTAGAGAGTGTTTTTTGTTGCATACTACATGTAAGAAGGAAAGGAAACAATGAACGTGTTTGGGCGCGTAAAGTTAAATTAAAAGAACTTAAGTAAAAACAAGATCTGCGAGCTATCAATAAACTGAGATACAGCTGCGAAAGTGGTAATTGAAATACACGATATCGTAAACATGCAAGAAGGTGGAAAAAAGATGTTAGGTATAACACTTTTCAAAATCCTTATTTCAAAAGTACACCGTGAGCTGCGAAGTATACAGTGACAAGCTCTGGGTAAAAATGCAAACAAGCTCTCGGCATTGCTGTGGTGGGGGGGCGGGAGTGCATTCCTTTGAAGTCTGATGCTGGGGCGGGGGAGCGGCAGCCTTTGAAGTAGGATGCAGAGGGACAGACAAATGGTGGTGTGTGACGTAGCTGTTGTGCAAGCGCCTGTCTCACATGAACTGTGACTAATCCGCCACTTTGGTAGAGTGTTCTTTTCCGCTTACTATAATCTCGCCAGCAATGCACAAGCACATTGGCTCAGGTGAGACCTAAAAAGCTAATGAGAGAAGTACCCACAGTGAACCAAGAGTCTCTACTAATCCTCGATGTAGACTGCTGGAAATGGACAATGTGTCTGGCCATTCAAGGTGCTCTGGGAAAGTCAAGATAAACCTTGATATTGTGCTGTTTAACTACAGAGGGCCAGACGTACGATCCATTTTTGCATGCGCAAACGGGTTTGCACATGCAAAAATACCAATGGGCCATGTACAAACCCAATTTAGCAAGTCGCAATTTATTTGCGACTCGCTAAAGCTAAACCTTTCACCTTTGATGAGGGCCTTACTTTTATGGACCATGCGAATAAAGTGGCAACTACAGCCCACTACAAATTACGCATGATTAGAAAAATAAGTCCGTTCCTACCGGCAGCTGCCACCAAAACTCTGATTAGCTCCTTGGTCCTCTCGGCACTTGACTACTGTAACGGTTTATTTCTAAATACCCAGGTCAAGGTCTTAAAAAAGCTGCAGTCGATACAGAACGCTGCAGCACGCCTACTTTCAGGAATCCCAAAATTCGCTGCCATATCCGAAACAATAAAACGACTACACTGGTTGACCATCCAGAATAGGATCAAATTTAAATCGCTATGCATAGTGTACAAAGCCTTAAACAACAAAGGTCCCCAATATCTAATGGACCAGCTGGTTCCATATCACCCCCCCAGACGGCTTCGGTTCTCTAACCTTAACCAGCTACGGGTCCCCCGGTCTAAAACAGTATCTTGGGGTGATCGTCGCTTTCTGATAGCGGCACCCAAACTATGGAACACTCTGCCGCAGGACATAAGATGAAGTCCGTCACTCCTGCAGTTTCGCAAGAAACTAAAAACTTGGTTGTTTAACCAATAGTTTCTCTTCATAAATGATCCCGGATTTTGCAATCGGCACTGAGCAATACTTATGCAAATATTTTAGCGCCAATACGCCTGCGGGTATTTGTCACGCTTTATAAATGGCAACAAATAAATAAATAAATAGGACTTGCGACTCGCCATTAGGAAAGGGCGTCCCTTCTCAATAGCGACTCGCTACCCTATGTAAGAATATTTTGCAACCGCAATTGCGGTTGCAAAACACTCACAATTTATTGCCCTTTCCAAGAGGATGGTAAAGCACTCGGAAAAGGGAAAGGGTCTCCCCAGGGGACCCCTCCCCTTTGTGAATACAGGGGGAAATATTTTTTAGGGTCAGGCAGTGGTCCCAGGGACTACTACCTGTTATGTTATATCCACTTATAACGCGCTCGGATCCTCGTGAGTGTCCCGGCACGATTCCAGAGGGGTGCAAGAAGAAGCTATCGGGCAAAGAAATGGGTCTGAAGTTTCCTTTAGAACATAGCTGGGTCCCGGATGAACCGCAAGGCAAGGGGGAGGGCATTCCAGGCCACACTAGCCTTCACCACAAAAGAGCTGCCTTGAAGCGCGGGACCCGGACAAAACAAAGGGACATGGTTTGGAGGGCTCGCGAAGGAACATAAAAAGAAAAGCGGCTCTGAAGATAAAGGGGGCCATAACCATGGAGAGCACGAGGGGCCAGAACCAAAGATTTAAACTTGACCCTGTCCACCACAGGCAGCCAATGATGAGCGCAATTGGAGAGTCACACTGTTCCTCGCTGAAATGCCCAATAACAATCTGGACGCTATATTCTGAACCATCTGTAACCTTTTGAGCAGGTAGCCAGGGGCGCCAGCATAGAGGGAATTGGCATAATCCAGTCGTGACAGAATCAAAGCGCACGTGAGACTTTCTATTGCTGCCTGCGGGAGGAGTGGAAAAAAGTTCCTAAGAGTCTTAAGAAGGCCGAAGCAGTAGCCGGCCAGTTTCTTAATGTTTGTCAAATAAAGAGAGACTTTCATCGAACCACACTCCCAGATTTTTAGCGGGATGTCCCATGGAAAGGGGCAGTAGAGAGTCGGGCAGCCACAGCTGCTATTGAAAATCAGCAGGGAACTTACCAAAGAGAAGAATCTCAGATTTATATTCATTGCACTTAAGCTGCGGGACTCCAGTAGTAACCAGCTGAGGGGAAGAGGAGAAAGGAGGGAGCCAAATCTGCTCAACCCGCCCCTCCAGGAAAGACCTAAGCCAACCCCAAACAACTCCCGACACACCAATCTCTGCTAGACGGGCCAAGAGAAGAGCATGTGGGATTGTGTCGAACGCTGCCGAGAGATCCAGCAAAATCAATGCCACCCTCCCGCCGGCGTCTAGGCACTCCCAGATAGTCTCTGCCACCTCTACTAAGACAGTCTCAGTGCTGTGAGAGGCTCGAAACCCCGATTGAGCTGGATGCAGAAGTACCTCAGTCGCAACATACTCTGTAAGCTGTTTATTGACCACTTTCTCACAAACCTTGGCACTAGCCGGAGGGTGGGAGATAGGCAGATAGTTCCCGGGGTTAAGGGGATCCAGAGAAGGCTTTTTAAGAAGTGGCAAGATCTTCGCCTGCTTCCACCCCTGAGGAACAACCGCCGTCTAAAGAGACAGATTGATGAGTTCACCTCTATATTTACACTCTCTGCCACAGCTGCCAGAAGCCTGGCCGGGCAGGAGTTCGAAGGAGAACCAGACTTGAGCCCCCTGAGGATTTTAAGAGATTTCAGGGGGTCGACTGCTCTAAATGCTGACAGAGAGCAGGTTTAAGCAGTGGGTGGCACCGCCAAAGGCCCCTCACAGCAATCATTACCTGGCCTGAATTTTATCTCTGAAACAGCATGAGAGCGTTACACCAGGCGAAAGAAGATGGAGTCACACCTTAAAACATGAAACAAAAACATTTTTTTTTTTTTTAAATGCATCCTGATTTCCTTTAAGGAAAACGGGATGCATTTAAATAAAAGAAAAAACGTCTTTATTTAAAAGCAGTCCCAGACATGAGGTATGCTGAGACCAGCAGGCCACCATACCTGGGAGGGCCAGCTATTCCCAATGGGGCCACAAATTGCAAGTGCCTCATGAATTATGATGAGGCGTGCAATGTGGGACCCCATTGGGAATCGCAAACAGTGTCTCTTGACATTGGCATTAGCGAATCGCAATTTGCAAGTTGCTAATGTCAATGGCCATACATCTGGCCCCTAAAGTGCAGCTGGTCTAGGAATCTGCAGAGTCCAACTAAATCTAAATTCTTCACTCTAATGGGATGGACTGCCACAAAGCCTTAACATGTGGTGTCTAGGGTACAATTTCAAATAATTATGGCCAGAGGGGGCAAGATGTGAATGTCTAGCTTTGTGGAAGAACATAATTAGAGCGTCAATGTATAACACGACCAACTTTTTATACTAAACTAGGACGACTGACCTACGGCCTTGAAAGAAAGCCATCAGTAACATTAGGATGATTTTCAGAAACTGGTCATAATACCACCAGAGACACTGATTTTTAAACTACAAATTAGGCTAACCACATTCTGAATGGTCCTATTCATGGGGATTTGAGGAGAACACATCCCTTACGGTTACCACCTCAAAAAATCAACACAAAGCCCCCGACAAACACAGCGAACAAAAGTACTAGCATATATGTAAAATTCCATCTTCCCAGTAGTTGTCAATCTGACCTGTGAAGGGAACTCAAAAGGCCCCTGCAGCCTTTTTTTCCGAACTCAAAAGATTTGCAGACCCAGCAATTGGACATTGTGTACTTTCTTGCCGTAGCACATCTTGGAGATGCAAAATCCTTACTGATTGTAGTATGATGGGCTGCCTCTGGTTACTGGAGGGTTTCCAGGGCTCAAGAGAAGACATTACCACGTTCTTAGTAAATTATAGGTTGTTAAAGGCAGATCACTGCCAGATGAAGAGCAGAGTCTTGATCAAGCTCTCCTTTAGGCTGAGGTATACATGCAACCTGTTAGGTCCAACGAGTTACTACCAACAGTGAAGTTTACTAAATTCACGGTCCAATGACACAAATTCAGAATTTCTTGTAGCTTTTCACCAGCATCTATATGGAAAAAGGCATCTTAAAAAGAGAAAAAGCCAAAGTCTGGAACTGGATGCCATCTTCAATATGTAGTTCAGCCTGAGATCTAGATTAGGTCCCAGGACCCTATCTTCTTGAAGAAAACATATCTGTGAAAGCAACGCCCCGCACCAGGTCTCATTTATAAGCAAATCCGGTACCAAATGCAGATCTCAACAGTACTCCT
Organism: Lissotriton vulgaris; assembly: GCF_964263255.1. Classification (NCBI taxonomy): domain Eukaryota; kingdom Metazoa; phylum Chordata; class Amphibia; order Caudata; family Salamandridae; genus Lissotriton; species Lissotriton vulgaris. The sequence continues at coordinate 1,729,503,448 of NC_141693.1, forward strand.
ATACCTTTGTGGGGATGACAGAATAATCTTTGGAAATAAAAGAAAACAATATTCCCAAACTGGAGCATTCAGAGCTCAGAGCTCATGAGACTCAGGTCAGAGATCAGCTTTGATTGATGCCAGGAGCTCATGCAGAACCAGGTTGTTTTCTGTTTGCAGATGGCCAAAGCCTGTAGAATATGCAAAGCTCACAGATTTAAAGCTTTGTGAAGTTGAAAGTCCGGGAATATGCACAACTTCACCTGGTAGGATTTTTTTCCCCAAAAAGTATTTTGCCGGACAGTTTTTTGTCCTCTAGCCTTAGGATCGGTGAGCTTTTCTTCTGCAAAAAATACTTCCGAGTTTTTCCTTTGGCACCGTTGTACATAAAATCTCGCTGAAATGGGCACAAATTTGGCCCTTCATTTACCTTTAGTTCATGGGCTGAACGCTTCAAGGTGGCTCAGGATGGGAGGACTCGCAGCTCTCTCCTGTTCCATGCCACTTAAGCGGAGGTAATCCTCTTCGCATGGAAAGGCAAAATTAAAGACTTGACCTTTGAGCTACCATGGCTAATGACAGAATCCTTAAAAAACAAATAAAGAAGTAGCAAATGTATACCCTATAATGAGATAGGAGCGTGAAGTTTCCATGCGTCATAAAAATTGCACACGTCACTGTTTCCCCGAGGATGCTTTTGCCGCAGCGGTTTAAATACTGCAATAGTAGTGGAAACTGCAGGTACCGGCCAAAGGATTACTGCACTGCGTTATACTGTCAGTTGCTTGTCAGAGGCCCAAAAAGCAACAGCCACTTGATGTGTGGCATAGGTGAAGACATCAGGGCTTCCAAGAAATGACAGCATGTCACTTTGCCAGCAAGATTCGGAATCCATGTTAGCAAAATCAGTAGGGTCAACAAACGTGTAATCCCTGTCTGCCAGAGACAGAAGGTTAATCTATATACATTTAACATGAACTCGTGCTGTGCAGATCCGCATTAAAAAGGCAAAACATAAATCTACTTAAAAAAATATAAGTATCTTCCTTTTGCTTTCAAATTAATAACAGTAATGCATTTCTAATGGCTTTCTGAGGTACTCGGTCCATGATCAGAGGGATACTGTTTGCAGGATAAGTTAGAGGCACAGATTCAGTGTACAGGAAACACGTGTTAGTTTAAAAAAAAAAAAACACTTTGAAATGCCTCAACCAGCACAAAAGCAGAGTTGGCGATATAGAAAAGCCTTGATCACTACCGGGAATTTTTCATCTGTATTGTATTGTATTGTATTTTGGATTTATATAGCGCTTATCACCCAGGGGTCTCTAAGCGCTTGCCTTGGGAACCCTTCCTGGCTTTTCCGTGTGAGATAGCCCCTACAGGGCATCCCCATGGTGAAAGCCAGGCATCCCGCCGCGGGGGGCCGTTGTGGAGATTAAGCAAGCTTAATGCCCAGAGTTGCAGAGTGTGAACCCATGATTAGGTCAGGCACCGAAGCGGTAACAGTGAAACTAGAAACAGCCTGATTTATATGACACCTGGAAGATGGTACTGAGGATGTACATTTAGGTAAGGTACAGAGATCTGAAGGTTGTTAAGAAAGTTGAATCTGCACCTCCATCTGGAAGGTTAATTACTACTGAGGAGTCATCGAGCAGCAGCATGCAAGACTTCAGGTGCGAGGCTCTTGTTCTGCACTGGAGTACAAGAAGTTCTGCAAGGGAAAGATGAGGTTCAGCGGAGAGGCGGCAAACTGCGGTTTCTCTTTGGATGCTTTTTGGGTAAATAAAGTATGGTTTTAAGGGGCCTTTGAACCCTAGGCTGAGCAAGCTCAGAATCAACAATAGGTTTTCTGCAGAGCCTTTAACGTGACCAGTCTAGTTGGTGACCACCAAGTGCCATGCATGTATTTTTGACCCAATTGAAACAAGCCCCTGAGCCTGTAGTGCCAGCATGCTCATCTAGTAAAGGAATAAGTGCCGGGTCCAAAGACTTGCACAGACATACGCGGTCGGCAGTATCTAAGGTAGGGGTGCCAAATCCCAAATCTGCATAATCTTGAATCCACCTGATGCCTCCTTAATCCATCACCACTGTCCGTTTATCTCACACAAGCAGAGTATGGCTTTCACCCTTTGTCTAGATTTGTAAGTCTTTCCCTTGCACACCACTTATCCTGCCCCCCCCCCACCCCATGTGTGTTTTCTCTCTATTGAGTTGGATAAAAATGTGATGAGAGATAAGCGTGCTGGTCCCTAAAAATTAGAGTTGGTGGGAATTTCCTGAAAACCCCGGCACAAATTAAGCACCAACCACCATCTAAAAAAAAGAAAGAAAAAAAACTAGACATTGAGCAGTCCTAAAGAGTCCATTCTTATGAGGATACTAGCAGCCTTCTCTAGTCATGAGGATTTAGTCTGACGTCTGCACTTGTAGAGTGAGTGACCTTCAACAATCTAGGTTGCCTTGTTTCACATGCACAACACTGATGCAAACTGGGAATGTGCTTCTGTCCAACAGCAGGAGGTCTAGGCGTTCTGTAGGTGACATGGGGAAGCATGTGTGGCCAATAGCATGGGGGTCTATTCTACAGGTCTGATATGCGGTGCTGTTCTTAGCAGCACCATCCTCTGCACCAGATCCATCCTGCTCGCCTCCGTCCTTCACAACAGAAGCCGGGTCAGTACGTTTGGGAAGGGTGGAGGAGGGGGTGGGGGGAGGAGCGAGCTTCAGATTTTCCAACGATCAGTCTGACCTTTAATGTTAAAATACATTATACGGTGCTGCCAAAATTACCTAGAAAAATCATGATACTTATCTTGTTCACCTCGCAAGAATAGTAGATACTGTCTGTCTTAGTGAAAGTACTACTTGTGACTTGTATGTTACACACACATGCCTGCTGCAGGCACTAAACTAACTGTGGAATCCAACTGGCTAGAAGTATCGTAGCCAACAATCATCAAAATGGGCATGCCAGTTACACGTGGTCTAAACCACGCAAGTCTTAACCACACATGCCTTTACCACGCATGCCTTTACAATGCAACATGCATTGTTAAGGCATGTATGGCAAAAACCTATGCATGGTTAAGACTTTTATGGTAAGTGTAAGAACCCAGATACTTGCCCCTCCGCTCTGAGCCCTAAAACAGCCCCCAAACCCCCAAGACCTAAAACCAACCCCTTCCGCCAGAGCACAAAAAACATCCCTGTCCCTCTAAGCCCTAAAAACTACCCCGATCCCTGAGCCCTAAAATACCCCCCACCTGAAAACCAACCCTTGTGCCCTAAAAACTTCCCTGTTCCCCCAGCCCTGAAAACTACCCCAACTCTTAAAAACTAGCCCCAACCTCGCAAAACCGGGCTCCTAGCCCCACTTACCCCACTGCATTCTCTCCTTATTCTTCATGCTTCTGCCCATTTTGGCAGCTAGACCACACATTGCCTTAACCACGCATATGCATGGTTAACGCATAAGCATGGTTAAGGCAAGCGAAGTATCTCTTGCATTATTTGGGACACGTGTGGTTGTGCCGGCGCGGTTCTGTCTGTTTCCCATCAAAATGTTGCGATTATTGCGGGAGTAGGTTCAAAATCAGGAATCCTTTATTAAATCTATTCCCTCTTCCTACTACATGGTGTTTTGTGGGTCACTGTTGTGTAACAGGTTTGACAAGGTATATTCCGACCATACCACCCCTGCAGTCAGTGAATTGAATTTACAACGACCACCTAGATGTCAAGGCCATTGCAAGAAAGTCGTAAGCCAACTCATTAGGCCACTGTACTGTTATCAATTGGTCACATGCAGCCGCAGCCCGTGGAGGGAGTTCCGTGGGGTGGGGGAGGGACAGGGCGGGGGGCAGTAAATACCGGAATATGGACGATCGGAGGTAAGTAAACAAGTAAATAAATAATGAATTTCATAGTGCGCCCTGCATCGCAAAAGTGTTGTATAATAGAGTTGTATTAATTTTTGCCACTGTTGGTATTACGGTTTGCACGGGCCTTACGAGACTGCGTACTTGCAAAGTGCCTCTTTGGTGCCCCTGGTAAGTTGCAGTTTCAAAATCTGAGTAATGTGAATTTACTTGGGTACTGGCATGAACATTTTCCAAATTTACATATCAAAGGCAGGGTGCGGTTTGTTGAAAATACCTTTATTTTATCTTGCAAGTAGCTGCCCGTCCCGACGTTGTCCGGGTATGAATTGCTTCCGGCTAGTAGTATATTGTTTTGTAGGATTTCGTTTTGATAGCATTTCTTATCTGTGACAGGCCTGTGAAACGCTCCGATTCACAGTCCACTGCTGATGCACTTAAGAGTGCGCGTTCAGTAGTGTTTGAACTCGAGTTTCCCTACTTTATTTTTCCTTGGAATATTATATAGCGCGAACTCGACAACATGGCATGAGCACAATTTACATGTTATGTTATGTTATGTTAACTGGATTTATTACGCGCGCAGCTGCCCCAGCAAAGGGGCGTCCTGGCGCGAGGACATTACAGAAGAACGCATTCATTTGTGGTAGACATGGGGAGACAAAGCAATTTGCTTGGAATCACAGGATGTTGAGCTGATGCCGAGATTCGAACGTAGCTCCCCAGCTCTAAAGTTCGCAATTCTAGAACTTGTGGCGGGAGGTGTGTCTAAAAGTGTATGTCGGTCCTGGCCATCAATGAGAGATACCTGTGCATTTTTTAAATGGGTGGTGAAAAAAATATGAGTATGTTGCTGGAGATTTGGTCCGCCGTGCCACCAATGTACTTACCAGGGGTGGGTAAACACCCATTATTCCGCAACTTTCTTTCCGCATACCATCACTCCTCATACTTTCATTACGAAAGTACCATGACTCCGCAATGCCATAATAAAGCATGGCATTACATTTTATATGCTTTTACCACACATACATTTACAACGAAATTCATTGTAAATGCATGAATGGTAAAAGGAGGTTTTTTAAAATGTTTGGATACGGTAATTATGGTTATAGGGGTATATGTTTTGGGGTACTGAGCAATATGTTTTGGGGTATTTGGGTATTTTAAGGGTTCAGATATAGTTTTAGGTTATGGGGTACAGGGGTCGTTTTAGGGATATGTATGGGTTTTAGGGGTACAGGGGTATTTTAGGGTTCAGGGCTAGGTTTGGGTTTTGGGGTACATGGGTATTTTAAGGGTTCAGGGCTAGGTTTGGGTTTTGGGGTACAGGGGTATTTGTAGGGTTCAGGGCTAGGTTTGGGTTTTGGGGTACATGGGTATTTTAAGGGTTCAGGGCTAGGTTTGGGTTTTGGGGTACAGGGGTATTTTAGGGTTCACTGGTAGGTTTGGGTTTTGGGGTACAGTGGTATTTTAGGGTTCAGGGCTAGGTTTGGGTTTTGGGGTACAGGGGTATTTTTAGGGTTCATGGCTAGGTTTGGGTTTTGAGGTATAGGGTATATTTATAGTTTTAAGATGGGTTAGTGTTTAAGGGTGTTGGGGTATTTTAAGGAGTAGGGGTGGGTTAGGATTATGGGGTGCAGGGGTATTTAAAGGGAGCAGGGTGGAATTAGCACACAATATGAGACATGGCATGAAGGGCAGAACGTACCACACGCCCCCAGTGTTTGTCACGCCCCCAGCACACGCCCACAGCACAACACAGACACGCCCACAAGGGACTACTTTGCTGGCACGGTTCTTTTACCTTTTAAATGTATATGGTGGGCGTCTGCATAGCCTATGTCCTTCTGCTGCACCTGCCCTTTCCAACGCTGTATTGGGTGTTGTGATTGGTGCTGTGGTTCCTGAGATTACCCGCCTCAAAGGTTTGAGCTCTCTATTATATTAGTATGGATAAGCCTCTTACTGGTTATTTGCCTTTAACTTGTAATTCTAGAACATAACAAACCATGTGCTGGCTCATGTACTGTGCACTGTAATCTACACCACAAAATGCTTACTATACAGATGCCCTCCAGTGCGTAAGAGCAAAGTTGGTGTCATGTGGTGCTTTACAATAACCATCCAGTCAATTGAAACAAGGGCTTCCCGCAGCCTGTTTTATTAGTAACAAGAGAGCCAGTTATGACATGTTCCTGTTTTTCTAACTACCTCAGTGGTGGGGAGAGAGGTGAGTGAAGGGCAGGTGAAACAAAGCGGCCACATGACCTTGCACGGCAACGGAGACCATGGAGGGGGACTGCTGATGTACTGTGTGCTGTATTCTAAATCAGCTGTTCCCAACCTGTGGTTGTCAAGATAACTCCAGTGATTAATGTACCTGCTGGAGAGATTGGAGTGGTCTAGTGGCAGCTTGGTCTCCTTAATGGTAGCACAGATGGTTAATATGCCTGCTGCAAAGTTTGTGTACCATGCATTTTAAAGAACAGCATTTTATGTACATAGCTCAGTGGGTACTGCTCTTGTCACGGATTATTTTGTTACTGTACAGTTCATCAATTACAATCGTAATCTAGCACAGTGAGCTATGAAGTGCCATAAAAGAGCTGCATGCAAACTGCATGGTACAAGTTAGTAAATTATGTTTTTTACTCCAGTCTTTCCTTAACCTAGTGCTGTTAAAAAAGGTTTGTGGGTAGAAATAAATTCTTATTTTTAAAGTCAACGCTGACTGCTGCGTTATGTTCTGAATCCAGAGATTGTTCTTCTCCAGACCAAGCACCCTTAAAAAATGCCTACCAAATGGATGATATGTGAATCTTACACCTTGTAACCTTTGCTTTCTGAAACTTTTTTCTATAAATTGAATTATACATGTATGATTCATTGTCTCTGTATGTGTGTGATGTAAAGTGCTCTGACACCCTACACTGGTAGAATAGGTGCTAGATTTTGGGCTTTATTTCGCACCGCATTATATTTTTATTTTGCAAGCCGATTAGGTGCTTGAAGACCATATGCTAGGATGGCGTTTACCGCAGGAGCGGTAGACATATTGGGCAGTTATTTTACTCTGCGCACTAGTCGTTGGCTCCGCGGGTCTTAAAAACGAGGCTGTCAGCACGTGCGTGTAGTCTCGTGATTGGCTCCTGAGGCAGAAGCCGGGAGTGTTTTTTTTAAATTGCCACCCGGTTTGTCCTTTATTTTGCGCCTCATTATATTCTAATTTTGCACTGCTCTAGCTCTTAAGAAAACGAACTGAATCCTTGCTCTCATTTCCCTCTTTCAAGCCGATTATGTGCTTGAAGACCACACGCTAGGACGCTGTGTACCGCAGGAGCGGGAGACATATTGGGCAGGTAGTTCACTCAGCGCACTAGTTGTTGGCTCCTTGAAAGAGAGGATGTCAACGCGTGCGCGCAGCGGGCGTGCCGATGGTACGCCAAAGGCAAGCCTGTCTGCGCCAGGTCGGGCCCAGGGGCCTGTCCCCTAGCACGAACTACCACCTACTCCTCGGAGGTATTAAGAGTTTACATCAGGTAGACCTTTCGCTCTGCCCTGCCACCCACGCAAGCCTTAAACATTTAGGTATCCTTCAAAAGCAGAACCCATGTCAAGGGCTCCTGCCTACAGTCCCCGCCAAAGTCATAGGCCTATCCTCATGCAGGTCAGAAATTCCAGGTTACGTATCTTCTACCTTAACACTCGTTCCCTCGTCAAACATCAATTAGACATCTTTCTCCTTCTTCTTTCGGATAAGCCAGACATCTTTTTTATCACCGAGACACGGATGAACACTGACTTCACCCCTGACATCCTGGCAGCCCTCCCGGACACCTATTATATCTTACATGTCAACCTGGGCCAAGGAAAAGCGGGAGGTGGAGTAACGGCCATTTTTCACAAAGACCACATATTCACCTTTATGTCCCTCTTAAATCTCCTTGCAGCAGACAATATGATTATTGAACTCGACTCCAATGCCGGTCCATTAATCTGCGCCCTCACATACAGACCCCCTCAACACATGCCATCATTTCCCCTCTCACTGAGTGAGCAGCTGGCAACTCTGGTCACGGATTAGGCAAAAATACTTTTACTTGGTGACCTCAATTATTGGTGTAACGACGAATGTGGCGGTACCCACGCCACTGAATTAATGGAACTACTCTCTAACCTCAATTTTAGTCACCATATCTCTTCTGCTACACATATTAAAGGCCATATTCTGGACCAGATATGGACTACTAACCATACAGTCTCCACACCCACTATATCACCATGTATCTGGTCCTATCACCACTTAATCAACTTCACCGTCTCTATCCCGACCTGCAGCAAGCCCCCGGTGTCTGAGGGGGGTCTTATTAGAAAATGGAGCACCCTCGATAAACAGGCCTTATTGGACAGTCTAGCCAGCTCCACCCCTGCAGACAACCTGGATGTGGATAGGACTGAAGCCAATATCTCTGCCTGGCTACAATAACGGCTATATCTATATATTAACAAGAGAGATAGGGCTCGAGTAAACCCTCCTGTACCCCATAAAGTATATAAGAAACAACTAAGGAGTGCTTATGTGCAACAAGATACAGGTTCGAGTGACTTTTCGGGCAGACGGCAGTCCCTGAACATAGGTACTGGGCGGGGAGTCGCGAGCTTAGAAAGGACGCTGCGTGAATATTTCCCACTCCGCTCTGACCTATGAAGTCAAAGTTCTTCCTCGAACCTGTATCTTTGGCTACTGTACTCCACAGTGTGCCGGCACGGGTAATATCCATGAGTAACTACCTTTTCACTATTCTATTTTTATATTTTTCACATTAAGTGCCTCATGGGAGGGTGTACCTTAGCGCGTACATACCACCGGAGTGCCATTTAGGTGTGATCCTGACGAATGCTGTGCAATCCCGCTTTTTGACAGCAGAAACATGTTGACCAGATATTGTAATTAAGGACACAGGTCTCCTAATAAAGAACCCTTGGTTGTCCGACTTTCACGCTTTTAACCCCAATACAGGTTGGCCCGCATTAAATATTTTGTTTGGGTTCCAACCTTGTATTTTTTAACCTTGCACTCACATATTTTGCACATTCTTTTGAGTTTAATCACTATTACACTCACCATCAATCCGCTCTGATGTAACTCAGGCGGTGTAGCACGCTGGGGCGGCATTCGGCCACCCCAGCGGGGACCCGATGTTGAAGCATGTCACCAACTAGTGGTGAGTGAGGGTCCTTCTAAACAAGAGGTTACTTGCCTTGCCCTGTTGGATTCAGTCATTCTTGTCCACAGGGTTTTTGCCTCCTGATTATTAGGATTGGACATGCTAAATCCCAGTTTTGCCTGAACCAGGTAGGGGTCCTGGAACAACCTGTCACTTTGATTTTGCTTTTGCTTTTCACGTATGTTACGTTGCACATTAGCACACCTTAGTTGTTTCGGATACAATAACGGCTAGCAACAAACATGCTCCACTTAAAAAACTCAAAATCGCCCGCCGCTCTGAAGCCCAGAAATGGTTCTCTCCTGATCTTAGGGCTCAAAAATTAGACATCGCCAATGGAGACAGGCCTACGCCCCGGATGCTAAAGTCCTGTATTTGGCCGCCCGTACAGACTATAAAAAAGCCATAACTTCAGCTAAAGCCGCCTACTTCGCCGAAAAAATTGAAAAATCGAATAACAAATCAAAAGACATCTTTGACACAAAAGTGAACGATCTATCCAATACTGAGAGAATTCTCCCCAAACCCGCGGCTACGCAAAATCTGTGTGACTCCCTTAATTACTTCCTGGAAAAGATAGTCACCATCAAAGCTAGCATCCCTGTTTCCGGCCCTAAAATGGATCCCCCGGCCAGGAAACTCAGCTCCCACACCCTTGGCCACTTCCCACTCATAGATGCACATTCTCTACAGTCCCTATTGGCAAGGGTAAAGTCCGGCTCACCTAGGGACTGCTGTTCCCCGCACATCTTAAAGGACATTTTCTCTGTCTTCTCGCCCCCTATCTGGACCTTCCTCAATGAATATTTGTCTCAGGGCAGGGTCTCCAAAGCCTTTAAAAGGAGGCAGTCATTGGCCCCCTCCTGAAAAAAACGGATGTGGACCCCCTAAACCCCCCCAACTACAGGCCCATCTCCCTGCTCCCCTACTTAGCTAAGGTTCTTGAGGCGCATGTAGCCTCTCACCTTTCCAACTTCATAGAGCAATCCAATTACTTAGACCCCCATCAAGCTGGGTTTTGCCTTGCCCACTCCACCGAGACGGTCATCACTGCAGTAGTGGACGCCCTCAGAGGAAATGTCGACAAAGGAATCCCCCAGGCCTTGGTCCTCCTGGACCTTTCGGCCGCGTTTGACACGGTCGAACATACCATCTTATTGGACCGTGTCAGACAGGCCGGCATTCGTGACTCGGCCTATAGTTGGATCAGGTCCTTTCTCAGCGACCGCACCCAAGCGGTACGCCTAGCCCCTTCACTGCTTCCAAACTTCCCACATCCTGTGAGGTCCCTCAAGGATGCTCACTGTCTCCCTTATTGTTTAATTTGTATTTGGTACCCTTGATCCAGTCCCTGAAGGAATTTAAGGCCACCAATTCTAACTATGCCGACGATCTCCAACTGATCTTCACAATTGACAACTCCCCTGAATCTATCCAGGAGTTCCAGAGCACTATGCTTCACATCCATCAATGGATGGACCTAAACCATTTTAAACTGAACCCCGGCAAGGCCGAGCTAGTCCTGAACGGAAATAGCCAAACTTTCTGGGGCCCACATTATTGGCCTCCAGAACTCGGTCCTCCGCCCATCAGATCTCCCTCGTAAAAAGCCTTGGGGTGATCATTGATAATGATCTTTCCCTAAAAACCCAAGTAGGCACGGTTGTGTCCCCCGGTTTCTTCCAGCTCCGCAAGATCAGGAAGATCAGCCGCATGCTCACCCACTCGGCCCGGATCCAGGTGGCGATAGCCCTGGCACTATCGCACTTGGACTATGCCAACTCAATTTATTTAGGCCTTCCACTCTTCCTCTGCAAACTTCTTCAGCTGGTTCAAAACCAGGCGGCCAGATTGATTTATCAGCAACCGCGTTGGCAATCGGCCAGACCCTTGCTAAAAAAACTTCACTGGCTCCCAATCTCCTAACGCGTTGCTTTTAAGACGGCCTGCATTATCTTAAAGTCCCTCAACGGTCGTAGCCCCCAAGTCATCAAAAACCTCCTTCCTAGGTACATCCCCTCTTGCAACCTCCATCTCCTGGCCATTCAATCCTTCAAGCTCCAACGCCAGGGCGGACACCGGTTTGGGACTCTGGCCCACAGATTTTGGAACTCCCTTCCATTGGAAATCCGATCATGCAACAACCTCCTATGCTTTAGGCGATCGCTCAAAACATGGCTATTCACACAGGCCCACGCGTAACTTCTGTTGGTCCGGCACACACTAGAGTTAGCTCTATGAAACCTCCCGGTGTACGTGCGCTCTACAAGCAAATATTAGCATAACATAACATAGAAAACAAATCAAATGTGTGACAGAGGGGCTATGGAGAGATGAGAGGCACTGTTGGAGGGTGATAGGGAATAATTGAAAAGCCCCAAAAAAGTTTGCACAGTAAGGTCATCATCTACTACGCTTTAAAAGCGAATACATGGAATATATAATGACAAATGTATTGTAGAATGCACCATTATTTCCAAAATGTTCTTGGGGGTGGAGCCCCCAAAGCTTGCGTGCATATTTTTTCAATATGAAATATCTTTAGATTATTCAAGTATTGGTTAGGTTTGTTCTTGTTTGTGCATTTTTTGTGAATGTTTGGAACTTCAATAATACAAATTGATTGCGGGTCCTCAGGAGTGAAAAGGATGGGAACCACTGTTCTAAACCACAAAGCGCTTACTCTACAGATGCACCTATGCATCTAGAAGTGCAGTTGGTGGCATGTAGCGCTTTACAAGGCCTATCCAGTTAACTGAAACAAGTCCTTCCTGCAGCCTGTTTTATTAGTAACCAATAAGTCCATTATAGCTTGTTCCTGCTTTTTAACTATCTCGGGGTGGGGAGGGAGGCAGGGTGGGAATGAGTGAGTGAAGCGCAGCTGAAACCAAGTAGTCACATGACCTTGCAAGGCAATGGAGAATATTGAGGGGATTGCGGACTTTCTCCCTCTCTCCCCACGAATGCTCTCCTGCTAATTGAAAAACATGCGGTGGCTTAAAAAACAAGTTAAGAACATGATATACAACCCCGTTTCATAACAGTCGTAGAAGAACTGGGCAAGTAGCCACAGGGGAGCGGTCAAGAGAAAGAGACCGTGGCAGATGGGTGATTGGGGGGACGGGATAAGAAAGAATGCGGAGTGGGGGAGAGCAATTTGACAATGGTCAGAGAAGTAAAGGGCAAGCAGACAAGGGCATGAGATGGAGAAAGTGACAGTGGTAGGAGGTTGACTGGAGGACAGGACAAGAAATAAGAACATGCTTTAAAGGCCTGTTTACAGAAATGAAGCGGTGCTCAGAGAGTGAAAACAACTGCTCCGGAGGTGGGCTCTTAAAGAAAAGACGTTCCTAAAATGTTCATTAAATGGGAGGAGTGGATGGGCAGTAGTAAATGGTTCATGCTCTCATGGAGGGCTAACAACATGAAGAGGCATGACACATGCATGCTATGGACAAACGGGGAGAACGATTAGGAGAGCGACTATGGATCCAGCAAATGGGAAGAATATGTGCGGGCTGAAGCCCACAAAGGATATACAACACGTGTCTTGAGACCGCGCATACGTGGTCTAGAGCAGAGACCTAAAAAACAAATTTGTGTTCACCTTTTGATTTCTGAACTGATGTGGAACAAAGCATCACATATACATCCCCCATGGCAAATCACGTGCGGCTATAAAAGGGACAGCAATGCATTCCTGTTTGTTAGATTAGAAATGTGTGATGATTCTGCTGAACTATGTATTTGAACCTGGCCTTCTCCATTTTAAGATGGCTGCCACCGCAATTCTGAAGCATTTTTAATTCAGCTGTATCGGTCTTTACATTATGAAGTAATAGCTAAGAGTGGCTAGCCAAAAAACTCTGGTAGTGCTTATAAATCCTGGTCATAGGTATTTATATGGAAAGCCTCAGTTGAGGCGGCGAATTACGCCCTATTTCAATGCACGAGAGGAATAGTGAATCGCTGCTTGCCATTCGCCCTGCCCAGTAGGACCCTATTGCTGGCTCGGCTGTATCACCTTCTCGGACTGTGAGGCAGCACAGAGATCTCAAATGGCCCAGTCATGATGCAGCCCAACCTCACTGAACCATGAGCCAGGCACAGACCTTCAGAGCTAGAGCCTGGCTACATGCACATCATTAAGAAGTGTAGCGGGAAGAGCTGTATTCATCACCCATAATGCTTAGACTCGGACAGCATGAGCTTCAGCATTACCAAGCTGCCAGGAGATGCTGTTGCACAAGTCACCCATGCAATACATTAGTGGCTGTTGCAGACTGCTGTCTCCAGAGCTAAATAAGGTGGCGGCACCTGGAGTGAGGAAGAACAAAGTACAGCAGAGCAGTGAGACTCAGAGTGGAAGCAACACAAAAATGGAGGAGTAAAATAAATAATTTCAGTTGTCTTAGGGATCTGCAGCGTGGGGATATTTACGCATATCTTTGCACATGTGTATGTGTGCACCTCTGCACAAGGGTCAGTCTTTCCGTCTGTCCTGGCAATATTCCCCTTAGGGGCCACATTAAATCTTGTGGACCACAACAGGAAAAGCGACAATCTTTTGCAGATATGCCCACTCTGTTTAAACGATGGCCAGTTTTGGCACGGCTGTGCCTATCTCTGGTGTAGTGCTCACCCTGACAAAGTATGGTACCCCTGGATAATGAAGGGTATTTTTTGCATTTTGTGGGCACCTTTGGCAACATTCTAATCCTAAGAATTAATGAGGAGGGGGGTGTTTGTTGGGACAGTCATACTGCCTCACTACCCATGTTACATTCAACAAAAGTGTGACCGACTCAGATTTGTGAAATCACACTGTCTTTTTTGGAAGAATTTGTTACTTTAGCAGGGTTACACCAACAAACTTTTGAAAAAAAAAAGACACAAGGACCACTCCCATCGTGGGGGTATGTTTCATCAAAGGGTCTATGCTCCTCACCTAGACAAGAGTCTGCATTGCCCCTAATGGGCTCCAGTTTCAGAGCTCAAATGTATTTCCATTAGTGTGAGAATGAAATGCTACCCCTGTAAAAAAGGTGGTTACATTAGTAAGTTTTAAAAAAACATTAAAAAAAAAACAGAGAGGGGAAGCCTTAATCTCGTAAAATGACCTAGTGGTAGACACCCTTAATCTTATCCCGATGTGCAAGAGTAAGATTACAAATGCTGTAGGATAAAAGGGGTAGTTCTCATCCCCCTTATTTATGTCGACATGTTTCGGCCTATTTATGAAGAGACAGTCGGCGTTTCTGGCTTTCTTCATCATTGTGATCTTGGATGAGGACCATCTCTGCTGGTCTGAGAGCCGTGCCTCTCCCAATGATGCTTTCTTACTGATAAGCCAGCAGCCCAGTTACGTTAAATACACAAATGTGTAGCGTGACATTTTTTCATATCTCGGCAAATCAGAGAAACAATGTAGCGTAGAAGTTTGCCAACAAACCATGTGGTGTGCAATCTTTACATTACTTCTGCTAATTTCGTTTTTGCTAGTATTTGTATTACAGTTAATGCAATTTTGATGTGCACATATTATACAATAGGTTTGGATACAATTACCCCCTTCTTTGTGGGTGTCCTGATTTAAGCCCCTCACAACACTTACAAAGTCTTAGGCAGGTCTATGGTCAGCCAAACAGCTCTCCTGCAAATGTGTGTATCACATTGGGAGGGAGGTTAGGTGCCTCCTGTACTTTTTTGCTTTCTCCAAGTTGGAAAGCAAAGTTATATCCCAAAATCTGGGGAGATAGGAAGATCTAACTTGGAAAAAGGGTGTGTGGGGGGAGGGGGGGGGGGAGGGGTGTTATGTGTGTGGCAAGGGGAGTGTAGTTTGACATGGTTACATTTTCACACTAAATCTAAAGGGTTACCAGTGGTAACCCTTTAGATTTAGTGTGCTTCCCTGGTAACTTACCAGGGAAGCACTACATGGACTGGTGTGCGGAACACTATGTACAAACACTGGGACCCAAAACAGTCTTCAGCTCCGCTCAGCCATAACACAAAGGACATTCAAGGATGCTCCTAACCCACTTCCACACCAAGAGGTGGGAATTGAGGCACAGGCACTACGGAGAAGAACCAGCACCAGTGACATAGAGATCAGACACCCCATTGAAACAAAGACACATTCTAGACTCTTAGGCTCATGTCACTAATCATAGTGGGTCTTAAGAGGGATAAGAACATGCGTCACACGCTTCGAAGAACTCCTGCAGCATGGGCGCCCAAAGAGCGATCCTTCGTGCTACGACTGTAATGGTCGCAAGCTTCCTCAACAATCTCACTCGCATCACACTTTGAGTTCAAATAGAATGCAAGACTGCAGCGTTTACCTCACTGTAGGGCGGTGGCGCTCCAAAATTCTCCTGTAGTGGAGTTATAGGGACAGACAGAGGTCCAGAGTTTGTCGGCGACACCGGTAATTCATGGGGTCGCCCAGATTCTATGTTGTTTGTGTGTCGCTCAGCGTTAGATCGACATAGCCGGTTACACAGTCCACACAGGCACATGAAGGCGAAGGCCACCATTACGGAAATAAAGAGGGGTCTATTGCACATGGCAGGAAGAGAAAACAGAGTACATAATGTCACTTAAATGGTAAGAATTCACCATTCTGCAAAATATTTCTCATCTTATCAAGAACAGACTGCTCAAAATGTTACCTTGTATTTCACAACTGGTGAATCAACAGACTAATATTGAAATAGATCTCAGATGGTAAATTTTGTTCGGAGGTTCACTTAAGAGACCACAAAACTGGCATTACGGGTGTTCAGGATTTTGACCTTACACTAGCGAAACAATCATCTTCTATGTTGCGGTTACTTTCGAGCACTTATATTGCGTATGGTGACACAGCCACATAAGGTAAAACAGACTTAAAAATATATTTCCGGCCAACAGAAATAATAACAGACTGAAACCTGAAAAAACTTGATTAACCAACGTTTACAAACTAATAAGCATGACTAACATGCCAACACATGCAAACATAAAGGCCGTTGCATACTTCCACACATTCAAGCCAGACATATTGGCTATTACAATGTTTCAGGTATGAGGTGATATGAGGTGTGGAACCCGCCCATTCCTTACCATTCATTGGCACCATTGCCACTCTTCTTTGCTGCTTTCTTATTGGGTAGCACTTCCCAGACGTCACTTCCTTTTATTGCCATGGTGCACAGACCAAGTGCTGATTAATTAACTTTGATTAGTGCCCCTCTGCTCACCAGGTTTTCTTTTTTGCAGTTTTACATAGCACAGACTCCACCAAGGTATTGGAGCACTTTTTGTGAACCCCAGTTATGTTGCATAAGGACACATTTACTTTTTTTTTTTCTTTTTTAGGAATAGCGAGATTTACCCAGAATCACATGATGTTCAGTGGACGCTGAAACTCGAATATGGCTCTGTAGCTCCAAAGTTGGCAGCTCTGGCTGTTATGCCACTTCCTCTCCTGCTGCTCACTTTGGAATTTAGGTACCAATTTATGAGATATGACCGGGCCAACTTGGAGGCATAGCTCTTTATCTTATTCTTACCCACTCCCTGTTTAATCTTTCCTCCCATCCGCCCTCTTGAATATCGTTTGCTGCTCTGTGCATTCCTCGAAGTGAAAACTCGTAAACTGTGCAGCTTCCCATGCTCTCAGCAGCATGAACATCTGCGTTATAGTTTTAACGTCGATTGTGCTGAAACCTGGGTAATACGTTATTTACAGAGGTTTATGATCAATACGGAGATCAGACTGAGCGGGTACTCGCCATGGTTGTACAGGTTTCCCAACACCATTCATCTTACACAACCTCGGGAAGGCACATTTGTATACCTGAAGCTAAAACTGGACCTGTGGCACCTTCTACTACTCTGCTTACGTTTCCAGCTTGGTAATATAGCAATTTAAAAATATTTGCACTTCTGTGCGGATGACAAGGTTATTCGACGACCCAACACTTTGTAAAAATATCATAAGTTATTCTAATTAATGATATCTTTTCAACTTTTCTCCCAGAGGGAGGCGGTGTCATATCTTGAGATGTCACTGCTGTGTATGTCATACGCGGTTGAAAGGGCTGGTGACTCCTTACTTCACTTCCACAAAACCTACAAGTTTTGTGATGTGACACGGGTTAAACTCTGCGCCTATCCTTTTTTTGCAGTTTTAAATTGTATTTATATAGGTTTTACTACCCCTGGCAAGGCTCTGAAACAGAGCAAATGTGACCGGAAAGCATTGGAACACTTTATATGAGCAGCATTTCTTCACACAAAGAAACATTCATTTTTTTTGGCAAAGGAAGATTAAGTGATTGGCCCAGAATCACAGGATGTTGAGGCAAAGCACTGACTGGAACTCGGTTCTCCAGGTCCGAAGTCAGCAGCTCAGGCCGTTATGCTACATCCTCCCCGGTGAAGTAGTAGTGTAAGCAGTAGCCGCTGGCATGTTGGTTTAACCGAGGGGAAAACAAAATGCACGATTCTTTGTGCAGTGCAAGCAAACTGGTTTAAGCCACGACGTTTCTGTGGGAGGCCTGAAGCACCAGAGTACTAGTATGTTGCTTATGGATTCGCTTACAGTACGCTGCTTGTAGGCACACTCCAGCCATCCTCACTTTTAGGAAATACTGCTTATATGCAGATTCTTTGATTTTTAAGTACTTCTGTCTCTGGTAAAATTGTACATGATCTGCAGCGAAATGAACCGGATCACACTTGCTCCACTGTGGAGTCTGCGGTGCAGCAGTCTTTGCCGGAACATCCTATATTGGGCTTGTAAAGCTGCAGCTTTCTTCCAACGATGCATTGGTTTCCTGATCAAATGTAGCCTGCAAGTGAATAAAAGCTTCCCGCGTGGGTCTCAATTCATGCTGCTGCACTTCTTTCAGGGGTATGTCTGAGGAAAGAACACAGCTTTCTTCAGAGCTCCGGGATTATGCTGTCCTAACCAATCCTCACATTAGATTGCATTTTTGTGATGACACGCTTCAACTGTTGGAACTTTTTCCTGGTTATGTAGGTGCAATAGACAGCATGAATTGTTCCAGCAGATTTTAACATAAGCGCTTCTTTCTTGGAGCGCATACTTCTCTAAGCAGTTTGTCAGCATCACAACAACAGAAAAGGTTCTGTTGTAAACAAGCACAGCCAGTGCTTTAAATGCGCCTGTACTGTCCGGTACGCAGAACCGGCACTTTTATTTTGAGAGGGAGAGTACCAGCACTTATCACTAGTTACGTAATACTTTTCATGGAAGAGTACCGGCACTTCTCAGAAACAGGCAGGTACTCTGGTCCAGGAGTAGCTGCACTTTTATTTTTCCATTTCAAGCACTGATCACAGCTTGTTTCGTAGCAAGGTGCCCTCTCTATGGAGCGTGGGTCACTGGCAGCATTTCTACACTTCCTGGACCCGCGCTGCTGCTGCTGCCGCCGCTCCTGCCCTGGGCCTGTAATGAGAGGCCGCAGGTAAGGAGCGTCGCCTCGCTCGCCAGAGCGACTGAAGGAGGCAGCTGCTCCGACTTGCTGTCGCATTTGGGGTGCTTCATTGCTCTGAAAGCAGTATGCAGACGTATAACTGCGGTGCGTTTGCTCAAATACCTGCATCTTTCATACTACCCTTGAAAATGTAACATCTCACCACGTAAATCTGGACAAACAGCGCTTAGAGACCCCGGTGGTTATAACGCGCGATATAAATTAAATAAATAAATAAAATAAAATAAATGAAAGCACGTGGTAGCTTTAGCACATGTGCTCTCGCTTGCAAGGCGCGTGTCTGATGTTAAACTTTGATCCCTACCATGGATTACCATTCACTGGCATCATTGTCGCTCCTCTTTGATGCCCCCCCCCTCCCCACACTTTTTTTTTAAATAACTTATTTAACTTATCTTACATTCTCGTTTCTCCTCCCCGGTCTCCGTATATTCGCCCCCATCGCACCACCCCGTGTCTGTCTATCTGGACATAAAAAGCGACCAAAGCCGACTGCTTTATAGCACTTTTTAACGTCATCCAGTTATCCACCCATTTGTTTGCCAAAACCAAAAGTTAAACTAAAAACGCAATCTACGGGTTATGCCAATACTGGTTTTATTTAGTTTGGAAGTTTTTTTTAAGAGTTTGGACGTATCGTTTTCGGTTACTACGGGTCTACGGGACACTAATTCTACATTTATTTTCGGTTCCCTTCAGTGTATGCCTGTTTAACGAGTTATTTTTTAGGAAAGAAGAGCGGAGGTCGTCGTATGTGGTCCAGCTAGACTGGTGCCCGAGAAGCCGATTAATTTAACAAATTGATCAGTGTTCGTAGAAGGTTATCCTCCTGCAATGACAGATGGAAACTTACAGGTGGGTACAGTAGAGCAATGGTGCCCTCTTGTGGCCGTTTGAACTCGGTACAAATAAGGTGTAAAATGGTGTGTGTGAGCTTACACCCTTATATGCGCACAAATTGCAAGTAAAAACATTCAACATAGATAACACAGTTGTATAAAAACTCATTAGTTCAATAACCAAGAATAATTTCTTATATGACTGAAATTCATCCTAGCATATAACCGGGGTTAACATTTAATAAAGCGGCCATGTGCAATTAGAGATGATTAAAATTAGAATAGCATTATTTTTCTTTTGGCAACAGCAATCTTTAAAAGGAAGAAATACTACTACGAAGGGTAGGGGAATTTAACTGTTGCAAATAAGACAAGGCGTCAGCACATCTTCCAATACTACTTTCTCTCCAATTAGGGGAACTAAAAACCTATTAGAATGAATGATATACAACTGGCAAAATATGGTGAAGTGGAGCAGGCTCCGAGGCGAGGACTCATCACGAGGGCACATTAACACTTTACTTGGATCAAATTAGCCCAAGGAAAAACCCAAGTGTCACCTCACAAAGCCAAGTCTAAATCTAGCTATGGGGAACTCTATCTCAACTGTGGTAAACCCATACTACATACATCTCCATTCCAAGGGTAGTCTGAGGATTCACCTGCTCCCCAAAGGAGGCCGTCAAGGTCACGGCTTCTTCTCTTTGCCAGCGTTACGTGGTTTTAAACGCATTCTTGACCCACACTAAGTCAGATCAGGCCACGGCACAGGGATTAGAAAAAAGTTCCCCCCCTCCTCAGATTGGACATTCCTCTCTTGATAGATTGGTGCCAGGGTCTTTCCAAGCCTCTGTCACATGCAAGACAATCGGGGATCATTCACCTCCCTGTTGAAGCAGGTGTGTCGGTTCGCCCAAACTGCACAACATCAGAGGGGACAATTTAATGCCATCTTCCACATACTAGACACCGATCTCGATGGAAATTGAACAAGCCTGGGGAAATAGCCCCATATGGCAGCCCCCTAAGTAATGATGTGGAGGCATGTACTCTTACTACAGCAAGGGGTCATAGGACTTCTTCCAATGCGTGAGGCTAAGTTATAGATGTATCCAGCCGCACTAGCAAACCTTTCAATAACTTTACCTTACAAGGTCCCCGGCTCCCCCTAGCACTAAAAACTACGCCTAGATACGAAAAGTCCTGAGTGGAGGCAGCCGGATGGCCCTGAAGATATACACTCTTCAACTTCTCATACATAATGCACATAAACTATAAAAGTAAGATTAAGGGGGTTAAACCAGTAGCACAATAAACTCCTTGAAATCCATACATGAACAAGTTACAATATATATCAACGTATAGGTGAAACATGCATTTTTATTTATTTATTTTGGTTTCACATAATTCATAGCCTAACAAACAGATCCATTTACAGTACAATATCACTAATTTACATAAAGTACATTTCTGGTGTTACATCCGTATTAACCAAACTGGATTTTGATAGTTGAAAAAGCTTTAGTCTGGGCAGATTTCAGTCAAGAATCAGACACTCGGATCAGTGATTTGTGGGGGTTTCAGTAGCATTTCTGAACATGTGGAAGGGAGATGCTTTTCTGACGAGGGCTTGCATGGCATGTGCTACCTTTATTGCAATTGTAAGGCCTCCCGGTTATAGAGGTTCATCAGTACTTCGTTTTTCTGCGTGGCTTCCAATTTTCTTACAAATTTGGTTTATTTTGACGTTTTGAGAAGACCGTTTTTGTGGTGCTTTTACGCTTAAGAATCTTTTGTGTTGTTCCTTATCTCCCAGAAGAAGGTCAATGTTTCAAATTATTTTCTTCAGTGAGGACCATAATGAACCAGACCGACTATGCCAGGATTAGCATCCTTCTCGAGACACCTGGGGCTTGCACAACCCTTAGCAGGAGAGGATCTGTTGCCTACATCGAGAAGTTGCAATACATGGGTCGTAAGAGTCTACGGAGGGGGGAGCGGTGTATCCACGACCAGACTGGTTCTCTGTTCCTTGAGTGTATGGGACTGGGAGACATAGGGGTTTTGGGAAAGATGCCATATTCCCATTGTTCTATAACATGCCCCATGATGGCGTAGTATTATCTTTCCACCATAGAGGTCTTACTATGCAGGTGGTTGAGAGCTGGCAACTTCCTCCTCTAGTCTCAAAAAACTAATACCGTTCACTAATCGCACATACTCATTTAGCTAGGAGGCCTCGAGAATGCCTTTGATTCTCTAGCTTGGAATTTCCTGTTCGCCGTTCTGACTCGCTTTGGAGTGGAGCCATATTTTCTCAGTATGGTGCGGCTGCTTTACCATAATCCATCGGTCCGTGTCCGGACGGGGCCCTATGTCTGACCCTATTCGGGTAAGGGGGGGTCCCGTCAGGGATGCCCGCTCTCCCCGCTTTTGTTTGCGTTGGCTGTGAAGCCACTGGCGGCTCATATCCGAACCCACGTTGACATGGGCATCGCATTGGGAGATGGAATGCACACCATTTCGCTCTATGCGGACGATCTGTTGCTGTACGTCCGAGACGTCCATAACACCACCCCCCCCCAGCTTGACCAGGCCCTCACCCACTCTGCACGCACCTCGGGGCTGCATGTTAATGCAGCAAAATCAATTCTCTTGCCGTTCTTAAAAGAGACGCCCGACCCAGGTTACGTCCTTGGGTACCCCCGTAGCTTGGCAGGTGAGCCCGTTTCGCTATCTAGGGGTTAGAGTATACCGCACAAAGGCTGACCTTTGACGGAAATATTCTCCGGCCCACTACTGCGATTCGATCCCAGATGGGTTTCTGGAAGTCCCTCCCCCTGTCAATCACCAGGAGGATTGCCCTTATCAAAATGGTGGTCCTCCCCATCTCCTCTACTATTTTGTTGCCTTGCTCCTCGTTATCTCCTCCCCCCTTCTTCAAGCAATGGGAGGGGACAGTGAGGGATTTTATATGGGGAGCTTCGCGCCATAGAGTGTCCATGAGGAAATTATACTGGTCGGCGGACCTGGGTGGCCTAGCTGTACCCGATTGAGCATTATTACGTAGCCTCTCTGCTGCAATGGGTTGCTAGGTGGCTGTCGTCTTGTCACTCTCCGGACACTGCTTGACTATTACCTCCTCTGACGCAGGGTGCCCTTTTGCAGATCTTTCTTCCTTGCTCCAAGCCCAGTCTTCCAGACGCACTCCTACTTGCCATTGCCTATCAGTGTTTTCGGAGGAGTCTCTCTCACTAAACCCACCATCCCCTACGCCCCTGCTATCCCGTTGCTGGGAACCCAGCGTGGGGGTGCATACACCACAGCGGTGGAATTACAACATTGGGTTCGGAGGGCATTCAAGACATAGGAGATCTCTTACAGGAAGGCTCCCTCCTTCCGTATCAGGAACTCATAGTGGAGGGTAACCTACGCCCTGGTCTGTTTCTGCTGCATAGAGCACTTATAGCCTCCTTAACGTCTAAGTGGGGTACACTTGCCCAAGAACCACCCATGCACTACACCTTGCAATACCTTCACATGACTGGCACAGGGAGACACCCGACATGTTGGTTTGCATCCTCCATTTGGCAACACACAGAAGCCGATCTCACTCGCCTCAGACATCACTGGGAGGAGGACTTGGGAAGGGCATTCACAGATAGGGAATGGACCACTGTCCGGGGCAGTTTCACATATATCCCACGTAACCAACGGTTCAAACAGATTCAATTCTTTGTGCTTCCCAGGGCTTACCTTACCACGCCCTCATCAACAGGTATTTCCATCACACAGATGCAATCTGCCCTCGCTGCTGGCAGTTAGATGCTGACATTCTCCAAATGCTTTCTCTTGCAGACTCCGATTGTCATTGGGCCCGGTGGGCCCAGGGGCGCCCCCCCCCCCAGTCTTCCTCCCCGTTATATTACACATGGAGGTAGGTCTCAAGCGACTCTTGTACCCCTCCTTGATTTAAGTTGTCCTCCTTTGGTGTAACCTATGTTCGTAGTTGAATTCATTTACACCATGCCTGACCGGTCTATGCATTGCTCAGTGGGACTCCATTTGTGCCTGGTTGCCAACTCTCGATAGACGCGGTCATAGGTCCCCTGGTAGTCATTATTGCATAAGTTATGGAGTGCTAGACTCTGTACTGCGGACGGACGCTTTCCCATGATATACGAGCTCTGCTCGGATTGCCTGTTAAAAATTTGCAAAAATGTTAATAAAAATATTATGAGAACAATCCACCCACTGAGGGTAGAATAATCTAAACTACAGAGGGGGAAAAAAATAAAAGCTTCGGAATGTTGGACCCGAAGATTTGGATCAACCATTATTAGCCTGGAGACACTTCACTGTCTTCAATGGATTCCAATGTTCTAATTAATTGTGATTTAATTACCACTGTCATTTATCTATCTGTATGTGGCTTTTTGCTTTTGCCCTTCTGCATACTGTGGAATTTTCACATCTCAGATACGTGCTCCTCTGTTGCGTCCTGGGAACGTCAACTGTTCTTGAATAGTCGCTGGGTTTCTTGGCCAAGACGATCCAGCATCTTGTCTGGACTGAATAAATAAATCCTCATTTAAAACAAAGGTTAGTGTGTGCCGGTCATCTTTCTTTACTCAATGGTATAAAAGACGTTTAAATGAGGAAGTAGGACACTATTTGGGACTGACATCAGGTATCCAGTACAAGGCCTTGGAGGGACTGCACCTAATCCCTTTTGCAGGATGGGAGGAAAGTTACATCACTGCAATTTGTACATAGTGCAAAACCTTTCGATGATTCAGCATCGTACGGGGCAGCAGCTGCACCCGGCCATTATGGGCCTTGATCAGAGAATATCTAACGCAACACGTAACCAAAGCCTCTGAACCATCAAGTGGCAGTGGTAGGAGGCACACAAAATGCAAAGTGCATTAAACGCCCGAGACCTCCACCTACTAATTAAAGCTCTTTAGGCCATGGTATATGGTATTCGGATCAGCCGCATTGCTCACTGCTGCGAAAGAGACGTGCATTTCCAAGGAGTTTGGAAAATGAGCTTGTGTAGGCCCAAGGAGCCTGGGACCTATGTAGACTGAAGCCAGGGTGCAGTGGTTTGCATGCAAGCTCATGCTTGCAATTGCCAGAAGAGAGTCTAACATATTCCCGGAATGCATGGACAGGCCAGGTTGTGGCCTGCCCCAGCGTTATGCACTCCCAGAGCTAGATAAAGGGCAGCAGCATCTTGTAGTCAGGGCGTGCATTATCGAGAGAATGATATAGTGTCCTGCGCTGTCCCCTAGTTAGTCCCATTACCTCTTCTTAGCATCAGCAATGAAGGCAAGAGACTTCTGAAGTCTACCTGGTTAACAGGAGGCTCCTAATGTTGGTTCCCCACGGTCCTGTTGTAGGGGAGTATTAAAACAGGAAAGCAAAGGACAAGCAAACTCATGAAACAAACGCATCTAGAGGTGTCAAGCAAGTGAAGCTCACAAACCTCACCACCATACTTGCCGCAAACCATAAGACCACAGTGCTGCAACAATGTAAGTGTAGCGGACTACATTAAAGCTTCTGCCTGAGACACCTTAGCTCTTCAAAAGCAGAAAGCAATGTGGAAGTGCTTCATGTAATGCAGGGCTCTCAGAAAATGTTCTTTCACAGTAAAAAAGTGTCTAGCTCATGATTCCAAACTCAGTATGTCATGTTGGGCTACCCAGGATCTCACACCTTATTTGACCTGCTGCATTGCAGGATCCGATCGAGATTTGCAGGCAATTTTTAGTCGAAGCCTAATGGTTTACGAAAACCATTTTGGCGACATTCAGAAAGCTGACTCAGGAATGCATTCTGCACGTTGCTTACCATCGGCTTTGTGTTTTCAACTCACATTTTCTGGCTTTCCATTTGCTGGCTTTATTTACGTTAGGCTGTCCAAATTGAGTGTGTTCCTCCCACTGCCCAAACCTTGTTTACTATATTCTGCCACAAACTTGCTTTCGGTAAACAGGCCTTTATCTTGTCACATTTGCTGTTCATTCAAAGACAGATCAAATGTCAGGTGTTCTCTTCCAAGGGAGCTTTGTGTTTACTTTTCTTTGTCCGACTTCAAAGTGAGAGAATGTATGTGACAATCCTGCTAAGTATCCATGTAAAAGGAGATGGTGTCAGATGAAATGTTTAAGCACACAACATTAAATAATGAAATGTGCTGATGTTTCAGAATATATCAGTATTAAAACAAAAAAAATTACCATTTGTTTTGTAATTCTGAAGTATGGTGGGACAAAATATTTGTATAAGATCAACACACATCAGTACACTAGGTGATGACATTTGCACACTCATTTGTGTGCAGTAAAACCATATATTTGTTGCAAGTGTAATAAGGAATGTGGAATTCATATAGCCCGACACCCAGGAGATATTGTTTGGGTTCAAGGGCAACAAGTTTTCATGTGTACTTTGTCATTGAGACAAGTAGGCCCAACTCCCTGCAGCACAAACTCTTTGACTGCCAGTTTGCAGTACTACAGTACCACATTATGGATCATGGAAGGGCACTATCTGCCGTCAAGGTAACATATTTGGTAATATTTTGTCCATGTTAATGCTGTTCAAACTTGTATTTTTGGTTCATTAACTGAAAGCCTTTATTATTAGGGTGAGCGCTTTAAGTAAATGTTGTAAGCTCTGACTGCACTACTGACAGTGGTTCCAGTATAAAAATGCGTTCACACGTTTCCAAAGTTTAGCAATATGAGGCTATGTATAGTGCTCCCAGAATGCTCTCTGATTTGATGCAAATATTTGCAGAAGCTTAAAAGCAAGATTGATGATTATTTGCTTTAAAAATAAAAGGTTCATAAAAAAATGAAAGCAGGAAAAAAAAAAAAGATAAACTATAGTAAAATTTCAGGTACCATTTCTTTGCAGCATCATGAGTTGATGCATGGTAGTATTTTCCAAAAATATTCATACTGGAAAAATCAGAGTGACCAGTTTCAATAAGATAACAAATAAGCAAGCACTGGCAAAGCCAGTAGGTCTGAAATTGGTGAACAGCTTTTTAATGTTGTCAATGTGTGAATTGTTTTGGCATTTCTTTGTAAAACCTTATTGGTGTGGGAGCTGCGGGGTCCTCACCATTATAACAAACATTGGCAAAAGCAAAAATGGTTATGGTCTCAAAAAGCACACACTGCCTCCGAAGTTGCTGAACTGAACAAAACTACTTTGTGTGCTGTTATGCTCCTTGGAAAAGAGCAGAATGCGGTCTCTCACAGTGAAGCCCGAGCAGAGAAAGGGGGGGGGGGGGGGGGCTGGGGGAGAGCGAGAGAATGAATTTCAATTAATGCAAAAAGTCATGGTCAACGCCGGACCAAATTAGGGGCCCAATTATTAAAGAAAGTCTCAAAAGTGCACCCATGGTATATGTCTTTGCATTAAGTGCAGCACTACGGCTTTCATGAATTCCCAATAATTTACAAAGGTAGGACAAGAAATAGTACTCTTAAATAAAAGGTGTGAACTGCATATTAGCATTAGCAAATATGCATGCGTAGATTTGCTCATGTGAAAATCTGAGTGTTGCACAGCCCCATGGAGAACATGCCCAGGCACTGCCCGAGCGGCCAAACAGGCCACTAAGACGAATCACGACGCAGCTCATGCAAGTCATGATTGGCTGGGAGAGTACGGGAGCCTGGGGGCTTCCAGCGCTATCCAGCAGATGAAGAGGACTGAGGAGGGATGTGCGGAGGTGGAGGCAAGTTTGTTAATTTTTTTTTTTTTTATCCATTTCAGTCCCCTGCTTCACTACCCACATTCCGAGGCAACCGCCACTGTAATCTACCCCACCCCACTCCATCCAATCTGCCCCCACTCCATCCAATCTGCCCCCACTCCACTTCATCCAACAAACCCCACCCCAATCTATCTCACTACACTCTACCCCAATCCACCCCAATTCAATCTACTCCAATACAATTCAATATATCCCACTTCAATCTACCACCTAATCTACCCCACTCCACCCCAATTCCATCACAGCCATTCCAATCTACCATGCTAATCTACCCAACTCCCCCGCTTCAATCTACCCCCACCCTATGCCAATCTACCACCAACTCCACTCTACACCACTTACCTTTAGACATGCTGAACAGCAGCTATACTGCTGTACATAATGGCTAAAATACATTGTCAAAGAAAATAGCTCTCACATAGGCAAGACCTACTGGCTATGCCAATGCTGGTTTACACTGACCTGTTCCCTTTACTTTACTCATGAACTTTGTATATTTCAGCAATGGTTGCATCACCCATAAGGTAGTCAATCTTAGGAAACAAGGTGCGTAGCAGCAAGCCTTCCTGGAAGTCGGCTATACACAAAAAAAACATTTCCACACTCAAACATTCCCCGGGTCTTAAAGACCATATTTGTCCCTTTTTTCGGTGTCACTTTAAATATTTATCAAATGGTTTGTAACTCTCACTCGACGCCTCCATTTTTGAGACCTGATTAAGGCAACTGATCTTTTCTCTACTTCTATAAGTAGCTTTTTGGGGGTATTTTTGCTCAGAACCAATTGCTTCTATTCATTAGTGAAATGACTCTGCCGTACATCAATCTTGCTGTTGTTCAGCACTCTGCTCATTTGTCAACTATGCGATTTGTAAACTAAAGTAGATGAAATATAAATATTACATAAATGTCAGCCGCTGTCCTGAAATTACATAGAAAGTTGATCTGATTAATACCAGCGTGATTGAGTTGGGTAACAATGAACATCTGTTCTTCAATCCCAAGATGCCCTAAGGGGCGATCTTGCGCTTTACAAATACACATAGCAGGGTTTAGCATGACATACATATTTTTGGGCAAGATAGGAGGCTAGAAATATGCATAATCACTTTTATTTACCATTTTGCAGCACTTTAAAGAACATTAGAACATTGGACTGTTGAGCACTCCATTGTAGACAATGGAGTAGCTCCAGACTTATAATGGCTGGAATAAGCCCGGAGCTCCAACATGCCAATGTTTGTCTTCATGTTTCTCCCTTTTTAATTTAGAACATTCTACCCATAATGCGTGGAATGTTCCAATATCGTTATAGCCCTTCTGCCTCGGGCTGTACTGGTCCGGTTCAGGGCCTTTAACCCCTTGCCCACGGCTGGAATTCCGCTCCTGTGCAGCACATTCCGATCGCGGCCGTGGTCATGACGGCACCCAGCCGTCATCAGCACACGAACACTATGTGTGCCATGACGGCTGGGGGCCGTCATCAGCATCGAAGGGGTTAACAGGTATAGCCCTCGGCAGAGACTATATGGCTATTGTAGAATGTAGAACCTTGAAGGAACACAAAGGAAAATTAACACTTTAGTCCTATGGTAGCTATTCGTTTTTCATCTTCCTCGTGTTTGATACTATATAAACATGATTACTAGAACTTTGTTTAATTGATTTAGAAAATTATGGCTTCGGACTAAGCAGATCACTATTAATTTACACATTTATGGGAAATATATATTAGGTAACCCGGTTAATATTAGTTTGTGTGGATTGAGGGTTGCTTAATGTGTATTGGGACAACATGGCTTGTGCTCTTTTTTGTCAGTGCTTTATTGAGATGGATTGCGATGTACTTTGAGTGACGCGGTACAAAAATCAGGTCCGGATTAGAGAGGAATGGTTGATCCATTGAGAGCACTTGCACTCATTTGAGGACAGTCCTTGGGGAAAACGGACACGGATCTGGGCTTCAAGCCTGCGGCTCTATTTTGGATTTGGACAGTGCGTCTCAGTGCATTGTAGACATGCCTTTGTTTTCACAGTCAATAGGGCACAGATCCTTGTACACAGGTATTTGTGACAGTTGACAGTTCTGTCAAGTCAGCTGTTACGTTCATTTTGAAATAAAATTACTTCCATTTAAAAGCAGTTCAGATGTGAAGGTTTCTTTTCTGAAACATTAAATAGTTTAAGGTTATTTTAATTCATCTTCATTTAATTTCTGGAATTACTTTTTGATTAGGAAATCTAGACATCACAAAAATGTGACCGATTGTAACATCACTTCAGTTGATAATCGAGAGAAGGTTTTTAAAAGGGTTATCAGTATAAGAATGTGTTTACGATGGATTAAAAAGTCTTTTGAAAACCAAAAGAAAGGCTATTGCAGAAGAAGGTCAAGAATTTCGGTCTTCTTCACAAGATGGCGGGCAGGAGGGGGTGGGTATTCGAGGGATCCGTCGGGACATGTTCAATGGAAAAAAACATGTGAATGCTCCCGAAATAATGGAGGTAGAACCCCTAGTGGCTCACAAAGTATGGGTGTTAAAAATGGCACATGAGGGCAGGATATCCCTACACATGATGAAGCGTCTCAATGGCAGAAAATGATTTAAATATGGATGTGAATCAATATGCGTTGAATTGGACTACAAATAATACATTTCAGTAAAACTATCTTCAGAAAACACATAAACCCATAGTAGTGAAACATTATTTGGGGTAAAATCAATTTAAGAGATTAAAGACAGCCCCCATAGATCTGAATGGTGGCCACTAAATCATGTTGCAGAATATATATACACTTTATGGGAAGGCGTTTAGAAAAGGAAAGAGGCGTAATGAAGGCAGAGTTATCACATCCAGTTATTGGAGAAAAAAAAAAAAACAGGACTCCCATTTTGGACCCAGAGTTGATCCTGATATTTAAACTTGGTAGAGACCTGGGAAAGGGTCCAGAATGCTCCCTCAAGCAGTGCAAGGATAAGCTCTTAGACATTTTGAGTTGTCTCGCGGAGTAAGTTGAACTGACAGTACAAAGAGGTTGGTTTTATATGATTCTTGGGCATTGTAAATGCAGACCTTATTGCTGAGAGATGAAATGCTGTATTCTTGAGAATGACCACAAAGTAAAGTGATCTGGCCAGGAAGGAAATCTAGTGAGGAGACAAGAGGCCTTTTGTTCAGTGAAGGAATCATGAAGCCATTTGTAAATTATGGGGAGAAGTTAACAAGTATTGTAGAAACAGATAGGTTTAGATGTTAAGAAAAGGCGCTATAATAAAGGTGGGAAATAATCAAAAAGGTTTTGAGCATGATTTTGGTGAAAAAGAAGGGCACGCGATGGCACACTATAATAAATTTGAATGTTTTGTAGTTTATAGTCATTTTAGGGTGGAAGGTGTGCATGTCTTGAGAGACTTGTAGCAAGAGGGAGAATGGATGGTGAAGATAGTCCTAAATGATCCATATATACAGTTCCGATAGCACAAGAGAGCCAAGCGTTTTTACAATTCGGGTGGAAAGAACAGTTCCATCAATTCAAATGTTCATCATTTAGTCGTTCTTCTGAGCTATGGTATTTACCAAGATATTGAGGCTAGTTGTAGGAAACTTGAGGGCCTGGTGTGCTAATGATAATCTATTTTGACAATATTCTACACTTCCGGCTGGGACACGGGTGAGCGGTCTAGTGCCAACACGCTCCTCTTCCCATGAAACGGATGTGCTGGCCGTCGCGCAGCGGACGTGCGCAGCGGGCGCGCCTAAGGCAAGCCCGCCTGCGCCCGTCCGCGCCGGGTCAGGTCATTATGCTCGAACTTTATCTCACACACCCAACCAACTGTTAGCGCTTCGCAGCAACTACGAGCTAAGCACTACCCAGCAACACCTACTAGAACGCCATGGGCTTTTGACCCCGGTGCACACCTTAGCAGTCTCCGATATCTCCCACCAAAGGAGGATATCATCTGCCCTCACCGCCCAGAATTGTGAGATCGCCCTAGAGCCGACTTCTGCTATCCCAAACAATAAAAGTGACTCATTAACAATATACTATCTCAATACTCGTTCCCTCGCCAAGCACCAGCTAGAGATACTCTCCCTGATAGAGCTGACTGAGCCGAATATTTTATTCCCGTCTGAAACCTGGCTGCATGATGCTTCCTCCCCGGACATCCTAGCAGCCATTCCCGCTCCCTTCTACATCCTCCATGTAGACAGAGACACGGACAAAAAGGGTGGCGGCGTGGCAGCAATCATCCACAAAAAACACCAGTTCACAGCACTCTCAACCATTTAAATTATCCAGACGGAAACACTTATCATCAAATTGGAAACTCACCTTTCTTCGCTGGCATGCGTCGTTGCATATCGCCCCCCCATTGCATATGCCATCTTACCCATTGGAGTTTGCGGACTTAATTGGCCATCTGGTCATCAATCACACCAGAGTGTTGATCGTGGGTGATTTTAACTACTGGCCAGGCGACACAAATGAAACCCCGCTTTCCCGAGACTTCACGGATCTATTGATCGATCTTAATTGTACTCCACATATTCACACCCCCACGCATAATAAAGGTCATACCCTAGACCAAGTCTGGTCTTTTAACCTAGACATCACCCAACTTGATGTCCTTCCCTGCACCTGGTCAGACCACTGTCTAATTAGATGCACACTTGCCGGGTTGGCTGCACCTCCCACGACTAGACCTAGCAGCGTGAAGGCGAGGAATTGGGGCCAAGCCAGCATAGAGTCCTTCAAAACTATCCTCATCAACACTGCCCCGCCGATCCAAGACACCTCTCTCACTACTCAGGCGGAAAACCTAGCCATCTGGCTTGAACAAGCTAGCAACAAGGTTGCCCCTCAAAAACACATAAAAGCACGCAGGCCTCACGATGTTCAAAAATGGTTCTCCCCCGCTCTGAAGCTTCAAAAACTTAACCTCAGACAGGCTGAGCGAAAGTGGCGTAGGAAATACGACCTCGAACTAAAAAACAGTTACCTGTCTCTCTTCAAAGATTATAAAGCCGCTGTATTAAAATGTAAAACAGAGTTCATTACAAGTAAAATCTTAAACTCGGCAAACAAAACCAGAGAGCTCTTTTCGATAGTCGACGAATTGACAGGGATGGAGAGAGTGTCAGCACAACCTGTGCACTCTCAAGATCTATGCAACAGGCTAAATAATTACTTTTTCGAAAAAATTGATACAATAAAATCCAGTATCCCCTTATCCAGTACCCCCAATCCTTCTGCCTTACCTGGCGAAATTCATCCCCCTTTACTGGACCATTTCCCCTTTATAAACTCCGATTCCTTTTCCAAACTGACGAACAGGGTCAAATCTGGCTCCCCTCTCGACAGTGGTCCCCCCCCACATACTTCGCGAAGCCTTCAGCGCATGCCCTGATCCACCCATATCCCTGCCCAACACCTCCCTTGGCAGTGGAACAGTCCCTGACTCGTTCAAAAGTGCAGAGATCCTCCCCATCCTCAAGAAACCTGAGGCGGACCCTCAAGTGCTGACAACTATCGTCCTATATCTCTCTTACCCTATCTTAGTAAAATACTGGAAACACGTGACGGAATGTCTGAGCTCTTTCATTGAAAAGTCATTATCTCGACCCTCACCAAGCTGGCTTTAGGCCTGCCCACTCGACCGAGGCAGTCCTCGTAACGGTCATGGATGAGCTACGCAAGGGGGCGGACCTCAACTCCCCCCAGGCCCTGATCCTCCTTGATCTTTCAGCTGCGTTTGACACGGTCGATCATAACATCCTGATCGACCGTGTCCATAGCGCTGGGGTCGGAGGACAGGCCCGGAGGTGGATACAATCCTTCCTGACAAACAGACTCCAATC
This sequence comes from Lissotriton vulgaris, assembly GCF_964263255.1. Taxonomy (NCBI): domain Eukaryota; kingdom Metazoa; phylum Chordata; class Amphibia; order Caudata; family Salamandridae; genus Lissotriton; species Lissotriton vulgaris. The sequence goes on from NC_141693.1 coordinate 1,729,536,556, forward strand.
TGTCAGCCTGGGCAATTTCTGCTCAAAAAAAGGGCGGCTCTCCTGCGGAGTCCCACAGGGCTCCTCATTATCCCCCCTTTTATTCAACCTATACATGCAACCTTTAATATCAACCCTGAGGGAAATGGGAGCCCAGGTCTATAACTACGCAGATGACCTGCAACTCATATTTAACATTCAACCTACAAGACTCTCTGAAATTAATCTACAGTCGATTATGATTTACATCAGCTCTTGGATGAACACCAACCAATTGAAGCTTAACCCTGACAAGACAGAGTTGGTCTTGACACTCACGCCCTCTAACCCCTGGAATTCCAGCTTCTGGTCTCCCGCTCTGGGCCCCCCGCCCACCCCAGTTCTTTCCGCAAAAAGCCTAGGCGTAAAAATCAGCAGTGATCTCTCAATGACCCCACAGATTAGTTCTGTGGTATCAGCCTGCTTTCTTATGTTACGGAAAATAAAAAAAATAAAAAGATTTTTGTCCATAGAAGCCCTCACTCTGGTCGTCCTTGCACTCATTGTCTCTCGGCTGGATTATGCCAACGCACTGTATGCTGGCATTCCAGCTTACCAGATGCACAGGTTGCAATTGATACAGAATCAGGCGGCCAGACTGATCTTCCAACTCCCGGCCCACCACCATACAAATCCTTTGTTAAAAAAATTGCATTGGCTTCCCGTGGAACAGCGAAGCACTTTCAAGATCTGCGGTATCACACATAGAGCCCTATCAGACAAAGGCCCCAGGTTCATCTCAAATCGGATCAAAAAATACACGCCCTCTTGCACCCTTCGTTCCGCTGGACAACACCTACTTATCACTCCCAGATTTAAGCGCCTAAAATATGGCGGCACCCACTTCTCCACCCTTTCCCCTCAAATATGGAATTCCCTCCCTCTCTCAATCCGTTCTACTGCTTCGCATCTCCATTTCAGAAAGCTGCTTAAAACGTGGCTATTCCAGCAAGCCTACTCCTCCTGAGCCTCCATCCCACAGAGCCCCATCCCAGAAGCGCCAAGAAATCAATCCGGTGTACGTTGCGCTATATAAATATTTTAACATTAACATTACCATTGACATTCTAATATGGAGTCAGGTTGCAATTCAGGGCAAATCTTTGTTGGACTACTAAGGTATTGCAATGACTACTAAAGTTCTGGCATCTTTTCAGAACGTGGAGTTTTTGGGATTCGTTTACCAGAGAAAAAAAATTATGATAATACAGCAAGAGGTGAATCATTTGTTAAATTGATGGAGGTGAGTTTAAGGGTGTTATTTCAAGTGATTAGCCTTTTGTCCTCTTCAGTCCAAGCAGCGTGTCCAGGTTCGTTTCTCTACAAAAGCAGTACAGTGTCTAAACAAATTTAGGATTATCAAGGGGGTTTTGGTGTGGGTACAAGCTAGGTTTCTCAGTACAAGCAAGAGAAGCGTTGTTAGCAGCTCCTCTATTGGGGTGTGAGGGTGTCGCACACTGCTTTCTCGCCTTGCGAGAAGCGGAAACATAAGAATACCATTTTATGGTTCTCCTTCTCACACTACAAGAAAGCAGAAGTGCCTGGTTGGGGGCAGAAGGGTGGGGGGGTCCTGCTAGAGTGCAGAGGGGAGTGGCTTGCCCACTGCTGTGGACCCGGACTGTTTGGTCTGCCCTCTCTCCCTTTTGCAGCCTACATAGAGAAAATGGCCTCCCGTAAGCCCCTGACTGGGGCACTGTCTTCTGCCGCTGCACCGCATCAATCACGGCGCTGCCATTGCAGCATTGTGATTGGCTCTGGGGAGGGGAAGGAGGCTGCCTAGGTACAACGTTACGCAGACCCGGCAAGGAGCAGCAGGAGCTGAGGCGGCGGCGTGTGAGACCCGGACAAAGGTAAGTTTTTTATTTTAATTACCATCTCGCTCTCCCTCCCCCATGTGACCCTCCCCCCGCACAAGCCCCCTCTAGCCTTGCAGGCTACAACTGCTTAATAGAGGAGTGTCTACTTTGGGCAGTCGAACATCACAAACCCCATATTTTGAGTGAGGGCACCTACTTGCAGGGGTCAACAAAAATTAAAATTTGTCTCCATGGCCCACACACGTGAGTGATCAGGAGAAGGTGTTGCCAAGGCCCACCAGTTGAAGTTACAGGTGCCGCATCGGCTTATACGGGGTCAACGTGCTCTGTTCTAATGCTGCATGATATGAACTGGAGTGGTACAGGCCAGTATTAAGTCGTCTTTAAACAGTATTTGAAGTAGTAAATAAATGGAGTTGTATGGCAGTGCCGTTTTGGGTAACCAATATGTACACGTGGCCTGAGCAAGTAATGCATACTAAAACTTATGGGGAATTGCAAATAGAAAAAAAAGTAACAGGAGGCTGGTATAGCAAAGGTAAGAACGACACTAAAAAATAAAGGACCGCACCAACAGAGGTGGTGGAGGGGCAGACCAGTAACCTGTGTGGAGCTGAAGCAGCCTTGGCAGATAAGACTGCAACTAAATCAAAACTAGTTAATACCAGAACGAGAGCAGCGTCAGTACCAGGTAAAGTGTAGAAAGAAACGTTTAGTAGAATGGAAGCTGTCTGGTCTCCTTTTCTATGCAGTTAAAAAAAATCTCAATAAGGACTATTTGCTGGGCTTTTAAGGATCTGGAACATGGTAGGGTCCTGTAGTTTTGCGTAGTAGTTCAGTACTGGGTTCAATACCTTTCTAAATAATGTTTCTTCTCTTTTTAACCCCTTGGACGCTCATGACGAGCTCAGCTCGTCATGAACAATGGGAATCCAGAAAAGTCAGCATCCAGGAGAATTAGCTGTAGCATTCAAGGTGTTAAAGCATATGAAATTTTATCCATACTTAATATGCACAGTAGTTTGTGTATCATTAGTTCATGGGGGCACTGGGAAACAATGGAACGCGCTTTGTTCAGGATTGTGACTTACAAAATGTTATTTTCTCTATTTAAGTTGATGATTTAGAAAATAATATTGTAGTCGGAAACATACTCAAAGAGTAGAAGAACAAAGATGTTACCCTATTTATTAGAATTTTATGACGACATAGTATTTGATCTCAGAGTTTAAAATGTAGTTTCAGTTATGATTAATTAACTTTTAGAAAGACCAATAATCATGGCAAGGAAAGCAAGCAGGTTATCTTTAGGGACCATCCAAAGTTTTAGTGGGATGATAGTCTAGATTAAGATATTTGGTATTAGTTGTGTGTATATTATTTCGGTCTATGTGTGTGTTCGGGCTGTGTATAGGTTTGGGTTGTTCTGTGTGTATGGGATCCTGTGGCCCTGTTGGTCTGCGTGTGTGGCTGCCAGTAGGTGTGTTGGTCTTTGTGTAAATGGATGTTTGTAGGAGTGTTGCTCTGTGTGCATGTATGCGTTCATTTGGGATTTCTACGTTAAAGGAATGTGGCATTACATCCTCACACCCTGCCTTGTTTGAGTCCTGCCACAAACCAGAGCCACCATCACCCCATACATCATAATTTGCAATCCAAAAATAAACACTTTTCTTCCCTCATCCATCTGCTGACTCTCCCCAGCTCTTCCCACTAACAAGGGTGGGAGGCATAAAAGAAAGCCAGATCTGCATAACCACTTGTGTTTTTGTATACATGTCCACCGGCTAGGCTGTGGTGTTCAAAGGGAATGTGTTTTTTTCTTTTGCTGCGGTTACGCGCCTGGTTAATAATGCACAGGATGGGCAGGTTACCTGATGCAGGAATACCTTCAATCCCACTAATACAGGATTGAGCTGAACCCTCACCCCCATTTCTACTAAGGGCTCGCTTTTAGCTGTGTGGTGTGACCCTAGTTGTACTGTTTATTGCGGACTGTGCTTCTCAGTCTTTGGTGAAGGATATATAACACCCAGAAGGACACACATTACAATTAGCCCAAGTAAATACATAAGACCCACACCTTTGAGAGTTCCTAGACATAAGCACCCGATTAATCTTCCTGCTTGCTCAAATCTGCTTGAAAATGCACCATTTGTCCACTCCTTTTTCAAAATTCTCAGGGGAGAACACCCCCAATCCCCCATAGGTTGTTCGGGCTCGCTCGCTAGCAGCAGTGCAGTACGACAATTTATTTTACGCCTCACCACTTTTAAATGTCACGAGCCACCACTGCTGGTGTTAGAACATTAAAAAGCAATCAATCAATCAATGCATTTGTAAAGCGAGCCACTCACCCGGGAGGGTCTCAAGGCGCTGGGGGAGAGGGGTATGTTACTGCTCGAACAGCCAGGTCTTGAGCTGCTTCCTGAAGGAGAGATGGTCTTGGGTTCGCCGAAGGTGGGTGGGGAGGGAGTTCCAAGTCTTGGCTGCCAGGTAGGAGAAGGATCTTCCTCCGGCGGTGGCTCTGCGGCTGCGTGGTACGGCGGCGAGTGCGTGGCTGGTCGATCGTAGCTGGCGGGTGGGCGTGTAGAAGGTCATGCGGTCGTTGAGGTACTTGGGGCCCAGGTCGTGGAGAGCCTTGTGTGCGTGGGTTAGGAGTCTGAACGTGATTCTCTTGCTGACGGGGAGCCAGTGCAGGTCTCTCAGGTGTCCGGTGATGTGGCTGTGTCGAGGCATGTCCAGGAGGAGTCGTGCGGAGGCGTTGGGAGTCTTTTTTGAAGTTTGGCTGTGGTTCCGGCGTAGAGGGTGTTCCCATAGTCCAGCCGGCTGGTGACGAGTGCCTGGGTGACGGTCTTCCTGGTTTCAGTGGGGATCCATCTGAAGATCTTGCGGAGCATGCGCAGGGTGTTGAAGCACGAGGATGATACGGCGTTGACTTGTCTGGTCATTGACAGGGAGGAGTCCAGGATGAAGCCCAGGTTGCGTGCGTGGTCCGTTGGTTTGGGAGCGGTGCCCAGGGCCCGGGGCCACCAGGAGTTGTCCCAGGCGGAGGGTGATGATCCCAGGATGAGGACTTCCGTTTTGTCCGAGTTCAGTTTTAGGCGGCTGTTCCTCATCCAGTCGGCGACGTCTTTCATCCCTTCATGTAGGTTGGCTCTGGCGGTGGTGGGGTCGTTGGTGAGGGAGAGGATGAGCTGGGTGTCGTCGGCGTAGGAGATGATGTTGAGGTTGTGTTGGCGTGCGATGGCTGCGAGGGGGCTCATGTAGACGTTGAAAAGCATGCAACGATCAAGCGATTTTCGGAACATCCCCACATTTTGTTTCAGAATTAGAGGCAAGCAATGTTAAATTGAGCATAATGTGACTAGAAAATGGAGGAGATGCAAGAGCATATCCGTTTCTAAGAAAAGACAGCAGGTTTTTTTGCAACTCAGTCTCACGGGCAAGCTTAGTGTTGTTGAGAATGGATGGCAGTGACATAAACAAACACATTTGGCAGAAGCAAATCAAGGAAACGGTCAGATTCCAAAATAAATGTGAGAGCTATGTCTGGAACACAAGAAATGCTTGATAGCTCAATATCTGCATGGAAAGGAGAATGGAGTGAGACGAATTCTTGTTATCTGACAGATTGCAGAAACAGAAGTTGAAAAGGGGTATATGTTTGAAAATGCAGGCTGTCTGGGGCCCACTGGAGGTGGATTCGTTTGCATCCTATTTGACTTATCAGATGGGGAGGTATTGCAGCTGGGGCCCAGATCCAGAGGTTCAGTTGAAAGGCTATGCACTCATGGTTTGCAATGACACAGAGAATGTTACACGTGAGAAGGAAGAATTGTTCCGGGATTTTAGCAACTCCTTTTGGACAACATAGGATTAGTTCCCTTCCACGCTAGAGTTGGGAATGGGGATTCTGTTTTCATTGCAACTTTGCAAGGGTTTGTCAGAAGGTGCGAAAAGGGAAGAGCATCCACTTGTACAGTCCGGGGTGATCAGCCTCTAAGTTTGGAAGATTTAAGGACTTCAGCAAGATTGAAGTATGTTTCTGGGGGGTTCGGAGCTCAATGAATCGTGAGTGCCAGGAACTAAGAAAATAATTAGATGGGCCTAGGAGGTTTGGTTACGCTGGTGTCAGGAAAGAAATTTGGATCCCACAGACATTGATGAAGTAATGGTAGTAGAGTTTTTGTCTGACTTATTTGTGAAATGTTTAAGCTATAGGACAGTTAACTGCTATAAATCAGCTAAGGCAGCCAATTAATCTTCAGTGGATGGTGTTTCAAGTAGGAAGATGTTTCTGATTTACAGAGTAATGAAAGGAATTAGTATTAAAAGACCACCACATTCAATATATGAAAGTTTATGGGATGGTGGTTCCATTTTTAAAGCTACTTGGAGAATGGTCCGAGATTCGTTTCTCAGAGAATTAACATGGAAGTTGGATACCTTGCTTTATCCATTTGGAGGGTCTCTAATATGAGTTCTATAGTTGACTTTTTAGATTTTAGGATCCAAATAGTGTGTTTTTTCAAACCTGGAAAAGGACTTAGACTGTGAAAGAGTCGGTGCCTTACCCGAAATTCAATGAGTGCTGTAGAACAGACGAACAGACGAACAGGTCGGGTTAATTGTTAGTTACTTATGTTAGGCCAGACCGGTTTCTTTAGCAAGACTGTGATGCAGGAAGCAGGAGTTGATTTATCAGTGTGTAAAGTGCATTCTGTAAGGGGTGCTATAGCTGCTGAATATTTTTTGTGCAGAAGACAGATTGGAGGATATTACCAAGGCAGCTGATTGGCCAAATAGTAGTTTTTTAAATCATTTATTTTAAGCCTTTAAAGCATATAGCAGACTTTGCATTGAAAGACTTTAAACATGTACCTGTCTGGACACAAAACGCTGATTATTATAGCTGTAGTGTAATGAGCATTGTGAATTAAAGATTAGGAAGCAAGCATTATCTCTCCCCCTTCATGGAGGAGGCAGATTGTAAAGTGAATTGGATTCTTTTAATTTATACACTGCCAAATCTTATTAGCTGCATTTGTTGTGAAATCTTGGGAAACCAGGGAGTGTCAGTAGGTTTTAAGTATTATTACAAATGAATAGAAGATGCGATGAGTAATTGTTGTAGATGAAAGATCTAGCTTTAGTGTATATTATTTTACTTTTCTTTACAGAGAGTCAATAGGGAGTTAAAGACATTTTTCAGATTATGGCAAGAAGGTGAAGGTGTACATTTCTTCTGCCTTTATAGCAATCAAAAGAGAGGGGAGATGAAAGAAACAGGACTTACACGTGTTCATACAAGGTTCTACTTTGTATTATGCTTTAAAGTGCTGCAGTATAAAATCACGATTCTCTGTTCACCCTGGCTTTGAAAATTGGCATTCCTTCATCTGGCCTCTGGTGATACCAGCAGCAAATAAATATAGTCCTTACCCATACCAGCTGCTGTCCAGATAGACTTGGTCTCTCGCACAGCACTGTCCACCACAGCAATAGTCCCCAGTGCACCTGTTGAGAGACAAGAACTGGTTAAACTTCAAGAAAGGGATTAAACAAGTGCTGTTGGTCAACAATATGGGCTCAAGCAATAAAGACACAGATGCCATGTACTGTCCCTCTACCCCAAAAAAATGACAGTACTTCACAAAACAATGCCAGCGGCTTATCTACTTAAATTGTGAGGGTCAGTCACAAGAAGAATGTAACATCTGTCTGAAAAGCAGTGTCCCCTGTAGGGCCTCATGAGTCTGGTGGTCCCCGGGGCAATGGCAATGGAATTCTTCCGACCACCCTATTACGACCAGAGCGGTCGGGCTGCCCTGAGGCAAATCACAGCCGCAAGGGATCAGAGAACCTTGGCAGTGGCAACGCAGTCTTGATGCTTGGCAGGGCCGCTGCGGCCCAGCTAAGATTATTATGAGTTTCCTCACCACCACACTTTTCATGGCTGTGCGGCCACCATTAAAATTGTTGGGGTAATAAAACAAAGGCGGCCCTACAGGACCACTTATGCCATTGCGCCATGGTGTGCATGCTGGGGGGCAGAAGTCCATGCAGGTACTGAATTTGACACTCCCATTGCGGTACCTATTTCATAGGCACCTCCGTGGGAATGCCCAAGAACAGCCCACCAGACTGGAGAAAACGCCTAGTCTGGCAGGCGGTTCAAACATGGGTCTGGTGGTGCAGGATCGGGGTGTTTCCACTCCTGCATCGCCAAACTCATATCCTATTTTCTAGTAATTCAAGCCTGCATGATGCCGAACAATATTGAATTATAGGTTACATTTTCAGAAATGGGGTCAAGGAAGGTTTCTTGGGAGAGATCCCACAGTTGTTAAGAGACAGAGTAGAGGTAGGCAGAGAGAGGAAAATAGGTTGAGAAAGAGAAACTGAGAGAAAAATCGCTTTCCCAGGGCTCCCCTTTCAAGAAGCCCTCTTTTCTCGGCCATTAAATATTTTTGTTAAAATGTATACAACAACTGTCCTTGGCCACTAAAGTAAATGAAGTATCTAAATATATATTTTTTCCCAAGACCTGAAATGTGTATTGTAAGTTAAGACTTACCTATACACCAAACACTGCTCCAATTGAATACTATTCTTCTGACATGCTTTTTTGTTCTTTACCCATAATACGAAACTATCTATTGATACTATGTGAAACCTCAACGTAATTACTTTATACAGCAGCATCTGCAACTATGTAACGCACGTTGATGTCTCAATGATTAAGTCCATAGTATATGAAACCACAAATAAAGAGAAATGGGTACCAGAAATAAATGAAGTAAATGGCCAGGTGGATTGAAATCAGAAAAGAGGGTGGTATAGCAGGAAATACCCTAAGGAGACAGGAGTATGGGGTGGCTCATGAAACAAAATTAGCGTCTCAAATCACAGAGTGGCTAGGTGTATTCGGAGAGATGGTCTACTGGCAAATAACCAAAATTTGAGGCCTCCATGCAAGGGAAATAATGGTCTTACATGAAGAAGCTTCAGAGCAATAAATCTGGAGCACGGCTAAAATGGGAAGCTCATGTTCCGACAGATGATGCATGCTTTGCTGCTAGACTGGGATTAAAGTGAAAACCAATCTGTGAAACAGATAACCGGAATCCCCACCCATAACACCTAGGTATGGACCCACTGGCTTTGCTGAAGCTTTATCCCCCCCCCCCCCTAAAATGGCAGCTATGGGCAAACACAGTTGGCCATTCTGGAATATTTTTCCCCACGGAAAAATAATTCTAAGTTGCCCAACAGCCAGGCATACATCCGGGGACAACCATAACGGACTGGTTTTAAAAAATTGCCAACCACTGATAAAGCAGTGAGCGAAGTTAATTGACTTTGAAAAACAAGCAGGCATGCCAATGTTTTTAACCAGAAAGAAGAGGACCAGCAGAGAAGGAAGAAGAGTAAATAGTCCCTTGTGCATTACAATGCAAGATCCTGAAGTCAGCAGTGAAAGAATTCACCCCATAGTGCTCAGTGGGTTACAAAACAAGCAAAAAACGAGACAAACAAGAAAGCAACAGAATCACGAGCAAGACTATTACACAATATTCAATCTTAGTCTATATTGGGGACGCAATAGTCCTGGTGCCAACAGACAGCTACAGCTGTAGGCAAGGCCGTAAAAAACATCACATCCATGGCTCAGTTGGCAATCATGTAGTGCACCTCACCCACAAAGTACAAGTCTCTTCCTTCATTACCCTCTTGCATTTGAAAAATGGGCTTTAATGTCACATGGCCACTTTCCAGTCATCAGAACGTCAGCTCTATAGTCAGGAAAGGCAAGGCAGCCACATCTGATTCTTCCAACATGGCAAAAAATCATATTGCTCTCAGTGCAGCAGCAAAAATCTTGTGGTACTATCTATGAACTTAGTCACTGTAAGCTTGGGAGCTCCAAATAATATCTGGGCCTGAAAAGAAGGCAACAGTGTTTTTCAAAACATAAAATAAGATTGAGAATCAGATTATATAGAAAATTATGTATCAGAATATATGTTAGAGAAAATCTTCTCGCCGGGGCTATAAAGACAAAGGTAACGGCAGGTAGCAGCATATAATTTGAAGAGAGGTGACAGCAGGACGAAGTGGCCTTCAGCCATTCTCGGTTTATGTTCCAACCTCAAACAATCTGTGATAGGAAACAGCTAGCTTGCTATTTCATAACAAAAACACAGATATGCATCTCAAACTGGAAAACAGACTTGCTATTTAATGCTTTAGCGAAGACAGTGTAGCACTTAGAAATAGCTAGAGGTTGTCGGATTGTATCAACTCAATAACCATGTTGGTTGTTCCTTTCTGTTTTCAGTGACCATTACTTTCCATATGCTGTGGTTACCATTCATAATTTATCTATTGTTACCCTTCACATTATACATCAGGTTCAGATTTAAAAATAAACATTTTGAAATACATGTCCAGTCTCTTAGTGCCATCCTGGAGTACGCTATTCATTAATGAAAGAGGGTTTGGAGTTTCATTGTGAGCCTAAAGCCAACTTGTGGGTGTTGCGTGTGGGTTGCAGTCCAACTGGATTTCTATTGTGCCAGGGGTTATAAATCCAACCCTATGCGACTAAGGGAATGGAGAGCCCAAGAGAACGTACAACAGACCCACTTGTTTCAGGGATTGTGTGATGTGCATGTGCATTTGTTTAAGCACTCCTGCACCCAGGTGGTGCACAGTTATGTACATGCCCAACATACTCTGGTCATCCTTGGTCTAATCGGGACAGTGTAACTGCTTCAGAAGTGGTTAGGTGTGGCAGTGTCTTGGTTGCTGAAAGACCAGCCTGGCTGCTTGATTTTGAATCCGCTTCAGCCTATGGGCCTAATTTGCAGGGAGCTCTAAATAGATGGCGTTGGCATAATTCAACCTGGACATGATCAAGGCAAGCATGAAAACCATGCTTGCTTCCATGGTAAAAAAAAAAAAATCCTAATTTTCTTAAAGGTCCTTAGATGGTAAACGCAAGAGGAGGTAACCAGGTTCATCTGTTCATGCATGGATAGCTTGGCATCAATTTTAATCCCCAGACTTAACTAAATTTTTAGGGGTAGGTGGAGTACCCAATGCAGCTGAATCTTGAATAGCATAGTATTTTGGAAGAAATCCTTAGATTCCTCTGTCTCATCAATCAGGAAAATCAGCTGCACGTCGTCTGCATAATTATATACTTTCACTCCCCTGGTTTGAAGAGCATGAATCAGGGGACAAATATAAATGTGAAAAAGATATGGTGAGCGAGATGAGCCTTGTGGTACATCACATGTGGTATTGACCCAAGCTGAATTGAAGGGTGCCAGACTGGGTGCGTTCCTTTAAGAATGGGAGGATCCAGTCCAGTGCCTTGACCCTCAGGCCCGCCGCTTCCATTCTGTCCGCTAATATGTGATCCACAGTGTCGAATGCAGCGGATCGGTCTAGTAAAACCAGGGCCTGTGTGCACCCCCTATCTGCACCCTCTTTCAGGTCATCCACTACACTCAAGATAACGGATTCAGAAGAGTGATGTTCGGAAGCCTGCCTGATGGAAGTCCAGGAAATTAGTTTCTTCAATGAAAGCACAAAGAAGTTTTGCAACATGTGCCTCCAATATCTTCGCTGGATAAGGGAGGAGCGATATTGGTCCGTAATTGCTCATTAAGCTGAGATCTACTAAAGATTTCTTTTGCAATGGGACCAGCACTGCCTCTTTGAAGGCACGTGGGACCACCCCTTGCTTTAAGAAGATGTTAAGAAGAGAGAGAAAGGTATCCGGAAATTGTGTGAAAAGATCTTTTTGCATCCTAGCGGGACAGGAGTCTTTGGGGGAACCAGATTGTATCTTACGCGATCCTGACAAACTGTAGACCTCAATGACATGTGATGGATATACCTGAGCAAGTGAGGCAGAACGGTCTATGTGAGGTATATGTATATACAATACTTGATGGAAATGAAGGGTTGACTTTTGGGACCATGTATTTACTAAAAATGAAAATTGGTGTTTTGAGTCAAAAATGTCATGTTTCCTTTGGGGAACGGACCTTGTTTACTCACAATGGAGAGGTTATATTTGATAGAAAGGCTGGTATTTTTTTAAACTGATAATTTGGAAGTTTAACAGCGCTGTGACACAATGCGTTTAATAATTAATACCACTAAACGGGGATTTTATTTATTTTTTTACTTACTGGTGACTGCCAATGACCCACCATGTACACATCATACGCCGCCAGTTTCTCTGGTTCGATAATAAATGTTATCCTAACTTATAATGAGATGATGGCCTATTAAAAATACCCTGTATTTGCAGGTTTTTAAATCCGGGTGTTGGTTTTCCCTGCACCCCAAGTTTCTGGACATCAAGTATAATACCTGATCTTCAAAAAAAATTTGGCATAGCATTCATTAGGATTCATGGGGAAAAAATACCACTGCAGTGGAGTAGGAAAGCGTTATCAACCGATGTTTGAAAGCTTCTATTCTGCGACGGAATTAGTCAAACTTGAGATAGGGGCTGCACTTGCATCAGGCAATACCCGATGGTATGAATGTACATTTTTTAAAATTTTGGACTACTTGGTTGGCACTGTGGGGTCCTCAGCAGCATCAATAAGTACACTGTTGGGTAAATTCTTAATCCAATTATTTTTGATATTCTAGATCAAACCCCCTAATGTAAGTGACTTTTTACTGTGCATCACTTTTGCATGATACGCACCCTATTCTAGAGTAAGAGGAAAACAAACGACGTGTTTTCACTGGTGTGATATGGTATTAGAACCGGCCTTACCGTTTGCCTATGAATCCACAACATAGTTCCTCTTATCTTTTATTTGATATGGCTTCACTGCCTAAATGTCTTTGCTGTTTTGAACTTGGTCTCTCTGAGCATTCCATTGTTTCAGAATAGTGTACTGATGGCATTGTGAATAACATTTCTAGCTTTTTGACTTAGGGCTAAGTTAACTGCATTCACATTAACTAATATGTTTTTCCACAATGTAGACTGCAACAAAAACAACCAGAAGTCTAATCGCTTGACTTGGAGGGAGGGGCATAGCTTGGTTAGTAAGACATCCCCATGTAAGCATCCGAATTCCAGACCATCACCATGGCACAGAATGTTAAACTACATTATATGACAAGCAGGGCACATGAGAGAGGCTTAAGAGGCAGTGGAAAGAGAGAGGAATGCATATTAATAAGAGAACTAAATGAGAGAAACAATATTTTGTAAAATAAATTTTTTTAGGGCTTTCAAAACAGATAGGAGAGAGCGTGTGTGTGTGTGTGTGCGTTTTTGTCAGTGTAAGTATGCAAAAATCCCAGGTGAGATCAGACCTCAACATACCCGACTGAAAGCACTTGTATCCAAATATACAGCACAAAATACATTTAATTGGGAGGGGTGTAACACCCCACATACCCCTGCTGAAGCTAAGCCCCTGCTTGGAGGTTACGCTTCAACAGAATAATAAAAATGTATATATTGAAAATTGAGCTGGAGAAGACCCTCTGACACAGTCTGGTTAATTATTGGCGATTAGTGAGAAATAAGTGAATATGTTTCTTTAGTGAACAGTACATGTATGCAGTTAACATTAGACTAGGGGCTAGATAAAAAACACCAGTATGAGATATTCTAATGGTGCATTGCTGTTCAAAAGGAATTCGATACGGCGGTACCTGGGGTAGATGTTCTCATTTTCCAGTCTTTACAAAAATTACTTGAGAAAGACGTTCCAGCAGCCAAGATGATGTCCAATCTAAATGTATTAGGAAACCCTGTATAGACCTTTATGGGTTGTACATGTAATCACAATATATGTATATATATATATATATATATATATATATATATATATATATATATATATATATATATATATATATATATATTTTTTTTTTTTTTTTTCGAAAAGTCCGAAATTGACACAGCTCGCGCCGCAAATGGAAATTGAGTAAAGCCACAGACTTCGTGCTCTCGTTTTCAGTGCTCTTTATTCGTGAAGAATAACAGCCCACCAGTCGCAATGACGCGTTTCACCTCAGCCGAGGCTTGATCATATATATGTGCTCCCCACAGCTAGGCGATATTCCGCTTAGCGATCATATAGCTTAGAGTGAACCATTGCGTCAGCGAAGTGTTTAAGTCAGTCGGTTCCCATATATTAAGTAAGCATCTCCTTAACTCAGGAGACAGGGAAACTCCTAGGACTCTGTGTATATGGTTATGTATACTGCGCCAGTAAGTGTGGATGTACTCACACTCCCAGATCATATGCATAAAGGTACCAGTCAGACCAGATTGTCTCTTGCATTGCCCAGACTCTGACAGCCCCATATGTAGCAGTCTAGGACCCGGAAGGGAAATGTAGAATCTGGAGTTGAACCAGTCTAAGGCGCGCTGGGATCGCCAGCTCCCTGGGAGAGGAGACAGCTGCCTGTCAATCTTCCTCATCCAGCTCTACACCGTCCTGCATCCACTTGATTTTCAGTACCTCCAGGGAGTCAGTCCTATGGTTAATCAGTTTTTTGTATATAAGAGAAATAGTCTTGTCAGGAAGGTGCCCGTCTAACACTCAGTCTTCCAAAGGGGAAGCTTCCGAAGGTTCCATCCGGTCGGGCACTAATGAAAGAAGGGAATGCCGGACCTGGTCATACAGAAATAACTCAGATTGTGCGAGTTTATATTCCACCCGCATTTCTTCAAATGATTTTATCTTCCCCCTTCCCCAGATATCTCAGACTGTGGAAATGCCGATAAGTTCCCACCTATCTAAGCCTTTCGTCTTCCACAGCTTACCAAGCCATTCAGAGTCCCACAGGGGGGTAGCCATAGTCAATCTGTTTTTCCAACCCATTGAGTCCGTGGCCACATGCCAAACATGCACAGAGTGTTTAGTGGGACCTGTTAATGCCACCCTGTTAGGTCAAGAATACAGGGCTCTGTTATAGTTATTGCCGGGAAGAAGCCATTTATCCATGGCATAGCCAGGATCATCAATCCTTCCATAAGTGCAATGGTTAATTGCCGCTAGATGGGCAGCCCATTAATATCTTTTGATATCAGGGAGGGAAATGCCTCAGTCATACCAGGAAAAAGTAAGTTTGTGTAGCGCGATACGAGGCCTACCCTCCCACAACAGACTCCGCTGTAGACTCAATTTAACGGAAATAACTAGGTGGTACTACCTCAAAGGTATTCTGCCCGCCCTATCTGTGGAGGCCTTTGATTCTCTGAGCCTTAAAATCAAGTCAGGATCTCCTGCAGATCCGCTGAAACCGGCTCAGCTTAAGAACATGTCGCCGTTATGCCGCACTCCGGTGCTTTCTCTGATCAACTTGTCACTTTCCTCAGGTGTAGTTCCCATTAGGTGGAAACAGGCTGTAGTTACACCTATTTTGAAGAAGGCTACCCTTGACCCCCTTAAACCTGAGAACTACCGCCCTATTTCCTTGCTTCCTTGGGCCACGAAAGTGGCTGAGGCCCATGTGAATAGCATTCTTGCAGACCATCTTACCAGGGCTAACATTCTTGACCCTACCCAGAATGGGTTCTGTGCGGGCCACAGCACGGAGACGGCCCTACTTTCTATGGTCGAACATCTGCGTTCTGTGCTTGATGCGGGTCGGACGGGGGCACTATTGATATTAGATCTCAGTGCCGCGTTCGACACGGTCTTGCACAGGATTTTGCTTCAGCGACTTGAGGAAGTGGGTGTCACGGGCTGTGCCCTATGCTGGTTCCGATCTTTTCTTGCGGAAAGGTCATTCCAGGTTGCGATTCCACCTGGGAAGTCCAAATCCTATCCGTTGGACCTGGGGGTCCCACAGGGATCATCGTTGAGTCCCACTCAATTTAATCTTTACGTGAGGCCGCTGGCTGCGGTCGTCAAGCAATGGGGCTTGTCGATGGTTTCATATGCAGATGACACGCAGCTGGCAGTCACGTTGAGTGGGGACTCAGACATGGAGGCTCCCAGGTTCCGTGACGGTTTACGGGCAGTGGCCAACTGGATGAACTCCAACTGTCTCCAGTTAAACACCAAGAAGACGGAGGTTATGGTGGTCGGCAAGCAGGCGGAGTTGTGGGGTGACAAGTGGTGCCCCTCTAAACTAGGTGTGACCCCCTCTCCAGCATCGGAGATAAAGAATCTTGGGGCCTGGCTTGACCCAACCCTCAGTTTCATCTGTCACATCAAGAAGGTGGCGGCCTCTTGCTATGGCATCATTAGAGTACTTAGACCTATCCTTAAATTTTTTGATGCCTCCACCAGACAACTGGTGGTTCAAGCATCAGTGTTGTCCCGGCTGGACTATTCCAGCTCGCTATTAGCTGGGATAAATCAGTCAGAACTCACCTGGCTGCAGCGAGTCCAAAATGCTGCAGCCAGAGTGGTGATAGGTCTGCCTAGGCGATGCTCGGTCTCTAAATCCTTGCTCTCTCTCCACTGGCTCCCTGTAAATCAGAGGATTAAATTCAAGGTCCTCTGCCTTGCGTTCAAAATCCTCAAAGGTACGTCTCCCCAAATTCTGGAGAATCTGCTTACACCGTATGTACCCCAGCGAACCCTCAGATCTTTGAGTCAGAATCTGGCTGTGGTACCGCGTCTTAGGCGGAGTAGAGCTGGTGGCCGCTCTTTTCGAGTGTTAGCGGCGAATTGGTGTAATTCCCTTCCTCCTCATATCCGGGCCATAGATGACCTTCAGTTTAGACGTGCCATCAAGACCTTCTTATTTGTTTAGCCCTTATGCTGTTCCTGTAGCCCTTTTGCCTTTTACCACTGTTGTGTTGTTGTGTTGCCTTGTCAAAGCGCCAGGACGCCCCTTCGCTGGGGCAGCTGTGCGCGGTATAAGTAAAAATAACATAACATAACAGGGCATAAAGAAACCGTGGGAGAGCCATCATTTTACATAGTGTCGCTCTGCTTAATAATGAAAGAGGAAGTTTCTTCCATCTAGAGACATCACTCCTAAGTCGATTGAGAGGGGGAAGAAGATTGAGAATACCTGACCGAAGGTTCTAGGGATACAAAAATCCCAAGATATTTACACCCCTCAGCGCTACACTGTATAGGACAGCCTCTAGGTGGCACTGAGGAGAGGGGGAGGGGGGGGGGGGGGGGGGGTCACCTTTCAATACAAACAAAACAGATTTCTTCCAATTAATCGAGAGTCCTGAATTTCTTCTGAAGGTGGCCAGGACATCAAAAACCACAATAAGAGATTTACGGGGAGAAGACAAATAGAGCAAAATGTCATCCACATATAAAGATACGCGGTCCTCCCAATCAGGTGACCATCACAGACCCCGATCGATGGCTCCCAGCGTATCCAAGCGGCAAGGGGCTCTACAGCCAGAGAGAAAAGAAGGGGGATAGCGGGCAACCCTGTTTGGTACCCTGCCCCAATAAAAAGGAAGGAGACTCTGTTGTTTACCACCACTTGAGCAAGCGGCTCCGAATACAGCAGACGTATCCAGCCAATAAATCCGGACCCAAACTTAGCCAATACCGCCCATAAATAAGACCATTCAATCGTGTCGAATGCCATTGTTGCGTCAAGTGATGCAATTATAGCCGGTTCCTGCAATGTTTGAGCCCTAGCCAACACACCGTGCAGTCTGCGTAAATTTAAGGCCGTATTTCGGTGGGGCATAAAACCCGACTGGTCGGGGTGTACAAGGTCAGTGACGTCCTTAATCAGCCTATTTGCCAATAATTTGGCAGAATTTTGGGCTCTGTATTGAGCAGAGAGATAGGTCTGTATGAAGCACAGTCTTTTTTGATCTTGCCCTCCTTATGTAGAACGACTATCAATGCGACCCTCTGGTCTCTGGGAAGAGTCCATCTCTGGACTCCAGGAACATATCCTTCAGCTAAGGTGCAAGACGACTGGCTTAAGCTTGTAAAGTTCTATAGGGAGTCAGTTGGGGCCTAATGACTTGCCGGAATTTAGGGAACGAATATCAAGGGCAATCTCATCGGCAGTAAGCTCACTATCCATGAATTTTGTATCTTCAAGGGAGAGGCGCAGAAGTTGTATGTCTCGAAGCAAGAGATGAGTCAGAAGAGTAAACCGTCTGGAAATGTTTAGCAAACGTATCTACATTATCTTGCGGGTCAGTGAATCTCCCCCCCCCCCCCCTCCCCCCCCTCCGTCAGAAGCTCAGGGACTAGCCGGCAAGCCCACTCCTTTTTATCTAACCATGCAATAAGTTTTCCTGCTTTATCACCCAAATCGTAAAGCCTACCCTGCTGTTCCCTACCAAGAGCTTTGGCCATTTCCGTAACCATCGCTTTGTAGTCATGTTTCAGACGCAACTGGTGAAGCTTACATTGCGTCACCTCCTGCTCCAATTCTCTCTCCAATCCCTCGATTTCCGTTTCTAACTCAGTCACCTCCCTCTGCTTCGAGCCCGCTATCAGTGACAGGGCATGACCCCCTGATGACGCTTTTGAAAGCCTCCCATAGGGACTCCGAAGAGGAGACAGAACCCAAATTAGTTACAAAATATTCTTTTCAAATTTTGGGATTGCATAGATACCATGGGGTTATCGGGGCTACTCTACATGCCGAACCACGGTGTAGAACTATATGAATCAAGCGTGGAGAATGATCTGAGATGCCTTTAGCTAAATGAGCGACCCCTGCAACGTATGAAGCCTGTGCTGCCAGGACCAAACAGTAGTCCAGTCGCGATAGACTGTTGTGTGCTCCGGAATGAGAAGTAAATTGCTTACGATCAGGGTGGAACAGCCTCCACCAGTCAACCAGGCCCATTCCTTTTATAAAGTCAGAAAGCCGGTCCATTGTCCCAGAGACGACTGCATTGAAGTCTCCTCGCAAGAATAAAAGACCCTCAGGGAACAAGTGGAGGACCGTTCCCAAATCTGCAAAAGTCGTGCCCTGTAGTCCGGGAGGGACATAAATGGAAAGGAAGGTTATGTGGTCATCCTCCCATGTGCCCGTGACTCCAGTATATCTGCCCCTCCGATCTTCAATCAAAGGCATTTATAGAGTGCGCTTCTCACCCGCTAGGGTCTCAAGGCGCTGGGAGGGGAGGGGGGGGGGGGTGCTGCTACTGCTCGAAGAGCCAGGTGTTGAGTTGCTTCCTGAAGGAGAGATGGTCCTGGGTCAGCCGGAGGTGAGTGGGGAGGGAGTGCCATGACTTGGCCGCCAGGTAGGAGAAAGATCTTCCTCCGGTGGTGGTTCTGCGAATCCGTGGGACCGTGGCAAGGGCGAGGCTGGGGGAATCGGAGCTGGCGGTGGGTGTGTAGAGTGTGAGGTGGTTGTTGAGGTATTTGGGGCCCATGTCGTGGAGAGCCTTGTGTGCGTGGGTGAGGAGTCTGAACGTGATCCTCTTTTAGACGGGGAGCCAGTGCAGGTCACGCAGATGGGCGGAGATGTGGCTGTGACGGGGAATGTCCAGGAGTCGTCATGCAAAAGCGTATGCGCTGGAGTCTTCTCTGTAGCTTGGCTGTGGTTCCAGCGTAGAGGGCGCTCCCGTAGTCCAGTCGGCTGGGGACGAGGGCCTTGGTGACAGTCTTTCTGGTTTCAGTGGGGATCCACCTGAAGATCTTTCAGAGCATGCGCAGGGTGTTGAAACAAGATGACGAGACGGCGTTGACTTGTTTGGTCATCGTGAGGGAGGAGTCCAGGTTGAATCCCAGGTTGTGTGTGTGTTCCGTGGACTTGGGGGCGGTGCTCAGTGCGGGGGGGCCACCAGGAGTTGTCCCAGGCGAGGGGGATGGTCAGAGGATGAGGACTTCTGTCTTGTCTGAGTTCAGTTTCAGACGGCTGAGCTTACTCCATTCCGCGACGTCTTTCATTCCTTCCTGGAGGTTGGCTCTGGCGGTGGTGGGGTCGTTGGTGAGGGAGAGGATCAGCTGGGTGTCGTCAGCGTAAGAGATGATGTTTAGGTTGTGTTGGCGTGCGATGGCTGCGAGGGGGATCATGTAGGCGTTAAAGAGGGTCGGGCTGAGCGAGGAGCCTTGAGGAACGCCTCAGTTGATCTTGGTGGCAGCTGAGCGGAAGGGGGGGGGGGGGGAAGAGAGCGGACTCTCTGAGTTTTGTCAGAGAGGAAGGAGGTCATCCATTCTAGGGCCTTCCCTTGGATCCCGGCGTGGTGGAGGCGGGTTGTTAGGGTGCGGTGGCAGACTGTGTCGAATGCGGCCGATAGGTCGAGGAGGATGAGGGCAGGTCGAGGAGGATGAGGGCAGCTGTTTCCCCATTGTCGAGCAGGGACCGGATGTCGTCGGTAGCTGCTATGAGGGCGGTCTCGGTGCTGTGGTTTGCTCGGAAACCGGTCTACAAGGGGTCGAGGGAGCCGTTTGTCTCGAGGAAGGGGGATAGTTGTTTGTTGACGGTCTTCGATGACTTTGGCAGGAAAAGGGAGGAGCGAGATGGGGCGGAAGATCTTGAGGTCCGTGGGGTCCACAGTGAGTTTCTTCAAGAGGGCGCTGAGCTCCGCATGTTTCCAGCTCTCCAGGAAGGTGGCGGATGCGAAGGAGCTGTTGATGATGTTCCGGAGTTGGGGTGCGGTGATGGATTCGGCTTTGTTAAAGATGTGGTGTGGACAGGGGCCGGCTGGGGAGCCGGAGTGGATGGTGTTCATCAAGCGGGTGGTTTCTTCAGTGCTGTCCGATGTCCAGGTGCAGAGGGTGGTGGTGGGGGGCGCTGGTTCGGTGGTTAGTTGCGTGGTCTGGGCGTCAAAGCTGTTGTGTATTTCGGCGATCTTGCGGTGGAAGAACGAGGCAAATGAGTCGCAGAGGTCTTGCGAGGGTGTGATGTCGTGGTTGCTGGCGCTGGGGTTGGAGAGCTCTTTAACAATGCTGAAGAGTTCCTTGCTATTGTGGGTGTTGTTGTTCAGTCGATCTGTGAATGATGTCCTTTTGATGGTGCGGATCAGCTGGTGGTGTTTGCGGATGGCGTTCTTGAGGGCTGTCCTGACTGGTCGTGGCACCAGGCTTTCTCGAGGGTACAGCAGGATTTCTTGGAGTTTTTGAGGTCGTTGGCGAACCACGAGGCTTTCTTTCTGCTGGGAGGATTCTTCAGCCGTGCAAGGGCGTTGGCGCAGTTGGTGAGCCACTGTGTGAGGTTGCAGGCTGCTTCGTTGGGGTTAGTAGTGTTGGTGGGAGGGTTCTGGCTCCGGGAGATGGTCGGCGGTGATCTTGCTCTAGCATTTTCGGGGAACCTGTTGCAGGTGGTGGTGAGTCGTGGTTCTCTTGAAGTTGAAGTGGAAGCAGCTGTGATCTGTCCAGTGTAGTCCGGTGGAGTGGCGGAAGGAGATGTGGTTGCTGGAGGAGAATACTGGGTCAAGCGTGTGGCCGGCGTAGTGGGTGGGGGTGTTCACCAGTTGCTTGAGTCAGAGGTTGTCCAACAGGGTGGTGTAGTTGTTGTCGTTGGTTTCCAGGTGGAAGTTGAGGTCTCCCAGGAGGATGTAGTCTGAGGAGGTGAGGGCGTGCAGGCTGATGGAGTCTGCGATGGCTTCGTTGAATTGTGTGCATGGTCCAGGTGGTCTGTAGATCAGAGTGCCTCCGAGGGTGGTCTTGGGGTCGGTGTGTATCTGGAAGTGAAGGTGCTCGGCGGCGGTGAGGGTGTCGTCGGAGTTGGTCGTGATGCGGATGGTGTTTCTGTGGACGATGGAGAGGCCTCCTCTGGTTTGGTTGACGCGGTCCCTTCGGGTGATCTTGTAGCCATCCGGGATGGCTATGGCGATGTCGGGTGCTGAGGAGGCGTTCATCCAGGTTTCTGTGAGGAAGGAGACGGCCGGCGCTGTTGTGTCGAGGAGGTTCCAGAGTTAGACGGTGTACCTATGGACGGAGCGGGTGTTCAGCAGGATGCACTTGAGGTGGTTGTTGCAGGTGCCTGGCCTGGCAGGTGTGGTGCAGGTCCGGAGGCAGGTATTTGCCGGCTTGGCAGGTGAAGGGTCCGTGGGTGCGTTTCGGGTTGGCTCGGTGGTAGGCGGGGGTCTGGCCGGTGTTGAGTGCATGGAGGGTGGCGGCGTCCGTAAATCAGTTGGGTGGGCTGGTAACTTTGAGAGCCAGGGGTCCTGGCGCTGGGCGCAGTCCAGGCGCAGACGGGCTTGCCTTTGGCACGCAATCGGCGCGCCCGCTGCGCGTTCGTGTGGAGGAGGGGGGAGGAGGAGCTGGGAGGCGGGAGCTGGGCGGGGAGAGGGTACAAAAGAGAAAAGGGGGTGGGGCCACAGGGGAGCAGCGGCGGGCTAGGGGGAGCGAAGAGCGGGAAAACAGTCCCGAAGCGGGCGGCAGAGGGCAAAAACACCAGTGGCACAGAACAAACACAATAACAGAGGCACAGGGTCACAGGGCACAGTATAAGTAAAGTAAGTACAGGTACAAGTGAAGCGCAGGATACTTAGCTGCAGGGGCAGCGGCTGACTCGCGGCAGCAACGGTGGAAGGCTGGGCACACCCACGGGGAGCCGCGCGGTGCGTGGAGCGATCGGCCCTGAATCAGGGTCAGAGGCCACTGGTCATCTTCACAAGTGGAGGTGACTGCAAGGGGAAATGTCTTAAGAACCAGCACCCCCACACCCCTGGACCCAGAGGTATACCCAGAGTGCGCGATTAATTTATATCCCATTCTATGCAACGCATTGCATGAGTAACCAATTAGATCAGTCTCTTGAAGCAGAACCATGTCTGGTGCCTGCCTTTTGAGAAATTGAAGAACTACACTCCTTTTGATTTTATCCCAACCCGTTAACATTCCAACTCAATACTTTTATTTCACTACACCCATCATATACCCGTTACTGCAAGCATAACCCTACATGTCGTCTATGAAACCAATATACAGTGCTGATGAAACCAACAAACCTATGATCATAAAGAACAAACATTCTCCCCCAAATCCCCCCTTCTCTGCTGCCCTGCCAGTTGGGCTCAAAACTGCTCAATGAAAACTGCAGACTGCCTGTCGCCCCTAACGCTTCAAAGAAAGAAAAAACTGGAGGAGGATTCCGCTACACCACCCCCACCCTGAACCCCAATCACGACCAATTCCAATTCCCGCCCAGCCCCCTCCCCCCCCCCCCTCCCCCGAGCCCCGGACTACTTCTACACCAAATTGCCAGAAGGCCATGCAGCAGCCCAAAGTACCATGCCCCCAGTACACACAAATATCAGACTACACTAAAGAGATTAGAGGCAGTCTCATTCACGTTCCGATGCCGCCTCCTCCTGAAACCGGTCTGGTGACTCCACTCCGTCACGAGGGAGAGTGTCAAGCCAATCAGCTACCACTTCTGGATTAACTAAGAACCAGACCTTCCCAAGTACCTCCACCCTCAATCGTGCGGTCAACATCATAGAATATTTCAAACCTTGGTCTCTCAATTTCTTCTTTACTGCCAGAAAGTTCAGTTGCTGCTTCTGCACAGTCTGTGTAAAATCCGGGAAAAGGGAAAGGGTGGCGTTCTTAAACTGAACAGGGCCTCCAACTCTTGCAGTTTGCAGGATGATGTCTCTGTCCCTAAAGTTTAAGACTCTGGCGATCATAGGGCGGGGTGGGCCCATCCGACCTCTCCAGTACACCCAGAATACGGACGTTTTTTCGCCGGGCCCTACTTTCATAGTCATCCAGCTTGCGTTCCGCCAGCTCATGTGAGGCCTTGAGAACAGACACATCTTGCTGAAGCTGAGTCACATCATCCACCAGGCTGGACGTCTTACTATCCAGATACTTGACCTGCTCGTTTACTTTAGTACGGTCTGCTCGTATAAGGTTGACTTCGATGGGCACCGTATCCAATTTGGTATCCAGAGTCACCATTTGCAGTCCCAGGGAGGTTTTGGCGCCATCATGACAGCATGCAGCGTAATGTCCCCTCCCCGATCCGGGAGTACGCCAAAGCCCACAGCAGGAGATCCCTCTCCACTCAGCGAACCTTTAGACAGGGTATACTGGTCCAGCTTATTGGTCTGCACTGGCTTCGGGGCCCTCTGCCCCCTGGAGGAATGCCGCTCACCATCATGCTTGGACGCCATCCTGCGTGGTATGTAGATCTCTAAATCGTTTTCCATTCAAACACGCCACAGCCAGCGTTACTGTCCCTCAGAGTTCAGGCTCTGCGGTCTTCACGTGAGGTCCCAGGGCTGGTTCCCCAACCGGAGGGGTGGGGGCGTGGGGGGGGTGGGGGGTCCTCCACACCAGTCCCCACTCAGCCTGGCCGGCAGCTACTTGTCTCACACTCCTCGTTATTCCAGCATCTCCAGACGGGCCAATCAGCAGAGGAGATCCAGAATATGTACTGAGACATCGCCAATACTCCTGTTGGACAGCCCGGTCACTCAAACAGCTGATCTTCAAAGTCCGCCTTTACCTCCGGGCACGGGGGCTTTCTGCTCGTTAATGTCAAGACCTGCCCTATAGTCCCACAGATCCACCCACGCTAGAAACACCAGCCCTCTGAAGAGAACTCCGGGGGGGGTAGGGGCCACGCAACGAAGACCCCACCCCTACTCACCCCCAAGCCGGGTTTAGGCAGTAGTCCGGTAGTTTCTGCTGGTGCGAGGCGACCCGCAGGATAACGGGCCCTCCAACACCGCGGTGCAGCAGCAGGTCAAGGATGGAAGGGTGGAGGGGGCCAAGGTGTCTCTGCGATAGTGCCGCTTCTCTGCGCCGCCGCCGCGCACAGAAAGTCTGCGTCTTCAGCTGACCCAACCGGCGACTTACGGCTTGGACCGCCGCTGTTGATCAATTGGGGCGCTGGTGACGCGAGTCCTTGAGTCCCCGGCTTCACCACTCCGCAGGCCCAGGACCAAGACTGGCACAGCTACGGTCTCAGGCAGCCCCCGGAGTTTGCCGTATTTGCTCCGCGCGACCGGCTCGGGGGACAGAATATCATGCTGGATGGTAGGGCCGGCGGACGGAATTGGAGGAGCCAAGAGTCTACGTGGCCATCTTACGTCGTCGCGTAGCTCCTCCACCCAGGTGAGAGAATTTGATACTAAGGTTTTTCATGCTACTACTCTTGGTAACTCTGCCCGATGCCTTAGGGTAGGGTCACTACTCCAAACCCTACACAGTATTGTCACTAGTTTAATCAAGTCACTGTCATAACAGTGATAAAATGAGTTAGGAGCTTGGAGCGGCACTCCTATTAAAAGGTTGGTGGACTCTAGTACAGGAGATTACATAGCACATTAGGGAGAGTTTCTGATTCTAGAGTCAGCACAGGAAGATGGATAATCAACATTATATGAAAAGAAAAACTGGACTTACTCAAATATTCCGCAGTGCAAAGCGGCCTGCAGAGAGGAGAAAAAGAAATAGTGGTCAGTTAAACCCACACTCGTTCACTATCACACATTTCAAACTTTAGATTGTCGTCATCTTCGATGTGAACATTTACTGTTGTAAAGCGCTCCGATACCTACGGGTCTAGCTAGCGCTATATAAAACTCAAATAAATAAATACATACATCATGTTTCTTTGTACTTCGGGGGCTGGGAGAGGGTGGTGGGTGGTGGCAGGTAACAGCTGCTTACCGTGAATTGGCATTT
The DNA here is from genome assembly GCF_964263255.1 of Lissotriton vulgaris. Classification (NCBI taxonomy): domain Eukaryota; kingdom Metazoa; phylum Chordata; class Amphibia; order Caudata; family Salamandridae; genus Lissotriton; species Lissotriton vulgaris. Next base: position 1,729,561,946 of record NC_141693.1, read on the forward strand.
ATGAAGCACAACCCTAGCTGGAGAGCAATGCAGCATTGCACAATCACGGGGGTTGGGAGACACCAACAAAGGATCTGTGACTTTTCAATGGAGTTTCACTGTTCTATTAAATATGAAATATTTACATTTCTAAGTATAGAAACATTAACTGATTTGCCCTGAATCACTCGTTTTTAGTCGCACGTGGACGCTTGGACTAGGGCTCCAGGTTACAGTCAACAATGTATCACCTATACCAGAAGTAGCTATGTTCCAGATCTTTGGGTTTTCTGCCCCTTTTGCCCATGAGGCAGATAGCAGAGGCATTAATTCCATTGACGCAGTCATTCAAATGAAAGCATGGGACAAATTATACAGGTGAAGTAATTTACTGACTATATGATAATGACATACATTCACTCTACTGGGTGCTCAGGTAACACCGGGGAAGCCCTGTCTTCTACTGCGTATGGCAGGTAACAGAAGTATGGCAATGCAGTCTACCATTGACAGCCCCTTACACTTCCTCCTTGGAGAGGTACTGCCAGGACAGGCAGTCCCTTTACTTACTACGTGGGACAGGAAGTACAGATGCAGTCATTCACTCTAATCTTTCACACAAGACAGGAGTATAACCCATAGACCAAGTCAGGACTGGGTAGGTAAGGTGCAAATTAGAATACAGTGTCCTGAAAGGTAAAAGTCAATAGACAATTATTCATAGCATGCACATAGCATTACTTGGGTGGGCAAGAAGGAGGTAACGCATAATTTTTGACACAAGGTACTTATTCAGCTTTATGTGGTAACATTCATTTCAAGGTCAGATGTGTACAGATAGAAAACAGCACTGCATAGAATGTATTGACAACCACATGGGACTTGGTGCATCAAACGTGAATAAATAGTGCAGGTGGCGACGCAAGTGAAAGAACAGCGTAGTCGGCGCACTGTGCGTAAGGTGCAGACTATTTACAGTGGGTGGCTAGAAAGGCGCATGTGACATTGTGAAATCACAGTGGGCACAGTTAGTTTTGGTTCAGGTCTAAAAAGCCACTAAAGAGAAGTGCGCCTATTAGTCAGGCTGTTGGGTCGACGGCGTTTCGATCCAAAGAAATTAGGATCATCATTTCAGCCTGCGGAACCGTTAGGCCATCATCAGGACAGGTTCCATATGTTTAGAATGCAGTGTTAGGATATGGCAGGAACATGTGAGTCAGGGCTTGCACAGCTGGGATGGAAGGTCACGAAAATTTGTCGAAGCCAAGGTGGCCGGAGTGAATCTGGCAGTTGGGCGCGAGTCGGGGCGTGCAGAACTAGGACGGCAGGTCTCAGTTATTTGTCGATGCAAAGGTGGCCGGAGTGAATCGGGCAGTTGGGCGCGAGTCCAGTCACAGCCCTACTCCAGCCGACTGCCCGTTTGTTTGGACTCGCGCCCAACTGCCCGAAATTTGCAGGCTGAAACGCTGTCGACTTCCACAGCGAAACCTCTGGTGTCCTACTTATGGACACCCTACCTAATTGAACCCATGCAATTTTGTACCACTAATTGTTTGGGTGCTCTGTATACGTAAATAATCTTTGCTTCACTTTGTTCCTTGTCGCGCCCACCACAAACGCTGTATATACCACGACATATGTCACTAGCGCCGTCACAAAACTTCATGAGCACTTTTGCACAGTATTTTGTTTTGTTGGCTACATGACATTTAATGTAACAGTGCCATTTTCCCATGTGCTTGTACATATGAAGTTCAATATGTCTAACATGCCTATTAATTGAAATACAAATTTCCTTCCATGAACAAGTTTCCCTGTGTTTCTACCTTTTGGATTGAATCCATCGCAATTAATTGTGCGGTTTATATTTGCCCTTCGAATGATACCCTTGTTTGAGACACTGTTGCCCCAGTCTCCTTATGGTCTACGGGCTACCTCCTGTAGTCATACTGGAAACCTTAGAGCGTCTGAGGACAAACAAGGGAGCGTAAAAGCAAACCGGTCTCAGAGGAGCACGGATAGAGCATCAGGTATTAGTTAAGTGGATGTCATACAAAATTCTTGTATGGAATTTTTGAAGTCATATCAATTTCTGGGAATTCTAAATACTCCCAAACATAGGAAGTAGATAACAATGGAAGTCAATTGTTCTGTGATGTTCCAGCCAGGCCACTGGCGTCATACTTTTCAATTTTAAAATGTCAACTTTGCTAAGTAGAAGACAGAACAGCATACGGGATGTGTAATGGACCCAGTCTATACAGAAGGGCTGGAGTACGAGAGGTGGTGAGACCTTCAAGGGAAAATAAGCTGGATGGCGATCATCTCAAATTACTCCTGGGATCCAAAACTGTGCAAATCATGGAAGTCTGACTTCCTGGATCATATTTTGGGCTATTTATTTTTCAAAAAGTTGCACATCCAAGACGGTTTCCATAACGCATTGTGTACAGAGTTAAGCGCATTGAAAAACTTTGGTTCCTTTTGTCACTGAGCAACTGCATTTGCTACAGTACTCAATCACATAACACACACTGGAGAGAGTGGAGCAGTTTACAACATACAACCACCTACATAACAATGAAATACACAGGTAAAGAATCTTGGCGAGGCAGCAACTGTTACTATCTCTGCAGTAACAGAGAACAGTAAGCAATGAGGCGTTGGTGAACACGCAGGAATTAAGGGCCAAGGTCCATTAGTACCTTTGGAGCAGCGGAACTAAACATTTCAGTCGCAAAAGAAGGTGCAAGGCACAAGTCAAATGCCAAGGCGGGCATGCAGGATTAGTAATGCATTTTCCAAAACGGCTTGGTCCATGAATTTAGATTTTGGTACTAGACTGATGAACAGAAGGTTTGATGTGTGGTAATTTTTCTTGCAGCAAGCTGCTATTAAAAAAATAAGCCGTTTTAGATCGTTTGACACTGATGCAAACGTCTGGGAACAAATATTTAAAGATAATTAGTTCCTCTGCTCCTACATTTTTGTAGGTTCCCAGCACTAACAAGAGAAAATGAAACAGCAAACCCTGCAGGACAAGCAGCCATCAAACTGAAGCCTCTAGCAGAAGAGGACAAGGCGATTTAGATACACACTTCACAGAGAAAAATATTGGCGAAGCCAAAAAGTCTAGCTTAGGCGGAGGACATTTTGGCTTTGATAAAGCTTATTAGGTTTGTGAAGGGTTTTTTTCTAAAGAGAAGCAAAGCGTGGACACAAGCATTGCTCAAAGGCCTATTTTTATATTGGAGCGCACATTGCACCAGAAGTGGTTTTATGGACGGAGGGTATATAGAGGAAAGGAGGGTATAGAGTGACTGAATACTTATTGGTGGGTTCCAAGATGGCAAGGGTGTGTGCGGAGTTCATGAATATATCACTAGGCCTGGGCGAATTTCGCAGAAGAGGCAAACGGTCGCAACCATCCACAACAGCCCGCGTTGAGAAATCTCACTGGGAAGTGGTTTTTCCTCCCTCATCAACTTTTGTGGCGAGCAAGGAAAAAAATTTACTCCGAGTGCTCCGCGGAGTGTGGAAAACTCCGCAAATGGAGCGGAGGTCACTGCCCAGGCATATATATCACTGGGGTTGGGAGTGATAGTGTATGACTCCTATGACGACCGGAGTCACCTGGAAGTGAATGATGCAGTATGTGGATTTCAGTAGTCGAGTATGGGAGTGACTGCCACTGAGAGACTGTACGCCCGATGAGGGTCTGATTAAAATAGCAGTGACACTGGGAGTGAATGTGGGTAGTATGCTGCAGTTTCAGACTGAACATGTGAAAGGGTCTCCAGTGGAATTAACTGGGGCATGATGGAAGTGATGAAGTCGCTGTTTTCCCGATCCATGACAACAGTCTGTTAGGTAATCCAGTGTATGAGGCTGTGACAAAACAGCGACTCAAACTGCAATACCGGAGTAAACCCTAGGAGCTGTCAGCTGATGAATGATGACTGCTGCGCGTCTTAGAATGACCTTGCAAGTTGGGACGAGAATTCTGAGTAAGACAAACATAACGTGCCAAAGGCCCACAGTGTCTGACCGATGCGTCCAGCGAGTTTGACAGCGACCGTCTCCATGGCACACGAGGTCACTGAACGCGAGCCTGGGAGAGTGAGGCACAAATGAACCAAGAGTCGAGGCGCTAAAAACATGCAGGAAGCGGGGCATTCTGTACCCGATCTAAATTCAGCTGATGCGGTCTTACTTAGGTGTTTTGGAGCGCACGTGGCCAGTGATGTTTTAGCACCAAAATCCCAAAGGCGGCGAAACCGACATCCCATGTCCTTTGACCCCTGATTCCAACACAGGAAGGGGCAACACACAACATGATGATGACAGGCAGCGAGCCCGCGTTCTCTTTACCGCCGTCAATCCGGAGATGACAGGACATTATACTTACAGTCCCTCAGAGGCTTCAGGAGATGTACGTACGCTAAATATTAAAATAATTAATTGTTCCTCCCAACGGGCGCGATTGTTTAATCACAGTTTGGCAGCGGTTGTTTCTGTAAGTAAACGTGAAGGCCACGTGCTGGTGAGGTAAGTGGGAAATCCCCAAGGAAATCAGTTTGTTGGTTACTAATCTAGTGTTTTTAGTGAATGTATTTTTTTGCCAAGGTGTACTTTGTCAGCGTTTTTTGACACCGAGTTTCAGAGCAACGCCTTCAGTGGGGACTTATTAGCTACTTTTATTTAGTTTAGGAGTCTTAATTGTGAATTTGTCAGAATTCTAGGCATAGTAGCAGTGTGCTCTGGCGACTTTCAGAGAGTCTGTCACTGTTTGTACATGTGACTATCAGGGATTTTGGGAGGACAGATTCTCAGTTTTGGGGACCGCGTACCTGTAATTTTTTGGGATGCAGTCCTGAGAAGGACTGTCTAAGTGAGCGTGGGGGTCTACGGTGGATCTGTTAGGGTTCTAAGTCTGAGTTTTTGAAGTGGCCTTTCAGTCCCCCAGGGATAATCGTGTCACTGTGTTGCGTGTAGTTTGCTGAGAAGTGCAATTGGAGCAACTGTCGGTGAAAGATGGGTGGAGGGAGGACTCTACACCGGTGAACCTGTATTTAATCGGCAATGGGAGTCTAACTGGCAGTGATTTGGCGGAGGTCTTCTTAGCATGTTAAAACGCGGCGCAGTGATATTTCTAATGAGCGAGAAGTGCAGTGGATGTGTGTGAGTGTGCATTCGTGATCCAGTGGATGTGTGTGAGTGTGCATTCGTGGTCTCAGGAGTGCACGTGAGAGAGAATCGTATGTGACCACGCGAGGGTGGATCCACGACTGCGTTGCTTCTTTGGGGGAGGGGGGCGGGGTGGGCATGTGGGAGAGAGAGAGAGTTCACTTACCGTCCGGCAGCTGCCGAAGACGCCGACCAGGAGAAGTTTCGTGCCGAGTCGCGCCGTGGAGCGGAAACCCTCCATGTGAACCATCACTGCAGCGCCTTGAAGAAGCCTCAGTCAGCGGTAGCGCTCCCTCACTGCTCCTGCTCTCCACTACACTCCTTCCCGGCGGAGCTCACACCCCTTTCTTAACTCCCTCCAAGAGGAGGACGGCCGGCCGAGGAGCCTCGCCTCTCAGCGCACGTGCAAAGTTCCACAAAGCTCTTCCACTTCACAGCCACTCATCACACAAAGAAAGTGAGTCACCGCCAGGAAGGAGGCGGAGCCAGCCGGTGAGGGCGGAGCCAGCCGGTGAGGTCAGAGCCAGACACAGGAAGGCTGAAGGTGGTGGGAGGGGCAGGGGCGCTTGTTAAAGCTACACTAGCAGAGGAAGGCTCTCTGGAGGTGTTAGCTAGCTTCTTCGCAACGCAGGTTAGATAGTTCAGATGGTTAAAACCACGTGTCTGCTGCAGAGATCCCTGGCCGAGGCACATCATTTAAAATCCCTCACAATCAACTTATTTTTTCAACCATGGATAGAATCACAGCTGACTGTTAAAAAGCCAGGGCTGGGTGAAGGTGTCAGAAATGAAAAGCTTGAATTATTACTATGACTAGCACACTACCTCCAACGTACTGCGGGGAATGAGATTTTGATATCAATTTATGATCCAATTAATTACTTATCTCATTCATCTATTTTGGACCGTTGGTATCTGTCATTGAGTAAAAGACAACCCCCACATAGGTTAGATAAACCCCATAAACTGACACCACTCTGAAGAACCACTTACAACTGATAAAGTTTTGAAAGTTTTATATAAAAGTCAAATTTAAATGCGAATTACAATCCTCTCAGGATAAATCTCAAAAGGTATACAAAAAGAATACAATATCAATTCCAGAATCTCCAGATTAAAGCATCGATGTGAAGTGGTTCCTTTGCGTCATCTACAGAAAGAGAAAATTTAAATCGAGTTAAATCTGTCCCTACTCTATACTAAGTGACATCCCTACTTCGCAAGTCCCTAACCTAAAAAGGTGTCAGCAGTTTGACTCCCAAAGAAGTTCAAACTCTCTTAGCCTCTAAAGGTAACTTAAGTTTTAAGAAGCAGTACCCTTGCTGCCTACCCATCAGCTCTCTAAGGGTCCTCGGCCTACTGCTCCCTTGCGCTCTGAGCTAATTGCTATCTTATCCCCGGGGTGCTGTCCCTAAAATACACAATCAGTGTGTGGGTGGAACGCCCCTTGACGCCCACCACGGACTTTCCCCGATGATGTCAGCTTCTAGCTTCGTCCATTGCTTCATCTCTTTCGCCGTCCGCTAAGTTGACCTTTCTTCTTTAGATGTCATCTTCATCTTCTTGTTGGCGACTTCTACTGACACTTTCAGATCAAGAGTCATATGAACTTAAACAAGACTTGAACTTACAACTGAAATTCTTTAACCCTTCTAGGTCCTGTGAATGGTCATTCAAAACAAGTCTCAAATCCTAAGCGCTTCTTATCACGTTCAGGGCATAAACCTCGTCCAGCGTTGTCACCCTAAATCTAACAAGTGCTAGACTTCTTGGCTCTCAAGTCCACATCAAGCTATTTACGACTCCTGTGAGTCCTCTAAATTACACACATTGGACTGCGCTCCTACGAAGCCTTGGTCAGTCGGGTTAAAATCACAAATGACCTAAACATTTCTAACATTCTTACAAAAAGCCTTCTACACAGTATAACCTTTAACACACATTTATATATTCGTTTTTAACAAATCCTTTACATAGAATATAAGTGAATGCACCATCATAGAATACAAACTACATAGAGTATAACTTTAAATTCTCATTCGCTATCGTGTTATACATGTTCTACACATTTCTTCACGTTTCATTTCTCACCACTTCTCCGTTTAAGGTTACACACGTACATGAATTCTACTTTGCACGTTCTACATTTCGTAAGCATTTCTACATATTTCTACATTAGCCCACTACGTATACGGGCCTTCTAAATCTAATACATGTCCTAAAGTGAATACAGTTACATTTCCTATATTACTTTGGATTATATCGGTTATCTATATGTTATAAGTGTCAACTTCACATTACGATATACATTTCATTCCTACGTTATATGATGTGCTTGTAAATATGGCCTATACCTAATTTTTATTCAAATTTGCGCTCTCTCAGTCCCCCCTTTGATGACTTCTAGGAGTCATCACTAAATGCAATTTGAATAACATCTCTAAACAGAACTAGTTTCAACATTCCCTCTTTTCATCGTTTCGAGAGCTCTTAAGCTTTTGTATTGTTGATCTTGTAAAGCAGCTAGTCTCTTTTCTTGCTCCCTCATTGTTCGTTGTAACCGGTTCGATCTATACCATTTATACAATTTCACTAAACCTAACAATGTGATTATACAAATTAATACTATCAATACAGGCTTTATTATGTACCACACTATGCTTTTACCAAGGTTGGCAAACCAACTTCCAACCTTTCCTACCCCATGACCGACTTTTTCCCAAACATTTATTTTTGATAAATCTTCGATCTCTTTATGAATTTGTGTAATGTTCTGTATGACCTTCTCAAGTGGTTTTGAATTATCAGGAATATAAGTACAACATTCCTGAACCTTCAAAGCCTTACAAACTCCGCCTTCTTTTGCTAGCAGTACATCTAAAGCAAGTCGGTTCTGAAGAACCATTGCTCTAATCGACTGCATCTCGCCTTCTACCAACATTAATGATCTTGCAGTACTTGCAGATAATCTATCCACAACTGTAGCTAGTCTCCTGATCTTAACATCGTTAAGTATTAAACCTAACATAGGAAACATTGCTCCAAATACATCTCCTACTACTTCTGCGTCTCCTACTTCCCTTTTCGCTCTCCTCGAAGCCTTTCCTTCTATTATCGCTACATCCTTTGCATGATATATTTTGGGGAAGACAATTGCCAAGTAACACGAACCATACCAATTGTCTGGTAGTTTTACATAGGCATTTCTTCCACATACAAAATACACATTCGGAATAGCTTGCATTCCTTTCATAAAATCTTTCGTATAGTACTCTAATCTAAAAGCATGTTCACAATTCACTTCACCTACAAATACACTCTCATAATATGTCTTGCTTCGAGTTAAACATAACTTCCCTTTCTGCGTTCTATCCAAAGCTATTGGACCATTGCTACCTTTCTTTTTATGTGCCTTTTCTTCTTCGGTCCAATCCATTTTCCATTGTCCTGACATTTTCAGAATCTTCTGCCTTCTGTATCTATCATCTACTTGTCCTATGAACTTCTTCTCAACCTCTGACACCTTGCAAGTTAGGTTATTTCTGCGTGCATATGATGTATCTAATGTATCCCATGGAAGAAAGAATTTGGCTAGTCTATCCTCCTTTTTGTAATAGTCCCACTTATTCATTTGTTTATAATTCGGAACTTCAGGCAGTACCGAATCATAATTTGAAAAGTAGTACTCAAAACCTTCTCTACCATAAAATATACTAAGCAGTAAACTACATGTTATCCCATAAGTCAATGGGAGATGATGATATCTAATGCCTTCGTCTACAGAAGCCGGCAATTGCATACAAACATAGCAATCTTTGGCCTCCATGGCATCAATATACTCGTACAACAGTTTAGCATATGCATTTGACCTAAAGTTTCCTTGTGACTCGTCTACATGTAACCTACGAGCTTCATCTGCTAGTAACGCCTTTTCACGGATCACATTGCTCTCCTCGTTCTTCCCTACAAGAGCAGGTTTCAAAGTCGTTACAGGCTGTACATCTGCTGTTTCTTTATCGGTTTCATGTCCTATTATGTATGATATTGTCACTACTGTAATTATGAGAAATATTACTATTGCTATAAGTGTACCTATTATACATCTAGCTTTTCGGTTTGGGTTGCCGTTCTCCATGTTATCAAAACAGCGTAGCTCTTCTTTTGCGAAAAAGTTTTTCTTTTCCAGTCTTTGGTTTCTTTGTTTGCTTTTTCAGTCTGTAAAGTGCTCCTTAGCAACAAAGTCTCTTTTTCGCAACAACGTCCTTTTCTCTTTTAAGCAACAGACAACCCTAACCCTTCTCCTTCCTCTAAATGTAATCCCTAAATTTATTCTTCTTTCCACTCGGCGCTAGGTTATCTTCTTCTTTATAACTTATATACAAAAGTCTTCATGCATCAACAATTATTCTCTCACCTGCAGATTTCACAACAATTTCTAATAATTCAAAACGAATAACTTTCTCTTCTTCTTCCGGAATTTGCTGACCAAAAGTTGGAAATTGTAATCTATTTAGCACTAGATCTTGAATTTGACTCAAATATGGGGGTATGGGAAGTGTGAAAGTCAGTAATCCCTCAGTCTCGAGTCCAGGCGTCAACATCCATATCTCTACTGCCACAAATGGATCGTGATCGATTACTTTCACTTTCTTCACTCTCCCAGATTTCTGTCCCCAAGACATCTGCTAGATAAGTCCACTCTGGGGTGGCGTACCTTCTGCAGGGCACACGTACCCTTCTCGATCTCCTTGGACTTTCAGTTCCTGAGTCTGTAGTTTCCTCTTCCTGATCCGATTCTTCAGCAATCGGGACAAGAGTTCTTTCTTGCTTTTCTTCCGAGCTTGGCCCTTTCCTTCTCTCCGGCCAACTGGCTTCGTCTCTCTTTGTCCTTCTGCTCCTTGTTCTTGGACCTGTCTCTTGGTCACTCTCAGTTTGTTCGATATCTGTGTCGGACTCCCAATTACTTTCTTCTCCTGAGGCGACTTCGGTCTCACTAATGTCCTGACCTTCGTCGACCTGTTCCGTCTCAATCTCAGCCTCTTCGATCACCTCCACAGCTTGGCTTTCCCCCTCTATAGCTTCTCCGCTTTCCGCCGGATTCTCATCCGAGAGAGGAGCTGTTTCTTCTAGAGGTGTTGGCACTCTTCGGGTGTGTGAGGCGTGTATCCAGTTTGGCAGGCCTCCACACTTTACTGCGGTATTCGTCACAAGTATGACTTGAAACGGTCCTCTCCAGCGCACGTCTAAGCAGCTCTTTCTGACATGCTTCTTCACCAGGACCCAGTCTCCCGGACTCAGGTCATGGCACAAATCTTGTGCTGATGGAACCTCTGCAGCCTGGACCTGGAGGGACACAGAATTAACGGCATCAGATAGTCCCTTACAGTAGTCCAAGATCAAATCGTCTGTGATGTTCACTAGAGCTGCAGTCGGAACCGATGGCAATCTCATGGCTCTCCCCATTAGCACTTCATGTGGAGAGAGACCTGTTTTTCTATCTGGTGTGCTACGTATGCTCATAAGAACCACTGGAAGTGCGTCTGGCCAACTCAGGGATGTTGCTGAACAAACTTTGGCAAGTCTGGACTTTATCGTGCTGTTGATTTGCTCTACAATCCCTGAAGCTTCTGGTCGATAGCTGCAATGTAATTTCTGATCGATACTCAAAGCTGAACATAGCATCTTCACTATTTCGCTGTTAAAATGAGTTCCTCTGTCCGATTCCAAAGAGGATGGCACCCCAAACCTCGGTATCAACTCTCTAAGTAACAATTTTGCTACTGTAAGTGTATCGCATCTACGTGTAGGGTAAGCCTCAACCCATCTAGAAAATATACAAACAATCACTAGAACGTATCTGAGTCTATTGCATTTAGGCATTTCTATGAAATCAAGCTGCATTCTATTGAAAGGCCCCCCAGACCTCCCAATGTGACTCAGTGTGACTGGTGTTCTCTTTCCTACGTTTAGCTGCTGACAGATCGTACATCTCTGACACACTGCTTCTGCCGCTACTCTAAACTTTGGATTAAACCACGTTTGTCTGAATACTCTCACCATAGCATCTCTACCTATGTGTGCTGATCCATGCAATTTCCTTGCCATTGGACTAACAAGTTCATTTGGTAAAACTGCTCTCCCATCTGCGGAGATCCAGAAATTCATCTCACTTCTGGAACAACCTGCTGTTTCCCAACTCTTTTTCTCATCATCTGGTGCATTTTCCTGAACACTTCTTAATTCATCCCATGTATCTACAGTATCCAACAACATTGTCAATTCAGTTCTTTCTTGGATTCCCCCCACTTTTGCATCAGTGTGAGAATATCCCTGTTCTGCGCAGTAACGCGCTACTTCATCCGCATAGCGGTTACCTAGTGACACAAAGTCAACGTTCTTTGTATGCGCTGCACATTTAACCACTGCAATAGCTGATGGGCCTTGCAATGCTTCTAACAAAAGTCTCACGAATTCCCCATTCCTAATGGGAGAACCCGAGGAGGTCATGTAACCTCTTTGAGACCATAACTGCCCGTAATCATGAACTACCCCGAAACCATACTGGCTATCGGTGTATATGGTGACTCGAAGTTTGTCGCCCGCTAAGCAAGCACGAGTCAAAGCAACAATTTCAGCTACCTGAGCGGAGTGTGCTCCTTCCAGGCAAGCGGCTTCTATTACTCTCGTAATTGTGCAAACTGCATAAGCTGCTCTCAGCTGACCGATATTGTCTCTTACACATGAACCATCAACAAAGAAAATTTCATCGGGGTCAGTCAATGGCTCATCCACAATATCGGGTCTCGGTTTGGTGCATAGTTCAGTCACATCAAGGCAGTCATGATCTGTACAAACTTCGTCATCGATCTCGTTTGGAAGTGGCATCAAAGTTGCAGGATTCAAGACGGAGCATCTTTTTAGGGTCACATTCTCGGCAGCCAGTATGACTTGCTCGTAGCGTGTGAGCCTGCTATTTGTCAGATGCTGAGTCTTAGTCCTGGTCATTAACAATTCTACAGAATGCGGTACGTATACCTCTAACTGGTGACCCATGACTACGCTTTCAGAACGTTCAATGCTGACACCCGTTGCAGCTACGGATTTTAGACATCCGGGCAACGCTGCGGCTACTGGATCTAATGTAGCCGAGAAATACGCCACTGGCCTGCGCGCATCTCTGTGGATCTGAGCTAAAACTGCTAACGCGCATCCCTCTCTTTCGCAGCAGTAAAGCAAAAATGGTTTTGTGTAATCAGGCATTCCTAAGGCCGGGGCACGACATAAGTCCTCCCTCAGCTGCAAAAACGCCATCAAACAATCTTTGTCCCATGGTACCGGATCACTTACTCCTTTATGCGTCAGTTGCAACAAAGGTTTTGCCTTCAGTGAGAAATTGGCTATCCACTGCCGACAATAACCGACCATACCTAGAAACATCCTGACTTCTCTTTGTGTTGTAGGCGCGTTCATTTTCATGATCGCCTCTATTCTGTCTGGAGACACCTTCCGCTTTCCCTTTTCAATCCTATGGCCCAAGTATTGCACCTCAGTCATGCAATATTGCAATTTGCTTGGAGACACCTTGTGTCCGTTCTCGGCCAAGTGATTTAACAAGGTTATGGTGTCTTCTCTGCAAGCTTCCTCAGTTTTTGACGCAACTAGGAGGTCGTCTATGTACTGGACTAGAACCGAGTTCTTGGGCAGTACTAGACTTTCAAGATTTCTTTTTAATAGCTGGTTAAAGATCGATGGGCTTTCTGTATACCCCTGAGGGATACGACACCATGTTAAGACGCGATCTTCCAGTTTAAAAGCGAAAAGATACTGGCTCTCTTCATCTAAAGGTATCGAAAAGAAAGCCTGGCACAAATCTATCACTGTAAACCATTCAGCTTGGAACGGTATCTGAAATAATATCACTGATGGATTCGGTACCACTGGACAACATGAGACAACTATATTATTAATCTTTCGAAGATCCTGCACTATTCTGTATTTTCCACTAGGCTTCTGCAAACCCATAATCGGGGAGTTACATGGACTACCCACGATTTCCTTCCGTATTCCCTGTTTAATCATAGATTCGATCACAGGCTTTATTCCTGCAATCGTCTCTGGAGTCAACTTGTATTGTGGAGTTCTTGGATACTCAGCATTGGGTCTTACCAGGATCTTTACTGGTTCTACTCCTTTGATCAGTCCTATTTCTTCTCCAGTAAAATCCCACACCTCAGCTAACACTTTCTCCCTCAAATCCTGTGGAAGTTCCTCCACTGTTAAGGTAGGATATAGTTCCACGCACTCTTGCGAGTTTACAATTTTAAAATCAGCATCCTCATCATTGGTCTGCACTTCTACTCCTTCAGGTGTGCAATGTATTGTGCAATTCAGTTTACACAATAGATCTCTTCCTAACAAACACACAGGGCTAGAATCACAGATCACAAACTGATGTTCGTCACTGTAATTCCCTATTTTTACTGACACTGGTTCGGTCAGAGGATTAGTCATCCTCTTGTTTGCGACTCCTACCACCTGAATCGTCTCTCCCGATATTGGCAGACCTGGGACTACCGCTGATCTCAACGTGGATCGAGTGGCCCCTGTATCCACCAAAAAGGTTGTAGGACATCCAGCTACTTCAGCCTCTACGTATGGTCCTCTCTGATCTACCTCCAGGGCTGCTCCTAGAGTACAGTCTTCCTCTCTATTTACTCGTTGCCCCTGTAAGAGGATCAACGTAGTAGCATTCTTCTCCTCCTACAAACAATGGCATTTGTCTATAGGTTTTCCCTCCATTTGTAATGCGAGGTGGTTGAGGAAACGGGGCTCGAGGAGTCTGAGTCCCCCCTTTGATAAACTTTCCCTTCGGGGCTGCGGCTCCCTTAACCACGTTATTCTGTACCTCTTCCTCCTCTTGTTCTAATTCCCCTGTCTCAACATTGTAAGGACACTCGCGTCTCCAATGTCCCACTTCGTTACACTGATGACACCTTGTTGTCTTTTTCAGTGTCGCGATATCCATTCTCGGTCTCGGTCTTTCTTCCTCATCTCTGCTCTGATTATTCTGTTTCTTTACTTGCGTTCCTGTTCCCTGTTGCCGCTGTCCACCCTTTCCAGCTGCTTGCATTTGTACCAGCATTAGCTTTTCCTTGAGTTTCTTTGCCTTTGAATCTATTTCGTCGCTACAGTACCTTGCATACCTCAGAATTTCATCTAAAGGTTTATTCTGCCAACAGATCAGATGCTGTTGTATCATCAGGCTTATGTCTGGTCTCAATCCTAAAACAAACTTCGACACAAACTGTCCTATGTCCTTAGGATCCATTACGTCTAACCCACTATATTGTTTAAATGCTTTCAGTAGCCTCTCATAGAACTCGTGAACTGTCTCTTTGGGCTCCTGAGTTGTTCGATCTATCTTAACCCAGTCTATGTCTTGTACTGGCACCTTCTCTTTCAGCCATGTTATTACTCTTTCGTATTTTTCCATGACTCTGTCTGACGGACCATTTGTCCGAATATCTCTCGGAGGCTCGCAAGTAGGCCATTCAACATTAAGTTTGCATACCGTCCACAAATCTCCGGGTACTACGATATCGAACAAGGTGTTCAAATCGATCCACAGTACCTTAGAGATCTTCACGAATCTCTCTACCTGCTTGTACCACTCAACGGGATTTTCTCTAAGTTTTGGGAAGGAATTGGTAAATGCCGCCAAATCCCCCCTACTCCAGGGTACGTGAACGTAGTTTCCGTTCGCGATTTCTCGCAAAGGGAAAGCTTCCATTCGCATTAGGTCTGTGTCCTGGGACTTCACCATTGTACTTCTTCTGACAGATCCCCTCTTAGACCACTTTTCCTCCCATCTATCCAGATCTCTCCATATTCTAATACACATGACTAGTTCCCGTATGTGTACTCTTAGTCCAATCGTTCTACGTTCATCCAAATCGAGGTCTGTGCAATTTAGCCTATGATTGGGCTGTAAAGCTTTGGTTCGTGACAGGTCTATCATATACCTATTTGCCAAATTAGATAAATTTTCATGAGCTGACCTCGCTCTCCGAGTAACATCCTTGGATAAGAACAATATTTCATCTGGTGCGTACAGTTCCAACCTCTCTATTGCCACTGTGCCGTCTATTATTTCGTCCAAGTCTGATTTTAAGCTCATTACATCAATCCGTCTTGCTTTTATTTCAGCTCTCAGTATGTCAGTCCTAGGTGGTTCGCTCATACCCCTCTCACCTCCACTATGCGCCCTACGCCTAAGCACAGGTGAGTTATGAGGAGTTTTCTTTCCATCCCTTTGTTCCCATCTCTCTAGATCCCAAGCCTTTCCATCTTCCCGTGGGGTGTGGTGGAACATTACTCCATCCCCCATCCCTACACTTCGTTTTTTCGGCTCGGTTTCTCCAGATACGAGATAGGATCCACCGTTCTGTTCTAAATCACTGTAACTCGCTTGCTGTCTGGTGTCGCTCAATAACCGATAAGGTCCTTCATGGCTCCCCATGCTCCCGCGATCTCGATCCTGATCACCAGAAGTATGGCGAGACGTTTCGCGACTCCCTATATTCTCGTGACTTCGCTCATGATCACCGGATGCATGGCGAGACCCTTCACGACTCTCTATGTTCCCGTGATTCCAATGTTGCACCGTTTCACTCGGGGTATGGTGAGTGCATCTGAAAGTATTACGGTACTCCTGCGTCCTTCGTTCCCCTTCACTAAAGGTGACGCGAGGCACTTCGCCACACCCTGTACTCCTGTCGTCGCACATTTGCCTATTGCCGCTAATAGTAGGGCAATTATTTCCTCTGTTTTCCTGACTCCCTCTCTCCCACTCCGGGCTGCTTTCGCCAGCTCCACAATGAGAGAGGATCCGGTTATCCTGGTCTCTCCACTCTGCTCCTGTTTCTAAACTTTTATTCCGAGCCTCTTCGGCAGTATCCCATTCTTTCAGGTATTCCCTTAGTTCCTTATGGGTTTTCGGTTTTGGTCCCCTTAAGTCCATTGGCCCTCTTTGACCCCTTTGTTCTACCCAGGGACCTATTGCGGCATCCAATGGGGTACTCCGACTCATCGGTGCTAATCTCTGTCTCTGAGGATTCATCATGGTATTCCTATTCTCCATCTCTGCTCTTTCCCTGTCCCATCGTGCCTGTTCCTCCTGCTGGACCCCTTCTGGGTTGTAGATTGACACAATAGGGCCTATGGTAACCGGTACTTGTAGAGCATCTGGCATTTGGTACGATCTTGCATATTGCGTTTCTGGCATTTTCTGGACCACGAATCTTCCCACTACTCTCTGTTCGGAACTAGATTGAGGTATTTCCTCCTCTTTCCTGGCATCCCACCCTGTTACTGGGATCGATTTATATTCCCCCCATCTAGCTCCGTCCTCTTGTGGTAATATAGGACTTGCGGCCCCTCCGCTGTACGGAGGTGGTCTATCCGTTAATAGCCTCTCTATCAGGTCCTCTTCTGTCTCGCTTTCCTCATCTTCTTCTAGAGGTTTCTTTTCTCCCGTAACTTCCAGCATCGGGTACAGTTTGTCTGCTTCTATCTTCTGTACCCTCCATTTCTTAGCTTCATCGTCCCATTTAGCATCCTGCACTGCTTTTACCGATCTTCTCACTCTTTCTTGACGCCTCTTTACGCTCTTTTCGTGTGCTGTTCTAAACCATACACTAAGTGCTTCGAACTGTGTTGGCCTCGGTAGAGGTCTTGTTGCAAGCATTACCGCTTTTAGTTCATTTAACACATCTAACTTAAACGTTCCGAATCTCGGAAACGTCAATTCCTTATTCCCTTCAGTTAGCTTATTCCACTCGGAAATCCATAATATCGAGTGCAAGCCTACATTCACTGCCATATAATAAGCTGGTGTGCCTTCTGATGGAGCTTCCTCTCCGGCATATACGTTTCTTCTATTCCTCCTAAAGAGTGCTCTTAAACTCTTAAAACACTTCATTTTTGATACTTTACGATTTTCCTCTTACTCTTCCTTGTTTACGTCCCGAATGACAACCAACAACCAATCCCTACGCGGCTCTTGCTAATCAGCCTATCTCAGTGCGACTCTCCACTGACGTCTGACAAACTAACCAATCTCAGCTATACTGACGTCACTCGTTCCCTCTGCAGCAGTTCTCCTTCTTTCTCAATTCGTCTCACGATTTCGCATGTGTTTTCATTCATACGCTGAAAAATGACTACTTCCGTCCAAGCGATCACTTTTCTCTGACTGTACGGCCACAGTCTAACTGTAATTGCTACCTCAACTGACGAAACGTCTTCCCTCTGACGGTCGGACGATCGCCTCAACTGATAGGTTACTTACACACAGTAAACGTACGACCAGCGTCCGTTACTCATTCACTCACTCTTACGCTCCCCCTATCATCGGTCTGTCGGGAAATCAATGGTACCTCATGACCCCCTTTCAATGGTAGTCAAATTACTCTGGGTGTTCGATACACCCGAACCACTTAAGTCCTTCCCTGGAGCTTAAGATTTCATCCGGTTGCGCGCGCTCACAACCTTCCCTCAATCACACTACAGGCATTCAACTCCGCTTGACATTACAACACAGGAACAACATAAAACACCGCAATCTTACAACGCATGACCCTTATACTCACTCTCGACCGACTCTGCTGCTTTTCTCTCGTCGCACCGTCAGCACCGTCTTCGGCTGCAATTCTTCTTCTGGTCGTCGATGACTAGGGACCTTGGGGTAAACTAAACCTGGCCTAGGTCGTCTTCCTCAAGAAGATAACCATCATTACTCTGCTACCAACTGCGGGGAATGAGATTTTGATATCAATTTATGATCCAATTAATTACTTATCTCATTCATCTATTTTGGACCGTTGGTATCTGTCATTGAGTAAAAGACAACCCCCACATAGGTTAGATAAACCCCATAAACTGACACCACTCTGAAGAACCACTTACAACTGATAAAGTTTTGAAAGTTTTATATAAAAGTCAAATTTAAATGCGAATTACAATCCTCTCAGGATAAATCTCAAAAGGTATACAAAAAGAATACAATATCAATTCCAGAATCTCCAGATTAAAGCATCGATGTGAAGTGGTTCCTTTGCGTCATCTACAGAAAGAGAAAATTTAAATCGAGTTAAATCTGTCCCTACTCTATACTAAGTGACATCCCTACTTCGCAAGTCCCTAACCTAAAAAGGTGTCAGCAGTTTGACTCCCAAAGAAGTTCAAACTCTCTTAGCCTCTAAAGGTAACTTAAGTTTTAAGAAGCAGTACCCTTGCTGCCTACCCATCAGCTCTCTAAGGGTCCTCGGCCTACTGCTCCCTTGCGCTCTGAGCTAATTGCTATCTTATCCCCGGGGTGCTGTCCCTAAAATACACAATCAGTGTGTGGGTGGAACGCCCCTTGACGCCCACCACGGACTTTCCCCGATGATGTCAGCTTCTAGCTTCGTCCATTGCTTCATCTCTTTCGCCGTCCGCTAAGTTGACCTTTCTTCTTTAGATGTCATCTTCATCTTCTTGTTGGCGACTTCTACTGACACTTTCAGATCAAGAGTCATATGAACTTAAACAAGACTTGAACTTACAACTGAAATTCTTTAACCCTTCTAGGTCCTGTGAATGGTCATTCAAAACAAGTCTCAAATCCTAAGCGCTTCTTATCACGTTCAGGGCATAAACCTCGTCCAGCGTTGTCACCCTAAATCTAACAAGTGCTAGACTTCTTGGCTCTCAAGTCCACATCAAGCTATTTACGACTCCTGTGAGTCCTCTAAATTACACACATTGGACTGCGCTCCTACGAAGCCTTGGTCAGTCGGGTTAAAATCACAAATGACCTAAACATTTCTAACATTCTTACAAAAAGCCTTCTACACAGTATAACCTTTAACACACATTTATATATTCGTTTTTAACAAATCCTTTACATAGAATATAAGTGAATGCACCATCATAGAATACAAACTACATAGAGTATAACTTTAAATTCTCATTCGCTATCGTGTTATACATGTTCTACACATTTCTTCACGTTTCATTTCTCACCACTTCTCCGTTTAAGGTTACACACGTACATGAATTCTACTTTGCACGTTCTACATTTCGTAAGCATTTCTACATATTTCTACATTAGCCCACTACGTATACGGGCCTTCTAAATCTAATACATGTCCTAAAGTGAATACAGTTACATTTCCTATATTACTTTGGATTATATCGGTTATCTATATGTTATAAGTGTCAACTTCACATTACGATATACATTTCATTCCTACGTTATATGATGTGCTTGTAAATATGGCCTATACCTAATTTTTATTCAAATTTGCGCTCTCTCAGTACTACGGGTTTGTGATTTCAGAGCACTGCAAATAATTGTACCACTTATCACGGTACCTAATGATGTGACGTCAGAAGGATTTAATGCTGAATTGACACTCGAGGCTTTAGTAAATTATCAACACAAAAGGGCGCGTTGCCTTCAAATGAGCATTCCTGGCCAGTGTGGCGCTGTAAGGCTTGCTTTTCCTTTTCTCATCCAGTGCTTACTTTAGGGGCAATTAGAGGGAAACAAGGAGAACCCAGTAAATGGCTCGGGACCATGGGTATCTAGTATTTATCTAAGAAAACAAGTGGTCCTTAGCATATAAGAATAAGAAAAGACAAAATATTGTATAGACCACAATGGGCTACTATATCATTTTAGATTCCTTGTCCAGCCGGGCAAGGAATGTTTATTGATTTGATAATTTTGTTGGATTTAGAAATACAACACATAACCCAGAACAATAGGGTTATAGTAGGGCACAGTCCTGTGCCGTACGTAGGGAAGAAGGGAAAGTAGGTGAAAGAAATATCAGGCAAACATGGTGAGCTTACAGGTCACTGATATAAATTTACATTGACAGTGTATCCTGGAGTTATTCATACAAACAATAATACAATAGGGTCATATGTATGAATTACTCTACAAGGAGTCGACGTTTCGATCCCAAGCTCAGTTATAGAGGGATCATCTTCAGGACATGAAAATAATTTTGCCTGAATAGAGCTTTTTAGAAAAACGCCAAGTTATTGTCTACGAAAGAACTCTTCAATTGGAGTGACCTGAATGTTGGGACCGCCGAGTGTAGCCCGTTTCTAGGTATTCCTTTAGTAAGGGGCAATATTTGAGGCGATGCTTGCGGGCTCAGTGAAGGTACCTGGGTTCCTCATTCAGTCTTTGCGTAACTGCGGATTACTTTAAAATAACTCAAAGAGTGCGCCGGAGTTATGCATAGAGTATGCCATTGCCACGATTTTCTACACGCATTAATTGCGTTGCAGGTGAATAAGCGTCCTCAATTGGGAAGCACTTATTGGGAATAATGGCTTGTGATCTCAAGTTGTAGGCTTCTGCCAGATACGATCACGTAAGGATTCCGGTTACAGCCGTGGTGCACGCCCCTTCGGGGTCGCGGGCTGCTGGGAGAGCGATCTCCGATTAGAGTTCTTTTGAAATATGATGCAGGCGTGCGGCGTGGTTGATGGCGCCGAATTAGCGGGACGGCCAGATCGATGACTGGTCCGCGGTGATTGAGTAGATACTCGTCATACGCCGGTCTGTATCTGGCAGGATCGGCGTATGACGAGTATCTACTCAATCACCGCGGACCAGTCATCGATCTGGCCGTCCCGCTAATTCGGCGCCATCAACCACGCCGCACGCCTGCATCATATTTCAAAAGAACTCTAATCGGAGATCGCTCTCCCAGCAGCCCGCGACCCCCAAGGGGCGTGCACCACAGCTGTAACCGGAATCCTTACGTGATCGTATCTGGCAGAAGCCTACAACTTGAGATCACAAGCCATTATTCCCAATAAGTGCTTCCCAATTGAGGACGCTTATTCACCTGCAACGCAATTAATGCGTGTAGAAAATCGTGGCAATGGCATACTCTATGCATAACTCCGGCGCACCCTTTGAGTTATTTTAAAGTAATCCGCAGTGACGCAAAGACTGAATGAGGAACCCAGGTACCTTCACTGAGCCCGCAAGCATCGCCTCAAATATTGCCCCTTACTAAAGGAATACCTAGAAACGGGCTACACTCGGCGGTCCCAACATTCAGGTCACTCCAATTGAAGAGTTCTTTCGTAGACAATAACTTGGCGTTTTTCTAAAAAGCTCTATTCAGGCAAAATTATTTTCATGTCCTGAAGATGATCCCTCTATAACTGAGCTTGGGATCGAAACGTCGACTCCTTGTAGAGTAATTCATACATATGACCCTATTGTATTATTGTTTGTATGAATAACTCCAGGATACACTGTCAATGTAAATTTATATCAGTGACCTGTAAGCTCACCATGTTTGCCTGATATTTCTTTCACCTACTTTCCCTTCTTCCCTACGTACGGCACAGGACTGTGCCCTACTATAACCCTATTGTTCTGGGTTATGTGTTGTATTTCTAAATCCAACAAAATTATCAAATCAATAAACATTCCTTGCCCGGCTGGACAAGGAATCTAAAATGATATAGTAGCCCATTGTGGTCTATACAATATTTTGTCTTTTCTTATTCTTATATGCTAAGGACCACTTGTTTTCTTAGATAAATACTTTAGAGGCAATGCCACTCCCACAGACACGTAGGAATAGGTGCTGACTATGTGAAGAGGTATTACTTATCAGTAATCGTAATCACTCCCACTCCTACTTGTCCTCGTCTCGGTCGTACTTGTGAGGTAAATCCCACCTCGAGACAGAAAAAAGTTCAGGAAAGAAATAATGTAGTAGAGGCCCCACTCTCCTGTGCTGGCAGTGGCACTGCAAAACCACAGCCCTCTACCCTGCCAGGAATAGTGGGATGCCCTTTCAGTTCACTTGCCGTTGTTAGCTACCCTGTGGATGTACTTCACCTCTGTCACGTGCATCCACAAGACATCAACAGGAGGTATTTTTAATTTTTTACAAAACTGTGCATAAAGGGCTGAGTGTGTGTTCCCCATACTAACACTTAAATAAGGGAGTATGTTTGTAAGACATGAGCAGATGCAAATTATATCTATTCTCCATTGGTGGCTGGCATCTGGGGGGGATGTAGGGCAGGGCACAAGTCCTAAAAAAAGAAGTGGGGGGACGTTGATGTCACAACAGGAAGTGATGTCACGAAAGGTGGCTTGCACAATCAGACTCATTTCCTCCCTTCGCTCACCCCATAGATGTGATTGCATCAGAGAAGCCAGTGCGTGAGCAGCGTTCTGAATGGGCTCCGATCTCGCCCCAGAGAGGCCATAGAATGAATGTGTGGCTCCATTTGCTCCAGTTATCGAGCTCACAGTAAAATAAGTGGGGGGACGCCACCCACCCGCGTGGTACCCCGACTCGAGTCTTGGTGTAGGGGGTTGCAGGCCGGCATGTGCAAACAACTTACTTTAACCAACGTCTTCGGAATTCTTCAGCTCCGAACCTCTTATAAACCACAACCAGATGCTGCAGTGTGAGCACCAATCCTGGTGTCACGATCGCCTCGACCCACGAACTACCCCGAGGTACGGAGCGGAGCAGCGGGAACTACGATTACCAGCATGCATAGCGGGAGGCAGAGCGGAACGAACACGCCTACATAAGCCGGCAGACGCGAGGACGCTGTGTCGGATATTCGTACTATTGTTGGCGTCGTAGGATTTCCCTCCCAAGTGTCCAAGTAGGTATTCACCTTAGGACGCCGAAACCAGATGGAGCGTATGCTCTCTGGTTGCTCTTGAACTCGACTTATAGCTTGTGTCTTGGACGCACACCACGGAGGTGTTTGCCGCGTCTGAGACATCCTCGTCTCTGAGACGCACACCACTGAGGTGTTTTCCGCGTCTCAGTGTATCAGAACAAAAACCCCTTGTTCCGAAATCAGCCTGAGCCGTACTGTTTGGGCTTCCTGAGAAACAGTAGGATAAGGCTCTCGAAGTGGTACAGGTCGAGCGGCTGTTCCCTGCCATTACTCAAACGGAAGGTAGAAGGCCCGGCTGGGCATTTCCCTCGTTGGGTAATTTCATCCGAGCCCTTCCGAAGATCAGGACCTGGGCTCAGCCTATTGAACCCATCACAGCTGTCGAACGGCATTGTCGACCGCTACTTAGCACAGTGTCCTTCGTTTGCAGAACACTGGGACTGGTGTTCATGCGAAGGACGGTGAGATCCACACGGAGCTGTGATTGGGTATCGTTGACACTCTTTGATACTAACTATATTGTGTGTAACTATATTAAGCATTACTCTTTACCTTTGAACATTAAATTGGTAAAGCTTTCATTGGTTGTCTGTTGTCAAAGTATTTGCGGGCTGTCCCCAATCCCGGGAACCTCAGGGCGTTACACCTGGTGCGACTCTCATGCTGGCTAATAAAAAAGGTGTTTGAAATCAAAGCTGGACTGAAATAGTGGTCCTTGCAGGCAAGTGTCTCATCCCTTGTTTTGCATAATCAACAAAAATTCCGAGCAGTATTGGCATATTGTTTTGATTGGAGGGAGTGGCCTCACTTGCCACTCCCAAGTACACTGGATCCCTGCACTTACACTGACCCAACTGGGTTAGAGGTTTCAAGGTGCGCATACGTGGCTGTCCATCACAATACAGTCGGCCAAAAAGAACGGCGCACTTTGAAAAGTGCAGAAACAGCCCACCCTCCTCACTGCTGCCGTCATTTAGCCGCGGCCCGCCCTGTCCTGACACGAGCGTCAGGACGGGAGGATGAAAAACAAAATGTATTACCATTTAATTCATCATTCTTTGGGGAGGGTACCTTAAATGGGGTGCCGCTCCTCCGCTCCAACGGAGGATTGGTGCCCCTGCTATGCCCCAAAAGGTGAAGACTAAGCGTGTCATTTCAAGTTTGGATCCTCTTTGGATTCCCGAGGCTCCCATTCTGAAAGTTCCCCTTTTCCATTTATGGCCTCATTCAGAGCTTATATTTAGAAAAACAACAGTTCTCGTGGACAATGTAAGAATACTTAATAATGTACAAGCACAATGGCAAATTAAACAGAGAATGGGATGTCGAAAGAGAAACGTTAAACAGAACGCACTAAAGAGGCCAAATACTGTCTTGCAAAAATAATGTCTGTATTGAAAACATGCAGATTGTGCTCATGTGACACCGAGCACAGTCTGCATGTTTTCAATACAGACATTATTTTGTTCCCATTCCCAGTTTAATTTGCCATTGTGCTTGCATATTATTAAGTCTTTTTTACAATGCCCACGGGAACCATTGTTATTTCTAAATATATTGTATGCCCTGGTTCCTTGCGAGTAGGGCCGCCTTTAATTTTCTGATACTCAATCTGAACGTAGCATCTGGTAATTTAAGAAATTCCACCTCCGGTGTTACCAATACATGCGTTATCTGTAACTCTGGAGGGCAGATTTAATGAATGCTAGAAGTTGGGCCCCAGTCTGTCAACAGCCTATCGTAGCTGCTGACCTAGTGCATCGGGGAGGTCTGCCTATTGTAGGAGTGTTTTCATATGTAGACTCCTGTCTGGGAAAATCAACGTTGGCTTCCACTTTTAGGAGAAAAAACTTCCTTTGTGTGGAAGCCATTGCTTTTTTGTTTTTCGGAAACAAACACCTGATTTTGGGGATTCTCTTTGAAAAACTAAGAACTATGCTAAGTGGGCTGTAACAAGGAGTCTCAGTCATCATTCCGTTTTGCCTGTGGATGCACTTTTGTCAAATAGCCCCCAGTCGACACACCAAGGCGCTCTATATTGCATGAGCTGTCGAGCAAAGCTGACACGCATCCAAAGATCCACCATGGGGGGAAGATCCTTCTCCTACCTAGCGGCCAAGACCTGGAACTCTCTCCCCACCCTCCTCCGCCTTCCACAGAACTACCTCTCCTTCAGAAAACAACTAAAAACCGGGATATTCGATAAGTAACGTACCCCCCCTCCCTCAAGCGCCTTGAGACCCTCTGGGTGAGTAGTGCGCTATACAAATTCTAAACTTGAACTTGAACTAGACAAAGACAGTGTCCCAGACTTATTGATGGTTACAGAATACCATAGGTACGGTTATATCACTTACGTTCTTGAGCATCATTATCCCTTGAGGTGCAGATATTGGCAGGATGTCGTTTTGTAAATTATCCCAACACAACATACATCGCCATGCCAGCTTCCACATTATCTGAACGTTTAGACCTATATGTAACCTAAATTACAACTGGAATGGACGGACACACTTCATTGACTGCTTGGTCGGTTGGGCTGAACTTATACAGCACACTCACCAGCAAAGGTTCCAGGGCACTGTGACTTGATCTTAAGAATAAACCAACCAGAGAAGGGTTTGGCGAAGGAGAACATGTTTTAAGGTGTTCCTCGAGGTAGATGATCAGAAGTTAAGGACCGAGCTAGAAGTAGTATGCACGGCCATCAACACATGTGCTGTAATACTGGGAATCATCTTTAGGGCTGGGCATTATTTGTTGTATTGCTTACCTGTTCCGTTAATGTTCCTTTAATGTGTTGTTTGGCATCTAAAATGTATTGTGAGTCCTAGAGTCGTCCGACATTTTGTAATCTGGAAGGTATGCAAACAGTACCACTTCCCAATGCTAAGAATTCACTATGCAAATTACTAGGGCTTTGCGAATTTTATGCAAGATTTGTCCCTGGGTGCACCTTGATCATACATCCTTTACGGTCTTTACTAAAGAAAGGTGGTCAATTTGATTGAAACTTGCAATGCTTTTGAAGAAATAAAAAAACTGGTTGTGAATACAGCAGCTCTGAGACTATATGTTCCTGGTGGGAAATCAGCCTGTGTTCTTCTATTATGCAAAAGATGATAGGTTGTAAATATTTCCGGCATACCATATATGGTGAAGAAAGTTGGTTGCTGCATTTGGAGTCATAAATTAATTGTCTAAAGGGTAATATAGGGGGGTCCCGAACTCGACACAATGTGGCCAATAGTTAACATGTCCAGATGCCTGGCAAGGCAGAGTGCATGAACACTACGAGTGCTATGTCCTGATTGGTCTTTAGATCCACTTTACCACATATTTGCGAGTTGGGGTTTATTTGGAGTTCACAACGGACAATTCTGTTAATTAGGATGTAATTTAATTTTCATTGATGAATCCATCCATTTCCATAATAACAGTACAAACATGATATGGTTAAAGCCTTAGCAATCACTCCTGTTATATTCACTCTATGTTGAACATGTACAGCATTTTTCTTTCCATGTCTCGTCTATCTGCATATTTTACAGTTCATCTTTTTCCTCTTCAGCTCCCTCTTTTCACTCTGTTCTGAATCCACTTGCTCACATCTTCACTTCACAACCCTCCAAACATAGAACGCATCCAGCTACTTGTAAGCACTGTATATTCATTTACTTTGACTGTGCCAATATTTTGAACAATGTGTACCTCCTTCACACACATTTTCACAGAATCACATTTGCAACTGGAATATGTGACCAGTGCTCTGTGCACTCTGCAGATAAGCCAAATACTGGTTGTCCATGTGTCCTGAACATCTTCCTGACTTTTCTTCAACATCAATTCTTATTTTTTCAATTTTAGAACAAAAAATCATAAAAGAATACAATACAATTACACATCCACTACAAAGACAGTCTACAACCAAGCCAACCGTGAAGTTAGGAAAAAATGTGTGAATCACTAAGATGCAATCCACGTATTTATACTAAACGCACATTAAATTATTACAATTCAAGCATATGTCAATTCAGCAAAACCGAAAGGTTTTGAGCCCTATTAAACTAAACACAATAAAATACACACAGAATTACAGTAAAAGTAGATTAAGTAATAAACAGTTCATTAGTGTTATAAAATGAATATATCCAACTTGCACATAGCATAAACAAGAGATACATTAGTGGATCCTTAGCTTAATCTTCCATCCATGTCCTACTTCTTACTGACATTTTGAGGAAGGAACAGACTCTGTAACATACATCAGGTCTACCTAGAAGTTGCAGGTATAATAATCTGTCTATGCACTTCTGAGACTCTTGGAACTTTAGCATTGGTTTAAGAAAGAATATAAAAAAGGGTCTGTAAAATTTACAAAAAACATCAAATGCATTACGGTTTGGTCAGACAACCCATTCCAAGGACAAACAAACGTGCTAATGCTCGAGTAAGTTAGGGCCTCTGAGAAGCACAAATGACGCCACACTGTGCCTGCCCTAAAGCGTAAGAAAAACGATCTCTCCCAGCGTGAGAGTTCCAGGGATAAATGATACACAAGCTCCAGAGAAGCAAAAAACATAAAGTAATCTCTGGGGGGGCTTTTACTGAGTTCCCGGTTCAATTTTTAGGAAAAACAAAATTCTTGAAAGCGGGACTTGACCGTCATCTTGTCAGACTTAATTAAAGTGACTGGTGGGAATTGAAAGACTTTGTCTAATTGAAGACAGTCTGAAATTATCTTCCTGTTAAGATTTGCCTCAGCATTGGACCAAATACTAACCCAAAGCAAAAGTGAGACCAGCTTAACTACATCAGTAATATAGGGTAGGTCTAATGGATTAGAAGCTGGTGGGAGGAAGGTAAAAAAAAGTTGTATACATATGCGATTTTCCTCTATCTGTAAAGAGGAAGTGTTGTAATACCTCCAAATCCCTGCACCATGTAAAGCTACTGGAACGCACTGGGAATTATATATTTTAATGTAGGGAGATATGGTCACTCAGCCAGAGGTCTGAGGAAGATTAAAAATAGCACCGGCCTCCCTGGTTTACTTCAGCCGTGAGGTGTTGAATTGTGTCTGCCAAGAACCTGCCAACTCAAAGACAACAACAAGAAAGCTGAAGTTACTCATACTACTCAGAGAATGGCCACTGAATTACAAAGTGGAGATATGTTGCCTACTAGGACCACACACCATAATGTGGGATTTCCCAAAGTTAGTAATCAAATCTAACCTGCTCATAAAGGATACAAAGTACTCCACTAATGTATGCAAATCTCCTGGGGTTAAAATAGCGTCGCCGGCATAAAGTAACAGCAGAACAGACAGGTTTGCGATTTTTGGGGCATCACTGGTGGCACTAGCCAGATTGAAACTCAATGAATTGATGAAAATATTAAACAATGAAGATGCCAAAATGCACCCTTGGCGCAGTCCTCTATCTAAGGGAAAACTATCAGAAGTTCCTCCTGCTGAACCATAACTCACCATTGCGGACAAATTCTTGTGAAGAATATACAGAAAATTCACCAAGACAACGTCAGCCCCAAAATCCAACAGTATAAGCCATAGCTTTGTAGATAGATCCATGAAGGCCAGGTACCATGAGCAGGGCCTGCCGATGGTATACTTACCCATGATCACATGCAGATTCAGGCACTGTCCCACCATAGCCTGCCCTGAATGAAAATCGTATTGGTAGGGGACAGGCTAGAATAAGATCTTAGGCAATTAAAAATCACCCTTCCTAGAATCTTGGTGGTGCTGTCGATAAGGGAGACCAGGTGATAACATTTAGACAACTGGCTATCTCCTTTAAAAAAATAGGTACTATAATCAAGTGAGCCCGTGAGAGCAGGATCTTACCACAGAGGGAGTTATTGGATAGACTAGTGAGCATGGGGCCCATAGATCGATGTTGTATTTAATGAGGTCCATTAGAACTTGGGGCTTCTTAATGAGGTCCATAGGTACTCCATCAGGACTTGGGGCTTTGCCCTGTGCTTTGTTTAATGGTGAACAGAGCAACACAAAGAGATGATGGACGGAGTGCTGAAATGGTTCAGACACTCAACCCTGTCACAGATCTGGGTTGAATCCATCATCATTCTTTAGCTCACTTCGCTACCCCAGTTCAGACACAGCTATATGCAAATCA
Organism: Lissotriton vulgaris; assembly: GCF_964263255.1. Classification (NCBI taxonomy): domain Eukaryota; kingdom Metazoa; phylum Chordata; class Amphibia; order Caudata; family Salamandridae; genus Lissotriton; species Lissotriton vulgaris. Next base: position 1,729,591,006 of record NC_141693.1, read on the forward strand.
GTCTTGACCCTGTGCCTCATGGGATCAGTCCAGCCCGAACTGCCAAGCCATGTTTTCCCTAGACTGGAAACAAGCATCTTTGGACCAGTTTTGGGTTAACACCACTCATCAGTCAGGCTAGCTTGAACCCAGTGTAAAGTGAGCAAGAGACCCACGTCTAGGCATACCCTGCCAACTTAAGGCGAACAAAGCAAATACAAGGAGATGATGGACGGAGTGCTGAAACGTTTCAAACACTCACCCCAGTCACAGATCTGGGTTGAATCCAGCATCATTCTTTGGCTCGCTTCGCCACCCCAGTTCAGATACAGCTTTAAGCAAATCACTCTTGACCCTGCGCCTCATGGGAACAATCCAGTCCAAACTGCCAAGTCATGTCTTCCCTGGACCAAAAACAAGCATCTTGGGACCGGTTTCGGGGTAACACCCCTCATCAGCCAGTCTAGCTTGAATCCAGTGGCAAAGTGAGCAAGGGACACACGTCTGGGGATACCCTGCCAACTTAGGGTGAACAAAGGGAACACAAGAAGATGATGTACGGAGTACTGAAACTTTTCAAACACTCACCCCCGTCACAGATCTGGGTTGAATCCATCATCATTCTTTAGCTCACTTTACCACCCCAGGTCAGACACAGCTATATGCAAATCAGTCTTGGCCCTGTGCCCTATGGGTACAGTCACGTCCGAACTGCCAATTTACCAAAGGGATTGAGACCCAGAGAAACCCTGCCCACTTAGAGAGATTCTTCTAATTCAATGCAGTTTACTGAAATTGGGGTTGGTAGCACAGATAAGGTTGATGATTTAACTTGTAATAGTTATAACTCTAAATTAAGTCAATCTTCAGCTTTTCAGAATCCTCCCATTTCGCTGGGTAAGCCTTCACAGGTTGTTGAGGCAAGTGTTGCTGCTTTTGAAGGTGGTGAGGGTCTTGAACATCAACTTCTTCTGAATTAAAGATTTTATTGATTCTGGAATTGCTTCTGTGGTTATTCTAACTTGCAATCATATTATTCCGCCATCCCACAGCCGGGAGTCTTGAACAAAGCTTACATATGGACAGATAATTACATTAGTACATTAGTACATTAGTAACAGATTGTGCTCCTGAGGCGGAAAGCCGGGACCGGGTGATTTTTAGCTGGTTTTAAAACTTGTGTGATATAACTTGTGTTTTTAAAACTCCAACCTCGGCATTCTTGTGACATTGAACCGCGCAGCCGATCAAGGCGCTGCAGCGGTGATTGCCGCCATTCCAGGGAAGCCTCTCGCTCCTGGACACGCCCACTGACGCTCGCCCATGCCCCCCACCCACACTATATAAACTGCGCCTTCTCCCCCAGCGCGTATTAGTAACAGATTGTGCTCCTGAGGCGGGAAGCCGGGAGCGGGGGATTTTTAGCTGGTTTTAAAACTTGTGTGTGATAACTTGTGTTTTTAAAACTCTAACCTCTGCATTCTTGGGACATTGAACCGCACAGCCGATCAAGGCGCTGCAGCGGTGATTGCTGCCATTCCAGGGAAGCCTCTCGCTCCTGGACACGCCCACTGACGCTCGGCCACGCCCCCCACCCACACTTCCTAAACGATGTGCTTCCCCCGGCTGCTACCAATTTACCGGCCATATTTAGCAATAAGTAACAAGTAAACATTCCAGGCTTGCATAGGGTCTTGCACCACGCTGCAACATGTGTCACTGCATTTTCGGTAACTTTTGAGCTAGAAACAAGGTTTTTTTGTTCAAATCTGCAGATTATGCAGCAGATGATGGAGTATATGGCAAATGCAGAAAATGTATAACTATGCAAAAATTGGGGCGGCCGAACAATTGCATAATTCCAGTGGCTCTGCTCATACCTCTGACTAGGTCCAGAAGTGCTCCTCCGTGGTTGCTTCTTTCTTAGTGTCTCATTGAGCTTATAGTTTAGCCTCTATGGAAACGAGGAAGACTAACCCTGAGGTTACCATTCCACAACACAGACTACCATACCACATAATTACTCTCCATAACACATAATCCCACTCCACATAATTCCTATACACTAAATACCACATCCTTTCTATCCACATAATTCCAGTGCACAACATACCACATAATTCCACTGCACACGACGTACATCCACCCCACTCCAAAAAACATTAGTAAAAAACATTTACATTTACAACACCAATAGCTCTAACTCTCACAAATGCGAGACCTATTGCATTGCATATTTTTGTTTAACAAAGTTTTCTTCCTGGTGGTGACCCTACAAGAGACAGGGCCACCACCAAGTATTTTTTTTATGGGGTAGCAGCCTCCCAGCAACATTATAAAAAACAGTAATTCTACTGGGTGATGAAATCTATGCTAACAGACGAACTTACCATATTTCTTTTAAATCATTCCTAGCTAGAGCTCTATGCTTTTCAGCTGCAGTGCAATGCCCTCTTATGGTTGTTTTTATGATTGCATTTTATGGGCTAAAAAATGTTAAAAGAATGAATCCGAGATATGTTGGTTTTACTTCACAAATTAAATGTCTCTTAGTGATTTTTTTAAGAACGACTTTTAACATACAGAGCTGCGGAGTCCAAAAATAGTACCTGTGGGTTGTAATCTGCCCCCAAGCAGCTCTATCCTGCCGCCAGTGCTCCGCTACCGTATGAGTGCCGTCTGCGGGTCTTTAAAGCATGGATGCGCCAGACGTGGCCGCAGGTATAGAGGAGAGTACAGGGACAGGCTTCGTGCAGTGGGGTATGTCTATTCAGTCCAGTTAAGGTACCTGGTGCTTGAGTTTCTTGGGCCCTCCCGACGATAAGGACAGACAGGATGCATCTACATGCAGATCGTCGATAGCGCGCGCCATACAGCGCCTCTGAAATGACGAGTTTTCTTCTTTACATGCCTTTTTGGGACACTGGCACTTTGGTCCGGAGTGTATCGAGGAGGCTTCTTTACTCGGCGGCAGGTCCTTAACCTGTAAATACCGCCGAACGGGAGCTGAGCACTAACCATTCAGTGGCCTTTGGCGTACTTCGTGCGCTCGGCCTGTGTGGTGTGCATGCACGCGCTCCCACCCGCAGTAAAGGCCATCGGTAGGTAGAGCTTTGAATTTGTGCACACACATGGACTAGGGAAGTTTTTGTAGCGGGCTATGAGATGAGGTTCGCAGGTGTTGATGAGGCGCCCCCGGGAGGCAGCAATCAGTTCAAGAGTTAGTCATTCTGTATTGAAGGGTGGTAAAGAGAGCTGCCTGATTCCGAAGGGAGCGCCTTTCTCTGGGTCAAACCCTGGCAAGGAATGGGTATCGATGGATGCTCTTTTAGTCAAGAGTTTCCAAGCAGAGCTTGTTGGCATTGCCAAGGTGGCTCAGTTTTCTCTTTACTTTGTATTTCTGCAGTCGGGTGTGCTTATTTTCTGAACGTTGAAAGCCCACCCTGCTGAAGTGGGCGGAGAATGTAAGTTCTTTAAATTTAATCTTTAGGTTTTGCTATTGGGCCTTTTCTAATGCAGGAAGAATACTTACTTAAACGATCCCAAAGGCGAGACCTGGTGGCTATGCCAATGCTTGTTATATTTTGGTTTTGTGACTCTTTGACAAAGTCAGTAAGTCTGTCTGAGTGCGGCCAGGACTTGCAAAACAAACAGCATGCTGTGAATGCTAGAAGGCTGTGTTCTGCATGAGGTAGCGCGCTTGTAAGGAGTTGGGTGTAGGGCCTTGTCAGAGGCTAGGCTTTGTGCCCAATCCCACCATAGGGAGGGGCACTGCGCTTGCAGGGGGCTGGACGTAGTACCTGTCTGCGAGGGGTTGCACGCCTGCGGCCAACTCCTCGGCACATACAGCAGAAGGTTGTCCGTGGTGGGGGCTAGCTGTCCATGGGGGTTGAATGGGGGTCAACCCCACATAGCGCATGGCCAATATTAGTTTATGTTAAAAAAAAACCATTGAAATTCACTAAAAAAAACAAAGGTTCAAATGCTGTTATAGTTAGGTGAACATTCAGGGACAATGTAATATTTTAAACAAAAGAAACCTCTGAAATTATATCTTTAGTAACTATAACTCATGTCATAAAGGAGCTATAATTCACTCCCTCGCCATGCATAGCTAATTACACCACATATTACATCACTCATGACATGTTCTATAACATCATTGATAACATCACTGCAACATTTGAAATGGCATCATTGCCTATGGCATCCATGCAAATGATGACCATTACAGATTAGCAGAGCTATTAAGACTACACCTAGTTGAAATTTAGATTATGCCACCAAAATTTCGGAATTTTCCCATTACTGAAAATGATCGCAATGATGCCATGTTATGGACTTACCAAAAGACACACAATTGATGGAAAGAATGCAGAATACATCAAAACATTCACCCCCAGTCAAGAGATCTGGGTTAAATCCATCATTCTTTTGCTCACCATTCCACCCCAATTTAGACCTGGCAATATGCAAATCAGTCTTGACCCTGTGCCTCATGGAAACAGTCCAACCCGAACTGGCAAGGGAAATCAGCATACGTGTAATATGGTAATTTCTTTTGTCCCAATAGATGAAACGTGCCGCTGAATGAAGGATGGATTTAAGAGGGAATAGGTGGGATGTAGGAAGGTCAGCAAGGAGAGAGTTACAGTAGTCTAGTCTGAAGAGTACCAGAGATTGGACTAGAGTTTTCAGGTTATGCACAGAAATAAAACGCCAAATTACCCAGAGAAGGCGCAATTGGTAGCCTGCATTCTTTGCTATTGAGTTGATTTGGGAATGTAAATTTATTCTTTTGTCCAATAAAACACCTAGAGATTTGGCACTATCAATGATGGTGGGTTTGTGGTTAAGAACGTTTTTAGGAGGTCTCCCAGCGGTTCCATGTAAAGAGAAGGTGATCAATGGAGACAGATACTTGACTGAAGAGGGATGTTCTATAGGACTGGGGTGCTTTACAAAAGAAAGGATACTTAATAAGGAGCTGTAAGGGAGAGTGTTGCTCTGCAGGAGGGATATACACTGCTGCGGAGAGGGAGAGGTGCAAGAGAGGTGAGGAGGGCTGCAGACTACACATTTCTTTGAATGGCTGAAGTGAGTTACAGGAGAGTGTTGAACTGCAGGAGAAGGGTGTTTTATAGGAGAGGAGTGCTTTACAGGAGAGGAGTGCTTTACAGGGTGGAGTACTTTAGAATACAGATGCTTTATGAACGACAATTGTTGTAATGGAGAGGTGCCTTACAAGAGGGAAGTTGAGGGCTGTTTTACAGGATAATGCAGCATTAAAAGAGAAGGGTGCTTTTCAGGAGAGTGGTTCATTTCAGGAGAGGGGTACATAACAGAAGTGTGCAGATAGCAGAGGGGTGCATTGGAAGAAAGGAGTGCTTTAGAGGAGGGTGCATATAGTAAAGGGGTGCATTGGAGGAAAGGAGTGCTTCCCTGGGGGTGCAGATAGCAGATGGGTGCATTGCAGGAAAGGAGTGCTTAGAGGAGGGTGTGGCTAGCAGAGGGGTGCATTGGAGGAAAAAATGCTTTAAACGAGGGTGCAGGTAGCAGAGGGGTGCACTGGAGGAAAATAATGTTTTAGAGCTGGGTGCAGATACCAAAGGGGTGCATGGGAAGAAAGGAGTGCTTTAAAAATGGGTGCAGGTAGCAGAGGGTTGCATTGCAGGAAATGAGTGCTTCATGGGGGGGGGGGGTGTAGATAGCAGAGAGGTGCATTGTAGGAAAGGAGTGCTTAGAGGAGGGTCTGGCTAGCAGAGGGGTGCATTGGATGAAAAGAGTGCTTCAGAGGATGGTGCAGATAGCAAATGGGCGTAATAGAAGAAAGGAGTGCTTTAAACGAGGGTGCACTGGAGAAAAGGAATGCTTCACAGGAGGGTGCAGATAGCAGAGGGGTGCAGATAGCAGAGAGGTGCATTGGAGGAAAGGAGTGCTTTAGAGCAGTGATCCATTTTACAGGAGAGAATGACTTAAAAGAGAGGCGAGTAATGTGATTTAGAGGAAGGAGGTGCCTAGGGGGAAAGAGGTACATTACAGCAAATGGCAAACCTTCCAGGTTTCCCAATTCCTTGTTTGATGCTCCAGTCCAGGTTTTGTCTTTGAATTCTGGGACTTGTGGTCCTCGTTTTATAATGGAGTATATTATACTAAAAGTTCAAGAATACAAAGAAAAACCTGAACTGGAGCAGCATGCCACCCATCGAGCTGGGAATCTGGGCAGGGCTGAAATGGGTGCTTTTAAAGACAAATGCTCTTGAAAGAAGGCCCTTACTTTAAAGGGAAGATTTCCTTTGATGGAGAAGTGCACTTTAAATGTAAACGATAGGTACTTTAGAGCAGTAATGCTTAGATAAAGCACACAGAAATCACTCTTACCCCACAAGCAGAACCTACTAGTAGACCGAAACCCAGTGTGCCTGTGAAGGTTGTGGGGGAACTATCAGGGCTACAGGCCTGGCACAGGATCTAACTACCGGTTTCACCTCTGGCTATAGTGAGTACATGCCAGTGTGGCGCTAGCACTCAGTATAAGCCACTTACAGGCACATGGCTGCTGGTCAATGGTTAGTGGCACATGCAACCGGGACTGAAAGCTTTGCATTGCATCACGACTTTCTCGGGTGGGTACTTCCTCATCCTGCATGAACTGCGTGCAGTAACTGGTGCTGAGGGGTGGGATTAAAAAGTAATGAAAACAACTGTCTCAGTAAAGTGATGTTTAAGTGTGTCTCTACTTTGCTTTGAGTAACTGTATACCAACATAGAGAAGTGTTTCTTTGTATGTTTAAGTGAAATCCTGATGCTCTTCCAAGGAGCCGGGCACAGACTATGGCAATGTGGGTCTCAATTCACCAGACAGGCACAAAGACAGGTCAATCAATCAATCAGGGCTGTTTTTCAAGTGTGACTACTCACCTGTAAGGGTCTCAAGGTGCGGGGGAGGCGGGTTCTGCAATGGAGGTCTCTCAGGTGAGCAGAGATGTGGTTTTGCTGGAGGATGTCCAGGATAAGTCTGGCGGAGGTGTTATGGATCTGCTGCAATTTCTTTTGGAGTTTTTGGGTCATGCTGGCGTAGTGTGTTGCCATAGTCAAGCCTGCTGCTGATGAGCGCCTGGGTGACAGTTCTCCTAGACTCGGTGGGGATCCATTTGAAGATGTTTCGGAGTAGGCGGAGCATGTGGAAGCAGGAGGGTGATTCGGCCTTGATTTGGAGGTTCATAGAGAGCAAGGAGTCAAGGATGATGCCGAGGTTGCGTGCATGGTCGGTGGGTGTGGGGTGGGGGGTTCCGAGTGCTGCTGGCCACCAGGAGTCATCCCACGCAGAGGGAGTAGAGCCCAGGATGAGGACTTCAGTTTTTTGGGAGTTAAATTTAAGGCAGCTCTCCTTCATCCAGGCGGCTACTGCCTTCATCCCATCATGGAAGTTGCTCTTAGTGGCTGTAGGTTTGTCGTGAGGGAGAGGATCCGCTGTGTTTTGTTGGTGTAGAAGACAATTTTGAGTTTGTGGTTTCAGATGATGGCTGCAATTGAGTCCATATAGTTGTTGAAGAGGGTGGGGCTCAGGGAGGAGCCCTGGGGGACTCTGCAGCTGATCTCTGTACGATTTGAGGAGAACTGTGGGTGCCTGACTCTCTGGGTTCAGCCAGTTGAAGCTGCATCTTCCACCCCGCTGTCTCATCCTCTCGCTGGAGGCTAAACTTCACTTTCAATGTTTTACAGAGTTCCTTTTGTATTTGGATCTCTTTGATATGAATTGCACCCATCTATATAAAAAAGAGCTTTCAAATTGAGGGGCTCTCCAGGGGACCAAAGGGAATCTGTGGTTCCAGGGCTCCTACTGCCAATCCGTTTGAGCCATTTATCTGTGGAATCCAGATGTATCCCTACTATTGCAAACTGAATATCAAGCACGCCACTTCAGTACCCTAGGGACCCTAGTTACTGACTTTCATCTCCCGAACACACAATTTCTGACCTACATTCCTTGGTACAGGCAGCGCGTCATTTCTTGGGCACGTTGGACCATGAAGCCCCCTCACACGACTTACTCCAAACAACACTGACTTTGGGGGGAGGCAGGCACACGGCCTACTGGCGCCTCAAAATGAACCTAGGTATGGCTGCATATGGGTTGCTTGCTGCACACATTGGGTGGGAGGCCATCATCAGCCGACAGTTCATACAGGAAAACTCCCGCTTCAAATATACTCAGTTTAATGACCTACATACCACTACCTCACACCGCACTGCTTAAATAAACTAATGCACACAACTGACAGCTGCCTTCACTGTCACAGAGTGGACACGGACTTCGCACAGGGACAAGTGGTATTACCCCTTGTCCCTGTGCGAAGTGTGGTATGCTGTTTCGGTGGGAAGAAATGTAACCCCCTCCCGCAGCCAGTGGATCAAAATGAAGCCAGAAAGATTAGACCTATCCCTGTTATCCACCATTCACGGTTAAAAACCCGTTTTCAGAGGGCACATTCTAACGCACAGACCAAGAAGGCCCCTTTGCACAACTGCGCTTGATTTTCAGGGAACACAGTTGCCCACATCCTTTGGATGCTGCTACTCTGCACCCAAATATATTAATTCACTTCCATTAGAGTCTTCTATAAACAGGGTCAGTTTAGTGCCACTTGTGATTTCTTAAAGAAATTCAGTGTGGGGAGGGGGGTGCAGAAAGATAACATGCGTCTTTCTACCCTATCTGAAGGAGGCTACTGAGTTAGTAGCCTTTCTGGCTAGGGTGTGGCTTGTCTCACAGGTAGCTGTAACCTGCTGTGATGGATCTACTAATCATCATGAATAGATGACACACTGGCTTAACTCACTTGTGCTACGTGAATCTATTCAACGCACTCTTATTGTGTTACAAAAGGTCCTTGTAATCCTCTAAACCATTCTCCAGACATACACTCCTGCATCATAGATTGACAGCTATCATTTATTTTCCGGTTGTTAAGTAGATAGGGGTGTTGTAGCATTGAGCGTGTGTTGCTTACCTCTTCTTATTGCTACAGTCCAGGTTGTGGTTCTTCAGTACGTCTAGAAGTTTAAAGTTCTTGGGAAACCGTAGAGTCACATTTGAGTGTGTATATATAAAAATTTAATTTGATTATATGGAAGTATCTAAATATGGGTATTTCTTGATATAAATTTGTATAATATGTACTATTGTTTCTATATATTTATTACTTTACTCCTACTATAAAAAGAAAACCTTTGACTCTCTCTAGTGCACTACCCTATATTTCACTCTATTCCTCGCTCAATATATCCTCTACCTCCACTCTCTGACTCGCCTCAAACCTCATTCTACTAGTATGATCTCCAAAATAACCCTTAATAGACTCTTCCCTCCTCTATCCCTCATTGGATCACCCCAACCTCATTTTAATACTATGATCTCACAAAAGACCATTCTAAATTCTTCCCTCATCTATCCCTCCTTTGATTCATCCCAAAACTCATCTTACTACTATGATCACCGTAATCCATCTCTCGAGATTCTTCCCTCCTACATCTCTCCTTAACTCATCCCACACCTAATTTTACTACTATGATCTCCCAATAAACACTTTCTAGACTCTTCCCTCTTCTATCCTGCAATTATCCTTTTCAATCCAACTAACAGACTCACATGTCCACCACTCAAATTAACTCAAATTTCACTATACTAATCCTTGTTGGGTTCTGTAGTAGCGTGCTACACACGGAAAAGCACTTTGACACCTCCTCAGGGGTAGGGAGCACTGTAGAACTATAAATATACAATACAGTATGATCTGGGATCGCCTGGTTATCATCCGGTTCTGGAAGCAAGTAACTCTAGAACTGGAACGTACCTTAAATAGCCATCCACTTTTCAACGTGGAAATTTGCCTGTTGGGCCTCTACAACCGGTAAGCAAAGAGGAAGGCTGGAAATAGATTCCTTGACCTAGCCCTTGGAGTTGCCCACAGGGACATTGCCAGACATTGGATATCTCTTAACGGCCTACCACCCAGCCCCTGGAAGAAGGAAGTGGAACAGTGGGCATTGGCAGAAGGGGATGCCATACACCTGGAGGAGTATAGGCAGGGCCACTGGAATTATGTGGCAGAAGAGGGCGAAATTATATGGAAGGGTTGAGTAAATTATGCGACAAGAATTGGCAAATTAGGTGGCATAATGCAGCATATTTTGTATTTGTATTACTTCATTATTTCGTAATTGTTAAACTTGGTAAAAAGGTCTGGGCACAGGTTGCATCACCGCAGTACATGTTTAACACCCAAACATAGAAATAAGCTACAAAAAGGTGACCAGTTAACCTTTGCAAAGATCGTTCCACTGCACTGCAACACGTCTCGCTGCATGATTAGTAACTTTTGAACCGTTTGAGCCAGAAAGAAAAAAGATTTTTGTTAAAATCTGAAGATTAATTATGGGACAAATGTGGGAAATCTATAATTATGCGAAAATTGCTGTGGCTGCACAATCGCATAATTCCAATAGCCCTGAGTATAGGAGAATACTGAGAAAGTCACTAGTGGACCAATGGCAGGAAATTGTTGATAGCTTTCTCGCAGCGGAGGCATAGAAAGTATTGGTAGCGCACAAGCCCAGGATCGGCAGCACGGACAGCATGTAGCATGCCGCTGCAAGCATGGGAGACAGGCCAAAGTTTAGAACTGCTATGGTCCACCTCTGGCATGAACTCTTCTTGCCCCACATGGAGAGATGACCCACACCCCTTTGGTAAAGAGATGATTACGCACTCACCCGACACACCCGTTCATGCTTGGGTTAGAGTTGATTGGAAAAAGGAGGATTGCTTTTGTTTAATAACATTTAAAAAACACACCCTTTCAGTACTTGACTCAAAGTAGCGACAGGAGAGTGGTCCAAGGCTCCTTCATGGAGGTGATGTGAGTTGGAGACGTAAAACTCATGACACACATAATCGCACTTAATAAATCATTGTCCAATCAGAGCCTTTACTTTTTAAAAAGATAACTATTATAATGCAGAGAAAGCTAAACAATATGCATAAAATTGCAAAGATATATAAAATATACAGTTGGTGAAACTGTTTAACAAATAGCATATATGTTCTTGGTGGGAAAAACAATTACCACACCCTCTTAAAGGGCTACTAGCAGATAACCAGAGTGCAAGTATTGTATCGTAAAGAAATGTCACCATGTGAAACTACCCCCTAAATCCTATCTGTCTGAGATACCTGTAGGGTACAATGTGACAATTTGCTTCTGTACCATTAACAATGTGCTTTCACCCAATAGCCAAACAAAACTCCGGCTACACTCAATTATAGGAGCCACAGACCCTCAAGGACACTTGCCCTGTGCACTTCAGTTGCCTAGCAACCCTCAGCTCCTGCCATGATCCGCCTCCCATGGGTCTTTGTAAAAAGGTAGATGTCTACAAATAGTTCTAACAATGGCCCCTGCCCCTCGTGGTGGGCTTCCACCATCTGACTGAATTGCCAGTGGCCTTCTGAAACCTAGACTTGGTTAATCTCAGTTCTTTTCCCTTCCTCCACCACGGTGATCTCCTTTTCTAGATTGTGTCCTTCTGCAGGGGGTGCATCCAGTCTCTTATCCACAATGAGTTCCCTCTTCCCTCAAGGCAGATGCAGCTTCTCTTGCAGGGACAGGATCCAAGCTCTTTGCACATCTCCTTAGTTGCTGTGCAGCTGGGCGGAGCAAGTTCTCCTCAGATAGTTATAGAGCAGCAAACGCCTCCTCTCCAGCAGGTAATTTCTCCTTCTCTAGGTAGTCTACAGCTCTTTCCAAACTGGTCTAAACCTGGAAGGAAGCGTGCAATGAAAGATCCTTACTCTGGAGCTGAGTATTTTCCACCCACACTCCAATGTGGCTACTCACTCTGGCCAATGAAGATCATTGCACACTGACCCAGTACTTATCCTAATCTTGCAGACAATGTGGATTCCAGAGATCCACCTCTGCAGTTGGTTTCAGGCACCTTCTGACATTTGTTTATTAGCCCAAGACTGGCGCGGCTATGGTCTTCGTCACTTACATTCAGCAGGAAGTGAGGTGGAGTTGGGCATTCCCTGACAGGGCATCAGAGGCACAGGAGCGAGTGAGGCCATGAGACCACTATCAATCAATCAATCAATGACACTTATAGAGCGCGCTACATACCCGTAGGGTCTCAAGGCGCTTGGGGGAGGGGGGGTGCCGCTACTGCTCGAACAGCCAGGTCTTCAGCTTCTTCCTGAAGGAGAGGTGGTCTTGGGTCAGGCGCAGGTCGGTCGGGAGGGAGTTCCAGGTCTTGGCGGCCAGGTAGGAGAAGGACCTTCCTCCTGTAGTCGCTCTTCGGATGCGGGGGACGGCGGCGAGGGCGTGGTTGGCTGATCGGAGGTGGCGTTTGGGAGCGTAGAAGTTGATCCGGCTGTTGAGGTAGCTCGGGCCTTGGTCGTGTAGGGCTTTGTGTGCGTGGGTGAGGAGGCGGAAGGTGATTCTTTTGTTGACGGGGAGCCAGTGAAGGTCTCTCAGGTGTCCGGAGATGTGGCTGGTTCGTGGGATGTCGAGGATGAGTCTGGCTGAGGCGTTCTGGATCCGCTGGAGTCTCTTCTGGAGCTTGGCGGTGGTACCGGCGTAGAGGGCGTTGCCGTAGTCCAGTCGGCTAGTGACGAGGGCCTGGGTGACGGTCTTCCTGGTCTCGGTGGGGATCCACCAGAAGATCTTCCGTAGCATGCGTAGGATGTTGAAGCACGCCGAGGAGACGTTGTTGACTTGCCTGGTCATGGAGAGGGAGGAGTCCAGGGTGAAGCCCAGGTTGCGTGCATGGTCTGTCGGTTTGGGTGCGGTGCCCAGGGCGGGAGGCCACCAGGAGTCGTCCCAGGCGGAGGGTGAAGAGCCCAGGATGAGGACCTCCGTCTTGTCCGAGTTCAGTTTCAGGCGGCTGGTCGTCATACACAAAACTGCAGTGGCACCTCTGGTGGAGAATGAACCATGAGAGGTTATGTCCGTTCCAAAGAAGCCTCGGCCCCCAACCTCTCTTTCACACAAGCCTCATCAACTTCAACTAAATACAATCTTCTTATATTATTCACACTTCTATGGTGGGCTCTCCATTTTGCATCTTGTTTGCCATCTACACACAAGAGATCCAAAATCAAATACTACATTAAAGAACTTCAGACAGACTCTACTGTCACCCTAGCCCAGACTGGAAGCATGCAGAGTTCACAGGCTCTCTTTATACCTGTCTCTTGCAGCTTGCCTTGAGCCCCTTCGAACTAACTGTCCAAAAGCAGATGGCTTTATATTACAGACAGGCACCCTAGGGTGCAGCTCACCGTCCATTTTTAAAGAGCTTGCTGTGGGTACGACTCCTTTTGGGAGACTCATACCATTGCACAGATCTAAATATCAGAGGACAAATAGTGAAAACCTTAGATTTTCATTTGTTAGAAGCAATTTTACAGAAAGGCACACACCCAGTCCTGCAGATACTCAATCATCTGTGTTAAAGCTCAGAGCACTTTATTTTAGGTCTCAAAACGTACATTTGAAAGCATATACTCACACTGCACTTAATGTCACCAACACACTAACTGCCCAGTGTTCCAGTTTATTTATTGCTTTTAAACAGAATTGCCTGGCCCTGCCACCTGTTGCACAAGTGTTGCATACACAAACAGAGCTGTCAAATGGCTCCGGGACATATGTGACATCTTCCATCAGTGCTACATTTATTGCCAAAATCACATTGCATTTTGCAACTTATAATTGTTTTTGTACAAATGCTGTTGCTTAAAATAACAGTGCTGGCCAAAGGGCTCTGTGAGACATGGTGCTGCTTGGCATCTGAGGAACAATGAGCCCTGTATCCCCTATACCCTGTATTTTGGCTAGTTTCTTAAGTTAACTATTGGTTGGTTGTTGTGCCATACCCTGTTTTGTAATGTAAACTAGCCCTGTCGCGTCCTGTACTGCATCTGTGTTGCCTACTCTCCATCTGTTTTGTGAGGTACAACCTTGCTCCAGATGCCTGTGCCTGTATTGTGGCTGCCTGTTCAATCCTGAGTTGTGCCTGCTTTGTGAAGTAGACCTTCTCTGCTGCTTCCTGTACAGTACTAGTTTTTTGCGATGGAGACCTGACTTACACTTTGGTTTCCTGTCCTGTACCTCTTTCATGAAGTAAACGGGCTCTGCTACTATCTGCTATGCACCTGTATTGTTCGAGGGAGGATGGTTTCCATGCAGGGCCTTTCTTGTGACTGAGGTGCGCACTGCTAATTCAGTGCGTCGCCAGATTTCTTTGATGGTGGCCTGAACTTCTGCTTCCTGGGCTTGGACATGGGAATGGTTTCCAGAGATTCTGGCGAAGCTGTGCATTTTCCTCGACAGGAAAGCTCACGGGGGAGCTGCCAGAGTGGACAGGTTTCAACTGCTGCTGGTTCTTGTCCATTGCACCCACTGTCCTTACATGCGCTGTGCACACAGCACAACATGGAGTCTAGAGAACAATCGGGCATTGTTAGTGCCTTAGCATGAGGCATCTTTGCACCTCTAGGGTGTGTGTGTGTGTGTGTGTATATATATATATATATATATATATATATATATATATATATATATATATATATATATATATATATATATATATATATATATATATATATATATATATATATATATATATATATATATATAAAGAAAAAGTTGCCGCTAGGTGGGGATGCACTTACAGGTAGGAATTGATGCCAACGCAAGGGCGCGAGCTGCGAACAGAGTCCCTTTCCTGCCAGACCCTTTTCGGGCCAACGCCCTCTTCAGTGGCAGCACATTTGACATGATGGCAAGCTGCAGGCACCAGTAAATACCCTCAGTAAATATGCACAGGTGTAAAACCTGAAGCAATGCTCTCTGGGACTGGCGGCGGCGACCCACTTGGGTTTTACGGAACCACCAGTCCCAGAGAGCATTGCTTCAGGTTTTACACCTGCGCTGGCATCAATTCCTACCTGTAAGTGCATCCCCACCTAGTGGCAATCAGCTATAGATATATATATATATATATATATATATATATATATATATATATATATATAGGCACAATCTCAGCTTTCTCTCACCAGGAGCCCAATTTCTGGATACCAGCGGCGCAGAAGAAGAGAGGAAGACCCAAACTGCAGGTGAGCAGTGATTTTATTTAATCTCGTGAAAGGCACACCTCGGCATATCATTTCGGCCTACACAGAGGCCTTGGTCACATGACGCATGGAGAGGGAAGGCAGAATTTAAAGTGCAAGTGCAGAATAATTAAGATTGTGATTGGTTGCAGGAAGTCACATGCTATTTACAATATATAATAGACATAGAAGACATCTTGCGCAGCTGCTTCGAAAATCACGGGGTAATCCCCATTCAAATAGCTGTACATGTGCAAAAGTAGGGTGTAAACAATTCCATCCAGACATAAGGTTATATTTACATTAAATAAGAATATATATCTTCATGAACTTAGAAACTAAATTTCACTTTAGAAATATATAGCATTACCAACAATAAATATATATACAGTTAAATACTATCAATATATACAGACTGGATAAAAAAAGTCATAAAAGGTTAAAATGAATAAATGCAATTAATCTAACAGTAGAAAACACACCCTAATATACAAATGTGTATATTGCACCTTGATGAAATTCTATTGTTGCTATTATTGACAGATACGAGGAGGAGATAATATCTGTTTGAAATCATTATCGCAGCCTCCCACGTCAATACTATGGTAGAAATATCATACTGAACTATCCTACCCATAGAGCGTTTGATGTTGCAACCATGGTGAAAGTGAAAAAGTGATAAGTGAACCACAATGTTTTTTTCTTTTTGGTACAATTTTTCATTCATATGTACGTCATAGCCTAATCCTAGGCTATGAAAAACGACTGTTTTGTCCACAATGCACATCAGAACTAGGGCCTATGATCTTGAAACAGTATATAGCCCCTATATATATATATATTGCTTTGAATCTTCTAGCCCTCTGGTTCCCCACCGGCAGACGTCACAGCACAGTAGCAGGTAAGCCTTTAACAGTTCTTTATTGTTTTTTACACACCATGTGCAAAATTCCGTGCAAAATAGGACGGCCTACGCGTTTCGGCTTCACTAGCCTTCCACTGGATATATATATATATATATATATATGGTGAACTTTTACCAGCACATGATCCTGCGGACCTATGAGCTGTTGGTTGAAGCGAATGCGGGGACCGGAGGGGTTCATAATGCAAATATTAACTGTCCTGAACATCGCCCAGCTTTGCACACACCTAGCAACACAGAGATTTGACTTTGTTTTTTCCCCCCGCAATACCGCCCAGGGTGAAAGCATTCTGGGAGTTGCAGTTTCAGTCTTTCCAACTGCATTTGTCAACCATGTGGTTGGGGGAGGCGTGCACTCGTCAATTAAGGGTGCGGCAGATGATAGCTGGGTGAATGAACTCGCAGTTGGGCAGAGGCGTCTGACGAAGGCTCACGCGGAAATACATAACGCCGTATCTGCCTGCAAATGAAGAACTTCTCTACTTACCCCCGCTTGAGGCTCCTTCCTTCATTACTGGTGGAGGTGTTCGTTTGGATATATATATGTATATATATATTCACTGAAAAAACCATAGGTTTCAGGCCTTATATAGTTAGGAATTAGCATTTAAAAAACCTTTAAAATTCACTCAAAAAACTATATGTTTTAGGGGTGTTATAGTTAGCGGGACATTTCACTCATACAAAACCATTGAAATTGCTCCTATATAGTTAGTTGTACTAACTATATTTCGCGCACCCGCAATCCACTGCTGATGATGTCACATATTACATCATTCATGACAAGGTCATGACAAGGTCAGTGACATCACTGATGACATCTCAAATGACATTACTGATGACATCACTGATGACATCATCCAGTGAATGTGGTTTGCTTCGTTATTTAAATATGCATTATATATATAGCAATATGCATTGAAGAATGAGTGGATATATTAAAATAAATATTTGGATGGAGGATTTAGTAGCAGTGTAATTGACTGTTTACTTGACCAATTTATAGTGTCTCACTAAATATAGTGGATAGTGACTAAACTGTTTGAATATCTGTATCACTTTGTCAGTTGTTGTGTAAACAGGTACTCCAGTTGGTTACTAGCTATGTGAAAGTCTGTATTAGTTATTGATTAGTTAACTGAGTATTTGTATGGGAGAGTGAATGTGTGTGTGGTTCTGTGGGGGGTGTGTGACTGCCCAAAGATGTGTGAATAGTTGATTCACTAGATATATGAAGGTAAAACTACATGTTCTAACAGTTGTTTGGGTGAGTGAATATCTTTATGGGTGTGGTGATGATCAAATATATTTCTCAATGGTACATGTCCAACAAACTAGAAAAATAAAAGGCAGTGTATGTGTCAGTTGTTGTATATAAATACGTATACATAAGACTCAATGATTGTGTGAGTGACTGTATGGATAACTTTATATTTGTAATAATGATTTTATAATTCACTAAGTATGACTTACTATCTAAATGAATAGATGAAGTTGTGTTTGTATAAGTGTGTAGCTAAGTAAATATGTAAGTATGATCCATTGTTTGCATAAGTGAGTAGGAAGACTTCATATGTGAATAGGATGTGTGCTGGTGTGTAATGTCGATTTAGGTGTATAAGTATTTTTGATAGTGTTCTATTGTTCATTGACAGCATGTATGAGTGAATCTACAGGTAAGTGATTAGATGTGTGTATACATCTATGAATCACTGAGTGGGTTTTTAGATACTTGTATTGCTGTAACAATGGATTCAAATATCATACTCTGTATTTTACAAAGAGTGATGAAAGATTTTACTAGTGTATGAAAAGGTGTATGTGATTGTCACGTGGATGATGTCATCAGTGATGTCATCAGTGATGTCATTTGAGATGTCATCAGTGATGTCACTGACCTTGTCATGAATGATGTAATATGTGACATCATCAGCAGTGGATTGCGGGTGCACGAAATATAGTTAGTACAACTAACTATATACAAGCAATTTCAATGGTTTTGTATGAGTGAAATGTCCAGCTAACTATAACACCCCTAAAACGTATAGTTTTTTGAGTGAATTTTAAAGGTTTTTTAAATGCTAATTCCTAACTATATAAGGCCTGAAACCTATGGTTTTTTCAGTGAATTGCAAAGGTTTTTAAATACTAATTCCTAACTATATAAGGCCTGAAACCTATGGTTTTTTCAGTGAATTTGCAAGGTTTTTTAAATGCTAATTCCTAACTATATATATGGCCTGAAACCTATGTTTTTTTCAGTAAATTTCAAAGTTTTTTTTAATGCTAATTGCTAACTATATAAGACCTGAAAGCCCACCAGGAATCTCCAGTATGCGCCAGGGGACTGCATTGCAGAGAGGTGTAATGAAGCCACGACCCTTTTTACACCTCTCTGCAACGCAGCCCCCGTGCATGTATGAAGGGGGGAGAACTAATTCCCCTTGCATACTGGGGGCCCCTGGGGGCCAACTAGCCCACCTGGAACCTCCAGTATGCGCCAGGGGGCTGCATTGCAGAGGTGTAATGAGGCTATGCCCCTTGTTACACCTCTCTGCAACGCAGCCCCCTGCGGCGTTTGCAGAGGGGGAACTAATTCCCCTTGCATACTGGGGGTCCCTGAGGGCCAACTAGCCCACCAGGAGCCTCCAGTATGCGCCAGGGGGCTACATTGCAAAGAGGTGTCATGAGGCCACACCCTTTTTCACACCTCTCTGCAATGCAGCCCCGTGCATGTTTGAAGAGGGGGAACTAATTCCCCTTGCATACTAGGGGTCCCTGGGGGCCATCTAGCCCACCTGGAACCTCCAGTATGCACCAGGGGGCTGCATTGCACAGAGGTGTAATGAGGCTATGCCCCTTTTTACACCTCTCTGCAACGCAGTCCATTGGCGCGTTTGCAGAGGGGGGACTAATTCCCCTTGCATACTGGGGGTCCCTGGGTCATATCTGCCCAAACACTGATATTCCGAACGATTGAAAATGACTTTTCTTGAGAAACATTTGGATTTGGATTATCATGTCCTATGCTTTGGAATTTTTTAAAGACTGACTTTGAGGATGCTATAAATTACTCAAGTCTGCCCGAATTGTGTGGGTAAAATTGATACCTAGTCACTTTGAATAAGAATGTACTTACGTCTCGTCTAACATTTGGAAGAAATACCTAGTTATATGACAACCGGATACCGACATAACTTGAAGGGAATAAGAACGCCCTGAAGAAGTTCTGTTGTACAGAACGAAACGTTTCGGCTGGCTGTGGTACATAAACTTAAGGAAAATAAAAGCATTTGAATATACACCAAGATTCAGCGCTTCAATAAGGACTCTAAGTGATATGATTTGATTGGACTTATTGTGCAAGTGGTGCTGTGGAAAACACAAAGAATAACTGTGGGTCTAAGACAAATGAAAGTCTATGTGTGTGTGGATATGGCTATGTGTATTCTTCGAAATGTAAGCAGACTACTGGACAATTACCTAGTGTGAATAAGTGTCCATCAGTTCCTCTTCCTGTACCGCCCAATTCATCATGTGGTCTACTTCACAGTAGGTAGTCCAAAGATTGCCATCTCCAAAGATGTTACTAGGAGTTGGTTGGTTTTGATGATGTTGTATAGGATGATTGGTGGATGTTGTTTGTTCGTAACTGGAAGCAGTGCATATGTGGTTAGTGAATAGTGATACAGAAATGTGCTCGTAATAAAATTGGATAGTGTACACAATGTAACTTTATTCTGGAGTCGTGCACTTCCAAAGATAAAAACAAATAGAGTGCAAGAAAGTCAGATGGTTTAAACAAATAACTACTGACTGGGTTATCTGGTCGACATGTTTCTGCGGACATTTAAAGGTCCAAATTGGTACCTGCCGCTTCTTCAAGACCCATAAACTTAATTGCTACTGGTCTTATGTGATGAACTAAAAAACATTAAGTGAACAAAAATGGTAAATGTCACCTGTTCACTTCTGGATTTCCTCCTGGTTAAATGGAAGAGGTCCAGATGTCGAGTCGCCATAACACACACAGATAGACAAACATAAGAACAAAATAGGATAACATGCCATCATTAGTATGGGTTACCGCCATAGTTGCTTGATTAATGTTCTTATCATATAAGGCCAAGTGGCCTGCATTTATATGCTATATTATCAACGTGTCATAGGCTCACCTTAGATTCAAGTGGAACGTGTCTCTCCTCACCTGGCAAGCAGCTCAGGACAATGGAGCACCGCTCTGTAGTGCAGAAGATTTAAAAAGCTATGATAAACTATGTGACCGCTCAGCAGTTAGATACTCACAGGGTCAAAACAGTTGGACAAAGTTAAACAAACAGGCCTAGTGTACAGTCTGCTTAGTTTTGATTCTTACGTGGACCTGTTATCTCTTTAAACATCATTATAAATGATAAACGTCCCTGTTGATAAATGAGTTAATTGTCAGGGATATGCTTGTGTTATAAAGAATTGCTGGATCAATGACGAATTTATTCTTGCTCATTTGTCAAGTCCGGCAAAGTAGCACAGATGTTACTACGCACAGCTTGTTTTACATTCCTATCTAATATTCTCTATATGGGATTAAATCGGGCTCTATGTTTGGGCATTAGATGGTGGCCCATGCTAGGGTATGACAAACGCGCTTTATTCGTTTCTCAGTTATTGTCAGTTTCAAACGATTAGCGTGTTTACATAAACAGGGCCCCGTATTTAAAGCCGTGAATGCAGCCCTCATGGAGAGTGCACAATGCAGTTTCATTTTATCGTTTTTGTCATTAGTTATTGTTTGACGCGTTGTAACATATTCAGCGCGTCTGTTCAAGGCTAAGATCTGTGTGCTATGATTAGCGTGTGAGGGCAGCCTGCATAGATAATGCGCGATGCCGTTTCCTTTTTTCGCTTCAGCTCTCATTTTCTAACTAATGCGATGTAACACATTTCGCGCATCTAATGAGCACGGAATTTGTGTACTAAGCCGCGACCGCGGTCCACAATAAGAATACGGGGACAGGCTCGAGGCCATAACTCAATTGTTTATGCGCATCTTAGGGACAGTATACATCGCAATTGCCATTATTTGTTGACTCGCACATTGGAACGCGTTCTGTGTGTTAAGGATAGGATCTGTGTACTCAGCCATAGTGCAATTAAAGTGCGAGGCCAGGCTAGTCTCAGTCTTCAAAGCTATAAGTCGATTGCTTGCGCATATACTACAGACAGCATACATCGTCTCTCTTCCTTGCACAGTCTATCCCTTACCTCTCCGTCGGTACTCCTGGCAGCCTTCTGGGCTGTTTGGGGAGGTTCCGCGGCCGAGGCTGGCTACTTCCTTATTGGTTTTGACTCGGTTCTCATTGGCTGTAGTGAACCACATGCTCCTACAGCTAAGGATTATGGGAAATGTAGTCCACTATTCTGCCCCTTTCAAGTAAAATAGTTCAGGACTAGTATTAAGTTAATTGAACACCTTTCCAAATCAGGAGATGACAAGGACTGGTGATAATAATGGCGCCCTTATAGCATTTCAAACAAATGAAGAAATAAATTTAAATTTAAAGCGGCTTTGTGTGTGTTTACGAGGCAAGGGCCCGAGCTTAGTATACAGCACCTTAGCCATTGTCTCCAAGGTATGTTGCTGAGGGTAAAATATCCCGGTTTGTGGATGGCGACTTAGATGTTACGCTTTAGGGTCAGACATATTATCACGGTGGCATAGCCCGAAGTTAACATAGATGCTTATGTTATATTGTATTCAGCTACAAGGACAGCTTCTTGGGATCAATTGATTCATAGTGACATCCAAGGGATATCCTCGTTTAGGCCAGCCTTATCACAATTTAACTTGTACACCCACTTTTGGTCTATCATGAATAGGTGTTTGGATACGTCAGTTATATGTGCCGGAATGTTTGGTTGTTCCAGAACGGTCCATTCAAAGTCAGTTGGTTTATGCCCTACTTCAATGAAGTGATTTGTTAATCGTGTCGCCTGCTTCTTGCACCTGATCGTGCTCTTATGTTCGGAAATTCTTGTTCTTATTTTGCGAGTAGTCATCCCGACGTACCTGAGTGAACAGGGACAGGTTATAAGATAGATCAGTTGAGTACTATTGCAATTCGTGAAGCGTCTTTGTTCCCAGGGCCGACCAGTCCCTGTATCAATAGTTGTAGAGCGTTTGGTCTGAGGGCAGGCAGCACAGTTACCGCAAGGGTGATGCCCTGTTACTGGAGGCATATTCCATAATGCGCCTATTTGGTGGACCTCTCTC
The DNA here is from genome assembly GCF_964263255.1 of Lissotriton vulgaris. Lineage (NCBI taxonomy): Eukaryota > Metazoa > Chordata > Amphibia > Caudata > Salamandridae > Lissotriton > Lissotriton vulgaris. The sequence continues at coordinate 1,729,613,362 of NC_141693.1, forward strand.
GTTGGTGGTCTGGACTCTAAGTGATATGATTTGATTGGACTTATTGTGCAAGTGGTGCTGTGCCAAACTTTGGCATATTCTCCACTACTCTCTACTACTTACACTCTACTACTCCACTACTCTCTAATACTCACTCTCTACTACTAATTCTCTACTACTCTACTACTACTCTACTACTCTCTCTCTACTACTCACTCCCTACTACTCACTGTCTACTACTCTCTACTACTCACTCTCTACTACTCTCTACTCCCAACATAACTTGAAGGAAATAAGAACGCCCTGAAGAAGTTCTGTTGTACAGAACGAAACGAGTCGGCTGGCTGTGGTACATAAACTTAAGGAAAATAAAAGCATTTGAATATACACCAAGATTCAGCACTTCAATAAGGACTCTAAGTGATATGATTTGATTAGACTTATTGTGCAAGTGGTGCTGTGCCAAACTTTGGAATATTCTCCACTACTCTCGACTACTTACTCTCTACTACTCCACTACTCTCTAATACTCACTCTCTACTACTCATTCTCTACTACTCTACTACTCTCTCTCTACTCTCTCTACTACTCACTCTCTACTCCTCTCTACTCTCTACTACTCACTCTCTACTACTCTCTCTCTACTACTCACTCTTTACTACTCACTCTCTACTACTCACTCTACTACTCTCTACTACTCACTCTCTACTACTCTCTCTCTACTACTCTCTACTACTCACTCTCTACTACTCACTCTACTACTCACTCTACTACTACTTCTACTACTCACTCTCTACTACTCTCTCTCTACTAGTCTCTACTACTACTCACTCTCTACTACTCTCTACTATTCTCTCTCTCTGCTACTCACTCTCTACTACTCTCTACTACTCACACGCTACTACTCACTCTCTACTGCTCTCTACTACTTACTCTTTACTACTTTTTACTACTCACTCTACTGCCCTCTACTACTTACTCTCTACTACTCTCTACTACTCACTCTCTACTACTCACTCTCTGCTACTCTCTCTACTGCTCTCTACTACTCTCTACTACTCACTCTCTACTCTCTATTACTCACTCTTTACTCTCTACCTCTCTCTACTTCTCTCTCTACTAGTCTCTACCTCTCTACCGCTACCTCTCTACCTCTACCTCTCTACCTCTACACCTCTACCTCTCTCTACACGCACACATATACACATATATATATATATGCATATATATGCATTTATATATATGTATGTATATATAAATATATATATATACATACATACATATATAAACATATATAATCTGTATATTTATATAAATACAAATATAAATGCATGCATACATATACATATATGCATACATATGCATGTTATTTACATGAAAGTTTAAAAAACACTAATAAAAGCAAAGCTAAAAAGCCACCTCATTATAAACAGAATGGCTTTAACTTAAACGAGGGCGGGATCTATTGCATTTTCAATGCTTGTTTACTTTGGTTCCATCAAGAAGGCATTCAGATGTGTCACACATTTGCCATAAATTCTGAATGTTAGCACTCTAGTTGCTCATTAGATCACTGAGGTAAAGCTACTGCTCACCAGATAAGTCTGCTGCTGGTATTCAAAGTGCATGTTTCAGTCTGCATGTCAGAATTTTTTTAATGAAATAGAAGAGGATTTGAGAAGTCACTCAAAATGTGCCCTAATTTTTCTTTCTGTAGCACTAATCATACTTTCTATGGCAAAATATACCACTTCATTTTGTTCCTTTTTAAATTAAATGTTTTGAGAGTTACCACTTTATTCCAATCAAGATGGCTTCAGGTGTGCTATACCTTTGTAATAAGTAGGACTGTTAGCGCTCTAGTTGTTCTTTAGAACACTCTAAGAGGCTGCAGTAGAACACAAAGGAATCAACTGACAGTCTCTGTCCTTGTTGGATGTACATGTTTTACTGAGAATGTCCGACTTCATTCTCACATGACTGAGAAAGATAATGTGAATTTACAGAAAATATGCTTTCAGTTTAGCTTATAGATCCCCTTCCAAACCACTGTGGGAAAAGCATGAGATAATAGTTTTCTTTCAAACATGATTCATGATGTCACAGCAGAAGGCTTTTTCACATGGTAAAATCACCTTAGAACACACCACAATTCCTAAAATGAGTATGGTACCATCAACAAATGATTTATAATGCAACTAAAGTCCTAAAACCCTCTATTAACTACAATGCTTTTTAATAAGGTGCTCTCATGTATATTGGTCCCAGGATGGCTGCCAACACTTCTTGGATGAAGTGCTGACAGCCAATCAGATCAGATGTGTGGTTAGGCTCCGCCCAGATATATATGTGTTTTTGAAGTTAATTTTCATAAAAACCACTGGAGCAATTTTCACCAAACATAGCAAAGGCACATCTGCGTACCAGTCCCTACAATTTTGCAAAGTTTGGCGTTATTCCGTTCAGCGGTTCGGGCTGTAGACTTGTCAGACCGTCCTATGGAAATTAACATGGGGAAAACACGTTTTGGGACCCACCTTTTTTCTCAGCCCCCACTTCACGAAACCCCCTGAAACTTTCAGGGAAGGAGCGGAGCGGAGCTGGCCAAAATGTTCGAAAATTTACACGCAAATTCCTCAACCGGCGCCAAAGTTATTCCCAATAGAATGTTGCGGATTTCCTATGGTAGCTAATCCTAACTATATATACCTACTGGCTATCGCCAGTAGGTAATATGTATATATATCAGGCAACACTGCTGCCTGTGAAGTACCTGTGCGCAGGTGTTTACAGCTTGTCCAATCAAGCCTTCGCCACTATTCCGCACATCCATAGATCCACCATGGGGGAAAGATCCTTCTCCTACCTAGCGGCCAAAACCTGGAATTCTCTCCCCACCCACCTCCGCCTTACACAAAACCACCTCTCCTACAGAAAACAACTAAAAACTTGGATATTCGATAAGTAAAGCACCCCCCTCCCTCAAGCGCCTTGAGACCCTCTGGGTGAGTAGTGCGCTATACAAATTCTGGAACTTGAACTTGAACTTGTAATTCTCTGGCCTGTTCTGGTAGAGGGGATGCTTATTCGTTTCTTCTCTTACTTCTGCATTCTCCTTCAAGCGTGTAAGGCACTTCTGTGCACCCCTTTCAGCATCGACCTCTGCACTCGGGAGGGTCATAACTAATATGGAAAATGCACTGAGCTGACAGGGCCTTCGGGACCACAGGCTGGAGGGAAGCAAAAGTCAAGGTGAGATAGATATAATGAACACGAGAGAAAGAAGCTAGGAGGAGGCAGAAGAATAGGCGGTAGATGAAGGGATGAAGGAGCAATAGAAGATGGGGCATACAAGAGAACGAGTGGACACAGAGGCGCAACTAGAGTCAAATTTCGGGGGGTGGCTAAGAAACAATTTCCGGGGGGGGGGGGGCTGAATCTGTTAGGCAATCGGCAAGTCGAGCTGCAGGGGCTCTTAGAAGGGGTGAAACAACAACAAAGCCCCATTAACGTGCACGAGGTCTTGTAAAGACCTGTGAAGTGCTCGGGTGCGGCTGCGAGCGGGCCCGGGAAGTGTCTCATCCTGGGCTGCCACACACAACCGGGGTTGGGGGGGGGCTGAAGCCCTTTGAGATCAATGGGAGTTGTGCGCCTGAGTGGACACAAGGGAAAACGTGAGAAATAGGAGAGAAGAGGCAGACTGGAAGTAAACTAAGTAGTGGGAGAATTGAAGGGGTGAGAAGAACTAAAGGAGAAAAGCCACTGTGTGAGAAGGTACTTCCATCCCGTGTGAGATCCATTCCTGGGCAGGGACTGCACCTGATCCTCAGACAACACATGTGCTGAAGGAGAGATCTTCAGATGTGACCCAATAGCCGGAGCGCTTCACTCTCTCCTTACTTTTCCAAGGGCCTAGAAGAAGAGGGAGAGACACTATGATAGGTCTGTTTCTGATGCTTCTCGGTTTCACCAACATCAACAATCCTACCTCCACATGGTGCCACCATTAAAACTTCTCTGACTGGGAGAGAAGGCCCTTGGATTAAAAACCTCTCTGATGCACAAATCAGGGTATCTATTGGCTGCTCGTTGTAATTTCACATACACCATTCAACATGCTGTACATGCGACATGCATGCGTTCACTAGATGATTTATATTTTTTAGACATTCCATGTAGAACAGAATGTTTTTAATGACCAAATTATCTGGGAGCTCATAGAAAAGATTTAATTTAAACAATTGTCTGCTTTATTAACCTTGGGTTTAACTGTAGCATTGTGTGTAAAGACAGATTGAAGGGAGGTGGGTGGTAAGTAGGTATTGATGGCACGTCCAATAGGCCTTTAAGGTATGGTTGACTGAGAGGCAAATGGGTTAGCAGTCAATAAAAAAATTACGTTTGTGAAGCCCATTTGACCACACAATTCAGACCAGGAATCGGTAACTAAATTTAAGTGGGTTTATTACACATTGATAATTCAAATCCATGCAAATTTGAGCATCATTTAGATACAAAATTCAAAATGAATCATCAGTCAATAAAGTAAATTCAGTTGTGATGGCATTAGATATACGACAATGCAGCCACCTAAGTGCAAATGGCAAAAAACAGTAGTTGACGTTCCTTAAAGAAACTCAAACTCTCCTTTCCCATTATGTATAAATCTCAAAGTCATGTAACAAGGTTTAGATTGAGGATGGTTCAGAATGAAAAATCTCAGAGAAATTAAGAAACAGGAAGGTATCAACATATGACGATTTCAGTAGAAACCTCTTAAAAGGGCACAAGTGTTTAGCATTTAGCTTTACACTCTCAAGAATAGAGCAAGAAGAGAGATCTGTACCTCTCAAAGTCCATAGGGGTCTGCTCCAAACTATAACAGTGTACAGTGGCCCTGCGGCGGTCGTCTGGGGTGGGAATTTTAATGTCACCTTATCTGCTACGCTCAATAGATCTGGTCTCCATTCGTTCCACCCCCGTGCCACTTCGGCCCTCGTCTCCATTCTACTCGAAAATTCCGTCTACGATGTCTGGTGCCACCTCTGGCCCGATTCCCGTGAGGGCACCTGTATGTCCGGCACAAGGGGTTGCTGGTCGCACATTGACTACTGGCTGACCTCCCCTGATGTCCTGCTCTGGCTTACCGATGCAACACACATGACGCGTACCTTCTCCGACCATTCGCCTGTTCAGATCCGCCTTCGTCTTCCTGGCGTCTCCCACCAAATACCTTACGGGATACGTTTTTTTGCGCAGACATCCAAACTGCTATTGTTAATTATTTAGAACTTAATAAAGGCTCTCTGGACTTGGCTTCCGTACTTTGGGAAGGCTTCAAGACAGTCATCCGAGATGAATGTATATCCAAACAGGTCGGCGTACTCAGCTCCCTCCGTACCACTTTGGCTTCGCTCGAGAAAGAGATTAAAGAGTTAGATGCCACCCATGTTGCGTGCCCCAGCCCTGATAACTTGGCATGCATACGCCAAAAACATACTGATTTCTCTGAAGCGGCAGACCGTGAACTCTCCTTTCTAGGCCGCGAGAGCCAGGCATGACGTTTCGGTGAGGGCGATCGCCCGGGTCGTACTTTAGCTAACCTCCTCCGCCCACCACGCGCAGCCTCCTACATTACGGCCCTGGAGGATGGTGGCCCATCTAGAACCAGCGCCCCGGAAGAGATCAAATCCCGATTTTTAGACTTCTACTCACAACTATACTCTGCTGGCGCCCCCCCGTCGCGTGAGGCTTTGAGCAATATTTCGACTCCATTGCCGTGGTTTGGCTGGAGGACTACCACCGGGAATTCTTAGATACAACTTTCACTAGGGAGGAAATACTCGCAGCCATCACCGGCCTACCTGGGTACAAAGCCCCGGGCCTCAATGGTCTTCCGGCCTCCTTTTATAAAATCTATGCTGAGCTCCTAGAGCCGCACTTGGAGGCTATGTATAATGAGCCTTTTGACAACAGTCTCTTCCCTCAGTCTCTCCATGAGGTCTTGATTACTCTCCTCCCTAAACCCGATAAGCTTGCGTATCGTCGCGATTCCTATCGCCCCTTCTCCCTAATAAACATTGACGACAAATTATTTGCCAAACTTATCGCCTCTCGCCTCCGACTCCTCATGCCACTTATCGCTCTCCCGGATCAATCTGGCTTTATCCCCGGGAGGGCAACTTCAAATAACCTTTGCACAATCTTTTCAGTCTTACATCAAATCAATCCCAATCTTCCAGCCATGGCTGCTCTGCTGGACGCAACAAAGGCGTTCCACACTCTTGAGTGGCCGTTTCTGTTTTACTTTTTACCCCGTATGGGCTTCAGTGAAAATTTTATATGTAAAATCCGGCTCCTCTGCACCGCCCCATCAGCCTTCTTATGCATTAATGGCCAGGTCACCGACCATATTAACATTAATCGAGGCACCCGGCAGTGGTGTCCATTATCACCTATGCTTTTTGCCATCGCAATGGAGTCCCTGGCTGCCAGGCTCCGGCAGCACCATACGCATAGGGGAATAGGCTTTTCTGCCCGCTCCCTTCTTGTATGCAGACAACTTTACTCTGTACGTCCGCCACCCCCAGGACAACCTTAACCCCTTAATCAGGGAAATCATATGATTTGGCGGACTGTCTGGCATACAAGTAAACTGGAACAAGTTGGTCTTGTTTGCTCTGACTGATGCCACTGTCCCGTTCACTGTCTGGCAGGATCGCAATCGCCAAGATGGTGGTGTTGCCGAAATTCCTCTTCTTGTTTTTAAATGTCCCGATCTTCCTCACTGCCCATTTTGTCCGTAAACTACGCTCCTTGAATATTTCACTTTTCTAGACGGGTCGGCAGCCAATGGTGGCATATGACATTCTTACTCTCCCTATGTCAATTGGTGGTCTGGGTGCACCGGACTTTAAGATATATGCACTGTCTGCACAGGCCAGCTTCCTGCATTTTTGGATTCATCCCACTCCCTACCAACTTCATTTTTTTTTGTAAACTGTATTTTTATTGCAGATATATAGTAAACATACAGTCAGTTATTTCGAGTGTCTCATCAATTAGCAATGACCTACACCAGTTGTAAAACAAGTTTTACACAGCCGTGTAACCCGCATCCCGGAGGTCGGGCGGCAATAGCTAGTAAACACCGGACCAGGAAATCGTACAAGGAAACAGTGACATCTGCTCGACAGAACGATCTGGTATCTGCTTTTCCGTTTCTCCCCCACCCCTGACCCCAACAAAGAACTGGCCCTACTGCCCAAATGAATTTCTTTTTAACCAAACAGATCATTATTGAGTCTGTGTAGCACCTCACAGTCACGCTTCATACGTTCCTCCATCGCGCTGATGCTCAATAATGCAGCGTCTCAACATCCCCAACCAAAAAAGCCCTATCCATCTCTCCCACCACCCCCCCTACCCCCACCCCCCCTTGTCAGTGTGCCCTCTACTGTCTCTCTCGTGACATACTATAGACCTCCATAAGAAAGCGGGCGACTCCTCCTGAGCTTCTCCAAGTTCGGCCCCCCAGCCAAGCGGGAGTCCAGGCGCTGCCCCAATCCGCGCACGTTACCCCTTCCATCCTCCATCTCGTTCGGCCCATGCCGTCAATCTCGCCTGCTGCAGGTTACGCGGTCTAGCATGCCACATCCTCAACCAATGTCCCCGCTCTCTCCCCCTCTGTCGCCCCCTCCTGGCTCGCCGGCACGTCAACCTCATCATCCCCATCAGCTTCTGACAGTGCCTGTAGGTCCACCACTAGCGCGCTCCATGCCCTGGCCGCATCTAGCGCTTTATCATTAGCGGCGCGTCTGGCTAATTGTAATCTAAGTGTCCCTTCACTAGTCGCCCATTGCTGGAAACACTCCCGCCACCTCAGGAAGCTGGGTCCCCCCCTAGATTTCCAGTGCAGTGTGAGCTCCCTTTTGGCCAGGATTAACCCCAGGTCGAAGAACTTACTGGTAATTTTCGTGGCTGGAGTATGTGGAAACCAGAGTAAGAGGCAGGCCCCCATGTCCGTATCGATCTGTCGTTCCGTAACCTCATTCAAGCAAAACATAACATCAGCCCAGTATGTGCCAAGCCCCGCGCATGCCCAGAACATATGCCCAAAATCAGCACCCTCCGTATTGCAGCGAGGACATACCGAGTGCGCGCCTCCAAAGACCCGTTGGATCTTGGCCGGCGTCCAATACGCCCTATGTAGGGTGAAGTATTGGACCAGTTGGAACCTAACATTGCGCGTGCCCTTCCAGGCCCTACGTACAAGCTGGGGCCAGGTCGTCTCCGGTATCGGCCGACCGATGTCACCCTCCCAGCGCTCCCGCAACCTATCCAGGGGGGGCGGCCCATCCAGCGCCAATCTCCGGTATAGGCAGGTGATAGCCTTATGAGCGCCATCTGCCATCACAACGTACTGGCAGCCCAACGACGTGGGAGGTTCTACCAGCCCCAACCTCCAGCGTTTCTGAATCCCAGTCACTAGAGCCGCATGGAGCAAAAAGTCACCCCTCGGCAGATCGAAGGCCTCCTGTAGGTCGTGGAACGACAGCAGGGCACCGTCCCCATACAAGTCCCCTATCATGTGGACCCCGAGATCCTCCCAGGTGGCCAGCGCCGACCAGTCCCCACCATGCGGGAGGGCAGTACACATGCCCAGGGGGATCTCCGGCGCATAAGGAGTGTGACATCCCGCCCGTTTTTGGCTACGAAGCCAGCACTGGCGAAGGGTGCGCTCCTCCAAAGTCAGCTGATCCAACCGAAGCCCCTGCTGGAGCACGATGAAGGACAGGACGTGTCGTTGTATAATCCGACCCTGCGGGCCGTCCGGGCCTCTAAACTCCCGCGCCACAGCCATCGTGAGCCACTGTAGCTGCGCCGCCAGGTAATACCACTCAAAATCCGGTACCGCCAGGCCGCCCTCCTCCCGGGACCTAAGCAAGGTGTTCAAAGCTACACGTCTCCTGCCAGAGCCCCATATAAACCCTATCACCATCGACCGCAGCATCCGAAAAAAAGAGAGCGGGATCCACACCGGCAGCGTGCGGAAAAAATAAAGCAGGCGTGGTAGGGCCACCATCTTCAGCAGCGCTATCCGACCGGCCACAGACAATGGGAGAGTGCGCCAAAATCCCATGCTGCCTCTAATACCCCTCAGGGCTCTGCCCACATTCCCTTCATATAGGTGCGAGTGGGTATGATAAATGTAGACTCCGAGGTATGGCAGGCACTCCGATTCCCAGCGCAAACCCCCGAGCTCCGCAGGCTGGATGCAACGGGGAGTCAAGGGGAATAGACAGGTCTTAAGCCAGTTAACCTGCAGCCCCGACAATTCGCCAAACTCACGGAGCAAGGCCCGCGCACCCCGCACCGAAGCCTCCACATCAGCCAAGTACATCAGGAGATCGTCGGCATACAAGGAAATATAATGCGACACCCCGCGCAGGGACACCCCCTCATAATGCCGTCCCTGTCGAGCCTGTGCTGCCAAAGGTTCAATCGCCAAAGCGAAGAGGAGCGGGGACAAAGAGCAACCCTGTCGGGTGCCTCGTTCCACCGGGCATGCCGTAGATATTGAGCGGCCCGTGCGGACCCTAGCAGTGGCAGACTCGTACAGCAGCCGCGTCCAGCGGACGAAACCGTCCCCTAACCCGAACCGACGAAGCACGCAGAACAGATATGGCCACTCCACACTATCGAATGCCTTTTCGATGTCTACCGAGAGCACGGCCGCGCCCTGGGGGCCCTCCCCCTCAACTTCCATGACCCGTATCAGGCGCCGTATACACGTCGAGGTGTTCCGCGTGGGGATGAAGCCCGACTGGTCCGGGTGTACCAGAGAGCACATATGGACAGATAATCGGGTGGCCAGGATCCTGCTCAACACCTTATAGTCCACAGTGAGCATCGAGAGCGGGCGATATGCCGTTCTAGCCGTAGGAAGCCCGCCTTTCTTCAATAACGGCACTATAATCGCCTCCCTCGTCGACACTGGTAACCTGCCCCGATCCCACGCCTCCCCATACACCTGATGTAGTTGAGGCGCTAGGAGGTCAATATATGCGGCGTAAAACTCCACCGGGAGTCCGTCACCCCCTGGCGTTTTCTTTCTGGCCATGTGCTTAACCGCCGTTCTGATCTCCTCCAGGGTGATAGCCGCACCCAGCGCGGTTCCCTGCTCCGAGTTTAGCCGTGGTAACTGCGCCACATCGAGGAAGGCATCCAATCCAGCCGGTAACGCCGACAACCTGCTCCGATAGAGTTCCGAGTAATAAGCTAGGAACTGGTCATTGATTTCCTGTTGCGAATAAACCAAGTCCCCGGCCGGTGTGGTCAGCGATAGTATTGGCGTACCCCTAGATTGAGGGTTGGCCAGCCACGCCAACAGCGAACCGACCCGGTCCCTCTCTGCGTGTGCTCGGACCATGTACTCCCGGTAATCATGGCAGCGGAGCCTCTCCACTTGGACGGCAACTCGCTCCCTAGCAGCCAGCACTTCCTCCTTATTGCCCCCCTCCACGTGGCTATCCTTCTCCACCTGCCGCAGTGAGGTCTCCTCCCGCGCTACATCAGCCAACAGTGACCTACGTACCCCCGCCGAGGACGAGAGGCATGCGCCCCGCACCACCACCTTAAAGGCGTCCCACTCGATCGCTCTAGTGGTCGCGGTACCCGTGTTCTCTTGAAAGTAACGCTCAATGCACTCTTGCACCTCTGCGTGAAATATCGGATCTTCCAGTGCCAGCGGGTTCAGCCGCCACGTGGGGATTGGTTGCCGCTGTCTGGACCAGAGGACCGTAAGTAAGCAAGGGTTGTGGTCCGAGATGGTCCTCGCCAGGTATTCACTGCTGCGTGTGAGTTCCTGGGCCCCAGCCGTACAAAGAAAAGCGTCAAGGCGCACGTGTAGATCATGTGGCGTGGAGTAGAACGAATAATCCCTATCGACGGGGTGATGCGTCCGCCAGGCGTCTAAAAGCCCCCACTGCTCTTGCCAGTTCCTCCGAGCCTTGGCCACCCTGCGCACCACCGATTGAGCCAGCGGAGGGTGGGAACGATCTATCTCCACATCCACCACTGAGTTAAAGTCCCCCCCCATGTACACCGTGCCCACCAGCATAGACGCCAACCTCCTCGACAGCGTAGAGAAGAACGCGGCCTGGTCAAAGTTTGGAACATAAACACTGCAGAACGTAACATCCCGGCCATCCAGTCGCCCTAGTACTGCCACAAACCTCCCATCTGAATCCACCCTCGTCGTCATGGGCTGAAAGGGGACACCTGCTCGCACCCAAATCAACACCCCCCTAGCATGAGCAGAATAGGTAGTATAGAAGAGTTGCCCCCTCCATCGCCGCTGCAGCGCTTGCCCCTCTGCCAGTGTTAAGTGCGTTTCCTGCAGAAAAGCTACCTGAACCCCCCTGCGCACTAGGTATGCATGCACCTTGTATCTCTTCCTCATGGAGTTGAGCCCCCGCACATTCCAGGTAACACATTTCAGTTCCAATCTAGCCGCCATCAATAGGTCTATAGCGGAGTCCAGTCCCTGACAGCCCTGTCGGCACACTGACAATCCCCTGCAACCTGCAACAGCCCCAACCAACCCCCAACCCACCCACCCCCAGAACAGGCGCCAAACAATTGTTACCCATCCAAACCTTACCCCCCCTAACGAGGGAAACTCTGGGAACTACCAGAGACTCACAAGTTATGTGAGATCGAGGAGGTGACTCCACACCAGCCGGCCGGATAGCCAGAGACCCACCACACCGGGAGAAGCCGATCCCGACTAAGAATAGACCTCCCCCCTCCCCCCCAGCAGCACCACCGACCCGTTGAATGTACCAGGGTCACCTCGCGCTCCAGCAACACCCCAGTAGGACAGGTGACAGCGGCCTTCCTAGCGCCCCAGGCAGCAAGACCCCATCAACCCCGGTAATGTCTCCCCCCTCAGGCTGAGCCCACCTCCTTACTGTCCTTCACTCAGCCTCCTGGAGATCATTCGTCCATCAGTCCATCGGCAGTCTGCGGAGTGACCTGAGGCAACTCCTCAGGGTCCTTCTCCGAGCCCCCATCCGAACCTCCACGCTCCGCTTCATCAGAGCCCAACCGGGAGCCCGAGTCCACCGCCGGGGCCTCCGTCACCACTCCAGAGATGATCGACACCGCCTGAAGGGCGGCCTGCCTCTCGAGTTCAGTCTGCGACGCCGATGGGGACCGCCTGTTCTGCTCTCGCCTCCGGTTGCGCTTGCTCCTACGCGGTTTCGGCCGGTCCTCCGCAGCCTCCGCCCAGGTACCCGTGCCATCCTTGCCCGCTCTGTACCGTTCCAACCACTGCCAAGCGTCGTCCGGTGTGTCGCAGAACGTCGCCACTCCATCTACCAGCACCTTCAAGCGCGCAGGGAACAGCAAAGAGTACTGCACCCCCTCGTCACGGAGAGCCCTCTTAACAGCGACGAAGGAGAAGCGGCAGCGTTGGACCTCCTGGGAATAATCGGGAAATAGAGACACGGATGCGTTGTCCACCTTGTACGGGCCATCCGACCTGGCGTGCCGCAGGATAATGTCCCGGTCCCTGAAATGTAGCAGCCGGGCTATCACTGGTCGGGGGGGGCGGCCCGGGGCCGGGGGTCGAGCCGGAACCCTATGAGCTCTTTCCAGTGTATAGAAGTGCGTCAGGCCCTCAGGGACCACCACATCTCGCAGCCAGTTCTCCAGATATGAGACCATGTCGCCCCCTTCGACATTTTCGGGTAGACCCACCACGCGAATGTTATTGCGCCTGTTGCGCCCTTCTGCGTCAGCCGCTCTCTTCTCCAGTTGCCGCACCCTGCGCGTTAGATCCTCCAATGTGGCGCCCGATGTTCTCTGGGCCGGTTCCAGCGTCTCTAGCACCAGCTCCGCTGCCTTGACTCGATCAGCGAGCTTGTCGTGGTCCGCCTTCAGGAGGCCAAGGCCTGTGGAGACCTGAGCGATGTCCTGTCGTAGCGCCTCTCTTGTGTCCCCTATGGCCTTGAGGATCTGGTCCATCTGTTGCTGTTGCAGCCCTGTAGCCTGGCCATCCGTCAGCCGTTGGTCATGGGCCTCAAGAGAATCTTCAGACTGGTCCGGTGGTGCCGTGCCCGCTCCCTTCCGTGGTTTTCCCATGTCGCACCACCGGTTCTCGCACTTATGCCAATCCCCAAGAGTCTGTCACGAGGTGTGCTCCGGTTGGCAATATGGGCCGCCGCCCCTCAGGTCGGTCTGAGCAAAGAGCCGGAACTGCGTCCACAAGATCGCTCCGGGTGGCGCCGTCCGGCCTCAGGTACCCGGTGCTCCAATGGGGGCTCCCACTCGCTAGGCCCTACGTCCATCAATGAGGCCCACCAGTGACGCTAGGCCACCCCGGCCCCTCTGTGAGAACCAGGATACCCAGATGGCAGATCTAGGGGGAGCGCCAACGCGCCCTCAGGTCCTCACCCGTGCACAGGAGGGCCGCGCCGGGGGGCCAGAAGTCCTCCCAAGTCCAGGGACCTGTGGCGTAGACACCAAGACGTCACCAACCGTGTCTGCACTGGGCCAAGAGCAGGGCCCCTCTCCGTCCGATCCTGGGCAAACCGCAAATCCAATGGCCTCTAGTCTTCCAGCATGGCTATTGAGGCCCCAGCAGGCCAGGTGCCACTCCCCTCTCACAGCTCCGAGGTGTCTCTGCTCCCCAGTCGGGGTCCGTGGTTCCGGTGCACCAAACAAGGCAGACCGGCGCTCCCGAGTAGCTGCCCCGCCGGGTCCGCCGTATGATGGACCCCCTGCCGGGACCACTCCACTCCGCCGCCCGGAGGCGATGACGCCACAGCCCCCTCTCGTCGGGACCTCCGGTCGTTACCGCTGGTCAGACGGGACCACCAGTACACGGGCCCCAGCGCCAGGCGCCCGCGTCTATCCCCGCCAATGGGCCGTGTCCCGGTCTGCTCCGATCCCTGGCCCTTCACATAGGCCGGGTCCCCAGTCGACCCCTCAGCAATCGAGGTCGGGGATCAGTGGGCCGCAGCGGGCCCTCTGCAAAATGGCCAACCGCCGCAGTCCGGGCTCCGTTTCAGTGGCCGCCTGCAGACAGCCGCGGGTCCCCTCTCTTGTTCGGCCGATGCCGAGGTGCTCCACGTCGGTCAGGAACCACGCCGGGTCAGTGGCGCCGCCGGGGAGGCTCTCGGTCAGGATAAATACCGAGATCAGCCCGGAGCTCGGGGCTCAGGCGACCATGCTCGGCGGAGTCAAAGCCACGCCCCCCCTCCCTACCAACTTCATGTGGCTGGTGAGGCACATATAGTCTCTCCATTGCCCTTGTCTATGGCACTATTCCCTCCGGCGGACCCTCCTTGGGAAGAGGTGGATACAGTTGAGATGCTGAGCTGGGCTTGGTCTGGACTCTGCCAGCTCTCAAACCTCCCCTTACTCTCCACAAACACTGTGCCAATAGTGAACCACCCTGATTTCCCCCCGCTTCAGCCTTCCGGCATGTCTAGGCATGCAACACGTCTGGGTTTATGGACGATTGCGGACCTTTACCCAGGGGATGACTTCTACTCCCTCCCAGAGTCATCCGGCCCACTGGACACGCTACTTTTTTACCAGCTGCGCTCCATTTGCCGGACACTACACCTCACTTTTCCCCAGCCCCCTCCCACCATGCTGACCCTCGACCTAGTGTATACATCCCCGTCCCCACACAAATTGGTCACCAAATTATACACTCTCACACTAATGGCAACCTCTATTTCCACAGATCGAGCACGTGAGGCTTGGGGGGCAGATCTCAGCATTGACATAGTGCAGGCAGACTGGCTCTATTGCTGTAACCAGACGAAGAAGCTGACTCCTAATTACCGGCTTCGTCTGATACACTTTAACTTCCTGCATAGGATATACCGCACCCCTGCCCAGCTCCACAAGCTAGGGCTCATACCTCATGATACCTGTATGCGCTGCGGCGCCCCTGCTGCAGACTTTGCACATCTGGCATGGCTGTGCCCTAAGGTTGCCAAATTCTGGCAAAGCGTGTGCTCCACAGTCTCGGCAATTACTAGCACCTCAGTACCCCCTGATCCAACCTTGTGCCTACTTGGTTTTGTAAAATTCTGCCCAGACTTTTCCCGCTGCCTAATCGCTATGCTGCTATTCTTGTCCCGGCGCAGGGTTGCCATGTGCTGGGGCCGTAGGCCTGCTCCCATGGTTAACAGTTGGCTGGAGGACGCCTCACGATCCTAGACTCTGCTCTCCGAATTTTGGAACTTAATGCCCTCTAATTCCAGGCCAGCTGATATTTGGGGTCCTCTGGTGACCTACCTTAATTCCCGCTCCCCCCAGCGGCACTGCCTCCCCCGCTCCCTGCCGGCTCTTCGCCCGCTGCGTCCACTGGTGCTGCTCGGTATCCGCCCACCCCACTTCCACATTAGGCCCACTTTACATGTCTCTCATCTTCAACAAAGGAGCGGTGGAGGTTCCCCCCTGCGAGGAGGGCCTATTTTACATTTTATGATGTCTTTGTAACATGCCCTTACGCCTTGGGTTCCCACGTGGGGGTCTGCTGCATTCTTTTTCTATGCTTGAACTGGCTTCTAATGTATTGTTTTGCATTTATCTGCTGCACAGTGCACTGTACCTGATTTGAAATTCTTCAATAAACTATTTTGGAGAAAAAAAATCTAACAGTGTACGCATTAATTGAAGAATACAGATATATCTTCATCATCTGATCTTCCCTCCACCTTTCCAGGGACTTCACGTTATATAGTGGCATATTGTCCAGATTTTCTCAATCCACGAAACCTAGACATTCACATGACCTTGGGTAGTACACCGTTACTGATAAGTGAGGAATAGGAATCTTCTTCAACTCATCTCTTCATGTACCTGCCAAGATTTTCTTCTCAGGCTTCACTATCTGTAATATGCATCACTCCTTTGACTAGCTATTGAAACCGCATCTGCAGAGGAGACAACATGCAAGGTAAACATGCATTTTCAAATTCAGGCCTAGTTAAATTAGCTTAGTTAAATGCTCAAATGTGCACTTTGAATACATGTTGATATGTGAGTGTATAACTTCAGAATATGCAACAATTTAGATGTGAACATGGGTAAAAAAGTTCATGCTTACATATATATTTCAAATAAATGAAACATAACTTGAGACATAAGTGTAAATATGTCTGAGAACTACATTTTATTCATGTTAAACTAAACATTAAGGTACACACATTTATGGATCTCTAGTATTCTATGGTGAAAGCATTTCTGTGATAGATTTAAATATTTCATTTCTTATTAATAAAGTTAGGCACACAAAGTATATGACTAAATGCACATATATACTTTGTGTTCCTGTGACGTGTAAGGGATCCTGGGCATTATGTCACTCAGGATGGTCGCTGTTTCCCATCCATTCAGTTGAAGCCAGGTCTCCAACAGCCAAGGTTTGATGTTTTTCAAACAAACAATAAAGTTTCTAAATTGATATTATGTTATCATGCTTTACTAGTGACCAAGATTTGTATGTTTTCTGCATACGAATGATATTGAAGATGATACCTGGAAATTAGATCTATAAGGGGCTTCATGTAAAAGTTACAATGCAGGCAGAGAGGAGAGACCTGAAACATGTCACAAGTGACATTCGTGGGCCAGAGACAAGAGCAGGCTGGGCTTTAGACGTTGCCTATGATGACACAAAAGGGAGAAAACAGTGCAAGAGGAGTCCCATATAACCTGTGGAACTCTAAAGATTCAGCCAATCAGCAAATCACGATCCTCGTATAAAAATCCGTGAATAGGTCAATGAGGATCGGGTTACTCAATCCTCCCTTGTTAGTGCTCTCTAGAAGATTATCCACCAAGTGCACCAGAGTGAATGTGGTTCCATTGTCAGGCCTAATTCCAGTTTACTGAATTCTATTACGATGGAAACAATTAAGATATTCCTGCTATTTTTGGTACCATCCGGATACAGGTTTGCAATTCAGTGGTGTGGCTCACTGGTTAGAGGCAGCAGACCCGGGAGCAGAGGACGGCCTGGGACCAGGGTTCGATTCCCTACGTGGCAGGGTTGTGGACCAGGGTCAGCGGACTCGATAATTCTCACCTCGGTGCCTACTCTAACCAGGGATCGCACTCGGCAACTCTGGACATTAGCTTGCCTCATCTCCACAACGGCCCCCCACATACGCCGGGGATGCCTGGTTTCACCTTGGAGATACCCAGTAGGGACCATCTCACAGGGAAAGCCAGGACGGGTTCCCCAGCGGTCTATTGCGCAGAGATACTCCTTCTGGAGTCGATTCTAGTGCGTTAGAAACCTACAAATAATTAATGAAACCCATCCATACCCCCTTTCCACCATCTTCCATCGCGGACTCAAAAGAACGCCGGCGGAGACACATACCCTGCAAACCACGGGCTGGGCCTGGGGGAGCCTGCGCAGATATCTGGGTGACAGGCACCTATACTCCCCACAATTGCCAATTCTTAACAACCCCTGGATAGGCCCCATGACCGAAACACTGACGCAACGTACGCTTAACCGCTGTTGCATACATAATATGGGGGGTATGTTTAAGGATGGACATGTACGCACAGCTGCGGATTTAACTAGGGATCTGGATGTGACTTTGTTGGACCGCTTCTTAAGACACAGAACGCGAATGGCAATAATCACTGCATTGCGTCCCGAGACAGAGGAGCCTGGGGAGTTCCCTCCACTAACAGCACTTATCGCTACACCCGATGGCACGCATTTAGTGTCCAGGATGTATCGACAAGCGCAGGCACTTTGGCCATTAATGGGTGGTTGAGCACCCGTGACCTGGGAGAGAGGTGTAATGCACCCATGACGGCAAGGATGTGGTCCTATTGTTATGAACAGACACAGTTTGTGTCAAATAATTATAGGCACAACCTCCTACATTTTAAATACTTGCATAGACTCTATATGACTCTGGTATTGCTTGCAAGGGTGGAGGTGGACTGTACTAAAACGGACTGTTGTCAGAGATGCGCAGTGCCGCATGCAGACTTCAGGAAAGGGGGGCCACTCGGCCCCCTGCACGTATGGCAGGCGCCGGACCCCCCTTCCCCCTGCACTCTCGGTGGTGAGGCGTGCCCCTTCGCCGTGTCTTGATGACGCGGCGGGTGCGCCCCACCCCCGATTGGTGCCGGCTCCTGCATTGACCCGGAAGCAATCTGATTGCATCCAGGTCAAGGGGGAGGAGCTAGGGCGGTGGACCAGTGGGAACTGGTCCACCCCCATTAAGGTTAAAAGGCCGGGAGAGCACGGGAGGCGCCCTCTTCTCCCGCGCTCTACAGGCCTGCACCATGCCCCCAAGGGGCAGAATAATCTTTCCCATCCACCAGCCCCTGAAGCAGACTCTTGGTTATGTGTGTTGATTGGTCTTACCAATTTTGGTTCAGTGTTCACTGTAAATATCGTTGTTGTCAATTTTTCCTTAGGCCTTTTTTCCCGTTTACAGGATGTGAATATTGAGGGTGAGCATTTGGTGCACATTAAAGTTGGATGTACATTTTTTTCCTTAGGCCTTTTTTTTCACGTTTACAGGTACCATAATTGTCGCATTTATTGTAGTCAGGCGGTAAGGTCATGATCGGTGAGCAGTCAATTTAAGGTCCTTAGGGGGCATCACCATTCTTGAATGGGGTCACCCAGGGGGAGAGGCCAATGGTCTCTCCTAGAACTCCAGGGGCAGGATATCCGCTTGGTTGGATGGGTGCGGGGGAAGGGGGAGTCAAGCTTTCTTTGGGCTGGTTAGCCACCCCGCACGTACACTATGAGGTCAGTACACGGCGCAGAGTGAAAGGGCCCCTTTCTTTGATTAATGAAGTTCATGGAGCGTACGGGGGTAACCAGGAGGGGGAAAGTACTATCCCGGTTAACGGGCCCTCTGCGCATGCGCACTCGGACGTGAGTGCGTATCTGGTTAATAAGGATCTGACACCGGTTAGCGACCTTGCCGTAGGCCCAAAAGCTAGGATATGCAAAAATTCATACGCAGAATTTTAAATTTGGTTTAGGAAACACTCTGTATTAGACATTTGTTAAGGTTAGCCCTTTGATACCTGTCTACATTGCTTGTAATCTAATGTCACATTTTTGCATATTAATGTTTGTGTAAATATTGTTTATTTCAACAATTTTTAATTTGTTTTAATAAATACGGTCGGGGGTCGCGAGACCCCCTTCCTTCCAAAGAAAATGCCTCGCATGTCTAACTTATTTAATGGTTTAATGTTATGTGGTGCACGAAACTGGGAGGGGGTGGTCGGTAGTCCCTGACCATACTTCATTTAGCGTGGAATTGACCCGCGGTGCAGGACTATTGGAAAGCAGTGTTCGGGCACCTTGAGTAAATGGTTGAAATTGAACTCCTGCATACACCGTTATTGGCCCTGTTGGGATATGGGCTCCCGCTGAGTCCGGGGATAAGGTGTTTTACTGCAATTGCTTTAATGCTGGCGAAAAGGCAGGTCTACCTGAACTGGGGCGGGGCACTGTCACCACGTGTAGGGGCTTAGCTACGGGATATAATGTACTGCGATACAACCAGTATGTCTACGCCACGTTGTTACCACTGGCGTCCCGCCCCAAAAACATTTGGCAGTTACTCTGTTCATATTTGCTGTTAAGGCAACAGTGGTCCCTTACAAACATTAATATTTAATCAATAAATATAGACGAAGTCGTTACTATATCGCAAATGACATGCCCAGCCGGGCAGAGGTTTTGGTATTTGCTTTTCAGTCAATGTCAAACATAATTCACACACAATATACAAGACAGGCCACAAGCCTGCACCCAGTTTATCACACAGACAAAAGGGAAAGAATTAAAAGGAAACAAACAAAAGGGCTTAAAGGCAAAAGCTTAGCGTTCTGTAAACTTGTTAATCGCACAGTTTAGATTATGAAACATGGCAAACATTTTCAGGGCTCGGCTCGTGCACGGGCTCTAAGATCCGAACCAGACACTTGCCTCGGCTCTGGGTCGGCTCTCCCTGTTGATTCGTTGGCTCGCCTAGCACTACTAAATATTATTGAGTCAAACGCATAAGGTTTAAGGACACACCTAAAATGGTGCAACAAGAGGGATGATGCTCGCTCTACATAGAGAACTGCTAATATGAAATTGGAAGAGCCACTGATGAGGGGTACCCACCTTCCAGTGCAGACGACAAAATATGAATCTGGATGATGTTGCTTCAAATAAGTAATAAAATCAGTTAATTCAGGATATATTGAGTCCTCAAGGGATCTCAGGAATTTAGCTGCCACGTGAACAAATGTGATGTTAGATGTCTTTGTCCATCCTTGGCTTTCAAACAAAGAGCACAGTCAATGTGGGATGTGAAGTTTTACTTGTTTTCGATCACTAGCGTGGACTTAAATGCCCCCTCAGTCAGAGCACTGGTGGACATAACGGCAGCGCTGACAGAAGGTGACAAATGTCACGAACTCACTTGGTACCTTTGTTTATCATGAATCTGTTTAAAATCCGCAGGTAGCAGCTTTGAATTCCAACTGATTGACGCGAAAATCAGACTGAATAATTTTGGATTCAGATTTCGTTTATATTAAGTCATTACAGTCCAATATTATAACGGATCATTGGAGAGAACTGCCAATCAACTGTGTACTGTTATGAATTCTGTAGACTTCATTTTATTCAAAACCTTACATGTAATGAGAGAAGTTGTCTTTGAAAAGTGAGTCGTAAAATTAGTTTGTGGTTTTCATTTTAGCTAAGTTTACTAAATGTGCTGAGAGACGAATAGGTGATATTCGGTATTTTATTTAATATATTTACTTATTTCTTTATCAGATTTCTTGTAAAAATGTGAAAAAGAAATATGGCTCAGCCAAACTAAATAAAGGTAAATCATAGCCAGGCCTCAATGAAGAATATAAGGTACAATAGGAATCAATTGAGTTTATTTGTTATGCTTTCTAATGATTTTAACTAATTAACACAATAAACGTGAATTAAAATTTGAATATGACTCCAAATCAGGTTAGAGATGCACTATAATGTCTCAGTGAGGAGAAGATGAGAGACGGTCACTGTTAACAGTTATTACAATATTCTGTAACTGAGTCCCCCAAAGAACCCACTTCGTTGCATGTCTCTTTGCTGTGATTTTATCGCTGCAAGACTGTGCAAGAAGATAGTCTGCAAGATTTCTTATAGGTACACCTAAATACAGCAACAGCACACATAAATTGTATAGTTTACACTGGTTGCCTGTAGAGGCCAGTCACTCATCCTCTACTTCAAATATGAAAAAAATCTTTACATTCTACTAGACATGTGTCACTCTGGGAAATTGGGTTATACTGGTTGGGGGACCCTACTCAAGGAGCAACCACAATTGCTGTCAGGATGAAACTCAGCAAACCCCATATTAACTTGTGCGTAACCCTCTGGTAACCTGACACAAAAGCACTCATGTTTAACTTAGAGTCAATGTGTAAAGTATTTATGCAACACTTCAAGCAATATAATTTAATACATTATTTGAGACCAAAACAACACATATCTAATCAATAGAACCAGAGATATGCAATTTTAAAGATTTAAGTAAAAATAGTGCCTAGAAGCACTAAGCGCCAATTGTGGTTATCCGGTTGCGCTAGGCTGGTACAAAGTCACAAGTTCAGGCTGACTGCAATGGAGAGCAAGCCAGACACAGGGGTCTAGAAGCCCATAGGAATGAATGGGAAGACATTCGCAATTTGCGAGTACCCATTAGGTACTCGCAAATTGCGAATGCAATTTTAAGGGTGCAAGGTTGACAAAAGGACACCCTGCTGCACCCCTGAAATATGTATGTGTGCACAAGTGGCGCACATACATGCCCTAAGGGCATGTATGTGTGCCACATGGCACTTTGAAAAGATGCAAAAAAGTGCCTTTTTCAAAGAAATTGCAAATAACCACCAACTTGAAGTTGGTGGTAATTTGCTATTTCTTAAGCCAAAATTGCACAACTTGGGTGCTTCCTGCATTGCATTTAAGGAATCAGCCTGTTTCCAAACGGAAAAAGGCTTCATACATATACCCCAAAGTACCTTAAATCCTGGTTGCGGAGCCCCTTGTCAAGGATGTGTTACTTCTGGGTGCAGCTTGCACTTCTCCCCCAGCCCCCTTGAATATAGATTCTGCACACAGTCCCTTGGGCCTAGCCAAGTTAGTCTCTAATCAACTTTGGGTTAGCAGCTCCAGGCTGTCCTAGGTACTCTCAGTCTCTCACCAGTCTGTGGTGACAGCTGAGGGGTGTGGTCAGCCTTCCTGTAGCAACAAGATCTTCACAAGTAGCAGGCAGGTGCCTTCGGCAGTGTGTGACATTCAAGAAGATGTGCAAGGCCGCATTCAGTCCCCCCGCAGCATTCGGACCTCACGAGTCTCATGCAGGAGCCTCCAGGTAGCAGGTGGCCACCAGCCACGCAGCGCCTCGCTCGCATGGTCGCGGCAAGAGTAGAAGCTTCCAACTTTGGCCCTCTGTTGTGCAGCAACTGCAGATCTCGGCTAGATTCAGCGAGTACTTGGTGATTCATCTTGTGTATGCTGGCCACACTCTCGCAGATGATAATTCTTCGCCACTGTGGGCACCAGGTGCTATCTTGGAAACACAGTGCCTTAACCCCTTCACTGCGGCGGCTATTCCGCCGCAGTGCTAAGGGGGCGGGGCGGCCGCGCGGCGGCCGCATGCTGGTGACGGAACCGCTCCGTCACCAGCGTCGGTTGCGCTGTGCTTATGACGGAGCGGTTCCGTCATGGCCCGCCCCGCTCAATAGAATGTCCAGCGCAGGCGCGCCGAGCGGGCCATGACGGAACCGCTCCGTCATCAGCACAGCTCACCCGCAGCTGATGACGGAGCACTTCCGTCATCAGCGTCCAAGGGGTTAAGGTGACAGGCCTTTCCCCTACCTGTAAGGATGCTCAGCGCAGCAGGACAGTTTCCAGGTGGCATGCCGACCACAAAAGTACAAAGAGGTGAGAGCCAGCTGCCCACAAATATTTACAGACCCTCTCCAAAGATAACAGATTTTCTCTTTACCATCACTTTTGATTGGCTGGTTGCTATACTTCCACTGCTTGCTTTTCAATCACTGCTTTTTTTGTTGTTGGTGAAGCACTCTATGAGAGTACATGTTTTTTCCAGCTGTCTCCCTTGTGTACGTCTACCCTCTGCACACTATGTTGCTCACTATCATACGTGTGCTTCTATTCCATTCCTCATTCTTGGGGATCAGTAGTGGATAAAAGGTAAGCTAGCTCAAGGTGTGCCTGATTACCGTGATATCCATGAAAGAAAGATTAGAATCCAATCAAACTCAATGGAACTATTTTACATAGTCGGAGGGTATCCTGAAAATCTGACATGGATCTGGCCCTCTTAGACCTATATTGGACAGCCCTGCTACAGGAGCACTCCACAGCTGGTGAGCTATGGAGTGCCTCGGGGTCTATCTTGTCTCATTTTGTATCTTTTACAACCCATTGAAAGATGTGACGCTGGGATACAGTATCTCCATCTGTCAATACAGCGATGTGACACAAGTACATCCTGATGTGTCATTTATAACCATTGAAGAGCCACATTATGCAGCTGGGTTGACTAAATCATACATCAAGAAAAGGCCAAATATGCAGCATATTTGGTAAATAAAGGCAAACAATACTGCATAATCTGTGGCACCATTAAGTAACTGATTTGATATTTTAACCCCTTGGGTGCGGCCGTGATTCTGCGCCTGTGCAACACTTCTGAAGAGTGGGAGGGTTCATGATGGCCCCCAGCCGTCATCAGCACACGAGCACCGTGATGCATGACAGCTGGGGGCCGTCATCAGCATGGAAGGGGTTAACAGAGGATCCCAAGTGCTCAAACATATTCAGGTTTCTTAAGCAATAAACCTATGCACTTTGCAAAGAACCTATTCAAGATATTTTTCACCAGCAATTAATCATTGTTTTTGGAATAGGTGTACATGAACACAATTTACTTCATACTTTCTGCTGCTCAGATCGACATGTATTGTGCAAAATATTTGCGATGCCTCACTTTGAAGAAAACAAACCTCCATTTGCATACTTACACTGTGCGCCTCTCTACTTCTGGGCATACATGTTGTGTTTACACTATCGGGCTCTGGAAGAACAGCTTTCGATTAAGCAACAGACTAGCAAAACAGGTTACTATGCTACATTCGTTTTTTTTCTGATGTATGTTTCTCCCTAAAGATCACTTTAGGACTCATAGGACCTTAGAAAAAAAAACATACACCGTGTTTGAGATGCTACTAAAATCTGAGTGCCCTCTTCAATCACTGCTGCTTTGGGCGGACAGCTATGATGAAACATCAACTTGTTTAACTGGTAAAAGAAAACATTTTCGTAAAAAAGAAGGAATATTTCGTTTACTCTTTTGAAGTGTGTTTCAATGTTTACAGTGTTTGCTTCCTCCTGCAGACAAAAGTCCTACCCAGTCCATCAAGAAGAATAAGATCACAGAATAAGAGCAAAAATTCACTCACATCTATAAATGCCTGACGGCTGCAACCTACAGCTGAAAGGTGTCCAGGTGAAAGTGGCAGTGTTGCTGTCCAAGGGTAGATATTTGACTACTCTTTAATGGGCTTGAGCCCAAAACTAAGGGGTTCATTATGATAGCGGTGCCTGCCGGTGGCGGGTTCACCGCCATCGTGTAGTCAAATACCGCTCGCAAGATAAGAATGGCATATGGTGTGCTAGCGGACAGAAAGCCCGTCCGCCACAGGCAATCGTTATGATTGTCTGTCGGACTCTGAGTTAGGAAAGGTCTATAGCAAAGTGACAGACATTGATTAGATAATACAATTTACGTTTTTTTGTAAATAAAAACCTAGAGTGAAACAGTATATTAAGTCCACTTGTGTACAGAAACCAATGAGCAAAATAATTTCTGATAGAGCTTTATTGTTTATAGCATTCTAGCATACCGGTGTGCGGTCTTTTGGCGGTTGAGTACTGCTACCAGTCCTTTTCTACCAGGAGCGTCACTATCTTCATCAAACCTCACGGGCAATGCTATGACCAGATCATCCTCCATAGTATCTTCCGCTCCTGGGACATCCTTTCTACTTTATCTTTAGGTGGATACAAAATGTTCGTGCTAACAATTATACATCATTATTGCTCGCCTCCGGATATTTTATCAACTTGTGGAGATAAATACTCGCTTCCTTCACTATTGCTCTCATCACCTTACCATCTACTCACTGGAAGTTATCCTCGTGGAGGTTCTACAAATGTCAACACAAATAACGATCTGAATCTAAGCTACCTCCACTATACTGTTCTACCACCTCTTTTTCTCTGATGTCATAACATCATATGACAAGCTATAGGACTACATCGTTCCACATCTCAAGATCTTTAGAAGCTGCCTTTACCGACTGACCTTTTATATCCACGCCACACCTAACTGTGAGTCCTGGACTCTTTGAAACTCTAACAATAGACGGTCACCTGAAGAAGGCTCAAGAGCCGAAACGCGCGTAGTGGTGTCTACCGCTTTGCCTTCATCACTGTATATATGTTTCATGTCTATTGATTTTGTATTTTCTCTTTTGTATTTTTTAATTCAAGACTATATAAAATTTAAACACATAATCACTTATAAAAACTATATATACAAAAAACAGTAAAAAACAAAAGAAAAATAGTCAACAACAATAAACAATAAAGCTCTATCAGAAATTATTTTGCTCATTGGTTTCTGTACACAAGTGGACTTAATATACTGTTTCATTCTAGGTTTTTATTTACAAAAAACCGTAAATTGTATTATCTAATCAATGTCTGTCACTTTGCTATAGACCTTTCCTAACTCTGTTTCTTCCCTATGTATAGCAAGTGCTACTATATTATATAGGGGTCCCCTTCTTCCAAATATTGTCTGTCGGACTCTGCCAGAATACCTAGAATGGTGGCAGTGCCTAGCAGGCACCGACTGCTAGATTAGGATGCGGCATCAAGCCAGCCTTTCAATGGGGGTTAAACCGCCCCCCTTGTGCAGGGGCATGGGAATTGTGCACCAGGTGGCAGGCACCGCGTGATGCCTGCCACATAGTGCAGGGGTATGCACAACATGCATTTTTGCCATTACGGCGGGTGCTGCACCCAGCAGCACCCGCTGCCATGGTAAACATGCACAATGTGTCTGCCACAGTGGTGGTCGCATTGCAATTGCATGTGCGGGACAGCCGCCATATGGGAAGGCAGTCCCGATTCCCTGGATGATGGCGGACTGACTTAAGTCCGTCTAACATCATAATCACCCCCTAAATCTTTTTAGGTCTCGCCTGAGCCAGCACATGCGCTGGTCTGGCGAGACATTCAGAGAGTGGGCTTTTAGAAATGCCACCGTGCGTTTGCTGGCCTAGAGAGTGCGGTTACGAGCAGTAACACGCATTCCTCGCATCGCTCGATCAGGCGCCATGGCTTTCCTCTCGCTTAAGCGCGCGCTTCAACATTCCTCCCCCTCACCACCACAGAGCGCGTCTCGCGGCCGGACCCTTTCACCTTGCCGAACTGTCCCCAGGTGCACCTTGGCCTTTGCTTGCAGTCCTGATGCTCAATCTGTGATAGGTGCCCCATGTCGCCCTACTTGCGTTTCTGCCATGTGTTCTCTGGGGCAGGTCTTTATTGTAAGGGGCTCGGTCGCGTCGCTATGCCCAGCTGTCCCCGTCCATCTCCTCTGCTTCCTTTGATGCCCCTGTTTGACTTGCACTCTGCTGGCGGTATTGTGAGGGCTGCAAATTCTTAACTCTGCAGCAGTTCACTATTTTGCTGTAAATTGGTTCTATATTGTACACAAAGGTATTGGTGTGCTTTACATGCGGATTAAACAACCGCCGCCGGCCCGGGAGATGCGAGAGCACTTTGTTTGCCTTCAGCAGGCCCAGAGTCCGTCGACGTCACCACCAAGCCGCGCTGGGATTGGCGCCAGCTCTGAGATTTACCCCGCCAACGAGGGGGCTTGTTGTAAATGCACTCATTTATGTGGCTTGTTGAACCGCATCAGCGCCCCATGTCTGGGCTCCCCGGTAACTCGCGTTCCAGAGATGGAATGGTGCCCAGAACCTTATTGAGAGGAAACCAGCCACGTAAAGGTCACTGGGAAACTTTCTTCATCCCTGCTGCCCCTTCAAACGCTATATACGTAAAGAGAAAATGTACTACTCAAGATTACTGTAAACTATTGGTTCGTTAACGATTCCCACATGTGCCGGAAGTAATTTGTTAATTTTGTTGTCATCGCGAAAGGTCCTCCCCCTCCCACACCACAGATCGTGCCTCGCGGCCGCGCGTCTTAGTTATTCTTTTAACTTTCAGCGTGATGAGCTCGCTTTTTTTCTTTACTTGCCCTCTCATGTCTTTGTTCTGTCCCCTCGTTTAAATCCTTCTGTACCCTTGCGCTTACTGCCCTCCTGCCTGTCCCTGTGTCTACCTCGCTTTTTCTCTCTTCACCCACTCGCTTCTCTCTCTGTCCCTCCTTTGTCGCCCTCTACTTACTTATCTCTTCCTCTTCCTTTACATTTTTTTCTCTGTGACTCAGTTTTCCCCCTCTCGCACTCCTCTTTCTTTCAGTTGCACCCTTTTGCCAATTCGGTTCCCTTTTCCATCCACTTCTACTCTTTTTCTCCCTCTCGCTTCCCCTCTCTCCCTCAGCCCGCCTCCCCCTGCAGCACTTGTTTTACTCCCCCTGCCCTCCCCTTTCATTATTTCACTCCCTCCATTCACAGCATGAAAAGTTCAATGGGGCGAACACATGTTCTAATACCTGAAAGAAGACACAACAGAAAGTGACGATGTATCACCTCAAAACCTTTCTTGGAAATGACTCTTTCTTGTGCATCTGCATTAAAGGAAAAATATGCTGATGAGACGCAACACATTTCCCTTCCCTACTGTTTTGCTCAGTGTAGACGCAGGAAGGTCAATCTTCACAAAGGGGGAATAGGAACTTCACCTGAAGGTTACTAATGGCTACTTTTCCTATTCTATCACTCTACTGCTTCCTTGTTCTAACTAAACAAAGAGCAGACCAGAGGAGAACTGTTCCTAAAATGTACCTGATAATATGCCACAATGCGAGCATAGCACCTAAGCACCCCTTCCTGATTCTCACTCGTCGTGCAATATAAAGCAATGCAGCGCTGAAACAGCTCTGTCTGAAAGGAAAAGGCTGAATAGTAATGTCCCTTCTGCAGACATCTGGCACAACAGCAACCCTCCCGGTTAACACCAGTATCTCCACGGAAAACAGCGCTCAAGCACCAGTACTTCTACAATAGACAACAATTCCTCTGCGCACGTTAAAATACGGCTCCGCCAGCAACCACAGCTATGGAAAACAAGGAGGAACAAGCATTGGCATAGCCAATATGTCTTGCCTTTGGGGCCTTATAAGTATTTAGTTATGCAGCACAGTATCCTTGGTGCAACAACACCAACTGTTGCATGGCTAAACACTCATAAGGTCCCAAAGGCGAGACCTATTGGCTATGCCAATACTTGTTTTTGGTTGAGATCTGCAAGTTATATATCAGTTCTTACCTTTACACGATAAAAAATTACTTTTTTTCAGATTTGATGTATCGGCTAGACTTCAGATTTTCTGTTTTCTTTTTGTAAAGATACAGTTTTGTGAACAATTTTCTGTTTCATTTGCTGTATTACGTTGATTTTTACGGTGCTTTTACTGGACAGATGTGCTTTTTATTAATGAACATAATGAAATAAAAACAGATTTTAATTACCTCAGTGGTAATTGGGTTGGCTTTAGACATGTGTGAATTGCATTTCAGGAGGTTAGTGTTTGTCTAGAATTGGTTACCGCAGAGACGTGGAAGAGATGGAGCTTAATTCACCGATTGTCTGGGACTGCAGCTGCTTATCGCTCCAAGATGGAGGTCTACATAGCCATTTTATTTTTCTATTAAAAATGGCTATGTCACATTGATTGGATGGGGCTTGAGAGAAAATGTATCACTTTCATGCTGTCTCTGCTGGAATTGTGAGGCATGGTAATACAACCAGGGCCAGTGGAATTATGTGATTTTGTGGCTGCATCATAGTCTGCATAATTATTTGCCTCATTTGCCACATAATCGTTAATCTGCAGATTTTAATGAAAACAATTGTTTCTAACTCAAACAGATCAAAAGTTACTAGAACCGCTGAACATGTGTTGCTGCACAGTGGAAGGCCTTTTGCGAAGGTCTCGCCTATTCCATTTCGCAAGGAATGAATATGCGAGTCTAATGCAGCTAAACCACTACTTAAACCCAAGGCTCTCAAAAGGCTCTCCAAAAGCGGATTTTCAGCAGTTCACGAGAATCACGTGACCACAAGCTCCTCGTGCACGAGCTCATATTCCATCATCAAAGGCAGCCCAGCCAGCCCAGCCTCCCTCACACAAGCTTCTCCCAGCAGGCAGCCCACCCCCCTCCCTCTCCATATGGTCGCTCGAGATGCCCACCCCCTCCCTCTCCAGCGCCTGCCTTCTCTCTGCCCTCGCATCGCAACTTGTTTAAACTTCAGCTCCTTGGGATTTTTCACCTTAACCTCATAGATGCTATTAAACATTCCTCCCCAGTGCTGCGCTGTCCATTGGAACTAGTGCTGAATGGACGTCCAATGGTCGTGCGCAGCACTGGGGAGGTAGTGCTGCCATCGGCCAATGCACCGAGGCAGCACTTAAGGGGTTAAGGTGCTTTGGGTCCAAACTACCCACTCACCCTCTTTGTCATTCACATTACTTGCGGGCTACTCTTTTATTTAATACACAGACTTGCTCTTCACGTCACCTTTCACGGCCGCAGGCCGTGACTTGCATTTCTACTCTCCTCAGCCCATGTAGACACCACACCATGACTCGCATTCTTGAAGGCAATCTCCGCCCCCCTGGTGTTTCTGGCTTTTCTCGAGAGCTTCAAAGGCTTCACGGCCGCCAGGCCGTGCAAATCACTTCATCTCAATGTGCTTGTTCATCTATGTGCACTGAATTGTGGCTTCATTCATACTAGTCATGCCTTACTCCCCAGTTACGAGAGTAATTCACCCAAACTTTACTCATTCAGCCATTATCCCATAACAGCAGTCAACCTGTGTCTGGCCTCCATTAGGATTCCAATCTTTCGGCCAGTGTCCCTCATCAGCAAATTAACTGTGCCGAGCCCCCATTATCCTCTCCCCCGCCCTTGACAAGCTTACTTCTTCAAGGGTCGGTGTTGCCATATCACGTGGGGTTTATAAATGAGCCTCGCCGCATTAAGAACCAATCCAGAAATACTACATTTCTTTAAAAATGTATAAATAAATCAAAACAAAATATAACCCTTTATAATGCCGATAGCTCATATCGTCATCTCCTACTTCCTTCTGACTATTTTCCAGCGTGGACGGGCCCGAGCCGCATGGGGAGCAGCAGCCTTTGATGTGCTGGCCGGCCATGCAGTGAATAATTAGGGGAGGAGAAATGCCATCTGTTGCTTTGCGCTCGGCCTCAGGCCGGCATTTCTCCGCCCCTAATTATTCACTGCATGGCCGTCCGGCACATCAAAAGCTGCTGCTCCCCATGCTATGTCATCAGTTTCCTCTGCCTTTAACTGTGCTAGCAAACATGTCAGCATACGGCCTCTGAGGCTGGCTGCTTCACCCCATTAGGTTCCCCAGAAGTATCAGACTGTCTCCCAAGTGACTGACTCTGTCTCAGCCTTATTCTGCCCATGTCACTCACTCTGCCCGAATATTACCAGCCCTTCAGGAGCATCAAATTGTCTCACGAGTTACCGACTCTGTCCAAGCCCTACCAGCCGTTTAGAAAACACCCTCTTGCCCAAGTCACTGACTCTGCCCCAATATTACTGGCTCATTTGAAGAATCAAGCTGTCTCACGAATGACCAACTCTGTCCCAGCCCTATCGGCCCTTCAGAAGCATTGCGCTTTGTTTACTTTTGAACAGCAGGCAGAACAATAATTAGCTACGCGCTGCTCATGTAATCTTTCGCAAATCAATCAGGCTGACAGTTTACTTCCATATGAGACATCAATTCCACCGTAGATGCATTGTTTTGATCTTTTCACAAATGAATATTGCTTTAGTAATTTATGCCAACACTTCCTCACTTTTCTTGTAATCTTTAAACTCTTTTGTAAACACTTTCACGTTGTCTCTGCTCCTTCGCGCTCAGTTTATTTTTAAAGTATGCAGATTACAACAGCAGATAAAATAAACAGTTCTCTATAATTCAAGCTGTTTGCACATTCTAGTCATCTTGCGCGCATTAGAGGCTATTAATTTTGTAACACAGCTTTCTTCAATCGTATTAATATCTGTAACACGACTTTCTCCAGTTCTAAAATGTCGTGACTGACTCAAATAAATCTATTTACTTTAACTTCCAGAAGATATTCTCCTCCACAATGCCAGAGCTTCCCCTGCCCCCCCTCCGCGCAATGCCAGAGCTTTTCACTCCAAAACATCACACTAAGCTTGCCCGCATTGGCCCCTCCGCCCTCAGCAGACAGACAGCAATAAAAGATCCAAAGATAGTGCTTATGTGTTTGGGCTGGCGAGGGATTTCACAAACAGACTCTCTCTTTTCCACCACGGACTCATATGTTGTTACTAAAAGGAAATGTAATGTTTTCGTTCTTCCTTCCACTCCTTTGTCCCTAGTGAACTTCTCCTGTCTTTGCGCCTACTGCCTTCCCTATGAGTATTTAATTAAATGGTGCTGTTATTGTGCTAGGGTGTGAGTGTCCCCCCCAACCGAGCCTATCTGGCACTAGTCTGTCTACCAATGACATCAGGCAGACTCTTGACTGTGCTAGCAAAGATATCGGCATACGGCCTCTGAGGCTGGCTGCTTCACCCCGTTGAGTTCCACAGAATTTGCAGACTGTCTCACAAGTCACTGAGTCTGTCCCAGCCTTATTCTGCCCATGTCACTCACTCTGCCTGAATATTACCAGCCCTTCAGGAGCACCAAATTGTCTCACGAATTACCGACTCTGTCCCAGCCATACCAGCCCTTTAGAAACACCCTCTCGCCCAAGTCACTGACTCTGCCCCAATATTACCGGCTCATTTGAAGAATCAAGCTGTCTCACGAATGACAAACTCTGTCCCAGCCCTATTGGCCCTTCAGAAGCACACTGTTTACCAAGTTAATGAATCTGCCCCAATATTTCTGGCCCTTCATCCACCCGGCAACTCCACCATCCAACTCCACCATCCAACTCCACCCTCCAAATCCAACTCCACCGTCCAAATCCAACTCCACCCTCCAAATCCAACTCCACCCTCCAACTACAACTCCACCCTTCAACTACAACTCCGCCCTCCAACTGCAACTCCACTGTCCAAATCCAAATCCACCCTCCAACTCCACCCTCCTAATCCAAATCCACCTTCCAACTCCACCCTACAACTCCACCGCCTCCTTCTCTAACTCCTTGTTCTCTTCTCTTCTCCTGTGCTGATCTGCTGCTCTCTTCCACCCTCCTCCTTCTTTAACTCCCTGGTCTGTTCTCCCATGCTGATCTGCAGCTCTCTTCCACCCGCCCCCTTCTCCAACTCCCTGTTCTCTTCTCCCGTGCTGATCTGTTGTTCCCTTCCACCGCCTCCTTCTCTAACTCCGTTCTCTTCTCCTGTGCTGATCTGCTGCTCTCTTCCACCCGCCTCCTTCTTTAACTCCCTGTTCTCTTCTGCTGTGCTGATCTGCAGCTCTCTTCCACATACATCCTTCTCTAACCGCTCACACACACATACAACCACACACACAACCACACATACAACCACACACAACCACAACCACACACCCACCGACACACCCAACCACACACCCAACTACAACCACACACACAACCACAATTACCACACACACACAACCACACCACACACACAATCTCACACACAACCACACCCAACCACACACACAACCACACACACAACCACACCACACACACAATCTCACACACAACCACACACAACCACACACACACAACCACACACAACCACACACCGAACTACACACACAACCACACACACAACTACACACACAACTACACACACACAACCCCACACACACAACCCCACACACAACCCCAAACACCCCCACACACACAACCCCACACACAACCCCACCACCATACACGCATACAACCCCTCACACATACAACCACTCACACATACAACCACTCACACATACAACCACTCACACAACTACACACAACCACACACACAACCACACACACACACAAACACACACATCTGTCGCACTCACTCTATCTATCTATTCCCCTCACTCTATCTATCTATTGCCCTCACTCTATCTCTCTATCGCCCTCACTCTCAATCTATCAATCTATCTATCGCCCTCACTCTATCTATCGCCCTCACTCTATCGCACTCACTCTATCTATCGCCCTCACTCTATCTATTGCCCTATCTCCCTCACTCTATCGCCCTCACTCTATCTATCGCCCTCACTCTATCTATCGCCCTCACTCTATCTATCGCCCTCACTATCTATCTATCTATCGCCCTCACTCTGTCTATCTATCTATCGCCGTCACTCTGTCTATCTATCTATCGCCCTCTATCTATCTATCTATCGTACCACCACAGCATCAATCAGGGGCACCACAGCATCACTCAGGGGCACCACAACATCTCTCAGGGTCACCACAACATCACTGAACACCACAGCATCACTCTTCGCCACCACAACATCCCTCCACGCCACCACAGCATCAATCAGTGCAACCATTCAACAACAACTAGTTCAAATGTGTTCTATCAATGTTTAAAGCTTTATTACAAATGTCACAAAAAGGCGTTAATATTTCACTTCTGTTCTTGGATTTTCGTCACAATAAAAAACACTGAACATAATCTTCACAAAAGGTATTTACAAAAGTTTAAGCTATTGCCATTATAAATTACAATAAATGTTATTTAAGTATTAATTATTTAAAAAAATTAAAAGCCATTGTTATTTATAATATCAATACATCTAAGTCACGTAAATACAAAACACGTTGCATTACAAATGCTATGTGTCACTCTGTGGTACTGAAAATTCTGGACCCTGCTATTGTATGGTACCGAAGCTCTGCACTTGTGCATAAAATATCATCATACCATGACGAATTTGGTATTGGCAGACCGGTAATAATTAGGACATTATTACTGTGCATTTGCATCACGATTGAGTGACAGGAACACCCCTAAATCGTGCTCCCTGTCTTGGAGCCTTGGGTTCCATGTTGTGAGCGGCATCCATCTTGTGATTGCCCTTACATAGTCAATTGACCAAGGCTGAATTCGAGCTGAAAGGACACGTACACCTTCCCTGACTCCTCTGTGACCTGGCCAAGCTGACTCCACCGCCTCAAGCCAAACCTGTTCAGGCAGTCCCCAACCCACTGGCCAAGCGAGATTTGTATCAATGCACAACGTACCACAAGCCTTTCATCGCACACAAACCATGTCTAATCTTACACACACCTGTCTCTGCTCCTCTCTTTATGATCTGCTTTACGAGGGGGAGGTGCCCGTTTTTATTAGGGGTCCGTCGATATCTGATGGAAACACTGGACCTTGCCGAATAGTTAATTATAAACTGGACATACGAAAATGTGGGCTGTCATCATAACTCTGCTCCTTTGTTTTTGCTTGGTTTGTATTTGAGGATTGCAATTTTCAATAACCGAGGGCTTGTAAATTTACAAGTGTATCGATAGAGATAGCCCCTTGAAGTTTGAAGCTAGATTAGTGAGCTATAAGATGCCTGATCTTAGCGAATTTGGAGATTTGTGTTGGCCAACTTTGTATACGTTTGGATTTGCCGGCTTCCCCTTAAAGGGAATTTCTAAATAGGTTAGATATACAAACATATTTCTTCCTTGGTGATTTTGTATCCCCAGGGTAATAAAATATGACATAATACATAACAAGGATCCTTTGCTCTGTGCACTTTTGTATGCAGAACGATTCTTGGTGTTCTGCCAGCTACAGCTAGTGAGTTGAGTGTATTTTCGTTTTTCTGCACTTACAGCTAGCACTGTTCGGCTGCTTCTGTAGTCTTTTGGAACTCTATTGAGAAGTGTTTCTTGTAAATATGACCTACAGCTACGTACAGTCTGGACTGTCTTGTTTTCGTCCTGAGTGTTGATTTGTGGGTTTAAATATGTGTTTAAATGTGTGTTTAAAATGTGTGTTTAAATGTCTATTTTGTTTGTGGGTTTTGTTGTAAATTGCGACAGCGCTATTTACAAGAAATGGTTAGAGCGCGCTGTATTGTGTGTCCTAAATGTTTTCAACACTTTCTGTTTATGTCTGAAATGAGCTCAATGTGTGTGGGTCACATTTAATGGATATAAATAAGGCCTCAGACAAAAACGAAATTACATGTTTTTGCAAAAATAAATACATTTGCAGCATTTTCCCTTAAATGCACTGTGTTAGATGTTCATAGGCAAAACGTTTTTCAGCTGCAGTATATTTTTTAGGAAGGTTCCTTCAGCCAGCTCCTCTCTAGCTAAACACGGGTGGAATTTGGCATAACAGTTCCTTTAAGGAATCTGGCGCAGAAATGTGACGCAGGAATGTGACGCGTTTTAAGTTAGGCATGTGCGCTTAGGTTTGTGAGTTAATGCATCTAAAATGAGAGGCGAGGGATGCAATGGACTCTTATATGTAGAACAATCACAAAAAAAGGAATAATTGGTTTTGTTAAAAAAATAATTATTAATTATCAAAAATAATTATTAAAACTAAGTGCTACAAAAATCGTTTTCTAATATTTATAAAGCTTAACACTCACACTATGACCTCCTAGCATTAAAATTTGATTTAAGTTATGTTGCATCACTAAACTGACAAGTATTCATGTGTGTAATTTGCCCTTGACATAGGCGCAAACAAGCTCATTTTTATAAAGTATAAGTTATTATTTTCAAATGTCTGACCCATGGGTTATGTAATAGACATTCTAGTAATGCATACTATGCAAGAAAATTGTAGGATATTCATTTTTAAATGCCCAAAACCTGAAAGTCGATTTTGAGTAAAAGCACTGCTTAAACTGCATTTTGCTTTCATTCAGAGTACTTTTAAAAGTGTCTCAGGCTTGAGCAAAAGCTTACATTTAGGTTTTAATCTATATACTTGCAGGTTGTGCCGTCTTATGATTCAGTGGGTTAATATGCCAGTACACAGGCTTGTTTTAATATCAGAGTTAAAGGTTCTGGCTCCAGCTAGGCCTACAAAAAAGTTTGCTCATTTAAGGTTGATGAAAATGTGTACCATCGCATAGAATTGTAACAAGCTTTTATTCTAAACAAACTGGTATGTGTGTTGTGAACTATTGACAGTTAATATAGGTTAATAATCTTGGAACAGAAAGTACATTTTTTAGCGCCTAAAAAGGGAAATTATTTTAGAGTGAATTATTGAATTAAGCCTTCTGGCTTTGTCAGCTTCAGTGTGACAGAGGTTGAGAAACTTGAAAGGCTGGTTCCATGCCGGCCGAGATGTTATCTTTTAGTTTTCTGTAAATAATGGAAAGGGGCGACCACTCGGTCCCCCCGAACGTATGGTGGAGTGCCCCGACCCCCCCGGGAAGCCATCTTGGGCGGGAGGCGCGTCTCGGCTGGTATGCCCAAAGCGGCGTAGCCGGGGCGCGCTTTTTCCCGCCCAGGAGTGGGTTGTCCTAGACACTGAAGCCGTCAGCCACGCCCCCGGAGGCGGGAGGAGGCGGGTTTACGCCCGCCCGAAGAAGAATAAAAGGAGCGATAAGCCAAGGAAGCATCCTCTTGTTCCTGTGCTCTGAAGCTGCACTTCCCCGCTGCACGTGAGCTCGAGACGGAACGAAGAGCCATTTTTGAGCGTTTTAATTTTGTCTTTGTTTTTTCAGAGAATCAGCGTTGGACAATGCCGGGCAAGAAGGTCGGAAAGCGGGTCGGTACCGATCAGATGCTCCGCATGCTCGTGAAAGACATGGCCGAGATGAAGAAGCAGATGGCGGCAATGAACGGTGTGGAAGGCCCTAAGTGAGTCGTTGGACCAGCATTGCCGGGAGTAGTCCCTAACGGGAGAGGTAGAAGGGCCAAGAGGGGTGCAACTGGGGGAGAGGCCCCGGTTCCCGAGGCGCCGCCGGCGCACCCTGATACACCGACTGAGGCGCCGATCCCGGTCCCGAACGCAGGGCGACCGATTCCTGTTATAGTCACCCCAGCGAATGGGGAGGATATGCCTCCCGAGCTGGCTGCACAGTTGGCAGCATGGTTGGGGAAAGAGAGTGAGGGGGCAACGGCAGATGATGCCATGGCAGTAATGAGGCAGATGCGGCAATCCAGAGAGGCTGCAAAGGCACCATGTCCTTTTGTTCCCCCGCAGGCTCCAGTGGGACAACCCGCAGTGGGCATGAGTTCGGCAGCGACTACGGTCACAGCTTCCGGTCCAGGTAAGCAGCTATTGCCGATTGCGGGGGAGGGGTCAGTACCCTCGAGAAGGGAGAAAGTTGCTCAGCATATTCCGATGGAAGTCAAAGAGAGGATATGGGCTGAGAAATATATAAACATGTTTTCTTTATTAACTGATCATTACGAGATTGAGCATGTGAAAATTCAAAAGGAGTTTCTGCACCCGAGTGTTTGGCGCGCCAAGATGGCCGCTTTCAGAGTCGATGAGACAATAGGTAATTGGGGCAGAGCGTTTGGTATATTCACTGCAATTATGGGGGAACGAAGGCCTGAACTGTTGGCCGAGTTACCCGTGTACCAGACACGTATTATGGAGTTTTCTCAGACATATGAGGGTAATCAGTGGTTTTGTTATGATAATATTTTTCGTAAGGCCAAGGAGTTCGACACATCTCTGACGTGGGATTGTTACGACTCCATTTCCTGGCAGAAAATGGAGAAGTCAGGTATGGCAAAGGCGCCATTGTTGGGGGGGAACGGGGGAGAGTTTTCCCGCCACTCATCTGGGGCGCCCTTTCGGGCGGGATCAGGTAACGAGCACCATTCAAGGTCGAATGGCAATACAGGTAAAAAAGGGGTCTGCTGGAGTTTTAACAGGGGAAAGTGTACAAGGCCCCAGGGTTCATGCAAGTTTAGGCACGAATGTGGGGGGTGTGGACAGTCCCCGCATCCCGAGACCATGTGCAGAGCCAAAACGGGTGATAACGGAAGTAGGGGAAGCGCCAAACAGGTCTGAAATAGTCCGAGGGGCGCCTCTACCTACCCCGGTTGATACCATGGCAATGATTCCTTGGCTCAATGAATACCCGGATCATGTCTCCGCTGGGGTGTTGCAAGACGGTTTTTCGTATGGTTTCCGCATCCCGGTGGGGGATTTTCAGGGTAAAGCACAGTGTAGGAACCAACTGTCGGTCCTGCAGAATACGGCGGTGGTGCAAGCAAAGACTGGGAAGGAGCTGACCCGGGGTCGGGTTGCTGGACCATTTGACTTGCCACCAGCTGCTAATTTTGTTTGTTCACCTTTAGGAGTGGTCCCCAAGAAGGACCCGGGTGAGTTTAGATTGATACACAACTTGTCAGCCCCGAGAGGTCTTTCGGTGAACGATGCGATAGACCCGGAAGTTTGTTCGGTGCGGTACGCATCTTTCGATGAGGCCGTCGCCATGTTGAATCGCCTGGGGCCCGGAGCGCTGATGGCCAAGTCAGACATCGAGTCAGCGTTCCGGTTGCTCCCGGTACACCCGGACGATCAGCGTCTCCTTGGTTTCATGTTTCAGGGATGCTATTACATGGATAAATGTATGCCAATGGGATGCTCCATATCGTGTGCGTATTTTGAGAAATTCAGTAGTTTTCTGCAATGGACGTTCACAAGGAAGACGGGGTTTCAACATGTTATGCATTATCTTGACGATTTTCTGTTCCTGGGGGCAGCCGGGGACCCGGAATGTGCACAAGCTTTAAATGAATTTTGTGGTCTGATGAGTCAGTTTGGTGTGCCATTGGCACCAGGTAAGACTATGGGGCCATCTACTTCGCTCGAGTTTCTTGGAATAGAGCTCGATTCCGAAGAAGGTTGCTTCCGGTTGCCCAAAGAAAAGGTAATGAAATTCAGGGCCTCGCTTGAAACATGTATTAGCGAGAATAAGGTAAATTTGCATCAATTACAGCAAGCTGTGGGTCAGTTGAATTTTGCCCTTAGAGTGATACCAATGGCGCGCCCCTTTTCCCGCTCGATTGCACAAGCCATGGTCGGTCTTAAGGAGGGACACCACCGCACGAGGCTCTCGGCAGAGATTCGCCAGGACATGCGCATTTGGTTGGCATTCCTGGCGGATTTTAATGGTCGGGTTGTCTGGAATAAGCCGGCGGTGTCCTCCGAGGAGTTGGGGTTGTGGACAGACTCGGCAGGGAGTGTAGGCTTTGGCGCCATATTTGGTAATCACTGGTCAGCTCAAACATGGCCGTCATGGTGGCATGAGTGTGGGCTTACGAGTAACATCGCTTTTCTCGAACTGTTCCCTATTCTGGTGGCCTTAAAAACATGGCCTAAGGGGTTTCGGGATCACTCTGTGGTGTTCTGGTCTGATAACATGACCGTGGTTGAGTGTATCAATAGTCAAGCAGCACGATGCAAATGGATTCTGAGATTGCTCAAAGAAATTGTCTTGCTATGTATGCAATTGAACGTGCTCTTTAGGGCAAGACATGTGCCAGGGGTGCTGAATCAGGCTGCTGATGCGCTTTCTCGTTTCCGTATGCAGGCCTTCTGGGGTTTTCTGCCCACAGCGGACCCGGTGGCAGCACCATTTCCCGAAGCTCTCTGGTCTCTCGGTGCCCCGAACTACAAAACCTCGTGGGAGAGAGTTTAGCACCCAGGACAAGGAAGGCATATGAAGGGGCGTTCCGTTCCTATTGGTCCTTTTTGGGTTCTGCTAGGGGGGAGATTTGGGGCCAAGAAGAGTATGTCTTAAAATTTTTGCTGTCTTTACATCAGGCAGGCAAACCGGTAGCTACGGCCCAGAGGCATCGGGCCGCCATTTCCTTTATGGCACGGGCTCATGGTATCCAGGACCCCACGGCGTCTTTTGTGGTACAGAAAGCGCTGCGTGGGTGGCAACGCCTTGAGGGTCGCAGAGTAGATGAAAGGCACCCGATAGGTCTGGAAAGGTTGGCCCTCTTACTGTCCGTACTCCCTGCGACATGTTCATCTCATTCAGAAACAGTGCTATTCCGGGCCGCTTTTGCATTAGCATTCCATGGGGCTATGCGGGTTAGCGAACTGGTGGCAAAGAACAAGCAGGATACGGGGGGTGGTCTGTGCCGAGAGCACATTCAAGTTAAGGGGGAGACGATGATTGTCTCGTTTGCCAGGTCCAAGACCGATCAGGGAGCGATCGGGGACAGTGTAGTGGTCCAGCGGATTCCCGGATCTCCCATGTGCCCGGTTGCATGCGTTGAGGAGTATTTGGCGCAAAGGGCGGCATCATGGGGGGGGACCTTGCTGAGACACGCCGATGCCACCCCACTGACGAGGTTTCAGTTCCAGCGGGTACTTGCAATGGCAATTTCGGCCGCGGGCTTAAACCCGGGCGAGTTTGGGACCCATTCCTTCCGGATAGGGGCTGCTACAGAGGCTACAGCCAGGGGTCTGAGTGTGGAAAAAGTGAAACAGTTGGGGCGTTGGTCCTCCAATTGTTACAAAAGGTATGTGCGGTTGCACATGTTGTGAAGCTGATATCATGTACTCACGCTTCTTGTTTTTGTTTGGTTTACAGTGTCGCAAGCTTACGAGGCGGGGCGGACGGTGCAGTCGACCCGACACCTGGGTACCAGCGGTCAAAGATCACCGGCTGAGGAAAGAGTGGTGTGGGTCGTGGGCCACTCATACGTGAGGCGTGCCGCGGACGTATTCAAAGCAGGTGACATGATTCACATGGCTGGGGAATACGGGTACAGGGTGACCTTCTACGGAAGGGGCGGGCTCTGTATTGACCAGTTTCAAACTTTTATGGAGGATTTGTTAGGGCGGGCAAGGTCACCGCCAGCTATAATCATAGTGCATCTTGGGGGCAATGATCTGGTGACCACTGGTCGACGGGTACT
This sequence comes from Lissotriton vulgaris, assembly GCF_964263255.1. Lineage (NCBI taxonomy): Eukaryota > Metazoa > Chordata > Amphibia > Caudata > Salamandridae > Lissotriton > Lissotriton vulgaris. Next base: position 1,729,654,533 of record NC_141693.1, read on the forward strand.
TCTCGAGTTAATATTGTCCACTGTAAGTTGGTTGGCGAGAAGGGTTCCGGGGTGCACGATTGCATGGTCCCATATGATTCCACGAAAGGTGTGGCGGGGGGCGAATTCTGTTTCTGCTATAAATCATTCGGTGAAGAAAGTAAATAAAAAGCTGGGTAGACTGTTCCGTACAAGTACATTGCATTCGATTCCTCATGGTTGTATCAGGGGGGACAATATGTATCTAGAGGATGGGGTCCATTTGTCCCGGGTGGGGAATTCTTTACTCATAGGAGACCTCGTAGCCTGGTTAAAGAGTTTACAGCATGACCTTTAGGTAGGAGTTTTGTGGGGGGTCCGGATAGCCGGTCAACTATCCGGCCTGTGGCGGTAAGGTCATGATCGGTGAGCAGTTATTGGAAGATCCCTAGGGGGGGGCGTCACCCATTACGGATGGGAGCGCCCGGGGGGAGGTGGCCATTGGCCCCTCAACGGGGAGGCGGTCCCTTCTAAGGACGGGACGCCTAAAGGAAAGGGAAGGCGGTCAAGGCCCCTCCCTGGATAGGAGGGGCTACGGGCCCCTCCTGGGAATTTCCCGGGGCCAGGACATCTGCGACGGCAGATGTGGTAAGTTGTGTGAGGTGGGGAGGGGGGTCTACGCTACCTTCTAGACACCTCACACGAGTCCTCGGACGACCATTAAGATGGCGTCGAGTTAACAGGGGCCCCCGTCAAGACAAGGGAAATTGGTATGTGCACATGAGGTGCAGTCCTCTGTGCGGCCGCCCCTCACAAGTGAGGGGGGAGTTCTGGTTTAGGGATCTGACACCGGTTACGACCTTGCCGTTGGCCCTTAACGTTAGGATGTACAATTTCAATTTGAAATGCATTTGTAAGGATGTTAGTATCGGCTAGGAGAACCTTTGTATTAGAAATGTGTTAAGGTTAGCCAAAACATCGTAATGTGGAAATGAAATTGTACATGATATGAAACTGTTATTTTAATGTTTTAATTTTGTTTCATATTTTAATAAATACGGCCGGGAGGGTAACTCCCTCCCGCCTTCCAAAAGTTCAGAACTGTTTCCGGATTCCCATTCTTGGGGATTGTGTTGAGAGGGGGTGGCGGGTATCTCAGCCATATGGAAAGGGGCGACCACTCGGTCCCCCCGAACGTATGGTGGAGTGCCCCGACCCCCCTGGGAAGCCATCTTGGGCGGGAGGCGCGTCTCGGCTGGTATGCCCAAAGCGGCGTAGCCGGGGCGCGCTTTTTCCCGCCCAGGAGTGGGTTGTCCTAGACACTGAAGCCGTCAGCCACGCCCCCGGAGGCGGAAGGAGGCGGGGTTACGCCCGCCCGAAGAAGAATAAAAGGAGCGATAAGCCAAGGAAGCATCCTCTTGTTCCTGTGCTCTGAAGCTGCACCTCCCCGCTGCACGTGAGCTCGAGACGGAACGAAGAGCCATTTTTGACCCACCCACCAGCCCCTGAGGACAGCAAGTTGTTTTGAAATAAAGTCATTTGACGTGGTAGTTGTTTTTCTTACAGGTTGTTCTGAATAAAGTTTGTGATTCGGTTTGCAATAAAGTGGATAATTCTTTGCAGCATGCTTTATTAAATACTTGCATCAGAGTTGATCAGTAATGTTTTTAGAGAGTTTATACTTTGAATTGCTTAAGGTATAATTGTCTTTTCCCTCTTTAGTAATTAATTTTGTTGTATTTATTGTTTGGTCGGGCGGTAAGGTCATGATCGGTGAGCAGTCATTGGAAGATCCCTAGGGGGGGGGCGTCACCCATTACGGATGGGAGCGCCCGGGGGGAGGTGGCCATTGGCCCCTCAACGGGGAGGCGGTCCCTTCTAAGGACGGGACGCCTAAAGGAAAGGGAAGGCGGTCAAGGCCCCTCCCTGGATAGGAGGGGCTACGGGCCCCTCCTGGGAATTTCCCGGGGCCAGGACATCTGCGACGGCAGATGTGGTAAGTTGTGTGGGGTGGGGAGGGGGGTCTACGCTACCTTCTAGACACCTCACACGAGTCCTCGGACGACCATTAAGATGGCGTCGAGTTAACAGGGGCCCCCGTCAAGACAAGGGAAATTGGTATGTGCACATGAGGTGCAGTCCTCTGTGCGGCCGCCCCTCACAAGTGAGGGGGGAGTTCTGGTTTAGGGATCTGACACCGGTTACGACCTTGCCGTTGGCCCTTAACGTTAGGATGTACAATTTCAATTTGAAATGCATTTGTAAGGATGTTAGTATCGGCTAGGAGAACCTTTGTATTAGAAATGTGTTAAGGTTAGCCAAAACATCGTAATGTGGAAATGAAATTGTACATGATATGAAACTGTTATTTTAATGTTTTAATTTTGTTTCATATTTTAATAAATACGGCCGGGAGGGTAACTCCCTCCCGCCTTCCAAAAGTTCAGAACTGTTTCCGGATTCCCATTCTTGGGGATTGTGTTGAGAGGGGGTGGCGGGTATCTCAGCCATATGGAAAGGGGCGACCACTCGGTCCCCCCGAACGTATGGTGGAGTGCCCCGACCCCCCCGGGAAGCCATCTTGGGCGGGAGGCGCGTCTTGGCTGGTATGCCCAAAGCGGCGTAGCCGGGGCGCGCTTTTTCCCGCCCAGGAGTGGGTTGTCCTAGACACTGAAGCCGTCAGCCACGCCCCCGGAGGCGGGAGGAGGCGGGTTTACGCCCGCCCGAAGAAGAATAAAAGGAGCGATAAGCCAAGGAAGCATCCTCTTGTTCCTGTGCTCTGAAGCTGCACCTCCCCGCTGCACGTGAGCTCGAGACGGAACGAAGAGCCATTTTTGACCCACCCACCAGCCCCTGAGGACAGCAAGTTGTTTTGAAATAAAGTCATTTGACGTGGTAGTTGTTTTTCTTACAGGTTGTTCTGAATAAAGTTTGTGATTCGGTTTGCAATAAAGTGGATAATTCTTTGCAGCATGCTTTATTAAATACTTGCATCAGAGTTGATCAGTAATGTTTTTAGAGAGTTTATACTTTGAATTGCTTAAGGTATAATTGTCTTTTCCCTCTTTAGTAATTAATTTTGTTGTATTTATTGTTTGGTCGGGCGGTAAGGTCATGATCGGTGAGCAGTCATTGGAAGATCCCTAGGGGGGGGCGTCACCCATTACGGATGGGAGCGCCCGGGGGGAGGTGGCCATTGGCCCCTCAACGGGGAGGCGGTCCCTTCTAAGGACGGGACGCCTAAAGGAAAGGGAAGGCGGTCAAGGCCCCTCCCTGGATAGGAGGGGCTATGGGCCCCTCCTGGGAATTTCCCGGGGCCAGGACATCTGCGACGGCAGATGTGGTAAGTTGTGTGGGGTGGGGAGGGGGGTCTACGCTACCTTCTAGACACCTCACACGAGTCCTCGGACGACCATTAAGATGGCGTCGAGTTAACAGGGGCCCCCGTCAAGACAAGGGAAATTGGTATGTGCACATGAGGTGCAGTCCTCTGTGCGGCCGCCCCTCACAAGTGAGGGGGGAGTTCTGGTTTAGGGATCTGACACCGGTTACGACCTTGCCGTTGGCCCTTAACGTTAGGATGTACAATTTCAATTTGAAATGCATTTGTAAGGATGTTAGTATCGGCTAGGAGAACCTTTGTATTAGAAATGTGTTAAGGTTAGCCAAAACATCGTAATGTGGAAATGAAATTGTACATGATATGAAACTGTTATTTTAATGTTTTAATTTTGTTTCATATTTTAATAAATACGGCCGGGAGGGTAACTCCCTCCCGCCTTCCAAAAGTTCAGAACTGTTTCCGGATTCCCATTCTTGGGGATTGTGTTGAGAGGGGGTGGCGGGTATCTCAGCCATATGGAAAAGGCCGTCATGTTGACATTTGCGACCTTTTAATTTGGACTTTGCTCCCAAGGAATGCAGAATGACCTCTCTGAACAGGCTGCTAAGAGTGAGGTTTCTGGTTTCTCTGTGAGAACATCAATAAAATGAACAAACTTAATTTAAAGGGGAAATGCATAGGGGTTTCTCTGAAGGTCCCAAACACGTGCTAAATAATATTTAGAACTAATACATTTGTCTTTCCACACTAAGGAAAATAATGTTTGAAAGCTGCGTTTATTTTACAGAAAATGGAGTGTTGCATTAAGTCTTAGATAGAAAATAACGTGCAGCCCTTTTCCAAATTTTGAAGGTTATAGGTTACAGGCCTACGTACAAAAAAGATTTGCTCATTAGGTATTATTTTTTCAGTGCACATTATAGGTACCAAATTAATATGGAGTGTCAGTATAACCATTTCTTTTGGAACGGTAAAATATGATGACTTGATGTTGCGAGGTGAACTGACACCATGTATATTACAATGGTGTTTTGTGTTGTGTATTTCTCTGCTTCTGCCAACAGATAATTCATGAATTGTTCTAGGTGATTTAAAGCGGACAAGACACGTGAGTTTGGTTAATTGAAAGGAGATGTGTTTTTGTGTAATTTCTTTGAAAAAAATGTTCATGTTTTCGTTTTTTGTACTTGACAGTAGACTCCAACTATGTTGTGTTCTACTGTCAAAAGGATGGTGCAGGCCCAAATATTGGGTTTTTGGCTGCAGGTTTAGGCTGCAGGTTTACAGCACATATAAGTACATGACATGGTGTTGTGTGTTACCGCTTATTCACATATGTTATTGTTCTGCTTTGTGCATTGATATACAGCAAATATATCTGATGGCTTGACATGTGCATTTTGTAGGTTTTGTTTTGCGTTGTTACTATTACAAGTTCTCCTGTGTTGTGAAGCGATCATATGACGATATGTATCGTAGCACAATAATTGGATGGCTTTGGTATAATGATAAATTTCACAGATATGGTTTTCATACTGTGAGGAAGATAGGCAGCATTTTTACCAGTGCATGCCTAAATCTGGCTATAATGATATTGAAGAGAACTAAAAAGATATACAGGTTCAAAAGTGTATCACCTGATGTTAGTCACCTACTGCACATCCCCTTAAAGGAATAGGCAGCCCTAAATTGTTATGTATCCTTGATTGGACATAAGGATAGAATTATAGATCTGTGACTCAAGGTAGCCTAATTTCTATATTGCATTACTTAATCATGTTTTGTTTCCCAAATAGCATATGGCTTATGGCTTTGTCCCTTGAAAGGAAACTAGGTTTCATTTCTCTCTCCCTGAAGAAGGAACTGGAACATTAGCTAAGATTACTGTATATGGTGTAATTAGAATGTGTGTACCTTTGGTCTTGTGTGTATCCCCCGTACTCTTGGTGCTGTGTCACATGCCTGAGGCACCCAAGCAAACTCTTGTTCTTCCTATTTCTATTGTTGCCCCCCCTGACCAATGTCGCATTATGCTTAGTTACTAGGGATTTTAATTGTGTCCTACTTCCATTTCACCTTCCCATGTTCCTTTCACCAGTCAACCCATTTATTATGGGTGTATTGTTTATGTGCACACTTCTAGACTATAGTGATGTGTTAGGGACCCCCCATGGTATGTAAAATGTTTTTCCAGACTGACTGTCAGGGTAGTAATAGGCTGGTTAACTGACCCAATATTACAGTGAGACATGTTTTCCATCTCAATAGGAGATATCTTAAGTTTACCCTTCTAAACATAACAAATTTTAAGATGTGTTCTAATCATGCAAATACCAGGACTTTCTAGTGCTTGTCCTTTGTCTGCACATTTGATCATTAGCCTTTGTATTGCATAGTGCACCTGATGCACATTTTTAAAGGGACCTTTCTTCATGTCCTTGATAATCTGAATCATGTTATTTCTCTATTTGAGATGTTCTAGATAAGGGATTTAGGAACATCTAGGCTTAGTCATTGAGGGAACACATGTATTTGCCCCATTAGACAATGCCACTGTGTGAGGAAATCCATTTGGATAGGTGACAGAGAATAATGAAAAGAACATCTTGATTTGGAGGAAACTAATAATTGTGTTACATTCCCTACATCGCTAGGTCCTGCTGGATCTTCCAGAGTCAAAGGAAGAGTGATTCCCTGCAGACCTGTGATCAACACTAAGCCCACTCCCCATCAGTGACCGCTACAGATTGCTCTACAAATCCTGCAACAAGGAAGTTGCGAAGCTGGACAGCGATCATCAGCGCGACATCAGTGGTACCTCCAAAAGCAAGGAATCTGCTTGAAAGGCGTTGCAGAAAAAAGGAGGAGCCGGTTCCTTGTTTTCCACAGAATTAGAGTTTATTCATTTGGGCTCTGTACCTGTTATGTGCTGGAAACCTCTGTCAGTGTACATTCCCTTGAGCCCTTGGCCCGAGTTTTGGCCTCACCCACACCTCTTTTGCTTTGCACCAGCGGAATGGCAGTGCACCCAAGGATCCACGGTTGGAAATAGGCACTACCTTTTGGTGCCCATGAGAGAGCAGCTTGAGCGTCCTCTGACACTAAATGATGAGTGTTGGAGTCTGAAAGTGCTGCTGATTTTGCTGGGCTGTTTCTCAGTAGTGCTTGGATCTGCATGAGATGCTTTGTGCCCTTGATTAATGAAGAGCGCATCATTTGTAGTGTCTGCCACAAAGAAGAGACACTGGTGCATTGTTTTGAGACATTGAGACTTTCGAGTGAGCTGTGAGTGTTTTGCCCGGAGGGCTCTCCAACTAAACAGTATTGTCTTCTCATGAAAAAGCCTGAATTGAAGAGGCCCAACGCGAGGAAGACACTGGAAGCGGATTTGATGGACAATAGAAGCCTGCAAAGAGAGGCTTTGGCAGACTCTGGGTATTTTCTGTGAGCTTGTATAGGATTGGAGTTTGGAAAGTAATGTTTGCTGCTTTGCTGGCATTTGTTTTAAAGTACTATTCTGTTTAGTAAAAGCAGAATAAAGTCTCTCTGTGGAAGAGTATCCCTTTTTCATCTGAGAGCATTGATCAGGAATGCCACTGTTTCACTTGAACATATAATAGATTACTGAAATGCATAGGAAGCTATATAGAATGTTATTAGATAATTCTAGGATTTGCCTTCTGCTTAGGATTGTGGAAAATTATGATTTCATTCGTAATAGTGGTCACTACTTCCTCCCGTGGTCTATATGTTCTCAACAACGTGTTTTCTAGTGTTATTCTAAAATGGCATTGTCTTTTATGGGTGGGATTATTTTGTTGCTACCCAATTGACATCTGTACCCACCTCCCAACCTATGTCTCTTCCTACTATTACCTCTTTGCATTTGACTTTTGTTTCTCCTTTTCTCTCTTGCTTTTCCTGAAATTGTATTATGGTTTTCTGTTAGATTTTTGATTGGTTACCATTTGCCAGTTGCAGGGTCACGTAGGAGTACCAACGGTTCAGTTTGTGACCTGAGTAGTGGCAGTAGGTCTGCAGGACTTGCAGTGTCCTATGACCTGCTAATAATCACAGCTGGAGTACTCTATCAAGATTGCGTGAGCGACATTAGAAAATGGAGATTGTATTGAGGAATGACGATAAAAAGCAAGAGATGAAAACCGAAATTATAGAATGTTGTTCTCTAAGTGTGGTATAGCTTTATCTATTTTAATACTTTTATGTATTCCATTAGTTACTATATTCTGGTTTGTTTCTCCTACACAATTGACGTCTGCACCAACTTCTCAACCTACTCTGAACATGAACTGGTTAGGCCAGAGTTTACTGATAAACCCTTCTGTACAGCTTCTACATCAACACCAGTTAGTAGTGAACATCACTAATTGTTGGGTGGGTGATCTTATACCACATACTACAGATAGAGGTATTCCCTATTTGGTCCTGCCATATATGGCCTTTGTACCACTACATGTGTAAGAAGACCTGTCCCGAGAGAGTTGCTAAGTAGTAAGATGATACTACAGCAACCCCTTGATGATCTGATAAGTATAGACCTAGATTCAGACTGACATGGGTTTAGGTTATTGCCTATATAAGGGCAAAAGGGGCGTCTGTGGTACTGAAAATTCTGGACCCTGCTATTGTATGGTACCGAAGCTCTGCACTTGTGCATAAAATATCATCATACCATGACGAATTTGGTATTGGCAGACCGGTAATAATTAGGACATTATTACTGTGCATTTGCGTCACGATTGAGTGACAGGAACACCCCTAAATCGTGCTCCCTGTCTTGGAGCCTTGGGTTCCATGTTGTGAGCGGCATCCATCTTGTGATTGCCCTTACATAGTCAATTGACCAAGGCTGAATTCGAGCTGAAAGGACACGTACACCTTCCCTGACTCCTCTGTGACCTGGCCAAGCTGACTCCACCGCCTCAAGCCAAACCTGTTCAGGCAGTCCCCAACCCACTGGCCGAGCGAGATTTGTATCAAGGCACAACATACCACAAGCCTTTCATCGCACACAAACCATGTCTAATCTTACACACACCTGTCTCTGCTCCTCTCTTTATGATCTGCTTTACGACGGGGAGGTGCCCGTTTTTATTAGGGGTCCGTCGATATCTGATGGAAACACTGGACCTTGCCGGATAGTTAATTATAAACTGGACATACGAAAATGTGGGCTGTCATCATAACTCTGCTCCCTCTTTGTATTGGAAACATGTGAATTATTTACTGTGAAACAAAGAATGTTTGCCTAGGGCATAACAATTTGTATAAAAGGTCTGTGCGAAGGCCATGCAGGCAGACTACCTCATTCAGTTGCATCTAAGTGTGGCTGGGCGACGTAGCCTCATAATTAATAAAGATGTCTTTCCATATTTCAGATTCTCTGTTGATTCCTTTGCTGCTTATGAATGAAGTACCAATTGGTAAGATCCCTGAGAAGAAGTATGATGGTTTTCAGTATGATGAATTTTAGGTACTTCAACATTTGCAAAAGTTAAAAGTATTGGCATTGTAAATGACAAAGCTATTAATTTCGCTATTTTCAAAACCAACACATAAATATAAAATGTGTCATTTACAAGACCAATAGCTCAAACTTTCCTAATGCGAGACCTATTGCATTGCAAATGCTTGTTGTTACTTATTGCTGTATTTGGATGACAAACTGATGTTAATATTGGGAAACCTTTGCCCAGTTAGTGTTAATGTGTAAAAATGACAAAGTAAAGACGTAATACAAACACAAAATGTGATGCATTATTGGGCATAATTGCCTTTTCTTGACGCATAATTTAGTCAGCCCTACCACATAATTTGCTCCTCATCTGCCACAGAATTCCAGAGTCCTGGACAATAAAAAAAGTGTTCTAATGCACCCTGCGTTATTAATGTTTTTTACCCTGATTTCGAGTTCAGCAGAAGAGTTAGTCTGTAACAAAGGTGACAGGCATCCCCTCTACCATCTTACAAGAACCATTGGATATAATGCACTGGTAATGCTGCAGACGGATATCCGTGTCCTATGTGCAGAGTAACCTGTCCGCTGAAATCTAAATCAGGCCCACTGTCGGAAAAAATGCCTTTTGACTGGTAGATTTCTCTATGGCTCTCCCTACTTCCTGTAAATTCACACTCACAGACCAAGCCATTAGACATGGCATTGTTATCTCAAAGGCCACTGAGTGATAATATCACAAGGTATATTTGGCTAACACCTTATATGATGACATCACACAAAGTCACGTTAAGCAAAAACATCACACAACACCTACCTATGGCAAGGCGGCCTACACCCTGAGAGATGACATCACAAAGCACGTGCCTAGGGCTGAGGGCCTTTATTCTGAGTAATGGCCTTACGAGACACCTTTCAATGTACAACAGGCCTGAACACCGCGCGAAGATAAGGGTTACATGCTGGGATGACATCAAGACACACCTGGCTGTGGCAAAGTGAGTGACCTGCAGGGTGAGTGGACTGCAGACTGAGTGGTGACCACACAAGGCATTTTCACAAAAGGCCAGCTAAAAAAAGCTAGTTGGGTAACGTGAATCGCCTGACGTGGGTGCGGTTTCTGTTTCGCACTATGGTCCTTACTTGTCGACAGGATACTCCACCACAAGCGTGGCGGATGCCTGGTCTGTCATATAACAAGCGCATTATAGCCACCCACACTTGTAATACGTCGCATCTGTCACGTTTTAACTGAGCTTCCTGACATCCAAACTCTAATAAGAATTAATAACACCCTAGGTTTGTTGTTTGAAACCTTATTTGGAAAAATATTGTAAAACTTGATAAACGTGATGCCTTTCTTCATCATGCACTTAAATAATATGAGATCGCCATAGAAGGATACAAATAAATCATCTCACAGGTGCTAAAGCCGTCAGTGCTTACCCTCAACCTACACCATTTTACTTCCTGTTCACGTCTAACTTGACTCCTTCCAGGACCTTTTTATGATTCTTTAGCAGTTATCCATTCCTTTCCTAGTTTCCTAGCTACCCATTAACTGCTGGAATTCCTCTACCCCCGGCTGCCTGTATGCCCCACCCCGTCAGAGACGTGCCAGTCAAGCAGAGTTAATCAATGCCAGGCAGCCCAGAAGCAAACCTCCCTGCTCCCTGACCTGAATGGAGATGGAGAATAGATCCGAGTCCTGGCCGGAAGTGGCGGGTGACTCATCCGGTCCGCTCATTCAATCCTTGGTCCCACTGGGACAACTCTTCTGTCTCGTCACCGCATCAGTACGGCAGGATGTGGGGTGCCTTGAAGTTCATGCGTTCTTATTAAAGCTCTTGGAGAATGCACAGTTCCTCTAAAGGTTTAGCTGTCCGCCGCTTTCATTGCTTTCCTACCCCCTGCCCACGTATTGCTTTTAAGGGAAATCACTTTATTCTTTTAAAACGACTATCCATTTTCTGTAAAACTTTATTGTGCATGAAGTTAGGTCACTTTATTAATGGCTCCCATGAGCTATTCTCCCAAAACGTTTGCTGATACTTAGAAAAATATAAAGGACAGTAAAATTTAAATATTGGGGTTGCGAGTGGTTACGATTACGCATGTTGCTTCTTGAAGCTGCGCTGACTGCTTTGCACCCAGCCCTGGTGCTAGGAATTATGGAGACCCAATCACTTTAAAACGTTGTGGTTTTGCTGCCCTTACCCCGCCCCCTAGTACCAGGGGCTCACCTGAGGCCTTGACTTGCAGTGTGGCTCCTGCTTGGATAGCTGCCTAATATTGTTCTAATGCTACTTGGACCTTGTTTGCAACTCATAGGCTTTGAGGCATCCATCACGGAGTCAGGCAGCACAGTTTACTCTGGAACAGTTCTGGTAATGACATCATTTTGGGGTCAGCTCTCGTTGCTTTACTGATATTATTAACTCATGTTATCAGTGTCACACTTGATGCAGTATTTTTTTAATTCTCCTCCAAAATGTCAAGTCCTGTGATATAAGCTGGAGAAAAAGTTGCATTATGTCACTTTATGCCATATTATTGGACTCAAATGTCCTGGGGTGTAATTTCTATGTGTCTCATATTCAGATCAACTTTACTGATTTGGTTGTGAGAAACTAGGCACACCAGGTGAACTTGTCAATCACCTGCTGTCCCTACAGAGGTCAAGACCCTGAGGTTTGACAAACCCCAGTCTATTGGATTTCATCTTTTGCCATCATCCTCTCGGCTCTGTTCACTCACTGCACATTACGCTGTATATATAATGCTATGTTTGACCCTTTTCTGATAATTTCAGTTGACTAGGGCTCAGACTGGTACTTTAGTCTGCTCTATTCGTCCATTAATTACCTCCACACAGAAAGGTTTTGCCCTACCCCCCTGTTACTAGCAACTGTGAGTATTGTCCATTCAGAGGGCACCCAATTTTCTTAAAAGACAATCAGGAGAAACAAGAGAGGACATGAGTGGCCTAATTCCTCAAGAAAATAGGTGTACCGAAAAAATCCAGCAAATTGCTGCCGTAGCCACTGACATGCCATTTCCTCCCAACCGCTTTGTCTTAAAAAAATCTCAAAAACTCTGTTGCAAGGTGTTTCAGACTCTTTCAGATTTCTCCATTTGTCTCTGTAAACCCCCTCCTTTGTTTCCATCAAAAATGTAACAATAAGTGATTTAGCACACTGTTTGATGATAATACTAAGCTCTCAAGAAGTGACATTGCCTGATCTTTGAACCCAGTGTCTCCACAACGGAATGACATCACCCAACCATTGGCTCAAGGAAATCACATCATGAGGATAAAAAATTCTTGCAATATGCATGAAAAACATAAAGATGTTACAGACACATATAACACGGGGCGTAAGGTTCAATTTGCAACCAGACTCAACTGAAAACAACACTCTTGCTTAGTAGCTGTGCTACAGAATGTCCGTTTATCAGTTTGCTGCATGTGGAAGAAGGGTGGTACATGCATGTGAAGATAGCTATCGAAAGAGGACCTAGCTTGAGAGTACAGGTGGGCTGTACATCATGGTGAGATGATACAGTATTGTGTACAATAATCCTGGCTGAAGAACCAGGAGGGATCTCATGTGATTTGGCTCTTAATGGGCGCCGGAATCCTGAGTGCCTCTTATAGTGATTCTATTCTATTCTATACGGAATTTGTTAAGCGCACGGTCACCCAGGGGTTTCATGGCGCTGACGAAAGCAGATGGTAGATGGTAAGTGAAGGGGCAGATGGTATATTGCTCTAACCGTACGCTTGTTTGAATAGCCAGGTCTTCAAGGCTCGTATGAACTCTGTCAACTTGGTGCAGCTTCGGATGGACAAGGGCAAAGAGTTCCAGGTCTTTGGGGCGAGATATGCGAAGCTGGATCCGCCGAGTCGTTTCTGTTTAAAAGTCGGCACCGTGAGGAGGGACAGATGGGTGGAGCGAAGCTCGCGGGTAGGTTCGTATTTGTTAATGAGTTGGTTGATGAACCTGGGGCTCTTTCCGTGAAGAGCCTTGAAGATTAGGCAGCCTGTCTTAAAAGTGATCCGATGGGTGATGGGGAGCCAATGGAGGGAGGCCAACAGAGGTTTGGCTGACTTCCTGCGATTGCTCTTGTATATTAATCTGGCTGCTTGATTTTGAGCAATCTGCAGGCGTTTAGCGATGGTGAGGGGAAGGCCCAAGTAGGTAGAGTTGGAAAAATCCAACCGCGAGAGAACCAATGCGAGCACCACCTGGATGAGAGCAGAGTGGGTCAGCAGATGAGCGATTTTTTTAATCTTTCTTAACTGAGAGAAGCAGGAGGAGATCACAGTTCCGACCTGGGTCTTCAGTGATAGATCGGCGCTAAGAGTGACCCCAAGACTCTTGGCTGACTGGGAGGGGGATGGAGGTGTACCCAGCGAGGGTGGCCAAAAATGGGGCCCCCAACTGAGTGCACTGTTGCCAGGAAGTACTAACTCAGTTTTTCCTGGGTTCAATTTAAGGTGGTTCCGATCCATCCAGCTCTGGATGTGCAGCATGGTCTTATGAAATTCCTCGACAGAGTCCGGGGAGTTGAGGGGAAATACCAGCTGCAAATCGTCTGCGTAGTTGAATATGATGACCTTTCTATCTTTCAGGGAGTGCAGTAGAGGTTTGAGATAAAGATTAAAAAGGAGGGGGGACAGTGAGGAGCCCTGTGGGACACCGCAAGTGGTAGGGAGTGTGGGGGCTGTGAAATTCTCCAGTTTTACAGCCTGGGATCTGTTCGTCAGGAATGACTTTATCCAAGAGAGAGCCGCGCCGCTAAGGCCGGCTTGTTCGACACGGTGTAATAGTATGGTGTGGTCCACCGTGTCGAACGCGGCCGATAGATCAAGCAGCACGAGGGCCTGATGGATTCCACTATCGGCATTGGTCCTTAGGGTGTTCTGCACGGCGAGGATCACCGCCTCGGTGGAGTGTGCCTGGCGGAATCCCGCTTGGTTGGGTTCCAAATAATCAGATGATTTGATGAAATTGGATAAGCAACTGGTTACGTGAGTTTCCAGTAGCTTGGCACCATATGGGAGGAGGGAAATGGGGCGGTAGTTAGAGAGGTTGGAGGGATCAGCACCTGGTTTCTTGATAAGAGGGACCAGGGTGGCATTTTTTAAGGAATCAGGTACTATTCCTCGTGATAGGGAAGTGTTCAGAATAGGGAGTATGCCCTGGGGGAGAGCAGCATAGACTTCTTTTAGAATGTGCGGGGGGCAGGGGTCGTTGGGTGAACCCGATTTTACTCGGTTCATTAGCTCCAGTAATTTGGGTGGTTCGATGGGGGGGATATCCTGAAGAGTGTTAGGGTTTCTACAGATATCCGAGTCGTCTGTTACAGCATGGTTGGTTTGGATGCTGTTTTTTATGATGTCAATTTTCTCCTTGAAGAAGTCGTTAAGCAGGTTGCACATTGCCTGTGAGGCAGGTTGAGAGGGAGAGGTTCTGGAGTCATTGCATAGGTCGTTGACGACTCTGAAGATTTCTCGAGATTTGTTTTTGGCGTTAGAAATTTTATCAGAGAAGAAGGAGGCTTTGGCAGATAGGAGGGAGTCGTTGTAATTTTTGCGGGCTGTCTTGTATAGTGCTCTATCTGTGGCGTGGTAGTCGTGTCTCCACTTCCTCTCCAGTTGACGGAGTTCTAGTTTCTGCTTTTTTAGGTCAGCAGAAAACCATTTGTGGGCGTCCATACGACGGGCGCGGGAGAACTTGGTAAGGGGAGCATGTACATTGCATGCAGAGGAGAGCCATTCGGTATGTGCTTTGTCCATCAGATTGATGTCTGGGCCCTGGGTAGGGATGGAGTTGGTCAGGGTGGAGAGGAAATCTTGGAGATTTAGGGATCTCCATTTCCTGACTAACCCTCCCAGGGGTGCTTGGTTGTTAAGGTGACCCTGAATGGTGATAGAGAATTGCAGTAAGTGGTGGTCAGACCATATGCATGGTGAGGCCGTAGGACAAGAGGTGGGGATATTGCGAGACCAGATGTGGTCTAGGATATGTCCTTTTTCATGGGTGGGGATCAAGACATGTTGGTGGAGGTTTAAATTGGAGAGGAGTTCGAAAAGTTCTGTGGCATGAGGCCCAGCTTCCGGGTTGTTGTACCAATAATTGAAATCCCCTATGACGATGACCTTGTCGTAGTCGACGACTAGACCTGCTATTTGCTCAGACAGGGAAGCAGGGAAGGAGGGCATAGATGAGGGTGGCCTGTAATGATGTCATTAAGGAGATGTGTCTTTAGCTATTTTCGCATTTGTAGGATTGGTGGTGTAAGCCTTATGTATGGAGGGGTGCTTTCCTATAGTGCTTGACAGGGTACAATGTCAAGTCCAGTGATGTCCTAGCTCCTTGAAGCCCTAGGTTGGCGATGTTGTTAGCCCACAATTGATTTTTCCCCATTGTTACTTCTTCTAGCGAGGATGTGTTCCCAAACCCCCTCCTCCCCACTAGCCCGGAAGTGTTTGACGCTCGGCTCCTCCCTCCACAGCAATCGGGAGAAATCCCGTGGTGGACCGGGAAGATGCGGGGAAGCCGGGTGTTCAAGGTTGCAGGCAGGAGTGCGGGTGAGTTGGTAGTGTGCAGATTGCTTTTTTGTTTTAAAAGTAGCGCAAGATACAATTTTTAAAATACAGTTCAATAATTTCTTTTTAAAAAAGTGGCAGCAATACCGTCGAGAGCAGTCGCTGCTCTGCCTAAGCGTGCCTCCGCTGTGCGATTGGAAAGTGGCAGGTTTTTTAGAGCCCTGCCGGTGAGGTCTGCCCCCTCCTCCCCCCTAGCCCGGAAGTGGTTAACTCTCTGCTCCTCCCTCCACATCAATCGGGAGAAATCCCGTGGTGGACTGGGGAGGTGCGGGGAAGCTGGGTGTTCAAAGGTGCAAAAAAATCATGGGGGAAGGATCACTTGTCCTGCATAATCAGGGTATGCAGGTAGGTACGTGGTGTCTCACAATTTAAAAGACCCTCATGCATGTGTATTATGAGTTCTCGTAGCGGTATATGTTGTCTCCCCGCTCTTTTAGTCAAAAGGAAATCCCTGGGTGAACACTCGTTATACTTTCATACCATTTTAGGTACACATACAGACTTAAACAGGGAAAACTAGTATAATACACTATAGGGAATACATATTAATTTCCACACCAAAATTGAATCGTTCACAATCTATTTTTAATATAAAACATATACATAAAAAGATAAGCGCTTTTGCAACACAATTTAAAATTTCAAAGAAATATTCTTTGAAAAGGAAAAGTAAAAACAGTTAATCATAACACTTCATCACATATGTTACCAGTTCCAACTTAGAATTAAAAACAAGGAAAAACACATATCATAGTTTACACGTGAAAGCAATAATCAAAAGACCTATTAGTAAACAACCCCCTAGATTAACTGTGGCTTCTTGATGTCTTTGCCACTGTTTGTCTTTGCATCCAAAGGCCTATAGTTGTTTTATCAACGTAAACAACAGTAACAATAGTGCATGTACATCAGTTGTTCACTGGGCCCTAGTTGGATTCTCTGGGGCAGATTTATGAGGCCCTTGCGCCTCTTTGCGCCGCAATTGCGTCACTTTATTTGACGCAACGGTGGCGCAAACAATGCGCCCTATTTACAACGTGACGCATCTAGGAGATGCGTCACGTTGTAAAGCCCTGCGCCATAAGGAGGCGTTCCTGCGCAGGGGGGGGTGTTCCGGCGCAGGAACGCCTCCTGAAAGTGGCTGAGTGAAATCTATGAGATTTCACTCAGTCACTTTCAGGCCAATGCTGCATCAAAACCCTGCGCCTGCTTGAAGCAGGCGTAGGTCTTGACGCAGCATTGTGAAGATGGGGCACCCTCGAGCCTTGCTGGAGCTGCGTCGCGCTTGCGATGCAACTCCAGCAATGCGCCACCTTTCCGGCACAGATGCGTGACGCATCTGTGCCGTTTTTGCCCCATGGTGCGCCGCATTGTAAATGCGGCGCACCATGGGTGGCGGATCTGTGGCGCACTGTGGCGCACATTAACTGGCGCATCCCTGGGGATGCGCCAGTAACATAAATCTGCCCCTCTGTGTGTAAAAAATGCGTCGACGCGTTTCGGTGCAGAACAAGTGATACTGTGGCACCTTCTTCAGGACTTCTTTAATTGGGGTTACTCGCTTCAGTAAGTGGTTGCTTGCACCCTCCCTGCGAATATACGGAGAGAAAAGTAGGGTGTCACTTGCTTTGTATACAAATTGTTAACATCTCATGATCTAAAGCCCTTCTACTTGCATACTATACAATGATATCTTGTTATAGTCTGTCTCTTACATTTTATCTCTGTATGATACAGTTGTTCAGTTACGTGTCTATCAACCCATTAACAATGTCTGTCTAATTCTATATACACATGCATCATACTCTGTTCGTTCTATGTTTTAGACTTCTCATTGCATTGTTATATTTTGACACCTCTAATCCCTCCGAGTCCATTTCGTTGTGGAAATTGCTAAGGGTAAGTAGGGTAACTTGTAGTCAGCGCTCACGTACAAATTGGTACATTCAGTGCACATTCTTACCCCTTCTATATAAGGAAGAAAATCCAAGATGGTATATTTATGGTATTCGGTATATTTCTTCAGTCTTTCAAATCTGGGTAATGGATAATCCTATTGGGGTATATCAGGAGATATTAGTATATATGGTCTGTTAGCTTGGTCTATGTTAATAGATGATAGCTAATCCAACCGTTTACCTCTTTCACATAAGATGAGCTCCCTGTTATGGGGTGTCTTCTCTGTTTTTCAAATCTTTAAGGTGCTTGGCTGTATATCTATATAGACAGAAAACAGTATATTTGCTTTGTAACTCCCCTCTTACAAGATAGGGGCTGTTCATATGTTCTGACGGAGTTCCATTCTAACCATCTTACCTTAAAAGTTAATAAAACTCTCCTCGAACGGGCATAAGACTGTGGATCTCCTTCAAAGAACTGGATATGTTCTATAGGGGCAAACAGATATGGGATTATATTCTTATACCTGCCAGGTTAAACTGCATCGTTTTCTACTCTGTTTTGGTTTTGTGCAATCTTGGAGTGTTTGTCTGTCCCCTTCTCTGTGCGTTCTTATAGGGGCTATTCACTTCTTAACGTTTATTCTATTATCTGTTGCACTATCGTAATTTGACACTTGAGTATATTTCTAATTCTCATCTGTTCACATGGTATGGCAATGACTGCATTAATTTAGACATCAGCCCTCCTTCTTTCTTTCTTTTGAGGGAAGAGAGCGTGTATATATTCTCTCAGTGTATAGTGTAAATAAAGTTACAGCGTTATATATACAATCTGGCCTTTTCCTCTTTTAACCCACATCTCATAGTAGGGGATAAAACGGTTATTAATTAGGGATAAACCTACCACCTGAAAGGGAACCCTTCCTAGTTGTTCATTATTCTTACTAAGTCCCCTCTTCGCGGTATTTTTAATCCATCCCGCCCGGTTTCTCACTCACTACGCCTCGTATTCACAGCTTTTTCATTTGTCTCTTACCTCGCATTCGCCGGAGCCGCGTCTTTGCCTCGTTCCAACACTCTCAAACGTACTGGTCGTGGCCGCCTCTTATATTCAGGCTAACTCTAGACCAATTAATCTCACCTGGAGAACCTAGCCGCGTCCGTGGGGCGTGACTCCTAAGAGTGGAGGCGCCATCTTGGAACGGTGTGAGCATTGTATTGTTGTATAGATTATTCGTGTTGAGTTGATTTTAAACCGAATAATGTTTATTACCATGTGTTTGTTTCCAGTCATTCGCCTCTTTTTTTTAATGATTTAAGGTTATCTCATATTTCGTAAGGACTATTAATCTCGAAGTAGTTCCAAATACTACCTTCTCTTAAGGTAGCGCCCTTGCTTGGGTTCAGAGCGGCTTTCCTAAGTTGTTACGCCGTCTATGAATGGCCAGGTATTTGTACCGTATATCTAATAAATTTATATTTTACATCTGATTAAGACCGTCTGCCTATAGCGATGCCTTGTATTATGCTATTATGGTGATCTCTATTTTGTACGAATGCTAGTCTTGTTGCTGCAATGTGTGGTTACTCGCCATTATTCACCTTTAGTTGATGGGTGTGTAGAATTTATTCACAACATCTTATTCCTCTTACGGTGGCACACATGCGTTAATCCGGTAGGACTTTTCTGTGGGGAGGCGGCCTTTTTTAGTGGCCCATTCCTTTTACTATGTATCT
The DNA here is from genome assembly GCF_964263255.1 of Lissotriton vulgaris. Taxonomy (NCBI): domain Eukaryota; kingdom Metazoa; phylum Chordata; class Amphibia; order Caudata; family Salamandridae; genus Lissotriton; species Lissotriton vulgaris. The sequence continues at coordinate 1,729,673,564 of NC_141693.1, forward strand.
CTAATTTTATGCAACATATAGACCATATGTTTCTATACGTTGGGAGCATATATATCATTCCCCTCATTCCCCCTATTTCATATGACATATTATGCTGGGGTAGTGGACTGCTATCATTATATTAAACTAGTTTTACTCTTTCATTTGGGTCCTACTATGGAACTTCCTATCTATGGGCTGTCCTTATCTGTTTCTTCCCTTTATCTTACTGTATCACAGGTAACTCTTTCTTTTTATTTGTATTTCGTTGTTCTTGTCCTGATCTTGTCTTGGCGTTCTAAATTTATATCAGGGCTTCCCATTCTTCCCTCGAGTTGAGGCCCTGTCTAATCGTGTTAAATGTAACCATGTACCACTGCTCTTGTTGTTTTCTCCTGGTGGTGCTATTGCCTAATCGGGTCTGTTCTTTTATTCTTTCTAAAATAACCCATCTCAGGTCTTTCTCACTGTGTCCCTGCTCCTTCCAGTGAGATACTAGTGGTGCATTTTCTTTATTGTTTTTGATGGCAGACTTGTGTTCCCCTATCCTTAACCTTACTTCTCTTCCCGTTTCTCCTATATATGCCTGGTCACACGGACACAGGATCATATATATCACATTTTTAGTTCTACAGTTGTTCAGTGTAGTAATTTCATGTGTGACTCCATTGTGTTCCACCTTCTTGGTGATAACACATAGTTCACAAATGCAGCAATTACCGCATTTGTTGTTCCCTACTGCTTTGGTTCCTCTGAGGGTAGTTTGACCTTCTATTAGATCGTCCCTGTAAGTGTGTACCAGGTTCGACCTCAAATGTGTGTGCATAATCCTAGGGTCAGTATTTATGCACCCTCCGCCTGGAGGATTTACTCTTGGTTAAAACAGTAGTGATCATGGATGGTGAGAAAGAGGTGCTAGGGAAGTGAGTTAAAATACCCGGACAGCCAGATACATGACTTTATTGGGTCTGGATTCGGGTAGCCCAAAAAATGGGGGACAGTTGGCTGGTGTGCCGCTTTGGAATGTTTAGGAATTCGAGCGCACTGTATGGTATGTGTTAAAAAACGGTCAACATGTTTCAGCCTTGTTGCCTATATAGGTTAGTGGGCTTTCTTCAGGACCAGTGCAAAAAGAAAAGAAAAAGTGAAAATAAGTCAAAATATGACCTGTTTTCAGGCAGTCTGAGGTCGCATTGTACCTTGCGAAATGCGGAAGCGCACTTCTTCGGATCAGGGGCTAAGAGGAGATGCCTAACTGTGGCGTGACTCCTCCCGCGTAGCTTGTGCTATTGCTGCCTCTTCTAACCCGGATATGATCAGCACTCTTCCTCCCCCCTGTGATTTTTTGTTCAAGGGTGCAGGCAGGAGTGCGGGTGAGTTGGTAGTGAGCAGATTGCTTTTTTTGTTTTAAAAGTGGCGCTAGATACAATTTTTAAAATACAGTTGAATAATTTTTTTTAAAAGGTGGCAGCAATACCGTCGAGAGCAGTCGCTGCTCTGCCTAAGCGTGCCTCCACTGTGCGATTGGAAAGTGTCAGGTTTTGTAGAGCGCTTCCGTGAGGTCCGCCCCCTCCTCCCCTCTAGCCTGGAAGTGGTTGACGCTCCGCTCCTCCCTACACAGCATTCGGGAGAAATCCCGTGGTGGACCGGGAAGGTGCTGGGAAGCCGGGTGTTCAAGGGTGCAGGCAGGAGTGTGGGTGAGTTGGTAGTGAGCGGATTGCTTTTTTGTTTTAAAAGTGGTGCAAGATACAATTTTTAAAATACAGTTCAATAATTTTAAAAAAAAGGTGGCAGTCGCTGCTCTGCCTAAGCGTGCCTCCCTATCTGCCACCTGCTTTGGCCTTCTAAGACTCCTGCGCAAAATCCTCCCACTCCTCCCCTTTCATGCCAGACGGATAATGGTCCAAGGTCTAATTCTGTCCCGTTTAGACTGTGGGAATGCCCTATACCTTGGGGCCCCCCAGTCCACCCTAAACAAGCTACAGATAATCCAGAACTGTGCCGCCAGAACCCTTCTCCAAATCCCTCGGCGAGACTCGGTTAAATCCAGACTAAAAGATCTTCACTGGCTCCCAGTAAGGGCAAGGACAGAATTCAAGGCTATGTGCATTGCACATCGTTCTTACTGGGGAACAGGACCCATCATCAATCGCCCCCTGATAACCGCCTACCATACCAACAGACAACTCAGATCAGGATCCTCCTTTCGCGCCGTAATGCCCAGATTCAAGAGAGCCAGATGCGGAGGCCGATCATTCTCTCAAAATCTCGCTAGGCTCTGGAATGCCCTTCCTCTCACACTCAGATCAGAGCCCAAATTACTCGCCTTTCGAAAACTCCTAAAAACCCTGCTATTTAACAAACCAGTAGCTTTCATCGGCTCTGTTTCAAGCATGACCTCTTTCAGCGCTGGGACGCCTTAGGGTAGCCACCGCGCTTTACAAATTATCTTTTAATATAATTTAATTCATTTAATTTCAGATGCGTGGCTGACTTCTCTGTTAAAGAGGTAGGCCTGCATTATACTCCAGGTTCTAGACAACTCTCAGCCCACTGCCCATGTTCCTTTTGCAGCAAGACTCAATAAAATATGCTACTGTCCCTCATTGGTTTCAATTATAATCATGAGTTTCATAAACAGGCTTCCCTCTGGCTCATGGGATGAAGCGAGTCAGCACCCTCGAACAGAGGATGTTTTGAATATATTACCGGGATGAGCCAAACCTGATCCTTTTTCGACTTATCAGCATGGGTATCAATTAGCCCAGAGAGAGCCCCTTTACTCTCCCTAGTTTCATCTCCTGGTGTTAACCTATCATCTGAGCAGCAAATCTGTTGAGAGGCAAAAGGTGGGCCTAGGGGTCAAACCTGTGACATTAATGGAGTTTAAGGAGAGCAAGAGAATGGTTCCACTAACTCTTGATTTTGGTGAATCATCTTCCATCCTTATCACCAGTCTTCAACATCCTCATCTACAATATATTGGCACCCCACCTGGTCTGTCTTGTGTATGCTCTGCCCTCAGCCCCCCTTCTGGGTCGGTACAGTGTAAGTTCAGTCTTCCATCCCTCTTCCGGTTCAGTGTTGTATATGGGGAGCCCTCCGTCTCTTCTTCTGTTTATTTCTATCATTCAGGCAATTTAAAGTCTACATTGCTACCTTGGTAGTTGCCCCAGAACCTTTGGGAATGTGCTGCTTACCAGATGGAGAAGCTTTTTCCATTCCACCCACGTTCGATCCACGTTCCCATCCAGCCACACTTACTCCTATATTTCCTAAGAGTTGATGTAGGGACTCCTATATTTTGTGGGAGTCGAAGTAAGGTGGAATTGACCACGGAATATGTTTTTAAGTGATTCAATCGTTTTTAATGCCCGTCTGTTTCTCAAACCTAGCACCTAAACCTGGAGCTTTTGCTCGGTTTCAAGTGAAAGTTGTGACCAAAAAAGACCAGAAATCCTGAATATTTCTATCAGAATTGATTTCTGGCCACAAATGCAATGTTGATAATGGTTTCCTCTACTTCTGCTGCACCCCAATTTTATTTCGTTTACTTGCTTTTTATCTGTTGAGAGGTTGACCATTGCATTCTCTAGCCTTTCAATGGTCGAGGGATTCCACCTTATTGATGCTTTGATGAGGGGAGGTCAATTAAGTAAGGCAATGTAGCCCGATGCTTCGCCCTCATTACAAGTAACCCGGTGTTTGAAGCAATATTCATCACACCCGATGGAATTCGACACCGTAGAGGGTAAGAATTTATTGGGTGAGGTTAATGGCAGGCAGTTAGGAGTTTGTCCTTGATAATGGGGAAATCCGTCGGATTTTGTTGCTTAATCTAATAATTATTGGGTATTTTCCCCCTTTGTAAATTTCAACATGCTGAAATTTGCCGGGAGAAAAATGTGCATGTGTTATGTTAGTCGCCAAACTCATAATTCCATTCCAACATGTGCGGTTTCAGCAGTTAATGATCATACCAGAACTATACTGGCCACTTATTCTGAGTGCCTTAGACTTAGTAGGCAATATGCCGAAATAACACTCTTGACACTTATGACATATGTGTGGTAGAGAATGTCTAGCTAACACACGCCTGCTCTTGGATAGCAAGCTGGAACGTTATTATAAGGTGCTCTTGTATCATTATTATCTATTGAACATTAAATTCTATACAAATTTAACTTCATACACTTGCATCCAACTTTCAGCCTCTTTTCGAGGGTTGATGAACCTGACTCCAATCTCAAAACTGTTCAGTATGCCTGTCTCTAGTTTGACGTACTGATGTCTTCAAGGAACTCTAGGTAGAGCGCTTACAGTGCTTACTTAGAGCAGGCGGTTGCAGATGGCGGGCACCAGCACTACTATTTAAGGACCAGGATTTATTTTTTCTCAACAGACTTTCACCCAGAGCAAGAGATAGAAAGGTAGAAAGGGAGAAATTAGGAACAAGAGAAACATACGAAAACAGTGACAAAGGGATAAAACATTAATGAAAAAGAACCTGCAAGATTAAACACAGGAAGTGTAGGGTGATGGATGAAAAAGCATAGGTTGGAATCAAGACTAGGGGTGGAAGTTAAACTCTGCTCCGCCGGCGGGATTCGCAGAGTTTTGCCTACTCAGTTACAGAAAAACTTAGCAGTTGCACGGCAGAGTTTTTCTCATGCGCGGCTCACCAACTTTAAGTTGGCGAGCGTGAGCAAGAAAATCAAGCGCTAGGACGAGTTCCGGCTGAAGCAGGTTACTATCGTTCGCGTTGAGAAATGTGCAGCTCAAGTAAAACATCTACTCAAGCGGCAGAAAGAAGCAATGCCCTCTAGCACACCAAATGATGCTCCTCGCGCTAATTTTACTGTGCAAAACAAGCTCCTGGTGCTAAAAATCAGCGTGACGTTCCGAAATTCCACCGCTCGCAGAACTCTGCAGAATCTGGCAGAATTTTTATGGAATTTGTGGAGTGAAACTCCGCAAGTTGCCCCACCCCAAATCAAGACCAGGCCACTCCAGTATTAGGCAACCCTAGCATTTGGAAGCACCAGGAAGCAAACTCCTGTGGAAAACTTTGGGCACCTGCATTTACGTTTTCTTTTTTTTACAAATTAAGTACTGACTACTTCTTTACTCTGCCTTTATCTGATTGCCAGGTCACCTGATCAAAAAACTCAGACCGAACCTGTTTGACATGACTTTCTGCCTGTGAATTCATAAATATATTACAATTATGTCTTAATATAGCACGCTATTCTTCCGTTTTACCATCTCTGTGCTCTACTAATAACAAATTATATTATTGTTCACTTTCAGACACTGAACGCCGCCGGATTCACCACAGGTGTCGGCAGCAAACATTAAAATCACTTAGGGCCTTATTACGAGTACAGCAGTCCTGGGACTGCCGTACTTGCGGTGGTGGTCCGACCGCTGTATTACAATGGTGGCCGTGGGACCACCAACACAGCCAGGATCCTGGATCTCGATGTGGAGGTGGTGGGAAAGGCAGCAGTCTGCCTCAACTGTGCAGATCCGGCATTGCTGTGCAGATTACAACCTTCCTTTCCTCCAACAATTTCATGGAGGTAACCCTGCCATGAAATGCCCAAGGCCTAATCTTTCCATAGAGGTGCATGGGGGATACATAATATGCCCCCCAAAAGTGCACAGTTGTGCGTTCACTGTGTGGCATGCACAAAATGGTGCATGCCACACTGTGCACAGATGACCTGGAGGCACTGTCACAGTGGCAGAATGCTTGTAAGCCTCTCCTATGAACCAAACCTACTGCCGCCGTGACACCACCGATGCAGCACTGCCAGCTCTGGATTACACTCCTAATCCGGTGGGAGAGAAACCATGGGATTGTTGGTGTTCCTGGCACCGCTGCGTTGGCATTCCGGCGGGAAGACTGCGGCTGTCCGCAGCCCCAGCAGGGGGCCAATCCAGAAGGGTGGCCCTTCAGTGACATTTGGGCACCAGCTCACCTGCTCTAGTGGTTGGGGGCTCCTGTAGGAGTCCACTCGCCAGATCCCCACATGGGCGAAATATCCGGTGAGCCAGGTGGGGGGAGGGCATATAAACCTCCCCCGCCCCTCCTGACGGTCTCTGTCTCATCAGCCACGTCGGTGGGCTGCACGCAGGAATTGGATGTGGGGTTTACACAAATGCAGTTTGTCTGGATGGGCTTCCATGGAATGAGATGGAGCAGCATCACTAACAGACTAGAGCAACGACTGGCTCTAGGGGGCGCCCTCCCCAGCATCTTGGTGATCCACCTGGGAGACAACGACCTTATTCCCATGGGGAGGAGGGCTCTATTACAAACAAAGTCTGATTTGAGAGAAATCAGTAAACGCATGGGACAATGCGAAGTCTGGTGGTCTGAAATCATCCCTTGCAGAAACTGGCACAGGGCCATGTCCAGCGAGGCGGTGGAACATTCTCGTAAGAGAGTCAATGGTTCCATGCATAAGTTCACAGACCAGAAGGGTCCGGGTTTCATCAGGCATGAGCTGATTCAGTCCAAAATCAAGGGATGCTTTGCGAAGGATGGGGTCCACTTATCTCCTGTGGGGATGGACCTGTTCCTGCTTGACTTGCAGGAGGCACTGGAAATGGCAGGTTGCAGGTGACATTATAGCTTGTGTGTGGCGGGCTCTGGCGATGATGGGAGCCGGCTCCAGAGCTGTGGCGGAGTTACAGGGCTATCTGGAAGCAGACGCGAACAGTAAGGGTACCTCTGCTCGGTACAGTAGGGGTGCCAGAGCCAAAGACCAGGAGCCTGGAAAACCGCGGCAGCGCCCGGTTAGTCCTTCGGGCAGTTGGGGGCCTGACCAACCGGGGGTTTGCCTTGCTATAATCCACCCTGAAAAGGGCATGAGTAGAAGAGATTAATGTGTCAAGTGATCCAGAAGAGAATCATCAAAAGGTAGCACTGACTGGGTGTCCCACAGTGCTGGCTCATCAGGCGGGCGGGGGGGGGCAGCATAGGTTGGTACAGCTGCCCGCCCTTGGATCGCCTGTAAACCCACCCACATATTACATACTCTTGTATAGAATAAACCTGCAGCAATATTTTCCTTGTGTATTTATTCATTCTTGCATGCTCAGACTGTGGGTGGGGGAAATTGCCGCTAATGGCTCTATAACAAACTCATAATCTGGCCCTTACTTATTTGCAGGCTTAATCTACTCTTATGGTCATAGTTATTATTTTAACAAATCTATACTATAATAAACCTTTTTGGGTGTTAAAGTGCTTAAAACAAGTTTGTGTTAAAATGGTTCATTTATATTAAAAAGCGTTGACGTAGGTGGCAGGTGACATCTGGATGCTAGTAAAAAAAAAACATCATGTTTCCTACAACGTATAGTTAATAATCCTGACATTCCATTTCTGTTTCCTCCAATGTTGAAGTCAGGCATACCTGCCTGTTACTGCAGCTTCCGGTCGCTGTTGTGCGGCTCTACATCCGCCTTCCTAGTCCCTCGACACCTTGTCTGTCTACCGCTGACAATGATCATTGTTGTTGCTGGTGACGCCACACTTCCTCAAGTTCCTTTAATGTCCTCAGATGTTTCCCGTCCTGACCTGGGCAGGCAGCAGGCTTCAGCAGGGCTCTGTCTTTGGTAAACAGCGCGGTGTCCGCCTCTTCTCTTACAGTCGCCCGTCAGCAGTTCTGGCCGCTTGCCAGTTTTGGTTTGTGACTATGACTATGAAACACATTATTAGCTGAACAATACCGCCTTGTAACAATGTTCTCTCTCTCTTAGTTGTGACAACAACAACATAATATCTTATGTTGTCTTCCTTCTCACTCACCATGCGGTTTATTAAGTTTCTACCGTTTCAACCTGCTTTCCCCCACTCTTTGCCTGATACTTTACATTTCGCTTCCTTCCCTTGTTTAGTCGCCCGTCAGCAGTTCTGGCCGCTTGCCAGTTTTGGTTTGTGACTATGACTATGAAACACATTATTAGCTGAACAATACCGCCTTGTAACAATGTTCTCTCTCTCTTAGTTGTGACAACAACAACATAATATCTTATGTTGTCTTCCTTCTCACTCACCATGCGGTTTATTAAGTTTCTACCGTTTCAACCTGCTTTCCCCCACTCTTTGCCTGATACTTTACATTTCGCTTCCTTCCCTTGTTTAATCGGATGCGTCCTCCACTCCCTCTCCTCCTTCTCTGCTACCCACTAACTTCCACCCTCTATTCACCCCTCGCTTTCTGGACCTTTCACACTTCAAATCCCAAACTTCACCTCCCTCTTTTTTCTTTCTTTTTCCTCAAATTGACTCCTTTCTCTGCCCACCACTTTAATTCTCCTCTCTATGCTACTCTCTACTATTTGTCTCTCTTCCTCTTTGCTGTCCACTTCATATCACCATCTTCCTCCCTCTTTCACCCTCTGTTTCTCCTCAGTATCTTCTTTCTCTACCCTGCTCTCCCTATATCCCTTTCTTAAATACATGGGGCCTCATTTATGAAAAGTGACGCATCGCTGCGTGAAAACAGGGATGCGTCACTTTTCACTGCGCACTCCTTGCGACACCAATGATGCGTCATATTTAATGTATGACGCATCATGTCGCAAGGACTTACAGATACGTCAGTATTTCTGACGCATCTGTAAGCGCAAAAGTGACGCATTGCTGGAGTGTGTCACAAAAGTGACGCAACTCCAGCAATTCGTCCTTTCACATGGGGAAAGCCCCATGTGAAAGGGCTTGCGTCAGTCTTACGCCTGCTGTGAGGCAGGCGCAAGATTTTGACGCAACAGCATCCTAAACGTGACGCAGTGAAATCTCATAGATTTCACTGCGTCACTATTACGAGGCTTTTTGCGGGGGAACGCCCCCTCTGCATACATTATACCTGACGCAGGTATAATGAGGCGCAGGGGTTTAAAAAGTGACGCATCTACCTAGATGCGTCACTTTTTAAATATGGCGCAAGAAGGTGCATTTTGTACGCCGCTGGTGCGTCACAAAAAGTGACGCACCGGCGGCGCAAAACTGACGCAAGGCCTCATAAATAAGGGGCATGATCTTGTTTCTTTTCCCCTTTTATTTCTCACGATTGAATACGCTATTTTAATATCCCCTCCTCTCAATGTCATTGCCCAATGTAATTTACAAGTTTACATTCTCAGATTACATGCTACCTCAAAATTTTCCTCCCACTCTATACACAAAGCCCTGCATGAACAAGCATTGGGAAAGTCAATAGGTCAGGCATTGGCTGCCACTCTTTTGGCTTTGCCAATAGTTGTTTTGATTTGTCTTTTTTTAAAATGTTATTTTTGTGGGAGAGGTTCGGCTGTCACCAATATAAGAAAGAAACATTAGCAAAGTTACTAGGTCTGGCGTTGGTTGCCTGTCTTTAGGCCTTGTTAATTAGCCATAGTAGGCCCTGGAACTGAAGGGAACTACCTTGTGTGTATGTGTGCTTGTATTGAAGTGGGCTGACCAATTGCCCCATGTGTGGTGCTTTTTGCTGTAGTAGGAGGATGAAAAATGCGAGTGTCACAACAAAGGACAGAAGGATGAAGAGCGTTTGCTGAAACCCTTAAAGGTACATTTTATTTATAATTTTACTAAAATCAAATGGTTTCAGCAAAACTGAAGGCCTAAAAATTGGCAAAAGGTAATCATATGTTTTGGTCTCTTAAAGCCCACATTGTAATAGTAATTAGTCCCCGGCACTGAAAAATTCTGCTTTGTGAGCGGATGTGCCTCTTGTGAAAGAGCTTAATGCTGCCATTCACAGTGAATTTAGCCATTAGCTAATGTGGACTGACTCACTGACCCATACTGTGTGCTGTAGGTAGGATTAAAAGTGTCACACCAACAGGCCAGTGGATGAAAAGGGCTAGTTGAAAGCCTCCATATTTATATTGCATATATCATTTTAGTAAAATCGAAAGGTCTTGGCTACGGCCAGATCTAAAGACTACCCTTGACTTAAAACTATTGATTACTCTCCTCCCCTTCCCATCTAATGACTCCCTCTTTACCTTCTATCCTTTGCATGCCTCCTCTACCTGATATCGCCTACTTTGTCACAGGACTGTCTGCGTTGTAATCTTTATTATTGTGTTTCTGAAAATTGCCCACACATTATTTCACAGATCACGCCTCCTTCTTTGAAACTCAAGACTACTTATTCTTCTCCAGCCTATGTGTTTACCCCACTGACCCTACCATCTGCATAGTGCACTCACTCACCTCCTAAAAATGACCACAACAAGCTCCTATTTAATCTACCACAAAAAAACGGAGTAAATGCATTGAAGCGTTTCTTAGAGAGCACCAATAGGCCAAAATAACCAATACCCACTGGCTTATCCACAAGCCCTGGGTTCCAGAGTAGCGTACCACTTGCCACAAAGTGTTTCAGCACCTTATCAGGTGTAGTAAGTGATTTAATAGTGAAATACTTCTATATAGTTAGGTCTGGTGGCTTAGTGGACTAAGGTGCCCACTGTAGGGGCCTCTGTTTGACCTTATGGTCACAGGTTTCAAATTCCTCCCTGTAGGTCCAATCAGCCTTTCATCCTTGGGATGCCGATAAAATGAGTACAGTTGGGTAACAATAAACATCTATTATTCAGCGGCAAGATATCCTTGGGTGAAGGTTCGCTTTACAAATGCACGTTATGCATACATGCCAACATTTCAGAAGAGCAAAGAGGGAGATTTTTAAAAAAAATCGAGAGAATGGGGCCTTGAATCGGGTTACTGGCATGTATGGGCTTTGGAAGTGTGCGGCTGCAGGATTTGACATTTGAAACACAAATGCACGTTTTTTTCATACCTTTCAGAAGCATGGAGCGCAATGGCAGGCAGAGAGAGGGTAATGCAAGTGTTGTGCACTGGCCTGGCAGTGCATGCTCCCCCCTTCCCCCCACCCCGTGTCACAGCCCGGGCTAAAACAGCTTCTTGTGCACACACACACTCCCCCCCCCCCCCCCCCCCAACCAATACTTCACAGGTCTTTAAAAGACCATTCCCTTGTTAATTACGCTTTGTTGGTTGTTCACCCCTTCTAGAGCCACTGCATGCCACTCTGAAAGTTGACACGGAGAGCTGGCACTTTACAACTCTTCTAAATAAACATTCTCTCTGTGCAATACTCCGCCCTTCCCTTTCTGCTCCTTACTTTCCGCTCTCACTGACAGACTCGGCGTCCGCCCCCCTCCCTCCCCCTCACTCTCTGGGTCTGGCAGCGAGTGTACTCCTCGAGTCCTGGAGCTTTTCCATTTACCCTCAGAAATCCTCGTGACTGCTGCTCTGTCCTGACGTAGGCACTGCCATGCGAAGGCGATAACTCTCTCTGCCTGCAGACGGATTGCGCAACATGTCGGACGCCACCGTTTCACGATATTGCCCTTCTGCCCCGTGACTTGCTCAGCAGGAAGTGCGCAGGGAGAGACCAGCCCGAGACAGCCACACTGAGTCATTCTAACTTGAAAGGTGTTGGCGACTCTACCGTGGAAAATGTGCCCTAACTCTATGTATCAGGGGCGAGGCTGTCTGTGGTGGTGCTGCAGGTACAGGGGCACCGAGGCACGTGAATGTAAGAGGCTCTCTGAACCCCAATTTCAGTTTACTACCCAAGCAGAGATCGGACCACTTTACCTTCCCTATAAAAAGTACTCCATTTTACTGGGCAAAGACAACACTTCATCTTGTTTACTTACGAAAAGGTTATTATGCTCACTTCGAAATACACTTTCTTAGCCTTCGATAGATGACGATATTTCGGAACAGGAAATGTATTTATTTAATGCGATTTTATATAGCGCGAACTGTACCCAAAGGTGTCAGTGCGTTTTACAAAAGGACCAGTTAAATTACATAAGGACTTCAGAGTACACAAATTACATAAAAGATACAAACAGAAAAACTCTAAATTCACATAAGAATGGTAGTAAGTACAAAAGTCTACTACACATACTAGTGGTTAGAGTTACATATATACAAGTTGCAAATTCACTCAAGATTACATTTTACTGAAAGTTGAAGCAGGTTAGGGCTGGACAAATATAAAATACATATTTACACAGCATGATCTTCCCGCCATTGTTTGGGTTCTTGCTTGCAGCCCGACCTTCAAGGTGTTGTTACACTCACGGATGGTGATCTTGTGCCTGGAGGGATCCCCGAGCTTAGTAATGTCAACAGCGCTCCACAAGCAGGAGGCGAGGTCCATGGCAGGGCTCCTCTTGGCCTTGTTGTTTACAGGGACAGGCAGTCCCCCGCCGGCAGTAAATGCGGCTCTCCCAGGCTGCCGGGCACCAAGTGCGCCCGTACAGCACCTACCAGCAGCAGGTGAAGTCCGCAGCAGGGCTCCTCCCCACTTCGCCGTCCACCGGTACAGGCAGTCCCTGACCACAGGACATATTCCAGAAGCACCACGTATAAAATGGTGGCTGGCCTCTCCTCAGCAGGAACTATGTGTTTTCTTGTCCCCAGGTAGATCTTCCGCGGCGACATGGAAGGGAAAGCTTGCCTGGGTGGCACGACTAGCATGGTCTGCTCGGTCAGAGAGAGTCTCCCCCCTGCGGCCTACCTGATGACTGCTGGTCCGCTTTAGATCCCCCAGGCTTCCGCCGAATCTTGACGCCTCAACTGCGGACCAGTGATGGTAGGTGAGGGCGAAGAGACAACTGAACCACTTGCTGGATGGCTCACTCTCCATGATGTGCCCGGGAAGTCAGGTGCCTCCAGTAAGGTCAGTGGACACTAGGAGGGCCAGTTGCCAACAGGGCCCATCCCCGTACCAAAGAGGGGTAAAGAGGAAATAAATTGAGGGAATTTATGCTACCCATTTGCTAACATTGACTCCCGCACGTACGCCAAAGGCATGAGGGTTATAACCAACATATAGGCATGTCCCCCCAACGCCCTCCTTAGCCTCTCTCTTCCCCCCTTCTTTCTTCTCACTCTTTCTTCTTTCGCTCTTGGGAGCATTACAGGAACTCCCCATCACCAGGACCAGCCTACCCAGATGCATGCATAATGTAACCACAAAAGGCACCAACGATAATACCTGTATCGCCCCTTGCATTACCACTGTACTGTATTTGTAGTATAAAATTTCTCAATAAAAACGGTTGAAATCAAAAAAGAAAAAAGAGCCTATTTTAGGTAGGACACAGACAAAATAAAGTAATTTTGCCTTTCAAGGATGTTCACTATTCACAATCAAATAAATGGCAGGTGAGAAGGCAAGTGACTGGATTTCTGAATGTGGATTCATTCTGACCACCGCAGTGATTTGCCTCCTTTCTACCCCATCTTTCTCAACCAAGTTCCCAGAGACTAGCTCCTGAACGCAGAAGAACTTGTGGCCGCCATATTGGTGATTCCCTCACCTCACTGGTTGTCTGTCACTCACTAGGCATAAGAGTGGGCGAGCTAGCAAATTCACCATGAGACTGGTCTGGCCTTGTTCCAACGGCCAAAACACACGCTGAGCCACTGAAAGAATTGTCTTGGGAACCCTGCAACAAATTATATTATAAATCGCTGGAATCACGCAACATTAATTTGTGCTAAATATTAGATGTCACATAAAATATGTGAAGACTCTTTATTTTTTAAGGACTTGTGTTTCAACCATATTGCAAATAATATAAGGAAAATATTCGAGTTTATTTGCTATTTACTTGGCTACTGGATATAGACAGAGATTATGTAGATTTTGGCAGAGGACCAGGCATATAGCAAAATATCAGTGATTATAGGGCTTGGTGTGAGACTTTCAAGAGGTGGGTTCTGACATCCACACTGAGTGCAGATTTTAGAAGGTGAGAAGCGCAATAAGGAAGATAATTGATACAGTGGTAGTGATACTGGAGATGTTAGATTCTGCACTCTACAGAAACACAAGAGAGAATTTTAGATGGATAGGAGAATACCCTATTCTTGGCTTTACTATTGTCTTATAGCCCGCTGAAGCGGGCTATGCCAGCCATTAAAGGCCTGTTCAAGCGTTAAAGGCCCGAACCGGAGGTGAGGGACTTTAACAAGGGAGCAGGCCTTTAAATGCTGTGATAGCCCACTACGGAGGGCTAAAAGACTATGAGAACATGTGTTAGAAATTGCCCTTTTTGCAGGGTTATCCCCAAACTTTTTGCTCCTTCCTCCTATTTTCCTGACCTGTTATTGTTGGCTTTAGGACTCTGGGCTCTTTACCACTGCTAATCAATGCTAAAGTGTATATGCTCTGAATAAATGAATGAAATAGTTTAGTGAAGCACGCAATACCTGAAGGTGTCTTAGCGCTAGGCGTATCAAGGACGAAAGAGGGACGCAGGCCAAAAATAAGTCAGCAAGCACTTGCTCTAAGCCAGTGGAAACAGCCAGGTCTTTAGCTGCTTTCTGAATAGCTGCAGGCTGTGTTGGGTTCGGAGGACCAGATCGAGGGAATTCCATAACTTTCCCCCCTGAAATGTAAGTGTCCTACAGCCCCATTTTGCTAGATTTATCCTGGGAATCTGAACCTTGTGCTCCGTGCTAGATCTAAGCGTTCTACTGGGTGTATACCATGTAAATAGCTCCTGGAAATAGATGGGGCCAGTTCAGTGAAGCGCCTTGTGTATTAAGCACAATGTTTTAAAATAATTTCTCCTCTCTACTGGTAGCCAGTAAAGGCAATGTAGTAGATGCAACACCGGTTTAAACTTGGGGATGTTCAAGAGTGTTCTGGCCACTGCATTTTGAAGAGACTGTAATTTTTTATCAGGTATTTCGAGATACCGAGATAAAGCGCATTGCAGTAGTCTAGCTTCGACCCAATGAGGGCCAACATTACGGTCTTCTGGAGATCTGTTGGAATAAAATGGAGGATTTTTTCTCTGTGGAAATAATAATTATGATTGGTTATCCATATCTGATTTACTGGTAAGTCTCTAATAAAGTGCACTGAGTGTGCCAGGGCTTGTAAATCAAATGCTACTAGTGAGCTTGCAGCACTGGTTGTGCCACCCACATGAGTAGCCCTGTAAATCTATCTCAGACTTGTCACTGAATTGTCTGCACACACAGTTTTAAACTGCCATGTCGACCTGGCAAGTGCACCCACTTGCCAACCCCAAACCATCACTTTCCTTACATGTAAGGCAGCCCTAAGGTATGCCCAAGGGCAAGGTGTAGTGTAGGCATCAGATGGGACATGTGCTGGTGTGTTGTGCATGTCCTGATAGTGAAATACTGCCAACTTCGTTTTTCACTATTTAAAGGCTATCTGTCCCATAGGCTAACATAGGAGTTGCTTTGTAACATCTTACAAGTATAACTTTCCAAAGGGACAAGAAAGAGAAGTGGAGTTTATACTCTCTGAACTCAGCATTTAATAACACATCTTTTTAGGAAGATGGTTTTTAAATTGTGTGTTTGAAAATGCCACTTTTAGAAAGTAGACATTTTCCAGTTTAACCATTCTGTGTGCCTCTTGACTGTCTGGTTTTGGAGTGAAAGGGGCTGGGGTGTGCATTCACTGTAGACAGCAACCAGGGAGGGGGGAGGTTGAGGTGTATCCTACCTTTCCTGGGGGACTCATAGCTTGGCTGAATAGACATGGGCTGCATTTACAGGGTGGGAGGAGTTTCACTTACACCTGAATAGGCGGTATCTCCTCTGCACAATGCTGTCTCCACCTCCTGTAGTGATGCTGCACTAGAGAGGGCATAACTGGATTAGACTGGGTTCAGAGACCCTTGCCACAAAGAGAACAAATGCAAAATGAGATATAAGTAGTGGACCTAAATCCCAGAGAATTAGATCACTTCTGGACTCAAGCGGACCTTTGCCAAGGAGAAGAGCTGGAGAGCTGTGAGGATGAGTACTGCCCTGTTGCTGTGTGCTGTATGGGGTTGGCCTCCGGTTGTTGTGTCTGCCAAGGAAAGGACAAAGACTGGAACTTTGCTGAGAAACCTGCTTGAGGAAGAATCTCCAAGGGCCTGTGTGTAGTGGTCACCTGTTCTGAAGTCTCAGGGACACTAAAACCTCATCTGAAACCCACTGACCAGCACCTGGACTCCGGTGTGGAATCCTGCATTCAAAAGGGCGCCAATTCTAGTTCCTGGGTCCTAAGAATTATGTGGTTGGTGTTGGAAAGCAAAGAACACCATCTCTGATGCTGTCAGCGATGCTGCTGTGATGTCGCAACATACACAGAGGCCATGGGCACCGCTCGTGAGGTGCATGATGCCTGCAAACACCTGCAGTTATCGGCCTTCCCGATGCCAGCGTTTGCATCAACTCTGTCACCGCCTGCATCCAGTTATGGCGCTGCTGGTAACTGCAGAGGGTGACTCCACGAACTCGCCGACTTCGCATCACCTCACCAGAACTGGCACCTCACCACCGATGCAATAGACTTCCTCTGTCCTGGATTTGACACGTCGCCTCCTCGGGGACAAAACACCTCACCTCCCCCATGGCAGCCAGGGAGGCGGCCTCAGCCTCTGCACCAACGCCTTACCTCCATGATGCCATGCATTGTCATGGACTTCATTTTCCAAGGTACTGTTTGCTTGGGGGTACATGTGACTCCATGCCTGAGAACGTGCACCTCGCAGTCGGCGCCGTACTTTAGATTTAATGCTGTCACAACTTCGTAATAGTCCCAGGTGGAGCTATTTGTTTTCTGCAAGTTCTATTGTTTCAATAATGGTTCTAAGATCGTAATTTGGTACATGTATGGTGGGTTTTTGTCGTTTTGGTCTTGTTGAGTTTAGATAAAGATATTTTATTTTTCTAAATTGGTGCGGTGTCCATTTGTGGTGTCCTCATTATATTACTGTGTGTTTGGAGTACAAATACTTTGCACATTGCCAAGCTACCAAGGGGGTGAAATAGGGTTATCTAAAGTGTTTATTCCCCTTACCCTACTAGAAGCAAAGGTCCCTACTTGGACAAAGGTACATACCTCTGCCAATTAGATACCCCCATTTCTAACAACATTCCACCCATATACGGCAGAATGTTCTAGTTGGTAAAACAAAAGGACTTTATTCACAGCAACAGCTGTGAAAGGAAGACATTGGAATGTTGATGCTCCAGGCTTTTACCAGGCATTAAAAGTTCTAATAGAGCGAAAGACATATTGGTGCATGCTGTTCTTGATCCAGTGCCATTGTTTGATAAGACATGCATCCTTTCTAAAATCCGACATACTGAAGCATTTGTTCACTCAGAAGCACTTTGTACCACAATTAAGCAATTTGACAGGGCATCTCTCTGCAAGTCCTGTTGTTACCAATAATTTAAAATGTCCAGAGAGTGGGTTTGGGCTGCATTCATACGTGCAGATGCTATCGGATTTTGGGTGTATCATTCCAACTCTTGTGGATTGCTTGGATTGCAATGCATGAGGAACTATTTTCCACCTGAAAGTATACTGAAGCATTCATGTAATTCTTTCTCCATGTTACTGGTTACTATATGCAAGACGGCTGTATTTTTAGGTCTTGCATTAGCCAGGACCTTTTCATTTTAATACAAACATATATTGGTGTGTGTGTGCATGTGTAGGTGTGTGTGTGTGTGTGTGTGTGTGTGTGCATATGAGTGTGCATTGCTCCATGCTGTAGTGTGTGAAGTAGAGAAGTGAATTACACAATGGGTCTATGGATGAAGAGAGCTGACTGACAAAGTATGTTTGTCTTTGTGAGTGTATATGTATGCATGTATGTATATATTATAATGAATGTATAACATATATAAATACGAATAAACACTGTTGCTTTATACTTTTAATTAAACTATTATAAAGTTCTTTTAGATAAGAAAGCACAATGTGAGCAATTATGAACATGTTCAAAGATGGAGCCCATTTTTATCCAAGTGCGAAAACAACAGAAGCTGTCCCCTTCCTATGTTTGTGTAAATGTAGATTGTATTTAAATGAAAATATGTTTGGTGCTCTTTGTCGTGAACAAGGCTGCGTCGGGCAGCCGAAACGTGTAGATGATTGTGTCACTCAGAAGGAAATAGATCTTAGTGAAATACCAAAGCAGTGCCGATTCCTTTTCATTGGATGTTACAAGGTGTTTTGTTTCTTGTTTTATGGGACATAACGGAAGTCTCATAATCTGCACCGTTGGCGATAAGGAAGCACGCCCGCAGCCACAAAAGAAGTGTAATGGAGCAGCTACGAGGCAGCCCTGCCCCCTGACCCACGTTGAGAACCTTTGGTAAAAGGAGAGACAGTACTCGCGGTAACGGAATAAGAGGATTCTCGCCAACGACGATCAACTGGGCACAGGGAGAAGACTCCCCTCTGGCTGGTTGTATAGCGGCTTCAAATTCCCCAAGGACTTCTTTTTACTAGCAATGTAACTTTTCCCTCCTCCTAAAAGTACATTAAATTGATGTTTTAGCCCTCATGCAGGAAAAAGTGGAAAGTCGATTAAAAATGTTTTTATTAGATACTAGCAGCCCGTCCCGACCTTGTCTGGGAGCAACAGGCTTCCCCGACCCCCGCCCGCCCCAACATTGTCCAGCAGCTTGGGCCCCCGCCCGGCCCGTCCCCCGCCTGCCCCGACCCCCGCCTGCCCCGACATGGGTCCCCTTACCTCAGCCGCCGCTCCTCCCGCCTGTCTGCTGCTCGCACCGCCGCTGGCCTGTCCGCTGCTCCTCACGTCAGCGCTCCTCCCCCGCGCCATGTCCGCTGCTCCCTTACCTCAGCCGCTGCTCCTCCAGCCTGTCCGCTGCTCACACCGCCACTGGCCTGTCCGCTGCTCCTCACGCTACCGCTCCTCCCCCGCGCCATGTCCACCACTCCCCGTCGCACTCCTGAACGCCACTCCTCCCCGCGCTCCTGACGTGAGCACGCACGTTGCGGCCGGCGCTACTTCGGAGGGACTACTTTTTTTTTTACTGTACATTTTTTAAATAACGTTTTTTTTTTTTACATTTATATAGCCTATAACCATCTACACACCCTGACGATTCAAATGGTGTATCGGGTGTGTGGATTGGCGCTGTGCTTCCCGAGTTTACCCGCCTCAAATGCTGAAAGTTCTTCCTTTATTATAGTAGTATAGATATAGATCTGCTGTTGGCTATTTTGAAATTGAAATGAATGGTCACTGAAATGCATAGGAGCCCTGAAAATGTTTTTACTAGATGGTTCAAGGATGTGCTTTTTGCTTAGGGCTGAAAAAAATGTTATAATTTGGGTTATGATAATAGTCATTACTCTATCCTACCTATGTTAATTATGACCCACTGCTATGGTCCCTCTGTACTCCTGCTTATACCTTATATATACCCACTTACTGAAATGTTTAGAATAAAAAATGCCCACCTAGCACTGAATTAGGATATTGATACATTTTTTAAAAATAATGTGCAAATATTTTTTATGTTCCTACTGGATCATAGAAATGTCTTTAGCTCATGCTAAAAGGACCTTCTGTTAAAGATTGCAGGGATCTCTTAGCATGAGTTGAAAGCCATTTTGTACTTGGCAGCCATTTTAGTTAGCCATGTGCTCGCCATATGCTGTTTCCCACTTCCAGAGCCTTGCACATGCTCAGAGGGGCCTAGCCAGTAGAATGCACCTGCTCTTATATTATAACTGTTAGGCTAGTCTTGCTGATGTAAGGAGAAATAACTTTCCTCCCACTTTGTTGAGCAAGCAAATCTTGTATTCCCATATTAGTCATTTCGCATGCTTACATGTGCCAGGACCTCCCCTTGGTTTTATGCTGACTAATGTAACCTAAGCATATATAAGGCTCCTGTTCCCTGTACTCCTTAGACTGCCTCATACAGTTTCCTGAGGGTACTGTGTGACGTAGTCTCCCTCATCTGAGGTTATTAAAATGTGTTTTTTGATATTACAGCTTCTGTGCCAATCTCTTCTTTGTTGGAGGTTTATCAGTGAGACCCCTGAAAAGGTTTTTATTTTCTTCAGAAGGATCATGGGTAACGTAGTTCCGAGACAAGGCGATGTCATCTTACCGCATGACCGTCTCTCGCATCGAGCCTCAACGCACTGCGACTAGGGAAGTGTGACAGTACATCCCCCTTCCCGAAGAGACTGGCGAAGACTCGGTTTACCTGGAAACATCCTATGGAACCTCTGAATTACCCTGGGAGCATGTACACTTCTCCCTGGCTCCCATGAATTCTCTTCCACGCTATACCCCTTCCACGATATTAGAAAATGGCTAAATATGCACATTCGCCAAACGTTTTGATACAGTGAGAAGGCAGAAAGTAAAAAATGGTATAATAGCACAAAATGAAACATCACAGAGCGAACAGAGTTCGGACACAGGTTTGGAAGAGGAAGAATCAATGGGAAGAAGAGCATCATCTACAAGACTCACTGTGGCTGATGAGTTGCGTGTTTTACAATTAGATCAAAGGGTATACAATCGATCAATGAGGGATCAAGGGAGACCAAGAGGAAGAGGAAACAGGCAAGGGGTGAAGGATGTAGATGATACGCAAGAAGAAAGAACAGGTGGATCAATGAGATCCAATTCGAAGCAGAAGACCAAGCAGTAAATGAAGCTAACACAATAATCAATTTGAGTCGAATAGATATATCCACAGAAGATATGGCAACCTTGGAATTAGGTTTATCTTATTGCCGCAGCAATGAATTTAACTAAGCAAATTGTAGGATGGATCTATACAGATTCGTAAGAAAATTGAAATTGAGAAATTACACGAAAATATCCCCAAGGACAATCAGGGGCAAGAACAAACACCTGATTTAACAGTTACTTAAATCTAACAGTATCAGATTTACCAATTCTAGAAGATTGGCAAGGTTTTATTCCAAACTCCCAGGATCGGCACGTTGCTCAAATGGGTCCACCTCTCAATCGCTCCACTCTCTGATGCTATAATAGCACAGAGGGTTGGAATGATTAAGCGAGGGAAGAAAAGGATGGGGACAGCATGGAGGGAGACCTACAACACAGAAAACCACAATTAAAAGATAGAACAAACTCCAATATCTTATCACTGTGAAGAACACATATGTACTAAATGCGATAACTACCTGTAAAGAAAAGGAACTTGGTGTTGTACGGACATGCTTGTTTGTAATACCTTCTCAGCTGAAGATTCTCTAAATGTAAAAAGAAACACCCTTCAATCAGTAACAAAACATACTCTAAGCAAAACTTCCACACACACTCCATTTGAATGAATATACTCTGATCGGCATTCAGCTCATGCCTATCACATTTCTGACTGTTAAGGCACTGCCCAATAGTTCTGTGGTCATACCACATAAAGTCACATAACAAATACTTAATAGTTATTGAAACATATATAACCACACATAGAACCTTCTTAGAACTGTTATAAGACACTTTTTTGAGCCTGGGTGTAGCAAACAGCATACCCCCACAGGATTCCTGGATATACTAGTACTAAGCAGACAAGACTTTGACTCTCAAGAATGGTGACAGCGTCACCCTTACGGCCCTTGTAGCCGCAAACTCACAACCAAGATTCCACCTCAAAACGCCAAACTCCGGCGTCTGCCGTTACTTGAATACGAAGCACCACACCAGCACCTCCAGCCTGCTTATGTGGCTTCCGGGAAGGTCTCTCATCATGGCATGCACCTGCCCCGAGCCTGGAAGGATCATGGGTAACGTAGTTCCAAGACACGGCGATGTCATTAGATTAGATTAAAATATTTATAGAGCGCATGGCTGCCTCGGCAAAAAGTCATCCCAGCGCTGAGGGCAGATCCGAGTGGGGAACTTTGGAGGATTTAGAAAGGGAACTAAATTTGAGAAAAGAGCCAGGTTTTTATGTGCCGTCTGAATATGTAGTGGTTAGATTCAGCACGAATGTGAGAAGGAAGGGAGTTCCATAGTTTAGGTGCCAGGCCTCTGAAAGACCGACCACCAGATCTGGCCTTGCGTATACGAGGGATATATGCAAGACACTGGTTTGCGGAACGCAATGCTCGGCCTGGTGCATACAAGTTGCACAGGCCGTTGAAAGTATCAGGAGCTATGCCTATCAGTATCTTGTGCATGGTACTGAGTATCCTAAACGTTATCCGCTGTTCAATCGGTAGCCAGTGAAGCCGATGGAGAAGGTTGGGGGCGTGGCTAAACTTCAGTAAAGCAAAGATAGCACGTGCTGCTACGTTCTGGACTCGTTGCAAACGCCTCATCACTGATTTGTTAGACCGAGAAGGAGAGCGTTGCAATAGTCCAGACGAGCGAGGATAGATGCCTGAACAATCAGCTGGCGTGTTGGAGCATCAAAGAGACCCAGAACTGGTCTCAGACCACGGAGTATCCCAAAACATTTTCCGGCCACTGTCTTAGCATACATCTCAAAGTTCAGATCTTTATCTAGTAAGATGCCCAAGTTTTTTACTATGGCTTTAGGGTCCGGGGGTCGCCAAGAGTTGGAGGCCAGCGATCGTTCGTCCACTGATGGGAATATTTGCCCACTAACAGGATTTCCATCTTGGAAGAGTTCAACTGCAGACAGTTATTAGTCATCCATGCCGCAATAGCGGAAATATCTTCTTTAAATTTTTGTATGTCTTGGGTGGGGTTGTTAGAGAAGAAGAACACCAATTGGGTGTCATCAGCATACGACACCAGGGACATTCCCCTGGTCTTGGCTAATCTAGCCAGAGGGCTCACGTAAATATTAAAGAGCGTGGGGCTCAACGCGGAGCCCTGAGGAACCCCACATCGCAGTGTGTGGGTCTGGGAGGCGAAAGGGGGAGCTGTCACTTGGAACGTTCGTTCCGAAAAGAAGGGGGCAAACCAGGCAAGTGCCGTCTTTCCTATTCCAATTTCCACCAAGCGTTGGAGTAATATTTCATGGGATACTGTGTCAAATGCCGTGCTGAGATCGAGCAGCACCAGAACAGATGTGCTGCCTTCGTCCAGCATGGATCTGAGGTGTTCGGCCACCGTTAAAAGGGCAGACTCAGTGCTATATCGAGGGCGGAAGCTGTTCTGTGAGTTATCTAGAATGTTATTACTGTCTAAGAACTGCGTGAGTACAGTGTTCACATAGGCTTCCAGAATTTTAGACATAAACGGGAGCAGTGAAATAGGATGGTAGTTTTCTGCTTGAGAATCGTCAAGAGTGGGTCATCTTATCGCATCTCCGTCTCTCGCATCGAGCCTCAATGCACTGCGACTAGGAAAGTGGGACAGTACGTCCCCTAGCTGAAGAGACTGGCAAAGACACAGTTTACCTGGAAACTTCCTATGGAACCTCTGAATGACCCTGGGCGCATGTACACTCCTCGCTGGCTCTTATGAATTCTCCTCCACGGTATACCCCTTCCACGATATTAGATACCACAAGGATGAGCCTCCCATTTTTGAATCCAGGATCTTAGATACCTCATATTCGTGTTCACCATCCACCTATAAGGGAGGAGGCCTTTTTTTCACCGGGGTGTAGGAAGGTTTTAACAAGAAGACATGGAACACAGGATGTATTCTCATGGTTTTGGGCAGTGCCAAACATACAGAAGCCGGATTGATACATTTCATCACCATGTAGGGTCCCAGATAGCGAGGATTGAAGATACTCTACTTGCAAAATCTAATATGTCTGGTGGATAACCACACCACATCACCCGGTTTCTATGAAGAATTGTCCCTACAGTGTACATCAGTGTGTTTCTTGAAGCATGTTTTAGCCTTTTGGCGATTCAGCTCCGTCTTTTTGATGGTAATCTGTATTTGTTTCACCCTGTCACTTACTTCAGGCAGTTTATGATCCATCCCGGGATGAATCAAAGGCAAAAATCGAGGATGAACCCATAACTGTTATAAAATGGGGTATGTTTGGTGGATTGGTGAATCGCACTGTTGTACGCAGTGTCGGCGACCCACAGGAGGTCCACCCATTCATCAGTGTTGTCCTTCACATAGCAACGTAGGAATTGATTTAACGTTTGGTTAAGAATTTCAGTCTGACCGTCCGTCTGTGGGTGGAAACTTGTGGATTTTGCAGATTTTATCTGTAATGCAACACACCACACTTTCTAAAAGTGAGCAGTGAATTGTGAATCACGGTCTGACACTATAATGAATGGCACACCATGCAATCGTCCGATATGACTCAGGAGTATTTTGGCTAATTGCCCAGAAGTAGATAAAGTCTTACATGCAATAAAATGCCCCATCTTTTGTAAGACTGTCAACCACAACCAATATGACTGTGTGACCTTGATCTTTAGGTAATCCCACTATGAAATCCAAAGATATAGTATTCCATGGAACAGTGGGTGTGGGTAACGGTTGTGGCAAACCTTTTGTCTTTCGATGATCGGATTTTGCTTTTGCACATATCTCACATTTCCCTACGTGTAGTAACACGTCTGCTTTCACAGAAGGCCACCAAAAGTATCTTAGGGCTCTGTCTGGTGTTTTAACCATACCATTATGTCCGGCACTGGGAACTGCATGGCACCAATGAAACACTCTCTCTTGTAACACCTTTGTAGGGATCAACATCTGCTTTTGTCTAATAGGCACCCCTTGACTCATTTTCCATTGAGAGTGCTCCTAGAGCCATTGTTTCCATAACGGTGTTGTACTGGCATGAGCCACAGATTTTAGAAACTGTTCAGAGTGTACAACACCTATGACTTGATCTGGTGCTAATATAAAGAGAGGTTGGTTATTCACCAAACTGCAAAACGTTTCTTTTCTACCGAGAGCATCTGCCTTCCCATTCTCCACGCCAGGCCTGTAAGTGACAATGTAATCAAATTCGGATCAAAAAAGCATTCAACGCATTTGCCTAGGAAACAGCATGTGTGCCGACCTCATGAATTGTAAGTTTTGATGGTCTGTATATACTGTGACCTTGTGTTTTGCCCCCAGAAGATCATGTCTCCAAGTGCTGAAAGCATCTTTGATAGCTAATAGCTCCTTTTCAGCTAAAGTGTACTGTCTCCCTGCATCATTTAATTTACGAGACATGTACGCTATGGGATGGAGTTGACCTGTTTTCTCATTCCTTTGAGACAAGATTGCCCCCACCGCCAAGTCTGACGCATCGGCTTCCACTACAAAGGGCCTCTCAGCATTTGAGTAAGCCAATACAAGTGCAGATGTAAAGGCTTCTTTCAGCGGAGAAAAGGAGGCTTTTGTGTCTCTTATCCAGGCAAATGGAGTATTCTTCCTGAGTAACCTAGTTATAGGAGTTACCACCTTTGAGAACTGGGGTATAAACGTTCGATAAAAGTTAGCGAAGCCCAGGAAGCATTGAACCTCTCACATTGACTGGTTGTGGCCAGTCCATTACAGCCTTGATTTTCCACTCAGACATTTCCAATCCCTTAGGAGAGATAATCACCCCTAAGAATTCCACCCTTTGGACATGAAATTCGCACTTAGACAGTTTGCAAAACAATCCATTGTTGCACAAAGCCGGGAGGACCAAACAAACATGTTGAACATGCTGGCCCACTTAATTGGAGTATATCAAAATATCATCTATATACACCACTGTGAACACATCCAGATGCTCCCGCAACACCTCATTCAGAAAAAACTGAAACGCCGCAGTAGTATTGCATAGTCCGAATGGCATCACTGTATACTCAAACAATCCAAAACATGTGCAAAATGCCGTTTTCCACTCATCACCTCTTACCTGGACCAGGTGATATGCTCCTTTCAAATCTAACCGTGTGTAGATTCGAGCCTCCTTCACCTAGTCCAATAGAACAGGGATCAAGGGTAACAGATACCTGTTCTTGATGGTAATGTGGTTCAACGCTCTAAAGTCTATGCACGCGTGTTTTTCCCCATTCGCTTTCGGGATAAAAAACAAAGGGGAGGCTGCAGGAGACTTGGATGGTCGTATAAAACCATTCGCCAGGTACTGATCGACATATGTCTTCAAATGCTCGTTTTCCGATTCAGTAAGAGCATATATTCTGCTACATGGCACTACGACTCCTGGTACTAGGTCTATCTGACAGTCTTAAGACCTGTCAGGGGGTAACACGTTGGCTTGTTTCTCATTAAACACATCCCGAAAGTGTTTGTATTATTTAGGTAACGTAGTGCCTTTTTCGGCTGTGGTAGCTATGTGAAGTAAGGAGGCCAAGGCATGTACAGGTAGATCGTGAGAACCATGGCTTGTGGGACACCCCCGCGCCGCACGGCCACCAGCTGCTGCGTGTGCCCCTTGCCTGCCCTCTGCCTCGCTGCTGCCTCGTTTTGCCGGTTGCCGGCTTGCGCCGCTGCGGTTGTTTTTGCCCTTGTTTTGTCTAAAATTTGTGCCTGTTGTGTATAACTTTGGTTTTTTCCTTGTTTTGTCGAGAATTTGTGCCCGTTCTGTTTAATTTTTATTTCCCCCGTGTTGTGGTTTCCTTCCTTGTTGTCCGCCTACCTCGCCGCCCTCCGCCCTCCCTTCCCGCCACCGCCGCTTTTCCCCGCCCCTTTTTCTTTTCTGTACCCTCCCCGCTCCCGCCTCCCAGCTGCTCCGCCCACCCGCGCACTTGGCCTTAAATGGCGACCGTGCGACGCAGGTGAGTGTGACCCACTTGTGGGACACCCCCGCGCCGCACGGCCACCAGCTGCTGCGTGTGCCCCTTGCCTGCCCTCTGCCTCGCTGCTGCCTCGTTTTGCCGGTTGCCGGCTTGCGCCGCGGCGGTTGTTTTTGCCCTTGTTTTGTCTAAAATTTGTGCCTGTTGTGTATAACTTTGGTTTTTTCCTTGTTTTGTCGAGAATTTGTGCCCGTTCTGTTTAATTTTTATTCCCCCCGTGTTGTGGTTTCCTTCCTTGTTGTCCGCCTACCTCGCCGCCCTCCGCCCTCCCTTCCCGCCACCGCCGCTTTTCCCCGCCCCTTTTTCTTTTCTGTACCCTCCCCGCTCCCGCCTCCCAGCTGCTCCGCCCACCCGCGCACTTCGCCTTAAATGGCGACCGTGCGAACGCGCAGCGGTCACGCGCAGCGGTCACGCGCAGCGGGCGCGCCAATTGTGCGCCAAAGGCGCGCCAAAGGTAAGCCTGTCTACGCCCGTCCGCGCCTGGACCGCGCCCAGTGCCAGGACCCCTGGCCCACGAGGACCCCGACCGACCCGCCTGACGTACTCCGCCGCCACCCTCACCGCTCTCAACACCGACCGACTCCCAGAATGCCATCAAGCCACTCCACGACGTACCCCTTCAGCTGCCACGCCTGCAAGTTCACCTGCATCCGGACCTGCCTCGCACCAGCACCCACCAAGCCGAACACCAGCAGCACCCAACTCAAGTGCATCCTGCTCAACACCCGCTCCGTCCACAGACATGCCATCGAACTCTGGAACCTCCTCGACACCACAGCTCCAGACGTTGCCTTCCTCACGGAGACCTGGATGAACGCCTCTTCAGCTCCCGACATCGCCATCGCCATCCCAGAGGGCTACAAGATCGTCCGGAGGGACCGAAACGCCAACCAGATGGGAGGAGGCATCGCCATCATCCACAGGAGCACCATCCGTCTCACGACCAGCACCGACAACTCCCTGACCAACCCGAACACCACCCTCAGAGGCACCCTGATCTACCGACCCCCTGGACCACGCACACAATTCAGCGAGGACATCGCCGACTCCGTCAGCCCACATGCCCTCCCCTCCGCTGACTACATCCTCCTGGGAGACCTCAACTTCCATCTGGAGAACAACAACGACCGCAACACCAGCACCCTGCTCGACAACCTCGCCAACCTGGGACTCAAGCAACTGGTGTCCACCCCCACCCACCTCGCCGGACACACACTCGACGCTGTCTTCTCATCCAGCAAGGACATCGACTTCAGCCACGCCACAGAGCTTCAATGGACGGACCACAGCTGCGTCCACTTCACCTTCAAGAAAACAACGACCCACCACCACCAGCAACAGGCCACCCGCAGAAGCTGGAACAAGATCACAGCAGACCAGCTCGCCACCTCCCTGAGCCAGCACCCTCCTGCCAGCTCAGCGAACCCCAGCCAGGCCGCCGACAACCTCACGAAGTGGATCAGCAACTGCGCGGACGAACTCGCCCCACTGAGGACCCCGCCCAGCAGACCCAGCAGCAAGAAAGCCCCATGGTTCACCGACGAACTCAAGAGCTCCAAGAAGAACTGCCGAGCCCTCGAGAAAGTCTGGAGAAGGGAACCGACACCGGACAACAGGACCTCCTTCAAACTTGCCACCCGGAAACACCACCAGCTGATCCGCGCCGCCAAGAAAACAGCATTCAAGGACCGGTTGGACAACAACGCACACAACTGCAACGAACTCTTCAACATCGTGAAAGAGCTTTCCAACCCCAGCGCAGGAAACAACGACATCACCCCATCGCAAGACCTCTGCAACTCCCTCGCTTCATACTTCCACAACAAGATCGCGGACATACACAACAGCTTCAACAACCAACCAACGCACACCATGACCGAACAACCACCCCCCACCACCACCCTCCACGCCTGGACCCCGATCAGCACCGAAGACACCATCCGCACGATGAACTCCATCCACTCCGGATCACCGACCGACCCCTGCCCTCACCACGTCTTCAACAAGGCCGACGCTGTCATCGCACCCCACCTGCGAGACATCATCAACACATCCTTCGACACCACCATCTTCCCTGAGAGCTGGAAACACGCCGAACTCAGCGCTCTACTCAAGAAACCAACAGCGGACCCCACCGACCTCAAGAATTACCGCCCCATCTCGCTCCTCCCGTTTCCAGCCAAAGTCATCGAGAAGACCGTCAACAAGCAGATGGCCGCGTTCCTCGAGACGAACGGATCCCTCGACCCCTCACAGTCCGGCTTCCGAGCCAACCACAGCACCGAGACCGCCCTCATCGCCGCCACCGATGACATCCGAGCCCTGATGGACAACGGAGAAACAGCGGCCCTCATCCTCCTAGACCTCTCCGCGGCATTCGACACGGTCTGCCACCGCACCCTAGTACGGCGCCTCAGCAACGTCGGAATCCAGGACAAGGCGCTGGAATGGATCATCTCCTTCCTCGACGGAAGAACACAGAGAGTCCGCCTACCACCGTACAAGTCAGAGGCCACCGAAGTCATCTGCGGCGTCCCCCAAGGATCATCTCTGAGCCCCACCCTCTTCAACGTCTACATGAGCCCCCTCGCGGCCATCGTACGCAAACACAACCTCAGCATAATCTCCTACGCCGACGACACCCAGCTGATCCTCTCCCTGACCAACGACCCCGCCGCCGCCAGAGCCAACCTGCACGAAGGGATGAAAGAGGTAGCCGAGTGGATGACGACCAGCCGCCTGAAACTGAACTCGGACAAGACGGAGGTCCTCATCCTGGGCTCCTCTCCCTCCGCCTGGGACGACTCCTGGTGGCCTCCCGCCCTGGGCACCGCACCCAAACCGACAGACCATGCACGCAACCTGGGCTTCATCCTAGACTCCTCCCTCTCCATGACCAGGCAAGTCAACAACGTCTCCTCGGCATGCTTCAACATCCTACGCATGCTACGGAAGATCTTCTGGTGGATCCCCACCGAGACCAGGAAGACCGTCACCCAGGCCCTCGTCACCAGCCGACTGGACTACGGCAACGCCCTCTACGCCGGTACCACCGCCAAGCTCCAGAAGAGACTCCAGCGGATCCAGAACGCCTCAGCCAGACTCATCCTCGACATCCCACGAACCAGCCACATCTCCGGACATCTGAGAGACCTTCACTGGCTCCCCGTCAACAAAAGAATCACCTTCCGCCTCCTCACCCACGCACACAAAGCCCTACACGACCAAGGCCCGAGCTACCTCAACAGCCGAGTCAACTTCTACGCTCCCAAACGCCACCTCCGATCAGCCAACCACGCCCTCGCCGCCGTCCCCCGCATCCGAAGAGCGACTACAGGAGGAAGGTCCTTCTCCTACCTGGCCGCCAAGACCTGGAACTCCCTCCCGACCGACCTGCGCCTGACCCAAGACCACCTCTCCTTCAGGAAGAAGCTGAAGACCTGGCTGTTCGAGCAGTAGCGGCTCCCCCCCCCCCCCCCCCCCAGCGCCTTGAGACCCTACGGGTATGTAGCGCGCTTTATAAGTGTCACTGATTGATTGATTGATTGACTGCAGTGTTCCTTACACCACCTACTGTCATAAAGAACGGTCTTGGTGACCCAATCAATGGCAGGGTTGTGCTTTACCAACCAAGGTAACCCCAAAATGATCCCATTCTGTGAGGCTTGTATTATATTGAAACTCTGTGGAGAGGCTGACTGTTATAAAATATATATAAATATCCATAAAAATTCATGTGTATGCACTTTAAAAGATATCATGATTAGATATTTCACAAAACGTCAGGAGAGAAAAATTCAAATGAAGGTAAGAATATAAAATATAGAAAATATGTTAAGTACTATGGACAGTGAAGCGGTTACAAGGTATAGCATATAAAAGGAGACTGGTTTTGCATACATTGTCCTGTATTCTACTTGTCCCTTGTGTGCCATGCAATGCTGCAACAAATTATGGCAGCAATCTTATTATATAAAAGTTTTGTTATAGCATCTCTGATTATGCCAGGGCTCATACCATAATAGGGGTTGAATGCTAGCAATTCCCTTATGTTGCCACATTTCTGCAGGTCTACATACTGGGGGTGAAGTTAGTGGTAAGCAATAGTTCCAGGGGTTGGAATGCCTTTTTGAGTCTGTGCAAACCAAGTGATTTGCATGTTTAAGGGTTTTCACCAATTCTTTTAAAATATTCTCATAATGAGAGGGGTTGGAAATGTACTCTTGATAGTGGCAGACGTAAAACTTCTTCCAGGGTTAAGATAAAGTGGTTGGAGGAAAAGTGAACTTGAAAACAGTCAGATTTTCACATGAGCAAATCTACACATGCACCTTTTGTGTATATTAAAATTATAAACAACAGCTCCCAGTACGACTAGGTTTTCCTACTGGTAAGGAGGAAACCATATGATGAAGCATGTCACCCACGGTTGAGTGAGGGTTCTAGTCCTTAAGGGATAATTTCCCCTTATCGTCGTTTTTTGCTTTAGTTTATAAACACATTTCTGTTAATGAGAGAGTTTGGTATAGTCCACACATTATGAACCAGTAGAGGCCTATGGTGCGCTGATAAGACCCAAGGAGACTGTCTGTTGTTCATTCTGTTTAGAGGGGAAATTTCTCCTCGCTGGTCAATAAATTCAATTCCCTGGGAACCAAACCCCACCTCTAGTTGTTATGATATATTAAAATTATGCCTGTCACTCTCTCTCTCTATCAGCTGCCATCACTGTGAGTGACTGTATTCTGCTCTTTCATAAGGAGCATATTGACCCACAAAGTAGTTTTGTACAGTGCACAGAATTCCTGTGGCAATGTGTAATTTTTTAGTCCAAAAATGATTTTTGCTTTTGCCAATGCTTGTTAGAATGGTGAGGTCCCAGCAGCTCCAACACTGATATGGTTTTACAAAAACTATGCCTAGGAGAAGGCATGCATTGAAAAAAAATCAAAAGACTGACCTCCAATTTGAGACCTACTGGCTTTGGCAATGCTTATTTGTTTTTGTTTTCTATAAATGTATTTAAACTGGTTAAACTGATTTTCCAATATTAATATTTTAGGAAATACTAGCATACATCACCATGTTAATAAGTAATGCTGCAAAGATATAGCACCTAAAATATTACAGTAGTTTAGCAAAATGTTTTTCCTGATTGTAATTTCTGTGAACGTTTTAATTTGAAAGCAAAGAATATTCACACTTGCTTTCAAGCATCTGCAAATATTTGCCTATAATAGGAGCATTCTGGGATCATTATACACAGCCTCATATTAAATTTAACATGTGTACAAATTTATACTGGAACCATCATCAGTGGTGCAGTCAGAGCTTACAACATCTAAGAATCTGAGGCTTTTGGCAGCTGTTAACCCAGGATGTGTCAAAAGGGTAGAAAAGGTCAGGCAGGAATAGATTTGTAGGAGTGGGGGGCGAGTGGTTTGGTAGAGACAGACCTGGTTCCCTTAGTGGGTCTTTAATACTAATTGTTGCATGATAAATGTTAAAACTGACTTTTCCTAGAAAAAGGCAATAAATAGAAAAAGTAGGCCTCACAGAGAAAAACGAATTTGTGTGTTTTTACAAAACTAGGATATAACAAATATTAAAAATAGATGTAAAATGTTGCAGCACTCTTGAAAGTTTTAAAATAGAAGTTGATTATTTTGGATCAAACATAAAGAATACAAGTCAGGACTTCCTATCCTACTTTTCCATATTTGTGGATCTCATAGTAAATAATTACTTATTTCTAAAGGGTAAAAGAAAATGTCTTCGTTTCAGTAAAGCTTTTGTGCTTACACCAAATTAAAAGGGTGAATATTAAGTTTCTCTAGCAATCACAGTATTACTGAATATTAGGGCACTTACAAAGTTATGCAATAAGCAGCCATACAGGCATGAGAATTACATTGCAAGCCTTTATGCAATCTTTTGCTTTTATGCACAAGAATACTAGGAAAAAAATTATAGGAACAAAACTGGGTCTTGGCTCCTAAACAGCAAGGCTAAGCCTATTCAAACTAAAGCAACAACACAACTGCCAATACTGAGCTGACTTCTTTTATTTTTAGTCAAGAAGCTGTTATGAATAAAGCATAACAGTCTATTTTCAATTTCGTCAATATTTTATTTTAGTCATTTTTTTCTAGGTTAGAGAACTTTTTCATTTTTTCAAGGGATATTTCTTGTGCATATACAATTATACAAAAACTATACAAATATATACAAAATTTACAGAAACATCATGACTGAACACCACATCCATACCAACCTTTCTCACTGCATGCATTCAAAAGACATTCACACTCAAACAAGGAAAATACCAATGAGGTATTTGTCAAATGTCAACAAAAAGTGTCGTTTTTCAACAAGGTGGAATTCTACATTTTATATTTTCAAACAATTTAAACTATTAGGGTCATATTAAGTCATGTCCCAATCCTGTCCTTTTAATCTTTTTAAATTGTTGACAAATGACCACTGAGGACAGGATTGGGACATGACTTAATATGACCCTAATAGTTTAAATTGTTTGAAAATATAAAATGTAGGATTCCACCTTGTTGAAAAACGACACTTTTTGTTGACATTTGACATATACCTCATTGGTATTTTCCTTGTTTGAGTGTGGATGTCTTTTGAATGCATGCAGAGTGAAAGGTTGGTATGGATGTGGTGTTCAGTCATGATGTTTCTGTAAATTTTGTATATATTTGTATAGTTTTTGTATAATTGTATATGCACAAGAAATATCCCTTGAAAAAATGAAAAAGTTCTCTAACCTAGAAAAAAATGACTAAAATAAAATAGTGATGACGTTGAAAATAGACTGTTATGCTTTATTCATAACAGCTTCTTGACTAAAAATAAAAGAAGTCAGCCCAGTATTGGCAGTTGTGTTGTTGCTTTAGTTAGGAAAAAAATTATGGCATTCTGAAAACTGAAATACTTTGAGTCACTTTTTTAGGTTACTAGAAAAGCGTAGTACGCAAGAATAAAACAAATCATGAAGAGTATAAATTGCATCCTACCTTAAATAAATATATCAGCACACTGGCACAAAGCAGCAATATTTTTTCAGCCATGCTTCTCGAGAGTTACTTGAACTGTGATGGCCACATGGGGAAAGCCACATGTAAAGCCTTGCATACAAAATGGAACAGCTGCTAATGGGTTAAAAGGCCGAGTTCCACATTAAGAAGCCTAACAGGGCTCAGAGCAAGGTTTGCCTTTCACATTTTGACCTCTGAAACTTTTTGAAAGACAAGATGGCAGCTCAGGGAAAGAAGGAGGAGTTGTGCTTATTTTCTGTTGGCAAAAGCAAGTTCTTATTCACTCATATGAATACAGCAATACAATTGTATATGTGAGCTTGGTCATATATACAGCACTAATGCTTTTAGTTTGGCGCTTACTGTACAAGGGCTGAGGCAATGAGATTTAGTTTCACTTCATGTGCCCTCATATTACAACTAGTATACTTACTAAAGGGATTTGAGGTTGGGTATTCATGTTTTTAGCTTCAGCGTACTATTTACCTCCTCAGAGTTTGTTTATGCCCAGTTTCTACAAATAGGGGTTGATAGTGTTGACAAAAGTGAAACCTGTTTCAGGTTTCCTACTGTCAAAATGGGGGAAGGAGGCTAGCTCCTCCACAAATTAAGGGTAGGAAAAGATATGTTTTCTCTCTCTTGTTCTCAATCTATTTTGAACCTATCTAAACTGTCTATGAAATAGCCATGAGACATTTAATTGGCTAGCCAGTAGAACTGTTTTAAAAATTGTTAACATTAATAAAATGAATATATATATATATATATGCTACGTTACTGCCCATCCTGTCTGATGTTTTAATGAAAGGATGAGTAGTCTACATTTCTTTTCCCTTATTTGACCTTTAAGCGGAACTAGATGTGGGTAGTTTTGTTTTAAAATTCTCAGGTGATAACACCATTATTGTAGGTTATTCTCATGCTACTGTAGCAGGGATTTCTGCTCCTATACAGAACTGTGCATAGAGATTTAGAACCTCAGTGAATTAGGGTGTGCCAAAACTCACCTTAGTATCCAAAATCATTGTCAAAGGAGATATACCTGTTCTCCTTACGACCGGGAAGTGGTGGTAAAATGACTGTTCTTGTGCCCTTCACACCAAGCACTGGAACCGGAGCTTGATAAGAGGGACCAAATTCTTTATTGTTCTCGATCTTCTCACGAACCACTTCTCTCACATGGGGTAGCCAGCCAACTACCGGGATCTGCAAAGCATCATCTGAGGTGGAGGGCAAATGTTCCTTTGCAAGACTGTCTCTTGTCTTTTGTAGATCCTGTAAAACATTGCAATGTTCATCTACGTCAAAGGAGGCGGCTTGAGCCACCCAGTGTAGACCGTCACGGTCCGGTACATACATCTTGATACCAAAGAGCATTTTGTATGGGGTCCGCCCACCCAGAGACCTTCTAGGGAGATTATTAAGAGCATGCTGCACGCCATTGAAATGGGCCAGCCAGTTCCTGCCAGTGCCTATAACTCGAGACGTCAAAGACTGCTTTAAATCTCGGTTCATCCGTTCCACAACACTATCACCCTCAGGTCTGTATGGAGACGAAAACTTGACTTGGACCCCCAACAAAGTCATGGCATCCTTAGAGGCGGAAGCCAGAACCTGATCCGAATGGAAGGTACCACAAGCACAAATCCCTACAAAGATACGGAAGTCTCTTATGACAGTACGTGAATCAGCGCTGCGGTGAGGCCAGACCCACACAAAGCGTGTGCATGAATCCACTGCTACTAAGATGTACTTATACGCAGTATCAGAAGAAAAGGGACCGCAGTGATCTAAATAAACACACCCAAGGGGTTTATTAGAAATGTACAACTGTGTCTGGGGTGGACGCGCAGCAGTTGAAGGCTTAATCTGCTGGCAAATGTCACATTGAAGGACATAATCACGCGTCTGTTTGTACAGTCCCCGCCACCAGAAACGCTGTTGTAACTGAGCTACAGAAGCTGAAGCGCCTGTATGTGCAGAAGCAACACCTTTATGGGCTGCGGTAATCAGAGTAGGCCTGCGGTCTGCGTTGGGAAGCAATCTCTTACCAACATCAGGAATTTTCACATAAGGAACTTTATCAGGACTTAAGTGGTATGAATACTTCAAAGGGAATCCTTTTGGATATTTACCTCCCTTCTCAGTTGCAGCAACATCTGCTAAGTTATCATCATCAATCTTACTTTTGGAATGTGTAACTGCTGCAACCAAATATGTCGATACCGCTGATTTTGCTGCCTCATCTGCAAGTGAATTGCCAACAGCGTGGACTCCCATGCGCTGATGACTGAGAGTATGAATCACAAACACGAGGGGCAATTGCTCTTTAAGCTCAGCCACTCGGACCCAGCTAATTTTATGTTTTATTGTGCTACCTTTGGAATCACGAAGAACAGGTTTGCATTGTAAGACTGGACACAGTAGTACGAATCACTCACAATAAGAGTTGACACACCAGGATCAGCGTACTCCAATGCAAGCATCAGAGCACGAAGCTCTGCCAATTGTGCGGTGCAGTCTCCGAGAGTCTGCGTGTGCACGACTCTGGACTTAAACTCGTCATTCACCAAGGCACCTACCACAATAGCGCAAGTGGAAACGTATGCGTGCTTAGACCCATGCGCAACCTGCGCCGAACCATCAGTGTAAATGATGCAAGTCCTCCAAAAGCTGCATAACCAAAGGGGCAGATTGAACAAATTCATACTGCAAAAACTCCTGCGACTGTAATGAGGCATCAAAAATAAACGTGACATCTGGAGACGTCAAAGATGCTCCCCATTGTATCCACCGAGGGTGCAAAGCCTTAGAATTTGGTAAACTGGCTTTCGTCACTGCCTCTAATGCAGGGAACGGGGTTACAACCAACATGCGTTTTCCCTGCGACAGTGCACGTTCCTTGGGAATCGCCATTTGCACTGCTGTCAAAACTTTTTCCACAGAGGAAAACCGCATTTCAGCCGAAGTGTACAAGTGTGACTTGTAAGCAATAGGTACTAAGTCTCCTTCGTTAAAAGTAAGGTACGTGAAACCCACCGCCCCAGGGATGATTCTTATCACCATGTTGGTGTGGTTATCACGGGTCAGTAAGAATTTAGATTCTAGAAGATCAGCCTGCAAAGAATGCAAAATAGCTGAATGTTCCGGCAGCCAGCAAGATTTGGTAAAAGTAGGTTGTATCAGAGCATACAAAGGCTTGATACGCTGGGCATATTTGGGAATATAAGTACGCCCGAAATTCAAAAATCCCAGCAAGGACTTTAATTTCTTGTAGGACCGCGCAGTTGTGCACATTTCTCCAAGAAGTGAGGAGCCAATCCTCTACCTTCATTGTTGAGCTCGTAGCCCAGGAACAACACGGTGTGCTCTGCAATGTGGGACTTTGCAAAGTTGAATTTGTAACCGAAGTCTGCAAAGTTACAAATTATCCGGTCAACGCGACACAGATGCGCCCAAAGCTCGTCGTCTGCGAGATAAATGTCATCCACATACGAACACGCATCAGTGTCCATCCTCTCTAAAAGAGAGACTATACGGGCAGCAAACACGCTGGACTATTCTTATAGCCCATAGGTAAACAAGTATAGTGGCGTTGTTTGCCGCCACAGATAAAACTGGTCCACTGGGAACTCAGTCCGTCCAAATAGTGGGCAAAAAAACTGTTGGATATGTCAAGTGTAGTTTTAAAACGTTTACGCACAAGACCATCCACAGGAGCAGAGCCGTGAGTATTCTGTACAGCACAGGTATGGCAATGCGAGTTCAAATGCATTTAATCCAATACCAAACGGTACGACCCGTCAGGCTTGGTTACAGTAAAAAGAGGGTTATTCATCGGTGACACACAAGTTTCAATCACACCTTGATATTCCAATTGTTCAAGGATTTCCGCGACGGAAGCCTTTGCTTCACGTCGGATGGGATATTGAGGTTGCGGCTGTGGCATAGACGGTAAAGGAATCTCGTGGTGTGGGGAAAATTTATCCCAACCACACTATGCACGGTACAATGCTGGCGCAAGAGCCTTAGCCCACTCTTCTGCAAAATTCAGCGCATGCTCTTTCGAGACAGTGTGCGCGAAACTAGGGAGGATCACCTCCTCCCCTCTCGGAGCCGCGAGCACAAAAGGTGGGGGCCAGTCAGCCTCCTCTAACAAAATGTCATATGTAGTTGTAAGATTCTCCCAACATACCCCCTTGATTGTACATTGTATGTCATTTCCAATTAAAAGGACTATTTCATAAAGTCTATCAGGGGAGCTGCTCTAGTATCAGCTGTCTCCACAACACATATCGATCAGTCGCTGTCACCTTCAGTAGCGGACGCAGGGCCTCTCGCACTATGGTAATCTCCGCTGCGCTGTGCAGCAAGGTCAGAGCCCATGTCTGATTCCGAAGCTGTATTCTCACTATCTGTGGCATATCTCACTGTTAAAGCGGCAACTTTCTTTTTCTGAAACTGGGGTCTCTTCGGTGTTGGATCGTCTTGCTTGCCTTTACCATCTTTCGGGCGGGGCTGGTCGCGTCCCTGCTGGCCACCCCGATCTCTGCCGCCTCCTCCACCACCGGTCGATGAGGCCGATGAGTCCTGAAAAGAACGAGGAGAGCGTTGTTCAGAAACCTGAAAACGATCAGGTGATTTTATCATTGCGCGATCACACAAGTCATAAATACGTTCTGTAGGCGCAGGCACTGGTGATGCAGGACGAGACTCCTGTTTCTGCTGTTGTTGTTTACCCTGTTTTCGTTTTTTTGGCCAATTTTGTTTTTTGGTCTTGGGCTGTTCGTCATTCTCTGACTTCGGCCCTTGGGGTTGCTTTATCTTCTTAGTGGAGAACGGCTTGACACTCACGCTATTGTGACTTACGGTCTTATAAGCCGCCACAATAATCTTCGGTAACTGACGGGGTTTGTGGACATCGGGAACTGGCTGCAATGCATTGGACACCTGAAAGTTCACCTCATCCCCCCTGACATTCGCAAGTATGAGATCGGAAACTACGTCAAAGGAGCCGCATAGACGCATGCCCAATTCAACCTCTGCCTCAGGTCCGTGCCCATCTTGAACACTTTTAATGACCGTCGGAAGGACAGTCATGGACAGAGTGCCGAAGCACCTCGCATAAACTGCCGCAAAGATCTTTCCCCACGACTCACAGTCACCAATGTCTGGGGTCAAGTCCTTAGGCATGCTAATTGTCAGAATCCTGTGTTTTTCACCAGGAGTCATGTTAGGAAATACTGCTTCCAGCTGGTCAAACTTCTCGGCAAGCCAGAAAGGAAATTCATCCTTATCCTGGGGGCGCCTGCCCATCACAGAGTTGACCATTACAGGACTAAGCTTCATTCTGCCCTGTCCGGCAGGAAGCACTGCACCTCCTGGGGCCCCGCCCAGGAGATTGCGGGTAATATACTGCACTAACGATCTAATTACATTAATTGCGACTGTATGTAACAGCCGCACATCAGCAACGGCAACCGCTCCATGTCGAGGATGCAGTGAATATCCAGCCAAACCAGGCCATGTAGCGCCTGCAATGGATAAAGAACCTAATCTCGGTGCCGTCAAGGAGTGGGGTAGGGCACCATCAAACCAAACTCGGTGCTGCCAAGCATCAATCGGAACTTCCTGTGTCCTGTATAGAGCATATAGCTGCGGCACAGCAGTGGGAGTGTACGTGTCGAACACATTGATATTAGCGTTCACTGCCGGGAAGGTCACCCACGAATAAAATATTTCGTAAGGGTAAGCCCCCTCTGCACTCACCACCATAATCACGGCCATGCAATCCACGGGGACATGATAATTCTGCAAGTGACTGCGCACCGCAATGCGACTATGTTGCGGAATGTCCACCGCGGCCATAGTGACACAGAAAGAGAACGGTACAACAAAAAAATACATAGCACAACTGGGTAGTAATTCAAGGAAACCGTTTTGAAAGAATCAAGCTTGAAAGGACCTATATTAAGATAGGCAGGTTTGTCCGACACTACTGTTTTCCGGAAACAATAGCGAAGGGTATTAAGGACCAATATAAGTACTACTCAAGTGTCATGTAATAAGACCACCAATGATCGGGCGCCATGCAGCAGGGATTTCTGCTCCTATACAGAACTGTGCATAGAGACTTAGAACCTCAGTGAATTAGGGTGTGCCAAAACTCACCTTAGTATTCAAAATCCCCTACCAGACTAGCAATCAAAGTCTCATTGGTACTTACAAAACCCCAATGATTTAGACAACCCAAAACATGGACTTAGAACACCTCAGGAAACGTGGAACACATCAACACTCTTTCGTTATACTAACATATCAATCCAGAACGAGGAGTCAATGAGGACACGTGCAAGTTTGAAATGTTTATTTCTAATGCAGTGTTCTCAAACGCAGTATCTTAGCTAATACAAGCAAACATATTATAAAGATCAAAGTTAAAAGCATAGTTACTATTCCATAAAATACAAAGGGTAAAGCATGTTAAAATGCTAAAGGAAACAGGTCTGAATAGAACCTCAGTTTACCCTCCCTAGCTAGTATATTATATTATATTATATCTACAGAAGGTCTCTTTGGGTTTTAGAAGGGCAGGCCCATACCTTTGGGTTCAACAGGAATGGATCACATCATCTCCTACACCAACACTCTGCATAAGGATATTCATCAAGTGTGTTCCTCCTGCCTTGCGCAGTGCAGTATCATTCGCGCCTAAACCCAAAGTTGGCCACAGCTGCATCCATATTATGTCTACTCTGTGCGCTGATCAATTCAAACAATAAACGCTGTGTTGAAATAGCTTTGAAGGCCTCGGCATACACTGTACAGACATAGCTTACCAAGCAAGACTGATATTATAAGCAAACATGGTATTCTCATGTGAAGCAAAATACCTAACTAGGCGAAAAGCATTAATAACAAAATGTGTCTTGTGCAGAGGCAGCAGGAAAGGAAAAATGGAGTTTAAAATTCTAACTAGCACATGCCAACTTAACACAGTGCAAAGGTGAAACCAATACACAAGACACTACATAGTTTAGGGAGTTTTTGAGCATTTTTATCTGAGGTTAAGCCCCTGTGTGTGTGTGTACAGGTATGTGTTTGAACGGGGAACATATTCCTTTTTCAGCAGATTTGTTTCTATTTTGGCCTACAGCAAATAACAAGTGTTAAGCAAATTCAAACTCCAGTGCAACTTGTTTTAAAAGAAAAAATCATAGATATAATACCTGCTGGTAATGTTGAAGAGTAGTTTAAACAACTTAAATTCCTTTATATTAATTGAATATCCTGATTCTACCACTGTAGGGTACAACACTGCAGGTAAATGTAAATTTTGCTCTAATGATGTCTAAATCTATAATGTGCCTAGGGAAATTAAGGTCAAAATTAATTCTCAATTCATGGTAATAATATTAGGGATATCGCCATTAGTAATTTAACTACATTTAATGAATGAATTTTTTTTACATAGTTATTTCAATGAAATAATGGCCTTGATTAAGCCTTCCTGAATATATTAAATGAATAAATATAATTTTGCAACAGTATATATATATTTTTTTTAATACATGGAATTTACTCACAAATACCTAACAATATGTTAGAACAGGGCACTTGCTGCTTGCAGCTTCAGTAAGGATTCTCTGTTGTATGCACCTCCTGTAGAGCACGTATGGATGTGTTGAGAGATGATGAATGATGCTGTTAGACTGCAGTTTGTTACTTATGAAAAGGAAATAGATGGATGTGTACACAGAACTAACAATAAGGTTATTGATCTAGGGAATGGAGAGGTTTGGAAAAATGCCCTCACCATAAAGTGATATTTAAAATAAATATAATTTTAAAAAGAGAGGCTGGTGAAAACATGCTGTCCCCATAAAGTGATTACCGTATGAACTTGTGGTTCCCTTAGAGCCTGTTGTGCCTGACACCAGTATGATATTAATATTTATACCTGTAGAGGCAGAGTATTTTTCTCTCCTCAGTGGGTTTTAGCATTAAAGTCCATCCACTGGGTGAAAACCTCTGTGCCGCCATACTGGGATACCAAGTCTACTTCCTTCACTGTGAGTCCCAATGTCAATGCGCAGGCAGTAAAGAGAGACTTGGGCCACCTATGCCTGAATGGTGGTACATTGTCTTGCATTAAGCTGATGACCTCCTTGTGACCTCTCCAACACTTGAGGCCTGTGAAAGCCCGTGACAAAAGACACTGTAGTTCTACTGAACTACCTCCAGGAGAGAAGAAAAGCCTCATTGTCAAAATGCCAGTGCTGCCAAAAAGAGAAGACTTACCTGGGTTTTGTGATATTCTATGGTACACACCGCATATCACCTGACAGAATTAAATTGTTTCAGGGCATTCAAATCCTGCCCACCAAGAAAGGAATGATGTCCTTCCGGGGGATAATGAACTGCTGCCACCAATTGATAATGAATGCAGATGCTATGACTGTTACAAAATGAACTTGCAAACTGTTTCAAGAAATTGAAAGAGACACTGTGTACTGCACCTTCATTGGGACTGCTGGACTGCCTGACTACAAACTGCCTTTCCATCTCTGTTTCAGAGCAAAATATCATTGCAAATGAAGTGATGCTGCCAATGATGTGCTGACACAGCTGGAAAAGAAAGTCATGTGGGACACAACTATGTGACTTTGCTTTCTGCAATGATTAGGGGTCTGCAGCTGTGATGGTGGAGAGGACGGCTCTCATTGTTTGGACTATACCTGTATTGTCTAGGTGCCATATTTGGTGCAGTTGTTGCTGTCTGGATCAACACAACATTTTTCTGCTAGCAGGCACACAGATTATAATGGCACCATGTAAGATGCCCACCTGTTAAATTGGCAAAAGTATTACCTGTAATAGGTTATTCTAATGAGATCCATTCTCTTAGAAACAGATAAGACCCCCAAGTAAGTTGGTGTTGAGATTGTAAAAAACGGCACCACACCAAGATTAGACACCATTAAAAAAGGTAGACTATAGGAGTGGCACACTGATGGTTCCTCCAGCAGACTGATAGACACTGATTACAGAGCAGGATAACGCTATAGCAATAGCTGAAGTACAGCTCTGCCACTTGGAACATGTACCCAATAAGATGAGCTGTATGCTGTGACAAAAGCATGAATACTAGTCCAGGGTAAAACTGTTAAGATTTAAACTGACTCACATTATGCTTTGCAGTTCTTATTTGTGGCCAGCGGTGAAAATATCACAGATTCATAACAGAAGCAGGGCGCCTTATTAACAATGGTCCTTTAGTAAGGATCTTGTTAAAAGCAATACTATTATACACCAGGATAGCGGTAATAAAATGTGAAGCATACACAGGAGCTAATTCTAAGTTAGCTAAAGATGATGCCATTGCTGACACAGCATTAAATGAAAGCATGTTAAAGCCAGTGCAGAAGATAGGACTAATGAACACATCAATCCAAAAATACAGCTCATTCAGAGACAATTGTAGCAAGCTAATGTAAAGGAAGCACAATGGTCTGCAACACCAGATGAACATAGAGGGAGGATTGATGATGGATGCAAGCCAAATAACGAAGAGAGTATGGGCCTACCAGGATGAGATAGATGCCTGTGTCCCCACGCAGTATGTTTCTTTCCCTTACAAGACTGGAGCAGGGACCCTCTGATATTGCACAAGGGAGGATGAATGTGCAGATGCAAGTTGCTTCCCAGTTAAAGGGAACCTCTGATATTGCACAAGGGAGGATGAATGCGCAGATGCATGTTGCTTCCCAGTGAATGGATTTAAATATTTACTGGTGTGGGTGGATATGTTTTCAAAATGAATGGAGGTGTATCCAACAGGGAAGAATGATGCAGTAACTGGAGCGAAGTACTTCAGTAAAGCCATCTCTCCAAGGCTAGGGCCCCACCATGGCATAAATAGCGCTAAAAGGAGATCACCTAGGGACTAGATTTATGCTGAAGAGGTTGTTTTTGGGAATAAAGTATAACATGCATACCCCATACCAACCTCCAACTTGAGGCCTGGAGGAGTAAATGAGGGCCAAAATAAAAAAAAATCGATTATTAGTAAAAGCAACTGATGGAACATGCCTGAAATGGCCTGGTGCTCTGAATTTAGGACTGCCTGCAATGTGGCAAAGACTTCTAAAGTGATTATGGATACATGGTCATTGCGAGAAAAATAAAAGCCGTTTATTTTAGTTTTAGGTGGACTGAACCAACGCCATGAATGGATTGATGGGAGAAGATGCAAGGCAGCGCCCCAACGCCTGAGAGGACGGTACCAGAAAGTGATGACCATCTGTCACTAGAGGGCCTGAGCAACACAGCAGTCAAAAAGAGGACAGACCAGACCATTTCTACGATCCATGAGGGCCCATCATAAAGTGTCAGAGGGACACGACATCTACATCTACTGATGCTGTTGAGCGAAGTACACATGATGGTCTGCACCTGCAGAAAAATAGATTGAAGAGGACAACGCAGGGCAGGTCCGTGACACTGCCCCTGAACATGACGACTGCGGACCAGGAAGAGAAGCAGATGACCGCTCACTGCGTGCCTTTAAATTACTGACACTTGCTGAAAGTTGCCCGGAACTGAGTGACTAAAGTGACACTGTAGCACTATGCATTGCACAGAGAAAAATATTTGTTGGACACTTACTGCTGGTATCACAACTGCCTGCTGATATAATATTGATCTCATCAAGATGTATCAATGTGACAATGCATGCATTGTATACAAGCACTGTGTAATTCCATATATATATTGGTTTTACAATAATGTTGGATAGGTCTATCCAAAAGAGGGGATTGTTATAAAATATATATAAATATCCATACAAATTCATGTGTATGCACTTTAAAAGATATCATGATTAGATATTTCACATTAACATGAGGCCTGGAGCTCAAAAGGCCTTCCTATCTGACCTTGACCTGACAAGCTTCAACGAGCTATTCTGTACCCCCTTACAGGTCACCTTGCTTGTCTTGACTACATGATATGCAAGTGTTACACAGTGCAGAGCCTGCCTTTCTGGTCTGCCCATATCTTTTTTTTTTTTTTTTTTTTTGTCCTCATACATGCCACCAGTTAATAAATGC
This sequence comes from Lissotriton vulgaris, assembly GCF_964263255.1. Taxonomy (NCBI): domain Eukaryota; kingdom Metazoa; phylum Chordata; class Amphibia; order Caudata; family Salamandridae; genus Lissotriton; species Lissotriton vulgaris. The sequence continues at coordinate 1,729,718,258 of NC_141693.1, forward strand.
TCTAAATAGGCGCTCTTCAAGCCACTGACACAAACTATCCTTCCCAGCCCTCGTGTTTGTGGATAGCCATAGAAGATTGCCCAGAGGTATGGTCGTTACCCGTCCAACTTCCTCTCGTGATGGTACTTGCTGCTTAGGAAGGACAGGACCACTAATCTCTGGCATAATCATTGGACTATTGGTTTATTTTTCAATCCTTGGCACTCAATGCTGACCACAAGTTGGCAGACTTTTCGCCCCCACATAAGATGTCAAGTTTACTCACCGCCATGATGTTTTTAAGGCAATCTGCAAACGTCGGGGGGATACAGACTTCCAAACTTTACAGATCTCGCTTCTAGCGATAACTATTACATAAAAATAAACTGTGACGAGTTACTGTTAAGTACATAATCAGGTAGCAGACCAAAGAAGACTAATCTGGAGGTGCATAGAATTGGAACTGAAAGTACCTCCTCTAAAAACTTACACACTTGTCCCCAAAAGTTACTTATGTTAGAACATTCGAAGAACATGTGGATATCATTTGCGCCCTGTAAATTGCACCTTGGACAAGAATATTGGACTGCAGAGATCCTGGAAAGTTTCGCTGGGGTCCAATACACTCTGTACATTGTGTATAAATGGTTTCTTCTTAGATTAGAAGGTTTAATTATTTTTTGAGATATGGAGAAAGAATCTATCCACAATTTCTCTAATTCCTCGGAGGTCTGGACTGGGGAAGGGTCCCATAGTGTAACGATCTCTGATGCCAAATTATCTTTGTTATTTAATAATAGATTATACCATTGTGCCGTCTCCCCTTTCATTCCTCTAGGGTTACTAAATAACTCCAAAAGAGGGTTCTCATCGTCTGTATCCCAGTTTTGGCTTCCCCACCAAGCCGAAAGTTGATAAAAACTTAAACCTAGTGAGCGTACCACCGGTTAAACCAACTAGAAATTCCCATTTTAAAACTTTCGATGCATCACATAAGTCACCCCATCTTAAGAGACCAGCTCTTTTTAAAGGGAGAGCCAGTTGGTCCATTAAACAGTCAGGGGTACCAGGGGAGTCCCAGATAGGGGAATATTGATGGTAGTACTGGATACATAGCAACTTACAGATCTGCAACCAATAATATAAAGCTGCCTTTAGGACTTTCAGCCTAACTTTTTTTAAAAACTTTTTGTCGCCAAACTTAAACAGAAAAAAATCAGTACCATAAGGAAGATCCTGCAGCATAGCCTGGAAAAGTAAACTGTTTGAGGTAAAGGTAAAGTCCAATTTATTGGCTAATATCCTAAAGTTTTTAAGCTGGAAGGCATAACAATAAAGTAATAAATCCGGGAGAGCTAAACCACCTAATTTTAATGCCCTCCTTAGCTTCTTCCAAGCTATCCTTGGGGTTTTTGTTGCCCAAATAAAAGACCCAATCCTACCTTGCAAGTTGAGGATATCTTTTCTACTAAAAACTAAAGGAATAGAATTAAACAAAAACGTTACCTTAGGTAAGATAATCATTTTAACTAGATTAACTCTGCCATAGATGTTTAAAGGCAGAGTATTCCACTTAGACAGAAGTTTTTTGATCTCCTTTACCACTATTTCCCAACTGGTCTTTGGAATATCGTCTAATTTATGGGTTAAATGAATGCCTAGATATCTCATTTTAAGCTTGGCTTCTGGAATTGGGACTAAATTGTTCCAACACATAACCTCAGTTTTGTCCTTGTTAATACTGTAACCTGAAACAAAACCAAAGTTCTCCGCAAGTCTAAATAATCTAGGAATTGCTTCAAGAGGGTTTGAAGTATAAAGGAGAAGGTCATCTGCATACAATGCTGTCCTGATTGATAATTCACCTATATTAAACGAAGAAATAATAGAATCTTGCCTTAAAGAACAAACGAAGGGCTCAATATATATGTCAAACAACAATGGAGACAAGGGACATCCTTGCCTTGTTCCTCTACAAATGTTCAGCCAGTCTGACAAACCACCATTTACCAGAATCTTAGCTCTCGGACCCCTGTATAAAGATTCCACACTCTTGATGTAAGTCTCAGGGAAGCCAAATTTCTTCATCGCTAACCATAAGTATTGCCAGTTCACTTGATCGAAGGCTTTAGCTGCGTCTATTGCAACAATGGCGAGTGATTTTTTCTTCTGAATTGCGTGATCTATGGCTCCGATTACTTGGAATGTAAGTTCATTTAGTTGTCGACCAGGAATAAATCCACGTTGGTCCGGATGTATAATAGTTTTTATCACCTTAGCCAATCTATTTGCTAAGATACCTGAATAGATTTTTAAATCAGAGTTCAATAAAGATATAGGCCGATATGATTCTATTCTTTCTGGGTCTTTATTCGGTTTCACAATTAATGAGATGGTTGCATCCAACCAGGAGGACGGAATTTGCTGTCCCTGAATGAAGATTTCATTGAATAATTTCTGCAGTGGAGCTAGAAGTTCATCCATGTTATCCTTGTAGATCTCTATCGGAAGCCCATCAGGACCTGCAGCTTTATTTCTTGCCATTTTATTCAGTTGAGATCTGATCTCACCTTCAGTTATTTCCTTTGCCAAAGAGGATATGTCTTCATTACTCAACTGTGGTAGATTTCTCAGAATGTCCAGATTTTCTAATTCATCAGATGAGCAATTCACTTTTTCACGATAAAGATCTTCATAGAAAGATCTAGCCTCCTCCTTAATGTCTTTGTCTTCTGACAAAACAGAACCAGTTCCTCGTTGTATTAAAGATTTAATGTTATTTCTAGTCCTTTCCGACCTAGCTTTCCAAGTTAGCAGTGATCCGCATTTCTCACCATATTCAAAGTTGCGCAACTTGCTTACCTCCCATTTATCTTTAAGTATTTTTTCGGTCCTTAATCTGTGGTTAGTTTGTAGGTCTGCTAGTTCTTTTTCTAATCTTAATATCTCAGTTTGCTCGTTGGAGATGGCAAAAAGAAGCTGCTGTTCTTTTATTTTAATTAAACTAAGATCATTTACATCCTTTTCTTTAATTAACATTCTGTTCAGTGCCATTTGGGAGCCATATATTCCTCTTAAAAAGATTTAAGAGCATCCCATATGATATGATCTGGAGCTGAGTCATTATTAAATGAGAAAAACTCTGATATACTTTCCTTAATTTTAATGTTAAAGTCTTCATTAAGCAAAATAGTCCTGTCCAAGGTCCACCTATATTCTAGAGATTTTTTTTTTGAATATTAATGCTTAACTTAACCACTGAGTGATCAGACAACCCATTCGAAATATACGTGATAGAAAGTGTGTTTGCTAACATCGATCTATCGAGCAGAAAATAATCTATCCTGGAGAACTGATGGTATTTTTTGCTATAGAACGAATACTCTCTCTGGGTACCATGTTTAACTCTCCAAACATCACATAACATATACTCTTTGATAATATTCTTCAGGATAGAGAGCGATTTCTTTGGACAATTATATCTGGCCTTTGAGGTGCGGTCCACTTCAGGGTCTAATAACAGATTAAAATCACCTCCTAGCACAATAGGAATGGTATATTGTAGCAGATAACGTTCTAATTTATGTAAAAAACAAGGATTATCCTCGTTTGGACCATAGTAGACCCCACATAAAGGTTTGACTGTACTTATTGATACTACTGCGGCCAACCACCTTCCTGACTGATCTGTAGCCCAATCGTGAACAACAATTCCTTTATTGGCACAAATTATAATTGCCACCCCTCTCGTGGTGCCAGATTGTTTAGAACAGAAAATATCTTGAAACCAACTTGTGCTTTATAAAAATATTTCTACATTCTTTCGCTTCCAAGTGAGTTTCTTGCAAAAAAATTAACGAAGCTCCAGCATTTTCTAAAAAATGAGATACATTGAATTGTTTCTTGCAACTCCCTAAGCCATTCACATTCCAGGAGAGGATTGTAGTATGCCTAGCTTGAGACATCCAAAAATTTTAATTTTCGATTGTGGCTAATAACGAAGCGTAATAACCTATAATGATAATAAACAGAGGAAAAGTACATTTTTATGGTGCATGAGGACATTTTTAGTTGATTTTTACCCCCACCCCTAGACACCCCACCCTCCCTCCCCCCGAGGAACCCTTCCCTCCTGATTGGCAAAAATACGCCCTAGGAGGCCCTAAGATCCTGATTGCCCCACCCAAAAAAAGAAAAAAGAATGAATACAAGTCTCATATTCCCTGTCTACATATTTATTCATATGTGCTACTATATATTTTTTATTTTTTTTATTTTAACCATCTCTCGATTTTTTTTTTCCTTTTTAAGCGCCCCTCAACCCTCTCCCAACGACATTTTATCTTTTTTTTTTTTCTTTCCCCTCACTCCCAAACTCTCTCTCTAACCTCCCCTAGCTGGGATAGAGACAGGATTAAAGCGGATGGTACAAATATGCCATCCCTGAATTACGCTATTCCGTCTGGTCTTTCATCCTGCCTAAGACTGCATCCACTTCCTCTGGAAACTGGCATGTGTACATTTTATTATTCCACATTATTTTGAGGAGTGCTGGGAATTTCATTTGTACACTTGCTCCCATAGAACATAATTCTGGCATTCTGGAACCAAGCTCCCATTGCCTTTGAGCAGTCTTACCACCTATATCAGATCTGATGTGATATGGATTAGCTCGAAAATGTAAAGAGGTGCGCGATAAACATCTGTTAAGAATCAGCTCTTTCACGCTATAAGTTTGGAAATATACCAAGATCTTCCTGGGAGCCTTTCGGTCTGGATGCAACCTATATGGGTCTCTATGTACCCTCTGTATTTCGGCTTCCAGATCTATATCCGGACGGTCCTTGAGGATATCCTCACGTAATAGTCTGCAGTCAAATCCTTTTATGTCTTCCACCTCGGCCCCTTCCGGAATTTTTAAAATCCTCAGGTTATTTCGACGGGATTGGGTTTCCAATCTCTCCAAATCCATTGCCAGAGATCGATTCTGGGCTTTTAAGGCTGCTATATCTTTAGAGTTAACTTTTGAGGACTCTGCAAGAGATGAAACTTTTCCCTCTAATGCGCTAGTTCTGGTGCTAATACCTTCAATTTTTGCCTCTAAAAGGTCAAATCTAGGTCAAAGCCGGGAGGACCAAACAAACATGTTGAAAATGCTGGCCCACTGAATTGGAGTATATCAAATGATCATCTATATACACCACTGTGAACACATCCAGATACTCCCGCAACACCTCATTCAGAAAAAACTGAAACGCTGCAGTAGTATTGCATAGTCTGAATGGCATCACTGTATACTCAAACAATCCAAAACGTGTGCAAAATGCCGTTTTCCACTCATCTCCTTCTCTTACCTGGACCAGGTGATATGCTCCTTTCAAATCTAACCATGTGTAGATTCGAGCCTCCTTCACCTATTCCAATAGAACAGGGATCAAGGGTAACAGATACCGGTTCTTGATGGTAATGTGGTTCAACTCCCTAAAGTCTATGCAAACATGTTTTTCCCCATTCGCTTTCGGGATAAAAAACAAAGGGGAGGCTGCAGGAGACTTGGATGGTGGTATAAAACCATTCGCCAGGTACTGATCAACATATGTCTTCAAATGCTCGTTTTCCAATTCAGTAAGAGCATATACTCTGCTACATGGCACTACGGCTCCTGGTACTGGTCTATCTGACAGTCCTAAGACCTGTCAGGGGGTAACACGTTGGCTTGTTTCTCATTAAACACATCCCGAAAGTGTTCGTATTCTTTAGGTAACATAGTGTCTTTTTCGGCTGTGGTAGCTATGTGAAGTAGGGAGGCCAAGGCATGTACAGGTAGATCGGGAGAACCATGGCTGCAGGGTTCCTTACACCACCTACTGTCAATGGCAGGGATGTGCTTTACCAACCAAGGTAACCCCAAAATGATCCCATTCTGTGGGGCTTGTATTATATTGAAACTCTGTGGAGAGGCTGACTGTTATAAAATATATATAAATATCCATACAAATTCATGTGTATGCACTTTAAAAGATATCATGATTAGATATTTCACATTAGCATGAGGCCTGCAGCTCAAAAGGGCTTCCCATCTGACCTTGACTGGACAAGCTTCAGCAAGCTATTCTGTACCCCCCTACAGGTCACATTGCTTGTCTTGACTACATGATATGCAAGTGTTACACAGTGCAGAGCCTGCCTTTCTGGTCTGCCCATATCTGGCTGTTTTGCATGGTGCAGACATTGCACATCCATGTCAGCCATATTTGGCTTGGTGCCTTATTCTAGTTCCGCTGACATGGCATTACTTTAGGTATATAACACCTAGAAATATGTCACTCTGGGAAGAAGCAGTCTGAGAGTCCCTAAGGTGGCAGATCTGACTTCTTCCTTGCTAATTAGCAATGATGCATGCTTTTGGTACCATTAAATACATTTCACTCTGTTTCTGAGCAAACCTGCTATGTCTGGTGAGTTTCATTCATATGCTCCTGGGAGGGTGCCAGTATACCCCCATCAGTGACTGGTACCGTTGTTAACTCCCTGCCATCTATGGCTAACACAGTCTCAAGCGCATCTTTTTCAACCAACGGCAACTGTGAGGCAGCAGCTAACTCCTCATCTATAAACAAACATGTTGCTCCCGAGTCTATCATGGCTTCCAAATCTCTCCACTCCCCCTTTACCTGTAGATTTGAGATCCTAAAATGATTAGTCTTAAGCACCTTTACCTCCTGCGTGGACAGGATTACTAACCCACTCAAAAAGCCCCCTCCTGATACCTTTGAGCCTACAATGTTTCCGACTTTGGAGGTATGGAAGCAACCCCATTACCATACCCCGGTTTGCTCTTGGGTTTAGCCAAGCAATCTCTGACATAATGACCTTTCTTTCCACAGTACATACAAAGCCCTTTTATGCCTTTGATCATGTTCCTCCAGTGTTAATGCAGCTCTAACTATTCCTATTTCCATGGGTTCAGACACACCTGCCGTGCTAGGTTTTAGAAACCCAGGTTTGTTGTATCTAGGGAAAAATCTATCAGATCTTATCCTTTTGCTTCTATGCTCACTTATCCTGCTGTCTAACCTCAAGGCTAGATTAATAAATTCAAAACGTGAGGTTGAGCTCATCTCGAAACCCTTGATGGAACAAGGTGGCTCTCTTCTCCTCAGGCCATAGTCTCTGAGATTGAATGCTGGAAGGTATTTAAATATACTTTCAAATCCTTGCTACTTTGTTTCAATTCCAGTAATTCCTTGTCAGCTGAAAGACTATGAGCTTGTCTATCAAAGATATTCTCAAACTCTTTCCTGAATTCGTCCCAATCATACAAAAGTGGATCTTCATTATGCACCAATGGAACAGCCCACAAACCTGCATACCCCGCCAAATAGGAAATCAGGAAGGCTACTCCAGCTTGGTTAGTAGGAAACGCCTGAGGTTTACATATAAAATGTAACACCTGCGTCATAAACACTTGCACCTTACTCTCATCACCTGAAAACCTTTCCGAGGCTGCCAATGGTATAGGTGTGGGGATTTTCCACCAACACAGGTGATGCTGCTCCAGCTAAAGTACCCAAAGGCCAAGAAGCACCAACAAATCCTTTTCCTGTACTTACATCAAATGGATTTCTCTGCAATTTATCAACGCTGTCTTGTAAGGCCGCTGTTGCTGCCCTAGAAGCCGTTAACTCCTTATGTACTAAAACCAAGCCAGTATATCCTCTAAGGTGGCCATCATCAACTCAATACCGATCAGGAGAGAATAAATTCGTGGGCTTCGTATTCTGTCAAGGTTTTATTCCAAACCCCCAGGATCGGCACATTGCTCAAATGGGTCCACCTCTCATGCTATACTAGCGCAGAGGGTTGGAATGATTAACCGAGGGAAGGAAAGGATGGGGACAGCAGAGTGGGAGACCTACAACACAAAAAAACACAATTAGAAGATAGTACGAACTCCAATATCTTATCACCGTGATAAACACCTATATACTAAATACGATAACTACCTGTAAAGAAAAAGAACTTGGCATCCTACGAACATGCTTGTTTGTAGTACCTTCTCAGCTAAAGGTTCTCTAAACGTTAAAAAAGAAACACCCTTCAATAAGTAGCGAAACATACCCTAAGCAAAACTTCCACACACACCCATGCACACTCATTACCCACCACAATGTTGAAGAAACTTGTGTCACAGGGGGGTTGAGTACTTGACAAACACACCGCTATCCCCCACTAGGAAAAGAAACAAATAACCACATAAAGGTTTGACTGAGATAAAATCCATTTGCTCAATATACTCTGATCGGCATTCAGCTCATGCTTATCATGGTTCTGACTGTTAAGGCACAGCCCAATAGTTCTGTGGTCCTACCGCAAAGTCACGTAACACCCCACCTGGGTGTAGCATTCAGGTTACCCCCACAGGATTCCTGGATATACTAGTACTGAGCAGTCAAGACTTTGATTATCAAGAATGGTGACAGCGTCACACATACCGCCCTCGTAATGTCGAACTCACAACAAAGATTCCACCTCTAAACTCCAATCTCCAGCTCCAGGGTCCGCCGTTACTTGAATATGATATAGAAAACAAAGTGGTCCTAGACACAATTTATCTAACACATTTAAAGACCCGTAGCTGAGTTGTTGATCTTCCCTCCACAGCGCTAGGGTCAAAACGTTGATGATCCCCCTTTCTTGATGCCTGCACCCCTTCCCCTGCCTTTTGAAAGACTATAATCAAACCGTATGATTGATATACGTGTGGTAGGTTCAAAAATAAGGGAATAGAACCTTAGTTTTTTGTCATAACAATTGGATTTTCCTTTTTAATTAATTTTTCTCTTTCACTTGAGCACACACTTTTGCACTTTCTACTGCACCTGGCAAAACTCCCCCAACCTCTGGGCTTTTAATAAATATGGATATATGAATATGAAATAAATTGCGAATTTATATTGTCATACAGAACTCAGTGTCATAAAATCTGTTTTGGGTATTTTTGACAAGACTTTTGGCTTGTTGTTTTTCTTCCTTTTTCCTTCAGGATTAAGTCCTACAAAGCTTACTCAGATACAAAAATGAATATTATATTTAAATGTGTTAGATAAATTGTGTCTGGGACCACTTTGTTTTCTATACTATACGATACCCAGGTCCCTTTACTTTTTCTGGGTTGTACCCCATTTTCTTAATGGTTACTTGAATATGAAGCACTGCACCAACGCCTCTGCCCTGCTTATGTGGCCTCCGGGAAGGCGCGTTATCACGGAATGCGCCTGCCCAAGCCAGGAAGGATCATGGGTAGCGTAGTTCAGAGAAACGGCGATGTCATCTTACCGCATTGCCGTCTCTTGCATCGAGCCTCAATGCACTGCGACTAGGGAAGTGTGACAAAGAATTGTGGTCTATGATAAATGAGAATGAGGATTAGGAAGATGAAACGGGAGCAACAAGCATTGATGTCATAAACTCCATAAATTTACCAACAGGAGCAAGAGACAGCACCCCCTTTTGACCCAAATCCAGGTACATACCCCAAATGAGACGGAACAATTTGGATACATTTTCTGAGAATGTCAAAAAAGATTTAAGGCACTTTAAACTAAACTTAGGGGATGGGATGAAGAATCGTGATCCGTAAGACTGGAGAGTGTTTCGAACAATTGACACAATGAAGAGAAGACCTGACATAATAGTCAAGCCATCAGACAAGGGGGGTAATGTTGTACTTTGGGCAAAGGATCTTTACAGGAATGAAGCACTGAAGTAGCTCAATAATGCTGAGTGTTATAAGAGGCTTACATTAAACGAATATGAAAGTGTAAAAGAAAGTTGTTATGGTAAATTGATTATATGGAAAGAACAAGATCTTTTGAGTTGGGATGAATATTGTTATTTAAAACAGGAATATCCAGTTCTTCCCGTCTTTTATATGATCCCTAAAGTTCATAAAGACACAAAAAATCCACCTGGGAGACCAATAATCTCGGCTCAAAATAGGCAGACAAGATCCTTTTATGGTTTAGATTTATTGATGAAGTCTTCGTACTGTGACAGGGCACGGAGACAGAAGTGGATGAATTTATTAATGATTTGAATGAAAATGATTTACATTTTGTGGGGCACAGGAGCAAAACAACTGCAGATTTTTGGGACATATGAAAGTGGGTGGAGGATGGTAAACTAGCAACAACAGTATTCAGAAAACCTACAGCTGGGAATACAATCCTACACGCCAATAGCTCACACCCGGCCCCTCTAAGAAGGAGCATTCCCTTCAGATAATTGTAAAGGGCTAGAAGGGCATGTAGCTCACTAGAGGAATATGACATGGTAGAGAGGGAGATGAAAATTTGTTTCATCCAAAGAGGGTACCCGCCCAGAATACTAGAAACAGCCTCTAAAAAAGCTAGGAATATGATTAGTAAAAAAGTATGATTTGAACCATCTAAACCTGCTATAAAGAAAATAAACAGAGGGACAAGCAACACACACAGACTCATAAGAACTTATAACAGCGAACATACAAAAGTTCGACAAATTTTACAAAAGTACTAGCACTTTATAAGACAGGCTCCGTTAATAGGACATCAGGCCACTAAGAACCCACAGATCACATATAGAAAATCAAAGTAATTGAGGGATTACCTAGTGAGGAGTGACTGTCTGAGTGATACACAAATAGATACTTGGCTTCAACAGAAATAAGGTTTCAGAAAATGTTTGAAGTGCAAGGCTTGTCAGCATGGAGAAAATATTACAGCTTTTAAATGTTTTTAATAAAACTGTCAAGGTAAAAGGTGTTTTAACATGCAAATCAAGCTATGTAGTGTATATTTTGAAATGTCCATGTAGTAAGTTGTTTGTGTGGAGTACCACCCTACCAGTGCATAAGAGGATTTTACAGCACAGGAGAGCTATAATCAACAGATATCGTAGCTACCCGGTAGCTAGACATTTTGAGAAAGAACATCTTAGCAACCAGACACTAAGGAGATATAGCTGAATAGCACAGGTGTCAAAGAAAAGAAGAGGTGGAGACAGGCAGAGAGAGTTAAGAAAACTAGAAAAATACTTGATCCTCGAGCTAGAGGGCAAGGAACTACATGGTGTCAACATGGATGAAGAATTGTTTACTTGTCTCTACTAATATCTGCATCTCGTCAATCGCATTCATCATGCAGAATAAAAATGTATACAAGAGAAAAGACAGCATAAGCACAATAAATTGCACTTTACATTTATTAGAAAAAACACATTAGTCACACGAAATAAAGATTTTACTTATTTATTGTTAGGCACTGGATAATCGCAAAATATAAATAGATATGAATTGCTCTAAATGACCAAAAAAACGGGAAAAAATGATGGACCAGAAGGATGAGTCATCATTATAGGCCCTGATTATAAGGAAGTACAGCCAGCGCTTTAGTTGTAAATGGTTAAAATCTAGGGTAAAAGTTGCCCTATTTAGAATTTATGCACTTTTTGAGCACAGAGCACTTTAGAAAAGTAGTAGCACTATAGCATGTTTTGCACACTATAAAATTGCTGAAAATGTTTTTCTTGAAAAGAAAATTACAGTAAAAACTGACGGCCAGGAATCAGTAGGCAATTGTCTTATTATAATGAATATATGAAATATAGAAATCCGAATGAAAACTGTTGCTTTATACTTTTAACTAAATTATTATAAAGCTTTTTTTTAGAGAAGAAAGCACAATGTGGGTGTTATAATTATCTTCTCTGGCTTTTATGGAACTCTGGCTCATGCTCTGGAATGCAGTGATCCATGAAAATGTAATGAATCTGTCATTCTGTGCCCGGGCGACCTACTGTTAGTCGGCGTTTTCTGTATGCTGGAATAAACCTCTCCTATTCACTACAGAAAGCTTAATTGGATTTAACCGCTTAACTGCGGCGGCAATTCCGGCGGGGCCGTGTCAGCCAACGTACGTTCGCAGCACTACGGAGGTAGTGCCCCCGACGCTCCATTGGCCGACAAACGCATGGAAGGGATTAATACTAGTGACTATTGGTCTCTTGCCTGATGGGGAAAGGCGATTATCACTGACTCCCCTGCCTGCCTACTTTTGCACACCGTTACTGAGAATTTAACTGAGGATTGAAGCATGTGGTTGTTCTGCTCTATCGTGGCTTTGCTACCGATTGTTGGACTTTCTTGTGGGTGCGCATTTCCTTCCTGCGTTCTGGATTTGTGGCTAAAATAAGTCAGAAAACAGTGAGTATTGTGTGGTCACAAGCACTGGGCCAGCGCAAGGCTCACCTGGTTAATGGCTGCACCGCGATCCTCTTCCCTCACTCTTAGAATCTCCATCAGCTCTTGCTAGAATGCTTCGGGCCTCACTGTTACGCACGCTGCATGCAGACGTGCTCATAATCACGTCATTGCCTGTGCGGCTTGCTGCCATCTTGTAAGTGGTACTTTCCATTATCGTTCCCACATCACCTCATCACTGCATTTTCCGGCTTCGGAGCTTGAGGTAAATAGTTTCCGATTTCCAACGAGGAGATTCTGCTTCAGTTACTATGTTTTATGGTGAGAGTAAGCAGAGACATTGACTATGATATTTTTCTTCTTATCTTGATGTGTTATGGATCACCGAGATTTTTCTTTCATTTCAAATGTATATGGCAACATGACAATAAATACTGGCTAAGTACACTGCCAATGTACAGTTTTGTGGTATGCAAGTACTTGGTTGTTTTGGCATTTTGTCAATATACTGCCTCATTTATTCTCCTCTTTCTTTTGCGCTGAGGCTAGATTTGACATTTCTACCTGCAATTACCTAAGGCATATTTTATTGTACCCTTATTGCGACAGGGAGCATCTTTTGTGTGGTATATTTGGTTCCTTTCCAATTTTATCACCATGGCATCGTCTACCAGTAAGTCACAACCTCCTGCATTTTTGTCAGAAAACGGTGAACCTGTCCTCCCATGAAAGAGGTGGAGGAATCTTTTGGACTCATATATTGTGGCTATTGGTGGGTAAAACATTTCTGCATTTAGGAAACAAGCCATACTCTTTCACAATTTAGGTGTAGAAGGAATGTACATGTACGACAGCATGGATTTGATTCTTTGTTGGTAATGGTGAAGGAGAGCCTGCAGATATTTATGAAATGCCAATGACTAAGTTGGAGAGGTATTTTGGTCCCCGTATCAATGTGGTTCTTGAACGACACAGATTTTTCACCAGAGTTCAAGGGCCAGTTGAATGACTAGGAAGTTATGTTGCCCCTCTAAAAACTCTCGCACAAACTTGTGAGTTTGGAGAGGTGTCTGGTTCCTTGGTCAGGGATCAGTTGGTGAGGTGCACCAACAGCACCAGGGTACAAGAAAAGTTATTATCTAAGAATCCCTCTTTGTCTGAAGCCATTGCTATTGTTGGAGGAATGGAAAACCCGTCTACGTGGGTAAAGGAAATGAGGAAGAACCGTGAGGAAAAGAAGGATGGTTAGGGTGAAGTTCATGCCTTGCTAGACTATGACTGTCTGGTATCTTGCGACAATGTTGCTAAGGTCTCTTTAAATGATAAGAGTAAAGGGACTGAAGGGAATGCACGTACCACAGTACCTCTGGAAGAGATCTTCCTTCACGGTCAGAGTGTGACGCTCGTCAATTCAGAGCTGATCGTAACTTCAATAATAAGAACATTAATGGCTCACAAAAATTGAAATGTTTTATATGCTGAAGTTTCTCACATCTTTCTAATGATCCCAACTGGTATGCCGGAGGGTTGGTGTGCAAGGAGTGTGGTATCAAGGGGCATTACGCTTGAGTTTGTAGGTCCTCTGGGAAAAGTTGTGCCCCTGAAAACTTATCTGGGACTGTACGCACCATTATTTTAAATGTCAAGGAGGGTGATGGTGGTGTTGATGTGGGGAAGGTGATTATGCCAGAATGTGATATTGCTGTGGACAGACATGACTATGTTATTCTGGCTGATTCTTGTTTACCTTTCACGACGATTGGTAATAAGCAATGGGATGAAAGTGTGGGGTTGTACAGCCTGTCCCATATGCCTCCTGATATCAATCCTGTCAATTATGGAGGTGCACGTAATAATGTGCTTGGTTACGTTGAGGCCAAAATTAAATATAAAGGCCAGCACACCTTTGGGAAAGTGCACATGGCTGATAGGGGTGATAACCTCCTGGGATAGAGGCACTATCATGATTTGGGCATTATACTTAACCTGAGTGCAAGTGATCCTAGGGATCAAGTCATGCTAGTTGATTATGCAAGTTTTGGGGAAGAGTACTTTAACAAAATTCTGGAAGTTTTTACTGACACACTGGATGTCTCAAGGGTTTTGAGCATCGCATCATTTTAAAAAAGAAGGCTGTACCCTGTGTACATAAAGTGATAAGAGTACCTAATATGATGATGGGACCCTTAAAGGCTGAACTCAAAAGATTGTTAGATTTGGGGGTCATTAAGGAAATAGAAGCCTCAGAATGGTTGGCTCCGATTGTTTTTGCCTGGAAGGATGGTGGTGTTAATGTCAGGATGTGTGGACTTACGTGGGTTGAACGAGTGGATTAGTATGCTGAAGGGGGCCAAGATTTTTAGTGTGTTGGATCTCTTTTCTGCCTACCATCAGATCATTTTACACAAAGACTCCAGACACCTGACGTCTTTTATAACACCTTTGGGGGTTTACCATTTCCCTTAGGATGCCTTTTGGGCTGGCCTCGGCAGCGGCTTGTTTCCAAAGGGTTATGAAGGTAGTCCTTGGTGAAATGAGTAATGTCTTGTTTTTTCAAGATGATATCCTTGTTAATGGGAAGAATGAGGTGGAACATGGTGCGACCTTGGTTGGTGTGCTGAAGAGAATGAAGAAGAGAGGGCTTCTTGTGAAGAAACAAAAATGTCGTATTGATTTAAAATTGGTCACGTATCTTGGGCATGTTATCTCGGGTGAAGGAATCCAACCTAAAATAGAGCTTGCGGAGAGTATTGTGAAGGTTCCCATCCCTGTGGATAAGGGACAGGTATGGTCATTCTTGGGACTTGCGGAGTTCTACTCAAAATTTGTTCCAGGGTTTGCGAGTGTGGCTGAACCGATCAGGGCTTTACTTAAAAAGGGTGTGCATTTTGAGTGGTCTGGTCGATGTCAGGAAGCCTTTGTCAACATCAAGAATGAAATTGGGACAATGCCCACCTTGGGGCATTTTGATGTTTTGAGTACTGAGGCCAGCCTCAAGGGGCTATGAGCTGTTCTTTCCCAGGTGGTGGGAGGCGAGGAGAGAGTGGTTGCTTTTGCTTCCAGAGCGCTCAGAGATGCTGAAGTGAATTACTTCTGTATAGAGAGGGAGGCTTTGAGTGTGTTCTGAGCTGTGAGGCATTTTAAATGTTATCTTTGGGGTATTCCATTTTTGGTCAGGTCTGATCATTATCCCTGGTGCAAGTTTTCTCCTGTCATCACAACAAACACATGACCCCAAGGCTTAAACGCTGGAGTGAAGATCTCCAGGAATTCAATTTCCGTGTGTAGTATATACCTGGTTTGAGTAACAAGTCTGCTGACTGTCTTTCTCGCCTGCCTTAGGAGAATGTGCAAGGTGATGTTGAAGTTGAGTGTGTGAACTGGGTAGCAGAACTGGGGATATCCAATAAGGAATGGTTGGACAGTGTTAACAGGGACAAAGTGTTCTCTTCCCCCAAGGTGAGCATAACCAAGGGTTGACCTGATTATAAGACTCTTGATCAGGACATGAGACCCTTTTGGTCTGTGAGGGATGACCTGTCCTTCTACCATGCTAATCTTATGAGGAGTGACAGAGTAGTCCCTCCTACCGACTTCAGGGACAAGATAATTAATCTTGCTCATGATGGACATTTGGGAAGGAGCCTCACAAAAGTTTGTGTAAGAGAGAGGTACTGGTGGCAAGGAATGGACCATATGGTTGCAAATATGGTCAAGGATTGTGTGTTGTGTGCCACCAATGACAAATCTCATGTCACTAGTCATGTGCCTTTGTCTCCTGTGGAAGTCCCTGAAGATATATGGTCTAAGTTGGGTCTGGACATAGTTAGTCCGTTTGAACTTATGCCCTCTTACAAAAGATTTGTTCTCCTTTTAGTAGACAATACCTCCAAGTGGGTGGTGACAAAATGTGTGGCTGTAGTCAACACCAAAACTAGAATTGATTTCCTCAAAGATGTGTTTGTGTCTGAAGGTGTTCCAAAGTTTTTGGTTACTGACAATGGGGTGCAATTTGGGTCCCAAGGAATGCGTGCTTTTCTTAAGAATTTTGACATAGTTCATCAGAAGACTGCCTTGTAAGCACCACAAGCCAACGGTTTGACAGAAAGGATATGGTCAGGGATGCCCGCCACCCCTTCCACCACCAATCCCAATGGTGGGAGAAAGACACAGTTTGAACTTTTAGAAGGCAGGGGGGCCTCACGACCCCCCCGGCCGTATTTAGTAAAATATTAAACAAAATTGAAAACTTTAAATTAAAAACGTTTCATGTATCATGTACAAAATTCCACTTTCATTACACTTGATGAAGACAGGTATCCAGGCTAACCTTAACAAATCTCTAATACAAAGATTTTCCTAACCGATTCTAACATCATAACATAATGCATTTGCTTTTGAATTTTGTACATCCTATCATTAAGGGCCAACGGCAAGGTCTTAACCGGTGTCAGATCCCTATCACCAAATTCCCGCCCTCACGTGTGAGTGGCGCATGCGCAGAGGGCTTTACCCTCGTAGCCAACTGTAACTTCCCTTGTCATGGGGGCCCCCTTTCACTCTACGCCATCTTAAGGTCGTCCGAGTTCCCGTGCGGGGTATCCGTAAGAAGGACAGCATGGATTCCCCCCTTTCCCCGCACTCTCTTCCGCCGGAGCGGATATCCGGCCCCCGGGAAATTCATGGGAGGGGCACATAGCTGTCTCCCCGTGGGAGGGGCCTATGGCCATCTCCCCCTGGGCGACGCATCCGTAATGGGTGCGCCCCCCCCATGGGAGGGGCCAATGGCCGCCTCCTCCCTGGCGCTCCCATCAATAATGGGTGGCGCCCCCACTAGGGACCTTGAAATCACTGCTCACCGATCATGACCTTACCGCCCGACCCAAGACTAAATAAATACGACAGTTAGTTACCTACTAGGGGGGAAAACCTATGCTTAACTCAAATTACAGCGTATATCCAATGAAGTATAACATTGCTACCAAGGAAAAAAGGTCCTATAACAGAGAACGCTTTTATTGCATATGGTTCATTACATTTCTACAAAGGGAAAAAAGGCCTATAGGCAAGTATTCAGTTGCGTGCACATTCTTGGCATCAGTTGTAGATGAGAGAAACGATTCCAACAAGACGTTTATTCATTACAATCAGCTTGCAAATTAGAACTTTGTTTACTCCCAAACTTCTGCAACAGGGGCTAGTGGGTGGGTCAAAAAACTGCAGCTTGTTCCCTTGAGGGCTCACGAGCGACGAGTGGTGCAGCCTTCAGAGCGCAGGAACAAGAGGACGCCTGCCTGGATTCCCGCGCCTTTTATCTTGCAGCAGGAAGGCGGGGCGGCATCCCCATCCCACCCAGAAGTGCACGGACTTCCGGGCGAGTGTTAGGACAACCCTTTTAGGCGGCGGGCGTGCTCCAACCACGCCACTATGGGCATACCGGCCGGGACACGCCCCCCCGCCCGCAATGGTTTCCCCGGGGATCGGGGCACCCAGCCATACGTTCGGGGTGACCGAGAGGTCTCCCCTTTCCATATGGTCAGGGATGCCCGCCACCCCTTCCACCACCAATCCCAATGGTAGGAGACAGACACAGTTTGAACTTTTGGAAGGCAGGGGGGCCTCACGACCCCCCTGGCCGTATTTATTAAAATATGAAACAAAATTTAAAACTTTAAATTAAAAACGTTTCATGTATCATGTACAAAATTCCAATTTCATTACACTTGATGAAGACAGGTATCCAGGCTAACCTTAACAAATCTCTAATACAAAGATTTTTCTAACCGAGTCTAACATCATGACATAATGCATTTGCATATGAATTTTGTACATCCTATCATTAAGGGCCAACGGCAAGGTCTTAACCGGTGTCAGATCCCTATCACCAAATTCCCGCCCTCACGTGTGAGTGGCGCATGCGCAGAGGGCTTTACCCTCGTAGCCAACTGTAACTTCCCTTGTCATGGGGGCCCCCTTTCACTCGATGCCATCTTAAGGTCGTCTGTGTTTCCGTGCGGGGTATCCGTAAGAAGGACAGCGTGGACTCCCCCACTTTCCCCGCACTCTCTTCACCGGAGCGGATATCCGGCCCCTGGGAAATTCGTGGGAGGGGCACATAGCCGTCTCCCCGTGGGAGGGGCCTATGGCCGTCTCACCCTGGGCGACCCATCCGTAATGGGTGCGCCCCTCCGTGGGAGGGGCCAATGGCCGCCAGCTCCCGGGCGCTCCCATCCATAATGGGTGGCGCCCCCACTAGGGACCTTGAAATCACTGCTCACCGATCATGACCTTACCGCCACAGGCCAGATAGTTAACCGACTATCTGGCCCCCCCACACCTCCTATAGGTCATGTCTCCTCAATCCCACTAGCCAAGCTATCATGTCCCCTAGCAATAAGTCATTCCCCACCCTGGACAGGTGTACCCCATCATCTGAATAACAGTGGTCCCCCCAGATGCACCCATGAGGTATGTTTTGAAGATGAGCAGAGCGAAACAATTTCTCCATTTTATTGTTGACCCTCTTTACCGAATGGTTTAACGCTGTCGTGGACAATCCACCCCTCCATACCCTCCTCGGGATCATGTGTGACCACGCTATTGTGCACTCCGGGAGCGTCTTTGCTAACCAACTAACTGCTGAAAGTATGTGCTCGATTAAAGCTCGCCTGCCCAACCTTACCAAGTCATTGCCCCCAACGTGCACTATGACTATTGATGGCGGTGACCTGTGCCGCCCTAACAATTCTTCCACAAAACTTTGCAGTCGGTCAATACATAGGTGTGGAAAATGAGCCCATAATCCTATCGATGCCCAGGCCGCTGGCGCAAACCGCCTCTTAGTTCCCATGTTGAATAATTACCAAATAAAGAGACGGGCGCTGGAAGCAGGAATCAAGAACAGAGTTTAATTCTCATGAGGAGAGCCAGTCATTTCGGACACGAAACACAGTGCCTTTCGGGAGGTGCTCTAACAAGTGAGCTGAGACTCTTGCTTTTATATCTTACAAAACACTTGATAGTACAATCAGGACAGTATGACGCAAAAGAAAGACATCCCTATAATCCTCGTGGTGATCCTACCCCACATACATTCACAATGGGGACCCTTGACCTGCTGATAAGAGGGGAGGGCAATCACGCAGCTGAGTGTTTCGTAGGATGTGTACGCCTGATCATAGCCCAGGGGGTGGGGTGGCTAAGACCAATAGAGGATCCTTTGAAGAGGAGTGACTTCATACAATAAGGGCAGTAAATGGTATCTCCTGGCTCAGGCGATGGCCTCGGACATGTGTGGTCAGCCGGACTCGGGGGAAGGGGTCATCAAAGGAGTGGTATTCATGCCGCGTGGACAATCGAGCGCGGAGGGAAGGCTTGTCAACAGAGGGGCATTCATGGAAGGGAAGGAGGTGTTGGTCAGGCACGGCCGTGACTCTCAAGGACAGGGCCTTGCAGAAGAAGAGGGTTTATGACTTGCCCATGTGAGGAGAAGGGAGGGGTAGCCAGGGTGGACACAGGGACAGAGTCACACAGAGAGAGAGAGAGAGAGAGAGAGAGAGAGATCTGATGACCAGTACATGAGAGAGCGGGGGCAGCCAGGTGCAGCTGGGGAGGGCTACGTCAGCCAAGGCGAAGGATGCTTCTTCAAGGGGGAATGGGGGGGGGTTTGTGCGGGTCAAGCAGGAGAGTCGCCTTTCGCAGCGGGGTCGCACAGGGGGAGAGGGTTTCATGGCCTACGCATAAGAGAGGGGGTTTAGGATAGCGCAGGAGGGAAGCCGGGGGGTTCCAATGGGTAAAATAGGCCATGGTGCCTAGAATGGCTGTACATATGCATAGGGGTATGGGCTCTTACTGGCAGAGTGATATGGTCAATGGTCTACGGTATTCATGGTGCACACAGAGAGAGAGGAGTGGGAGAAGAAGGGGAATGAATGCTGTCTATGTACATTAATTTCTTCAACTTTCACAGTCGCCCCTTTTTACATAACAGCAGTCATTTTTGCAATTGATGGGATTACAGGTAGACAGGCATCGTTGATGGATTAGCATTTTGTCGATACTAACATTTGGTGTTCAATCATAGACAGTCGAGGTGATGGGCAGAGTGCAGCACATAGGAAATTGCATTTTCGTTGTGTTCCTGACAATAAAAAAAAAAAACGCACTACATAGCATAAATCTTTCTAACTTAAAAATGTGACCAATGAACAGTTTTGACCAGGTAGTTGAGAGCGGAATTCAGTTCAATACACAAGATTTCTTCGTCACAGTGTCTTTTTATCATTGAGCCATCACTGGTAGGCTCTAGTCCGTGTACTTTCGTTGGCGCTGTTGAGCACCGGCGGTGGAGCTATAGGTCCAGCTCAGTCCTATCCTTTCGCGTTGCAGGGTGCGGTCAGTCCTCTGCTGTTAGACCACAGTCCTGTTCCCTAAACAATCCGGTTGGTGGCGCCTTATGCTCGGCACCCATAGTTCTATGGCAGCACCCTATTCCCAGTGGAATGCGGTTCTTTCCCTTGGCAAAAAGTCACGTGGAAAAGAGGGTGAGTGTGGTTCAAATAGTCGATAGGTGAGAGGGCGGAGTTGGGTCAGAGTTCCTGGGACACGCAAAAGGGACCAAGGGAGCAAAGGATAACAAGCAGGCAGGCCCATCCATCGGGCCCAAAGAAGGGGGACGGAGACTCCAGGCACACGTGGGTTAGCAGGCGGGGGGCTTCGAGGCGGCCCATCGTTTTTCATTTTCCACGTTGAAATTGCGGTCTCGTCCCGTATCCTGTTGCTCTGCGGCTCCACCTTTGGTCGAGGTCACACGAGTCCCAAGATCCGCAGTCAGGCTGTACGTCACATCTGACCCATCTCCTTCGGTGATCGTGAATCTTTGAATAGGTACAAGACAAGGTTTTAGAGAAATGGCAGAAGAAGATATCTACGCATGTGAATTCCTCCCTCAATTCTACGCATTTGGGAGATACGCTCATTGGTCACAGTCAGAGGTCCTATTACCAAGCAGTGCATGTGTCAGCATTCCTACTGAGTTTATGGCAGGTTTATTCATTGTCCTGTTTATAACTCAAGTGAGGATAAATGAGATTCCCATCAACTGTGCGTTACATCATATTCAACATTACGGAGCATTTCCCTTCAGGACTGGCTAACATTTTCAGACAGGGCGGGGGTGCCATCATCGACAGTCAGGTAAAACAAGATTTTCTCGAGGGTCAACAGCTACTCATGGTCATCATGTTTATATCCGGGACAGCAACTGGGTTCTATCAAAATGGGGCGGGGATGCTTCGGGCGCTTACGCTTCGGTGCAAAAAGGGGGGTGGGGCAATCTGGGCATTGGTGGTCAATCTAGACGTTGGCGTTCGTCTCTGAAGAACAGACATAAGGTGCCATTGACATACAGTTCCCCTATAAATGGCCAGATTTGGGGGACTTTAGTCGTCTTACCTGTCCTTTCCTTCTCAGCCAATTCAAGTTCATTCATTTTGCAGAAAGGAGAGGCAGTAATATGGCGAGATACAATCATTTTAGTTTCGGTCAATTTCGCTGAACACCTTCGCGTTCAATATGTATCAAATCAGACTGGTACCGGTGGGGTACAGTTTTACCAAAAAGAGGGAGAGAAAATAGGGAGACTCTCATAGAGAGTGAGAGTCGTCCGCAATCTAAACGAGCCATTCGGTACACGTATG